>NC_081845.1:39239750-40566195 GCF_963259705.1 Myotis daubentonii | reverse complement strand
TCTGAAATAAAAATAAAATATTCTCCCATGTTTAAAACCAATTGGAAAAAGTTAATGAAAGTTTTACAGTCAGAAATATGACACTATTCTACAGCCTATATTATTCAATCTGTTCTCACACCATTGTCTACACTCATAAACCCACCCAAAAGAGACATAACATCTATCCAGTGCAGGAACCTCAGACAGAGAAAACAAAGGGACAAAGAAACAAATATCCATTAAAAAAAAAAAAAAAAAGGAACCAGGACCAGGGCTGCTTGGAGAGAGGAGTGAGTCTAGGGCTGGGGCAGGAATATACTAGTGCAGAGAGTAAGGAAGTGCTCGAAAACCAAGGGATGGGGGCATGTCAAAAGGGACACAGGAGCCACCTGAAAGTTTCAATGTCCAATGCTGGAACAATCTGAGCAACAAAATAAATACCTGCTATCCGATTATAATCCAAAGCATTAAATAAATATCCATGGGAGTCTATACTGACACAAATACATGGTCGTTTAAAATTACATGGCGGTGTGGACGAAAAATGGGCCACATGCTGAACCGGACAAGTTCAGGGTGGGCCTGCAAGGCAGCTTTACAAACTCAGAGACTAAAGGTAACCACAGGATGGTCTGAAATTAAAACTTCCTGGCTGAAACTCAGTCATGGCAGGTAGTTGTGTCCTAGGCCAGTATCTTTCTTGACGGAGGTCAATCTTTACCTTAACTGAGCCTGTCTGTTATCTGTTTGCATCCATGATAACCTACCTATGGAATGTCAGAGTAATTTCCTTTTCCAGACCCTTCAGGGCACAATCTCCTGAAGCAGATTTTCTGTCAGAATCTCTTGAGCAGGAAAGGGGCAGGATTAGAGGTTCTCTCTGAGTTTTGTTTCTTAATAACAATTTAAAATCACTATCCCAAAAAGGCAGATTCAGGTTGGCAAAATTTTGGTTCCCTTCACAAGTGATTATATTGAGCATTTAGGACCAGTAAGGAGGAATGTTAGTAGATGCCTACAAGGAAAGTCAGTATCCTGTAAAGTTTAGAGTCTAAACTCTCTCCTCACACTTCTGGAGATCATATCAAGACCATGCGGAAAGCTCAAGTCCTTTTGAGTATTCCTCCCACCAGCAGTTTTGGAGTTCAGGTGGTTCTGGGTTCCAGTGGTGTTCCAGAAGTGTTAATGGTGGAAATGGAGTTCTTGGGTGCCTCAAAGCAAAGGAATTTCTTGAGGCCCCTATGGGAGGCTGGGGTTTCTTGGAAAGCTTTATTGATGATGTAAAATTAAGGGGGCTCCCCCCCAAGGTCCCATCCCTGTCTGTCTCGCCATGGAAGAAGTCCAACCTGTCTTCGGCAGGGCCACTACCGGAGTTTCTGTTCTATATTAAGGTACAGTCCAGCCCAGCATCTGGCTGGCTTATAGTTTGTGTTCCCAGCGCAGTCCATTGCGTGTGGGATCTGCACAGTCATGGACTATGCTATTTAAAGCCACATGGCTAAGGAGAGAGGACAGGTGAGCACATGGGCGAGTGTGGGTTATGGAGCAAGCAAACCTGAGGGAACACTTTGTCTGGGACTGTAACCAGGAGCTTCTTCAAACTAACCAATGAACTTTTCAAGATTTTACTTGCTTCTGATGGGGTTCGCCCCCTAGCCAATCCATTGTTCCCCAGGCTAGACTGACAGGCCTGGACCTCCCCTGCACCACCCTGACTTCTATTGCTCAAGTGCTCATCTCCTTCTTCTCCCCACAACAATCCAGTACCCGATGAGGGAGGGGTGTTAATCCCCTTGGAGGAGCAATGCTGTTATAAAGCTTCCCAAGGTGACCATGCTTACAATATCTGACTTCCCTTTGCTTTCTTTCCTTTATTAATATTAACTAGCTAATTACAACAACAGTAGGGCCTTGTCCATTTATGCAATCACTCATCTATTCATCACACATTTTTGAACATTTACTATGTTCCAGGCATAGTTCTAGTACCAGGGATATAATGAAAAGAGGGATAAGGTGCCTGCCTTCAGGGAGCTCACATTCCAGTAGGGAATATCTGAGTCCACCTACCAAAGTCAATTAGGCCTTGTCTTACTTCCTCATTCTTACCACTTTCTCTCCTCAAAGGGGTAGGGTGAGGTGGGGAGAATTAAGCCCTATCTCCTGGAGGGCAGTATCTATATAAGTTATTTGAAGTTCTCCTATAAGATTTATCTCTTCTCCCCTGTTGACTTAAGAAATGTTCAAATCTGTACAGAATTTTAATGAGTTTATTTGAGCCAAACTGATGACAATTGCTGGGAAACAAAATCTCAAACAATTGAGAAAACTCTCTGAAAAATGGCAGTTTAACCACTTATTTTATACATCAGAATCAAAGGGGAAGGTGCTAGGGCAGTGGTTGGCAAACCGCGGCTCGTGAGCCACATGCGTCTCTTTGGCCCCTTGAGTGTGGCTCTTCCACAAAATACCACGTGCGGGCACGCACGTACAGTGCAAAGTTGACTTAAAACTTTAAGTAAAGTTTATTAAGTTAATTTTAGGGAACATTGTGGAGTGAAAGAAGATGTAGTGTTGAGGATTTGTTGTGCCCAGATTTCAAAGTTCCCAAGACCTCCAGGGAGCCAGTGAGTCCAATGCAAAAGCAAAGAGTCATTCATTTCAAACCTAGGTTTGGCTCCCCTGCCACACTCACCAATGCAACGGTAAGCTCCAGTGGCCGAGAGAGAGCACTCTGTGTGGAGAGAGGCTTTATAGGGGACTGGGGCAAGGGGAGGAGAAAGGACTGTGGGCCCTGCCGATTGGCCAGGTGCCAGTCGGTGTCTCATTACACAGGATGTGGTCATAGTGATGGCGTGCACTTCCCTTAACTATCATTGGCCAGTCCAGAGAAATCCTGGGCGTGGCCAGCAGTGGCTTGGCTTCGGGGAAGAAGCCTTGCTGAGCACATGGCCAAGGTAAGATGGAGGGCATAGCCCTTACCCTGGGGCAAGGTGGAGGGCGTAGTCCTCGCCCTTTCAGATTGAGAAAGGTATGTTGAGATGGTTTGGACATATAGAGAGGATGAAGGGGTCGACCTCAGCGAACGTACCTCAATCAGATTGAGGATGTTTTTAGCAAAGGCCAGCTTAGGAGTACCCTAATTAAGTTAGTAACAATGTACCTACCTATATAGTTTAAGTTTAAAAAATTTGGCTCTCAAAAGGAATTTCAATCATTGTACTGTTGATATTTGGCTCTGTTGACTAATGAGTTTGCCGACCACTGTGCTAGGGGATTACATGAAATTCGTTAATGATAGATTAGGGAGGCAGGAGAAAGCAATGGGGGTGGGGGAGGTCTCTGGGATTGGATAAAAAGTAAAAGGAATAGACACATACTTCTTTTACACAGGTGGGCAGAGGATACCTATGTTAACAATTACCACAATAACAATAACAATGAGGGGCTCTGTGGTCTCTTGCTCTGGTGGGAGATTGTGCCCTGAAGGGTCTGGAAAAAGGAAATTACTCTGACATTCCAAAGGTATGTTATCATGGATGCAGAAAGATAATAGACAGGCTCAGTTAAGGTAAAGATTGACCTTTGTAAAAAAAGATACCGGCCTAGGACACAACTACCTGCCAGGAGGTCACAGTTGATTCCTAGTCAGGACACATGCCCAGGTTGCAGGCTCAATCCCCAGTGGGGGACAGCTGATCAATGATTCGCACCATTGATGTTTCTATCTCTCTCTCCCTCTCTAAAATCAATAAAAACATATTTAAAAATTTTTAAAAATAATAAAAAATAAAAATAGCCAAGCAGAGCCAGCCCCAAGTCAGTTCAAAGGACTTTCCTTTCTTCTGTGCTATCTCCCTGTGCTTGAGAATAAACTTAATAAAACCTGTCTGACAATTTCTCTGGGATTTCCTCTCAATTTCTATCTTGGGGAACCCAAGAACCCCAATACTGGTAACGTTTTGTGGCACCTCAGATGGGACCCCTTGTGTTCTCATAGCAGAGAGACAAGGTAGGAAGAAGACAAGTCAGACTCGTGGTGTCTGAGGAGCAGTGCCTGAACGCTGATTCAGCATCATTATGATTGGTGAGTCTGCCTCCAACACTCCTGCTCCTTCCTCCTTCCTGGACAGATTCTGTACTCTATCACATTCTGTTTGTCTCGGTCTTTCCCTTGTGTCCCTGAAAGTGGGCTGAAACCACTGCAGTTGCACTGGCCTGGAGTGACTGACTAGTGGGCAGAAGAATTGCTTCCCTCTGTCCCACCCTGGGTATCTAGGGTTAAAGTCCCTGAAATTGGATTTGAGTCCCATTGCAGACATTGTTTTGTGTTTTATTTCTGTTCTGTGTTCAGTAAGTCCCTTAGAGAAACTTTGCCACAGTTTTGTGGAAACCAGTGGAGCAGTTAAAAGCATATAGGGCCCTGGTTGGTTTAGCTCAGTGGATAGAGCCTCTGCCTGCAGACTGAATGGTTCCAGGTTCAAATCCAGCCAAGGACACATGCCCAGGTTGCAGGCTCGATCCCTAGTAGGGGGTGTGCAGGAGGCAGCCAATCAATGATTCTCTCTCATCATTGATGTTTCTATCTCTCTCCCTCTTCCTTCCTCTCTGAAATCAATAAAAATATTATCCTATCTAATAAAAGACAAAAAGGGTAACTAACCGTACCTCTACTATGCTTCCCATTGGCTAATCAGTGAGATATGCAAATTAACTGCCAACAAAGATGGCGGCCGGCAGCCACACAGCTGAAGCGAGCAGAAGGTTTGCTTGCTCCAGTGATGGAGGAAGCCAAGGTTCCCCACCTGCCAAGGCCCGGCTCTGAGCTCCAGAAGCAACAATGTTTCAATTATAGAAGCTAAACAAATCCCAGATACCTGCTTTCAGCCCGCCACAGCCTCAGAGCTTAGAGCGCCAGTGATGGCAACAGAGTTTCAATTATAGAAGGTAAATAAATCCCAGAATAAAAAAAGAAAAAGAAAAAAAGGAGAGGCTGGGAGCTTCAGTCGCAAGCCAGCCTGAAAACGGCCCTCAGCTTAGATCTGCTCTCCACTGTCAAGTGGACATCCCCCGAGGGCTCCTGGGCTGCCAGAGGGATGTCTGATTGCCAGCTTAGGCCCAATCCCCCGGGGAGCAGGCCTAAGCCAGCAGGCGGTCATCCCCCAAGGGGTCCCAGACTGCGAGAGGGCACAGGCTGGGCTGAGGGACCCCTTCCCCCCCACTGCACAAATTTTTGTGCACCGGTCCTCTAATATATATATATGCTTATAGGGCACTGGCAGCTTGAAGACTCCCCTGAAAGGATAAGTGGGTCATGGAACAGGATAGATTGGCATTAGCCAACTCCCTTCCTGCCTACCTGAAGCAAATATCCATGCAGCAAGAACTCTAAAACCCATCACTCACTATCTATGGCAAACCCATTTTAGGTTTTCAACCTTCTGCAAGACCTCTGCCCTACTGTTTGACAAGTCATTGTTCGTCTTCCTCACACCTGTCCTTCCTACTTTGGTGCCAGTCTGGCTACTTGTTGGATATCTCTCTTCAATTCTTCCCAGTATTTCTGTCTTCTTTCTTTGACTTGGGGCCCTGAAGTTTGTGACCTTTTCTGTCAACTCTCTCCTAAGACTTGTGTCCCTGTGAATTCTCATTGCTATATCTGTGAGTCCAAGTTCACCTCAACCCAGACTCAAAACATGTGGCTTACCAAGGAAGATCTTTTTCCTCTCTTTGTCTGCCTCATTAGGCATTTGATTCACTGTCACTATACACAGATCAGGGGCAGATTAGAGGTTAGCCAAACCTAGACCTGATATGAGGTCAGAGAAACTGGGTATTTCCTACACAGGCTTTGGTCCCTTACTTGTCCTCACTCTGGCTTTCCCCTCTCCCTCTTCTCCCTCTCCTGTCCAGCTCTCGCCAGCTGTCTTCTATATCAGTCCAGGTGGGACCAAGAGTGCTCCTATTTCCTTAATGACCACTCTACCCAGCTCTTGGCCCCCTGACGGTTGGCCACTATCATGGGAAAGGCTCCCAGCATTGTCCCAAGAAATTCTCCCCTAGGACATATCCTCATTAATTGGAACCAATTTAAGTTGGATCATCTAAAAAGGAAAAAATTAGTTTTCTTTTGTAATGAGGCCCAGCTCCAGTATTCTCCTGGGGACTGAAAGAAATGGCCTAAGAATGGTTCTTTGACTTTTAATACTATTCTCCATCTGGACCTCTTTTGTAAACGCGCCAGTAAATAGTTGGAGATCCCCTATGTTCAGGCGTTTGTGAAACTATACCAGGGCCCAAAGCTCTGAGAATCTTGCTGTGTCTGTGTGGCCTCACTCTCAAACCTGACTTCATGCCCACCCTCCTTTGACCCTTTTTTTTTGGTCCCCTCCTAATTTGGCTCTTGGGGCCCTCCTCAACCCAGTTCAGCCCTTGTCACTCCATCCTGCTTGCTGAGAGTCCCCCAAACCTCCCTGCTCCTAACTCTTCTGCCCCCTCATCTCCATCCCCTACTAGAACAGGGAGAGGTTTTTGCTATGGCAAATATTTCCTGCTGCATGTATGTAAATACCAGTGGACAGACTGAAGAAAGAACAAATAAGATTCTAAACCAGGCCAAACGCAATCTTAATAACCCCACTGCTCAAACTACACTGAGTGTCCAGATTATTATGACCACCTGGCGTTTGTAGGCAAATTAGCTATAATTTCGCGCTGAAGTTGCTAGAGGGCCAGACCATTATAAATAGGGAAGCAGGTTGTTTACCATGACAGTACAAGTGATTTTTTTCTAAAGATATGGGTAAACAATGTGATTTAACAGCCTTTGAATGTGGGATATATTTGAACATGAGTGGCCAGATTATTATGACCACCTGACGTTTGTAGGCAAATTAGTTGTACACTGTATTGTATGGGATATGAAAGCCGAAGGCCTATTCGAACACCTTTTGCTGTCTGCAGTTACCAAGATAAAACATCTCCAATTTGCACAGGAACACAAGGATTGTACAGTCGAGCATTGGAAAAAAGTCGTGTGGTCCGATGAATCACGTTTCCAGTTGCATCATGCAGATGGCAGAGTGAGAATTTCACGGAAACAGCATGAAAGCATGCACCCCACATGCATGAGTACAACCCTTCAAGCTGGTGGGGGCAGTGTTATAGTTTGGGGCATGTTTTCCTGGCATGATTTGGGCCCTTTAATTCGTGTGGAACAATGTCTGAATAGCACAACATACCTAAGTATCGTTGCTGATCAAGTTCATCCTATCATGTTGATGGCGTATCCCAATGGAGATGGCTTCTTCCAACAAGACAATGTGCCATGCCACAGTGCTCGTATTGTGCAGGAATGGTTTCAAGAACATGAGGGAGACTTTACCTTGCTTAGGTGGCCCCCACAATCACCAGATCTCAATCCAATTGAGCATTTGTGGGACGAAGTTAAAAGAGCCATCAGGCAGCTGGTTCCACAACCATCAGATCTCACAGAACTGGACAGTGCTATTCATCAGGCATGGTGTCAGATTTCTCGCATCACCTTTTAACATCTCGTGGAGTCAATGCCAAGAAGAATCGCCACAGTATTGAAGGCAAAAAGGGGCCCAACGAAGTACTGATGGGGTGGTCATAATAATCTGGCCACTCATCATAATATATATCCCACGTTCAAAAGGCTGTTAAGTCGCATTGTTTACCCATATCTTCAGAAAAAAATCACTTCTACTGTCGTGGTAAACAACCTGCTTCCCTATTTATAATGGTCTGGACCTCTAGCAACTTCAGTATGAAATTATAGCTAATTTGCCTACAAATGTCAGGTGGTCATAATAATATGGAACTCCATTAAGGGAAACCTACTGAATATCACTTAGCTTCTTCCCCACATGTGAACCCTGGTCATTATCTTAAATTTTTAAATGACTTTTCGCCCTTGCCTCTTCAACTTCCTGTGAAGTTTTTTTCTTTCAGATTGTGGCAATTCCATATCAAGTTGATGGTCATGAAAGGCTTCCAGCCCATCCCAGAGAAGGAAGACCCATGTCCTTACCCCTTTCTAGATCAGACAGTGACAGAATAGTATTCCTCCCAACTATAGGGATAGCACCTTTGTTCAGCAGGAAATAGTTACAGAAGAAGAGAACTCCAACCCTAATCCCTTAAGAATAAGGAGAACAAAATCTCTTAGGAGGAAAATGAGTCTGTGAATGGAAAGATACCAGGTGGCCAGAAAGCCAAGTTAAGACAAGGTAGCTAGAAGAAACACTGGATAAGCTGATTGTAAGAATGTCACCGTCCCTCCACTCCTTGCTAAAAAAAAAATTACAGAATTTTACCTCCTTTCTAACTGCTGACTTTTCTTACCCTGACATGGAACATTCCAAAAGCCCTTCTTTTCCCAAAGCCTGTCTTTTCTTGTAAGCACACTTTGTTCACAGCTTATAAAAGCAGACAAGCAGAGCCAGTCCCTGAGTCAATTCAGAGGATCTTTCTTACATCTATGCTGTCTCCATTGTGCTCAAGCATAAGCTTAATAAAATCTGTCTGGAAATTTCTCTGGGGATTTCTCTCAATTTCTATCTTGGGAAACCCAAGAACTTCAATGCCTATAACAAGTTAATACATAAAAACCATTTAGAGCAGTACCTGGGACATTGTAAACATTCAATAACTGTTCATTGCATAGCCATATAGTGCAGAGTCCCTGGAGGGAGAATGATCTTGGCATATTCAAGGGTCAATATGGGCAAGGACACTAGTTTAAACATAATACAATAGCAAAAGCAGAGAGTAATGAGATCAGAAGCAGGAACCAGATGGAGCAGAAATTAGACAGGATTTTAGATCTGCTTTGGATGGGATGGAAAGAAACTGGAACGTTTCGATCAAAGCACTGACATGGTGCCATTTATGCTTTAAGAAGAACACTATACTTGAAGACTGAAGGAGAACAACAATGGAAGCATGGAGCCCAGATGAGAGGCTACTGTCTGTAGTAGTTCAGGTGAGATCATGGTTGCTTAGACTTAGGTGGTAACAGTGTAAGTGGTAAGAAGTAAATATATTCAGGGACTATTTTAAGGTAGAATCATTAGGATTTGCTAATGTGGAAAGGAGAGAGGAATTAAAGATAACTAGTTAGAGATAAACAGTTTTGGGGGCTAGGTAGAACTTATTAACATAGAAAAGAGTGGGAGAGGTATGGGTTTGAACAGAAAGTCAAGTTCTGCTATGACCAAATACAATTTGAACTATCAGACGTCTAAGACAGATGTCGAGCAGGTGGTTGGGTATAATTCTGCAACTCAGGGGAGAAGTTAATATTGGAAGTAACATAGGAACCATGTTAAAAGACATAGACTGAGCACACATATTGAGTATAGCTAGAAAAAAGGACCAAAGTCTGAGCCCTGAGACAGTTCCACACTTAGGAGTCAAGAAGAGCAAAACAATCAATGAAAACTGAGAAAGAGGCTGAGGTAGGAGGAAAACCAGGAGGGTGTGGTCTCTGGTGATGAAAGTGTTTCATGAAGGTGTGATCAACTGTCAAATGCTTCTGAGAGGTCAAGCAAGATACCATTTAGTTAGCTCCAAGTAATCATTCACTCAGCTCTATTTTCTCATATTTTCAACTATTATCTTATATAGTTATTTTTTTGTCCTCTCTCCTCTTATAGAAGTTCCCTAAGATTAGAGAACATGTGTTGTTCCTCTCAGAACATCTACTACCCTACTTGCCCAATAAATGTTTGAATAGATGAATCATGTAGAATGCTATAAAATCTAGAAGATGCCTAACACAGAATTAGTAATTAGAGACAGTTTGACCAAGATGTCTGAAGTGTTTTTCCTTTAATACTGACGTGTGGGCTTTATTCTGCCTAGAATGAAAGATATCCACCATACATCTCAAGCATTTCTATTGTTTAACTCTAATGTTTCATGCAAGGTGCAGTCCAAAAGTAATTTTTACCTGATTTCCATCTATACTAATATTAAAAGAGTAATATGCTAATTAGACTGGACATCTTCCAGATGTCCTTCCAGACAAAGCCACAGTGGCGGGTGCCAAGGCAGAGGCGGTTAGGGGTGATCAGGCTGGCAGGGGAGGGCAGTTAGGGGCAACCAGGCTGGCAGGGGAGGGCAGGTAGGGGTGATCAGGCCAGCAGGGGAACAGTTAGGGGGTGATCAGGCTGGCAGGCAGAGGTGGTTAGGGATGATTAGGCAGGCAGGCAGGCAGGCGAGCAGTTAGGAGCCAGCGGTCCCAGATTGCGAGAGGGATGTCTGACTTCTGGTTTAGGCCCAATCCCGGTACCGACAGTCAGACATTCCCCAAGGGGTCCCAGATTATAGAGGGTGCAGGTCAGGCTGAGGGGGACCCCCCCATGCACAAATTTCGTGCACTGGGCCTCTAGTGTGTGTGTATATGTGTGTGTGTGTGTGTGTTCAGAGGTCTTCAGTAATTTTTTGTCACATTTGAATAGTAGCAACATTATGGTACATAAGGCTAAGTTGACATTTCATATTACATGGTAATTAATTTCAAAACCAAGACAAAAGGAGCTAATAGAAATATAGGTACTAGGAATGACCAAATTCATAAGGGAGGTATGGCTGAGAAGTCATATCCAGAAAAAGGGCATGGCGTTTTTCCCTGGGGCAGTACAGAATGGATTGTACACAGTTAATAGGTCAGAGTTATTGTCTCTGGAAAAAAAGCTAAAAACCAACAGTTCTGAGTAACAAGAATATCAGTATCCAAATTATGGATGGAAGCATTCAGCATCATAACTTGCTATTTGGAAAATGTGCAACGGACAATAGAAAACAACAAAGTAATCACAACCAAAACAGCATCTGCCTAGAGATCAGAAACACCTGCCACGTGTGCCAATGCCACAGAAAGCCACCCATCTGTGAAGCCAGCTTCTCTCTGGTTGGCCTTAGGCACTCCACTGTGGGCTCCTGGTGATTATTTTCCTAGAATGCCACATTTCAGCTTCATGGCTCTTTTGGTTAGTTGATTTATGGTGGCTCCCTGAGAACAATTACTCATCGTTGATTCCTGTTGACTCTCATACCAAAGGATTGAGAAAGAATTTTCTACAATCTACTGACCACTTGCATTAGTTTTTATATTTGTACTAGAGGCCTGGTGCACAAATTCATGCACATTGAAAGGAAATTAGAAGAAATATTTTAATATCGCGACTCGCCCTTTCTCTATAATAGAAGTGTCAACAAAATTCACAATCAACAATGACAGATGGAAGGAAACACCCATGTGATTGGTGCCAGAGAGAGCTTTATATATATAGATAAACTTGTTTAATTAGACCTGCTTTCTGATTTAGCTAAACTTTTTCCAGCCCAGTGAAGCACCCCAACTTCTCTTTCAGGTAATTGTCAGCAACACAGCAGTAAATATCAACACAAAGCAGATTATTATTGTAGATCACGCAGGAAGAACAAAGGGTGAAATATTTAACTGTAGCAGTGTTTGACTATATTCTGTGCAGTGAGAAAACCTGAAGTCATTTTCAAGTTCCACCATTTCTTACTTCTTTTCAGTTGGGTCAAGTTTCTAAACTTTCCAAATCTCCATTTTGCCAGCTAATGAAAATAGGATTCTACCGAGTTTCCTATTTACCTGCTCCAGGACTTCCGTGAGGATCAAATGAGATGAGGAACGGGAAAATGCTTCACAATTTGGTTAAAGTATAAAATGTTTGTACCTGGCTATAAAGCAAGTCATGCTCCTGGGCTGAAGAAACTCCAAGGAGGCTAGTCACTAGGGAGAGGAAGCCGGGAGTTCCTACATGACATCATTACCCAGTGCCCACAGCCACTGTTTCTGGGCTGGGCTGTGCTGTGGGCCACATTTTGTGCCATGGGATCTCATCAGTGTCGGCTGCGATTTGGTGGGCTGTCACTCGGGGTGATAGCAGGGCCTGTGTCCCACTTGGGGGAAGCCAAGTGTTGCTTTGTCGGCACCAGGTCCACGGTGCTGTTTCTTTGTAAATGGCCAGTGTGTGTCATGGCAGCTCCTGCATTGAACGTCTGCTCCTGGTGGTCAGTGTGCATCACAGTGACTGGTCAGATGGTCAGAGGGACACTTAGCATATTATACACACACACACACACACACACACACACACACACACACACACACACACTAGGGACCCGGTGCACCGTGCACTGGTGGGGGGCGGCGGGGCATCTCAGCCCAGCCTGTGCCCTTTCGCAATCTGGGACCCCTCAGGTAGGGTCTCTGGGCCTGGCCAGCAATCAGGGCCTATTGGGCTTTCCTTCCCCGGGCTGCCGGCAGCTGGTCCCACCCCCGCCCTGCCACTGCTTGCCATCTGTGCGGTGCTGCCTTCCCCTCCCCCACCAACAGTCGCCTCCTTCTGCGGGCGATAGGTGTGGGATGTGACCACTTGGCTGGCCTGGGCCTGCCTCTGCAGGGTGATTGCTGGCCAGCACTGCACACCTGCCAGTGTCGCTGGCTCTGGGCCTCCCTCTGTGGGCGCCGGCAGGATGGCTCTGCAGAGGGAGGCCCTGGCCACCCACCTCAGCGCTGCCAGCCGGGTAGCCTGGGCCTCCTTCTGCAGGGCGATCGTGGGGCAATGACAGGGACCCCCGACTAATCACATCACACCTGCCTAGGCTGGCCTGGCATCTGGAAAGTGTCTGGACAGTTGTTCTGCTGTTCAGCCTTTCGATCAATTTGCATATTATGCTTTTATTACTATTATTATTATTATTATTATTATTATTATTATTATAGACTAGAGGCCTGGTGCACGAAATTTGTGCACTGGGGGGGGGGGGGGTTCCCTCAGCCCAGCCTGCCCTTCTCACAGTCTGGGAGCTCTCAGTGGATGTCCTACTGACGGCTACAGTCTGGCAGCAGATGCTCGGAGCAGGCGTCCTGTGTGTGTGTGTGTGTGTGTGTGTGTGTGTGTGTGTGTGAGTGTGTGTGTCTGCTGGGGGCCTGCCACCAGCCACACCATGGAGGCTTGGAGCAGGCGCCCCTCTTTATGATCTCTCAGGCTCCTGGCCCCCACTGCGTGTTTTTCTCTCCCTTGAGCTGTGGCCAGGGTGGAGTGCTGCCTGCAGGCTGCGCTTTCCTGCTCATGGATCACTGGATCACTTCAGAGACCGGGGGCAGGCCCTACTGGGTGCTGCCTGTGGGGAACTTTCCTGCTCTGGGATCGCCAGGCGGTCCCAGGAGCAGGCCCACCTGGGGGCCCGCCGCCCTCCGCACTTGCCTGCTCTGGGATCACAAAAATGTGTGCACTCGTGTGGTGGGGGGCAAGGGGGGTCCCTCAGCCCGGCCTGCGCCCATTCACAGCCCAGGACCTCTTGGGGGATGTCCACCTGTTGACTTAGGCCCACTCCCTGGGGGATCAGGCCTAAGCTTGCAGTCAGACATCCTTCTGGCAGCCAGGGAGCCCTCGGGGGATGTCTGACTAAAGGGTTAGGCCCCCAAGGGATCAGGCCTAAACTGTTAGTTGGACATTCTTAGTGCTGCCATGGAGGTGGGAGAGGCTCCTGCCACCACCACTGCGCTGGCCAGCCATGAGCCATCTTCTGGCTGAGTGGCACTACTCCTTGGTCTGACCTAAACCCTAGAGATTAGTACTTCATTTTACAACTTTTTCTCGGTTTATAGGCAGCAGCAAACTCAGACCACACAGTCGGGTGTGCGAGAAATGTTGCTGTCTTTATTGTTTAGTAACCAAACCTAACTTCAACTTCAGCCCCCATTCTGCCACGTGAAAAAGTATATATATATATTATTTAACTTAGGTTCCCCACCCCCTTCTCTGGAGTTGTACTTCCATGTCAGACAGTTTATATTTCAGGCAGAGGTGCCAAAGAACCGTGCAGGGTCAAGAACATCTGGACCTCAGTCTTCTGTCTGGGCTGGCCCCACCCAGCTGCCCTTGGTCCTCACCTCAGAGCTCAAGTCCATGCTGATCCCTGGTATATTCTCCTCATCTGGGCCTTGAGGCCTCTTGAGTCCAATTCGCTCTCTCCCTCCCTCCCTGCCCCTTTCTCTCCTCACACAAAGAGGTATTGGGCTTTCTGGGGTGAGATCCTCTGGCACCTCCTAAGCCCCGTTGCACGGACACCATCTTGGTGCCTGGGTCACGGCCACCAGGCTGTGTGGCTGCTCTCAGACCCTCCGTCTCCTGCTGCCTTAGGGAGTGACTCAGTGGGAGGGGAGGGTCACAGTCCTTTTTACATGGCCGCCAACAAACACTCAGTGTTCCTTCCCTCTAGTTGTCCTTCTCCTCCTCACCCCAGTCCAGGCACGTCTATGTGCAGGGCAGGGGAGGGTGGGAGGCAGGGGTGTCTCTGACCCAGCACACAGGCTTCCGGATCCACTGCTCCCCCAGGAGGCCTTCCACGCTCTGGACCTCGACACCCAGAACCTGTCCCCTCTCAGCTGCAGGTCTTTGCCCGCAGTGGTCAAGTCTGTTTAGAGCAGTGGTTCTCAACCTTGGCTGCACATTAGAATCACCTGGGAATCTTTTCAAAATCCTGATTTCTGGGCCTCATCATTCGGAAATTCTGTTTTTTTGTTACTAATGTTGTGGCCTCACCCCATAACAAAGAAACAGAATTTCTGGAGGATGAGGCCCAGAAATCAGGATTTTAAAGATTCCCAGGTGATTCTAATGTGCAGCCAAGGTTGAGAACCACTGGTTTATAGGTTTGAAGTCAAGAAGTGCCTCTTTGTTCTCTGCTTTCTGGAGGCGGTCAACATGGAACATTCCTGCCCTGGATTGGGGAGGGGTCTCTGGGTGTTAAGAATACCAGGAGGGGGAGCACCGACTCCTCCGAGGGCTCTGAGAGGGGAAAGGCAGCACCCCCTCACCTCTAACCCCAGGGCATCTCTTTAGAAGCAGAAGCCTCATCCGGTGCAGGGGCCTGTGCTGGCTGCCTGTTTCTCAGAGACAAAGAATTTGATGAACAAACTTTCCCCACTGCAGTAGCTGCTTCATTTGTTCGTTCTCGCATTTTTCATTAGCTGCTAAATCGCCCCTGTGGCTGCAAACCTGTTGTGCCTGACTAAGCCAGCGGGGAGGGCTATGGGAGCTGTGCAGGGACAGGGGAAAGGGGAGGGGGGCCTGGCCTGCAGGGAGGGTCAGTGGTGCCTGCCGGGCTGTCTCAGAGGATGTGGCTTAGGTTAGGTCCTATCCTTTGGCGACTTTAGGAGGGGAGGCCGTGTCCTCCGCTCCCCACTTTGACTCAGGGGTGGAAGTTCTCCTTGCTCTCTGGCCTCATAACTCAGTGGATCATAGTGGGATACGGCAGGCAGGAGGCTTCTGTGGCTGCACATGGGCGCTGGCCTGCAGCCCAGGACCCGAATCCCTGGGGGAGGGCCGGATGGAGGCCGGGCGGGTGGTGGATTGCTGCGGTCCCGCCCGGCGGCCCTGGGTCCCCCGCTGGAGGGCCGGATGGAGGCGGGGCAGGCCACCCCATTGCCGTGCACCGCCTGGCCGTCCCAGGATGCCACCGCTCCGGGTCGCAGATAGCAGGCCCAGATGGTGGCAGGGCAGGCGGGATGGCGCTGTCCTGCCCTGCCTGCAGTATGCAAATTAGCCGCCATTTTGTTGGTGGTTAATTTGCATATCATGCTCATTAGCCGATGGGAGGTGTAGCGAAGGTATGGTCAATTACCATGTTTGTCTATTATTAGATAGGATAGGTGTTTTGTAGGAACTTAAGTTTCCCAGTCCTTTCACTAAATCTTACTCTGCATGTGCCCTGTCAAATGACAGCACTGGCATTTTAAGTTCTAAACTGTTGCATCCCCTGCACATAGCTTGACATTGTATTAGATACTTACTCATTACACACTTGGTGAATGAATTTCCATAGTGACACTGACCAAATGGGACAGATCTGGAGGATGGAGTGAACGGGCTGGAGATACTCTGTTTGGAGTCAGAAGCTTGAGTGCTGCTTTTTTTTGAGTGCTTTTTTCAAATAGAGTTGTCAGAAAAGCAGGGATTATACCTTATGCTATACATTCTGGGTCATTAGGATCTAATGGTTTAATGTAGTATTTCCCAAACTAGTTTAATGTGATGTGGTACCAGGGGGAAATTTCCTATATCAAGAAAGCTTGGGAAGTCCTGGATCAAATGTTTCAGTTTAACTTTAAAACTTCTCAAAGCCTTTATTTACTATGTCAATGTGCTTTGGACTCTAACAGGGAGATATACTACGCAGCTTTTCCCAAACTTTTATTCAGCAGTTATTTAGGACAGTTCACTATGATCTGGGCACAGTGCTAGGTCTTGGGAATACAATACCGAGCTGAACAGACCTGCTCTTCGCAAGTTTATGTTCAGTGTGTGAAATAAATACCACCCAAATATTTATTATAAACACAGTAAATGGTATAAAGGAAAAGGTCATTGGTATTTTATAAGTAATAATGCAAAACATACCTCTTCCACTCAATATAAAAGATTGAAGCACAAATATTTCTCTTCAGGCTTTCATCAGCATGGTTCTAATAGTCTACCTTAGTTATTAATCTTGTCACAGGTCTAACATATTTCCCTTGCTAAAAAATGCATTATATTTTCAGAAGCAAAGTCTAGAGGCAAGATACCACTCATTTGTGAAAAGGTCAGAATTAATAAATACCTCCAGATGCTTGATGAGAATAGCCCCAATTTTGGGGGGTTGCTTAAATTAGAATGATGTTGAAACATAAGATATGTACTGTGGTCTATGCTGCAACTAAAATGAATGTGGACTGACGCAAGGATCTGATCCACAGTGGTTCCTACTGAAAGTAGCAGATTTGAGTAAGCAAGTCTTCATCAGTAATGCAAACCCAAACCAACTGCACTTGGTATATTGATTTCTAAATGACAAGGTTCTTATTTTTATAGATTGTATTTTTAACAGGAAAATACAATGATTTTAATGTGTCATTAAATACTCTTGAGTTTATTTTTTCTTCCTTTTATGAACATTTGCAAAGCACGAACTATGTGCTAGACACACCACAAAGAACCGGCGAAAACAAAGAAGAAAAAGCCTGGTTGTGTTTTATTTATCCTTGTGATGAGGGGATTGGAGGTGGGGGTAAGCTAGAGGGAAAGCCAAATTCATCACTTTCAGAAGAAATCAACTGGTATGTGAAAGCATGCTGGACATTCTAAACCTTCAGATTTGTCTTTACTTCATGCTGGTCATTCCAGCACATTATCAATCAACAAAAATTGTTAAGTATTTAATGACCTAAATATTTGATGAAGGTCCTAAATGACCTAAAAATTGAGTCCTTTATCAATGTAGGGGTACTATAAAAAGTAGGTGTATAGTTGTTTGTATAGAAAATAATACAATAATTAATAAATAATACAAGAATAAACTCTTCCATGTACTCACAACTGTAAACCAACTTTGCCCCATCCTGTTATGCCTACTAGAGTATGACATTGGTTAACAAATGTAAAGAATCAAATTTGTAACTCCTGTTTGAGAGAATTTAAAGGATTCTTTTGTCAAATAGTTATATTTATAATTACAAAGTGTCTATCTCAAATCATCCAAAAAGAGGTATTTCTCTCTTCTCTTCTTCCCAACAGCCCTATAGGTAATTTTTAATATTTTCAGACCAGGAGATAATTACATTTAGACAACACATAAGAGGATGATAGAACTAAAAATACTTAAATATTTTGATTGATTCCATCCTAGTAACTATGAATGGGATTGACGATTGAAGCAGACCAAAGTTATGCCACTCTAAAACTGTCTTTTGGGATATTGATTTTAAGCTGGTTACTAAGAAACAAGCCTCAGAAATAACCTTTGACCTTCACCCCTTCCCTGCCTAAGAGATTCAGACAGAAAAACCTGCTTCAGGAAGGGAACCTTTGCATAATCACCTCAAGCATTAGGTAGGAAGGATCCAAGCAAGGCCGTGTTTACTAGATGCCCTACTATGTCTCCTTGTTTCTAGGCTGCAAAGCAAAATTTGCCTGCCAAACATAATGTCCTCTTCCTCAACTATCTATAAATTTACCTTCTTCCTTTAAGATCTCAGACCCCTACCCCGCCCTTTTTTCTTTGTCCTTGACATATATACCTCACTTTTTGGAATTTTCATGCTTATGTAAATTCCCTATGCACATGTATTAAAATTTTTATTTTCTCCTGTTAATCTGTTAATTTGATGAGCCCAGATAGAAAAATTTAGGTAGGAGTGTAGTAGGCAGGCAGACATGAGCAGAGCAAGGATGATGGACCAGGTACAGAAGGTCACCAGGGCAGAAAGCCCTGGGTGCCGAGCAATGGGCAAAACTGGGAACAAGGACCTCGCCCTCCAGGGTAACCTCGCCTTCCCTAGTATACCACAGGTCATGCAGTTTAGACCTCTGATCTTTTATATTGTCAGTCATGTGATTCAGACCCTCCCCTGGCATGTTGTTAGTCATGGGGTAGACCCCCTTGGAGGAGGAACAAGGGGCCAAAGAATGGCTTCATGTTGACTCCCATGTGGGTCCTTGCACACACTCCCTTAAGCATTAACCCCTAGGGATAACATCTAGGTCTCGGTTGTGTTCCAGCTCCAGGCCCAGAAAAGCAACAAGTGATGCCATGGCTGACATTAGGACCAGCTGCATTGACTAATGAACCCTGCCGTGGCCTTGACCAATCAGTGGAGACCATGACTCTGAAAGGATACACCTGGAAAGCTGATGAATATTCCATTGAGATTCTCCCCTGGGACTTCCCCTAAAATCCCCACCCTTAAAGGCCCTTAGGATGGAGAACCCATGGGCTCTCCCTCTCAGGAGCATGCCCATGTCTTTCCAGTCCCCCTCCTCTTCCCTCCAGGTACACTACCTCTCTCTCCCAAGCTCCAAAGACCCCTTCTTTGCCTCTGTAACTTGTTTCCTAAGCCCGTGTCGTCTACACATCATTTCTTTTACCTGTGTGACTTTCTAAATAAACTTTCTTATGGTTTGAGTCTTGACTCTGATTTGTTTCTTAGCCAGAACTCAAGTACTGAAGTTGCAGAACTGATGTCTGGTTTGCCTCCACCAGTCTAACACCGGTACCATTTCTGCCACCACCAACAGAGGGGAAAGCATTCTTTTTTTAAACCCCCACACTATAAATGTTACTTTTTTCTCTGCCATACCCCAAGATTCTATGTTGGCACATCTAACAGAAAACCAACTTACCTCAGACCTAAATATCAATAATATGATAAATAAGTGAGACTCATCATTTAGCATGACCCACATAATCCTTTAAATTTTTCTGAACATGTAAAGAAAAGGTTACCTCATATACCCTATAAAAACATAAACATACTCCAGAAAAATAACCATTATAAGTTACTGTCACTCAATATCAAATCTTGTATGTCTTCTCAACTTCTATCTAGTTTCCAGTGAAAGGGATGGGGGTGAGAGGAGGAGGAATAAACCTAACAGGACTAGTTGATTCACAGGTTCACTTCAGACTGGCTGGACTATGTCCATGCTGTAAAGACTGGTAGGTCAATTTTATTCAATTACGATCAGGCTACTTTAGGTCTCTAGATATTTAAGGTGCTTAATTCAACTCTAGCCTGGCTAGAACTAAGATCATACAAATGCAAAACATTATGAAAGACAAATAATTATTTACTTTAGGCTAAACTTATTTCTTTCCTGGTTAACAATGGCAGTAATTTTTTAAAATATATTTTTATTGATTTCAGAAAGGAAGGGAGAGGAAGAAAGACGTAGAAACATCAACGATGAGAGAATCATTGATTGGCTGCCTCCTGTATGCCCCCTACTGGGGGTCAAGCCCACAACCCCAGGCATGTGCCCTTGACAGGAATGGAACCTGGGACCCTTTGGTCTGCAGGCCGATGTTCTATCCACTGAGCCAAAACAGTTAGGGCAACAATGGCAATTATTTTAAAACACATTTTCATTTTCTTAGGGGTTCACTACCAAGGATGAGTTAAACAAGCATATAGATTTGTGCCTTCTCTAATTTTCTTTCCTACATCCTCCTTTATCCCTCATAGCTTTTACTTCTTAGAGGAACTTTTATGACTGGTATAAGACTAATGAAATTTCAATGAGTTCCCTAATAGGTAACTTGCTTTATATAAATTTCATCTCTAACTTCTAGAAATAAAGACAGAAATTTTGTTTAATTTTTTAGTAAACCATAAGATTTAAATATCCAAAGAAAAAGAAACAAAAATAGATATTTAAGCCAGCACTAACTTGTGTTTCTATTCTCTCTTGGTACTGGAGGCTTGACTTACCTAGGACTAGAGTAATACAGTTATGATGCTGGTGTAACTCATTAGAACGAGTAGGTGAAAATGGGCGATGGCTTGATAAAATTTGCTTCCCAATCTGGAAGTCAAGAGCATTAGTAGTTCACATGAGCCCACAGCAGAGACTTGCCCGGGTCTTGTCTGTGGAAAAGTATGTCTTACCGCACTCGCTTCTTCACAGCTCAGCACTCCCTGGCATTTTGATCCTTTTGCCCATTGATGCTCACTTTAGTCTGTCAAAACATCAAGGGGGAAAATCCCCAAACTGAACAGACGAATAAACACTTTTAATGTGAACAATCATATTCAGATCAACCTCTTTCAAAAAAATACAAGTCAGTGGGTTTTTTTATCCTTAAGTAACTCAAATATTGCTATTTTTTCCGCCTGTATTAAAATGGCATTTTTCATTTTATGGACGTTAGCTAGTTATTCACTACTTGCTTTGATTCTTCTGCTCACATTGGTACCCCGTTTTTCTATTTGAGCCTTATCTCTTCTATTGCAGAATATTTGATCTTTGACTAAGTTTATCTCATTTTATGAATAAGTCTGCTATTAATCAGTGAAAAGCACAGAAGGGAAAAAGAAGCAGTGAGCACCAGTGAGATCTCACTTCAATATATGTAGCTTTTATAAGAAAAACATTCATTTTTATTGTGCAATCTAAAACCATTATCGTGTGATACTAGGTCCTTTAGCATAACCACATGAGCCGACATTCAATATGGACAGCTTACAAGAGACAAAGTGTAATGCACAAATACTTCCGGCTGGTAGAATTTCAGCAGCGTGGTAATCAAGTGCAGCAAAACTTCCCTTATATCGAATAAGAATCCAGTAACCTCTGGGTATTTTTGGTAACGTTAAGAAAAAGGTACTGCAGTCAGAAGATCAGTAATCTTTAGACTTCAAAGACTGGCTACCAGCAACCACAGTGAAATATTAGACATGAAGCCAATGAAAAACATTAACTTAAAAAGGAATGGTTTTCCCAAAAATGCAAAATTATCCTATACAGATGCTTAGTATACTAGGATCTGACAGGTTTATAATGGTAAAACAGCAGAGATAAATGATAACATTATTTATATCTTTAGCGCCTGAAGGACACAGATTTAAAAACCAGCGGCTAGAACACCTATGACAGCTCCTGAGACAGGTTATCCTATGCCCTACATTCATTCCATGCCTGTGTTGGCCAGTCTGAATGATAACGTGTAAGAGTGAAAACAGTGACCTAGTATGTGAGTCAGAAAGTACTGGAAAAGTGACAAAATTGTATGTTATTAAATGACAAAACATATTTCGAAGCTTTATTTAAAAATCTCTCACTGTTCATTATCAAAGTTACAAGATTGTTTGCATACCAATAGACGGGACTGTAAACAGGAAATTTTCATTAAGGAAAGATGGGTTTACTGTAATTTGATCTTTTACAAAAAACTGCTGCAAGTTATTGATAACAGAATTTCTCTTTTACTTTCTTAAGTCTAATTCTCTTGAAAATTAAACCAATGTTTCCACTCCCTTGAGCTAAAGTTCAACCATGGTCACCTTAGGAAATACCCCTGTTTATTTGTTAATCAGAAATACAAATTGAGTGGCACATATTTCCATTTTCTTCTTAGGCCAAAGGTTTCGGCTTCATTATATTTTACAAGAAAACAGAAGACTTGCAGTGATCCTGTAAAGTCTTTCCTGTCGCAGCTGAGGTTTAATGACGGCAGTGGAGGAAAGCAGTGGTGATGCAAAGCAAGACCAGCCCCAGTGCCCTTATCAGACATGGAATCTTTTTCCTGTTTGGCTTGCAGCAGGGTTTCTGGTCAGGTTGCCTCCACCAAACCTGACTGAAGCAGAAGGGTAACATGCTCTGGTAAATCCTGTCATAGCTGATCCTTCAATCTGTGGGTTGTGGGATGATACTAATATGGAGAAAATTATCCGGGTAGCTCAGATGTTCACTCAGCCACTGTAGAGGTGTTTCCAACATTGGCTCAATTCCATGAATCATCACTTGATTCTTTCTTTCCCCATCTATTCCAAGAAAGAAATCCAATAATAATCAACATGACTTAAAACAGTTGAAGAAAAAAATTATCTGTCTTTTAAGAGTCCTTAGTGAATTAGATGGATTTTTACAGCTTCAACAGATTAAACCTGGTCTGTCTTCTAAGCAGGAAATGTGGACATGGAGAAAGTTCAGATGTTGCAATATATATCACCCAAAACAGAAACCTGAGGGTTACAATGAATTCTGATAAAAATTCGGTTGCTATATGTGAAAGTATTCATTCTTTCTTAATTACTGTGCTTACCTAAGATTGACGTTAGTGAAACTATAGTGGAGAAAACAGCCCACTGTACCCACTGACCAGAATTTATTTTAGCTATACATTAAAAACTGTACTATACGACTATTAAAAATGGCGGGTACATGAAGTAGGTCATACATATTTAAAACAAATAAAATAGATATGTGAGTAGAAATCATCAAGAATAAGGTTTGTGTTTAGGAAGATGTTTAATAAAACAGATGGGAGCTGTAGGTTAATTTTCAATAAAGTTGTTCAAATACATATCAGAAAGTTTTAGAGACATTATTAGAATAAGAGTTAAAGTTTTAATGAGAAGGAACTGAGAGTCTGACTCAGGAGCTTCTGTTTTAGTCATGAAACCTGATTGACTTTTGTTAACACCCATTCGCTAATTAAAAGGGTACTGTCATTCACACTTTTCTTTTAAATTCAAATTTTATTACAAATTAAATTTAAGGTTAGTTTTACTTCTTTTATGATTTTGGGATGATGTTCTGACACTCTTTAAAGTAAACAGAAGCACCTAGGAAAACAAAGAAAGCAAAACCAAACTCCTCTTTTGGGGGGAAAAAAAGGAAAAGAAAGAAACCGTGTCACTCTTTTAGTACAATTCTTGATTTGTCACTTCAAAATAAAATATCTAAACCTCTCAGTTTCCTGGAGACAGAAGACAACAAGGAAACAGGGAATTAATGGAACCACATGAGAGGGAAATACCCTACTTTCCCCCATTTTGCTCTGTTCAAAATGACTTTTGCATCTCTAGTGCTCTAATGCCTAGGCAAAACAGGCTAATGATGTATGGTGGAAATGGCTTGGCTGGCACCTGAAACAAGAGACCCTTTTGAAGAAATATTTAAACTTCCTGTTAGAGGCAGCACAAGTCCTGGGAGGTGACAGTCAACAGATTGACAATAAGAGAGGGTACAAAAACACTACAGAGAATTGATAAAAGAATGCCAAAAATACAAACTTAACACACTATCAATTCCCCAAACAGCCAAATAAAAATTCCAAACAAACTCCCAAATCACTGTCATAGTTTAAAAGATTAAGCTATATACACAATACTATAGAAAGCAGGTTATTAGTCCTTTGAGAAGATTGAAAATGTTGGTATTCAAATGGATGCACCCTCCGCCATCTGGAATGATTCATACTTCGTAAATTCTAGATTGCCAAACTTTGCTGTATTAAATCTTTCTTAGAATATTTGAAAACATTTCCGGTGTAGTTCTCTTTATATTCTTATTATATATTTCTTTGAAATATTTTAATATTCTCAGAATCTTCCTCCTACTTAGCACTGAGTCAAAAAATGAAAGAGCATTGGTATAAGAGTAAAAGTTCCTTATCTGTAAAGTTTTTCCTTAAACCAGAGTCACTTTTGGATATTCTGAAACCGAGTAGAAGAAAATTACAACTCAGTATCCAAAATACTCTGCCTAAAGTATTTAAATGCGGGAGCAAACATAGTGTGTGTTTGAAAGGCAAAAGACCAGCCCTGTTACCCAAAAGGATACTTGGAGTTTAAGTTGTACAACAGAAGCTGGAGAACATAAACACGATTCAAACACTGTATGACAAACCCAATAAATCACGTTATCACAACCCTGAATAGGCAGCACTGATTCTATGCTTTAATTTTAGGCCACTTTTAATCTGCAACTTAAAAAAGTATCACTGACTAAATTTAGACAACGAAGGAAGTGGATCTAGTTATATCCTTCAACACAACAGTTTAAAATGTTAAATATATTATTTTGGTAATAGTAGTTACAGATTCTCTCTTATTCATCACTGTATGCCCCCCACAGTGCCTGGCACCTTAATAACTAGTCAATAAAGGTTTTCAGGGCTTGGATAACTTTGCTGCTGGTAAAATACACTGTCACAATAAATTTTTTGAGACTAGCTTTTGATGGCTAGCAGGACTATATAGAAGAGCCCTACCTATACACACTGTTGGTTATTACAACAAAAAGTCAAAATGTTTCCAGATAAGCCAAGACGTAAGTATATATGCTATCACCTAAACTCATGCTACCATAAATAACAGCAAAGCATGACTGTCCTGTTGGGACAGAGGGAAAGGTCTCCTTAGCCCTTTAGTTGTAATACAAACAACATACAGCAGATTAATAGGAGAAAATGAAAATTTTAATATGGGGAATTCATATAAGCACGAAAACTCCGAAGATAGTGAGTGAGGCAACATTGGGTATATACAACACTTTGGGGTAAAAGAGAAAAGGGGAGATGGGGTACTAGATTTCAGAATGGGTGATTTACAGGTAGCTGAGGAAGCATGTGGTAGCAAATTCCTGCTAGGCATCTGGGAAACAATGGGACACAAGGGTATCTAGCCTAACTTGGTGGTCTTCCTGACCAGTGCTAGCAGGGTGCACATTCTTAAGGTGATTAAGTCAAGGCTCCCTTCCTAAAGCAGGACTCTAAGCAAAAGGGGAAGTAAAAAACTTCCCAAGTTTGTTGGCCTTTAATGATTTCAGTGTGAAATAAACTGCATGCCAGGGTGGCACATTTTGGGGATGCTCGCTCCCAACTCCCACAATACATTCTGCTAATATCAGAAAGAACAAAATGGAATGGTGAAAAATTAGCAGAGGTTTCTTTTTTTCCTAGCAGTAGAAAGGAAACACTTGATGATATTGCTAAAGTAAATCATGTTTTTGGTAAATATGCCTTTGTGTTTCAAAATGCGAATCTAGAATTTAATACTTGGGGATAAGAAATATGTCACTTCAAAGCAAATGACTCAGGAGAAAAATGTTACTCCACACTTCACCCACTCAGATTCTTTTTGAAAGTTAGTTTGATGCTTTAAAGTAGACAAACACTGAGATGGTAATTAAGTGAACTAGTTCTATATAAAATTCTCTCAGACAGCGCACTTTTTGGGAGGTAACTTTGATTTCAATATAATTTCAAACATATGGAAAAGTTGCAAGAATAGTATAAGAAATTGCTCTTCATCCAAATTCATCATCAATTTTTTACATTTTGTCCATTTGCTTTATCATCCTGTGTATATGTAATTATTTTCTTAATCATTTGAGAGTAAATTAGAAGCCCTGAACCCATTACCCCTAAGTATTTTAATGTGTACCTTCTGTTATCAAAATAAAAATATTTTAACACTGATATTGAAGGGACCAAAGTTTTCCTATCCTAATATTGCTTTTTGGGATATTGATTTTAAGCTGGTTATTAGGAAACAAGACTCAGGCCTTGGCTGGTGTGGCTCAGTTAGCTGTTCATCAGACCATGCACCAAAGGGTCACAGGTTTGATTCCCCGTCAGGGCAAATGCCCGGTTGCAGGCTCAATCCCTGGTAAGGGGCATGCAGGAAGCATGGATGCTCTGCTCTCACACTGTTTCTTTCCCTGTTTCTCTCCCTCTCCCTTCCCCTCTCCCTCTCCCTCACTCTCTCTTTAAAAACCAATTAAAGAAACAAACAAACAAACAAACAAACAAGACTCAGAAAGAACACCTGACATTCCCCTTTCCAGCCTAAGAGATACAGATGGAAGACCTGCTCCGGGAAGGAAATCTCAGCATGCCGCCTTGGCCTAATTGGATTTAAGTCTGACAAATAGGAAGACTCCAGAGACACCCCTCCCCCACCCCCCACTCTGTGTACTATTACTTTCTGGGTTGCCTAGCAGGAATGTATTCGGCACTTTCTTGCTACCTGTAAATTGCCCATTTTCACTTTTAAAATCTAAGACCACTGTTCCCCCTTTTCTCTTTTGTCCTAAATGAGATATATACCCAAACCTGCCTCGCTGTCTTTGGAATTTTCATGCTTATGTGAATTTCCCTTATGCACACATTAAATTTTGACTTTCTCCTATTAATCTGCTGTATGTTGTTTGAATTATTAGCCCAACTAGAAGAACTTAGGTGAGAGGAAAAAGTACTTCTTGTAACCTCCACAATATAATCTATATGATAAAAGCCTAAGCGACCATTATAGCAGAACACCAGAACAACCGGTCACTATGATGCGCACTGACCACCAGGAGGCAGACGCTCAACACAGGAGCTGCTGCCTGATGGTCAGTGTGCTCCCACAGGAGCTCGGCCAGAAGCTGAGCTCATGGCTGGCAAGCACAGTGGTGATGGTGGGAGCCTCTCCCGCCTCCGCAGCAGCGCTAAGGAGCAGCGAGCAATAAGGAGCAAGGGGTCCTGGACTGCAAGAGGAATGTCCTCTGAGGAGTCCTGGACTGCAAAAGGGCACAGGCCGGGCTGAGGACACCCCGTCCCCCCCCTGCCCCCCGCCACCAGTGCATGAATTTCATGCACTGGGCCTCTAGTATTATGTAATAATTTCAAATTTTATCAACATTCACCATTACTTTCACTCCAGTCTAGGATCTAGTCTAGGAACCACACATTGCACTTAATTTTCACTTCTCTAAACTCTGGACAGTTTTTAGCATTTTATAATCTTAACGACTTTGAAGAGTACATGTCATTATTTTATAAAATGTCAACAGCAATTAAAAAAAATTCTCACCCGAGGATATGTTTTTATTGATTTTCAGAGAAAGAGGAAGAGGAAGAGAAACATGGATCAATTGCCTCCCATATGCACCTGACCCAGGATTGAACCTGAAGCTGAGGTATGTGCACTGACAGGGAATCAAACCCACAACTTTTTGGAGTATGGGATGATGTTCCAACCATCTGAGCCACTCGGCCAGGTGTCCACATAGCAATTTTTAAGCTAATTATTTTAATTAATCTTGTAAATATAAAAACAGTCATTCATAAATCCTTTGGGTTTGTGACTTAAGGAAAAGGGCAGAAACAAATGTCAAAGTTTTGTATTTTCTTTAGGTAGAGATGGAATTCAGTTCACTTAAAGAGATCATGTATCAATAAAGAGACAATCAGAATAAAATTTCATTTCTTATATGTATCTCACTTTTAAGTCCAAGTATCAACTCTAATAAAAGAGAAATCAACTCTAATAAAAGAGAAAAATGGTAATTGGCGTACGAGCTACCCTTTTCATTGGCTAATCAGGGCTATATGCAAATTAACTGCCAACTAAGATTGGCAGTTAACTGCCAACAAGATGGCGGTTAATTTGCATATGTAGGCACAATGCAGGGAGGCGAAAGGGAAAGCAGGAAGAAGCCCCCTGCCACTGACAGTGATAGGAAACCCAGGGGGGAAGCTAAGAGCTGGGGGGCAGGGCAAAGGCGGCCCTGGGGCCGCCTTTGCCCTGCCCCCCAGCCATGATCGGAGAATCAGGTGCCTTTTCCGCCCTGGCCAGTGATAGCAGGAAGTAGGGGTGGAGCCAGCGATGGGAGCTGGGCACGGTCGAAGCTGGCAGTCCCAGGAGCTAGGGGTCCCTTGCCTGGGCCTAAAGCGAAGCCCACGATCGCGGGGCCGCTGCAGCTGCGGGTCCCCGCTGCCCGAGCCGGACGCCTCAGCCAGAGGCCTCAGGCCTGGGCAAGGGGCCGATCCTGCGATTGGAGGGTGATGGGGGTCAACGCCTGAGGGCTCCCAGTATGTGAGAGGGGGCAGGCTGGGCTGAGGGACACTCCCCCCCACACACACACCCAGTGCACGAATTTCGTGCATCGGGCCCCTAGTTATGAAATAAGATTGAAATGTATCATAATTTTGTATTATCACCAACAGCCTGATAAAAACAAATTCAATTCTGAACTAGCATCTACTTTAAAGCATTTTTATTCTTTTTAATTCTCACCTGAGGATACATCTTTTTTTTTAAATTGATTTTTAGAGAAAGAGAAAGGGATAGGGAAAGGGAGAGAAACATCGATGTGAGAGAGAAACATCAATCAGTTGTCTACTACATGTGCCCTGATCTGGGATCAAACCCACAACTTAGTATGTGCCCTGACCAGGAATCAAACCTGCAACCCTTTGGGGAATGGGATGACGCTCCAACCAACTATGCCACCAGGCCAGGGCTATATGAGTCTTTTATGCCTAGACAGGAACATATTTCTTTTAGAATTGCAATCAGCACACTAGTTTCAAATTAGTAGGCAAATCACTTAACCTTCTGAGTCTGTTTCCTCATCTTAGAGTGTGGCTAAAGAATTCTAATCTTCAAGGTTGCATGGAGGTTTAAATGGGAAGCCAAGTAAAGAACTCAGCACAGGGTTTGGAAATAGTAGGCATTCAAAAACTGAGTGACTTTCTTCCCCATTCCTCCCTTCCTCTCACTCCCTAAAAAAAATAGTGTCAAATATATTACTAATAGTGAAGACAGAAGATCAGTTTTTGAAAGGTCATGGTTTAGTATCAAGTAAACACTCACTGTAATTCTCTTCCTGAACACAAAGTTATGAGAATAATTGTTTTACTGCTAACATTCAAAAGGCTATAATTTGGCCTCATATTAATATATACTCTGCATATTATTATGCAGTATGGCACATGAATTTTATGAATGTGTTAATACAAAAAGTGACAGCATCAAAAATCTAAAGACTCAATCATTATGAAAATAACAGAATGAATGACATTTTAAAAAATTCCTCAAGTGTTGTAAACCCTCTGGATTAAGCCAGTAGTGCTCCCAACATGTATATTTGGTAGAGCACGTCACGACAAGTCAAATGAGCCCTATTGTACTATGATTATGTTACTTAATACGTCTTAGGTAAGGTTCTTATTTTCTTAAAAGATGAAAACATTCTTGGAAGGTTGGGGGGGGGGTTACAACTTCCAAAATTTTTGTTATACATTTAAAAACTATTATTTGAGAACTCACAGTATGTGATGAATCTGTCTTTTGGAGATTTCTATTAGCAATGGCTCATAGCCTTCCCCATCCTAATCTACATTTTAACCCTATTTTTTAGCCAATTTTCAACAAGGAATATGACCTAAATGTCTTTAAAAATAGGTCACTTGAGATTCTAGAGAGAGGCATGAGTTTCATTCTTACCATTAATAAGTATACTAAATATGTGAAATCTCTGAATTTAAAGGAAGCTAAAGAAATGGCTGGTATATCTTCATGGGAAAATGATTTTAATCAGAAAATTTCAGTTTAAATAAAGAACTTTCTTTTTTAGTTCACACTTGTGAATATGGAATAATAGAAATCTAACACTACACACTGTAACTATGTTTTTAGCTTTGTGGCTTCACATTTACATTTTAAAATTCACCAGAAAATGACTTGGTTTGCTCTTTTGAAATGTGTGATGCTGAAGGTAGAACTTCTAAATAATACTAAATACTTCTGAAAAAGTTTTAAACAAATAAAGAGATGAGCCTTTTGATTACCACTGGTCTGAACAATTTTGTTCTGTCTGACAGATTCTGTAACCTCTGATATGTTCATTAGTAAAATGCCAACTAATTGAATCCATCGACATGAAAAACCACAGGCTGAAATCTGAAGTGCATACATCATGTTGAAGGATTTTGACTCAGCCTCGCGGTAATAGTCAGTGAGGTCAGGTCAAAGAGGGTTAAACCAAGTCAGGATATAGCCAAAGGAATACATCAAACGCTGATTTTAAAAGGGCAATTAATCTTAGACAGAAATGCTTCCTGGGGAATGAGATCTCAATCTTAAGAGCACACTACATGATGTAGCAGTAAAAATGAACATATACAAGCTTACAGAGCTTTTATCCTATGATCACAAACAGAAGGAGAGTGCTATTTATCAGAGAAATACAAACTCATTTAAAAATACTTACATTAACTTCTTCCGGATCTATACTCACTTAGCCATATAGGTCTTAATGAACATGTATTATCACAGTTAATATATACTACATATCTCTTTCAATGCATAAACTTTATATATTTTAAAAAATTATTTCTGCTTATATTCCCAGAGCCTTGACTATTAACATTTTATACAAGGTTTTCAAAACATGGCCATGTAATTTTCATTGATTTTTGCTTATAACCTTTGTATTTCATAATGAGGATATAACCCAAAATTTAATCTAAAAAAAATCCCATATAATTAGCTATAATTATAAATAGGACACTGTATTAAATTAAGTAAGACCATTTAAATAAACTAAAAGCCTCCTAACAATAAAATAAAAATGTGGTAAAAGTTAGAAATTAAAACTTTTTCATTTACTCCCCTACCCCTCCTACAATTTTGAAAATACAGGTTTAAATGCTTTGATCTGGTTTCATAAAACAACCAGTAATTCCAGTTGGGTATAATAAAGCCCATTAATATTTGTCAAGTATGAATAATAGAATAGTTCAGAATTGTTTCATTTAAAATATAGGTGACAATTACACAGTTTTATACATGGCCAGACTGAGATTGCACAGGACTTATTTTAATGAAGAGATGACTAGCTTTTAATCACCTGCATGTGTTATTATCTTGTTACGGGAATTTTGTTTTCTAGTGCTAAAGGTGAAATATTAATTGTGCAAGTGTCTGTTTCCACTTCTAAAAAGCCATGTTAATTCATTTAACTTCTTGAGATTTAGGTAAAGAACAATAATTGAGGGAAATCAGAGGCATCTTCTGACAGGTCCAGTAACCTCATCTTCATTAATGGAGAATAACAAAAATAATCAGTTTATTACTTCCTTGATTTTAGAAGACATATGTCAATGGATTAACTCACTAACAGATTCTAGATCACCAACATTAGTCCATATTACCCATGTGTTCAGACAAAGCACAGAGATGGAGGGAAAATAAAACAGTCAAGGCAAAGAATTGGACTCATTTTAGTTTACAATTTGGTGGCATAATGATAAACTCAAAAAGAGAAAATATAATTATCAAGTTAAAACTAAGCCTAACAAATTGCTTTTGTCAAACTTGAATATTGATTTTTGCTCCTGAGGGCTACATATGAAAACCTTTTAGAATTCCCACTGTGTATAACACTATCTTTTTTAAAATATAAAATACACATTGAATGAGGAAGAAAAAACAACGAAGAGCAGAATGTGTTAATATGAAACTGAAAGGGTGAAGCTCCCATTAGAGCCCAGTGACCCAGTCCCACATGTTGGGCTCAATATCTCAGCAAAATTACAAAAGGGTGAAAAGCTAGAAACTTCAAATCAATGTGTGTTCCGTGGCTTAGTCTTCAATAAAAAACTTTCACTATCAGACAACATTTTCAGACCTCTAGCCTTAAGATTTTACTTTTAATACATTTTGACAAGTAAATGATAACAGAACTGGCCATAGTAACTATGGAGATGCCGTAGCTTATTTCTTCCTTAACAAAGCCCATCTCCAGCATTTCTAATCATGTCCAGAAATTAATTTCTAAAAAAAGTAACTATCAGGGCACGGAAGTCTTGCTATACAGAGTTCGTCATACATTTACATCTCTGTGCATAGGACAAACATCAATAAGTATTTGTCTCTGCACAGTAGGTTTATTAAAAAAAAAACCCACCACCACCACAACAAAAAACATTTGAGAAAAAAAATATTAACCAACTCATAAGAAAACAACAATAACGGAAAGTGTTCACTGTAAAACCTTGGAATGATATGATTATAAAATCTCATTTAAACAAACTTAATTCATTTAAACACATACTATGAGGTAGGTAGTAGGAAACATCCTCACTTTATAGAATAAGAAACCTGGATACATTAAAGAAAAAACAAAACCCATTACTGAAATGATCTTCCAAATAAAAAACTGTGAAGATACAAAAAGATATTAGAATGAAAACAAATTCTAAAATGAGTGAAAAAAGAATTATTGAAATTGTAAACCATTATAACTTTTACTCCCAAACCCTAATTCTGATGAGGGTTGTAGGTTCTGTGTTTCTGTGTTCTGAGTTTTTAAATGGAAATGCCATGTCTTTGGGGGGCAGTGCCGTTATGCACTGTCTATTGCTGGTTCAAACTTCAACTAGAAGGATCTGCCTTAGATGAATAACATGAGATTTAGATATTTCTTTGCTCTAATTGCTTTATGTCTGACAAAAAATTATTATAACCCTCAACAGCTAACTCACTTTATAAACAAAATCTAACCATATTATATAGAGCAAAGGAAGGAAAAATATGAATACATTATCTTTTCTTACTTTTTGTAAAAACTATTCTGTGGTTTCTCATAAAGCCTATAAAAAAATAAAGCAATATAATATTGCCTTGGCAGCATGGCTCAGTGGTTGCGTGTCAACCTATGAATCAGGAGGTCACAGTTCGATTCCTGGTCAGGGTACATGCCCGGGTTATAGACTCGGTCTCTAGTATGGGGTGTGCAGGAAGCAGGCGATCAATTATTCTCTCTTTCACTGACGTTTCTATTTCTTTCTCCCTCTCCCTTCCTCTCTGAAATCAATAAAAATATATTTTTTTTAAAAAATAAAGCAACATAAATAACAAATTAGTATGCCTAAATGGGATATTATGACTCCCTTTGCTTAAAGTTGTTAAAATGATCTTCCAATGTACTAATTAGGCAAAAAAATAGGTCGAACTTAAGTCACTTAGTTCCTCAGTAATTTCCCCACATTTCTAACCTCACTGAAAATTTTCTTCATATTTACAGGAGATAAGTAGAAAACTATGGCTAGTCCTCAACAAATAGAGACTATTTAGACCAAATATTACTCCTTAACCAGCTCCTGGGTAGCTGGTGAAGGACTCCACCTCTACAGTGGTTATTTGGTTTGTTGATCTGGTTCCTCCTTTTCATCTGTCTAATTTCTGTGCATCTTTTTAAGACTTAGCTCAGTCTCACTACTTCTCCAGAATGGATAAAACAGCAATTCTAGGTGCTTTCTACTATTCTTTGCATATCTCTAGTACTGTATACACCACATCTGTATACCTTTCTGTCCACTCCAACTGGACCAAAGTTTCTTAAAAGTTGGGACTATGTCTTACACATCTTAATATCGCCAGTGCCAGAAGACAGTAAAATGCAAAGAAATTTAATGATGAATAATGAAATTTACAACTTCAATTGGAAACCAAAAATTAAAATGGTTGGGAAGGGCCTCAAGGTAAATAAGTTCCCAGGCAGCAGGGCAGAAATGAAAATGAAAAAAGGCAAGTGGCTACAGGATTATAATTGTCGGTAAGAATTATGCAGGGAATCCTTATTAATTTGCCATGGAATGTAAGCTTTTCCTTACACATACAATCCATTTGTAAAATATCCCTATGAATTCTGGATTGAAACAGCCCATCTGTTACTTAGAATTATTCAAAGCACGGACAGACATTTTTATTCTCTTAATCCTAACCTACTAGGTTTTTATACATTACAATTAGAAAACTGGGAAATGACATATGACTGGGCAAAGCTTACAGGTGTTCTGTATTCTCCCAAGTAGAAGAATACAAGCTATGGGCTTTAACTTTTGCTGTTTTTTGTCGATATGTTGTGTGATTTTTTTAATGTTAATGAACAAAGAAAAAAATTCACTTCAGGTCTCATACAGAAGCTTAGCTCTGAGTCATTTTAACTAAAGCTAACACCACAGAAAAAATTTACCTGAACTCACCTTTGATTACTTCCTGTTACCTCTAACTTGGCTAACTCCTCTAGTCACTTATAAAACAACACAAAGAAACACACAAAGCATCATTAGTTACTCCACAAGAACAATGACCCAAAGCACGTCCTCATAATTAGTACATTCTAACTTCATGTGATGAAATAAAGGCAAAATTCCTTCATGCATGAATAATTTCTTAAAGGAGTAGTAGACAATGGTGCCACATAAGTTTTATGAAGTACTTTCTCTGTCATCTGATGATAGCCAGTTCTTATCCAAACACACCCAATCTTAAAGTCTTTCGCTTTCAACCTAAGTTGGGTGCAGATGTTTCAAAATGCTTCACGTTTAACAATGCCACAGGCGTACTGAACCAGACAGTAAACAATTCTTGACTGAAATAGTGACCTGTTTTGAATATTCCCCACAGATCCAGAAATGACAGTTATTTTCCAATATGAGGTGACAAAAGAAAGAGGCAAATAAAAGTTTTTTCCAAAAATACTTGTATTAGAATGTGGCCTCCTCCTGGTATGAAACAAATGTACCTCAAAAGTATAGGTGCTATTTATAGCATTTCAATTATGTCTGTATGGCGTGTGTGTGTGTGTGCTTGCTTGTGCATGTGTGTTTCCCACCAATATAAGCATGTAACAATTTGGGTGTGAAGACTGTTACACAAAGATATCCACCTATTGCAACTGAAATCACCTAAGAGGCAGGTTTGTGGATTAAAGTTATGAATGGCTACCTCACCACTCCCCTTCAAAAAAATGCATGGGAAGTCACACTGTGTATTCTTTAGGAACAGATGTACTTGTAGGACATGCTAAAAATTTAGAAGAGAATAAAAAATCTTTAAAAGAATAAAAGGCCTCCCAAATTTGTGTACCATTCTTGTACAGGGCTGTGCTAACCTTGCATGTACTGTGCTGGATGTAGGATGGCAAAACAGCACAAAGGTGCATTTTGTCAGCTCAAAGCATGTGACCGCTTTTCATTTAAATGCCTGAATGTCACAGACACCATTTTAAAAAATTCCACAAGAGTGGTCAGAATCATACAGGAACTCTAATATAACAAAATGAACAAAATCAATATAGTAGAAGTTCAGGTTCTTTAGATCATACCAGGAAATATTATAAGAGAGAACAGCACATAGGCGAGATTAGGTACTAAACACAAAACAGAATAAAGAGACAGGAAAAAGCAAACATTTCAAAATGTTATTTTAAACTAAACAAAAAAGTTAAAAAGTTTAAAAAGTGACAATGGAAATAAATGGTAGCATAGTAAAGTGGAAAAAAAACAATGAACCAGGAGATGGAGATGACCTGAGTTCTAAACCTAGTTCTGCAAATAAGTAGTAAGAAACTAATAACAAATCATCTAAAATAAGAAAATGAACAAATAACTCTAAGGTTCTTTAAAGATGTCAAACACAAAATTAACACCCAACCAATTTCTTTCTGCTCTTTTCTAGTAAGTTTTCCTGCATCATTCTGTGTATTTGTTGACAAGTATGCTGCTGGTTGGGGGGTAGATCATTACAGCAGAACAATTTTCTTCCAAAGTTTTAGTTTCATTGTGATGTTCTCATTCAATAGTCAAGGATCTTATAAAGATGTATTATTTTAAATGACAATGTTTTGAGAGTAGACTGTCAAAAAAATGAGAAAAGAAAAATAAGGTAGCCATTTGAATATTAAGCTATAACTTACAATTTATTTATTTTTATTTTTTTAAAATATATTTTATTGATTTTTTACAGAGAGGAAGGAAGAGGGATAGAGAGTTAGAAACATCAATGAGAGAGAAACATCTATCAGCTGCCTCCTGCACACCCCCCACTGGGGACGTGCCCGCAACCAAGGTACATGCCCTTGACCGGAATCGAACCCGGGACCCTTCAGTCCGCAGGCCGGTGCCCTATCCACTGAGCCAAACCTATCAGGGCTATAACTTACATTTTAATTACTCTTAATTAATGAAGGCATTTTTTTTCAATGTTCTTTAAAATAGTACGAAGTACTCAAGAGAAAGAAAAAAATATACAGTACAGAGAAATGAATAAATGAAAGCCAATGCTTGCAGTGAGGTATGAGGCTCACATCCCATCTCTGTTAGCAATAAAAATGATTAATCTCTTAATCATACTTCAAATGGAAAAACTAGTCTATATTCTCAAATCTTCAAGAAAGTAGCAAAACAGACAGGAAATAGGGGTTGTTTGTGTGTGTGTGTGTGTGTGTGTGTGTGTGTGTGTGTGTTTAAATCCTTATAGCACGGAGAAAATAAAATGGAACAGTAAGTATTCCTAAATCAATAACAGTTACAGAGAATACCCCAATCAAAATTTCTGTAACTTGACTTCAAAAATAAAAAAAAGTCTATCTCTGTAAGTACAGGAAAACAGCAATATTGGTTGTCTCTGTAGAGGGGAACTGGATTAGGGCTTCGTGAATAAAAGTTGAAAAGAAACTTTACTCTAAATTCCTTTAAGTACATTTTGATTTTAAAACTACATAAATATATTTTCTATCAGAAAATGATTTTTAAATTATTAACAGAATACAACACATAAAAGCTTTGATAATAGGACTTATCAAATTTAAATATTTTACTCTTTTAAAGAAAATTTAAAAACCAGACCCAGAGTAGGAAAAAATTACAAATCATATCTGATAAGGACTTATATCCAGAATATATAAATAACTCTCAAAATTCAGTAATAAGAAGACAAATAATCTATAAAAATTTGAGGAAAAGGTGTGAATAGATATCTCATTACAAATGTCTAGTACATGAAAACACACTCAACTATATGCTAATGAGAATATAAAGAAACTAGAACTCCCAAACATTGCTGGAATGACTGTAAAATGGTGTAGCCAGTTTGGAAAAGTTTAGCAGTTTCTTAAAAAGTTTAGCATAAATGTACCATACTACCCAACCATTCCACTCTTAGGAATCAATCTATCCAAGAAAAATGAAAACATATGTCCACACAGTGATCTGTATGCAAACGTTCATAGCAGCATTATTCATAAAGGTGAAAAAGTGGTAGAAAAAAAAAAGAGAATAAAAGGGGGAAAAACGTGAAAAGGTAGAGCCTGGCCAGTGTGGCTCAGTGGTTTAGAGTCAACTTATGAACCAGGAGGTCACAGTTTGATTCCCGGTAAGGGCACATGCCTGGGTTGTGGGCTCAGTCCCCAGTGGGGTGTGTGCAGAAGGTAGCCAATGAATGATTCTATTCCTCTCCCCTTCCTCTCTGAAATCAATCAATCAATATATGTGTATATGTATTTAAAAAGTAAAAAGGTTGAAACAATCTAAATGCCCACCAATTGGTGAATGAATAAATAAAATATAGTATATATACCCGATGGACTACTACAAAGCAATTAAAAAAAAAAAAGAAACTACTGAATCACACTACAAATGGGATGAAACCAAAAACATTATGCTAAGTGAAATAAACCAATCACAATTTTGTGTGATCCCGTATATGTGAAATATCCAGAAGAGGCAAATTACAGAGACAAGAAGCAGACCAGTAGTTTCCTACAATTGACAGTGAGCCCAGATTAGCTGCAAACAAGCAAAACGAAACTACTGAGGTGATAGGAATTTCTAAAACTAGATTGCAGTGATGAATGAGCAACTCAATAAATTTACTAAAAGTAAAAATCATTAAACTGCCAAGAAATTATTTAATTGAAACTCTTACTGAAAACTAAAATTACACAATAATGAAAATAGATTAAGATTGGAAGACAGTATGCTATGATTTAATGATCATAATTATGCTATGATTTAATGATCATAAATAACATTTCAGATAATGACACAAAGAAAGAATTCAGTAATTGAAATTTTGAGTAAACACTTAACCCAGCATTAGAAATATGAGGGAGTGCAAGGCATCATCAAAAACCTTAACTATTTGGTCTAGTAGAAGACTAGTACACTCATGACAAATGACAGCAAGACCTAATAATATATTTATAAACTCTTAAACCAATAAAACCTGTTCAATTTCAATAATTCTGAGTATTGATCAATAATTTTTTGTTTAAATCAATCTCTGTTGGTATTTTAGATGCCCCCTCGTCCCCTGCCCACATTAAACCTTTGTGCAATTCAGAAGTGCTAGATACACACAGGAATGCCAGAAAAGGCGGGCATATTTGATTAAGAAAAACAAAGGTAAGCTATTTTATTTTACTACCTCTTATTCCTTTAGAATGAAGAAACACAGTGGAAGATTAAAAATAGTATTTACCAGAACTGAATTTACAAATGAGAGGCCCAGGAAACCAAAGGTGTGGTAAAAGGATAATTTAAGAACAATGTATTTTATTTGGCCAAAGAGAGTCAATTCCTTATTTTATTAGTGTCAATAATTTATAAAATAAATTAAATATTAAGTGCTTCTGTTTCAAAAGACTTTTCCCTAGAAGATAATGAAAATTTCTTCTGGCCCAGCTGACATGGGTCAGTGGTTGAGCTTCCACCCAGGAACCAGGAGATCACTGGTTCAATTCCTGGTCATGGCACATGCCAGGGTTATGGGCTCGATCCCCTGCGGGGTAGGGCGGGTGACGGTAGAGGGCGCGGGAGTGCAGGAGGCAGCCAATTGATGATGTATGTTATTGTTTCTATCTCTTTCTCCCTTCCTGTCTCTAAAAAAAATCAATAAAAACATATTTTAGAAAAAAGAATTCTTCCTGAGGTAACTAGTAAAAGTTATAACTGCAGAATGCTTACATTTACCTCAGTAACAAAGAGAAAGGAAAGAAATATTTTATTACAGCTAATTATATTACCTTCAGGAGCAATCGCAGAAGGACAGATTTCTTTGAGGAGATCTCCTAAAGTATGCAATTGTCCATCTGTAGCCACAGGACGAAAAAGCTTCTGAATGAAAGGTCGTTCAGTCGTTGTCTATTTGAAAATGAAGAAAGAATTCAAACAATTAAGTCTTTGTTACTACGAATAACAAATTAATAGATCAGAAATTTAAAGCTCGCTGTAGATTCCTTTGGATACAATGCAATCAGAAACATACATCATCAATGTGGTATTATTGCCCAGAATGCTTAATATAAAGACGAGTAAATCTAGCAATGAGGAAACAATCAAACCCAGACTGTGCAATGCTCTAAAAACGACTGGCCTAGATGCCTCAAAAAAGTTTTCAGAGGCAATAAAAAATAAAACAAAAACAAAACAAAAACATTAAAAGAGACTGACAAGATATAACAATTAAATACAAAAAATAAACCTTGACTAAATACTGGATTGGAGAAGAAAAATTTAAAATTCAGCTATAAAAGACGTTTTTTGGAATAACTTGGGAAATGAGGAATAAAAATTAGACAACTTCATTAAATTAATGTCAAATTTCTTAGGTGTCAAAATTGTGGAAGGGAAGGGAAAGCAAATGTAGAAAAATGTTAACTACTGGTGAATCTAGATGAAGGATATATATTGTTTTAGTTGTTTTATTATTTTAACTTCTCTATATGTTAAAAAATTTTCAAAATAGTAAACAGAGCAAGAGTTATTAGCACTATGTCTTAACTTATTGCTAATTAATTTTAATATTTCACCCACTTTTATAATTAAGTTTCATTTTCCTAAACTACCTCTACAGGAGCATGTCAATGATGATGGAAACGTCATCATGACACAGAGTGCAGAAGAGCTCTGGAATCAGCCAGTCTACTAACTGAAGTATTATTTATGAGCTCTATGATCTTGTACCCAGTTTCTTCAGAAATCTGGGACATTCCCTATTGCTTTTTAAAAAACTATGTATTTTTATTAATTTCAGAGAAGGGAGAGGGAGAGACAGATAGAAACATCAATGATGAGAGAGAATCATTGATTGGCTGCCTTCTGCATGCCCCACACTGGGGATTGAGCTGAAATCTGGGCACGTGCCCTGACGAGTAATCCAAACCGTGACCTTCTGGTTCATAGGTCGACGCTCAACAAGTGAATCATGCTGGTCAGGCAATTCCCTATTTCTTAAGTTTGTGTGGGAATAATTAAGGAATTGTACCAAGCACAGCGTAAGTTAATAAATAAATAAATATATGATAAAGAGAATAAAAATAACCTCCTCCCCTTGTTATTTTATTTTAACACATTGCGGACAGATCACGAGAATTATCATGTTTTCATATTACACAGTGTTTTACAAAGTATCATACTTTAAAAAGATATTAGCTTATAAGAACATGTAATAAAAAACTTCAAAATGCAATGGGGAAAGAACCAAGATGGCAGCATAGGTAAACACCTGAGCTTGCCACCGCGCACAACCACATTAAAACTACAACTAAAAGACAAAACGAATATCATCCAGAACCACGGTAAGGCTGGCCGAGTGGAAATTCTTTAACTAGAAGAAAAGAGAAAAGCACATTGAGTCTGGTAGGAGGTGCAGAGGTGTGGAAGTGTGGAGGTACAGAAGCAGGTGTGCGTGAAAGGGGCTGGCAGCTGGGTACGCTGTTGTCTTTTTCAGACAGGAGATACAAGCTCCCGACTGCTCTGAACTCCAGTTCCAGGTGACAATTTGGGGACCCAGACTCATACAGAGAGAAACTGTACTGTCTGGCATTGGGCCAGAACGTGAGGGTGGGTTTCTCACAGAGGTGCTTGCAGCATTCACTGTTCCTGCACGGGGCCGCAGGACACAGACCCCGGACCACTCAGAGGCAGAGCAGACTGGCAGCCATTGTAGTTTGCTACACCCGGGTGATTCCCTGAGACCCCACCCCACCCAATTTACAACCCCTCCCATGCTGTGCGCAGAGGCTTTTGCATACGAATGGCCTGGCCTTTCTCCGCCTAAAAACCTGTCAGACTGTAGCTGGGTCAAAAAACCCTAGAACTTCCAAAAGAAGGCCTCAGGCTTGTCAGCAGCCTGCATTGCTTCACAGCTGCACCTCATCTGGGCAACTCCAAACCCCAAACAAAGAGAAGGAATCTGCAGATCTTTCTGTAACTTCTGCTGGGTGGCCTCAGGCAGTGGCTGACTTTGCACCTCCTTGGAGATCCAAGAGCCAGTCTACCCAGTGGTCAGAGTGAGACCATCCAGATTACAACTCTTCACAACCATAAGAGACACACTCAGGGGGCAGACTCAGTGAGCACCAAAGCCCCACTGAAGCAAGTCCTGCCCCATAAGGGTGTCTCCAGCACAGAAGTTCTCCATTGTAGACACAGCTGGTCCTCACAGCCAATTGACCTGGGTGTCAATTCCTCACAGTGATACCAACAGCAATCAAGGCTTAATTACAACAAGACTGTGCGCACAGCCCACAAAGGGGTGCACCAAGAGTGTCCACCTCAGGTAATTAGGGAGGTTGAGCCACTGGGCCCTATAGGACACCTAGCATAGAAAGCCACTCTGTCAACACAGGGAAGCAGCCAAAATGTGGAGACAAAGAAACCGGTCACAAATGAAAGAAATGGAGGAAAGCAAACTACTGGATATAGAATTCAAAACCACGGTAATAAGGTTACTCAAGAATCTTCTAGAAACCTCCAAGAAATTTAGTGAGACCCTCAAGGATATGAAAAAGGACCAATTAGAAATTAAGCATACACTGACTGAAATAAAGAATAATATACAGAGATCCAACAGCATACTAGAGCAGTGGTGGGCAAACTGTGGCTCGCGAGCCACATGCGGCTCTTTGGCCCCTTGAGTGTGGCTCTTCCACAAAATACCGACTTCTGTGCATGGGCCATGAAGTTTCAATCGCACTGTACGTGCACGCCCGCATGTGGTATTTTGTGGAAGAGCCACACTTAAGGGGTCAAAGAGCCACATGTGGCTCACGAGCCGCAGTTTGCCAACCACTGTACTAGAGGATCCCAAGAATCAAGTCAATGATTTGAAATATGAAGACGCAAAAAACACGCAACCAGAAAAGCAAAAGGAAAAAAAGAATACAAAAATATGAAGACAGTGTAAGAAGCCTCTAGGACAACTTCAAGCATACCAACATCCGAATTATAGGGGTGCCAGAAGAAGAGAGACAGCAAGATACTGAAAACCTATTTGAAGAAATAATGACAGAAAACTTCCCCTACCTGGTGAAAGAAATAGACTTACAAGTCCAGGAAGCACAGAGAACCCCAAACAAAAGGAATCCAAAGAGGACCACACCAAGACACATCATAATTAAAATGCAAAGGGCAAAAGACAAAGAGAGAATCTTAAAAGCAGCAAGAGAAAAACAATTAGTTACCTACAAGGGCGTACCCATACGACTGTCAGCTGATTTCTCAACAGAAACCATGCAGGCCAGAAGGGAGTGGCAAGAAATATTCAAAGTGATGAATAGCAAGAAGCTACAACCAAGATTACCCAGCAAAGCTATCATTTAGAATTGAAGGTCAGATAAAGAGCTTCACAGATAAGAAAAAGCTAAAGGAGTTCATCACCGCCAAACCAGTATTATATGAAATGCTGAAGGGTATTCTTTAAGAAGAGGAGGAAGAAGAAAAAGGTAAAGATAAAAATTATGAACAACAAAGTGACAACAAATACATATCTATCAACAAGTGAATCTAAAAATCAAGTGGCCGAAACCGGTTTGGCTCAGTGGATAGAGCGTCGGCCTGCGGACTGAAAGGTCCCAGGTTCGATTCCGGTCAAGGGCATGTACCTTGGTTGCGGGCACATCCCCAGTGGGGGGTGTGCAGGAGGCAGCTGGTCGATGTTTCTCTCTCATCGATGTTTCTAACTCTCTATCTCTCTCCTTTCCTCTCTGTAAAAACTCAATAAAATATATTTTAAAAAAAATAAATAAAAAAATAAAATAAAAATCAAGTGAATAAAAAAATCTGACGAACAGAATAAACTGGTGAATAGAATCGAATCAGGGGCATAGAAAGGGAGTGGACTGACAATTCTCGGGGGAAGGGGGTGTAGGGGGTGCGGGAAGAGACTGGACAAAAATCGTACACCTATGGACGAGGACAGTGTGTGGGGGGGTAAGGGTAGGGGGTGGGAACCGAGTGGAGGGGAGCTATGGGGGGAAAAAGAGGAACAACTGTAATAATCTGAACAATAAAGTTTTATTTTTAAAAATGCATGGGTATTTACTTTTAAGGTGAGCCTTTAACATTTATGTAAAACGTTTTTTGTACTCATTCAATACAAACTTATCTGGCCATTGGGTAAAGCTGGCAATAAAACTAGTGGTCTGCAATGTGTTAAGCTGGTAGTTTTTATTTTAAACTTTGTGAGTGAAAAATTATAAAAACCTAAAAGTACAGAGTAATGCCTTATCTATATATATAAAAACCTAAATGACTGGCCAACCAGCTGACTGGCCGGTAGCTATGACACGCAATGACCACCAGAGGGCAGACACTCAATGCACAGGCATGGAAGCATGGAACAGACTGATGAATCTCAGATGGAGGTTGGAGGTGGGAAGAGATAAACCAATGATCTTATATGCATACTCGAGGCCTGGTGCATGAATTCATGCACTGGTGGGATCCTTCAGACTGGCCTGCAGGGATTGGGCCTAAACCAGCCCTCCGACATTCCCTGAGGGGTCCCAGATTGCAAGAGGGCACAATTAAGTGACCCCACTGGTGCAGAAATCCGTGCACCAAGACCTGTAGTATATTGTAAGAAAATGATCTCAACTATCTAGCCATTAAAGAAAATTTTGTTGCCCTAGCTCATCTGGCTCAGTGGATAGAGCATCAGCCTGCAGACTAAAGGGTCCTGGGTTCGATTCCGGTCAAGGGCACATGCCCGGGTTGCAGGCTCAATCCAGTAGGGGGCGTGCAGGAGGCAGCCGACCAATGATTCTCTCTCATCATGATGTTTCTATCTCTCCCTCTTCCTTCCTCTCTGCAATCAATAAAAATATATATTTAAAAGATAATTTTGTTTTCTTTTATCACAGAGGTATACCTCAATTCTCTGACATAATTGTTACAGATCTGGAAAAAAACAATCTGGTTTTAAATGCAGACATAACTAAAATATAGCAAAAAAGAAATGTGGTGCAAACATGTGAGCTGCCTTTTGCAACTTTACATTGTGCATTCAGTGGGTACATAATGTTAAAAATAATGTTCCAATAATACATTTGAGTGTTTGTGGCAAGTATGAAAAAATTTTAGAAAACAAAAACCTTGGTAATATGCATTGAATATAATACTACAATTCATTGCAATAATTGAACTCTATTTTTTTAAAGTATGACTGATATCCTTCAATTTAGGAAGCTCATACTTTTCACACAAGATGAAAGTGAGAACAATATTGTGCCCAATCAAGGATAAACTATGTGAAGATAATAAAGGTTAGGTGACTTCAGAGAAGAAAGAAATGAATAGAGGACTGAAGTAATAATTTGAAATAGCCACCACCCATTTAGGGCTTTCTATCATCCAAGCAATGAAGAGGCTTTTAAGACTTTTTAGCAAAGGAAGTAAAGTGCTGAAAGAGGCTTTTCCTAAAGGCTAATGGAAAGCAGCACTGTGTACAATGACTTGGTTAAGAGGTAACATCAGGATGACCGGTGAGAGATGTTTGAATAGTGCAAGCCTATGTGATGACATCTGGGACTGAGTCAGTGGAAAAGGAGGGGCAGGACTGTACCCCTAATTTAAAAAAACAAAACAAAACAAAAAACCAAAACACAACAAAACCTAAAATGTATCATCCATAGTCTGATCTGAAAATAATCAAAGAAATTTTTCAAGATTCAGTTGCCCTCTATTTAGTAACAAAATTGTGAAATGGTTTAGCTATAATAAAATCCTATCTAAAAATAGACAAAAAGGGTAATTAACCATACCTCCGCTACACTTCCCATTGGCTAATCAGCAGGATATGCAAATTAACTGCCAACAAAGATGGCGGCCGGCAACCACGCAGCTAAAGTGAGCACGAGGCTTGCTTGCTCCAGTGATGGAGGAAGCCAAGGTTCCCCGCCTGCCGCAGCCCAGCTCTGAGCTCCGGAAGCAACAATGTTGCAATTTTAGAAGCTAAACAAACCCCAGATACCTGCTTTCAGCCAGCCGGGGCCTCAGAGCTTAGAGCGCCAGTGATGACGGCAGAGTTTCAATTATAGAAGCTAAACAAACCCAGATACCTGCTTTCAGCCAGCAACGGCCTCAGAGCTGGAACCGGGCCTCAGAGCTGGAGCTGGCTCTCAGCTCCAGTGACAGCTATAGAAGGTAAATAAATCCCAGAAAAAAGAGAAAAATAAAAAGAGGCTGGGAGCTTCAGTCGCCCACCAGCCTAAAAACGACCCTCAGCCGCTCACCCAGGCTGGCCAGGCACCCAAGCGGTACCCCCACCCTGATCCGAATCACCCTTCAGGGCAAACCAGCCAGCCCCCACCCGTGCACCAGGCCTCTATCGTATATAGTAAACGGGTAATATGCAAACTGACCCTAACAGCAGAAAGACTGGGAATGACTGGACACTATGACACACACTGACCACCAGGGGGCAGACGCTCAATGCAGGAGCTGCCCTCTGGTGGTCAGTGAGCTCCCATATGGAGGAGCTCTGCTCAGCCACAAGCCAGGCTGATGGCTGCCAGTACAGCAGTGGTGGCAGGAGCCTTTCCTGCCTCCTCAGCAGCGCTAAGGATGTCTGACTGCAGCTTAGGTCTGCTCCCCGCTGGCAAATGGACATACCCCGCTGGCTGCCAGGCTGCCAGAGGGATGTCTGATTGGCATCTTAGGTCCAATCCCCCTGGGGATCAGGCCTAAGCCAGCAAGTGGTCACCCCCGAGGGGTCCCAGACCGCGAGAGGGCACAGGCTGGGCTGAGGGGCCCCCTACCCCCAAGTGCACAAATTTTGTGCACCGGGCCTCTAGTAGTATATAACTAGAGGCCCAGTGCACGAAAATTGTGCAATGGAGTGTGGGGGGCGCGGTTCCCTCGGCACAGCCTGCACCCTCTCGCTGTCCAGGACCCCTCAGGAGATGTCCTGGGGAGATCGGGACTAAGCTGACAATCAGACATCCCTCTCACAGTCCAGGGCTCTCGAGGTCCGGGACCCCTTACCGCCTGCCTACAGCCGAGATGGGAGAGGCTCCTGCCACTGCCGCTACACTCACTGTGCTCGCCAGCCATGAGCCCGGCTTCTAACTAAGCGGCGCTCCCCTTGTGGGAGCACACTGACCACCAGGGGGCAGCTCCTGTATAGGGCGGGGGTGGGACACGGGAGGTTGGTCAGTCAGGGAGGGACCACGGGAGGGCTCCAGGGCGTGTTCATCTTGCTCATGGTGGCAAAGAAAATAGAGAGAAGAGATATAAGGGATGTGGATAAATGAGGTGACCTGAAAATAGATTTGCTTCATTCATTCATTTATTTGTTCATTCTTAATCCATCTCTTTCATTGTCTCAAGTACTTGTTAGAGATACTCAGAGAAAAATGAGTTGAGTTTCTGCCCTCACAAAGCTCTCTGACCAGCCCTAAGTAACTACTTTAACCTAGCAACTTAAAAATGTAGTCCCTCTCTGCCCTGGCTGGTGTTGTTCAGTGGTTAGAGTGTCAGCAATTCTGGTCAAGGCAGGTAGCTGGGTTGCAGACAACCAATTGATGTGGCTCTCTCACATCGATGTTTCTCTCTCTATTCTCTCCCCCTGCCCCCTCCCCTCTCACCCTCTAAAAAAAGAAAAAAAAAATCAATGGAAAAAATATCCTCCAGTGAGGATTAATCACCCCCTCAAAAAGTTAGCCCCTCTCCCTAAGTGTCCACAGCCCCCATCCAGAACCATATCCTTTCAAATTCTTTCTGCTTCCTAGCCTGTTCTCAAACCTCCCAATTTCTGACCACATTGTACTTTCCTGACTATGGTCCCACTCTCTTGGCAGCACTCCAGTTTCACCTCTTAGATTCACTTCCTACTTCCTATTTTGGGTTAGGGCTGATTTCAAATGCTTAGGTAAATTCTTGCCTAGTCCAGTCAAACCCGGTGGTCTTTGCAACTAGGCACAGTTTTTATGGCTGCCCCCTATCCCCCAAACAGCTCAGATCTAGGCACTCAGAATCCAGCCATTAAAAAACAAAACAAAAAATTATCCCAATAGTAGTACCCTGGTTCAGGGCCTCTGACTAATGACCAGAGAGGGCAGGGGTAAACTATATCATAAATCTTCATTCATTAAACATTTATGGAGCACTTTCTAGGGTAACACTATACTATAGGATATAAAAATGAATAAAGCACACAAAAACAAATAATTATAATACAGTAATATGTACAGAAATATGTACAAAGCTCTACGAGAGAAAATTTTAAAGCACAAGCACGAAATTTAACTCTGGACCTTTTGGCAGCTAAAGCAAAAACAAAAATACGCCCCCCCCCCAAAAAAAACCAAAACCCCATAACTTCGTTTTCTAAGAGTGGAAGATGTACCAGTAGGTACAAAGTAAAATATGCTAAGTGTGGTAGAATGTAATATATTAAAACAGTAGGGAGTTTCAAGAGAGGATGGAACCAAAGGAGGGAATATAGAAGGTCTTTAAGGTTCCAATGTGAAATAGATAAAATTTTTTAAAAAGAGAGAGAGATAGGCCTTCCAGGCATAGTTCAGCATCAATCCTTCCCTTTCATAAGGGGAGTAGCTGGAATTCAATGGTACCTGTGAGAAATTAGTGGATAAGGGAAGAAAAGTGGGATTAGGAAAGGTTTGGTTGAAATCCCAATTCACAACACAACTGACTGTGTACTGATGGCAAATTTCATTAATCTTTAGGAGTCTGTTTCTGAATTTGAAAAATGGGAATAATATAGATCTTTAAATGACTGCTATGATAATTAAATAAGATGAGATCCATAGAACATCTTATTAAATAGGTGCTTAACAATGATTAGTTCTTTTCATTCCTCCCTTTTAAACCGCTGTTACTAGTAAGTGTGGAACCAAAGGTAATACTATTTATTTAGTCTCTATAGAACCACTAGCAAAGAATGAAAAATAATTAGTATTTGACCATGAGTTCCGTTTGAAGTCTTGTTAATTAGAATATGTGGCACAAATAAAAACAGGGGTTTACACAGGATATGCTCCCAGACTTTATGAACAATGACACATGATATGTGCTTCTAACTGTCACATGCATATTTGGCCTAAGATATATTCATGCATGTCAAATTTTGCATCACATGCTTTTTAAAAGAAGCCTCATATTAAAATTAGCTTAAGAATATACACAATTACAATACATCATTAAGTAAAAAGATCAGACCATTTTCAAATGAATGCTTTTAGACCTTTACAGTAAACAGTCTTTTTGGTGGTGGGAAGTGGGGAACCAGAGGAGAGCGGGGCGGGGAGTCTGCGCCACTTAATCAGACGACTTTTATCCTCTACGTAGGGAAATAGGAGACTTGAAAATAAGCACTTTCTGTAGTTATGCTACCAGAGCCTGAAGTCCACTTTTAATATTCCCAACAATTCTAAAAAATAATAATTAACATTTAAAAAGCTGTCATTATTATAGTCAGGGACACTTAATCCTCAAAGCAGTAGTGTTTTAATTAAGACTATGATTAAATAAAAACACCATCAGAATTATATCCATACATCTGGTTTAAAGTTTATGTTTTGTCTTACTTAAACTTATATTTATTATAATTCTGTCTAGACAATGCCAATGTATTTTGTCACATAAATAGTTAAGGCAAATTTTCTTCAAATACAGGCAACAGTCTGTGTCTTCTTCATATCCTTTCATTGAATAGCATGTGTTGCAGGGAAGCACCATTTTTCTTTTGGTCAAGATGAGATCAATTTGGTGCTGTTTTGAGGCAGGTTATAAAAAAGTTGTATTGCTTAAAAAATTTTATATGAAATTCTTAGTAAAGTAGCCAAATGAAAAGCTTTTTATAAAAGTGCTAGATATTGATGTTTTTAATAATTATCTAACTTCTTTAAAAGTTTCTCAAAAAAGATTTCAAAGCCATACCAAGGAAATCAGTTTAAATTTTACCTTCTATAGGAATTTTAAAATATCTTTGCTAATTTTCCCAAAGCCACACTAAAAAGGTAAGATAATACAAAGGTAATGTAATTAAAAAATTCTTTTCTACTTAAGAATGAAAGGACACTTTTATTTTATTTTTGTTTAATAATATATTTTTAAAATATATTTTTATTGATTTTAGAGATGAAGAGAGACAGAGAGATAGAAACATCAATGATGAGAGAGAATCACTGATCAGCTGCCTCCTGCACGCCCCCTACAGGGGATCGAGCCTGCAACCCAGGCATGTGCCCTTGGCCAGAATCGAACCCAGGACACCCTTCAGTCCACAGGCCGTCGCTCTATCCACTGAGCTAAACCAGCTAGGGCAAAAGGACACTTTCACATATGAGTGACTTCTTTCTTTGTAGTATGCTCATATAAAATAATTAAGCAATACTTAAAATGTACAAATAAATCAAAGTAGCAAGAAGAAACATTTGAGTAAAAGAGGTCTCAATGACCTCAGGCTTGAGATTCTGTTCTCTGGATGCCCAGTCAAGTGTTTTATCCTCTATAAAGTGCTTCTAAACCTAGGTTAGGATCTAGGAAGCTCTACAACGATCTCCAGGCCTCTGTGGGTTCTACAGTGAATGCTAAATAAAGTGCATAATATGGGAATATTGATAATTGTCTCTGACACAAATAATTGGCCTTGGATTTGGCAGTGGTTTCTTAGATATGACAACCCAAAAGGAGAAGCAATAAAAAAGTTGGACTTCATAAAAACTAAAAATCTATGTACTTCAAAGGACATCATCAAGAAAAGCAGAAAATCCAGTTTGGAAGAAAATATTTGCAAATCATATATCTGATAAGGGATTATTATCCAGAATACATAAAGAACTCTTACAATGCAACAATAAAAAGACAACACAATTTAAAAAATGAACACAGAATTCAAAGATATTTCTCCTAAGATAACATAAAAATGGCCAGTAAGCACATAAAAAGATGTTTAATTAGTAATTAGGGAAGTACAAATCAAAACCAAAATAATATGCCCCCTCATATCCACTAGGATGGTATAATTAAAATGATAGAAAATAAGTATTGGCAAGAATGCAGACAAACTGGAACCCTCATACATTGCTGGTGAGAATGTAAAATGAAGCAGAAACTTTGGAAAACAGCCTAGCAAGTCCTGGAAAGATTAAACACAGTAATTATTTCTTAGAATGACCTAGTAAATTCCACTCTTAAGTATCTAATCTACCCAAGAGAATTGAAAATATATGTCCACACAAAAATTTGTTTATTAATGTCCATAGCAGCATTACTCGTAATAGCCAAAAGGTGGAAAAAATCCAAATGTCCATTGATTAATTCATAAATGGAAATGTGATGTCTCCATAAAATGGAATATTACTTGACCATAAAAATGAATGTATTGAAATATGCTACATCAATGAACCATGGAAATTTAATGCAGGTGAAAGAAGCAAGACATACTAGTAAAAAGCCATATATTATAAGACTAGAGGCCCGATGCACGAAGATTCATGCAAGAATAGGCCTTCTTTCCCCTGGCTGCCGGCACCGGCTTCCCTCTGGCACCCGGGACCCGGGCCTTCACTTCGGCCGCAGCCCTCCTGTAGCTCCCTCCACCCCCCTGCACCCGCCCTCATGGCAGGCGTCTCACCCAGCCCCGGCCACTCTGTGCCTGCGTGTGCTGCCCAGAGGCCTGAGTGGCCAGGGCGGGGTGGAACACCTGCATCATCGCCATGGCGAGGTGCAAACATCCCAGCCCGGCCGCCACCATCTTTGTCAAGCCAATTTGCGTATTCCCTCTTTATTGACTGTGGGTGCCGCCATCTTTTGTCACTAAGTGATGGTTAATTTGCATATTCCGTCTTTATTAGATATGATTCCTTTTCTGCAAACTGTTCAGAATAGGCATATTCACAGAGATAGAAAGTAGATTAGTGGTTGCCATGGGCTAGAGCATGGGTGGGCAAACTTTTTGACTCGAGGGCCACAATGGGTTCTTAAACTGGACCAGAGGGCCGGAACAAAAGCATGGATGGAGTGTTTGTGTGAACTAATATAAATTCAAAGTAAACATCATTACATAAAAGGGTACGGTCTTTTTTTTCAATAGTTTTATTCATTTCAAACGGGCTGGATCCGGCCCGCAGGCCGTAGTTTGCCCACGGCTGGGCTAGAGTGAAGGTGATAGCTAATGGGGTATGGAGTTTCTTTTTGGGATGATAAAAATGTTCTGGAATTATAGCATGTCCTCAAATAATGTCATTTCATTATAACACTGATGGATGATGGAGGAACTTAACTCTTCTTTGTATCAATTAGTCTATGGTAAAACTGCTTTCATTATACATTGTTTCCCTTAAAGTTGCAGAACCTATCAAATATATTAAATGAGGACCACTGTATGTGGTAGTAATGGTTGCACCAACTCTAAAAAGAAATAGATAAGATACCCTTTAAAGGAGTGAACTTTATGGTATCAAACTTCTACCTCAATAAAACTGTTATTAAAAAGTAAATGTAGCCCGGCTGGTGTGGCTCAGTGGTTGAGCCTTGACCTATGAACCAGGAGGTCACAGTTCGATTTCCAGTCAGGGTACATGCCCAGGTTGTGAGTTCGATTCCCAGCAAGGGGCATGCAGGAGCCAGTCAATGATTCTCTCTGACCATTGATGTTTCTATCTCTCCTCTCCCTTCCTCTCTGAAATCAATTTAAAAAAATTTTTTTAAGTAAAAGTGCTCATGTGGGTGATAGGGGAGTGCTTCTAGGATGGTAGCCCAGATTCATCATAGTCTGATTTATAACTATTCATTATACATGTTGGTTTCATAAGTTTTTAGGAAATAATCTATTTTCAAAAATTTATAATGCTTAAAATTTTTTTTGAAGGTCAAGAGCCCCAAACAATAAGGATCAGAGAAATACTCGTCCTCATCAATTCAAAGAATTACAGGTTTAAGAAATTTTCTAGCATCATGGCAATTCAAAAAAATTTATTTGGTAATTTAAATAACTGCTTTGTTCAGCAAAACACATTTAAAACTCATGTTCTGACACTTAAAATGAAGCCAAAAAGTTGTGAAATTACAAAATGCTCGTTTAAAAGGGGGAAAGTTTACTAAAGTAGATTCAGATTTTAATAATAAGTAATCTATCTTACCAAATATAGTGTATGCACCATTTAAAAAAAACCTCTTTATTCATAAAAGTACTGCCCACATTGTAGGCTCATTATGTCTACTGTTTCTGAGCTTCCCCAGAACCCTCTCTACCAGTCAGGATGGCAAAGGAACTCATCATCCTACTTCCTTCCTCACTAGCTTGGAAGCTCTGATTCCCACCCACACTCCTGTGACCAAAAAGGGGGGGGGCATACTCTGCACAAAGAGGAACTCTTCCCCTTGCAGCTTCTCGAGTTAGCATCTGGAATGATACAGGAAAAATACTACAAACACAGTTAGGGTTTATAATACTGATGTTATAGTTCAATTTTATTATTAATTATATAGCCTATCCTAGAAATTCATTATTTGTAATACAAGTTTCTATCTCCATAAAAAAATCAGATTTTTGGAACACAGTAAATGAAGACAAGGCTGTCTACAAATTCAAAGCAGGCTGATGTTCCCAACAGCATCTTATTTCAAGATAATCTGACATCACCAATTCGGCAAATGAAATTACAGTTTCTTTTCCATAATAGAGGTTTTAAAATAGCAAAAATGTGTTGTTATTTAGTACAAGGAAATGGTGACTTTTAAATAGGGTATGAAGAGGATTGTATATACATCAAAGGTTAATTCTTGTATAACTTAAGTAACAGTTTATCCATCTGAGAAAAGGAAGACTGTGGTGAGCTGAGGGGTTGCACAAGAAGCATTCTGCTCCAAAGAATTCATTAGCAAAAGAGGATACAGTGTGGCTAAAAGCTATAATCACTGTACTTAATTTAAAGTCCTCTTAGGAACCAGGTCTTAAAAGATGATAAACTTGGCCTCATGAATAGTTATCAGCCAAATTTCAAAATGAGTGCAAGAGTATGTTATTCCAACTTAAAAGATAGTGCTTTACGTAAGGAATTTTATTTACTGTTCCAAAAACAGCATCATTATTCCCAAGAATTAATTAAAATGAAAGGAAACCTTCCTTACGACACAGAATGATTATAATAATATTTAATGTGAATGCTGCTAAAACATTTCAAGTAATAAAACTAATCGTTTACATGGGCTATGGCTTAGGAAGGCATGGAAATGCAAAGTTTTAAAAATTTTAAAACGATAATGTGGTAGGGAGAAAAACAAATTTTTAGTTCCACTCCATTAAGGATTCCTCAAACAATGTAGAAACCAGAGTTCAAGTTATACTTTGATGTGTAGATCCTTTTGAAAGCTACTCTACCCTGTTTTATATGAAGCATCTGCAGCTAAAATGAACACCTAGTGAAGAGTATGGATGCTGCATTACATAAGCAGACGTCAGAACTGTCTGTCCCAAGCTGATTCTAAGTTACTTTAAACATGTATACACGCAGAGTCAGAAATTAGCTATGGCTTACCTCTTAGAAGTAACAGATAATTACCCTCATCATGATGAAAAGGATTTTAAATGTAAACTAATAGAGGTATTTTTCCTTCAGCAAAGCTCTGCTTTTAAAAGTTCAAAACTTTAATTAAAATAGGAAGTGCTTTACTATGTAGTAAAGACACTCTTCAAATTAGTGAGGCAGAGAAAAGGAAGGACTCTGTCAAGGAGGAAAGGTGGGACAGAAAGATAAAAAGGGGAGGAGAAGAAAAAAGGGAAAGGAAGGAAGACTAAAAGGATAGAATTACCTATTGAAATACATTATTTCCTTCAAATTTTAAACAGCACAAGAACCACACTGGATTTCTGAGTCTTTAGCTTTGAAAATATGCTATTTCTTTAAATATATGTTAATTTTCCACATTTCAAATGCTTGAGGCCAAGTTTAATATGGTGTAAAAAATGGCTAAATGAAGTTTGAGAATAACACACATTAGTTTTATTTCTCAAAGTTTCGTGCACATTAACTCAGCCACATATCTAATATCCAAATCACTCAGTGAACTCAATCATTATTTGAAATCTTCAGCTTACTAATTCTTATAATTTCACTAGTTCAATTTTAATTATGTTTTGTACATAAATGTGTCACAACATATGCATGCAGACAGGTGACTTTCATGAAAAGATCACACCCAAAGTAGACATATGGTCTACTCAAATATGGTTTCCAAATGTAGATCCAATTCTGTTGAAGTTAATTATGATCAGGCTTATCATTCCATTGATAGAGACCTCTCTCTACTCCTACCCCCTCAGCAATACACTCAAACAGTGGCTCTTTGAACCAGCATTGACCCTCTTTTAAATTTATAGCCTTTTTTGAAGCAGACTTTTGAGAGATACGTCTTGTTTAAGACAAGATATACAGTACTTTGTAAAATGCTCCCAAGGCATCAAAGTAAGATAATACTATTGAATGTTTAAACTAGGCTATATTTCTTAACTGAGAATTAACATTTTAATATATCACAATCTGTAAAAGAAGCAACTTGCCTAAAGATTTGAGGAGTTTCAAGTATGTATATCATTATCTGGTATCTATATGTAATATCAATATAATTGATAATACACACATCAATATATCTATACATACATGCCTGTATTTATATGTATAATCTCTTTATGTGCTTGTCTTATCATTATGAACAATCTGTATGGATCACAAAACCAAAACTATTATATAGCCCCCATTAAACCTTAAAAATTAAAAACAAAACAAGTATGACTCAACAACTAAGACATATACTTAATCAAAGAGCATGGTATGCCAAACAAATTTTCCAAGATCAAATCAGAAATAAAGAATGGGATATTGGCTTTTGTATTTTTACTTCGTTTTTACTTGTAATATTCCTAAATAATCATCCTATATATTACCTACTTAAAATTATTAGCAAGTAGTTATTTTAAAAGTATGAGTAATTAGATCAAAAGTAACTCTCATATTTACCCAAAAGAAGGAACCACTACTAAGAATCAAAGCCTAGTAATTCTGTTCTTAACAGACAGGTGCTGTGTGTTCTGGCATGTTATATGAAAATCAGTTATGAGAAGAACAGAAAAAAAAATCAGAAGGTAGTTTTCACTATTGGAATAGATAAATGATTAAGCAAATTTCCTTACACCATGAAATTGTCAACAGATTAAATAACCACCCTAAGGGGCACCATTTCTGGATGCTGGCATTTTCTGAGGTGAAAAGAAAAGGGAATTGAGAAAAAAAAAATGTGATCATGACACAAAGCAATTTTGGTTTTAGAGATCATTTTAAATAGTAGGCTGAAGGAATGAACATTCTTTGTACAGGAACTAAGCTTAGACTGGCAACTGCCAAGACCTTCTGAGGCCATCAGTAAATCAGGACTCTAACATCCATGTCAGGGAAAGAAAGGGACTGAGTCAATCACTAAGGCAGCAGCCTGCCTGACTGTTCTACATGGCTATTTCGGGCATATATTACCCGGGTTGACTATTCCTCCAAGAAACTCAAATATTAATGGTAATCTGAGGTGCCTTAATAAAGAATAATAATAAACCAAGAAGTAAACTTAATTGAAAAATGTTTTTTAAAAAGAGTTATATACTAAGATCTTATTTTGTGATGTAGATACTATTGAGTACTTTGGTATGAACAGCTGTTTTCATTTTAGTCAGCAGTTATAACTTTTTGAGCCATCTCACATTTAATCTGAGCTTTTGTTAAATTTCAAACTGACCAACTGGAGTTTAACTCATTTTCACTATATCTACTCATAATCTCAAAAGGGTATCAAGGAGAGGTGAAATGATCAAAAGCAGAGAATGAGGAAAAAAATACATATCAATAACTGACAGTAAGGTAAACTTTTACATATGCTAGAATACTATAAAAAACACATTAAGCATCTTACTACAATCAAGAATTTCTTTGTGGAGGAAGCTAAAAAATTAATTTTAGTGAAATAATTAAGACCATCTTATAATAAATCCATCTCTTTTAAAATGAGGTATTTAATAATTTAGTTTCTAATATTACTCCATACATGCTTGGAGAGTTCATGTTTTAATGTGATAACTAAAACTTGCTTAATTGGTAATTAGAAAAATAACATTCTGTAAATAAAAGAGATACAAAACCACATAATTTTAGCTATCTGTTTCAATCTCTTCACACTAAAGGCAGGATGTTATGTTTTTACTTTCTGTCCATGCATTTTCTCTATTAGAAGAAAAAATGGAATAAAGGCAGGAAGCAACCAAAAGGGTGGAATAAAAAAGGAGCCTGATGTGTGTAGGAATTGGAAAAATCTCAAATGGAAAGCTATGATACAAAAGGGTAAAAAAATAAAAGTAATAAACTTAACAATATATCAAAGAGAACAGTCATAAAGACGGTGGGCTCTGTGGCCATACTACCTGAGTTCAAATCCCAGCTCACCTACTTACTAAGCTGAGTAACCCTGGGCAAGTTCAATAACCAACCTTTATCTCAATTACCATGTTTATAAAATGGGACAGTACTAGCACATATCACAGAGAACTATAGTGAACATTATAGAATAAATACATATAAAATATTTAAAATAGTATCTGGCAAATAGTAAAGTACATAATAAATGTTAGCTACTATTGTTACTTGTCTATAATTACCAGCAGTACTTTTTTTAATCTTAGAAATATTAAATAAAACAATGAACTAGCTTAGTGCAACAAATTAATAATGAGAAAATACTGATTTTATTTAATAATAACTTTAGTAGTTTGTGATAATAATTTTAGATTATTTTCATTTTCCTAGCAATAAATTAGAGAAAACATTTGCTATCATATTATCTGCATTATCTTGTAACTAATAAATAATGCAAAATTTTAAAAGCTCTGATAAATGTCATTTGCTCTCATCCAACACTTAAGAAACAAAATAGCAAATCATCTGCATCAAAAAGTTCCCATCCCTATATATGACAATTGTTTTAAAAAATACCTGCCAAATAACCTAATAGTACTTGCTTTTATTTTTCAAAAACCCACACAGGAAGCGATTTCAATCTAAAACCATCTCAGAGAGTAGTGGCTAGCTTATTTTTATTTAGCAAGGGCAATCAAAACTTGCTGTGTTGGGCTGCCCCCTACAGGTCTCAATTTACCAATTTCTTTTAAAAGGTGCACATGTAGAGAATATCATTTGAGTTTTACATTAAGATTAGTAATACTAAAAAATATTAATACAATGCAAAGTAGTATTATTAGTTAGTTCATTCATCCATTCAAGCAGAAAATGAAACATCTCTGAGAAACATCTATAAAGATACAAAGAGAAATGAAGCAATTCCTTCTTCAAGAATTCATAAGTTAATGCTTACATAGATTTCAACAGCTCTACAGTAAAATACTGCAACATAGCTTAAGAAATAGCTATATTGGATTACAATGTGTATATAGAAAAATAACTCGTCTAGATATTCAAGACCCAAGTTTTACTTCCATTTCTGCATCAAATATTCAGTTGAACATTGGATAAGAGTTTTGTGCCACTTCTTATATCTAAAATTAGGAGGTTGACTCAGATGATTCCCAAAGGCTTCCTTGGTTCAAATATTCTATAATTACATTTGCCGTGCTAAATACTAGACAGAAATGCTTTAAAACAAAGTTAAGAGAAAGAAGAAATAGTTTCTACATGATAATGAAGGGTTGGAGAACATATGAAGAAATCAAGAAAGACTTCTTGGGGTTAGTGACATTTGAGGTGAATTTAGAAGCATTCTGGGAGTAGATGTTATTCCTAGAAGGAGTGAACATTTTAAGAAAATGAAACATCAAAGCATGTTTTGGGAACAACGTGTGATGGTTGGTATCTGTTTTATGAAAATCAAACTAACAGGAACTAAAAGTGCAAATGGCAAGAAGGAGATAAATACAAATGTTTTTAGTACATTACAACATACAATTCTAGGAAACGATCAAAAGTGATTCCAAGGTATTAAGTCTACCAACTTGAAGTGGTAAAGACATAGGGAACTAAAACAGGAAGAGAGGTTATGTGAGTATCTGGTAGTGATAAGAAGCAGATTTGGGGGACCAAATAGACCTCACAGAGAAAAATATGCTAAGACCAGAAATACACTGATAAATGTAGGGAGCTACTTATTAGCTATGTTCCACTAGTCATAAAAACAAAAACCTATAGGAGGCATGACAAGCCACCATCATTGCTGATAAAATAATTCACAGCAAAATATATTGATTTAAGTCAATAATAGCTAATAACATACAACAAATAATTTGCAAATTATTTACTACATACCAGGCACAAGACTGTATTAAAAAAATTACATATAATCCTTATAAAAACTACATAAATTATTATTATCCCTCTTTTACAGATTATAAAATTGAGGTCCTGAGATGTAAAGTGAATGGCTCAAATCACACACCTAGTTGGGATATAAATAAAAACTTCTCTATCTTAACCACTGGCTATATTAATGAATGTTACAGATTATATTCTTCCAAAATTTTTCCATTTATCAGAGATATTATGTGGCAGAAAATCCCAAAATAATCAGGAATGTATGACTTTTACAAAAAGTAACCATCTACCATTTATAGTAATATTCATGTTTCTTAAGCAATATACAGAGTTAAAATTCTTATGTTTAGAAATAATCTAAAAAGCTTAGAAAACTCGTGTTTATTCTCTTCCCTAAATTTCATAAAAACCTAATCTAACCAGAAGGGGCTTGATCTGATTGGTTTAATTTGGATGCAATTATGTAAGTAATTCCCAGGACTCTCTCCAGCCCATAATCTGACTGATTACCTAATTTTAAAACCTTACTAAGGTATAAAATTACATACAATAAAATGAGCACATTTTAAGTGTATAGTTCAAACTGTAACAAACTGTTACAATTTTAAGACCACCACCCTAACAAGATATAGGACATTTCCATCATCCCCAAAGTTCCCTTTTGCCCTTTTTCAGTCCATCCCCATCCTTCCCTCCCACTTGGTCTTTCTTTCTGTCGCTACAGATTAATTTTGCCTGTTCTAGTATTTCAATAATTCAATTTTTAAAATAATTAAGACTCCAACTCATTTCAGAAAATAATTCAAGAGTTAGCACTGAAATACAGTGCACAAAAAAGGAAATTTTAAAAATTAAAGCAAAATAAAACCAAAGAAAAGAATGCTGGACTCTACTTCTCTTTTAAAATTCAAATCACAGTACTTCAAAGAAGTCTTCATTAATTGAACCAACTTACACCCAGAGAGCATTAATCTCATATGCAATGGCTAAAACCTCAATAAAAACATTCACCTTATTGCAAAAAAAGATATTCTTTTATACTATGCACATGTGTATACACCATTTTGAGATAGATGTGCACTCTAGTCCCTGTTACATGGCTCACTAGCTGTGTGTCCTTTATTTATCATTAACTTCCATCTCAGAAAAAAATAAGCCCAGCCAGCTTGGCTCAGTGGTTGAGCATTGACTTATGAACCAGGAGGTCACGGTTCGATTCCCGGTCAGGGCATATGTCTGGGTTGTGGGCTTGATTCCCAGTTTGAAGTGTGCAGAAGGCAGCTGATCAATGATTCTCTCTCATCATTGATGTTTCTATCTCTCCCCCTCTCCCTCTCCCTTCCTTTCTGAAATCAATAAAAATATTTTTAAAAACGATACTTGTCCTGTTGATATAAGCATGTTGTGTGTGTGTGTGTGGGGGGTCAATCCGGGAAAAAGGAGACATAGGTAATACTTTAAACAATTTTAAAAAAAAGAAAAAAGAATGTTGTGAAAATCCAGTGAATAGTATGAAGGTATTTTATAAAATATATACTGCTATACGAATGTAAGATGGCTTTTTATTATTATACACCCCATATTGCTTTGTTATACAACTTTAGAGCAACTTTTTATTATTATACACCCCAAATTGCTTTGTTATACAACTTTAGAGCAACTTTTTATTATTATACACCCCATATTGCTTTGTTATACAACTTTACCTGTCAGAACTAGTAGAGAATGATAGTTATTGCCTAAGAAAATCCAGCCCAGAATGCTATAGTGAAAATGTATGGTATGACCATTTTGTATAATTTATTAAGATCGTAGACTAACCGTCACTTTCAAGGTGACTAGGACTTCCTTAGTTTGTTCATATAGTTTGAGTATTTATTGAGCACCTATTATATGTAAGGCACTGCGAGAAGCACAAAGAGAGAAAATTTCTCCCTATCTGTTTAAAAAATGTTTAAAATACTCAGGGATGAAATTAAATCAACTTCATAATCTGACTTCAGGTTAATAACTATACAAAAAGATGAAAATCAATGTTATGCCTTCAACTTGCAAGTTATTTATCATTATATAATTGTTATCTTTACTTGGATCAGAAGTGAAGTTATTTTAGGAACTGAGCATCCATGCTACACTGTCTTTTTTTTACACATGAAATATAAATTCTATTTTTAAGCACAGGGGTCTCAACATGTATCTTGGCATGCTACTCTACCGCTGGGTGTGAGTTAAGAATTAGACACCTTTCCCCCAAAATTACTGTTATATAATTCTTTATATAAAAAACATTAACAACCCTACATGGAGGGGATTCTGGGAGCATGGAAGCTTAATGCTTCCCCTTCTCCCCTCTACTCCCAATTCTATCTCTCACACAACACAGCAGCTCTCCTGAACTAAAGCAGCTGCTGAGGTGAGCAAGCAAGCAGGGCCTACATGGAGGGAGCTATAAACATCTGCAGATTCAATCTGAAGAAAAAAACCACCTTAAAATCTATTAAGAACATAAAACAAAATCTGAATAAGAAAGATGTATCATGTTTTTATGTGGGAAGATTTAATAACATGAGAAGGTGAATTCTATCAAAATTTAAACAAAAATGTAATGTATTTCTACTTATAATTGAACTAGAGGCCCGGTGCACGAAATTTGTGCACGGGAGGGGGGGGTCCTCTCAGCCCAGCCTGTACCCTCTCCAATCCGGGACCCCTCGGGGGATGTCCAACTGCCGGTATGGGCCCAATCCCCTGAAGTTGGACATCCTCTCACGATCTGGGACCCCTGGCTCCTAACCTCTCATCTGCCTGCCTGCCTGATTGCCCCTAACTGCCCCCACTGCCAGCCTGATCACCCCTAACCGCCTCTGCCTGCCAGCCTGATCATCCCGCACTGCCCACCCCTGCCAGCCTGGTCACCCCTCACTGCCCCCCTTCTGGCCTGGTCGCCCCTAACTAACCCCCCTGCCGGCCTGGTTGCCCCTAACTGTTCTCCCCTGCTGGCCTGATCACCCCTAACTGCCTCTGCCTGTCAGCCTGATCGCCCCTAATTGCACCCCCCCACCAGCCTGGTCTCCCCTAACTGTCCCCCCACCTGCCTGGTAACATCAAACTGCCCCCTCGCTGGCCTGGTCGCCCCTCATTGCCCCCCTCTGCCAGCCTGGTCGCCCCTCACAGCCCTCCCCTCGTGCTGGCCTGGTTGCACCTCACTTTCCCCCTCTGCAGGCCTGGTCGCCCCCAACTGCCCCCCCTGCTGACCTGATAGCCCCTCACTGCCCCCCCACCCAACACTGGCCTAGTTGCCCCTCACTGCCCCGCTCTGCCGGCCTGGTTGCTCCTCACTACCCCCTCTGCTGGCCTAGTCGCCCCATGCAGCCTGCTGTTGGGTCGTTTGGTTGCCCCTCACTGCCCCCCTGCCAGCCTGGTCGCCCCATGCAGCCTGCTGTCCAGTCGTTTGGTCACCCCCTCACTGCGCCCCTGCCGGCCTAGTCGTCCCATGAAGCCTGCTGTTCAGTCGTTTGGTCGCCCCTCACTGTCCCCACCCTGGCCTGGTTGCCCCATGCAGACTGCTGTTTGGTCATTGCGTGAGGGTGTCCCAACCAATTTGCATATTACCCTTTTATTAGTATAGAAGATAGATAGGACACTGTAGAGAATTAAATAAAATGATTTTAAAAGTCAAATGGAAGAATGAAGAATACTAGTAAATATGAAGCCTGGCCTGAGTGGCTCAGTTGGTTGACCCTAGTTCCATGCATCCAAAGGTTGCTGGTTTGATCCCCAGTCAGGGAGGGATCATAGGGAAGACAACCAATCGATGTTTCTTCCTCTCTCTCTCTCTCTCTCTCTCTCTCTCTCTCTCTCTCTCTCTCTCTCTCTCTCTCTCTCTCTCCCATCCTCTCTCTAAGCATCTCCTAGGGTGAGGATTAAAAAAGAAGAATAAACATGAAAAGGATGAGAAAAAAGGGGGTGAATTTCACCAGTATATATCACAGGACTAAAGTCACATAAAAATAATGCTGGCATAAGAATAAACACATAGTCCAGAAACAGATCCTAGTAGTCCAACTATTTTAATGTAAAACAGAGGTGGCATTTTTATCCAATAAGAAAAGGACAGTTTATATCAGGAGTCAATATACTATGGCCTGAAAGCCAAATGGTGCCCTTTGCCTGTTTTTGTTAAGCAAGTTTTATTGGAACACAGCCATGCCTATCATCTGCAAATTGTCTATGGCTGCTTTCATGCTATAGTTGCGACACAGACCATCTGGCCTGCAAAGCTGAAAATATTTACTATCTGGCTCTTTAAAGAAAAAGTTTGCCAACCTTTAGTTTATATAATAAATGACTCTATTACAGTCAGCTATAACCTGGAAGAAAACAGAACTGTACCCCTATATCTCACACAGTATTTAAAAATAAGTTCCAGATCAATTAAAGACACACAGACACACACACACACACACACACACACACACACATCTATATCTAGATGAAATCAATCTTACAAAAAAGTTAGGTAACAAAACTATGTATAACCTGTAACTGAATGGGGAGAGGCCTTCTTAACAAATAAAGAAATCATGCACAACAAAGAAAAAGATATAGTTGGCTATATAAAGAGTTAAAAACTGTTTTATATAAAGATAGTATAAAAATCAAGATAAATCTTATAGTTGTGATTACTTTTAAAAAGTGATTTACAGAAATGGTTAAATTCAGGGTAGGGGAAAAGTAGGTTTACAGTTGTGAGTACACAAAACACAGTTTATTCCTGTATTATTATTAATTATTGTATTATATTACTTACTTGTATTACAACTGTAAACCTTCTTTTGCCCTAGCCTGGATATAAAAAATAATCCTAATATATAAAATCCCTAGGTCGTAATGACCGGTCACAACCGAGGCTCAACCAACCAGAAGTCAGTCCTGCAGTCAGTGATGGGTTGCTGTGGAAAACCAGTGCTGACTGCTTCCACTGCAGGCGCGGTGCCCCAGCACTGACTGCTGAGGGGGCTGCAAATCGGGGTCAGAGAGAGAGGCCTGAAGAGAGAAGCAGGGACTGATCCGTTACCTCTATGGCAGCTTTAATCAGCACTTGCCTCTCTCTTTCTCTCCTAGTCTGGCCAGCAGCCACGCCTCCATTCCTCTCCAGGCTTCCACATGGGCTGCTGATCAGCCCCACCTTTCTGATCAGGCTCTGTTGATAGGCCCAGAGACACTGATTGGCATAGAAACCGACTAATCAGAACCAAATCTGGGTGAAATGTGAGGAACCAATGGCTGCCTAGGAGGCGGAGCTTTGATGCTGACTGGCATAGAAACTGACCAATCAGAACCAAATTGGCCGGCAGAGGAGGGCAGTTGAGGGAGAGATAAGGCCTGCAGGGGAGGGCAGTTGGGGGCAAGATCAGGCCGGCAGGGGAGGGCCATTGAGGGCAACCAGGCCTGCAGGGGAGGGCAGTTGGGGGCGAGATCAAGCAGGCAGAGGCAGTTGGGGCGAAATCAGGCAGGCAGAGGAGAGCAGTTGGGAGCGAGATCAGGCCGGCAGGGGAGGGCAGTTAGGGGCGATCAGGCAGGCAGGCAGGTGAGCAGTTAGGAGCCAGCGGTTCCCAGATTGCAAGAGGGATGTCTGACTGCCAGTTTAGGCCCGATCCCACAGGACCACTAGTATTTTATAAAACAATATGAATAACCCAAAAGAAAATACAGAAGAGGAAAACAAATCCACATGGCCAAAAAAGGTGAATGGATGTGTAAACTTACTAGGTGTGAGAAAAATACTAAAGTAACAATGAGATTGTCTCTTTATATGTCGGAGTTATAACACCTATTGCTGGTGGAGATATACCAGAAGAGGCATATTGTCCTAGCTTGTTGGCAGAAATCTGAATTAATATGTTTTTGGAATGTAACCTGGCAACAAATAAAAATATTTATATAGCCCTAACCAGTTTGGCTCAATGGATAGAGCGTCGGCCTGCGGACTCAAGGGTCCCAGGTTCGATTCCAGTCAAGGGCACGTACCTGGTTGCAGGCACATACCCAGTAGGGAGTGTGCAGGAGGCAGCTGATCGATGTTTCTCTCTCATCGATATTTCTAACTCTCTATCCCTCTCCCTTCCTCTCTGTAAGAAATCAATAAAATATATTTTAAAAAATATATTTATATAGCCGTTTGCAGGGCTCAGTGGTTGACAAGTGACCTATGAACCATGAGGTCACAGTTTGATTTCCGGTCAAAACATATGCCTGATTTATGGGTTCCAGTCCCAGTGTGGGGCATGGAGGAGGCAGCTGATTAATAATTCTCTCATCACTGATGTTCCTATTTCTCTCTCTCCCTCTCCCTTCCTCTCTGAAATCAATAAAAACATATTTTTAAAGATGCTTATTCTTGTTCATTCTTCATTAAAATTGAGATGTTCAAACTAGAAATATTGGTACACTGTTCCTGAAAGCACCATCTGAATTTATTTCTAACCTCTAGAATAACATCTATATATATAAAAGACTAAGGGACTGTCTGACCATCCGAACGGTAGCTATGATACCCACTGATCACCAGGGGGCAGATGCTCAATGCAGGAGCTGCTGAGCTGTTGTGACTTGGCAGCGGCAGTTCTCAGGTGATGCACTCTGGAACCAGAGAGGAGGGAGCCTGATTCCGGGGTGTGTCACCGCCCTCTCACAATCCAGGACCACTCGGGGCACTTCACCTGTTGGAGGGACCCCGCTCACTCTGCAAGATGCCCTTCGAACCATGGTACTGCCCCAGGTGTGGCTGGTTGGGGAGGGACCGTGGGTGGTTGGCTCCAGGGCTTGGCTGGCCTGTCTCGCCCAGTCCTGCCCTACCAACCACCTTCTAAATAATTTCCTTTCAATGTACACAAATCTGTGCACAGGGACACTAGTATAGAATACAGTAGGTGATTAAATACTCCTTATTGAGTAAATGTAAACAACCTATCTAATAAAATGGTAATATGCAAATTAACCCTCACGCCCTCACAAGATGGCTACCTACGACCAGGCCGGCAGGGGGTTAGTGATGGACAACCAAACAACTGAACAAGCAGGCTGCATGGGACAACTAGGCTGGCAGGGGGGTTAGTGAGGGACAACCAAATGACCGAACAAGCAGGCTGCGTGGGGTGACCAGGCCGGAGGGGTGGTTAGTGAGGGACAACAAAATGACTGAACAAGCAGGCTGCGTGGGGCGACCAGGCCAGCGGGAGGGGATGGGGGTGGGGGTGGGCGGGGCTGTGAGGGGTGACCAGGCTGGCAGGAGGCGGGGTGGGGGGGCAGTTAGGAGCAACCAGGATGGCAGGAAGGGGGCAGTTGGGGCGACCTGGCCAGCAGCGAGGGGCAGTTAGTGGTGACCAGGCAGGCAGGCAGGTGAGCAATTAGGAGCCAACGGTTCAGGATTGTGAGAGGATGATGTATGATATTAATCACCACTTGTAGCACTGTGCACAGCACTGTGCAAAGCATGCAAATATTTATGAGTAAATGAACTTGTTGAATTAATGAATGGATAAGCCTTTTCTGGCACAAAGTGCATTGGCGGGTTAACATTTATAAATCCACTAGAGGCCCGATGGACAAATTCATGCACCAGTGGTCGGAGCGTCTGCACCCTGGTGGTCAGTGCATGTCATGGCTACTGGTTGACTGGTCAACTGTCTGCCCCCTGGTGGTCAGTGCACAGTATAGCGAGTGGTTGAGCGGCCTTAGTATATCATTAGCATATTATGCTTTGATTGGTTGAACAGCCTACCAGTTGACTGGACACTTAGCATATTAGGTTTTTACTATGTAGGACTGCTTCTTGGAAAACAGAATAATGTGCCAAATATTCACTCACAGTCATTATACAATGTTTTTAACAGCTGTCTTCATTAACTACCATCTGTTTACATGTGCTATCAACACTAATAAAAGAGAAAAATGGTAATTGGCGTACGACGATACCCTTTTCATTGGCTAATCAGGGCTATATGCAAATTAACTGCCAACCATGATTGGCAGTTAACTGCCAACAAGATGGCGGTTAATTTGCATATGTAGGCACAATGCAGGGAGGCGAAAGGGAAAGCAGGAAGAAGCCCCCTGCCACTGACAGTGATCGGAAACCCAGGGGGGAGCTAAGAGCTGGGGGGAAGGGCAAAGGCGGTCCTGGGGCCGCCTTTGCCCTGCCCCCCAGCCATGATCGGAGAATCAGGCGCCTTTGCCGCCCTGGCCAGTGATAGCAGGAAGTAGGGGTGGAGCCAGCGATGGGAACTGGGCACGGTCGAAGCTGGCAGTCCCGGGAGCTAGGGGTCCCTTGCCTGGGCCTAAAGCGGATCCCACGATCGCGGGGCCGCTGCAGCTGCGGGTCGCCGCTGCCCGAGCCGGACGCCTAGGCCAGAGGTGTTAGGCCTGGGCAGGGGCGGAGCCTGCAACCGCGGGGAGCTGGGGGTCCCCTGCCCAGGCCTGACACCTCTGCCGGAGGCCTCAGGCCTGGTCAAGGGGCCGATCCGGTGATTGGTGATCGGAGGGTGATGAGGGTCAACTCCTCTGGCCGAGGCATCAGGCCTGGGCGGGGGGCTGAGCCGGGGATTGGGGGGATATGATGGTCCCCTTGCCCAGGCCTGAAGCCTGGGTCAGAGGCGTCAGGCTTGGGCGGGGGGTGGAGCAAGCGATCAGAGGGAGATGGGGGTCCCCTGCCCAGGCATGATTCCTGGGCCAGAGGCCTCAGGCCTGGGCGGGGGCCAGAGTCAGTGATCGGGGGGAGATGGGGGTCCCCTGTCCAAGCCTGACACCTCTGGCGGAGGCGTCAGGCCTGGGCAAGGGGCCGATCAGGTGATTGGAGGGTGATGGGGGTCTACACCTCTGGCTGAGGCATCAGGCCTGGGCAAGGGGCAGAGCCAGCAATTGGAGGGGTCTGGGGGTCCCCTGCCCAGGCCTGATGCCTGGGCCAGAGGCATCAGGCCTGGGGTGGGGGCAGAACCAGTGATGGGGGGAAGTGAGGGTCCCCTGCCCAGGCCTGACGCCTCTGTCAGAGGCGTCAGGCCTGGGCAAGGGGCCGATCCTGCGATTGGAGGGTGATGGGGGTCAACGCCTGAGGGCTCCCAGTATGTGAGAGGGGGGAGGCTGGGCTGAGGGACACTCCGCCCCCCCCCCACACCCAGTGCACGAATTTTGTGCACCGGGCCCCTAGTTCTAAATATGGCTCTAGTTCCATTTCTGCAACACTTCCTGCCATTAATCTCATTTCTAGAATACTGGCTAAAATGAAGCACCTGGATTTCAGGAAAAGAGACTTGAAATTCACACAACAAACTAAACTGTCATGTAAATGACAGGAATGACACATTTGGGTCTATAATGGGCCTCTAGACTACTTTTGGATTTATTTTACTTTTAACACTAAAATTCTGCCACTACATTATAGTCATTTTGAGTCTATGATAATTGAATTACGGATGAAAAAGAACTAAAGTTTCCTAACAATCTGTACAAAAGTCAGTCTTTAAATAATATCACCAGTTAGAGATTTCCTAGGTTTCTATCAACTTTATTTGGTCAGGGTATACTTCATTTTATGTGACAATTATATCCTCAAAATTCTATAAACTTAATTTTTATAAATAAAGTCATACTTTGTAGTAACTCTCACCTAGGTCTGAATTCTAGCTCTTCCATTTTTCATTTGTGTGCTCCTGAGCAAGTGACTTTAAAGTCCCTCAGCTTCAGTTTCTTTCCATATAAAATCAAATAATGATACCTACATCATTGTAAGATGGTTTTGAGGCTTCCAAAGACAAAATGGGTCTCACTTAAGCATGCTCTCTGTGCCCTTCCTTTTTACCCCTTGCTACAGAGGAAGTCTATTAGGACTCTGCAAGGAATAAATAAATATTTTAGCAAAACTATGCCCCTCATTTATCTTATTAATAAATCTGGATTTTCAGGTTTTATTTAAATTTACTTACTAATTTAAGGTCTCAAATAGTACAGAGATTTATATTCCGTATGTTAAAAAGGTGCAGATTAATAAAAATGCATTCACGCCCTAACTGGTTTGGCTCAGTGGATAGAGCATCGGCCTGGGGACTGAAGGGTCCCAGGCTCGATTCCGGTCAAGGGCATGTACCTTGGTTGTGGGCACATCCCCAGTAGGAGGTGTGCAGGAGGCAGCTGATCGATGTTTCTCTCTCATCGATGTTTCTAACTCTCTATCCCTCTCCCTTCCTCTCTGTAAAAAAATCAATAAAATATATTTAAAAAAAAATAAAATAAAATAAAAAAATAAAAATGCATTCTAAGTAAAAACTATGCAAATCAATGAAATATGCCAACATACAAACAAATCGGCTGTAAAGGAGTCAGCAACAGAAATCTGTATTACATTTAGATCATATAATTAGGAAAATGGAAAGCAGAGCCCTCCTTCCTTTGGATAAGGCAAGAATGAAGAATCGAAAATACAAAATAGGGAATGGAAAAAGGTAAGAAATGAACAATAGGCAAAAACGAAGGCTGCTAAATTTTTATGTTCACTTAATGTATCTCACTTCTAAAATCTTAACAAATTCAAGTGAGAACCAAACTGGAAAGGGGTAAAGACAACAATAAATTGTCAGTTGAGAACCTCAGTTTCTGTCTCCTAGTTGAGGAAAAAACACTATCATGACACAGGCAAGGTCAGACAGCAAGCTCTGCCCCAACAGAGGATACCTGGCAGCCACATTTTGCCAAGCAAATTCTGAGAATTCTCTAGCTCCCCACTTTCTATCTAATTATAGAACTTTATGAAAACCATTCTCTCTTTTATACACATTCTGTCTTTCTCTTCCCCTCCCTCTCTCTCATATTTTCTCTCTAAATCCTGTGTGATGACACCACAGTAAGAGGTATGACACAGCTGATAAGTTCCCCAGAAATGAATGATAAATGTGAGAAGGAAGATCTCTGCTGTGTACATCTGCACTATTCTAACAATAATAATCCCTATGTTAAGTAACAACATAACACACTTTTCCTATAGGAGGTTAAAGTATTTACAATATAGAAACCACAGTATACAAGTAGTTAAATATACATGTCAAAACCTAACTGTCCAAATAAGTGCTGGGAGGTATACATCGCAAATTAGTTTTCGAGTTCTTTTGAGGATGTCTTCAGAATCTGTGATATGTTTTATTCAACTATTCCACAAATAAGATACTTTGCTAAACTCTGGGAATGCATCATGGCACATTAGTATGAAGATCATGGAAAACAGAATAGTCCTCAATTAACTATTAATAATTGATGAACAACTTAATAAATTAACAAATACTCACAAAAGCCTACTAGTACATGCCAGGTACCTTTTATACCATGGACACACAGCATGAACAAAACAATTACTCTGCATCCATAAAAAGATGAACCATTTGAAAAGTATAAATTTCATTTTTGGAAGTGATTAAAAGTCATCCGGCACCATAAGGACTTGAGTCAAAAGGTGCCATAAAGAAAAGGACTATTTGTTGTAAAAATGATCAATCTGCTTTGAAGCTAGGAGTTTAAATGTTTTAAAAAATAAGAGCATCACTGGTATAATTATATAAACCAGTCATATAGCTTCTTTATAACTATGCCCCCCTTTTATTATATGGATGAGGAAACAGAGGCCTAGCGAGGCTGAGGAACCTCCTATGGATACACAGGTATCAGGTCTGGCCTCCCACAGAGCCTTAGAAGCCTACCTTCTAGTTAAGTGCTCTTTCTAGGAAACAACTTTTTTTCTCAAGGGCAATTGCTTTATCTTTTTTGTATGAAATATTTTACAGTATTTTTGAGCTCAGTGAGATTGACATGTAGGCACAAATGTCAGATCAGGAAAGTGAAGCAAAAATAGGTCAAAATACACAAGTCATTAACTCAATTAATATTTGACAAAGGAAGCAAAGGGATACAATGGAGTTAAAGATAGTCTCTTCAATAAATGGTTCTGGGAAAATTGGATAGATACATACAAAAAAAATGAAACTAGACCACCAACTTACACCATACACAAGAATAAACAACATGGGTAAAAGACTTAAACGTAAATCTTGAAACCGCAAAAATTCTAGAAGAAACCACAGACAGCAAAATATCAGACATCTCTCATAGCAATATGCTTGCTAATACATCTGCAAAGGCAAGGGAAACAAGGGAGAAAATAAATGAATGTACTGCATCAAAATAAAAAGCTTCTGCACAGCAAAAAGAAACCGTCAACAAAATGAAAAGGTAACCCACTGTATGGGAGAACCTCTTTGCAATGATACATCTGATATGGGTTTAATCTCCAAAATATACAAGGAACTCATACAACTTAACAAAAGGAAGACAAACAAATGGGCAAAGAACCCAAATAGACACTTCTCTAAAGTGGACATACAGAGAGATGGTCAAGAGACATATGGAAAAATGCTCAAAGTCACTAATCATCAGAGAGATGTAAATTAAAACAACAGCGAGGTATAACCTCACACATGTCAGGATGGCTATCATCAACAAATCAACAAATGAAAAGTGCTGGCGAGGATGTGGAGAGAAGAAAATCCTAGTACACTGCTGGTGGGAATGCAGACTGGTGCAGCCACTGTGGAAACCAGTATGGAGTTTCCTCAAAAAGTTAAAAATGGAACTCCCATTTGACCCAGTGGTCCCACTTCTAGGAATATATCCTAAGAAGCCAGAAACACTAATCAGAAAGAATATATGCACCCCTATAGCAGCACAATTTACAATAGCTAAAATCTAGAAATAGCCCAAATGCCCATCAGATGAGTGGATAAAAAAGCTATTACACATTTATACCATGGAATACTATGCAGCTATAAAAAAGAAGGATCTTTTACCCTTTGAGACAGCATGGAGGGACCTGGAAGGTAATATGCTAAGAGAAATGCCAGAGAAAGACAAGTATCACATGATTCTACTCATATATGGAATCTAATGAACAAAATAAACTGATGAACAAAATAGATCCAGAGACATATAAGCAAGGAACAGACTGACGAATCTCAGAGGGAAGGGGAGGGGAAGGGAGGTGGGTAGAGAGAGATTAATTGAGAATTTATATGCATATATGCGTAATTCATGGACACAGACAACAGTGTGGTGAAGGCCTGGGAGGGAGGAGTGCAGGGTGGAGGGGATCAATGCACTAGAGAACTTCAAGAAGTAAGATGTCTGAGGCTTTCATAAGTTGTTATTGTTAATAATGTAACTTCCTACCTGATATATTCTAAAAGGGATGTAACGAAATCCACTTTCTTCTGCAGGATATTCCATGAGTTTCCGATTGATGGCCCAAAACTGGTCAAATCTGTCTGTAAGGATAAATTATTTATTAAAAGTGAACCACATTATAATTTAATACCTCACATGAAGAGATGAAAGTTGTTAATCCTCTACCTCTTAGAAATTTCTGAAAGTGTATTATTTATATATGTTTTTTTCCTTAAGTTTATATTTCTATAACTAAACACAAAGATATAAAATTAATTTTCTACATTATTGCGTCCTCTTCCTAGGTAGACATTTGTCTCATAAGAAAAACCCTAAACAGATTATGACTGGGATACCCCATCAGACTGGGATGAATATCTTGATTTCCTTTGTTCTACTCCTACTATCTAAACTATAAAGACAACCGCTTCAAGTGATCTGAATTTTAGCCAGAACTTGCTTTAAGAAATGAAGTCAAAATACCAAACATAGTTAACATTAAACAGCAAAAAATATAAAAGTATAGGAAATGCTTTGAAACAAATGTGAACTACTTAACACCTTAAAATTTTTTTCAGGTTTAATTTTTTTAAAAAACCCACTTTACTGGGATATAATTCAAATACCATAAAATTCATCCTTTTAAAGTGTACGACTGAGTGTTTTTTAGTATATTCAGTGTGAAGCAACCATTGGCAATATCTAATTTCTGAAAATTTTCATCATCCCAAAAAGAAATACATACCCATTAATAGTTATTCCCTTTCCCCATCCTCCTTGCTCTGGAAATCACTAATCTCTATTCTACTCCAGAAATTTTACATAAATGAAATCATATAAGATGCAGTCTTTTGCATCTGTTCTCTGCCCAACCCCCGCGCCCCCCCCCCCCATGTTTAAGGTTCATTTATGCTATAGCATCTATCAGAACTTCATTCGTTTTTATGGCCAAATAATATTTCATTGTATGGAGATATCACACTTTGTTTACCCACTCATCAGTTCATTGGACATTTGAGCTGTTTTCACTTTTTGGCTACTATGAACATTCATGTACAAGTTCTTGTGTGGATGCGAATTTTTTCAATTTTCTTGTGTATATACCTGCCATATGGTACCTATGCCTTGAGGAATTGCCAAACTGTTTTCCAAAGAGGCAGCACCAATTTACATTCTTGTCAGAAACGTATAAGGGTTCCAATTTATCTACATCCATGCCAATACTTGTTATTGCCCATCTTTTCTATTATAGTCATCCTAGTGGGTGCAAAGTGATATTTCCTTATAGTTTTGATTTCCACTTCCCTTGTGACTAATTATGCTGAGCATCTTTTCATTTGTTTACTAGCCATTTATATATCTTCTTTGGAGCAGTGTCCATCAAATCCTTTGTCCCCTTTTTATATATGAGAGTTCTTTATGTATTCTGGATACAAGTCCCTTATCTGATAAAGGATAAGTAAATTACACCCCTCCCCCCACCCCCACCCCCCGCTCCTGCATTCTGTACATTGTTATTTAACTCACTGAGAATTTTAGCTTAAATGATTTTTCTCTCAGAATCAAATCCTGTAAAGCATATAGCTCCAGAATTTCAGATCAGTTAGGTATTAAAGCATATTCTCCACTACTAGATTCGTCTCAATCCAATCTACTGGCAATCTATTCATCTTGCTTATGCCATCAACATTGTTTTAAAAAATAAAGTTTAGTTGTTTCTTCTGATGTCCCTGGTCCAAAAGACTATGTCAGGCTCTATAGGCCAGTGGTCGGCAAACTCATTAGTCAACAGAGCCAAATATCAACAGTACGACGATTGAAATTTCTTTTGAGAGCCAAATTTTTTAAACTTAAACTTATAGGTAGGTACATTGTTATTAACTTAATTAGGGTACTCCTAAGGCTTAGGAAGAGCCACACTCAAGGGGCCAAAGAGCCACTTGTGGCTCGCGAGCCGCAGTTTGCCAACCACGGCAGTCTAGGCCTTCTCTAGAGTGATACTACACTAAGACTGACAGCACATGGAATTTAGAATCCAGTTAGTTCTTTGCAATTTTACAAATAACAACTATTTGTTCAGATTGCTATGAATTTAATGCAGAACCAAGACCAGACGCTTGGTTTTCTGATTCAAAGTCCACAACCATTTCAAAACCTGCAACCACAAAACTGTATCATAATGTTAAGAGGAGCTCCTTTGACCACAGTCCTTTCATTTAATGAATCAATTCTTCTTTTAATGCTTTTTAAAAAATTACTTTTTTGTCTGGCCAGTGTGGCTCAGTGGTTGAGCATCAACCTATGAACAAGGAGGTCAGGTCACGGTTCGATTCCCAGTCAGGATACACGCCCAGGTTGCTGGCTTGATCCCCAGTAGGAGCATGCAGGAGGCAGCCAATCAATTATTCTCTCTCATCATTGTTATTTGTTTCTCTTCTCTCCCTTCCTCTCTGAAATAAATTAAAAATGTATTTTTTAAAAGTATTTTTCCATTAAGTAGTAAGCAAAAATGTAATAGCTAAATAAAATGATTCTTCTTGCACACCTGAGATTTTACTCACTGCTCATCATTTATGATCTCTAGCACCTATCTACAATAATGCATGCATAATATATGCTTTTGAGACAAAGAGCAAATAATAGAATACTATGTACAGAACTTCCCACTGAAAATTTTGGGTTCTAATCCTAGGTTTGCAACTAAGCAGCTACGTGATCAGAAAGAAATCAACTGAAAAGTCTACCATAATTCACTTATAGATAAATCAAGGAATTAGATTAAATAGCTTCTAATGCCTCTCCTGAAAATAAAATTTTATAATTATTTAAGATACCCTCTTATATTAAAATAGAACCTGTTAAAAACCACAAGAAAAACATTATAGTAAAATGAAGATTTATACTATTTTTAACAGGAAAAACCCCCACCAAACATGGGTTAAAGCAGTCATTCTTAACCAGAGAAGATTTTGCTTCCTGGTAGATCTGGAGACACTTTTGGTTGTCACAACTATAGTCCAGGGATGCTGCTACACAACACACAATGTGCAGGACAGCACCCTACAAACAAGAATTATCTGACTCAAAATGTCAATAAGGTCAAAGGAAGGAAATAAAATACAAACACACAATAAAAAGTACAGAAAGGTTATTAGCAAACAAGTTTTTATGTACTTATATAGCAAAAAAAAAATCTGGAAGAGCAACAATATTGTGTCCATTATCAATTTAATGACAACTCTAAATTCACCCTTCAACACATGCAGTGCCACGAGGGACACCATTTCTTTAAGCGTCTCTACTGTGATGAGCACATCAAGCTTTCCCATTATAAGGTGCTGAAAGGACACTGTAAGAAAAAGGGCTCCTGACTATAGGCACATGAAGGCCCCTTGCCTTATCAGTGCCCTGATTTCCTGTGGAGGCCCATCGGGGTGACTCCTCTAAGGTTTCCCACAGAGCTACCACTCCCTCTGCATGCACAGGACACTTGTTACTGGTGGCCTGCACTCCACATTGTACGGATTGTCCAGTGAATGCAGACCAGCTCTAATCTGGGAAAAATAACCAATTTTCCACTAATCCAGGGGGTGATCTCTACCTTTTCCAACAAGTTCTAAACCCAGCCTTGGAAAGGGGCTCCTTGTACGAGTGACCGTCTTCCCTTAATCCTAGGGTATCATATATAGTCATATCTTTTGAAAAAACTGAAGAATAAAAGTGGCAATTTTATAATTGATGAACAAAAACATATCCAGAGACAGAGAAGCATCGATCAGACTGTCAAACATCAGAGGGAAGGGCAGGGGAAGGGGGAGAGATCAACCAAAGCAGCGGTCGCCAACCTGTGTTCCATGGACCACTGGTGGTCCATGAGGTCTGAAAGGTAGGCGACCGCTGAACCAAATGACTTGCATATAAGCATAACCAATGGACACAGACACTAGGGGGGTGAGGGCACGAGCGGGGGCGTGGAGGCAATGGGGGGGATGAGGACACATATATAATACCTTAATCAATAAAGAAAAATAAAAAAGTCCAGTATACTTAAAAAAAGTGGCAATTGTAAAGAATGTATCTATATTTTCATTTGAGTTTTATGAGAGTTAAGAACTGAAGGTGGGTTTTTAACATTCTCACACCACAAATAATGTATGTATCTACAAGCCCCCACAGGAGACATGGAGGACATCTATGGGCCTGCTACTCAGCCTCATTCAGTAATGTAGTTGTCACTGGCTGAAACCCTCAAACTATAAAAAAGGGGTAAAATGGCCTCCACATGCACACACTTTCCACTTCCTGCTCTTTAATGCCTGTCATGTCAAAAACAGATTTATTGCACCCCCCCAAAAAAAGTATCAGATCATGACAGCCCATAAGACACAAATGTTAAGCTTTTCTTTGAAGAGAAAAGCAAATGGTTAAACATCACAATGAAGGGACCCTGCTCTTCACAAAATTTGATTTACCAACATTACTATTCAAATTACTACAAGTGGTAGTGTATGTATGGTATTTAGTATTTTTGACCTGAAACTTTAAAAATACGTAACAGACATCATATCTAATTATAGACTTATTTGAATTAATTTATTCATATGTAATATGTTAAATATTTTTAAAAAGCAAAATAGGAAGGGGAAAAAGAAATAGCAATTACTGGGCCCAGCCGCAGTGGCCCAGTGGTTAACCGTTGACATAAGTACCAGGAGGTACAAGGTTCAATTCCCCGGTAGGCACATGCCCAGGTTGCGGGCTTCATCCAAAGTAGGAGGCATGCAGGAGCTACCAATCAATGATTCTCTCTCATTTCTGATGTTTCTACCTCTCTCTCCCTCTCCCTTCCTCTCTGAAATCAATAAAAATTCATTAAAAGAAAAAAGAAACAGCAATTACTGGTAGGGTACCTAACGCAGATGTGTTAAAAAAGTGACCTGTATCTTCAAACTCATTTGTCTTCTGAGTCTAATAAATTCAGAGAATCTTATGTTACCAGGACACTTAGGCTGAATCATGGCAGGCAGCAGCATACCCACTGGTGCTTAGATGCTGCTCAACAGAAGTACACCATACATTTCTATGAGACCATCTGCTTGAGGTTTAAAGTTACTGAGAAATATCTTTGGGGAGGCCCTAACTAAAGCAAAGAAGTCTTGAAAGACTTTAAGGCCCCATGAAAATTCATCATGAAGACAAGAGGAGGCAGGGCTAGCGGACTGGCCTCTACATTAAGGCTCAGAGGAGTGCCAATCCTGGAGAAGGCTAATCCTTAAATACTGTATATAAACACTCATCTTGCAGTAGAGTTGTACCCTAGGGAATTGGTTGTTTGAGTGAATCAAGAGAGCAATAAAATCTGCATCCCAGGAAAATCCTGACCTGGACTATCATTGTCTCTGAATATGATGTTAATTTACTCCTGTGCTGTAGTCTAGGAAATTGGAGTCAAAGGCAGTAATCAGTATATATATTGTATAGTGCAATTCTCTCTGTATTCACTGTTATAACTTTCATCCAAACCACTATCATCTCTCAACTAAAGCATTGTACAGCCTACTAATTGATCTCAGCCACTCCACTTATATCCCTACACAGCATCCAGAATGTGCTTTTAAATAAACTGAATCAGATCATTAATGAATAAATTTCCAAACACTTTTCTAATGAGCCATAAGGAATAATGCTTTATGATGTACTTTAATAATATGGTTATTTCAAATTTCATATTAGAATCATTATTTTAAAAGATAATCTACAGTACCTCCTTAATGCCTGCAACTGGGGCAGGTTGGTCCCCGCCCAAACTCTGCCATCAAGCAACCATCTATAATAATAAAAGTGTAATATGCTAATTAGACCGGATGTCCTTCCCGATGAAGCTGGAGCTTGCAAGGGAAGCCTGGGTCCCGGGTGCCTGCGGGTGGCCGAAGGGAAGACAGCCCAGGTCCCGGGTGCCTGCGGGTGGCCAGCCTAGGTCCTGGATGCATGGGTCCTGGGTGCCTGCCAGCAGCCGGAGGGAAGCAAGCCCGGGTCCCGGATGACAGAGGGAAGCCAGTGCCGGCAGTCAGGGGAAGGAAGGCCTACTCTTGCATGAATTTCATGCATTGGGCCTCTAGTCTATCCTATCTAATAAAAGAGAAACATGGTAATTAGCCATAAGGCTGCTACCCTTCCCATTGGCTAATCACTGAGATATGCAAATTAACTGCCAACCAAGATGGCGGCCGGCAGCTAGGCAGCTGACTCAAACAGGGAGGCTTGCTTGCTTCAGTGACGGAGGAAGCCAGGTTCCCCGCCTGCCTTGCTGGCCTCTCAGCTGCTCTCTAAGAAACATTGTAACAAATATAGAAGCTAAACAACCCCCCAGAAACCTGCTTTAGTCAGCCAGGCTTCAGCCAGCAGGACCGGAACACTGTTTCAAATACAGAAGGTAAACAAAGGCCAGAAACCTGCTTTCAGCATCGGAGGTCTCATAGCTGGAGCCGAGCCTCAGAGCTAAAGCTGGCCCAGAATAAAAAAAAAAAAAAGGAAAAAAGGACAGGTTGGGAGCTTCAGTCACCTGCCAGCCTGAAAACGGCCCTCAGCCCCTCACCCAGACTGGCCAGGCACCCCAGTGGGGACCCCCACCCTGAAGGGGGTGTGACCAGCTGCAAACAGCCATCATCCCCTCACCCAGGCTGGCCAGGCACTCCAGCAGGACCCCCCTCCCTGAAGGGGGTGTGGCCAGCCTGAAAACGGCCCTCAGCCCCTCACCCAGGCTGGCCAGGCACCTCAGTAGGACCCCCATCTGATCCAGGACACTCTTCAGGGAAAACCAGCCGGCCCCCACCCGTGCACCAGGCCTCTAGCCTATATAATAAAAAGGTAATATGCAAATTGACCCTAACAACAGAGCTACTGGGAATCACTGGTCACTATGACACGCACTGACCACCATGGGGCAGACGCTCAATGCAGGAGCTGCTCCGTGGTGGTCAGTGTGCTCCCACAGGGGGAGCTCTGCTCAGCCACAAGCCAGGCTGGTGGCTGCCAGTACAGCGGTGGTTGTGGGAGCCTCTCCTGCCTCCTCAGCAGTGCTAAGGATGTCTGACTGCAGCTAGGCCTGCTCCCCACTGACAAGTGGACATCCCCCAAAAGCTCCTGGGCTGCCAGAGGGATGTCTGACTGCCAGCTTAGGCCCAATCCCCTGGGGAGGGGCCCTAAGCCAGCAGGTGGTCATCCCCTGAGGGGTCCCAGACTGCCAGAGGGCACATGCCAGGCTGAGGGACCCTCCTGAGTGCACAAATTTTTGTGCACCAGGCCTCTAGTATATCTATAAAAGGCTAAGTTGACTCGCGCATGTGCAAAACATATAAAGCTCTCGCTGGTGCCAATCGCACACATGTGTTTCCATTGTCAATGTTGATTATGAATTTGGTTGACACTTCTATTACGGAGAAAGGGCGGATAGCAATATTAAAATATTTCTTCTAATCAATTTTCCTTTTAATGTGCACAAATTCATGAACCGGGCCACTAGTGTCAGCAATTAAATATTTCTGCCCCAAGAAGCAGGTTCTTTTCAGCCATCTCTGACCCCCTTGGGATGCAGTGTTTCCTGCATGTATCTCAGATCTAACTACCAATCTGCTTACTTACTAGGCTCCAAGTTACCCTATTTTTCTTTTCTGTCCCTAGAAAACACCAAGCTCATTCCCCTATCACAGTTTTCTAATCTTCACATAGCTGCTTCTTTCTCACCATTCAAGTCTCGAAAGTGTCACTCACATCCTCAGAGATTTCCCTCATAACTGCAGCAAAGTCATTATTCTATTTACTACCAAACACTTATCGTTACTTGAAATTATTCTATTGTTTATTAACTATCACTCTCCCCAAACTAAAATTTAAGTTCCATGAGGGCCAGGCATTTCTCTTCAGTCCTAAAAAGTTCCTGGCACAAAGTACATGCTCAATGAACTTTTGTTAAATAACTAAATAACTAAATGAATGACTGCTTTAGGCAAGTGGGGAAAAACAAAAAGAAGGAATCCCAAATGTTAAAAGCAGTGGAAAAAGCAGACATCCTAGAGCCACACTGCCTGCCTTTGCTTCCTAAATTTGCCATTTATTAGTATCTGGGTGAGTTTCAGCAAGATACTTTTAAACTTTGTGTGTCAATTTCCTCATTTATAAAATGAAGATATTAATAGTATATATTCATAAAGTCACTGGAAGGAATAAATGAGTTAATATATGCAAAATACTTACAATAGTACTTGGCACAAAGTAATACTACATGTGTTTTGTCTCTCAGGCTGCCGAAGATGCTGAGTTTCTAGAGTCAGCAACAAGGTAAGTGAAAGGTGAAAGCCAATATGGGAAAGTGGTTATGCCAAACCCCATCATCACAAGATTGCTGGAGTGTCCAGTCTGGCTCAGGGCCAGGGAGTTTGCACCATTCATATCAAATTCTCTGTGAATGCTGCCCCCTGAAGTAATGCAATTGAAATGGCCTTTGCCAACCATAGTGGGGAGAATAAGAACACAATCCAGTTGCAACACTTTACAACACCAAATTCCCTTCAGGTCTCATTTTGCTTCCTCCAATCCTTTCAACTACCATACAAGGCCCTATTTTCTCACTCTGTGGGAACAATTTACTCGTCTTTTACCTTCCATCATTTCAACTGCATTAATCGCAACATCTAAGTCAACATCTGGGGAGTCCTCCAGTTTTGGCAGGCTAGTCTGAATTCCACCTAAGACCTAATGACCACTCCTTCTCAAGCCCTCTCTCTTCTAATACATCTTAAAATATTAGGAACAACAGACTGAAAAAAAAGAGGCTCACAATTGTTATAAAAAGCATCAGTCTACAAATGGAGCTAGTGAAAACTAGTTACTTTATAAATGGTTTAGAAATATTGCTGGAAACTTAAAGAAAACTAATCTCATCAAGTATTGAAAAAAGCAGGCTGTAAATTTTAATTTCAATATCACAAACCAATAAACCATTACTGCAAGTTACAACAGCTTTAATGTATTCGAAGTCAATCCAGTAATTGACTTTATTTTTAAGTAGACAGAATTCAATTACAGTATTCCAGCTAATTAAGTAAAGTTTATTTCCAATTTATTTTGAAATCTGGCCAGTAACAACATAAAAAATTCAAAATTCAAAAATTCACAATGCCAAAAAACCCCCAACTTATTCTACATGCTCATGTTAAAATAAAAAAGGGGGAATCATCTTCAATTACACTGCAGTCTTCACTTACTCTAAAAGACAATCGTTAAAAAGTATCTTGTTTGCCAAAGAGATTTACAGAGCTATATAGTACAGTGGCAGCCCAAGACTAATTAACTAAATGTATTCCTGTATAAATCACCTATAGATTTATAACCAATAATCTGATTTATTACCTTTCAAAACTACTATAAATTGAGAAAATATTTTCCCTCTTAGGCTAAATTACAGCTTATCACTTTCTTAGATTCAGAGGGCCAGAAACGAATTTAAGGAATCAAACTCATTCTCACTCACTCAGAGAGCACTCCAAAGTCCTAAGACAAAAATAAAAATCTACTTTAATTTTTGAAAGACAGACAAGAAATAGATATTCCATTATACTCACTGTCACTTTGTGGTTTCTTATGCAGGATATTGTCATTTCTAATACAAATCCCTCATGCTTCTGATGAGAAAATGTAAATGAAAAAGTCCTATTAATTATTATTCACTGGAGATGCAGTAAATAATGCAGCATTTCTCAGCATTAGGTGAGCACTTGGACCACCTGAGGAGCTTTAACAAACACTAATGTCAGGCTCCCACTCTAGACCAATTATTTCAGATTCCCTGGCAAATGTACTCTTCGGAAGCTCCAAGATGATTCTAATATGTAGCCAGATTAACCACCTGCAGATGCAATGAAAAATACTCTCACTTTAGAATCTAGGTTCAAATCCTGATCCCATCTCTTACTAGCTCTGTGAGCTCATTTCCTCATTTTCAAAGTTGACAATGTTTATCTAATTATTCTCAGGAATCTTAAGATAATGCATATAAAAGTACGCAGGCCTGGGACACCACAGGGATTTAGTAAATGTAATATAATTTCAGGTAAATTCTGTTCTATTTCAATTTCATGTAATCTGTCTGTGACGGTTACATGAAAAACATCTCTCTTTAAAAAGTCCCCAATTTGCCCTAACCAGTTTGGCTCAGTGGATAGAGCGTTGGCTTGCAGACTGACGGGTCCCAGGTTCGATTCTGGTCAAAGGCATGCACCAGTAGCGGGTGTGCAGGAGGCAGCTGATTGATGTTTCTAACTCTCTATCCCTCTCCCTTCCTCTCTATAAAAAAAAGTCCCCAATTTGCAAACAGTTCATATTATGAATATCTAGTTTAATTCTAGGCAATGAAGAAAAAAAAAAAGAGTAAAACAGTTGATGGAAGGAAAGGTGTGCTCAAACAAGATTTTACTTTGGGAGCAAAGTAAAATAGCAAAACACAAAGAGTTGAATTATTTGTTTCAATTATGTACTAATTGAGTACTGAGAGCTCTATAGAGAATTAAAAGCAAACAAAATACAACACATACAATAGGATTTTTCCTTCACTTAATATGTAGTTGAGGAAGCCAAACTGACATACCTACAATTATGGACCAAGTTTTAATGGGTCTGGTTGGTCCTTTATCTTGAAATTAGTAGTGCTTGATGGGTCAAGTCCTCCCCACTCTGTCCCCATCTTTTCAAAGGTAAATGACTAAATGACAGATGCTAAAAAACATGTTAAAGGTTAGGCTGGTACCCAGTGGTTAGGGCACTGGCATCAGCACCGAAGGGTCGTGGGTTTGATTCCCCATCAAGGGCACATACCTGGGTTGCAGGCTTGATCCCAGACCCAGGTGGGCACAATGAGGAATAAACCAATTAATGTGTCTCTTGCACATTTATGTATCTACGGTTCTCTCTCTCTCACTCTCCCCACCTCCTCCACTCTCTCTTAAAAAAATAAAAAAATGTTAGGCTAGTAAAGAAGTGATACTAAACAAAACAAGACTAAAATGTGCTAGAGTAAAAAGTTGTGGGTTCTGATTGTAATAGGACCTCAGAGATCATTTTTATTAATAATGTACCTGAACAGAATTTAGATATTTTAAAAACCCAATTGATGTTCACAGCATTTTACATAGGAGAAACTTCAGTTCAAAGCAGGTGAATGATTTGCCTGTGATCATCAAACCAGCAGGCTCTCAGGGATGCTACCATTATCACAGAAAACTTTCAGTAGCATTTCTATAAGTAAAAACACTACTTGCTTGGTAAAACTCCAAGTTGAGTCAATTCAATGACCTATGATTAAGAAGAATCTGGGAAACCATTAATGAATGGAATGTTGATGTTATCAAAAATTCCAGAGTTCTATACTTCAAAATTCATGGTAGTGTCAGGTAATAGTGAAGGGGACCAAAGTTTTGCCACCCCAAAACTTTGCCTTTTGCAATACTAATTTAAGCTCATTGAGAAACAAAAGACTCAAAAAGAACCTTTAACCCTTTCCTACCCCAAGAGATTCAGATGAAAAGGCCTGCTCCAGGAATGGAAACTTAGCATATTCACCTTGTACCATTAGATAGGCAGGCTCCAGGCAGTGGCCAAGTAGCTAGATGCTCCCATGTCCATTGTTTCTGGGTATCCTAGCAAGAATTTGCCTGCCACATGTGTTCTGCTCCTCGTCAGCTCCCTGTGAATTGCCTATTCCTTTGAAATCTCAGGCTCCTGCCCCGATTCTCCTTTGACCATGAAGACATATAAACCTCAATTGCCCAATGCATTTGGGGTCTCATTTTTATATGTCACCCCCAAACGCATTCATATAATAATAAACTTTGAGTGGGGGGAAAAATAATCTATTTCAGCTATCACAGTAGTTTAATTTCATCTCCTTTGGCAGTTACAGATGACAAAACTAAACAGTTAGCAGTCACTGCTGCAGAAATAAATATTTGCTTCAACATATTCACTAAGTCATATTTTTTCAATGAGAATCAGGGGAAATGCACTGTGATAATCAAGTGAAAATATTACTCAATTAGGAACTACCTCTTAAAAGACAAGGACAATGATGAGTGAAACTGAAAAATCATAGTTCAAGTTTTAGCCATTAGGATTATTCAGGTGGCATTACTGCAAAATTAATTTGTCTTAACTCATTCACTGACAAAACAAAGCTGATTCTTAACATTCTACACATACCTCAAAAAATAGAAATATACTTTATTATTTCCCATAAATGAGTTTATTTTGGGCTAAATAGTATTTTAAACCTATTCAATAGCTTCTAGTGATAAGTGGCATACAAAATGTATCTTATAAAGCACAAAAAATTAATCAGGATTCCAAGAATTCTAGCAGGAATAGAGCTGATAAAATTTAAAATTATTCTACCCGTATTTCTCAACTTATTCATTTACAACTTAAATGTCTGAATCTCACACAGTATTCTTTGGTGTGAAATAACATTCTTTGAGTGTAATATCATAATTTGATAAATAAAAATATTAGGGTGGGGGGAAGATACTTCTAAAGGTAAAGTCTTTCCCCTTAACAAGCCTATGAGAAAATGTAAGAAGTATATTATCAAAAACAAGAAGCTAGTTAAAGAAAAACAGCCCAAAAAATCTTGAAGTTTAATTTTGAGTGTGGCTTATGATAATTTAAAATAAAGTAAAATTTTGCTGGTTAAATCTTTTATGGAAATTAACTCCAATTTTAAAAATGAGATATTTTATTGATATCCATCTATTGTTAATGATAGAAATAAGCTACATGTTAAAAAAAAAAAAAAAAAAAGCCAGGGAATCAAGAATAGTCTGAATCCTAAATGGACTCTGGGGGAAGTAATGCATAAGTAGAAAGCCACTTTGAACATAATAATCAGAACTTGACTCAACACACTGCATCTTAGATGAACAAATTTGTTTATTTTGTACTCTTTTTTTTTAAGGGCTGCTTCTTTTTTAGTGTTTGTGTTAAAACCTTGCAGCTCTCTGAATTCAGCTAATTAAAATACTGGCATAGTTTAATACTTAAATGTGGTTTTCACATAAAAGGATTTCTGAATCTTCTAGTTCTTAAAGCAGTGACATGCAATGAATAATAAGAAAGTAGCACTATTATAGAACTGTGTTTACGTCTCTGGTTCAGGAAAAGACATCACTAATATAGAGAACTCTAACGCCCAGAGCTTATTTTCATAGCCACTGAATCAGAATGGGTCTGCATACGCAGAGATGGAGTAAACAGAGTATCACAGCGGTGGGGTGAGAAAGGAGAGGCTTGAAATGCTGAAATTCTCAATGAAGTAATTTCCATGTCTTTGTTTAAAAAGTACATGAAATAGGTACCTGGGAATAGGTCATACACTGGCCAGCATTAGTTAGAGATTTCTGAGCTAAAATATTTATTTGGCCATCCAGACCCCACAAAGATAATGAAGGAATGGGTCAGAGACTAAGTAAACTTAAGTGAAAAGAGAGACAGAAGAAGTGTTATTAATATATATATGTAGAACTAGGTCAAGTACCACAAGGAAATCTAGAAAGGGAGATGAAATTCAGCGAAAGAAGAAGAAAAAGAAAAAATATAGAAGACACATGTTACTTCTAAAATGTAAGCACTGCCCAGCTGGTGTGGCCCAGTGGTTGCGTGTTGACCTATAAACCAGGAGGTCACAGTTCAATTCCCCATCAGGGCACATGCCCAGGTTTTGGGCTCAAGGCATGCAGGAGGCAGCTGATCAATGATTCTCTCTCTCCCTCTCTGAAGTCAATAAAAATATATTTTTTAAAAATGTAAGCACAGCCCTGACTGGTTTGGCTCAGTGGATAGAGCATCGGCCTAAGGACTGAAAGACCCCAGGTTCGATTCCGGTCAAGGGCATGTACCGTGGTTGCGGGCACATCGCCAGTAGGAGGTGTGCAGGAGGCAGCTGATCGATGTTTCTCTCTCATCGATGTTTCTGACTCTCTATCCCTCTCCCTTCCTCTCTGTAAAAAATCAATAAAATATATTTTTTAAAAAATGTAAGCACAATTAGTTTTAATGAAATTATAGCATACTATTGATTCACGTTCAAATATATCCCACATTCAAAGGCTGTTAAATCGCATTGTTTACCCATATCTTCAGAAAAAAAATCACTTGTACTGTCATGGTAAACAACCTGCTTCCCTATTTATAATGGTCTGGCCCTCTAGCAACTTCAGCGTGAAATTACAGCTAATTTGCCTATAAATGTCAGGTGGTCATAATAATCTGGACACTCAGAGTGTATAGATATGCAACTAGTGAAAGCAAAGCAATCTAATTACAACCCAACTGCCTCTATCATACAAGCCTCCAAAGAGCTGGAACCACTGCTTATCTTTTACTTCACCTACCAAACCAAAGTACTTTCAAAATGTTATGACCTTCTATAAAAATTATGGTTAGCTAATCACTATTTCCTCTTAAAACCCAGTATTAAGTTAGAATGGTACACCAAAAAATAATTAATTTGTCTAAAACATAATCTAACTCAAAGAGATTAACCTCACTTTAGAAACAACATATATACTAGTATATTCAAGATTCAGCAGTCAAAACTTGCATTTATTTGAAGGTCTATAAATTTATTTAATGCCATCATTTCTTTTTTAATATATACAGAAAATTAAGGCTGAAAACTAAATCATATATTACATTTTTTTAAAGATTTCCTCAAATCTCTAGCTTATAAGAAAAACAACTTGACATTTAATACCTGCACATTGGTATTATAAATATTATATACAACTGCCTTATAAATAATAAAAATGGTACTTTTTTTTTTTTTTTTTTTGCAGTCACTAACTCTGTTACACAGGGAAGTTATACTTTTACATCAAAAAGGAAAACCCATAAAAAACACTGGAAGGCAGAGTATGTCTTAAATGAGTTTTCTTGGTTTCAAAGCTTTTCTTATTTCTTTCACAGAGATCTGAAAAATTAAAATTAGCATTTGAAAGTATTCAAAAAATGTTTAAATCATTATTTAGTTGTTATAATCTACAGGTGCAGTTCTGAATAAATAAATTTACCATCTGCTATGTCTCAATCTTGACCAGTTTGCAATTATACTAACCAAAAGGTGAAATAATCTTTGACTTCACAAATTAATAGGACTTTCTTTTGGATGGAAAAATTCGTAAACAAACTCTATTTCGGTAAATTAAAACAAGGCACTTCTGCTATTTGACACTAATATTAAACTATTTATAAAAAGCTGTTAATATGATTTCCTTATAGTATGAGAAAGGAATAAAATAAAGGAGTCATTCATTCAGTCAATGTTTATTTTGTCTACTCTATGCCTAAGACTAGAGTAGGTGCTGGGGATACCAAAATGTGTAATACAGTCTAACCAGGAGAAATTTGTATTCCAGCAGAATACATAAACTATAACTATTCCAGAGTGTGATGAAATATGAGAGCAAAAGTGCGTATAAATGGACAAGGAGCCACGATAGTATGAAAAGTTCTGCCTTCACTAGCTATAAGCTCCACGAAGACAGGGTCCATGTCTGTTCAATCACTGCTGGATGATTACTAGCTCCTAAAACAGTGTCAGGCACAAGTTAGATGTTCTATAAATATTTATTGGCTAAAAAAATAGGGAAGGCTTCACATAGAAGGTGGCAAAAGAGATGAGCATTAAAACATAAGCAGAAGTTACATAGACAAAAAGGTTGGAAAGGGCATTCTAAGCAGAAGGAACAAATTAACTTCTACACCCACCTTTTACCAATTTACTTTAATGTAGACAGTAGCATTTTCTATAACCTTCACCCAGCTAAAAATTTCCTAAATTAATATTTTCATTTTTAAAAAGTAGAAAATAAACTATCAAAGTCTCCAGTATCCACAGGATACCTCACATAATATTTTGAGTGTGTAAGCCCAATCATTACCAACAGAAACAAAACTGAACATAATAGCTAAAAAAATAATAGCTAAATATATAAATGGAATAAAAATATATATATTTTTAATCCTCATCCAAGGATGCTTTTATTGGGGTTTTTAAGAGACAGAGGAAGGGGGAGAAAGAGGGAGGGGGAGGGAGAGGGAGAGGGAGGGAGAGGGAGAGAGGGAGAGAGAGAGAGAGAGAGAGAGAGAGAGAGAGAGAGAGAGAGAAATGTGAGAGAGAAATATCAATTGGTTGCCTCCTGGATACAACCGGACCAGGGATTGGACCTGAAACCTAGGTATGTTCCCTGACCAGAAATCGAACCCAAAACCTTTCAGTGTATAGGATGATGCTCCAACCAACTGAGCCACCTGGCCAGAGAAAAAATTTTATTCCATGCCTGGCTGGTGTGGCTCAGTGGTTAAGCATCAACCTATGAATCAGGAGGCCACAGTTTGATTCCAGGTCAGGGCACATGCCCAGGTTGTAGGCTGACATGCCCATGAGTCTGCCAGTCCATGATTCTTTCTCATCATTGATGTTTCTCTCTCTCTCTCTCTCTCTCTCTCTCTCTCTCTCTCTCTCCCCCCCCCCCTTCCTCTCTGAAATCAATAAAAAAATAAATTTTTTAAATGTCTTAAAAATAATCACTAAAAGCAGCTATTACACCAAGTCTGATACATTATGCTATACCAAGTTCTGAGTATGTGACATTTTGAATCATGCTTTAGGTCAATGATAAATATGAGCTGTTGATTTGGTCAAGCTTTTTATGGCTGAAAAGTATTTCTAAAAGGGTCAACAAAGATAAGTATTTTAGGCGGTGAGCCACATGGTCTCTGCCATGACTATTTAACTGCCACTGTGGCATGAAAGCAGCACAGAAAATACATGAATGAATGGTGTGGCAGAGTTCCAATCTTTATTTACATAAACAGATGGCTGGCCATGACCACTGTTTGCCAACCCTAGTTCTGGAATCTCAAAATGACTTCTTGATAATTCTTTTTATCAAGACAGCTTTGCTTCCTTTCAAGCACTTTCACATAAACTGTATTAGTGTTTCACTAAAGCCTCTAAGGACACCTATAAGAGAAAGAAACTGAAGCTAAAAGAACTGGGTGATTTGCCCCAAGAAGCTACTAGTAGAGCTGATAACTAAAAACCAGACCTTCCTTTTCACAACTCTTAACCATCACTCTCCACACCCAGCCCTCTAATGCCCCAAATGAAACATTTTAATATTTTTTAGCATCCTTCTGCTTATGAATAAGCTCTCTGTAGCTGACTCATCATGTTCACAACAGAGTTCAAGAACATCTACTTACACCCTGACCGGTTTGGCTCAGTGGATAGAGTGTCGGCCTGTGGACTAAAGGGTCCCAGGTTCGATTCCAGTCAAGGGCATGTACCTTGGTTGTGGGCACATCCCCAGTAGCGGGTGTGCAGGAGGCAGGTGATCGGTGTTTCTCTCTCATCGATGATTCTAACTCTCTATCCCTCTCCCTTCCTCTCTGTAAAAAATCAATAAAATATATTTTAAAAGGCGAAAGATTAATGCGATCTGAAGAGAAACCAGAGTATAATAAAATATATTTTTTAAAAAAGAACATCTACTTAAATGTCCATTTAAATTATTTACTTCAATTCTGAAGCCAAATTATTTTCAGACCCCTTTTCTCGTCGGACAATTCCTGTCTTCTATTTAGGCAACCTTCTGATTCACAAGTCTCCTACAATGTCACTTCATCTTCAAATAACCAGCAAGGAAAAGGGAAAAGTATACTTTAAGAGATTGTAAACTCTTAATCATTTAATAAAAATTTGTGTATTCTGTAATATAAATGAGGTGAAAGGCCTGGTGCCTACCTCTGCAATAATATAGTTGCTAAATTATCAGAGGTACAAACATGAGCAACTCCATGTACCTCAGGTTAAATCTAAGACACTTAAAAGAAATGAGAAAATTTATTTTATAGTACAGAGTCATAAAATATGTGCCTTTTGTATACTGAAGTTAGATAATACTCTGTATCTTGCATAATGAAAGTTTAATACTTAAATAACTATGAACACCTCTTTGACATGGTGACAATATAATCCAGAAGGTAAAACTGGATCACTTTTTTTTAAATTTTTTGCTTTTTGTTTTCTTTTATCTTTATTGTTTAAAGTATTACAGATGTTCCCTCCCTCCACCACTGACCCCTTCTAGCCTGCCTCCATCCCTGCCCCTCCCCTACTTCACCACACCATTGGCTGTGTCCATGGGTAATGCATATATATACATTTATTTATTTTTTTAAAATATATTTATTGATTTTTTTACAGAGAGGAAGGGAGAGGGATAGAGAGTTAGAAACGTCAATGAGAGAGAAGCATCAATCAGCTGCCTCCTGCACACCCCTTACTAGGGATGAGCCTGCAACCAAGGTACATGCCCTTGACTAGAATCGAACCTGGGTCCCTTCAGTCCCCAGGCCGACGCTCTATACAGTGAGCCAAACCAGCTAGGGCTACATTTTTTTTTAATTATAGGGTGTTTTTTTTCGGGGGGGAGGGGGAGGGTCTTCTCTTTTATTCTAATAGCTGCCTATAAAAGAGCAGCTTATATTGGACTAACTCCATGTCCAAAAACAATTCTGAAAGATGGACAGATTATTGGCATTCCTTGCTTTGCATAGCAGTATGGGACTGGAAAAGTGACCATGCAAGATGTAAACATGCAAAGTGATCTTAACAATTAAGGAGAAAATCACAATTGTTCAGTGATCTTTACAAAATTGTCAAAAACATTAAAAACTCTGGTTATAAATGTACAGAAAAATAAAAATGTAAATAAGACTAATACTATATTTATTTAGTACACAGTAATTTAAAACATTAGGAACATGGAGAATTAGTGTTTTATTTCTTTGTTAAAAAAAAAAAAAAGCTTAAGTATGTTTGAATAGTGCTTGCTTCCTGGACATGTAACTTACCAGCAAGAATCCTATATAATAAAAGTGTAATATGCAAATTGTCCCCTCGACCAGGAGTTCCACCAGGGGGCAGGGCCAGCCAAAGGAAGGGAGGGAGGCCCCAGCTGGTGGTAGCTGCGGCAGCAGGCGGCCAGGGGAAGGGAGTACCCAGCTGGCAGCCAGCAGCTGGCAGCCACTAGGGACCCTACCAGTGCACAAATTTCATGCACTGGGCCTTTAGTATTTCATAAACTGTGAATTGTCATACTCCTCTGCAAGTTTGAATCAATTTCTAACATACTACCATTTTTGTTTTCAATGTCATGAAATATCTGTCCCTTTAATGTGTTTTTTTGCCAGCATCACTTCCTCTGGGATAACTTTATTCTTTTCATCACAACACTTCCCACATGTATGTGGAAAAGTTCACCTTCATTAATTTCCTGTGATTATTATCTAAACTCTCTCAAATGGTGGTAGTGTTCACACTCTCACAGACAGCTATGTCTTCTATAATTCCATTACATTCTATTCAAATTTAGCTTCCAGATTTATTACTTTTTCTTTCTTTACTTCATTTTCATCTTTCTTAGCCAACTCTCTCTTTTGATTATCCAGTGTTATAAAATGTTCTGTGGACTGGAGACCAGGAGGTAACATAACTACATGTTTTGCTGTCTGTGGATGAAAATAACAGATGCATAATGACAATTCACTGACAGACACGGAAAGAAAGTGATTGACCACTGATCACAATGCATATGTATTGCTGCATAATGATTCACAACTGAAAAGCTGGCAATCAAGCTTGCACTTTATGTAATTATTAAATAGCATGGCAAATGAAATTTGAACCATATTCTTGGGAAACTGGAATTTTTTTTTAAGTTGAAGTATAATTAACATACATTATATTAGTTTCAGGTGTACAACACAATCTATATATATAAAAGCCAAATGACCAAAGGGTGGAATGACCAGAACGACCGGTGGGTATGACGTGCACTGCGGCGGCCAACCGGCCCAATCAGGGGTGGGGCCAGCCAGCCAACCACACACAACCCCTGCCCCTGTTGGCTCCACCCCCAAAGAGCCCCCCTACCCCAATCACTGAAGTGTGACCTTCACTGATTCTAAGTAAGTAAACGCTCTCCAGCCTTCATAGATCAGGAATCTGAATGAGGAGTGATCAGGAGGAAAACTGCTCACGGTCTGGACTGTCAGTCAGGTGTCCAGGAGAAGTGCCCAGAACAGCCACCATCTTCCTGCGTTCTCTCTCCACTGCTTACTACCAAAGAGGACAGCCACGTCACACCATGGCCTCTCTTCAGAGGGTTTTTCAGCAGGGAACTAAACCTTATTACCTGTCTAGGGAGAAGCTTAGAAACAGAAGCTGTAAGTGTCCCTGACACTAAGGTGCCTTTGAAGCTTCAACTCATCCGAAAGCCAATAGCAAACATGTATACATCCTGCAAAGATCTTTGACACTAATAACTCCCCCTGGCCAGCCCTGCCCCCAACCGGCCCTCCCCACCCAAATTGGAGGCGGACAGCCAGACCCTACTGTGCATGAATTCGTGCACCGGGACTCTAGTGATTCAATATTTGTATATGCTGCAAAATGATCACCACAATAGTTACCATCAGTCACCATACAAAATTACAAAAAATATTTTTTCTTTTATGATTACTATCTTGGCAACTTGGAATGATATTATTTAACTAAAACATGTTAACTAAAACTCATGCATATTGGATTTGTGCAAAGCATTGGTTCTCAATCTTCCTAATGCCGTGACCCTTTAATACAGTTCCTCATGTTGTGGTGATCCCCAACTGTAAAATTATTTTCGTTGCTACTTCATAACTGTAATTTTGCTACTGTTATGAATCGTAATGTAAATATCTGATATGCAGGATGTATTTTCATTGTTTGCAACCGACAGATTCCGTACATACAACTGTCTGAAGGCACTGGAGGGCAATCAGTGCAGAAAAGATTAAGGAAGTATCATCTCTAAACATGAAGAATACAGAGGTAAATTGCAGATTTCCCTCAGTTTTTTCCTTGAGTGTATTTTCTAAGTCCCAGGAGAGAGTATCTAAGCACAAAGCAAGTCTTATTGTTCAGAGAAAACAAAGGTTGCCCAAATGCCCTGCCCAAATGGAGGTGATTTGGTATGCAAACAGTATGCAATTGCAATCCCAAAGGATCATGATTAGGAGTAAGGTACTTTTCCCAGAAGCTAAACACAGGAAGTTTCCACTGTGATATGCTATGGGCAAAGCAATCAGTCCAATGCTAGGGAATCCAGGAATAGAGAGATATTGGGAGGGTACCATTTAAGGGATAACCAAAGATAGCTTCTTTGCAAAATTTTGTGCTTAGAGTCTGGAATCTAAACTTGTACCATCAATCCTAAAATGTACCAATTACTCGCAGATTAAAATTACTCCATACATTAAAAGGGCGTTCTGAAATTAAGCATTGCTATATTTACCATTATGTAATCCCATCCAGAGCTGCTTGTGATCTTTTTTCTGCATTTCATTGATTACTTGGCTTTTGTGCTTTAATGCATCAGCTTCTTTCACACAAGACATAAAATGAGCTTCAATTGTGTCCTTAGATGGACAGTGCAAAAGGTCCTTTTCTGGAAAACCCTATCAAAGGGAAAAAAATATATAGATACACATATAAAACAGTATAAAATTAGCTTCTTAAAGAATTGTATCTCCCCGATTTTCCAATATTTTTAGTAAACCATCTCTTTCTTACCTTAATGAAGAGACTTCAGAACAACTAAAGATTTAGTACAGGTATATTTTATACTTCTTCCAAATAAACCGTACATGTTTATAACAACATGAAACAAAAATATGAAATAGTACTAATTTTAAAGGTAGCTTTCTGACTGACCGTACCTATGGTTGGCAAGAGTGTGGAATGGAACTCTCACACACTGTTGGTGGGAATGTAAAATGGTACAACTACTTTGGAAAACAGTTTGATAGTTTTTGTTAAGTAAACATATACCTATCATCTGATCCAGTTACTCTACAACGAGGTATTTACCTAAGGCTTGTACATTAATGTGCACAGCAGCTTTATTTGTATGATTAAAAAAGAAACATAACAAAACAGGAAACAACCTAAATGTCAAAAGGTAAATGAATACATAAAGTGTGGTATAAACTTATCAAAGTATACACTTTTAATATGCATAGTTTGCTACAGGCCAATTAGAGTTTAAGAAAGCTGTTAAAATGTAATGTTTAAGGTCAAATAGCCAAATTTATATCCTATACCTTCAGTGAATCTTTCAGGTAGAGGCAATGATCACAGGTCAGATAAACAGTTATGCAAATGAGATGACTAATGCACTCTTCACTGGAAAAAAAAAGATAACAGCAATACCTAACACTAACTGAATATTATGCAACATTGTGCTAAGACTTTTTATATAATTATAATTTAAACTTTATAATAACCCTTTAAACACTACTGTCATTGCTATTACACAGATTTTTTTAAAATTAAAGCTCAGGGAGTAGATAGTCCTACAGCTTGCAAGTGGTAGAGCTAATATCAGTCTGCCTCAGAGTCCCAGCTCTTAACCACTATGCAACACCACTTCCTCCATAACACCTAAATACTTAATGATTATATTCGAATGTTATTTTATAGGAAAAGACTCTGTTCTATAAGTCCTTCAATAAAGAGTCCAATAATAATGGTGAAAATAGCATTTAGTCGTAGCCTCATTGTATTACTGTATTAATAGAAAACATTCAATAACTTAAGTCATGGAAAGCTCCTAAGTAAAAAAACTCCTACATCCACTCAAGTTCTGTTGAGTCTACATCCTAAGAAGATCTGAAGCCACCCACTTTCAACATTCCCAGTGCCACTTTCTAGCACAAACTAAAAACGAACCATTCTGAAAACCTCCCAACTGGTTCCCATGCAGTCTTACACCCTTTCATTTATACTTTACATTTGGATTCACAGTGATCTTTCTATAATACAAATCACTCAGCTGATCTGCTACTTTTAGGATAAAATCAAACTACTTCTAAAGCCTTCCGTTTTCTGAATGACTTACATCTCTGCTAACCAACATCTCCAGGAAAATCTCTTACTCCCATTTCACATATACTATTCTCTTTCCCCACTCCCCCACCACACACATTCTCTACTCCAATAATCTTCAATATGTCATCTGCTCAAACATTCTTTCAGTCATACTCTCATTTCTGTGCATTAACACAATCTATTTCCTCCACCTGTAACTCTTTGTCCTTGCCTATCTCTCTACCATTTACACGCTTGCCCTCCCCCCCACGACTTCCCACCCCAGTCCTCCTCAACCTTCAAGTTCAGTTTAGACATCATGTTCTACAGGAAGTTTCTCTTTAAAAAAAAAAAAATATATATATATATATAAAATTGATTTTTCACAGAGAGGAAGGGAGAGAGACAGAGAGTCAGAAACATCGATGAAAGAGAAACATCGACCAGCTGCCTCCTGCACATCTCCCACTGGAGATGTGCCTGCAACCCAGGTACATGCCCTTGACCGGAATCGAACCTGGGACCCTTCAGTCCGCAGGCCGACGCTCTATCCACTGAGCCAAACCGGCTTCAGCAGGAAGTTTCTCTTATTCCCCAAGTCTAGGTTAAGTTTTCACAAATTCCTTCTAGTTGATTCTATAATATTTATATTCTGTCACCCTACTCTTAAAGCACCACAAGACAGAGACCATGACTGTTCTCACCTCTCTGTCTTCTCTCAATAAACTTTAAAAAATAAGTCAAATTTATTGATATGATTTACAGACAGTGAAATGCAGAAATTTTAAGTGGACAGTTAAGATGAATTTTTGACACTGCATAACTGTCAGCCCAAACAAGGTACAGAATATTACTATAACCCCTCAAAAGTTCCTTAGTATCCTTTGCAATCAGTTCCCTCATTTCTATCCCAGCTAATCACTGGTCATATTTTTATCATCAGAGAGTAATTTTGCCTATTATATAACTGCATATAAACAGAATCATAGACTATGTAGTATTGTGTAATCTAGCATCTTCCACGTAACCTAACACTTGAAATTCATCTGTTACTGCATGTATCAGTAGTTAGTTCTTTTTGTTGCTGAGTAGCATACCACTGAATGTTCAACAATCTGTTAATCCCAATCTGTTAGACATTAAGATTGTATCCAGATTTTGGCTATTAAGATAACTGCTATAACATTAGTGTTCAAGTCTTTTGTGCACATATTTTCATTTTTCTTGGTATATATCTTGAAAACATGTTGGGTCATAGAGGAAGTTTATGTTTAATTTTATTTAAAAACTGTCAAACTGTTCTCCAAGGAGATAGTACAATTTACACTCTCACCAACAATGTATGAGGGTTACTCATATCCTGAAAATTGGTACTGTCGATATTTTTAATTTTAGTTACACTAGAGTGTGCAACCATATCATTGTGATTTTAATATAAATTTCCCTGAGGACTAAAAATGTTGAGCACCTTTTCCTGTGCTCATTGGTTATTCCCATATGAACATATATATATTATTATGCATATTATATGTTCACATATACATATATATGAATTGTCTGTTTAAGTGAAAGATATATTAAGGGACAATTAGAGCAATGTGAATTTCATGTTTATCTTTATAAATATTGTCTACAAGAAATACTAGGGAGCACAGAAAATTGCACCCCGCTATACCAAGCTACAAAAGAATACACAAAACAGACATATCTCAGAAACAGACCTGCTACCTCAATCCACATTATGAGCTATTCACAGCCAATGTTACAATTTTGTCTAATTTCAGATAACCTTTCTTTTACAACTGACAAGCAGCAAACCCTTACAATATTCATTCCTACAAGCAAATGTCTAGTCTTTTTCAATAAAGTGCCATATTTTTTACAGCATTTAAGTATTTCTTAATTATTTAACGTTTATAAAACTGTGCTCTTATTAGGTTCCTATCTTTTTCATTTGCCACTAAAGAAGTTTTTGAGTTTTGTGGCCCTAAGACATTGTCCCCATAAATCCTTTGATTTTTAATGGCACAGTCCTTTTTAGAAGAACAAAACCAAAACTGCCTGTGTCGAAGTGATGGGAACAATTTTGCCTATTTCCTGATCTTAGAGTGAAAACATTCATTGAAGCACCATTTACTACGATTTTCAGCTGTAGGCTTTTCATATTTACTGTGTCAAATTGAGAAAATTCCCTTCTATTCAAAAGCTTCCTAAAGCGTTTTGATAACAAATGGGAACTGAATTTTCTCAGAAGTTTTTTCTGCATCTATTTAATCTGATCATATAATTTTTCTTTTTTTCCGTTAATGTGCTGAATTACATTGATTAATTGATATTTGAAAAGTTGAATCACCCTGATCATTCCTGGGATGATATCAACATGGTCATGGTGCATTATCCTTTTCAAATGTTGCTGTACACGATTTGCTAGTATTTTTATGAGAGTGTTTGCACCTACCAGTATGTTCATTAGGGATACTGGTCAGCAGTTATTTTGTCTTTTAATATCTTTAACAGGTTTTAGTATCAGAATTATTCTGGCCTGCAAAGCAAGTTGGGAAACATTCCCCTCCCTTTTATTTTCTAAACCATATGTAAAGATTGATATTATTTATTCCTTAAATATCAGAATTCACTAATGAGACTAGGCAAGAAATTTCACTGTGAGAAATTTGTTCTTTATACATTAAGGGGCTATTCATATTTGCTACTTCTTGTGTCAGTTTGGTAAGTTGTATTTTCATTGAATTTGTCCATTTGTCAAATTTGCTGTCATAAAGTTGTTCATAATATTTCCTACTATCCTTTAAATAGCTATAGGATCTGTAGTGATATCCCATTTTTCATTCCAGCTATCGGTAGTGTGTTTCCCTACAAATAGAAAAAAGTCTTAAATTCCCTCTAAGCACTGCTTTAGGTGAATCACAGCACATTAACCTTCATTAAAACTGTATTATTCTTGCTTCAGTGGTTCTCAACCGTCCTAATGCCGCGACCCTTTAATACAGTTAGTTCCTCATGTTGTGGTGACCCCCAACCATAAAATTATTTTTGTTGCTACTTCATAACTGTAATTTTGCTACTGTTATGAATCGTAATGTAAATATCTGATATGCTATATGTGTTTTCCAATGGTCGCGACCCACAGGTTGAGAAGCACTGCTTGAAACAGTCATTTCTCTTTTAAAGTTAAAAGAAATAATCTTTTATATTTACCATTTATTTACCACTAGAGACCCGGTGCACAAAAATTTGTGCACTTGGGGGCATCCCTCAGCTCAACCTGCCCCCTCTAACAGTTTGGGAGCCCTCACAGGATGTCCTACTGATGTCCCTGTGGGGAGTGGGCCTAAGCCGCAGTTTGGCCTCCCTCTGTGGAAGGCAACTGGCCGATCAGGTATATAGATACTTTCTGAAGGCAGCACAGACTCCTTCCTTATTTCTTTCCTCTGTGGTTGGAGAATAGGGGACTAAAAGGTGGAGACAGAACTGTGGCCGGGCCTGGGGCTCTTGTAGGCAGCAGAAAGAGGGAGAGGGCTGGGGAAAGTCTAGACACAGTTTTCTTCAACTGTTCTCCCTTCCTCCGGGCCCCTTGCTCTGTTCTTTTCTTGTTGTGGTGGACGCTTGGGCCTCGGACTGACAGGAGCCCAGCGACAGTGGAGTTCAGCCCCCTCACTTCTCAGCTGAACATACAACCGCCTCACATTCCGAAGTGGAGCTGTTTTCAAGTGGCTAAAGTGCTGGCAATTCATGCCTCCCGGCCTTTCCCCTCTCAGGTTTCCTCCTTGGGTCAAACTTCACCGAGACACTGAAGCAACTCTGCTCTGGTAGTTCTGCACCAGCCCCTGCCCAGGCCCAGCCGGGCATGCTTCCTTGAGGTCTCTAGGTCCAGAGTCTGAGCTCAGGGAGGTCACCCAGAGCAGGTTCCCCCGGACAGGTGGGGCAGGGGGGCTAGCTTGAAGAGCTGGAGGAAGATGGCAGAGTAAGAGTTGGTATGAACCAGCGCCTGCTTAACCAGACTTCCTAAGCTCCCCACCAGGCCCAGGCTGGGCCCCTTGCCCACACTAGAAGGATCCCAGCTGAGGTCCTCTCCTTGCACCCAGCACTCTCCTCCCTGTTCTACCACTGGGGGAAGGGAGCAGCTCACCTGCTCTGGACCCTGCCAACCTGGCAAGCTGAGGCACAGGCAGTGCAGCCTAGAGTGCTGGTGGCTGCGAGCCTTCTCCCCATCCCTGAAGCGTGGGGCGGGGTTGCAGCAGCTCACAGCTGCCCCTGGGCACCATGCATGGAGACACCGCTCTCCACTGAGTCACCGTCCGCCCAGGACCTGTAGGGGTTTGGGTGGCCTTGGGCTCCCACTGGCCCCACTGAAGCCAGACTCGGCTTGGCCGGCCACCCCTGATGCCCGAGAGCTGCGCATGACCCATGGGCCTCATCGCCCTCATGAATCGCCGTGGTCCGGCCGTCCCATCCCAGGAAGTGGCCATCCCAATTGCCATGGCTCACTCCTTGGTGCAGTTGGGCCTGCCCAGCAAGCATGTAGGCAGGAGCTGGGCCTATAAGGGGAAGGAGGAGGGATGCGCGGGCCAGGGCAGAAGTGGGGAACTTGGCAGTGTAAACACAGCCCCCCAACCCCCCACATCGTGCTGCCCCCTCGCGCTGCATTCCCAAACCCCTGGGTGCCCCTGCCCAGCACTGTGCTCTCGGGCCTGGGGTGGGAGTGAGGGACCTGGAGCTGCGGCCAGAAGGCAGCCCTCGCTGGCTTGGAATCACAGTGGTCGATCAGAGAGGGATGCAGGATGCCAAATTCCGCCTCACTCTCTAAATCAATCAATCTCTCTCTCTCTCTCTCTCTCTCTCTCAGTGGGCCCCGCGTCTTGCCTTCGCTCCAGCCCCTGCCTGCCCCCGGGCTGCACACGGGAGTGGGATCCCTGTCTCCGGTGGGCGGGAGAGGGCTTGGGCGAGGCGATCGGCACCGCTTGCCTTCGCCCCAGCCCCTGCCCACACCCCGGTCGCACACGGGGGCCTGGCGCTGTCCTACCCTGCCTGCAGTATGCAAATTAGCCGCCATTTTTGTTGGCGGTTAACCGCCATCTTAGTTGGCAGTTAATTTGCATATTGCCCTGATTAGCCTATGGGAAGCATAGCGAAGGTATGGTCAGTTACCATGTTTGTCTATTATTAGATTAGACTAGAGGCCCAGTGCACAAAAATTTGTGCACTATGGGGGGGTGGGGGGACCCTCAGCCCGGACTGTGCCCTCTCGCAGTCTGGGACCCCTCAGGGGATGACCACCTGCTGGCTTAGGCCTGCTCCCCGGGGGATTGGGCCTAAGATGGCAATCAGACATCCCTCTGGCAGCCCAGCAGCCCTCGGGGGATGTCTACTTGCCAGAGGGGAGCAGGCCTAAACTGCAGTCGGACATCCTTAGCGCTGCTGAGGAGGCAGTACCACCACCGCTGTACTGGCAGCCATCAGCCTGGCTTGTGGCTGAGCAGAGCTCCTCCCATTTGAGAGCGCCCTGACCACCAGAGGGCAGCTCCTGCATTGAGCATCTGCCCCCTGGTGGTCAGTGTGTGTCATAGTGACCAGTCATTCCCAGTCATTCTGCTGTTAGGGTCAGTTTGCATATTACCCTTTTACTATATAGGATAGAGGCCAGGTGCACGGGTGGGGGCCGGCTGGTTTTCCCTGAAGGGTGTCCCGGATCAGGGTGGGGGTCCCGCTTGGGTGTCTGGACAGCCTGGATGAGGGGATGATGGCTGTTTGCAGCTGGTCACACCGCCTTCAGGGTGGGGGTCCCTCCCCACTGGGGTGCCTGGCCAGTCTGGGTGAGGGGCTGAGGGCCGTTTTCAGGCTGGCGGGTGACTGAAGCTCCCAACCTCTCCTTGTTTCCTTTTTTCTTTTTTCTTCTGGGATTTATTTACCTTCTATGGCTGTCACTGGAACTGAGAGCCGGCTTCAGCTCTGAGGCTCGGCTCCAGCTCTGAGACCTCTGCTGCTGAAAGCAGGTATCTGGGTTTGTTTGGCTTCTATAATTGAAACACTGTTGCAGCTCCAGCTCTGAGGCCCGGCTGGCTGAAAGCAGGTTTCTGGGGTTTGTTTAGCTTCTATAATTGCAACATTGTTTCTTAGACTGCAGCTCAGAGGCCGGCAGCAGCAGGCGGGGAACCTTGGCTTCCTCCATCACTGGAGCAAGCATGCCTCCTGTTCGCTTCAGCTGCCTGGCTGCTGGCCGCCATCTTGGTTGGCAGTTAATTTGCATATCGCCCTGATTAGCGAATGGGAAGCATGTCGGAGGTACGGTTAATTATCATGTTTGTCTATTATTAGATAGGATTGCCAGAGCTCTTCATTCCTGTCTGTAGTTTGTTCAGTCCTTTAAGATGTCGTTTCATTGTCTTTTGATCTCCACTGTTTGATGCAAAGCCAGCCATCATTCACCTTACTGTTCTCTTATGTCATGTGCCATCTTTGTGTGTCTGCTTTTAACTTTCCATTTGAAACTGGCTTTCAGCAGTTTAATTATGATGTGCCCAGGTGTAGTGTTCTATATATTTATTTGCTTGGGATTTGCTGAGCTTCGGTGATACACATTGATTTTTTTTTTCTCCCAAATATGGAAAATTAGTAACCGTTATTCTATAATTGAGATATAATTCATATACAATTCACTTAAAATTCACCATTTTAAGGAGTGCAATTCAGTGTTTTCAGTATACTTACAAGGTTGTGCAACCATCACTATCTAACCACATATTTTCATCACTCATTTTCATCACTCCAGAAACATTACATCTGTAAGCAGCCACTCCCCATTCTGCCCTCTCTCCAGCCCTTGAAAACCACTAATATACTTTCTCTATAGATTTACATATTCTGAACATTTCATATATAAATCATATAATATGCAGCCTTTGTGTCTGCTTTCTTTCTCTTAAGTATGATGTTTCAAGGTTCATCTATGCTATAGTATATATCAGTACCTCACTCCTTTTCATGAACAAATTACATTCTGTTATATGAACACAGTTTTTACAGTTGCTAAGCATTTGGGATGCTTCCACTTTTTGGGTACTATGACTAATGTTGCTACAAACATAATGTACCAGTTTTGGGGTAGACATGTTTTCAATTCCCTTGGGTACATAACTATTAGTGTAATTAGTGTGTCATACCACAAGTCTATGTTTAACCATTTGCAGAACTGCCAGACTGTTCTACAGAATTGATGCATCATTTTACTTTCCCAATAGTAACATAACATATGAGAGTACCAATTAGTCCACAACAACTGTCCAATTTTTAAATTATAGCTACTTAATGGGCATGAAAAGGTAACTTAGTGGAGTCTTTTTAAAAATATTTTTTAACTTACTTTTTTTTAGAGATAGGGGAAGAGAGGATGAGAGAAAAACATCTATGTAAGAGCAAAGCATTGATCGGCTGCCTCCTGCAAATGCCCCCTACTGGGGATCAAGCCCACAACCTGGGCATGTGCCCTGACTATGAATCGAACCAACAACCTTTCAGTGTTCAGGACACCGCCCAACCAACTGAACCACACTGGCCAGGGCAACTAGAATCTTTCTTTGCGTTTCCCTAATGACTAATTATGCTGAACATCTTTTACTAGCCGTTTTATGTATCTTCTGTGGAGAAATGTCTATATAAATCCTTTACCTATTTTTAATTGGGTATTTACTTTTTTATTATTGAATTCAATGACTTTTTGTGTTCTGGGATACTGGACAGTTATTAGATATGTGAGTTTGCAAATATTTTCTATTTTGCGGGTTGTATTTCACTTCCTTTGAGGCATAAAAATTTTTCGTTTTGATGAAATCCAATATACCTATTTTTTGTTTGATTGCTTTGCCCTTTAAGTGTTACATAAGAAATCACTGCCTAATCAAAGATCAAAAAACTTATTCCTATTTTTTTTAACTTTAGCGCTTTCATTCTTTTGCATGTGGATATCCAGTTGGCCCAGCACCATCTGTTGAAAAACTTTTCTTCCCCCCACCAAACTGTCTTGACACCCATACAAAAAATTAACTGCCCAAAAATGTGCTTATATCCAGACCTCACCTGTATTCTTAATCTATGTCTATCCCAGTTTTGGTTACTGTATCTTTGAACTAAGAAATGTAAGTCTAATCATTGTTTCTTAAAAATATTTTTTCTAGCTCATTCCCTTTCCCCTCCTTCTAGGAGTCCAATTACATTTATGTTAGACTGCTTGATATTAACCTAGGTCAGTGGTCGGCAAACTGGCCCCTTGAGTGTGGCTCTTCCACAAAATACCACGTGGGGCGCACATGTACAGTGCGATTGAAACTTCGTGGCCCATGCCGCAGGGCCAAAGAGCCGCATGTGGCTCGCGAGCTGCGGTTTGCCAACCACTGACCTAGGTCATTGGGGCTCTGTCCCTCCCCCACCCCCATTTTCTTCTCTCAGCTCTTCACGTTAGATAATTTCACAAGACCTTTCTTGTGGCATCTCCAATTCACTGTTAAGCCCATCCAGTGAATTTTGCATTTCAGATGCTGTTCTTTTCAGTTCTACAATTTTGTGATCTTATTTTAAGTCACTCAGTTTTTAATAGTTGCTTTAATTCATTTTTGATAGTTACAAATGTGCGTTATCTCAGGGCCAGTTTCTATTAGCAGCATTTCTTCCCCCTGATATGGTTCAAGTTTTCCGGCTTATTTGCATTCTAGTCATAGTTGATTGTATGCTGGATATTGTGAATACAGCATTATATTATACTATCTTTTACTAATTATACTATCTTTCTTGTTGAGCTTTCTTCTACCTGGTGCCTCTCTGTGATCCTAAAAAGGCTTAATTTAGGCTATTAGGGCAGATCTTGAGCAATCTTTATTCTATAATAGAGCTGGCAAACTTTTTCTGTTTGCCAATGGTAAATGTATTAGATTTGTGAGCCATACAATGTCTAAACCAAGTGTTAAACTCTGTAATTATAGCCCAAAAGTAACTTCTAAAAGAATTTGCATGGATGGCTGAATTTCAATACAACTTTTATTTATGGTCACTAGAATTTATATTTTATATATCATAGTAGAAGCCCAGTGCACGAAATCCATGCACAGGTAGGGTCCCTAGTGGCTGCCAGCTGGGGCCTCCCTTCCCCGCTGCCAGCTGGGGCCTTCATTTGTTCTGCGCTGCCCCCTGGTGGTCAGCACACATCATAGCGAGCGATTGAACTCCCGGTCAAACTCCCAAGGGAGTTTGCATATCAGGCTTTTATATCTATGAAATTCTCATGTGTCACAAAGTATTATTTTTCTTTAAATCTTTATTGTTGAGATTATTACAGATGTCCCTCCCCTCCCCCCGATAGCTTCTCTCCAACCGGTTCCCACCCCACCCCAGGCCCTTACCACACTATTGTCTGTGTCCATTGGTACTGCATACATGCATATAAGATCTTTGTCTAATCTCTTCCCGCACTCCACCACACCCCCTTCCCTCTGAGAATCACCAGACTGCTCCATTTCCATGCCCCTGATTCTATTCCATTCACCAGTTTATTCTGTTCATCAGATATTTTATTCATTTGATTTTTAGATTCACTTGTTGATAGATATGTATCTGTTGTCACTTTGTTGTTCATAATTTTTATCTTTACCTTTTTTTTCTTCTTCCTCTTCTTAAAGAATACCCTTCAGCATTTCACACAATAGTGGTTTGGTGGTGATGAACTCCTTTAGCTTTTTCTTGTATTTGAAGCTCTTTATCTGTCCTTCAATTCTAACTGATAGCTTTGCTGCACAGAGTAATCTTGGTTGTAGGTTCTTGCTATTCATCACTTTGAATATTTCTTGCTACTCCCTTCTGGCCTGCATAGCTTCTATTAAGAAATCAGCTGACAGTCGTATGGGTACTCCCTTGTAGGTAACTAACTGTTTTTCTCTTGCTGCTTTTAAGATTCTCTCTTTGTCTTTAGCCCTTGGCATTTTAATTATGATGTGTCTTGGTGTGGTCCTCTTTGGATTCTTCTTGTTTGGGGTTCTCTGTGCTTCCTGGACTTGTAAGTCTATTTCTGACTGGGTAGGGGAAGTTTTCTGTCATTATTTCTCCAAATAGGCTTTCATTATCTTGTTCTCTCTCTTCTCCTGGCACGCCCATAATTCAGATGCTGGTACGCTTGAAGTTGTCCCAGAGGCTCCTTACACTATCTTCATATATTTGGGTTCTTTTTTCTTTTCGCTCTTCTGGTTATTTTTTACTTCCTCGTATTTCAAATCATTGACTTAATTCTTGGGATCCTCTAGTCTACTGTTGAATCCCTCTATATTATCAGTCAGTGTATGCTTAATTTCTGACTGGTCCTTTTCCATTTTTGTGGCATTCTCACCAAGATCCCTGAAGGTTTCACTAAGTTCCTCAGAGATTTCTAGAAGATTCTTGAGTAACCTTATAACTATGGTTTTGAACTCTATATCCAATAGTATGATTTCTTCCATTTTTTTCACTTGTGACATGTTTGTCTCTGCATTTTGGCTGTTTCCCTGTGTTTGTTTCTATGTACTGGGTAGCTGCTAAGTCTCCTTGAGTTGATAGAGTGGCCTTGTGTAGTAGGTGTCCTATAGGGCCCAATGGTTCAGCCTCCCCAATCACCTGAGGTGGACACTCTTCTTGGTGCACCCCTTTGTGCGCTGTGTGCACAGTCTTGTTGTAATTGAGCCTTGATTGCTGTTGGTGTCGCTGAGAGGAATTGACCTCCAGGACAATTGGCTGTGGGGACCAGCTGCGACTACAGTGGAAGAGGTGCTGTGCAGGAGATACCCTTATGGGGCAGGACTTGCTTCAGTGGGGCTTTGGTGCTCACTGAGTCTGCCCCTTGAGAGTGTCACTTATGGAAGTGAAGAGCTGTAATCTGGTATGATCTCACACTGACCACTGGGTACACTGGGTACACAGGGAGGTGCAAAGTCAGCCACTACCTGGGGCCACTCAGCAGGAGCTACAGAGAGATCTGCAGATTCTTCCTCTTTGTGTCGGATTTGGAAGTGCCCAGATGAGGCCCAGCTGTGAAGCAAGGCAGGCTAATGTTGGTGGTGGCCTTGGGCCTTTTATTGATAGCTCTGGGGCTCCCTGACCCAACTGCAGCTTGTTTGACAGGTTTTAGGCTGAGAAAGAACAGGCCATTGATATGCAAAAGCCGCTACGCACAGCTTGGGTGGGTTGTAAATTGGGTAGGGCAAGGTCTCAGAATCCCCAGTGCAGGGCTGACAAAAATGGCTGCCAGTCAGCCCTGCACCAGGGAGGTCCCAGCATGAGAACAATGACCGCTGCGAGCACCTCCATCCGGAAGAAAGCCGCCCCCATGTTCCTGTCCCGATGCCAGACAGTCCAGTTTCTCCTCATATGTGTCTGGGTCCCCCAGAGCCTCAACCGGCACTGGAGCTCAATGCAAGCTGGAGCTTTTAAATTCAGTTTGCGGTACCAGCCTTTTAAGGGGAGCAGCTGGGTTTCCAGCAGCCTCTGTGTCACTCAGCCCCAATCCGCACTAGTTTTTACACTCCGTAGTTTTTACTGCCTGTAGGGACTTCTTTCCCCAGCTCTGGAACCCTGGGCTGCGGGTCTGGTGTGGGGCTAGGACTCCTTGCTCCTCCAGGCGGCCTCCGCAGAGGCGATCTCCCTCCCAATTAAAAGGGTGGCACGCCCGAGTGCCAGACCAGCCCGTTCTACCAGTCTCCTACTTCCTATCAGTCTCAATGCACTCTCTTCTTTACTTCTCTAGTTGTAGTACTTCCACTCAGCCAGCTTTCCCACAGTTCTGGATGATAGCTGTTCTATGTTTTAGTTGTAATTTTGATGTGATTGTGAGAGGCAGCAAGTACAGGCATTTACCTATGCTGCCATCTTGGTTCCTTCTCTTTTTTTTCTTTTTTTAATAAAAACCATCCTTAGATCATAGGCCATACAAAATAGCCACTGGGCCAGATTTAGCACACGAGCCATAATTTGCCAACACTACCCTGAAGTATGCTCCTTATTCCTACAACATGCCCTTTCTGGTGCCTCAAATAAATGCTCCGTATGTTAACTACATCTCTCTCTACTGTGGATGAGCTGGGATACAACAGCATGGGACTTGTCTCACTCTTAATCCCTTAACATACACTGTACTAGGCCTAGAGGAGTATCACCTATGCATGTGTAGCTCAGGTCTCTGCCCAGTACTCAAGGGTAACTACCTCATACTTATACGTCTACTCCTACTTCTCTGATACTCTGTTTAGCAAGTTCTAGTTGCTTCAGCAGCCCTGAACTCCAATCCCTCCATCCTTAGCTCAACAGAACCTCCTTGCTCTGCTTGAGTCCAACTCCCCATGACATATCAGGAAACTTTCCTGAAGTATAGATGGGCAGAATGTGGGGCTCACCTTGTTTGTTCTCTTTCTCTAATGTCCAGTGCCTGAAACTGTTCTACTTCATATATTTTGTCGAGTTCTATAACTGTTTGTGCCTGGGGGGAAAATTCAATCCAGTTACTCTGTCATAGCTGAAAGAACATATTAATCTCAATAAATATTTGAAAAATAAATTAATGACTAAACAAACCATATTTCATAAAATTTTATGTGTGACCTTCCATTATCTATACATCCTGGAGTATGGGTAATTTGCAATTACCAAAAGAATGGGGCCTAGCTGGTTTGGCTCAGTGGATAGAGCATTGGCCTGTGGACTGAAGGGTCCCAGGTTCAGTTCCCGTCAAGGGCACATGCCTGGGTTGCAGGCTTGATCCCCATTAGGGGGCATGCAGGAGGCAGCCAATCAATGATTCTCTCTCATCGTGGATGTTTCTATCTCTCTCCCTCTCTCCCTTCCTCTCTGAAATCAATAAAAAAATATTAAAAAGAAAAAGAATGTGGCAAAGGTCATATATTACTCCTGTGATTAAGTCACATTATATAAAACTCCAGTCTTGCTTTAGCTCTAGAGGCTCTTTTTGTTGACTCAATGAAGTAAGCTGAAATACAGGGAAAGTCTACATGGCAAGGAACTCAAGCAGCCTTTAGGAGCTGAGTGCAGCCTCTAGCTCACAGTCAACAAGAAGATCTGGCCCTCAGTCCTACAATCATAACAAAATGAATTCTGCCAGAACCTGAGAGAGCTTGGAAACAGATTCTCAAATCTCCAGGCAAGAAGGTAGCCCAGCCAACACCTTGACTGTAATCTTGTGAGATCCTAAGAAAAAGATCCAGGTAAGCCTGACCCAGAAAAACTGTGAGATAATGTTTGTTGCCTTAAGCTGCTACATGTGTGGTGATCTGTCACACAGCAATAGATAACTAAAATCACATGAGAGATACTATAAAACAGCCACCAATATTTAGAGCTAGGAAGTGCAGCTATCAGAAGTGTGCCAATGAACACTCTGACCTCTGTCATCAATGCACAGTGGAAGAAGCTGGGATATGGTAAATTACCTGAGAGATACAGTGGCTCTTGGCCTAGCAAGAAAGAACTAGTCTGCCGAAACCGGTCTGGCTCAGTGGATACAGCTTCGGCCTGCGGACTGAAGGGTCCCAGGATCGATTCCGGTCAAGGGCATGTACCTGGGTTGCGGGCACATCCCCAGTAGGGGATGTGCAGGAGGCAGCTGATCAATGTTTCTCTCTCATCGATGTTTCTAACTCTCTATCTCTCTCCCTTACTCTCTGTAAAAAATCAATAAAGTATATTTTTTAAAAAAAGAAAGAACTAGTCCATCAGAAAAGGGATGTGGTCAGTCCTACAAGTATACTTAAAGAACAAGTACCAACCAGGACCAATGGTAATACCTTCCCAAGCACTAAAAACCTAACCTAGCACTTTGAATGGATCTTTTTACACATGCATGACTTAACATGCATTGACCATTTGTAAAATATTTGTTTACTGAGTTAATGCAGATCTTCTCCGAATGTTGACATATTTCATTACATAAGATTTCTTAAAAATCAGATTTGTTAAAATGACTTTAAACCTCCATCAAAAATTATTTTAAGAATAAAACTGTCAAGCTCATGGTAGCAGATACATATTTTCCAAAATTCTAATTTTCACTTAAAAGTTCAAGTTTTGTCAACAAATACTGTCAGTTGTTTTACTTGCAATGAGAGGCTCACTTTGTTTATTTTCATAAAACTGTCTGACAAATATCCAAGTCTAAAAAACCACAATTCGTCTATAGTTACTCGTTTAAGTAAAAATTGCTGTTTCATAAAAAAAGTAGCTTGTTCAGCATGCAATTCAAATAAGGGCACAAGTGCTTTTCCTTAGGACAACACAATATTTGCCATACAGCAAAATGTTTTACGTGTACTTCCCATTTCATTTCACTAGAGATTAAAATAAAATGTACTGAAAAGTCAAGATTAACAATAATTAATAATTTGTAATGCTTCAGCCAGAACAGTCAGTGTGTGGTGGTGAAGAATACTAGTAGTTTGGTGCACTGCTTTGCTTGGTGCTAAGGTGCCAACAGTTTTACCCAGCAACACTTCTGCAGATCAGTACAAATATAAGTACAGTGGAAAGAACAAACAGCATCTACATATTTATTATTAAAGAAACAGATTTGACCTCATTAATCCCTTGACAAGATTTTGGAAACTCCCATGGGTTCACAGTGCCCTTTAAGAACCATTACACTATACCAATCCTAACAATTCAAAACTTTCTCTATCATTCTTACAACACATTGTCTCATTCCATCAATAATTACAAAGGGCTTAGTATGTAGTGCCAGGTAGGTACCGTAAAGTATCTGAGTGTCTTTGTGTCATTCACGAATACATCCTAAGCTCCTAGAACAGTGCCTAGCTGACACACAACAAACTCTCAATATTTGTTGAATGAATGAATAAGAGTAGCTATTATATATTTTAACAAATTCTAAAGTCTTTGAGAGTACATCACACACACACACACACACACACACTAATTACTGGAATTATTTTTCAACATATGGGAAATACTTGTTAGGAAATATGGGACTTCTACTCTTACTGCATTTGGAGTAATTTAATCTTCACACCATTCTAAACTTTATTATATACAGACAGTCCTTGCTTTGCATGGTACCATGGAAAGTGAAACACATGTATATCAGAAGCATGTTTTCATTCTGTATGATTCCATGGTAACTAAAATCTTTGGTAACATGGCATAGTACCATGCAAAGCACATTAGTGCAAACAATAGAGAAATAAATCCCAATGACTCACAAATTCAATTTCAGTAAGATGGGGAGAAAAGCATTTTAGGAAGAAACGACTAAGCTTCCTTTGGGCAATGACTTTGAATGTGCACCTTATGGGAAAAGAAATCAAACACCTAAATGACTTTTCAAACTCTTAACATGCCCCTCTCTCACTATCTATTTCCATTGCAGTATCAGTGCTTAGTGATCAACTAATAGAGGTGGTTCAATCTTCAGAGGTGTTTGTGAATTGCTTGGGGGATGGGAGATGGAGAATCAGGATGGTTAGGGGAAAAGATGGACCAGTACTTGATAAAATATTGAGGTAAAATTAGGTTACAATAAATATAGCCTGGTCTCTTTAAAATTATAGGAATTAATATTTCTCAAAACAGAATCAGTTCAATTCTTTAAACTTCTATCTCCTAACCCTTCCCTCAATTCAATCAAAAAGGCCTTAGAGTTACCCAGTTTTTTCTCCTTCATTACTCCCAAGCCCACATCCACAATGAGAATTTTGCTCTTCCAATTTGAGATTTATTTTTTAATGAATATAAATATTCCAAAATATTATAAATTTTGAAGTGTATTTGGCTCCAACAAAGAATAGGTATTTATACATTAAATGTTTAAATGGTTCTGCCAACAGTTAGGAAGAAATTGAAAGTATTTTATAGATAAACACTAATGGCAGCTTAGCCATTAAAAAGTGCCATGGGGAAAGCAATAACCAACTTCGCTTTTAAAAAAATTCTATTCTAAGTCTACTTACTAAGCACAAGTGGGAAAAATGGGAAATGCTATTTAAACTATACCTTAAAATGTACTGTGATGTTCCAAGGAAGAGCTGAACTTGATGCAAGAAGATCAAATAGCAAACCAATTGGATAATGCCTAAAAATGAAAGAGTATATTTTAAGAAAGAATAAATATTTAAAGTTATAACTACAACTCCAAAATAAATTTCCAGCACGTTTTAACATCAAGTATCAGGGGACTTTGACCACACTATCAGAGGGAGGTGACATTTTATACTGTTACTTGCCTGGGCTAATATGGTATAATTTTCAGGCAGGAGGTGGTTTCTCTTCTAATCATTTCATTCCCCAGGGAAGCCTCAATGTACATAATGGGACTGTGCTAAAAGCATCTTTTATTAGCCAGGAGCACTATTATGTTACACTATAATAATACCTAATTATCATCCCAGTATTCATATTGGGCAACCTGTTTTATAAAGCTTATTTAAATATATTTTCAATTTTTAAAACAACTTAAAATTTTAGAAAATTTTGGGAATTAAAAAGAGCAGCTAAAAGAGCATGCAATTGCCTATTTTGTAGTGGTTATTAATATGATAGCATATAAATTTCCAGTCTTTTACTTATACATACACATCTAAATATAGATTAGGCTATAACCTACTTTTTCCATATAATATGTGAAAATTTTCTAAAATGATTGAATTCCAAAGTTTAAAAAAAAATTTGATTTCCTAAATAAGAGAATGTTTCCTAATATAACCATTACTCACAGTGAAGCAAATTATTTAGCAATAAGCAAAATAATACAAACCTTGCTGATTTCAATGTACAAACAGTATTTTTTATATCACCCTTTTAAAGAATTTAAAATAGCTTATTTAGTAAATCAGAATTAAATAATACTCCCAATAATGGCAAAAGAGGACTGCGTGGTGCTATGTACAGTCCTGTTGTTTCCCATATATTAGTGAATTACTCCTAGATTTAAGAACTAAAAAATTTGAAAATATATCTTATTTCCCTCAAAATGAGTGACCCAATACATTATCTCACCAAGATTCAAATATCACTAATACTATTTATGCTTCCTTATGTCTACATAACATAGTTGTGAAAAAGTCATCAGTCATTATAGATCATATATTTATTTAGAATGAATTTAGGATGAATGCCTTGCTAGTAAAATAAAACAGTGGGTAGCTTTAGTCATATGAGTTGTATTTCTTAATAATAACCCTTAAACATCTCTCTATTCAAAGGTCAGCATCTATTACGAGTCTTTCACAAACAGAAATGAATACTGAAGGAAATTTTGGACTACCTAAATCATAGAATGTTTCGTTCAGGATATTCTGAAACCAGAAAAAATTCTGGCATCAATCAAAACCTAAAATAAAAACAATTTAAAAAAACAACAAAAATATTGCCCTGGAGACAAATTACAGATTTTAGTCCCTTTTGGTCCTTTTCTCTGAACTCTTAAAATTGTATAAGTTCTACATAAGGCCTTGTACTTTTACAACTGACCTTTTTTAGTCTTCATTCTTTCCTTTGCTTTTCTTTTTAATAATGTTCCTCTTAGGTATCTTAGGTATGTATAAATAAGTTAAGAATGAATGTGAATATTTCAGCTAACAGGGACTATTGCTTTCCAAATTCTATGTAGTATGCACATATAATTATAGAATCTCTAACAAATTAAGTAGTTGGCCCATTGGATAGATTCTCCAGTGGTCCCATAAAATAGCTAGCAGTGCAGTATTGTGCACATTCTCTGCCATTTACAATGAAACTGTATGCAAATTCTCAAGTTAAGTCAAATATTACTTTAAAAGCAATCAATAATGTCATATGAAATTAAATATATTTTTTAAATAAATAATAATTATTTGGGTCAGAATACAAGTTAAACATGAAAAGACTAATCATCAATTATTGTTTACCCTCAATATTAAAATAAACATGACTGTAAATGCACAGAATCTTGAACAAAGTAGCTATTTATGAATGCATAAATCAAAGAGCCACAAAATAAATAACCCTCTGTTTACCACAAAAATTCCTTTGCCCAGCTGGTATGGCTCAGTGGTTGATTCAGGAGGTTATGAACCAAGAGGTCAAGGTGGATTCCTAGACAGTGCAAATGCCCAGGTTGTGGGCTCGATCCCCAGTAGGGGGTGTGCAGGAGGCATCTGACCAATGATTCTCTCTCATCAGTAATATTTCTCTCTCCCTCTCCCTTCCTCTCTGAAATCAATAAAATATATATATTTTTTAAATTAGAAAAAGAAAAAAGATCAAATAGACCCAATTTTAGGTTCTGAATGTCTTTTCTGAGCACCTTTATTTTAGGTTTGACACTTCATAACTCTCATTTTTTCTTAAAGGTCTTACAAAAACCACACAGAAAACTCATTTAAAAAAAAAAGATGAAAACTTTATTTACTAATTTCCACAAGGATCTACTGGACCCTTTTATAAATCTATGATGTTTTATGGGATCTTGGTGATCTTATCTTTCCTCTATCTTGAAACATTTTGCTATTTTATCATTCTTGGAATTATTTCATCGTTACACTTACCAATTATTCCCAACTAATGCTAAAAATGACTAAAATAGTAAGAATTTGGAACAATAATGGCATGCCTAGAAGGATGATACAATAAAGTATCCTTTTTCCATTTTCGTAATGTGTCATCTAAAATATTACATCATAGTTGAGTAAAGTTTAAAAAAAAGGATCAGACTCCATCTTTGGAGTCTACTTTAGCCATCACTAATATAGTTGAAAATTCAAAATGTCATTATTTTCCATCCATAACAGGAGAGAGAAGAAAATTAAGAGGAAGGCGCTACACACTTATTAAATCAGAAGATTTTTGCAGAGACAGATAGCAGTACCTTAGACTTTAATGACAATGGTAAAACTGATCATTTAAAGTGAAATCTCAGACTAGGAGTCTTTAGATCAGTGGTTCTCAACCTTCCTAATGCTGCGACCCTTTAATACAGTTCCTCATGTTGTGGTGACCCCCAACCATAAAATTATTTTTGTTGCTACTTCATAACTGTAATTTTGCTACTGTTATGAATCGTAAGGTAAATATCAGATATGCAGGATATATTTTCATTGTTACAAATTGAACATAATTAAAGCATAGTGATTAATCACAAAAACAATATGTAATTATATATGTGTTTTCCGATGGTCTTAGACGACCCCTGTGAAAGGGTCGTTCGACCCCCAAAGGGGTCGCTACCCACAGGTTGAGAACCGCTGCTTTTATTGCTATACTAATGAGGGCTAGGGAACCTTTTTTTCTGAAAAGGGCCATTTGGATATCTCTAACATCACTTGAGGGCCATACAAAGTTATCAACTTAAAAAATTAGCCTGCTATAGTTGGTCAAACATTTAATTAACTCACCCCTAATGCCTCGGCAGGGCCAGACCAAATGATTTCATGGGCCTATACGGCCCTCAGGCTGGATGTTCCCACCCTGTAGTAGATGCATTTCATAGAACTCAAGAACTAATAAACGAACAATATACTTCTAAGGATATCAAATGACATTCTTATTCACTTAGTCATTCAACAGAAAGGTCATTTGAATGTATGGCAACTGATGAGCAGTTCTTACAGTCAGAGGATGTTGACCATTTCAGTTATATAAAAATTACAAACCAGGAAAATATGGGGTGAAAATGTAAATTTGCTGTATCTAAATGCTTTCTAAAATTTCTGATAAAATTGTTTACACTATTTCTTTATCCTTACTTCTCTAAATATTTACAAAATGATTTAAATATATATATATATATATTTTAAAGTTCATTGAAGTCAAGTGGTAAATGATGATGGTTCTTCTTTCTAATATACCGAGAATTATGATGGCAATTTAAATATTATTGTTTCTATATTTATATTTATTTAAAAAAAATTTTAATTAAATCTTTATTGTTCAGATTATTATAGTTGTTCCTCTGTTTCCCCCCCATAGCTCCCCTCCACCCGGTTCCCACCCCACCCTCTGTCCTTACCCGCCCCCCCCAACTGTCCTCATCCATAGGTGTACGATTTTCGTCCAGTCTCTTCCTGCACCCCCTTTCTCTCCCCCCTATACCCCTTCCCCGCCCCCCCCCCCCGAGAATAGTCAGTCCACTCCCTTTCAGTGCTCCTATATTCACCAGTTTATTCTGTTCGTAAGATTATTTATTCACTTGATTTTTTAGATTCACTTGATAGATGTGTATTTGTTGTTCATAATTGGTATCTTTACCTTTTTCTTCTTCCTCTTTTTAAAGGATACCTTTCAGCATTTCATATAATACTGGTTTGGTGGTGATGAACTCCTTTAGCTTTTTCCTACCTGTGAAGCTCTTTATCTGACCTTCAATTCTGAATGATAGCTTTGCTGGATAAAGTAATCTTGATTGTAGGTTCTTGCTATTCATCACTTTGAATAGTTCTTGCCACTCCCTTCTGGCCTGCATAGTTTCTGCTGATCAGCTGACAGTCATATGGGTACTCCCTTATAGGTAACTGACTGTCTTTCTCTTGCTGCTTTTAAGATTCTCTCTTTGTCTTTTGCTCTTGGCATTTTAATTATGATGTTTCTTGGTGTGGTCCTCTTTGGATTCCTTTTGTTTGGGGTTCTCTGCACTTCATCAACTTCTAAGTCTATTTCTTTCACCAGGTAGGGGAGTTTTCTGTCATTATTTCTTCAAATAGGTTTTCAATATCTTGTTCTCTCTCTCTTCTTCTGGCACCCCTATAATTAGGATGTTGGTACGCTTGAAGTTGTCCCAGAGGCTCCTTACACTATCTTCATATTTTTGGATTCTTTTTTCTTTTTGCTTTTCTGGTTGGTGTTCTTTGCTTCTTCGTATTTCAAATCGTTGACTTGATTATTGCGATCCTCTAGTCTGCTGTTGGAACTCTGTATAATATTCTTTATTTCAGACAGTGTATGCTTAATTTCTAGTTGCTCCTTTTTCATATCCTCGAGGGTCTCACTAGATTTCTGGAGGGTCTCACAAAATTTATCGGCACTTTCTAGAAAATTCTTGAAAAACCTTATAAACGTGGTTTTGAACTCTATATCCAGTAGTTTGCTTTCCTCCATTTCTGTCATTTGTGACCTGTTTCTTTGTCTCTGCATTTTTTATGCTTCCCTGTGTTGACAGAGTGGCTTTCTGTGCTAGGTGTCCTATAGGGCCCAGTGGCTCAGCCTCCCCAATTACCTGAGGTGGACACTCTTGATGCACCCCTTTGTGGGCTTTGTGCACAGTCTTGTTGTAGTTAAGCCTTGATTGTTGTAGGTATTACTGGGAGGAATTGACCTCCAGGCCGATTGGCTGTGAGAATCAGCTGTGTCTACGGTGTGAGAACTTCTGTGCTGGAGATACCCTTATGGGGCAAGACTTGCTTCAGTGGGGCTTTGGTGCTCACTGAGTCTGCCTCCTGAGTGTGTCCCTTATGGATCTGAGGAGTTGTAATCTGGATGGTCCCACTCTGACCACTGATATACTGGCTCTTGGATCTCTACGGAGGTGCTAATTTAGCCTCTGCCTGAGGCTACCCAGCAGGAGCTATGGAGAGATCTGCAGATTCCTCTTCTTTGTTTGGGGTTTGGAGGTTCCCAGATGAGGCCCAGCTGTGAAGCAATGCAAACTGCTGTGGGGCCTTGGGCCTTCTTTTGGAAGTTCTGGGTCTCTCTGACCCAGCTGCAGTTTGTTAGGTAACTTTCAGATTGCAAAGGTCCAGGCATTTCATATGCAAAAGCCTCTTCACACAGCTTGGGTGGGGAGGGGTCTCAGGGAATCAACAGGGCAGAGCAAGCAGCTAGGGCTGATCCTCAATCCTACCCTAAGAGGCCCCGTGTCTCAATGTCCTGGTAATCACTGCAAGCACTTCTGAGAGAAAGCCTCCCTTGAGTTCCAACCAATGCCAGACAGTCCAGTTTCTCCCCGTATGAGTCTCGGTCCCCAGAGACTTGCCCGGAACTGGAGTTCAGAGCAGTCAGGAGCTTGAGACTCCCTCCCGATTGAAAAAAACAACCGCGTCCTCAGTTGCCAGCCCTTTCCACGTGGGCCTCCGTACCTCTGCACTTTACTTCTGCACCTCATCTGAGTCTCAGTGTGCTTTTCTCTTTCCTTCTAGTTGTAGAATTTCCACTCAGTCAGCCTTCCTGTGGTTCTGGATGATGTCCGTTTTGTCTTTTAGTTGTATTTTTGAAGTGGTTGTGGGAGGCAGCAATTTCCGGTGTTTACCTATGTCGCCATCTTGGTTTCTCTAATTTATATTTAAATACAGATGAAGTACAGTGGGGCCTTGACTTACAAGCTTAATTTGTTCCGAGACCGAGCTCATTAAGGAGCTTGTTAACTCAAATTACTCTGTCAACTCAATGCAAAAAATCAGCCGAGAGACAGCTGGTATCTCAAAAAACTCGTTAGTCAGGACACTCGTAAGTCAAGGCCCCACTGTATTAATATAAACAAGAATTCTAAAAATATAAAAACTTAAGAATAAAATAACTACTTATTTCTTTCTTTAAAAAATATCTGTTTATTGATTTCAGAGGAAGGGAGAGGAAGAGAAAAATAGAAACATCCATGATGAGAGAGAATCATTGATTGGCTGCCTCCTGCACCCCACCCTCTCCCCCGCCGCACTGGGGATCGAGCCCGCAACCCGTGCATGTGTCCTTGACTGGAATCGAACCTGGGACTCTTCAGTCCGCATGCTGACGCTCTAGCTAAGCCAAACCAGCTAGGCCATAACTACTTATTTCTATTGTAAAAGTGTATCATTCATATATGGCTCAAAGCAGATGTTTATGTCAGAATGATTCTGATGTAAGAATACTAACTCAAAAAAAATACACTATCTTAATTGATTCTAAGATTATTTCTTTCTAATGAACCTATTAATATGCAATAAAATCTCTGAAGGAAAACAGAACTAGCAAACATTAAAGGTACTAAATTTCTTACACTATAATCTGATTTACATCAAGGACTTCAAAAGTACAAACTTGCACAACTCCTCTAAACAGATATTCTAGATAGTTTTGTCAAGAGGTTCCTAACCCACAAAATAGAAACTATAATACGCTGTAACTATAAGTAAATCATAATGTAGCCATTGTTACTACTGCCAATCTAACCTAAATTAAATAGCAAAGGAAGTGGTGAGGATTTGAACCTGGAATATATATCAGAAGAGGATCCAACTAGCTAAAGGTTCAATCTATATTGCCCTAAAAAAATGGTTGCACCAGAATACTTAGTGTTAGGTCTATTTTCACATTTTATTCATTTTCTTTCTCTTCCTTAAACTGCTCTTGTTTTTTCTAAATCCAATTTTCAAAATAAATTAATATTTTCATTTTTCTTTGCATAAGGTTGTTTCTTCTTTACCCTTTCATTAGTGCTAACATACATATACACAACTGGCTCACAGCATAGCAATAGTGGATATGCTCTGAAGCCAGCCAAGGGTGCTCATTCTAGTCTAAACATCTGTAGTCAGACAGCAAACCAGTAGTCTAAAATCAGCACTGACAGCAATCTTCCCCATATACTAGAGAACTATTATCCCACTCCATTTCACTGAAATAAATGCAGCCTGTTCATAAGTTTGCTGCATTCACTGAATAAAAAAAAAAGGTGTAACTCAAATGTAAACCAAAGTAATTTAATGATTGCAATCAATTTTGCCTTTATCCATGGCACAAACAACTGTAGACTAGCACTGTGTTTTATAGCTTTCTAAGCCTATTCTTATGTACAAAAATGTAGAAAAATAACCAATAACCAATGGACTATTGCATGTATAAAATGCTATAAGTAATCCACATTTCAAATATCTAGTTTACAGAATAATTTATAAAATTCTAGACATTTACAACCTTAGAAAAATGATTAGAATGGAGAAGTGCCTTCATAACATTTATGATTAAGGTCTTAAAGTTATTTTGTTAAAATTTACTTTTGAAATCACCTAGGTACACTATTAAATTCTGGGTCATTCTACTACGTCTATGCTTAAAATCAACATTAATATTTGCTTCTTTTTTTAATTCAAAAGGTAGTTTCAATTTCTTACTTTTTTTAATTCAAAAGGTAGTTTCAATTTCTTACTTTTTTTAATTCAAAAGGTAGTTTCAATTTCTTACTTTTTTTAATTCAAAAGGTAGTTTCAATTTCTTACTTTCCTGAAAATAAGTCAATTTACACAAAATAATATCCCATTAGAAAGACTTGTTTTATAGTTGACGAAAAGAGAAGCTTTTCTAAGTTTTGTATCTGAAGGCCTAAAATCTAAACCAGCGTTAGGGTATACTATGAAGTATTCTTTAGAAGAACTATTCTCTTAAAATAAGTAATATAAAAGTAACAAACAAATTTTGAACATTTGAGTTATGGTACAAGAAACTTCACTCTTTAAAATGCAATGTTAGAGCACCCTCTGCTGACTAATCAAATCACTCTAAAAAAAACAACCAAGATCCTTACATTTGAGTTAGATCAGCCCTTTCCTCTTCCCAAGTGATTTTGAAAAGTTAAACAAAGGACTGTAGAGGCTAAAGCACCAATCAGATAAAACCTCCTTGGAATCTCTCTACAAATCAACAACATATTAAGTACTCGTTAAGTGTATGACACTGCTCTTAAATATTCTGCTATTCTAATCTGGACAAATAAACATAAACAATTAGAAAAAAATACATAGAACTGGAGAAAACAACAACTGACAAATAGAATATCAGGAGGTGTGGTAGAAAGAGCCCTGAACTAAGACTCTCAAAATCTGGTCCTACTTGCTTATTTGCACAAGTTATTTTATTTGTTTTAGCTTTCTCAGTTTTCTCAATAAAAGAAACTAATTTAGATTCATCCATTCCTTAAACAAACATTGACTTAGCATATCTTATATGCTACTGCTTAAGGTACAAAGCCCCAGCTTAAGCATCTCATGCAGATATTTAAACAATTATAAAAACAATAAGTACAAATAGGAAAAGAACTTGTAAAGGGAAAAGGAATAAATGTTCTTTCTTTTTTAAAATAAATTGTCTAAACTGGTTTTTAATTTACTTTCTCACTTGAATTTATTTAAAACTCCAAAGAATCCTATATAATAAAAGCCTAATATGCAAATAGACAGAACAGCAGAACCACCAGTGGAACAACCGGTCGCTATGATGTGCACTAACCACCAGGGGGCAGACGCTCAATGCAGGAGCTGCCCCCAGCCCACAGGCCCTAGGCCAGCCAAGGCGGTGCCAACAGCCACCCCTCCCCCCAATCACTCTGCCAGTCACCCTGCAGAGGGAGGCAACCAGCAGTGGTGGCAGGAGGCGGGGCCAGCGAGCAGGCAGAGCCAGGCCAGCCAAGGTGGGTACCAGCAGTCCCCCCCCCCCCCCCATTGCCCCACAGATCAGCCCTGATCGCCAGCTAGGCATAGGGACCCTACTCATGCACAATTTTGTGCATTGGGCCTCTTGTCAAGTATAAGAAAGATGCTAACATCCTACTCAAATAAATGCACCTCTACTCTTAAGATACTTGTATGGTCTCCAAACCCAAGTCCTAGAAAGCTTCAGTGGTAGCTGCACAATGATTACCCTATCCTATGAGACTTACTGCTTAATTAAATGCCAGGTAGTTACTGATAGCCTATTTCCAGGAAGATAATTCTTTTAACACAGGAAAAAACTGCTATTGTTGGGAACAAAGAGAGAAAAGATCAAGACTTAGCTCAGAAGTCCTGGATTACACTCACGCCTCTGAAAGTTATTCATTCCTTATATGGAGTACTTAACCATACTAAAGGAAAGCGTACCTAAAGCCATTAAATACAATGAGCTTATAGCAAGACTAAACATAACTATGCAAGTGGTAGCATTCATAAAAAGTTAACACCCCCAAAACTAAAATGAACAAAGATCCATGAACACAATTACTTTCATATAAGCTCTCTAAAAGGGGAAATAATTTCACTGTTTAATGAAAGACATTCAAAGGGATAAATACTGACAAAGTAGGAACATGGTATATTTATGCCAAAAATATTACTCTGTAGTAACAGTGATATATGGGACCAAATATTACTTGATAGCATATGTAGAATACAAACCAATAGAATACAAACCATATCAAATACAAATATAGCCTCCACACAAGACAGATTAAAACAGCATCTGAAGGGTGATAACAATCATTTACTATAAAAGCTAAACTGAGGTTTCCCATCTTTTCTAGGATTTCTCAATTGGGGGGTGGTTTTACATCCCACGAAAAGCACTATTATCATGACTAGAGGGAATATCGGTGCTAGTAGCTCGTAGAGGCAAGGGCTGATGCTAAAAATCCTACAATGTTCAGGGTAGCTCTCCCCAACAAAGAATTATCCAGGTCAAAGTGTCAATAGGGCCTTTGTTGGGATATCCTGCTCTACAATGGTTAAAATAGCAAAGCCTGGTGTCACACAGATTCTTACAATAATCTATAACAAATACACATAAACAATGCAATTACAATATTAAATTAGAATATAGATAGATCTGTCAAGAACATAGCTATGTCTTATTATTATTCACCTACAATCTTTCCCCCTCTCTCCTTTCGCACTACTCTCCTGATCCTTGTTTCTCTTATACTTCTTTTAAGCCACCTTCCCATTCCAAAACCTCCAATTCTTCTGAGAAATAAAAATACCCAGAAAAAAACACTAATTTATCTATCTTGCCTGAGGTCTAGAACTATTCAAGAGTCGTGAATCTGATATATGATCATGAAGCTCAGTACTGGTTTTGTGTGGGGGTTTTTTAATCCTCACCCGAGGATACGTTTCCTCTGATTTTAGAGAGAAAGGAAGGGAGAGGGAGAGGGAGAGAAGGAGAGAGAAACATGAAACATCAATCGGGGCCTCCAACACGTGCCCCGAACCTACAACCCAGGTATGTACCCTGACTGGGAATCAAACCTGTGGCCTTTCAGTGCATGGGATAATGCTCCAACCAATTGAGCCACACCAGCCAGGGCAAGGTCAATATTGTTTTGATTTTTAAAAAAATTTAAGAAACGTTGTCATCCTGTCCCAGAACCACCTCAAAATGGTAGAAATGTGACCAGTAACAACATGAAATATCATCCTATATATTTCTAAACTATTATGAAAAAATTTACTCATGAGCACAAGATGAATTCCAAAAGTTCACTCCTTGTTCTAAACAAACCTTGAATTCAGCCACACTTATTAAACACCTACCAGCTTCCTTTTATTTAAGTTACTTTTAAAACTCATTTTAATAGTCTCATATTCAGAAAACAAGTCCATTTTTAACCTGTTTCTACTCTTCATATTTCATTTAAATTTTGATTCAGTTTGTATACACTTGGCAGCATTTCAACACTTATAACCATTTTTTCATATTCTTCTCTCTGCAATTTCTCCGGTTTCATTAAATTTGTTTGGAAGCACAACAAACAAAACTCCCAATAATAGAGGAAGTATAAAATAAATCATCTGTATATGGATAAACACAGATTCAGGACTTATTTTCAATATAACTCTTAAAAAATAATATGCCAAAATTATTTTTCACATAAAAAGGAAATCAATATACTTTAAATACTAAACCAAGGCTAGATAAAATGTGCTTATGGCATACTGATCAACTAAATGTGGCCATCAGTTTGAAAGATGCCATTGGAGATAATCATGCTTATATATAAAGATCTGTAAAGATTTTAGAGATAGAAACAAAGTTGAAGTGTCACAGAGTGAGTTATTTATAAAGGGGTTTTAAATATATTTGAAAAAACAACAACCCATAAACAAATATATTATTATAGCATATAAAAATCTACTAAAAATATACAAATCTATCTAATCTCCCATGAATCCAAATGGGAGGCAGAAATATTTTCAATAAAATAGTCTAATAATAGCTTAAAATTTACTGAGTTATGTGAGCTAAGCCAGTGATTTCTTTCTTTACAGAAGTTTTTAAAAATTGCTTCAGGGCACTATACCTTCTTACGGTTAGCATATACTCAATATTTAATAATGCAGAAGATTTCACTCACCATTTCAGTGGCGTGCCTTCATGTTCAAACCATATCTCACTAATGTCTTCTTGTCTCATAACCTTCTGAAAGTGCTTTTTCACTTTGTCAGTTACCAACGTCAAATAACTTACTCTTGGCAAAAGTAACTGAAATGAAAATTTGTAAAACCATATTTATTTACTATTAAAATAAATTTTTGAATTTTAAGGAAAAAAAACCATGTTCTCTGCATTATTTTGAATATTCCACACAAATCAAAGGCTAAAGGTTAAGACGTTTAAAAATTTCTTATGAGATCATTACTTTAAGTACAGCTTATAGCATAAATGCCTGGAATAAGCAACACAAATCTAAGTACACTCTTTCTATAATTTCCTCCAAATAAAAGAACAATGTAACCAAATGCCATACTATTTAGGGTACTTAGTATTTCAAGCAACTTTAACTTAAAAATATGAATCAACTTTATAAAAATAATTAAACTGTTCTGAGAGCATAATCAACTCAGTTCTACTGTATACCTTGATTGGTCAATCAGGACTTCTCAACTGCTCTCTCATGTTTTGAAAATCTACTATGTACTAGATTAGTTGCAATGATGAATACCAAGACAAAGACATAATCTGCCCTCTATATGAGGCTAAAGTAGAGGTTTAAAAAGTGAGTATTTTTGCCCAAACCGGTTTGGCTCAGTGGATAGAGCGTCGGCCTGCGGACTGAAGGGTCCCAGGGTCGATTCCGGTCAAGGGCATATGCCTGGGTTGCGGGCACATCCCCAGTAGGGGATATGCAGGAGGCAGCTGATCAATGTATCTCTCTCATCGATGTTTCTAACTCTCTATCTCTCTCCCTTCTTCTCTGTAAAAAATCAATAAAATATATTTTTTTTAAAAAGTGAGTATTTTTATAACTACTTACAAAAATATTCATGGCAGTAACAGATCTTAAAAGTCAAACAGAAATTTTCATTTGATGAACAACAGGGGCCATTACAATACCATGAATATAAGAATGGCATGATGAGAAACAGTATTTGAGGAACATTCTAGCAATTGTACATAAAAGACTAAAAGGAGATTATAGACAGGAAATCTGTTAAGGAAATATTACATGAGGAGATGATGGGGATCAAGAAATGGAAAAGTGGGGAAGGTCTGGAGATCAGTCAGAACAGATTTTGGTGATAAAGTGCAATAAAGTACAAGCTTAAGTATAATGCTGGTTGACTGGTGATCCTACCACTGTCAACTCCCTCAAGCCTATCCTTATGTAGGTTGGGCCCTGAACTTTGGAGAGAAGAGTTTGGGAGGGAATATTGGGCTAGGTAAAGCCTCAATTGGATTAGTGTGAAAGCCGTCACTGTTTTCCCCCAGGAAAGGTACTCAGAAAGAAAACGTAAGATAAATGAAAGGAGAACACTGGTAAGAATTCATCTTTTCCTCCTTTGCAGTATACACCCTCTAGCCATTTCTTGCTTTCCTAAGCTTCTGTTTTCTTTTGCTGGTAAAACTGTTTTGATACTCTTTTTCAGCTGCTTTTGTGTGTCTAACTGCATCTTTTTTCATACTGCTTATTTAAGGTTAGGTCTTCTGATCAGTAAATCAAGTAGAACTACTAGGCTGGGGTATATATACAAAGGGAAATATTCTGGTTAAAGGAAGTGATATTTAATCACTGAAGCTCAAGATAACAGGCTCCATGTAGGTAAGAGAACATTACAGTGATCCTAGAGACTACAGAGAATGATGGTGTGGGAGGCATGCTCCAGAATGGAATAGATCAGTGATGGTGAACCTTTTGAGCTCGGCGTGTCAGCATTTTGAAAAACCCTAACTTAACTCTGGTGCCATGTCACATATAGAAATTTTTTGACATTTGCAACCATAGTAAAACAAAGACTTATATTTTTGATATTTATTTTATATATTTAAATGCCATTTAACAAAGAAAACTCAACCAAAAAAATGAGTTCGCGTGTCACCTTTGACACGCATGTCATAGGTTCGCCATCACTGGAATAGATGGTATTAATACTATAAACAAGCTGTTGGATATTATTGTGGATTCAAAAGAACATAAGGTCCTCTTTTATAAAGAAACAACTAGAATGTGATAGAAAAGAAAAGAAAAGGGGAACTAACGCTAGTATAAGGAAAAGCACTCGTTGTTTTACAGGAAGTAGTACCACTCTATTTTATATACAATTTAAATAACTTTCCAAAATCATATTCATTACATAAATGGCAAAGAAAAGATTCATTAAAGTCAGAAATAACAGCATCAAATATAGGTGTAACATGGACAGTCTCTATGAAGTTAAAACAGCATGGTAACTTAACCATTTAAAAAAATAAATACATATAATCTATCAGTCGAATAAGCTCTATATTATAAGTCTGAACTTTAACTTAAAATGTCTGTTGGGCATTTAATAATAATAATGATAATAATCTGTTCTGTAGAGAATGATATTAACCTATGGAGATTGTAAGAAGAAAGACACATTAGGATTAATGAGTATGGACATCAGTTCCTGATTTAGGGAGTGTGGTACTACATGCCTATTGTTTAATCAAAGTTGCTGAAAAATTCTCAAATGATTTTCATGAAACAAAAACTTCTTTACAATAAGGAAATGAAGAACATTAGAATGTAAGCTCCATTAAGACAGGAATATTTGTGTTTGGTTCACTGCTACAGTCCCAATGCCCCCAACATTATAGTAGGCACACAATAAATATTTACTGCACGAATTAGAGATGTCAAAAGTTAAAGTAGGACAAAAGGCCAAAAACATTAATTAATAAAGAATGCCCCTCCTTAAGACAGAATCTACAGGGAAGTGTACTTAGAATCTTCTGTTCCAAATTGTCCTATGGTAGTAATCTATAACATATAAATATCTACAGTAACTCTAAGAAATAACTCTAAGACTTAAGAATGACTATATTAGATACAATTTATCTAGTAAATTTTAAATAAGTAGCTAGTAAATAAATGGGTAAAACTGAAAAGAAAATAACAGCAAAAAGACATCATCCTGCCTTGTACATTCAGATTGTGCCACTGTTTTTTCATAGGTGCATCTCACTAGTTTACTTTACTTTTTTAAATCCTGGTAAAATATACCTAGCATAAAATTTTCCCTATTAACCATTTTTAAGTGTATAGTTCAGCAGCATCAAATACATTCACACTGCTGTGCAACCATGAACACTGTCCATTCTCCAGAATGTTTCATCATCTCAAACTCAAATTCCATACCTATTAAACAATAATGACCCCATTGTTCTCTTCCCCCTGGCCCTCTAGGTCATCACTTTTCTACTTTCCGTCTTTTGGTTAAGACTATTCTAGGTACCTCATAGAAATAGATGATAAGTCCTGGTCATGTGGCTCAGTTGGTTGAGCATCATCCCATGCACCAAGAGGTCACTGGTTTGATTCCAGGGCAGGGCACATGCCCTGGTTGTGGGCTTGATCCCCAGTAGGGGGCATGCAGGAGGCCTCCCACTGATGTTTCTCTCTCATTGATGTTTATCTCTCTCTCCCCCCTCTCACAAATCAATAAAAGCATATCTTAAAAAGTAAATGGATCATAAAATATGTCCCTATGTCCCTTCCTGCACGCCCCCTGCTGGGGAGCCCACAATCCAGGCATGTGCTCTGACTGGGAATCCAACTGGCAACCTCCTGATGTATAGGTCGATGCTCAACCACAGAGCTACACCAGCCGGGTTCAAACATCATATTCTGATTCAAAAGTAAACAGACTTAAATGATATATTTTTAAGTTTTTGCCACTTTGACAACTAGACGCGTATTTTCCTCTGTTCAGGCACTATTAGAAAGCTATTCAAGGTTAAAAATTTTAATTAAAATAGAAAAATCTAGTTTGGAAATAAAACAAAAATGCTATCCTAACCCATATAGAATTAGAGGAAAAATATATATAACAAATGAAATTCTTCTAAAAATAAACTATGGCCACATTTTGTTTTTAATTACAAGTTTTTCTAAAGGCAGAAAAGAAAATTGTTGAGCTTTCCAGCAGTCTGACTTCCCATCGTTCAAGCAGGCTTAGGAGCAGTGCTGCCTCCCAAACAAACAAGTGAAAATGCAAAGGGCAAGCTTTACTAAGGTGAAACAAGGGATAGTCCAGAATCATATAGACATTTCCCACTTTTCTAGAACCTCCTGGGTAAATGATATTATGTATATATGAGACACAAAAAGAAAAAAACTCAAATAATGACAACCGAGAATGTCTATGCCTATTAGGTGCTATTCAGTAAACAAGCAGGGCACTATTATTTTTGACAGATGCTTAGGTTTGGATTATACATGCACCCAGAAAAAAAAAAAAAAAAAACAAACAAACAAAAAAACAGGCTAAATCCAGAGGATATTTGATATTCTTTTTTAGAACAGATAATAACTCAAACCACAAATCCACATGCAACAATTTATGTTACTAAATAATATCTATACTAATAAAAGGGTGATATGCTAATTAGACCGGGTCAACCGGCCATCTTCCGGACGTCTGACTTCCTTCCGGACAAAGCCATGGTGGTGGGGGCCAAGGCAGAGGCAGTTAGGGGCAATCAGGCTGGCAGGGGAGGGCAGTTGGGGATGAGATCAGGCTAGCAGGAGAGGGCAGTTGGGGGCAACCAGGCCAGCAGGGGAGGGCAGTTGGGGGTGAGATCAGGCCGGCAGAGGAGGGCAGTTAGGGGTGATCAGGCAGGCAGAGGTAGTTGGGGTCGAGATCAGGCCAGCAGGGGAGAGCAGTTGGGTGCGAGATTAGGCCGGCAGGGGAGGGAGTTAGGGGCGATCAGGCAGGCAGGCAGAGGGGTTAGGGGCAATCAGGCAGGCAGGCAGAGGCAGTTAGGGGTGATCAGGCAGGCAAGCAGGTGAGCAGTTAGGAGCCAGCGGTCCCAGATTGCGAAAGGGATGTCTGACTACTGGTTTAGGCCCGATCTCTGTGAGATCAGCCCTAAACTGGCAGTTGGATATCCCTGAAGGGGTCCCCAATTGGAGAGGGTGCAGGCTGGTTGAGGGGAACTCCCCCACCCCTGTGCATGAATTTCGTGCACCAGGCCACTAGTATTTTATATAATATAGAGTAGCTCAATGACATGTGAAAAGCATACACTTATGTTCATATGTTCACTGAGCTATGATAAAGAATTTGTCAAATAGTTGCTTGGAACCACCTCAAGACGAAAGAATCAAATCTGAATGTATTATTTTCAAAACAGCTTCCTGTTAAAAGAAAAACAGCACATAACTTCTGATTCCATCATCAATATATACATATGTGCATAAGAAAAACAAAGTCAAGAAAGTCCCATAACAACATGTCAACAGTGTTTTTCCCCTCTGGGTGGTAAGAATAGAAGCAATTTTAATTTCATTTGTTTTGCTGATCTGTGTTTTCTAATTTTCCATAATAAAAGCATGTACTAATTACATATAAAATGTTAAACAATAGCCTCCACGTTTTTAGAGTTTTATTTATAGAAATGAACAAAGTTAGATATCCCATTTGCCACCATCAACATACTTACATAATATGGTTCTGCCTCCCGTTCAGTTATCTCATCCTGATATAGGGTGAAGCAAGTTGGAATTCGACCAAACCACACATCTCGAAGCACATCTTTGTCATCTGTCATTCTTCCAGTGATTAAAGCAGTACATATAGGCTAAATTCTTTTTTCAACCAAAGCTAAACTGAAAATAAAATGAGGAGCATTAATCAGATCCTTGCAAGGATGAATGACCTGCTCTGAAACAAAATAAGATTTTAGGAAAAAATGAATGCCCAAATCAGTGCAACAAATTCAAAATGCAGAGCTATTACTTATGTAAAGGGATCACAGATGTAAACAATTCAAAATTACAACATAGGCTAACTAATGAGCCACAGCCAAAGTTAAACTATAGATACATCATTTTCAAGCCTTATCTAAAGTGAACTCTTCAATGATGTCCTAAGGTCCTTAGAGTGCAACACCAAAATATCCCACAATTATCCCTGCTATATATATATTTAAATACATATTTTTATTGATTTCAGAGAGGAAGAGGGAGGGAGAGAGAGATAGAAACATAAATGATGGGAGAATCACTGATCAGCTGCCTCCTGCATATCCCACACTGGGGATTGAGTCCAAAACCTGGGCATGTGTCCTGACCGGGAATCGAACCATCACCTCCTACTTAATAGGTTGACACTCAACCTCTGAGCCACAATGGCCAGGCCCTGCCCCATATTTAAACCTCTCCCACTCCAGATACTAACAATATTTGATTTTACCAGGATTTCCCATCTTATTTACTACTAGAGGCCGGTACATGAATTAATGCACATTGAAAGGAAATTAATTAGAAAATATTTTAATATCGCTATTTGCCCTTTCTCTATAATAAAAGCATCAATCAAATTCACCATCGGCAATGACAGATGGAAACACACGTGTGCAACTGGCACCAGAGAGAGCTTTATATGTATTGTGCATGCCCGAGTCAACTGAGTCTTTTATAGATATAGAATAAACTTGCTTAATTAGACTTGTTTTCTGATTTAGCTAAACTTTTTTCAGGCCAGTGAAGTACCCCAACTTCTCTTTCAGGTAATTGTCAGCAACACAGCAATAAATATCAACATGTAGCAGATTATTATTGTAGATCACGCAGGGAGTACAAAGGGTAAAATATTTAACTGCAGCAGTGTTTAATTATATTCTGCACAGTGAGAAAATCTGAAGTTGTTTTCAAGGTCCACCCCACCATTTCTTACTTCTTTTCAGTCGGGTCAAATTTCTAAGCTTTTTAAATCTCTGTTTTCCGGCTAAGGAAAAGGCAAAAGGATTCCACTGAGTTTCCTATCTACAGACTCCAGGACTTCTGTGAGAATCAAATGAGATGAGGCACGGGAAAACACTTCACAGACGTTTGGTTAAAGTGTGAAATGTTTCCATCTGGGTCTAAAGCAAGTCATGTTCCTGGGCTGAAGAAACTGCAAGGAGGCTAGTCGTCGCTAGGGAGAGGAAGGCGGTTGTTGCTACGTGACGTCATTACCCGGTGCCCATAGCCACCGTTTCTGGGCTGGGCTGTGGGCCACATTTTGCACCATGGGGTCTCAGCAGCATTGGCTGTGATTTGGTGGGCTGTCGCTCAGAGGTGGTTGTGGGGCCTGTGTCCCACTTGGGGGAAGCTGAGTGTTGCTTTGTGGGAGCCAGGTCCACGGTGCCATTTCTCTGTGTGTGTCACGGCAGGTCCTGTGTTGAGCGTCTGCCCCCTAGTGGCCAATGCGCATCATAGCGACTGGTTGGACACTTAGCATATTAGCCTTTTATATGCTATATCGATTATAAATAGATACTTCATTTTAAACCCTCTAGCAAAACGGGCCCCTTAAAATCTTGCTGTTCTGTTCTACCATCCTCCTGACTAGTATGCTCCTCTCTCATCTGTTCAAATCCTACCTACTCGGCAAACCTACCTCACAATCCTGACCCAATCAGACAGTAAAAGTTCTACTCTAAACACAGAATATTCCTTATGCCACAAATAAAACACTAAATCTGCAATCTGAAATATTCTGAATATGACAGGACATGGCTTTTGACCTCTGTAATATCCAATTGTCTTCCAGCACTAATCCCATCTAATAATAGACAAACATGGTAATTAACCATACCTCCGACATGCTTCCCATTCGCTAATCAGGGCGATATACAAATTAACTGCCAACCAAGATGGCGGCCGGCAGCCAGGCAGCTGAAGCGAACAGGAGGCACGCTTGCTCCAGTGATGGAGGAAGCCAAGGTTCCCCGCCTGCCGCTGCCGGCCTCTGAGCTGCAACTCTAAGAAACAATGTTGCAATTATAGAAGCTAAACAAACCCCAGAAACCTGCTTTCAGCCAGCCGGGCCTCAGAGCTGGAGCTGCAACAGTGTTTCAATTATAGAAGCCAAACAAACCCAGATACCTGCTTTCAGCAGCCGAGGTCTCAGAGTTGGAGCCGAGCCTCAGAGCTGGAGCCGAGCCTCAGAGCTAAAGCCGGCTCTCAGTTCCAGTGACAGCCATGGAGGTAAATAAATCCCAAAATAAAATAAAAAAAAGAAAACAAGGAGAAGTTGGGCGCTTCAGTCACCGGTCAGCCTGAAAATGGCCCTCAGCCCCTCACCCAGACTGGCCAGGCACCCCAGTGGGGAGGGACCCCCACCCTGAAGGCGGTGTGACCAGCTGCAAACAGCCATCATCCCCTCATCCAGGCTGGCCAGACACCCAAGCGGGACCCCCACCCTGATCCAGGACACCCTTCAGGGAAAACCAGCCGGCCCCCACCCATGCACCAGGCCTCTATCCTATATAGTAAAAGGGTAATATGCAAACTGACCCTAACAGCAGAATGACTGGGAATGACTGGTCACTATGACACACACTGACCACCAGGGGGCAGACGCTCAATGCAGGAGCTGCCCTCTGGTGGTCAGGGCGCTCTCACATGGGAGGAGCTCTGCTCAGCCACAAGCCAGGCTGATGGCTGCCAGTACAGCGGTGGTGGTGGGAGCCTCTCCTGCCTCCTCAGCAGCGCTAAGGATGTCCGACTGCAGTTTAGGCCTGCTCCCCAGTGGCAAATGGACATCCCCCAAGGGCTGCCGAGCTGCCAGAGGGATGTCTGACTGCCATCTTAGGCCCAATCCCCCAGGGAGCGGGCCTAAGCAAGCAGGTGGTCATCCCCTGAGGGGTCCCAGACTGTGAGAGGGCACAGGCAGGGCTGAGGGAGTCCCCTCCCCCCCGAGTGCACAAATTTTTGTGCAACAGGCCTCTAGTCTATATAATAAAAGTCTAAGCGACCACTATGACTATGATGCACACTGACCACCAGGGGGCAGATGCTCAATGCAGGCACTGCCTCCTGGTGGTCAGTGGGCTCCCACAAGGGGAGTGCCGTTCAGCCAGAAACCAAGCTCATGGCTGGTGAGCACAGTGCCGGTGGCAGGAGCCTCTCCCACCTTCGCAACAGTGCTAAAGAGCAGCAAACCGAGCAGTAAAGAGCAGCAAGCAGGCAGTCGTTAAAGAGCGAGGGGTCCTGGACTGTGAGAGGGCACAGGCAGGGTGAGGGAACCACCCCTCCCCCCAGTGCACAAATTTCATGCACCAGGCCTCTGGTATTTTATAACTAGATAACACGACAATACATTGAGTAAATGTTGAAATAAATACTGTTGGTAGCTAACTACGGATATTCAATAGCCTTTTACATAAGTTGTGTGTGTATCTATTTCCCATCTTTCATAAGCTAGCTAATTAATAATTTATCATACTGTATCCTGCAGAAACATTTTAAATAATCGTATTAGTTTAGCCAAACATCAGCTATTACCACTGAATTATTCAAGCTTTTCTCTCTTCTCTCCCACTGACCAATGTCAAGTATATAAGATTGTCATAAATTAGTCAAAGAGAAAAATTCAAGTAGCGTTCTAAATTTGTATCACTATACTTAAGTACACCTTGGAGGTCAATTACATGTGATGTCATCTACAGGTAAATAAACTGAAAGAGATAAAAAAATCTGCCCAACTAGAGCACTAATTAACACTCCAACCATAAGAATTCTGGTCACCTGAACTGAGAACAGTGCTCATTCCAGCATACCCATGTTTTAACTTTCATTAAGATATTAGAGGCCCGGTGCACTAATTCGTGCATGGGTGGGGTCCCTCAGCCTAGCTGGCGATTGGGGCCAATCGGGACCATGGAAGGTTGGTAGAGGGGGGAAAGGCCGCAAGAGGTTGGCCAGCCAGGGGGAGAGTCTGCGGGAAGTTGGCCTGGGAGAGGGACTGCAGGAGGTTGGCTGGCTGGGGTAGGTTGGTTGGGAGTGCATTGATCACCAGGGGGCAGCTCCTGCAATGAGCGTCTGCCACCTGGTGGTCAGTGCACATCACAGCAACTGGTCGACTGGTTGTTCAGTTGTTAGGTCATTTGGTTGCTTAGGCTATGTATACATATACTAGAGGCCCAGTGCACAAAATTTGGGCACAGGGGGCGGGGCTCCCTCACCCCGGCCTGCACCCTCGCCAATCTGGGACCTCTCGGGGGCTGTCCAACTGACTCTCTCAATCCGGGACCACTGGCTCCTAACTGCTCACTTGTCTGACTGCCTGATCACCCCTAACCACCTCTGCCTGCCTGATCACCATTAACTGCTCCCCTACTGGCCTGATCACCCCTAACTGCTCCCCTGCTAGCCTGATCGCCTCTGCCTCATTCTGCACCCGGGACCCAGGATTCCCACCTCCAGCTGGTCACAGGCACCCAGTACCCAGGCTTCCCTCCCTCTGGTTGGCTGCAGGCACCCAGAACCCGGGCTGGCCACAGCCACAGGGCACCATAGGTGGGTGGCTTTGCCCAGGCCGCAGCCGCAGGAGGCAGCTGATCGATGTTTCCCTCGCATCAATGTTTCTCTCTATCCCTCTCCCTTCTTCTCTGTGAAATCAATAAAATATATTTAAAACAAAACAAAAACAAAAACAAAAAACCTAGCTCCAGCACTTACTATGATACCTCAAGTAACTTCTCTCAGTTTTCTCATCTGTAAAATGAGAATAACATCATTTACCACATAAAATATATAAAAATTAAATTAATACATGTTCTTAGAACTATGCCTATAACACTATAAAGTATCTATCATGATTTACAGAACAAGACCATGTCTCAAAAAATGTTTAAAAGTCCTAAAGACTTCAAGAACTAAGAACCAAAAGCATTATATGTTTTATGTCATTCTTTATTTCAGACTGTTCTTTTTTCATAGTTACTATATCTTTTTCATACTGTTGAGCGTTTTTAACATCATTACTCTGAACTCTGTTTCAGGTAAGTTTCTTATCTCTGCCTCATTTATCTCTTCTTCTGGAGAATTCGCTAGTTCTTTCATTTGGGGATTTTTCTTTGTTTCCTCATTTTAGTTGTCTTGGTTTTTGAGTCCTAATGAACTGGCTTCATATTCCACATTTTGAACCCCCACATCATAGTGCCTCTCAGGAGTTCAGTTTTGTTTATCGCTATCTATCCTATATAATAAAGGGCTAATATGCAAATGGCCATCATGCCATAACGGCTCAGACACTCAACACTGGGAAGAGAGGAATGGTGCTCGTATTGTGTAGGGGTGGTTTCAAGAACATGAGGGTAAGGTGGAAAGGGAGCTCCGAGCTGAAGTGAAGGCAGTGCCAGCAGCCAGGGGAAGGAAGGCCCATTCTTGCACGAATCTTCGTGCATCAGACCTCTAGTCCTATCTAATAAAAGGCTAATATGCAAATCGACCAAATGGCAAAACAACTGGTTGCTTTGACACTCACTGACCACCAGGGGTCAGATGCTCAATGCAGGAGCTGCCACGTGGTGGTCAGTGCACTCCCACAGGGGGTGCGCCACTCAGCCAGAAGCCGGGCTCATGGCTGGCGAGCACAGCGGCAGTGGAGGGATATTTTCCTGCCTCCACAGCAGCACTAGGCATGTCCGACTGCCAGCTTAGACCCACTGGAAGCAGGCCTACCCCAGCAGTTGGACATCCCCTGAGGGCTCCCAGACTGCAAGAGGGCGCAGGCCAGGCTGAGGGCTCCTCCCCAAAGTGCACAAATTTCGTGCAATGGACCTCTAGTAAGCTTATAATAAAGATTTTTTCATCTCTGCTTTCTAACGTCATATTCTTTCCATCACACCATACTGATTGCCAGTGTGCTTCCAACTCCTAAATGTCATTATAATGAAATGTTACTTTCAGAAAGGAGAGGAGGGAATAAATAAAATATTAATATATTCTTTAGTGTTCAGAGAAGAATTTTAAAAGTTATGGAAATTGAAGAATGGGTAGAATATGGACAGGCAAAGAGAAGTTACTTATGGCAAACTAGCATAGACAAAGGCAGGGAATGAGCAGAAGCAGTACATGTGCAAACATTTTAGGAAAAGTCAATATCACACATAGATCCTGGGCAAATCACTTTACTTCACTAAGCCTCAATTTCCTTACCTATATAAAGTCCACCAAGCTATTCTGAAAAAAAAAAAAAAAAAAAATCTATAGTGTTTGACATGGTATTGGGCACATAGTTAAGTGCTGAGAAATAAATTATTATTCTTTTAACATCATATCTGTAAATGTAAACTGAGACTAGATCATGAGGCATACCAAATAGAATATTGAGTTCTCAAATTTCATCCAATAAGGCTCGAGAACCTATAAAGTTTTGTAATAAAATAAAAACAACTGGTAGCAGTGCACAAAAGGAAATCCTAAGTCAGAGAGAATATAGCCAGGAAGCAATCTCAGCAACTAGGACATATAATAATGATTGCCTGACCTAGGCTGGTAGCAATGCAATGAGAGAGAGATATGAGGTCTTTCCAAGGAAGAATGAATAGAAGTTGGTGAAAATCTGGCTGAGGAACAAAGAACAGGACAGAGAAGATTTAAATGCTGACAGCAGGCAATAGAGCATCAGTTCTCAACCTGTGAGTCGCGACCCCTTTGGCAGTCGAACAACCCTTTCACAGGGGTCGCCTAAGACCATCCTGCATATCAGATATTTACATTACGATTCATAACAGTAGCAACATTACAGTTATGAAGTAGCAACAAAAATAATTTTATGGTTGGGTCACAACATGAGAAACTGTATTTAAAGGGCCAGAAGGTTGAGAACCACTGCAATAGAGTAAGGTAGGTAGTTAAGGGGTTCTGAAATCAGACTGACATGGGTTTAAACCTTGACTTCCACCTATAAGCTGTGTGTCCTTAGACAACAAATCTGACATCTCTGAACCTCATATGTGTAAACTGAAGATACTTCTAATGTCAGAGGGCTCTTGGGTGTTTAGCACCTAGTTACCACTCAATAAATGAAAAAGTGTTCAATATATGTTTTCTTTGTGCTTCCATGGTCCCTCTTACTTGAGCTTCCTTTCCCTCCTCTTTTGCCAAACTCTTAATCTTTTTTAAGAGTCAGCTAAGCAACCTTCAATTTAATTACTTCTACAATAGCATGTTATAACCATTCACTGCAGATAAGTTCATCTTATCTGTTTCTTGCCTCTCCCCATACCGAACTGAGAGTTCCTTGACAGCAGAAACTGGATACCTTTGTACCCACAATATTAGCATAATTAGCACATAGCAGGCTCTGGAATTTTTGTTGAACAACTGGCAAATATACATAAATATATAAAACTAGAGGCTCAGTGCACGAAATTTGTACACTCAGGGGGGGATCCCTCAGCCTGGCCTGCACCCTCTCGCAGTCCGGGAGCCCTCGGGGGATGTTCAACTGATGGCTTAGGCCCGCTCCCCTGTGGGCCCCCCTTGGAGGACGTTCAATTGATGGCTTAGGCCCAGTCCCTTAGCGCTGCTGCAGTGGCGGGAGAGGCTCCCGCCACCGCTGCTGCGCTCCCCAGCAGTGAGTCTGGCTTCTGGCCGAGCAGCACTCCCCCTGTGGGAGGGTACTGACCACCAGGAGGCAGCTCCTGTGTTGAGGGTCTGCCCCCTGGTGAACAGTGTGTGCCATAGCGACCAGTCATTCCGCAGTTCAGTAAATTTGCAATTAGCCTTTTATTATATAGGATAAGTCCAAAAGTTATACTAGTTATTAAAAAAACTTTTCCACCTAAATGCTTTCCCAAACCAATACAATCACACTTTAATCAATTTTCATTATTTTAGAAAAATACTTTTCCTTCTCATATATACTACACTATCATCATCATATATCCAATTTCAAGGCAATGTTTTAGAAGCACAGAAATCCCAACCTATGAGGCAGTATACTAGAAATGAGCTTCTGAAGGGCAGGCACTACTTCTTGATAGCTGTGTTCTCTAGATCTAATTCAGAGCTTGGAACAGAGCAGGTGCCCAACCAACAACATTTCACAAATAGCTTAGTGAATATGGCAAAAATATAATGAACAATTAACAGTCCCTTTCACACTACAAACCAAGAAAGGCTAACCAATTACCCGAAGCTATTTTGCTGATAAAATCCCCAACTACCTAGAAATTACTTAAAATATCAAATGCCTACTTGCAGTAAATTTGTAAACATCTAAAAATAATAATCTATGCTGGTTGATCTCTCTTTAAATTAATGAACACTACCCTAAAAAGTGGGCCCTAAGTACTGACCAGGGTTCCTCCACTTCCCTGTCCATTTATTCTCCCACTGTCCTACATAACCATTTCATATCTCTGCTCTCCTCAAATTTTCACATCTCCTTCCTCACTCTTTCTCAGCTAAGGACCTGGCTTCTAATTTCTTCTACCTTTTATCTAAAGACCATGGGTTCTTTTTTTTAAATTATTTTTTATTGTTTAAAGTATTATATATGTCTCCTTTTTTCTCCCATTGACTCCCTCCAGCCCACCCCAGCCCCCTTCCCCCCCCCCAGGTCTTAAGCACCTTATTGTCTGTGTCCAAGGGTTATGTATATATGCATACAAGGTCTTTGGTTGATAACCTCCCACCCACATACCCCCTTCCCTCAAGATCAGCGGTTCTCAACCTTCCTAATGCCGTGACCCTTTAATACAGTTCCTCATGTGTGGTGACCCCAATTTAATTGTTACAAATTGAACATAATTAAAGCATAGTGATTAATCACAAAAACAATATGTAATTATATATGTGTTTTCCGATGGTCTTAGACGACCCCTGTGAAAGGGTCGCGACCCACAGGTTGAGAACCACTGCTCAAGATGAAGGGTTCTCAACAAGGATTTTAATGAGTAGCCCCACCCTTCCCTGGGAGTTAGAAAAACCTCACCTACCTCCGAATGTTGAAGGCTCCAGGGCTCAGTCCTTGAACCATGCCTTTGGAGGATTCTCATGGCTTTAAATATCACTTATACAGTAACAATTCTCACATTTATATTCTGAACTCCAGTTTCATATATACTACTGCGTATTGACATTTCATTTGAAAATTTAACATGTTGCGAAACTGAGTGATTTCAGATCTTCCTCCCTGCTCTCCCTATTACTCTGTGGTCTTCCCAAAATTACTAAATGCTAATTGCTCTATTCTTTAGTGATCAGGCTCTAAACTTTGGAGTCATCCTTGACCCCTCTTCACATCTGAAGACTCTAGCTTAGACCCAAGTAAAAAGATCTGCCCTTTCTCACCACCTCCACTATTACCACGGATCCAAGTCACCGTGACCTTTAACCTGGGAAAATGCAACAGCCAATAGGTCTCATTTCTGCCCTTGCTGCATGCAGACAACATAGCAATCAGAAAGATCCTTTTAAACACAAGTCAGATCAGTTTATTCTCATCCAAAGTAAAAAACTAAAGTTCTTACAAAGTCCTACAAGGCCAGACACCACTTGGCCCCATTCTGCCCCGATTACTTGCTTCTCTTCCCCCGTGCTCACTCAGCTCCAGCCAAACTGGCTGCCTCGGGGACTCTGTGGTTGCTCTGACTGATGGCTCTTTCTGCTACTTCCATATGGCACCCTTCTTCATCACTTTTAGGTCTCTGCTCAAATATCATCTCCTCTAAGGCCACCACTGCAATTTCCTATGCACACCACCGGCATTCCCCTTCACTGCTTTATTTTTCTCTCTCTGGCACTTGTGACTACATGCTATATGTTTTAATTAACTTTTATACTGTCTTCCCTCCTCCCACCAAGGTGAACTTCATGATGGCAGGGATTTTTATTGTCTCGTCCATTGTTCTGTTTTGTTTACTTTTTGCTCATTTGTTAAATTCATAAAGCTAACCTACACTCGAAGTGCACACATTATCCTCAAAACTTATATCCATATAATACTATCCTGTTAATTTCCCCCCAATTTCACCAGCTCATATCTGAGGATCAAAGCACATGTTTAAATCTAGTACAAAATTCTAAAATTCCCCTCAACTACTCCACTCCACCCAACATCTTTACTTTCAAATTCAAAATTCAACCAACAATGGATTTCCTATGGAAATCACAAATAATTCGGTTCAGATCAAAGTACCCACGGTCCCCAAAACTCTGAGACTTAACAAGTGAATTCTCAAGGGTCTCGGAAGCGCAGGGCTGTATGATGGTGCCTGGATTCTGATTCTTGACGAAGACCTGCTGTGCCCCCACCCCCACCCCCAATAAAGATCTAGAACCAATCCAGTTTCCCCAGCTTCCTCAAGTTCTTGAGGGATGATTTGGAAATAATCCAAAGTATAAATGAAAGTTCGTGAGAATACTTTGCCAACAGGAAATGGCTTTAACAGTAAGTATTATTAAAATGAGTGTCGAATGAATGCCTTTGAGAAAATAAGTTGGAGGAAATACCCACCGAATTCAGACAGAATTGAACTGCCTGTGAAATGGCTGGTTTAAACAACTGTTCCACGAAAAACGCAGGTTTTAAACGAAAACTCTAGAGCCTGGGCTTCCTAGCCCAGCCAGGAAGACAGACGCATTCCCCGAGAGAGCGCACAGGCACCCTCGGGCCGGCCCCGCCTCCCCGCGAGCGGCCACCTCCACCCGCCGCCGCCGTCCGACGGAGCGCTCCGCTAGCCCGCCATTCGCCCCTCCTTCTACCACACCTACCTGGCACCTCCCCACCCTCCTCCTGCGGGCATTTCTTCATTTGGGGGGCGGGGGACACACACACAGACAAACACCCTACCAGAAGCGCCGGCTCCTCCTCCGGCTCTCCGCACCGGCGAAGCAGATCCGTTCTCGTTCCCGGCCCCGGCCCCGGCCCGCCGGCGGCGCAGGGTACTTGACACACGGTCCCGCAAAGACGCGGGAGCCCGGAGTCCCCAGAGGCCGCGCAGCCGCAGAAAGTACCGGCGAGGTGGTCGGAGCCGAGCCCTGCTGCACTTCCGCCCTCCGCGATCCAGCAAAGACAACCGGCGGCGCCGTGGAGCCCTGGAAGCCCACCCCGAGTCCAGTTACCCAGGGCGCCCGGAGATGACGTCACGGGACCCCACGTGGCCCGCACTCCGCTCTCCGCCCTCCGAGTTCAACCCAGCCCAGCCCTGAGCGGAGACTGGAGCCGTGCTTGAGCATGCGCAGACGGAGCGAGCGCAGGCGGGTAGGGTCAAGCCTCTGGCAAGTCCATAGCTTCTACCTTGGAATAGACTAGAGCAGCGGTTCTCAACCTGTGGGTCGCGACCCCTTTGGCGGTCAACCGACCCTTTCACAGGGGTCGCCTAAGACCATCCTGCATATCAGATATTTACATTACGATTCATAACAGTAGCAACATTGCAGTTATGAAGTAGCAACGAAAATAATTTTATGGTTGGGTCACAACATGAGGAACTGTATTTAAAGGGCCAGAAGGCTGAGAACCACTGGACTAGAGCCTCGTGCCTCTCACATCGTCATCTCTCTTGGGGAGGTTAACGTGACAATTCTGTAAGAGCAGAGAGTTTTAAAAATACTGAGGCACTGCCTCGCTGAAGCTTGCTGTCAGCCTCCCTCTCCTGCCTTCGCAGGATAATTTTAATAAAACATTGGTTTTCAAAGTGTTTTTATATCTATTTTCTCTTCTAAACTTTGTCAGAATCACAGCAGAGATTAATAACCACATTTAACACAAGGCTAGAATATGTGAATACTCAAGTCCTTCCATCCATCCAAAAGTGTACATCTATAGCTTCCTGTTTGTGAAAATAAGCAATTGGTAAACTTATTCCTAAAGAGTGTCTGAATTAGATCTATCCAGAAGCTTTACCAGGTATTTAATGTTTTTCTCTTCATTAAGCTTGCCAAAATATGGTTAAGTAAATACTGTGCTGAGACCCAAAATAGGTTCCTGATAATTGGAAAAATTAGGGAAATCCTAACTGTAGCCACAAGATTCTTTTTGAAAGACTAATTCTTCTTGGAGGTTGACTAGTCCAATAATTCTCAAATGGCAAATCATAACCCAATGGTGGTGGGTCATCAAATCAAGGTAGGAAGTCATGACTAGCATTTTTTTTAATGTTTTAAAAAAATTATTTTGAGAGAGAAACATCGATTTGTGGTTCTACTCATTTATACATTCACTGGTTGCTTCTTGTATGTGCTGTGATCGGAGATGGAACCCGAAATCTTGAAGTATTGGGACAATGCTCTGACCAACTGAGCTACCTGGCCAGGGCCTTTTTAGCTTTAATGATAGATTTTTATTCACTTTGTCATTCAGTCATTTAAACATTCCTGAGGTCATATATTATGTGCTTGGTAAAGTGAAAATAGCTCTTAAACAACAGCAAAGAAAATTTGAATATGTATTTTAAGGTCACAATTTGGAACACATTCCCTATGACTACCATGTCATGTACCATATATAATTCTATCACTGTTACAAATAAAATATGGGTTCCTATTGAAAATATTGTGTTATATGACTATATGATTACAGTTCCTCAGAACTTTTTATCTTCTTGTCTACACAAATGGATTATATAGGAGTGGATTAAAGCAATATGTCAAATATTCTTTGGAAATAATATATATATATTCAGAACTCGTATATTTGTGTTTCACTTTTTGACTCCAATAAATTAATATTATTCTAAAATTTTTAAAATAGATTATTTGACTCTTCCCATATGAATATCTATATATATAAAAGGCTGATATGCAAAGTGTCCCCTTGGGAGTTCGACTGGGAGACTGGGAATTCGATCACTCGCCATGATGTGTGCTGACCACCAGGGAGCAGCGTGGAATGAAGGGAGGCCCTGGCCAGCAGCCGCAGGGCCCTGATCGGCCCTGGCCAGCAGCCGCAGGGCCCTGATCGGCCCTGATTGCCTGGCAGGCCTAGGAACCCTGCCCATGCACAAATTTCATGCACCGGGCCTCTAGCATTTCTATAAAAAGCTTTTATTAAAAAACTGGGACAAATAAGTCAAGCAGTTTTCAATCTCTTTTCTATTTTTTTAAAAAATATATTTTATTGATTTTTTTACAGAGAGGAAGGGAGATGGATAGAGAATTAGAAACATCGATGAGATAGAAACATCCATCAGCTGCCTCCTGCACACTCCCTACTGGGGATGTGCCTGCAACCAAGGTACATGGCCTTGACCGGAATCAAACCTGGGACCCTTGAGTCCACAGGCTGACGCTCTATCTACTGAGCCAAACCGGTTAGGGCTCAATCTGTTTTTCAATGAGTACAAAAGAAAAATAGTCTGGGAAGTATAAAAGTTATGAAGAAGTCTTGTAAAAACCTTGAACAGCCTGACTCTTGAAACAGCAAAATAAATCCTTGCAATAATACGTTGTTGTCACCAGACATAAAGCTCAAAGCTCCCCACTCAGCAAGTCCAGTTAACAGCACCCTCAATGAAGTAACAATGTTTCCCAATAGGAAACCTCTGGTCACCTCTAGAGATCTTGCGAAAGCCTAAAAATGTTCTCAATACAAAATTATTTTAATTTGGCAAAAAACAACACCCACTTTCTAAACCTTTTCTTTCTTTTTTAAAAAATATTTTTTTAATTGATTTCAAAGAGGAAGGGAGAGGGAGAGAGAGAGACAGAAACATCAGTGCTGAGAGAGAATCATTGATCGGCTGCCTGTAACCCAGGCATGTGTCCTGACTGGGACTTGAACTGTGACCTCCTGGTTCATAGGTTGATGCTCAACCACTGAGCACACTGGCCAGGCCTACAATCTTTTCAATACTGATAAAATCTCTTTCAAATTCATTTTCCTCTCCTTCACATTCTGCTCTTGAATCATAAGATAATGCAGCATAGCATAGCTGAAGACATGGGCTCTTAAACCCCATACCTGACTTCCATTACTTGTGTGGCCACAGGCAAAATCATTCAACCAAGACTGACTACATAACTCGCCATGGTCAGTGCAAAATGAAAATGAGGCCCTTTGTTAAGAAACAGAATTTCAAGATGGCGAAAGCATAGCATTATATCAAGCACGGTCAATCTGGCCCAAGAACCTGGCTGTTATGTAACTTCTCCAAGTCTCCACCTCACCGTTTTCCTTGAGGTAAAGTGAGTATAATGATAGTACCTGCTTCCTAGACTTGTGAAGATGATGTGGAATGATGCTCATAAAGCATTTATCAGAGTTCTTGGCACATAGTGCACTCTCAATAAATGGGAGCTGTTGTTTTTATGTCCTTTATTAGACTCTGTGCCTCCTCTCCCGCTCACCAACCCATTTTGCAATCTGCTGCCAGAGCAATCTTCTTTAGCACAGTTCTAATTATGCCCCTGCCCTGGTTTTACAAAAACCAATCCTCACTGCCTACATTTTAAAAAAGCAATCTAAATTTCTTGGTCTAATCCTAACCCAATTTACCAGCTTCATCACCCTTCACCTGTCTGGCTCTCTGGTCTCTGTGTGACCTCACTCACACCCTGTGCCCTGGCTTACCCTGTTCCTCTGTTGGAAATGCCCTGTCCCCAGAGCTGTAGGGAAAATGCAGGAATCAAAGTCACAGTTCTGCCTTAGAGTTGCTTACAGTCTAGACTGGAAAACAGAATATTACACAGAGATTTAGCAACAATGCAAGACAGGACAAAAAGAGTGATCAAGAGAAAATAAATGTCATAAAAGTTCAGAAGACGTAGAAGTCATGACTGAAAGCACTTTTTTTTTAGAGCATTTCATTTCATAGTTTATTAATGGTTACTACATTATGCATAGACCACATGTTATATGTATCAAAACCCATAGCTCCATGGATTCTTCTTCAAAAATAAAATTCATACGTTTTAAGTAATTAAAAGCTAAACTTAAGAGAGGGGCAATATATATTTTTTATTAATTAACTTTATTTTTCAGAGCAGTTTTAGGTTCACAGCAAAATTGGGCAGAAAGTCGGAGAGTTCCCATACACTCTATCTCCACATACTTAACCTTTTCCATTACCATATCCTGAACTGTATCATCTGTTACAAGCAATGAACCTACATTGACACTTCGTAATCACCTAAAGTCCATAGTTTACCTTAGAGTTCCCATTCCATGAGTTTAGCCAAATCTGTAATGACATGTAGTCACCATTACAGAATCATACGGAGTGGTTTCACTGCCCTGGAAACCCACTGTGCTCCACCTATTCGTCTCCTTCTGCTTCCACACCTTGGCAACCACTGATACATTTATGTCTCCATAGTTTTTCCTTTTCCAGAATCATATAGTTGAAAGCATAAAGTAGGTAGCCTTTGCAGAGTGGCTTTTTTTCACCTAATAACATGCAGTTAAGTTTCTGTTATGTCTTTCAGGCTGCAATGTGTTTTTGTGTGTGTGTGTTTATTTTTTAAATATACTTTTATTGATTTCAGAGAGGAACAGAGAGGGAGAGAGAGATAGAAACATCAATGATGAGAGAGAAACAACGATTAGCTGTCTCCTCCACGTCCCCCAAGTCCACAACCAGGCATGTGCCCTTGACCATAGTCGAACCTGGGACCCAGTCCGCAGGCCGACGCTCTATCCCCTGAGCGAAACATGCTAGGGCTAAATAAAATTTATTAAATAAAAAATACAATTACAGAGTTGAATATTTACTAGAAGGTGAGTTCTCCTTTTTTACTTTAAAATATACTAATTGAAATTTAATACAGACTTTTATCAACACCTTTGTGGGGGGGCATTTCTGTGGATAATTTGCCCACATACATTAATTGTCAAAATTGCCATCCCAGGAATGGTATGTTCCTAAAGGCTCCCTGAATTTTAGAAACAAGCAGAATGGTTTAGAACTGATTTAAATATATATATATATATATATATATATATATATATATATATATATATATATATATATATATTAAGGTATTCAGTTTATCTAATAAAAAAATCTGTCATAGAATAACTGTTGAATTTTTGAAAATCCCATTTTACAATCAGTACGTTTTCGCATTCACCTCTCAATCTGATGATACAGTGAAGCCCATATCTTTTTTCCTTAGTGCTATCACTGCCACAAACATGACATGGTTTATTCTTCATATTTTTCTAAACACTACAAGTGATGCTCTGTAATGATCACTGTGTTTCTAAGACGCTTTGAAGGACTGGCATGATTTTACTAGTAAGAGGCTGAGAGAAAAAAGAAAGGTATAGATATGTTAGGAAAGGAATACAAAATAATCAAAAGCAGCCCTAACCGGTTTGGCTCAGTGGATAGAGCGTCAGCCTTCAGACTGAAAAGTCCCAGGTTTGATTCTGGTCAAGGGCATTTACCTTGGTTGTGGGCACATCCCCAGTAGGGAGTGTGCAGGAGGCAGCTGATGGATGTTTCTCTCTCATCAATGTTTCTAACTCTCTATCCCTCTCCCTTCTTCTCTGTAAAAAATCAATAAAATATATTTTTTAAAAAGAGCATGGATGAAATACGTTCATGCTGGGGTGTTGCAAGTGGATTTTATTCTGAAAATGTAAGAAACTATATATCAGGAGGTTAGGACATTCACCATATATAACACAATTTATTTATACAGCTAACACATGTACAGCATGCTATGTCCTGGGCACAATTCTAGAACATTTTTCTAGTATCAACCAGAGTTTCAGTACTCATACAATTTGGGAGGTCCTCTTTAGAAAGCACATATACTCACAAATAACTTACAAATACAAAGTTAGGTGGTCTTAGAAGGGACCCATGCTAGTGACAGGTCTTGAAAGTTCAGCTGCACAGTAACTACTTCTGTTTCTAATCATCGAGAGACTGAAGATGTAACCTTCAGGCAGCTTGACTCTTCACAGGTCTCAGGTTCCAAGACTGCTTCTGGCCCATGATCTAATCTTCTCCATAGAAAAACAGTTCATCCGGGTTGCATTGCCATTAAGGCAAAGGGCAAAATTAAATAGGAACCTTTCATAGTCTGCCGGTCACACATTACTATTTACCATTTATGCCCCTGATTTTATTCACTGCCTTATTCTAGGCAGATTGTCTAAGAGTCTTTTCACTCACTAACCATAATATAACATTTCTGTATTCCTGGAAGACAGATACAATGAAGTAAATTTCTCCACCATCCCTCCCCCTCCCCTTTCCCAGTATTCTCACAGAGCAGTGTGCTCATTCACTTAATAGGCTTTTATGTGCAAACCTATGAAAGGTACTCAAGATACTAAGATGCATCCTATCTAATAAAAGAGAAACATGGTAATTGGCGTACGACCGCTACCCTTCCCATTGGCTAATCAGGGTGATATGCAAATTAACTGCCAGCCAAGATGGTGGCTGGCAGCCAGGCAGCTTGAAACTAACATGAGGCTTGCTTGCTTCAGTGACGAGGACTCCAACGTTCCCCGCCTGCCTTGCCGGCCTCTGAGCCTGCAGTCTGAAACATTGTAACAAATATAGAAGCTAAACAAAACCCCAGAAACCTGCTTTCAGCGAGCCGGGATCTCAGAGCTGGAGTTGATACAGAGTTTCGATTATAGAACCCAGCAGAGGCCTGAGAGCTAGAGCCAGAGCTAAAGGTGGCCCAGAATTTAAAAAAAAGGAAAAAAGGAGCAGTTGGGAGCTTTAGTCACCCGCGAGCCTGAAAACAGCCCTCAGCCCCTCACCCAGACTGGCCAGGCACCCCAGTGGGGACCCCCACCCTGGTCCAGGACACCCTTCAGGGCAAACCAGCCAGCCCCACCCATGCACCAGGCCTCTATCCTATATAGTAAAAGGGTAACATGCCTCCCAGTACTGGGATCAGCGTGACAGGGGGCAGCGCCCAAACCCCCTGATCGCTCTGCGGCTCTGTGTGTGATAGGCCGTGGGGCCACAACCTCCCTATCCGCCCTGCTCTGTTCGTGACAGGGGAAGGCACCCCAACCTCCTGATCAGCCCTGCTCTGTGCGTGACATGGGGGAGCTCCCAAACCCCCTGATCGCCCTGCGGCTCTGTGTGTGACAGGGTGCGGCGCCCCAACCCCCTGATCACCCTGCGGCTCTGTGTGTGACAGGGTGCGATGCCCCAACACCCCCCCCACGGGCCTTGCTCTGTGTGTGAAAGGGTAGAGCCATAACCTCCCCATCAGCCCTGCCCTGAGTGTGAGAGTGGCGGCACCCCAACCCGCTGATCTGCCCTGCTCTGTGTGTGACAGGGGGGAGCTCCCCAACCCCCTGATCGCCCTGCGGCTCTGTGTGTGACAGGGTGCGATGCCCCAACCCCCCCCCCCCCCCCACGGGCCCTGCTCTGTGTGTGACGGGGTAGAGCCATAACCTCCCCATCGGCCCTGCCCTGAGTGTGAGAGTGGCGGCACCCCAACCCCCTGATCCGCCCTGCTCTGTGTGTGACAGGGGGCGGTGCCCCAACTCCCCTACCGGCCCTACTCTGTGAGTGACAGGGGGGAGCTCCTCAACCCCCTGATGGGCCCTGCTTTGTGCATGACAGGGGGGAGCTCCCCAACCCCCTGATCGGCCCTGTTCTGTGCGTGACAGGGTAAGGAGCCCCAACCCCCTGATTGGCCCTGCTCTGTGAGTGACAGGGGGCAGTGCCCCAACCCCCTGTTTGGCCCTGCTCTGTGCGTGACAGGGGGTGGCACTGCAACCTCCCCATCGACCCTGCCTTGAGTGTGACAGGGGACGGTGCCCCAACCCCCCAATCGGCCCTACCCTGAGCATGACTGAGGGTGGCATCGCAACCTCCCGATCCGCCCTGCTCTGTGCATGACAGGGGGCGGCGCCCCAACTCCCCAATTGGCCCTGCTCTGAGCCCGACCAGGGGCTGCACCTAGGGATTGGGCCTGCCCTCTGCCACCCGGGAGCAGGCCTAAGCCAGCAGGGCATTATCTCCCGAGGGGTCCCAGACTGCGAGAGGGCACAGGCCAGGCTGAGGGACCCCTTTCCCCCCCGAGTGCACAAATTTTTGTGCACCGGGCCTCTAGTCCTATATAATAAAAGGCTAACATGCAAATTGACCCCTCGGAAGTTTGATCAGGAGACCGGGAGTTTGATTGCTTGCTATGACATGCGCTGACCACCAGAGGGCAGCGCAGAACAAGGCGGATGACCAGTGGCGGTGGCTGGGCGTTGAGGGGAGTGAGGGAAGGAGGAGGCAGGGAGGCCAGGAGGCGGGAAACCTGATCGCCCTGATCACCAGCCAGGCCTAGGGACCCTACCCGTGCATGAATTTCATGCACCAGACCTCTAGTCAGAAATAATTTCTTCCTCAAGGAACTCACATTCCAGTGTGGCAGAGAACTAATAAGTAAACAAATGACTGCAACAGTCCCTCATAGGCTGTTACAGAACCATGTGCTGCCATGCGAACCTAGTTTCAAGAACAACTAGCAGAGAACATTTTGATGATTACAGATGGGAGGAGAGTGGAGGGGCTGGGTGAAAAGGGTGAAGGGGTTATGACGTAAAAAATTGGTAGTTAACAAAATAATCACGGGGATGTAAAATACATTATAGAAAATATAGTCAATAATACTGTAATAACTATGTATGGTGCCAGTTGGGTACTAAACTTAATGAGGTGACCACTTGGTAAGTTATATAAATGTCTAACCACAATGCTATATACCTGAAACTAATATAATATTGAATATCAACTGTAACTTAAAATGTATTTTTTGAAGAGCAACTATTTGAATTTATCTAATAGGTCTTCCTGTCTTTACTGGAAATCCCCCCAAAACAACAAATATAAAAATAAATAAATAAATAAATGCAACTAGTAACAATGTATAAAAGAAATCTGAGCCTGGCTGGTGTGGCTCAGTGGATGAGCATTGACTTATGAATCAGGAGGTCATGGTTTGACTGCTGGTCAGGACACATGCCCAGGCTTCAGGCTCAAACCCCAGTAGGGGGCATGCTGGAGGCAACCAATCAATGATTCTTTCTCATTATTGATGTTTCTATCTCTCTCTTCTTTTCCCTGTTCCTCTAAAAATCAATAAAAACATATTTTTTTAAATTACCTATAATAATAATGACTAATAGTTATATTATTAATTTTCATATTATTGCTTTTACCTCCTTGTGATTGGATTCCCTCACCTGTTTTCATGTTAACTTATTAATTAATTAAAGCTTTCCTAAAGTGTTTTCTATTTACCAGATCTCACATGTAATAGTTATCATTTTTTGGCAACTACTTTGGGTCTGTGTTTTTGACTGCAGATAGCAGAATAGTCAACCAAAAAAGAGAAGTATTATTGTACATATTTAAAAAGTCTAGAAGTAGGTATCTAGGGCTGGGTAGTGGCTCCATGATGGCATATTATCCTAGGATGTTTCTATCTTCCTGCCCCATCATCCTTTTGGCCATAAGATGGATTTGGCTTCTTTGGCATAACATTCATTACCCAGGGGGGAAGAAGGAAAGAGGATGTAAAGGAAGGAAACCAAGGGCTTCTTCCTTTCAAAGGTTTACTATTGTATTTAAGAAGCAAAACCCTCCCCAGGGACATCCACCTGTATTCCCGCTGGCCAATATGGTGTCCAATGACCATTCCCTGCTGGAAGAGACACAGGGTGCCAAGTATTTTTAGTTGGATACATTTCTCACCTCAAATATTATCAGGGTGATGTTTTGAAGAAGGGGGAAAGGATATTAGAGTGGACAACTAGCCATGTCTGCTACAAAATCTCCTCATTTACTTCTACTTTTTAAAATGGAAGTCACTAATCATCCGAGAGATGCAAATCAAAACGACAATGCGGCACCATCTCACACCTGTCAGACTGGCTATCATCAACAAATCAACAAACGACAAGTGCTGGCGAGGACGCAGAGAAAAAGGAACTCTTGTGCACTGCTGGTGGGAATGCAGACTGGTGCAGCCACTGTGGAGAACAGTATGGAGTTTCCTCAAAAAACTAAAAATGGAACTCCCATTTGACCCAGTGATCCCACTTCTAGGAATGTATCCCAAGAAACCAGAAACACCAATCAGGAAGGATATATGCACCCCTATGTTCATAGCAGCATAATTCACCATAGCTAAGATTTGGAAACAACCTAAGTGCCCATCAGCAGATGAGTGGATTAAGGACACATATGTAATACCTTAATCAATAAAGAAAAATAAAATAAAATGGAAGTCTGTTTAAGATCTGGTACTATGGGCTTGAACCTAGAATATAATAATTTAGGTAATGGGTACATCAGAGTCAATGTCAATTCAGTGGGAGGAAAAGCAATTATACTAACTTTTACATTAAATGGATCCATTTAGTCAGAACAATTAGCCCACACTGACATGGATTGCTCTGGATACTAAATATAGTAACTAATGGGGTAGATTTTCCTGTGTATAAATTACCCATAACTAGCAAGCTGAGCAGTGTTTGAATCTGGTTGTTTAAACATTTAAGCTACTTTTTTATGCTATTACTACAGTGCATTAAATTATATTCTATGTTTTGAGTAGGAAAATCAACCTACACATCCCAATGCTTATATATTATCTATCTTTTTCTTGCCTGCTTAAATCCTTTAACAGAACAAGGCAAATATGAATAAAAGTTAACAATACATAATTCATACAACTTAAGCATTGCAAATGAGACAAAATACTTTTTCTATTTCTTCATATTATAATCACGCCATCTCTTGCAAAGTCCTCACTCATCTAGAAGAATTATCTAGTATCCTTAATTTACTATGGATGGGCAATGCTTTACCTGGGTGGAATGTAAATCTATCATGTCTTGGTTGCAGGATGGAACCTCATCCAAGCAATTTGAATATTTCAGCAGATCAAGTATGGGTGTCATTCTAATTAGTTATTTAGGACAAGCTAGGAAGAGAGGAGGAATAATAGTGAGCTAAAGTGCAGCGATAGACAAAGACATAAATAAAATGTACTAGTTTTTATACATTAAATTAGTAAAATAATGATTAAAACATTAAAGCAGCAACTTCTTATTTGGTTCTCTTTTCATCTAATATTTATTTGTCTTATGTGTTAAACTAGATATAAAACCCCTGAAGAATATTTTGGGTCCCATGTAACACCTAGCGGTGCCCTGAGCCATGCTTGTTGATTGACTGAAGAGTGTCTTTATGAAACATTCTAGTGCTAATTTCCAATTCCCAATAAATTCTCTCTTTTTTTTCTTTTAATTCTCACCCAAGGATATGTTTTTATTGGAGAGGAGCGGAGAGGAGAGGAGAGGAGAGGAGAGGAGAGGAGAGGAGAGGAGAGGAGAGGAGAGGAGAGGAGAGGAGAAACATCGATGTGAGGGAGGAACATCATCTTGCATGCCTCCCGTCTGAGCTAGACCAGGATTGAATCCCCAACCTAGGTATGTGCCCTGACTGGAATTGAACGCGAAACGTTTTGGTGTAGAGTTGATGCTCTAACTGCCTGAGCCACCTTGCCAGGACACCAGTAAATATTCTTTATTAGCTAAAATGAATTACTTGAATTAAGGCCAGTAGCATAAAGGTATAACTATAAAGTTGGGTAACTATTTTAAACAAACATAATGGAATAAAAAATATGTTGTCTTTCTTCAAAGTTGAAAAGCCAGTAGGCTACATACTCGGAGAATAGTAACGTGATTAATCAAAGCATCAACAAAACTCTTGCAATTGCTTTTGAGACCAGTTAAAAAAACACAAGAAAATTCACATTCTTTTATAAATAAATCTATTTTTTTAATATTTTTATTGAGTTTTTTACAGAGAGGAAGAGAGAGAGAGATAGAGAGTTAGAAATATCGATGAGAGAGAAACAACGATCAGCTGCCTCCTGCACATCCCCTGCCGGGAGCTGGTCCATCCTTGCTGTTTCAAGGGACCTGGCATATATGGCATACTGTTCTTAATATGTTTGCTCACCTTCTTGGCACTATGTGTTTTAACCAAGGTCACCTCTCTGAGAAAGGTTGTTTCCCCAGGTAGGGATTTTCCCCTGAAGTTAGGGAGGGAATAAAACCCCTTAACTAAGTGCCAGGTGGGTAATTAATCACTTTAACTATGAACAATCATGCTTAAGCTACATAATCTTTACTCCCTGGAATGGAGATAAGAAGCACCCTAACCTTTGGAATAGAGATTGATAGGATTGGAATCAACTGGTATAAATACAGATGTAACAAGACAACAGAACAGACAGAACCTAGACACAGAACCTACACACAGAACCTAGACATGGAACCTACGCAGAACCTAGAGACAGAAGAACTTCGCTGGAGAGAACATGGCAAAAGATCCTGGACAGAAACTGGCCACAGAACCTAGCGAGAGAACCTGGCTGAAGAACCTAGAGACAGAACCTGGAGACAGAACCTGGATAGAACATGGCAAGAGAACCTGACTAGAACCTGGTGACTGAACCTGGCTGGAGAACCTGGACAGAACCTGGTGACAGAACCTGGCAGGAGAACCTGGACAGAACCTGGTGACAGAACCTGGCTGAAAAACCTAGCGAGAGAACATGGCAACAGAACTTGGACAGAACCTGGCAACAGAACTTGGCAGGAGAACCTGGATAGAACCTGGCTGGAGAACCTGGCTAGAGAACCTGGTGACAGAACTTGGCTGGAGAACCTAGACACAGAACCTGGCTGGAGAACCTAGCGAGAGAACATGGCTAGAGAACCTAGACCCAGAACTTCACTAGAGATCCAGACCAGAACTTGGCTGGAGATCCTGGCTAGAGATCCTGGCTAGGCTGCTGATCAACTGAACGCTGTCTCTGTGTCATTCCTTCTTCGCCGACTCCATCCACACCTTTGGGGACCCCTGGACCTGCTGGGGTTGGACCCCAGCAATCCCCCACTGGAGATGTGCCCACAACCCAGGTACATGCCCTTGACCGGAATCGAACCCGGGACCCTTCAGTCCGTAGGCCGACGCTCTATCCACTGAGTCAAACCGGTTTTGGCTATAAATAAATCTATTTTTTATATATCTCCACCTAAAAATATACCTTATTTGTGTTATATACTTTATTCACCATATTTGACCTTGGATAATTCTTGGCTGTGCTAAAAAACAAAATTGTCCTTGAAGAAAATATTTGCAACCATTAAATGTACTGAAATAAACATGACATAGTATCATTCTAATACATTTAAATCTCCATATGAAGAAATTCTAAACTATATATACAGGCTTTATGTATTGAGGATGGTCTATAATTAATCCTTAATCTACTATGTCTAGGCATTCTTAAAGTTGTATTGATATTAATAATGCACCAATATCCCTGGCCAGTGTAGCAAAATGGTTAGAGCGTTGGCTCATGCACTGAATGGTGTGGGTTCAGATTCCCAGTCAAGGGTATGTACCTGTATTTTAGGTTTGATCCCTGGCCCCGGTTGGGGCACTGCCGGGGTCCAACCCCAGCAGGTCCAGGGGTCCCCAAAGGTGTGGACGGAGTCGGCGAAGAGGGAAAGACTCGGAGACAGCGTTCAGTTGATCAGCAACCTAGCCAGGACCTCTAGCCCGGATCTCCAGAGAGGTTCTGCTTCGGATCTCCAGCGAGGTTCTGTAGCCATGTTCCCTCGCTAGGTTCTCCAGCCAGGTTCTGTCCAGGCTCTCCAGTCAGGTTCAGTGTCCAGGTTCCAGTCAGGTTCTCCTGCCAATCTCTGTAGTCAGGTTCAGTCCAGGATCCCTTGCCATGTTCTCCCGCTAGGCTCTGTCTCTAGGCTCCGAGGCCAGTCCCTGTCCAGGATCCTCCGGCATGCTCTCGCCAGCGAAGTTCTTCTGTCTCTAGTCTCCGTGTAGATTCTGTCTTCTTGATTCTGTTCTAAGTTCTGAGTGTTTCTGTCTTGTTACAACTGTATTTATACCAGTTGATTCAATCCTATCAATCTCTATTACAAAGGTTAGGGCGTTTCTTATCTCCATTCCAGGGAGAAAAGATTATGTAGTTTAAGCATGATTGTTCGTAGTTAAAGGGATTAATTACCCGCCTGGCACTTGGTTGAGGGGTTTTATTCCCTCCCTAACTTCAGGGGAAAATCCCTACCTGGGGATTCAACCTTTCTCGGAGAGGTGACCTTGGTTAAAACACAGCGCCAAGAAGGTGAGCAAACATATTAAGAACCGTATGCCATATATGCCAGGTCCCTTGAAACAGCAAGGATGGACCGGCTCCCGGCAGGGCACATGCAGGAGGCAACTAATCCACATGTCTCTCTGACATTGATGTCTCTCTCTCTCTCTCTCTCTCTCTCTCTATCCCCCTCTCTCCTTCCACTCTATCTAAAGTCAATGAAAAAATATCCTTGGGTGAGGATTAAAAATAAATAAATAAAAATAATGCATCAATAAAATGGAGAATTTTTAAAATATATATTTTATTGATTTTTTACAGAGAGGAAGGGAGAGGGATAGAGAGGTAGAAACATCGATCAGCTGCCTTCTGCACACTCCCTATGAGGATGTGTCCGCAACCAAGGTACATGCCCTTGACTGGATTTGAACCTTCAGTCCATAGGCAACGCTCTATCCACTGAGCCAAACCAGTTAGGGTTAAAGTGGAGAATTTTTAGCAGGTGTCTCCTAGGACCCAAAGTTGGTTAATGACAATTGTGTTGTAACTAGTGGCCTGGTGCATGAAATTCATGCATGGGGGCAGGGGGAGGGGGAGAACAGTCCTTCAGCCTGGCCTGCACCCTCTCCAATCTGGGAACCCTCTCACAATCCAGAACCATTGGCTCCTAAGCGCTCACCTGCCTGCCTGATGCCCCTAACTGTTTTCCTGCCTGCCTGATGCCCCTAACTGCTCTCTCCTCCTGGCCTGATCCCCTAACTGCCTAACTGCTCTCTCTTGCTGGCCTGATCCCCCTAACTGCTCTCCCCTCCTTGTCTGATCCCCCTAACTGCCTATCTGCTCTCCCCTCCTGGCCTAAACCCCCTAACTGCCTATGTGCTCTCCCTTCCTCTCCACACCTTCAGACCCCAGTGCAGGAGTGCTGAGAGCTCTCCACCGAGGCCCCGCTCCTGTCCTGATACCCCCCTCTAGGCTGTGCAGCGCATGTCTCTGCCAGGGGGCCACCCCCTGCTACATCCTCATGTTCCAGTAGCGCAAGTCCTGCCCCCGTCCCACCCACCAACTCCTGTGCACGTGCAGCCTGGTTGTGGTTGTGACACCATTAGGACCAATTAGCATATTACCTCTTTATTATATAGACTAGAGGCCCGGTGCACAAAAAGTTGTGCACTCAGGGGGGAGGGGCGTCCCTCAGCCCGGCCTGTGCCCTCTTGCAGTCTGGGACCCCTCGGGAGATAACGACCTGCTGGCTTAGGCCTGCTCCCGGGTGGCAGAGGGCAGGCCCAATCCCTAGGTGCAGCCCCTGGTCGGGCTCAGAGCAGGGCCGATTGGGGAGTTGGGGCGCCACCCCCTGTCATGCACAGAGCAGGGCGGATTGGGAGGTTGCGATGCCACCCTCAGTCACGCTCAGGGTAGGGCTGATTGGGGGGTTGGGGCACCGCCCCCTGTCACACTCAAGGCAGGGTCAATGGGGAGGTTGCGGTGCCACCCCCTGTCATGCACAGAGCAGGGCCAAACAGGGGGTTGGGGCACTGCCCCCTGTCACTCACAGAGCAGGGCCAATCAGGGAGTTGGGGCTCCTTACCCTGTCACGCACAGAGCAGGGCCAATCAGGGGGTTGGAGCGCTGCCCCCTGTCATGCACAGAACAGGGCCCATCAGAGGGTTGGGGCGCCACCACTCTCACACTCAGGGCAGGGTCGATGGGGAGGTTATGGCTCTACCCCGTCACACACAGAGCAGGGCCCATGGGGGGGCGGGGGTTGGGGCGCCACACCCTGTCACACACACAGCAGGGCGATCAGGTTGTTGGGGAGCTCCCCCCTATCAGGCACAGAGCAGGGCTGATCAGGGGGTTGGGGCGCCTTTCCCTGTCACGAACAGAGCAGGGTGGATAGGGAGGTTGCGGCCCCGCCCCCTGTCACACACAGAGCCGCAGGGCGATCAGGGGGTTTGGGCGCTGCCCCCTGTCACGCTGATCCCGGTGCCGGGAGGCCTTGCGGCTCCGCTGGTCCCGGTGCTGGGAGGCATATTACCCTTTTACTATATAGGGTAGAGGCCTGGTGTACAGGTGGGTGCCGGCTGGTTTGCCCTGAATGGTGTTCTGGATCAGGGTGGGGGTCCCCACTGGGTTGCCTGGCCAGCCTGGGTGAGGGGATGATGGCTGTTTGCAGCTGGTCACACACCCTTCAGGGTGGGGGTCCCCACTGGGGTGCCTGGCCAGTCTGGGTGAGGGACTGAGGGCTGTTTTCAGGCTGGGGGTGACTGAAGCTCCCAACCGCTCCTTTTTTCTTTTTTTTTCTTTTTTTATTCTGGGCCAGCTTTAGCTTTGAGGCTTGGCTCCAGCTCTTAGGCCTCCACTGCTGAAAGTAGGTTTCTGGCCTTTGCTTACAATGTTGTGATCCTGCTGGCTGAAGCCTGGTGGCAGACTAAAGCAGGTTTCTGGGGTTTTGTTTAGCTTCTATATTTGTTACATAGTTGCTTAGAGTTGCAGCTCAGAGGCCTGCAGTGGCAGGCGGGGAACGTTGGAGTCCTCCGTCACTGAAGCAAGCAAGCCTCATGTTAGTTTCAAGCTGCCTGGCTGCCGGCTGCCATCTTGGCTGGCAGTTAATTTGCATATCGCCCTGATTAGCCAATGGGAAGGGTAGCAGTCATATGCGAATTACCATGTTTCTCTTTTATTAGATAAGATAATGGGATCATCAGGTGCCATTGAGGTTTCATTGAATATATATAGGAGAACAACTAAAGTTTGTGATTATAAGCAAACATCTAGGTACAAAGATATGTGTTGAATATGAATTTATAATTAGCTCAAAGCAATATATTTGGCTTCAGACTATGCAGTGAGATAATGGACTCTGCTTCTTTATGGGAAGAGTGGAGAATTGTGGGCATTTTAACAATCTACCACAATGTCAACTTAAATTTGGATAGAAAGTGTACCGGAAAGCTAGGGAGAGAAAAAAATCAGCATAGGTCAGAGGAAATTGGCCTCTTGGAGGATGAGTGAAGATTTGAAATGGACCTCAAATTGCTGAACAGAGGGAAAGGAGGGCAAAGGGCATGACACAATAGAGGGCCGAGCCTCCATCTATCTATTACAATCTCAAAAACAGAAATCACATGACCTTGTCCAGGGCTACACTCTACCCCAGATATTCTCTTCAGCGGCTGGCTGGACTCAGTTGTATGCAGGCTCTCCCTTACCAGCAAAATACATAAATGTTAGTGTTACTCAGGGTTTGGTCCTTGCTCCGCTTTTATCCTTATTCTACACAGCTTCCCTGGGTGATCTCATCCAGTAATGATGTCCGAAACTACATAATGTAGCCCTGACCTGTGACCTCCAGAACCATATTTTTCAATGAATTAAACATTTCTGCCTATGTAGCCTCCAGGCACTTCAGAGTCAATCTGTTCAAAACCATATTTATTTTCATGCCCAGAGACCCTGATCTTTCTCCTGTTTTCCATTAATGATTTCACCTACATCCATTTACCCAAGCTGGACACCTAATCCCATAGCTGTCCTAGATTGCTTCTCTTTCACTTACTATAATTCTGGGTGATCCCATCTCCTACATCTATTTTGTATGCATACACTCTTCTCCATCCCCCACTGTCCCCCCCCCCCCACCCCACTACTGCCTTGGTGTGGGTTCCCATCACCTCTCACCTGACTTTTTAAAAAATATTTTTTTTAATTATTGATTTTTAGTGAGAGAAACATTGATTACTTGTTCCACCTATTTATGCATTCACTGGTTGATTTCCGTATGTGCCCTGGACCAGGATCAAACCCACAACCTTGGTGTATGGGGATGACGCTCTAACTCAGTGAACTACCCAGCCAGGGCTCACTTAACTTTTTGTAGCAACCTCTTTACTGGCTTTACTCAAATAGTTTCACCTTACTAGTTTTTCCTGACTCCATTCCATTCAGGGCACACTTTATCAAACTCAAGTTTGCTTATGTCACTCCTCTACTTAAAAATGTAAGCTGAGTCCCTCCCCTATTGCCTACAAAGCCAAATCTCAGTTCCTTAAAAGCATGGTTTACCAAGTGCTTAGCAATCTGGCCCCACCTGATTTTCCCAACCTCACCTCCTGCCACTCTGCCCCACCCCACCCCCCTTTTCTCCAACCTCACTAAGGTTGGCCCATGTTGTTTACTCTTCCTGGATTGCCAGCGCTCTCATCTCCATCTGATACACTCTTATTCATCAGCACAGCTCATGAGCCTGTCACCTCCCTGCTGATGACGTCTCTGAGCGATGCAGAGTTAATCACGTCTGTGTTCCCATAGCCTTTTGCCCTTTCCTTTGGCAGCGACCATCTTTCATGCCTTTGGCTGCCTACACCTGTGCTATGTTTGGCAAACTTTTAGCCACCTGAATTCTATCTCTCTGAGGCAGAACCCAGAAAATTTAAATCTCCCTTGTAGCTAGGAAGCTGTTAAATGGCCCAGACTTCCCCAATCAGTACCTGCATGGAACTTTTCTTTCAGAAGTGAGCAATATGCATGTTGAGGGGGTGAGGTGGGGAGCTGATTTGTCAAGAGTGGCTGAAACGGGCCTTTGATTCCTGGGGTGGCAGTAGCTGCTGGTGTGTAGTGTCTAGTGCTGAGAGGTGGCGACAGTGGTTTTTTCTAGATCAGCTCTCTGGGATAGCTGGACTTGTTTGCGCTCTCTGGTTCTTGGGATATTATGAGACACCTAATATGCTGTGATAAATTAATTTATTGCTTAAACAAGCCTGAGTGGATCTGTTTTTGCAATGACTGAAAAAAAGTGAAACGTTTTGAACACGTACAACTTTTATCATACAAGCTGTATTTTATTGTATCAAGTTCTATTATATTTGCATGTTTGTTTTCCTCACTAGATTAATCACAAGTACTGAATCTTCTCTTTTATGCATAGTTCTAATTCCTTATATATTCATATACATAATTCATATAAGATATGTATTGAGTGTCTACTCTGTGCTATGCACTGTGCTAGTCATTGGGGATAGGATCATGAAAATGGCATGTGATATTTGCTCTTACAAAGTGCACAGTCCAAAAGATCTGTGCCTGAGACAGTCTAGGTATTCAATCAAGTTATTATACCAGTTCATTTGGATTATTTCATTTAATGGACATTCATGTTCTGAAAATATAAAAGTAATTGATAAATGTCCTTAAGTTTCTCTCAGGCTAATAGGAGACACATATATGTAAATAAATGAGGCCCATGCAATGTGAATAGTGTGATAGCTGAAATATATACCAGATTTGCTGGTGACACAAAGAGGGGTACCATGAAGAATTCTGCTTGGAGGAGTCAGGAATGAAAGACTGAATTACTGAACTTGTAAATATTTGAACAAATGTGTATAAGAAGATTTCCTTTTTTTTTCCTTTTCCCTCTTCTTCCTTTGCTTCTCTTTTCCTTCTCTCTTTCCCTTTTCTTGCTGTTCCCTTTGCCCTTTAAGGCCAGTTTTATAACAAATCCTTATTGAGCACTCCTGTTCCTCCTCCCCAAACTCCCAGCCTCTGTTAGTGATGTTTCCAAACTCCCATAATGCCTTGTACATACCTCTACCAATTCTCATATATCACCTATGTATCTGTTAGCCATCCTCCTCCCCCAAGTCAGGGCCTGGTAAATAATTAGTACTCAAAAAATATATATTTTTTGTATTTTATTTTGGGGCTTCTTTTTGTTTTTATGTTTGTGTGTGTGTTTTTTAAATAAATATTTCTTGAGACTCCTATCAGAAAGACCAACATGAAAAGGATTGATAACATCAAAGGTTGATGAAGATGTAGAAACTGGAAATTTCAAACATTATTAGGAGGAGTATAAATTGATACAACCATTTTGGAAAATTATTTGGCAAAATTTACTAACGCGGAACATATGCATATTCTACTCTGAGACTGAATGCCTGGGTATATACCCAAAAGAAATGAGTGTTTATGTCTAAGAAGGTTCATCATATCAACTTTATTTATAATAGCCCAAACGAAGCAACTAAATGTCCATCCCCAGTAGAAGGGTTAGAAGAATTGTGGTATATTTATATCATGGAATAGTACACAATAATTTTTCTTAAAAATGAAAAACTACTACATGTAACAAAATGGATGATTCTCATAGACTAATATTGAGCAAGAGAGACCAAACACAAAAAAATTACATATTGTGATTACACATATTGTGATGAACTTCCAGAAGAGGCAAAATTAGTTACTGGTAATAGAGGTTGAAATAATGGTTAACTTTTACAGACGGGGCAAGGGCTGTAAGGAACTGAATCAGGGCAGGAGAGAGACTTCTAAAGTTTGGAAATACTCTTTATTTTTATAATGGTATATTTAAAAGCCACATACAAAGGATTTTCTGGGCCATGTCAACTGTTCTTCATTAAAATCATTTTATATCCCAACCACATAAGTCTGTAAAAAATTGAGTTATATACTTGTGATCTGCACATTTTTAAACTGTAGGTAGGTTTACACCTTGGTAAAAATGTAAATATAAAAAGAATTAAATAAAAATGAATGAATGAGCTGGGTCTCCAAGATAAAAGAAAGAAGGTATCACAGTATAGGAGGGACTTTGTGCTGCGTTGAATTTTTAAGCATTGCTCAGTTCTTGAGCTTTTTATATTTTAATAATGCCCCAAATAGTTGCTCATATACTTCCTTTGCTTAAATATTAGTTGCCTTTGCTATGCAACCACAATTGTGAAGTTAATAAAGAAAATCATTAACAGTAAAGCAGATGATGAGAACCTAGTGGGACTGGCATTTAATTCACTGTGAGGGACCTATTAAGTCCTTTGGGAACTGGGGAATATGCCTAATCACCTTTTGGTTTTTTTATCCTTTTGTGCTTTATGAGATTTAAGTACAAATTAGTTATTTAGACTCTTAAAGGGAGAGATGAGAAGCTGGCACTCATGTTTACAAACAGGAACGGAAGCCACCCAGCATGACATTGCCCAAGCCACCCAAAGGCCAGAGTGGAACAGTCATAATTGCGGGGTGGCCCGGCCACAGGATGCGCCTCTCCCATCCTTCTTCAGGCGGGACTCATGGCTAAGCCACTTAGCCTGCCAGCCTGGCACTGGTCGCTAGCGGCCTACAACTCCGCCTGCGGCAGATGCCACATGCACCGGAGGTATGGAAATCGGCCCCCTCTAGTTCCCAAACCAGAGAAGGGCAGTGCAGTGTCAGGTGACGCAGTTCCCAGGGATCCCAGTAGGTGTCGCTGCCCCGCAGCTGCCGCGCGCCGGGAGGCCGGGGACCGCGTGGACCTTACCTGCGGCTCCCGACGCGCGCGCCTCACCTGGGCTGCCGCGCTGTGCCGCCCTCGCCACGCGGGGGCGCTGTGCCGCGGCCCGGCCGTCGTCTCCGCGCAGAGGTCTCCCGCTGCGGTGCCGTCTCGGCTCCGTCCTGGCCTCACTCCCCGCCGAGGGGGCGGGGACCGACGGCGCCCTGCGAAAGGCAGGCGAGCCGGAGCCCAGGTATGTTCTTCCACAAGGGCCGGGCGGCGGACAGAGCAGCGTCGGAGCGGCGGGTGGAGGAGGCGGACGAGAAGATGCCACTGTCGCCGCCGCCTCAGGGCGACCCCGGGGAGGCCAGCCCGTCCAGGAGCTCCAAGAAGCACACCCCTTTCCACCTCTGGCGCTCCAAGAAGAAGCAGCAGCCTCCGCCGTCGGACTGTGGGGTGTTCGTTCCGCATCCGCCGTCTGATTGTGGGGTGTTCGTTCCGCACCCGCCCCCGGCGCCCCTCGGCGAGGCCAGGTAAGCTCTCCGCCCAAGCCCTCCAGCCTCACCTCCCCCTCTTCCTCCTCCCCATCTACTCCGCTACCTTGACTCTTGAATTCGCTGGATCCCACTTTTTGGATGGAGGAGCGCAAAGGCCCGGGATCCGTTTCACCTGGCACAAGGGTAACGGGGACCAGGGGGCGCAGGCGTGGCCTCCGCGGGGGAGCAAGTCCCCCGCGGTTTCTAATCCAGACCGAGCCCCAGCGAGGAAAGCTTGTGCCCACCGACGTAGACTTTTATTTTGGTTGTCAACACGTTTATGCAAAGGTCTACACCCTCAGCCTGCAGTGGGGAAGGGTTATTACCGGGAGGGGTGGCGGCGGGAACTCTACCTGGGGGTATGTAACCCGTTCCATTCTGGTGCCTTCATGGCGAAGACTCGCACGCTTACGCTGTATCTCCATTGTCCTTACGAGACCTGAATGGAGAAGTGGCAAGGATGGTCACCCCCACTTTATGGGTAGAGAACCTGAGACCAAAGGGTAAACGGCTTGTTCCTATTGGAATCAGTGTCAGAACTACGCAGCACCTATTCAAAGTGTCATTGCGCTTTTTACATTTCTATCATAATTTTGTGGTGGCTTTATTATTCCATATGTATACTTACTCAGTTACACTGTCTGAATGCATGCATTTGTTGAACAATAAATCAGTTTAAAGTAACAGTATATCTAGGTGGTTTGGAGTTACAAAATATATTTAGTGAAGGACAGTTAAGTACTAGTACATCCTTCTGTGTGTGTGTTTTTAAAACACACCCTTATGAACAATGAGGACCAGATTACACTGTGCAAGATTTGCATTTTAGACATTTTTCCCTTTTATTTCTAAGAAGCTCTTAATTTTTCAATATATTTTCATTCATTTAGTATAAATTTTCTTGAGAGCCTTAACTAAGTGCTGGGATATAAAAAACAATAAGAGTGGTCTCTGTCATCAAAGAATTCTTGGTCTCTTGTGGAGACCAAAAAGTAAACCGTGGGATAAGTGCTTTGATTGATGCTTGCACAGAGGAGGGAATCCATGGAGACTTCCTGGAGGAGGGTGGCTGAGGTGGCTTAGTCCTATGGCAAAAGGGGAGAAGCAAGGAGTTGGAGGCAGAGGTTGCACTATGAGCATCACCAACCCTGGGAAGAGCATGGCACTTCCTGAGAAGCACAGTGGTTCAGGGAGGTCTGAGCATGTGTGAGGGGGTAGGAAGAAGAGTGTTAAAAGACATTTTATTTTTTCTCATATTTTATCATCCATCATAGTAATTGGTTGTAATAGAAGATATTTTTATCTATTCAAAGACTTACTGTGCTTATGAATTGAAATGTCTAACAAAATGTTACTTAATAATGATGTAGTCAACTTTGAAGTCTTTTTCCTACTACCTCAGTAAGTATTTTAAACATTTCCATAGTGGCTGTTCTTATCTGACCTAGTCCCATCATTTCTGGCTATCAAAATGTAATAGTCACAGCTATGGACAATTTATCCAAAGGAGAATACATTTTATTTTATTTTAAAAAATACTTTTATTGATTTTTAGAGAGAGGAAGGGAGAGGGATAGAGACAAACATCAATGGCTGCCTCCTGCATACCCCCTACTGGGGATTGAGCCCACAACCCCACATGTAACCTGACGGGGAACTGAACCATGACTTTCTGGCTCATGGGCCAATGCTCAACCACTGAGCCACACCTTCCAGGTTCAACTGCAAACATATTTTAGACTAAAACTTAAATTAGGAGCATTCGCTTCTTTCCTTGAGCCTCTTGTGTTTTAGTTCTGTCTTGAAGCACTCTAGTCCTTCCTTCAGAACGATGATGAACTTTGTAGTGACAAATGTTCTGAAAACTAAACATACTGGTCTGTCTTGGGGATATTTTTCTAGTTAGATCATCATTATGAGGGAGTGTACCTGTTTCTAATCTAAAGAGGTGGTCAAAGCGCACGGAGGTTTCTGGTCAGTCTTTGGCCAGTGTGGCTCCATTCATTTCTGCCCAGGACTTGGAGGTGATGGAACTTGGCCAGAAGGTGCAGAGCTTACTGTGGCCTTTGTTTCTGCATAAGGCTGGGACAGTCAGGTGACCACACATATATTCTGAACACACACAATTAATATTATGGGCTTTTAGATCAAACAAAAATGAAATGGCTGTTGACCTTGGGCAAGTTTCTTTTCTGAGTCTCAGTTTCTTCAGTATAGAAAATAGTAATAATGATTCTGTAGGGCTTTTGTGAATATCAAATGAGTATTTACGTTATTAAATGTAAAACTTTTATCACACTCTGGGCACAAAGTAGAAACTCAGTAAATGTAAAACCATCATCATCATCATTATTATAAATACAAATATCTAATGGAAGAAATGTAAAAAAAAATAGATGGGGGAAATGCTTTTCTTCCTAGAAGAGCTTACCACTCCAATGATGGTTCAAAGTTTATTGATGTTAGATTTCTGTAGTCTGCAAATATTTGTGGCTTTTAGTGTGGATGTTCTGAAAATCAGTGATGGTTGTTTTCTTTCTTTACATAAAGTAATTTGAACATGACTGCCTCTCTTCCTAAAATTCACCCTGAAAGATTTTCTTCAGCTTGGTTTTGGTAAACATGTTAATATTGTCATAGAAATAGAGCCATTGCCTTCCTGGATCAGCCTCATCTCTTGTCTAGTCCATTGGTCTCTTGCCATCAAAGGGCCCAATGTTGTGTGTGGAGAGGGCATAGTGAGCTATGGCCAGACTTTCTTTGCAGCCATTAGCGGCACTGTCATTTACTGGGTTTTGAATTATACTCTGTTTTGTAAACAATTTATTCAGAGCATGGGTTCTCTATCTGGATTTAAGCCCCTGTTCTCCTTCTTACTGTGATATTTAGCCATGTCATCCTGGGCCAGTTATTAACCTTTTTGTACCTCAGTTTTCTCATCCACAAAAAGGGCATAGCAAGAGGTTGTTATGAAAATAAACAGGCTAATGCATGTCAAGTGCTCAAAACAGTGATGGCATATTGTAAGCACTCAATCAATGGGAGTTGTTTCTCTTTTTTCTTGTTAGTATCTTGCCTATACCGCCTTTTGAGCAATAATTTTATGTGTTTTATGTTATATGACCGAAATGGAACTTCCTTTTTATTTTCCTTAATTAAGGCACTCCGTGTTGTTTTGATTAGAAATGAGCACTTATCCAAAGGTCATTGGAGTACATTAAAAATGATTGCCCTGGAACTGAATTAAACCCCACACCCAGAGGCAAGCATTAATGCTTTCTGCAGGAGCGCCAAACTCAAGTAGTTGGTGGGCTTGATAATCCAATAAAAAGCAAGGATAGACTATGGTATTGGACAGACTCAGTTTGAAATCTGCCTCTGCCATATGGGTAAGTTTTGTTTAAGCCTCAGTCTTTAGCGTAGCTTTCTCACCTATATAATGGAAATAATTGCAATTTTCTTATGGGGCTCTACGAAGATTTGATATTATATGTGTAAAACACCTGTCATAGGGTTCAGCTGAAGAAGGTAGAAGCAGAAGTGATAGTGGCTGTAATTGTTGTTGTCGTCATAATAGCGGTAGTAGCATTAATAAATGCGTTTTTACTTTGGAAGTGGAGTTAAACAACTTCAGAGCCCAGACGAAGTTGTACTCAGGTCTGTCCAGCCTTGATGTACATGTTACATCAAGGGTGCCCTTTATGCATTCAGGGATTTAAAAGTCTTAATATATCTGACTTAGGAAGCCAAAGAGAAACTTTATAGTTGACGCTAGTGAAGTTTCTCCTGAAGTGATTTTGGAGTCTAAGTTTAGAATAGGATAATTCTTTGCCACTTATCTCTGTCATTGTATCACTTTATCCACCCTCCATTTCTATACTTCTAGTCATAATCCCTGTAGTCCATATACAAGTGATACAAATGCTTTTGGAGATTTTTTGTAAAACTTCTGGGCTTGGGTTTCCTTTTTCCTTTTTATCTTTTAATTATAAATCTTATTTGTGCCTAGCTGGTGTTGCTCAGTGGTTGAGCGTTGGCCCATGAACCAGGAGGTCATGGTTTGATTTCTGGTCAGGGTTCATGCCCAGGTTGTGGGCTCAATTTCCGGTGGGGGGGGGGTATGCAGGAGGCAGCCAATTAATAATTCTCTCTCACCATTGATGTTTCTCTCTCTTTCTCCTTCTCCCTTCCTCTCCCTCCCTCTCCCTTTCTCTCTCTGAAATCAATAAAAACATATTATAAAACAAAACAAGCACATATCTGTTTTAAAATTTGACTTTGCCTAAGGAATCACTTGTGTTTCAGAAATATCAATGTAGAAAAAAAAGATGATTTAATTTTAAAAAATTGTGTCTGGTAAGAAGGGTATTTGAAGTGTGCATTTATGCCTAGTTTGAAACACTTTATCAAATAACTGCTTAACCTCCATTTCATGTTATACTTATTATTCAGAAGACTTAGAGATCCTGCTCATGAAATGCAATGCAATTTGACCCATAAAAATGCTTTCCTAGGATATAGATCATTCTATGGGACAAATTTCTTTTTGTATCTTATTGAAATGATTATCAATCACAACAATTTTTAAGTCATTTTTAACTTATTTTAGAGAAAGAGGAAGGGAGGGAGGGAGGGAGGGGAGAGAGAGAGAGAAATATTGATCAGTTGCCTCCCGTACACACCCCTATGAGGGATCAAACCTGCAACCTGGGTATTTGTTCTGACTGGAAATTGAACCTGCCACCTTCTTATGTATAGGACGATGCTCCAACCAACTAAGCTCACCAGTGAGGGCATCAATGAAAAAAATTTTTTTAAGGAATCAATCAAATTTTAAAGAGAAGTTTGTAATGTTTAACAAACACTTACTGAGCACGTATTCTGTATCAGGCACTGGGAAATAGAACAAGGAAATCAGAGGTAATCCTTAGGAAACTTGCAGTCCAGTGGAGAATAGGGCATATGGAGGGAGGTGACTAAAGTAGCATATGATGCATTGAGTGCAGAAATAAAGGATTTAATCAAGTACACTGAGGTCAGAAGGATTATCCTGAAGAAGCAGACAATTTTTTTCTCTCCTTAAGAAGTTTACTCATGTAGAACGATTAATGAGAATTTTTATTCTCTGATGTGGAGATCATCAAAGGCTCCAGGTTTTCTTGAGGTTATGATCATCTTAAACTATATCCAGTACTGGACCAAAAGGAAAATTATGGAAACTTGTATTTTCACAGTGGCATTTAAAACAAATAAAAAGAATCGTTTTCTCAGGATTATGCATAATTCATTTTCTTCAGTTCCTTAAAATAGCTAAAGCCTGATACTATATTATTTCAATTCTTCTGTCATATTTTGGCACCTAGAAATAAAGACTGTGCTTGGAATGTAACACTGGTTTGAAAATCTTGGCTGAAATGATAAGTAAACATCATGTTGACACTCTAAAATTATGGACTGAAAAGAGTGATTCTTGACATTCCTTAGATAGGTTTAAAGATCCATATAAGTGAGGCAGAGAAGTCCTTATTTTGGGTACATGACTAACTGGGCATCTACTCTGTCTATGTCAAAATGGTTTTAGAGTCTGTATCAAGGAGAGTCCAGCATTGCCTGCGTTCTCAAAGCAAGGCGTTCTTCTTTAAAAATAACCTGTGCTTAGTTTTATACCAAATTGCATGGCACACCCAACAGGTGTCTTTCCACATATTCACTTTAGAAAAATGAATTGTGGGCTTTTACCCTAGAGAGGATTGAACTGTGAATTCAATATTTTGTCCTGAAGTGAGTTTTCCTGATAAAGTATGCATGAATGTCTGATACTTGTGGGGAGTTTGGCCAGAAAGGCCAGTCAGGTTATGGGTCTCATTAGCTCCTTTATAGCTCCCTTTATGCATCTCATTAGCTCAGTTATAGCTACTTCTGTGGATTCACATTTATGGGAAGTCTCCATTCTAGAGAATGAACTCCTGCTTAGTGCTGTCTTTGCAGCCCTGTGCATCACCTGGACTGGCCTGTGAAGTGGAATTGAGGCAACAGACCCTTCCTAACAAGGGATCATTTTAAAAAATATATATTTTATTGATTTTTTTACAGAGAGGCAGGGAGAGGTATAGAGAGCTAGAAACATTGATGAGAGAGAAACATTGATCAGCTGCCTCCTGCACGCCTCCCACTGCGGGGATGTGCCTGCAACCAAGGTACATGCCCTTGACCGGAATCAAACCTAGGACCCTTCAGTCTGCAGGCGATGCTTTATCCACCGAGCCAAACCAGTTAGGGCAAGGGGTCATTTTTTACAGTGTCAGGAGATTCCAGGGACATACAAGTGAGGCAGAGAACTCAAAGTTCACTCGCAATGTCCCCAGCTTCTCTCACCAACACGCTGTACACAAAGTGAGTTCAGATTGAACCTGTAGCTAACACAGGAAAGTGAAACAGAATTAACAAGTGCCTTTTGTTTTTCACCTTTCCATAGATGGCAATTAAATGAGCAAAAGTAAGTTGTTGTTAGGCTTGGCATAATACTCTGTGGTGAAGAGTTGGCTGCTAGCTGTAGTTGTTCTTGCTGTGTGCCATTTCAAGCCAGTGATACTTGCCGAATTTCATTTATTAGAAGTTAGGGTTATGGCATCCTGAAGGTCATCTCAACAGCTCAAATAAGAGAATTGGCCAACAGTTACATAAAGACATCATGCAAAATTTACCTCTTTATTATTTTATTTTTTCAAAATAGTCAATAAGCAGTAGTGTAAGCTCCTATTTTTTTTTTTTTCCTAGCTGGATAGTACTTATCTTGTAGTCAGGGATCAAGAGGAAAAATAATATGTCTATAAATAAGAAAAGAGAGGACACATTTGGTTTATATTAAGAACTTCAGACCATGTCTATAAAACATTGTTTTCCATCAAGATTTCATTGAAAGATGCAGTTTACTTAACATACACTGTGTGTATCAGATACTGTATATGTTAAGTGCTTTATAAAATTAACTCACTACAATTCATTTATAACATTCCTGAGAGATAAGTACTGTTGTTATCCCAATGTTGAGGAAAATGAGCCTCAGAGAGATACGGAAATTTGACCGTCACAGAGTTCATAGGGGCTGGGGCTGGGATTCCCCACCTGATGGTCTTGTGTCCTGGGGTTAAACCATTGCTGATATTCTACCCCACCTGAGGCTCAGAATGGCTGTGTGCAGTAAGCCCACACCCTGATTTTATAGATAAGGAAATTGAAGTTCAAAGAAGGCAATGCAGATGGAGGAAGTAGGACCAAAACTCAGGTTTTCTGGATTCCAGTCAGCTGGGTTTTTTTGTTGTTGTTGTTCTCTTGGATTATAGACTGTACCTTTCCATTCCTCACCTCTACCTACCTTTAACAGGAGCCTAACTGACTCATCTAACTTCCTGATGACTATTCCCCTGGAAATCTTCCTCTAGGTCACAAAGCAAAAACTATGAGACTGTCTGATCCATCAACTGAGTTTCTAGTTATTCAACCGGTGCATTCACTGTAGTCTGGTTACAACATATTGAATACTTTCAGAGTTTCTGCTTAATTAGTACATCACCTACTAACTAAAAAATAAACTTTAAAATAACTTAATTCATGTTTTCAAAAAAATTTAAAACTTGCACATGCCCTATTTTATAACAAAATATCATTTATAAGTAGAGAGTATATCCATATTGTACCCATATAAAAATCCCCTTTATGGCATTTGAAGTAATGCTGTGACATGTAATATATTTTATCTATTATTTGAATGTTTTGATCATACTGATGGGTTCATAAATATCCTATGAAAGCACAGCTAGGTTGCTTTTGCATCTGCTGTTTGAAAAAGATATGACAGTCCAAGCAAACTGTTGACATTCACGCTGAAATACAGTGTCTCCTTTACCATGCGTGCCATGTGCAAACCTAAGAGCTGGCCCTTTTCAAGCCTGTGCAGTGGAGGCTCCTCCCGGCCTTGCCAGCCATTCCTGGCTCTACTGCCTTGCAAATATTGGCTTGCTTCTCCACTGGTTAGCTCCCATGAACTACGTGCTTATGATCTGCAAAACAAGAAAATAAAACTATTCTCTTTTATTATTTAGTCTACCGAAAACTATCTTGTCTGGGATAGACTCAAATATTGATCACGAATCCTACCTTGGAGCATGCTTGGGATGGAAACAAGGCCTTGGTATTCCCTGGATGGGTTGGTAAACATGTTTAAACAAGCTAGCCTAAAACCAGATTCTGGATTTTTTTCCAAGAGGAAAGCAAAGTACGACTGAATGTCTGGCATTTGTTCCAAGTTCCGACTTTTACCAATTTGTATTTTGTGATTCTATTAATCTCACCCTGTGAGAAGTTTCAAGTACAGTGTTTTGACCTAGACGTCTTAGTAGCTAGTGCATTGTTGGCACTTAATTGTACCCTTCCCTGTGATTTCACTTTCATCGAAAGCTCTTTTTTATGCTCATAAGGAGACAACCAGTCTTGGGTCTCGGTGGTAACTGTGGAAGACGCAGGGACACATCCTCTCCTTCGTCATCACCTGCTTCCTTCCCACAAGAGAAGCTCTTCAGGGACTGATGCATCACCTTCCTCGCTCACTACTGGGTTCCTGGCTGCCTGTCTCTGCCTGGTTATGATTTCACAGATTTACAAAGCCAGTGATGTTAAACAAAGAGGAGTGCCAATTTTTACCTTCATGCCACTCGATGGCTGATCAACAGACAGCAAAAGTGACAGCCAGTTAGTTGGGCTTGGGCATGTTTTCTGAGGAAAATGGATGTGGCCTGGGGGAATGGAGGAGGAGGATTCAGCCAGATAATCTCCAGTCTCTCCTGTAAATTAGCATAAACTTGTCAAGAATAAACAAGATAAAGGGTATGAACATTGTCTAGTACCAAGTATGTTTCAGTTGCTTTCATATTTGGCTTGTCTCATTTAATCCTCACAATAGCTCTCTGTTAGAACTAATCTCCATGGAGCTCTGCATTCCCCATATTTACATTTGAGAAAACAACAACCTGAACACAGCTTGTCCAAGTGGATTTAGTGAATAAATGACAAGCACTCTATTTGAACCCAGGTCTTTCTGACCCCAAGGCTCCTAATATTTCCACTGCACCATGAGAAAACTGAAGGTCATTGATAGAAGGTGTACGTGTGTGGGAGGTAGCTGGCTAAAGATTAGACACATCCAATAGAAATGTGGTCATCCATTTACTCTCAGAGCGATCACCCTCTCAATAACCAGGAAGGAAGCATTTCTCCTTTTTTATCATTGGCCTTTTGTCTCATTTAATCCTACAGTGCACCCTACATTGGCCCACTGTAGAGAAGGAGATTATGCAGGAACAAAGAATTCGTGTGCATAGGGAAGTCCATGGACACCTGGCTTTCCTGGGAATTCTTGACTTGAGATCATTCTTCTGAGAATCAGTGACTCAGTCCGTAAAGGGTTAACTAAACTTGTTACACCTGATTTCCAATCTCCTCTAAAAGCCACTAAGCCTTACTACCTGCTGCTGTGATGATTCAGAGAGAATGCAAAGAAATGTAGGGTGAAAAATGTGAAGGGTTTTCACTCTGCTTAAAGATTAATCACAGCCCTAAAAGAGGAGAGAAAATACTGGTGACCAATGCTTTAGGTTTATAGGAGATACTGTTTACTTGAAAAATGGGATCTAGAGAGTTGGGTGTAAAAAAAAGTATGAAAACCGTTTAAATGATCTTTGTTTTTATAGGAGCTAGTAAGGTTGCTTTTAGTGCCCATTTCTCTCAAAACTGAATTTTATTTTCACTTTTATGTATTTGAGTGATTTAATAAATTACAATGAAAAATACTCATACATTTCTATGAGTATTATATGCACAGAATCAACTCACAGTAGGTCAGCGAAGAGAGTAAATTTCTATTTCCATTATACTAGCCTAGAAATGTATATGTTCTGGTATTTAGATTTAACATAGTTATTTTAAAGCATAAATTATTATAATCATCAGTGCTGCTGAGTACAACTAGAAATCTGCTACTTTACCTTAAACCACACTTTCTGCTCAGTTCTGCTTATTATCGACTTTCTCAATATTATTTTATTTTTTTACTTTCTCTAATTTTAAGAACAATTATCGAGTGATAATGGTAATTGAAGCATCAGGTTTACCTCTTTCCTTTGTGACTCAAGTAACTGCACAAAGGTTCTCTCTCTCAAAAGAGGTCTTGAAATGTGGTCTTCAGTGACTCTGTCTTACCACACTCAGGAAGGTAAGTAAATGTGAGAGTGAAATTCATTTATTAAACAAACATTTATGGACACCTGCTGTGTTTGAGGCCCTAGGGCCCTGGCTGGCAAACCAGGTCAAGTCCAATTGTTGGAAAACTGATTCTCATTATCCTATCTTCTGGAGGAGCTGCACTATTCACCATTAAAATATTTAAAAGTTCCCATACTTACTGTTATAATAAGGAAAAAGAAAATATTCAAATATGCAGAGGCTGAGAGATACAGGGAGTAAAGGATTGAGAAATCTTGAGAGCTTTCAACACTGTTACTGATGAAGCAATTCTGAAGGCCACTTGACAATGTTTGTGTATGCATATAAAGCCTCTGAATTGATGTTTATATTTATATCTGTATCTACAGATATGTCTTGTATGTATGTATGTATACACATACATTCTAGCACCAAGAACTTTACTTACCTATGTATCAGTGTCAGATTACTCACTTGGTAAATTAAGCATGTGTTTGCAATGTCAGCAAAGCAGGAATGATGGAGAGAGAAAAAAACAGAACGTGCCTGGATTTTTTTTTTTTAAATCCTTACTCAAACATATGTTTTAATTAATTTTTAGAGAGGGGGTGGAGAGAAACATCTATGTGAAAGAGAAACATCAAACAGTTGCCTCCCGTACGAGCCCTGACCGGGAATCGATCAGCAACCTTTTTTTTTTTTCTGTATTCCAGACAATGCTCCAACCAACTGAACTACCTGACCAAGGCATGCCTGGAATTTTATGTTATTTCAAAATATAATTTGTTTTAGGGTTTATAATTGTTTTTATTTTGAATGACCTATTCGGGTGAGGGAGGCATAATATTTTTATTGGTTAAAATGGTTATAATTACAGACCTCCATATATACCTGTTTAAAGAGCTGATGGGGGGAAATGAGAATGATGTGAACTACGGAAAGGAACAGAGAAATGTGCTCCATTTGTTTTCATGTTCCTCACATAAGTTGGATTCCAGGCTCAAAAGTATCACTTTATCTTCTTTGAAGAAGCTTGATTGGTTGATGCCACTTTTTAAATGTCCTGCCCAATTCTATGGAGATGATCAGGGCAATGACTCTTTCAGGGGACAGGTGTTTTATGCTTGAAGATCTAATTTTATTTATTGATGTAGTGTACATTTGCCTTAGCTACTTTGACAGATTTACCATCTATATATATAAAAGGCTAATATGCAAAGTGTCCCCTCAGGAGTTTGACTGGGAGACTGGGAGTTCAATTGCTTGCTATGATGTGCGCTGACCACCAGGGGGTGGTGCAGAACGTGGTGGGTGACCAGTGGCGACAGCAGTGGGGTACTGAGGGAATGAGGGAGGGAGGAGGTGGGGAGGCAGGGAGGCAGGGAACCTGACCGACCCTGATTGCCAGCCAGGCCTAGGGACCCTATTCGTGTAATAATTTTGTGCTCCGGGCCTCTAGTATAGTTAATAATAATATATAATCTCACTATCTATGGATAACACTGTTAACATTCTGTGCATATTTTCATATATCTTAGCACTAAAGACAAAATTACAAAGGCAGCAATTTGGAGACTTTTGTATCCTGTTTCACTTAACATTATATCACAAGCATTTTCCCACTTCATTAAAATATATATAGCCCAGGCCAGTTTTGATCATTGGTTAGAGGATTGGCCCATGGACTGAGTGGTTGCAGGTTCGATTCTGGTCAAGGGCACTACCTTAGTTGCAAGCTCAATCCCTGGCCCCATTGAGGCTTGTTTGGGAGGCAACCAGTCGATGTGTCTCTCTCACATCAATATTTCTCTCTTCACTCCCCCGCTTTGCCCTCTCTAAAAAAAAATCAATGGAAAAAATATCCTTGGGTAAGGATATATATATATATAATTTTCTTACTCAGTGCTGGACATTTAAGTTCATTCTAATTTTTTATTATTATAAATACTGTATAATGAACAACTCTGTGTGAAACCTTAGTCTCAGAATATTTCTATTTGCCCTTCCAGATCCATTCTACCCTCCTCTGTGCACTAGGAGCTGTATTTACAGACTGCATGGACCAAACTCTCTTCCCTCTAGTTTTTAGTTAAGTTCAGCCAATGAGAGATATTAGAGGAAAGGACAGGAGTGGGAGGTCATGCTGGAGTGGGGTAGTGGTTTTGTTATTCCATTGAAGGCCACAGCCCCTGCGGGTGAGCCTCTTCGACAGCTCAGATCTTGTCAGTTCCAGCGCTCCCTCCCTCCCCTTGCCTCTGTGTCCAGGGTAGGAATGGCTTCCTGGTATGGGGGACCCTGGCTTGCTCTACCATTCCTTACTTATTTCCCCTCACCTGCTTACATTTTGTAAATAGTAGTCAGTTCCTTAAACACGTTCAGTCATTTTGTGTGTGTACCATGTTTCCTGCTGGGATTCTGACTGACATATCTAAATCTAAGTGGGATGCTCTTTTTATTGTATTTTATGTTTGAGTCCCTGTATTGCAGAATTGGGTAGGGGAGTCAAATTAGGTCAGGTCTGAGCTGGTGTTAGTAGAAAATGGAGATAGATTAAAGTACTCTCATAGAGATATAAGCAAATTGCTATTGGAACAGAGAGAAGGGAGCAATAAATTCTTCCATGAACTGTGTTAGATACCTCTCCTGAAAAGATAAGGAAGATACCTTAGCTGTCAAATGTTCCCAGTTCTCTTGTTTCATTTGGCTATTTTTTTATTTTAATCTTTATTGTTCAGATTATTACATTTGTTCCTCTTTTTCCCCCCCTTGCTCCCCTCCACCCAGTTCCCACCTCACCCCATGCCCTTACTGCCCCCGCGCTCCCCCCCCCCCCCGCAACTGTCCTCGTCCATAGGTGGAAGATTTTTGTCCAGTCTCTTCCCACACTCCTCATACCCCCTTCCCCCCGAGAATTGTCAGTCCACTCCCTTTCTATGCCCCTGATTCTATTATATTCACCAGTTTATTCTGTTCGTCAGATTTTTTATTCACTTGATTTTTAGATTCACTTGTTGATAGATATGTATTTGTTGTCACTTTGTTGTTCATAATTTTTATCTTTACCTTTTTCTTCTTCTTCCTCTTCTTAAAGAATACCCTTCAGCATTTCATATAATACTGGTTTGGTGGTGATGAACTCCTTTAGCTTTTTCTTGTCTATGAAGCTCTTTATCTGACCTTCAATTCTAAATGATAGCTTTGCTGGGTAGAGTAATCTTGGTTGTAGGTTCTTGCTATTCATCACTTGGAATATTTCTTGCCACTCCCTTCTGGCCTGCAAAGTTTCTGTTGAGAAATCAGCTGACAGTCGTATGGGTATTCCCTTGTAGGTAACTGACTTTTTTTCTCTTGCTGCTTTTAAGATTCTTTCTTTGTCTTTTGCCCTTGGCATTTTAATTATGATGTGTCTTGGTGTGGTCCTCTTGGATTCCTCTTGTTTGGGGTTCTCTGCACTTCCTGGACTTGTAAGTCTATTTCTTTCACCAGGTAGGGGAAGTTTTCTGTCATTATTTCTTCAAATACGTTTTCAATATCTTGCTCTCTCTCTTCTTCTGGCACCCCCATAATTCGGATGTTGGTACTCTTGAAGTTGTCCCAGAGACTCGTTACACCATCTTCATATTTTTGGATTATTTTTTCTTTTTCCTTTTCCAGTTGGGTGATTTTTGCTTCTTTGTATTTCAAATCTTTGACTTGATTCTTGGGATCTTCTAGTTTGCTATTGGATCTCTGTATATTACTCTTTATTTCAGTCAGTGTACGCTTAATTTCTGATTGGTCCTTTTTCATATCCTTGAGGGTCTCACTAAATTTCTCAGAGGCTTCTAGAAGATTCTTGAGTAACTTTATAACTGTGGTTTTGAATTCTATAGCCAGTATTTTGCTTTTATCCATTTCTTTCATTTGTGACTTGCTTCTTTGTCTCCACATTTTGGCTGCTTCCCTGTGTTGATAGAGTGGCCTTGTGTGGTAGGTGTCCTATAAGGCTCAGTGGCTCAGTCTCCCCAATCACCTGAGGTGGACACTCCTGGTGCACCCCTTTGTGGGCTGGATTCACAGTCATGTTGTAGTTAAGCCTTGATTGCTGTAGGTATCACTGGGAGGAATTGACATCCAGGCCAATTGGCTCTGAGGACCAGCTGTGTCTACAATGGAAGAACTGCTGTGCTGGAGACACCCTTATGAGGCAAGACTTGCTTCAGTGGGGCTTTGGTGCTCACTGAATCTGCCCTTTGAGTGTGTCCCTTATGGATCTGAGGAGTTGTAATCTGGTATGGTCTCACACTGACCACTGGGTACACTGGCTCTTGGATCGCCGAGGTGCTAGGTCAGCCACTGCCTGAGGCCACCTAGCAGGAGCTACAGAGAGATATGTAGATTCCTCCTCTTTTTTGGGGGTTTGGAAGTACCCAGATGAGGCCCAGCTGTGAAGCAAGGCTAGTTGCTGCTGCTGAGCCTTGGGCCTTCTTTTGGAAGCTTTGGAGCTCTCTGACCCAGCTGCAGTTTGTTAGGTTTTATGCTTTGAAAGGACGGGCCATTCATATGCAAAAGCCGCTGGGCACAGCTTGGGTGGGGTTGTAAACTGGGTGGGACAGGGTCTCTGGGAATCACTAGGGCAGAGCAAACAGCAATGGCTTCCAGTCAGCCCTGCATTGGAGAGGTCCCTGCATCTCCGCAATCCGTGCCCCTGTGCAGAAACAATGATCGCTGTGAGCACCTCTGAGAGAAAGCCGCCCTCGTGTTCCAGCCCGATGCCAGACAGTCCAGTTTCTACCCATATGAGTCTGGGTCCCCAGAGTCTCGCCTGGAACTGGAGTTCAGAGCAATCGGGAGCTTGTATCTCCCTCCTGATTGAAGAAAACAACAACAGCGCACCCAGTTGCCAGCCCACTTCTCACGCGCCTCTGCAACTCCGCACCTTCGCACCTCCTACCAGTCTCAATGCACTTTTTTCTTTCCTTCTAGTTGCGGAACTTCCACTCAGATAGCTTTCCCGTGGTTTTGGATGATCAATGTTCTGTCTTTTAGTTGTAGTTTTGATGTGGTTGTGAGAGGCAGCAAGTACATGTTTTTACCTATGTCGCCATCTTGGTTTTTGTCTCATTTGGATATTATTGGTTCAGTTGTTTCATTTCTCATTTCATTCGGGGATTTTTGTGGCTCACCGTTTGTTTTTTCTCCTGTTCTTGGCAGTTTGCATATTCATATATACAGTCCTCTAAATCCACTTGTATATTCCTTCTTCATGTACATGTGTGCTCATGACCTAGTCCTTATCCAGTGCATCAGGATCCAGTGAGCTGAATGGTTACCATGTTGTTGGCATTCCTCCATTTATGACTGATACACTCTTAGTCTTTAAATGAAAAACAACACACAGCAAACAGTTAACTTCATTTACTTTTGCTTCAGTTCTAAATCTCAGAGTCTATAAAGTTTCCAAATAAATGCCAAAGCAGTCAGCAAACTTACTAGGGCTGTTAATACTTCACAGGTCTTTTAAATCAAATGCTAATGTACTCTGGGTTACTGGGTCATCATCAACAGGATCCCTGAATGATAGAGTATTGAGGCTTACCCAAGGGCTCCCTGGGTTGCTCAAATGTTCTAGTCCTTGTTTTCTTTTTTCTCTTTAAATAAATTTTACCTATTTTAGGAAGTGTCTTTGTTGATGTAATATTCAGATTATATTTCATGCCCTTAGAAACATGAATTACTATGAGTATATTCTACCACAGGTATAAAATAAAGATAATGCACTTAAAATCCAATATATGAACTTCTTACCGTTTATCAATAACCCATGATGACAGAGAGGAAAAAACAAAAACAAAAACCCACTGAACAGAAATGAGAGGGCTTGGGTTTTAATCCTAAATTTCTCAGTTGCCAATTAGGTGACGGGGCGATTCATGTAAACTCATTGCTCCTCAGGGGATTTATTCATCAATAAAATGGGGATGATACAACCTGCCTGGCCCTCAACCAGGCAGCTGAGAGGCTCCTTTGAAACAGTGTGTGAAAGTGCTGTGAGAACCTGAGGCCCTGGGCAGAGGAAGCACCATCACCCCGTGACTCATCCCTTGGTTCTCACCACTTCTTTCTGGAAGCCTTGTAAATTCTCTTCTCTTTCCCTGTGGTCTTTTCAGAAATGAGTGGGCACATGGCAGCATTCGATGTTCCCTATCTTTATTCCATCCTAACCTCCTCTCTGTCCCTTCCTCCCCATCTCTGGAATCTTGCGCAGAAGCTGGTATGGGGCACTCCTACCCATGCCCCTCTGCAAAGTGACAGGGTCACAGTGGGGAGGGAGCTCTGTGGGTCCTGTTGCTGCTGCCCTCCATGGCCCCCTCCTTCTCAGCGTTCTTCCCCCCTCACCTCAGTCTTCTGCCACCTAAATGCCTGTGGGAATTGTTGCAGCTGGACAGACATGCCCATGTTTCCTTCTCGGCTACTGCTACCAGGTTGCCTTTCTCTTGTAAACACAACGTGTCACAGAGGAAGCCCATGGGCTTCCCAAATAATTCGGAGAGGTAGTTAGGCTTGGTCATCTCCATTATGCAGATTAAACAACAGAGGCATGAAGCTGTTTAATGAGAATTACTGCAATGTCCTTTCTTCTTTCCTTTTAACATGGGTAAAGTTTATGGAGCAAAATGATATTGAAGTAGAAGAGGACATTGAAAAATATTTGATTAGTTGAGTAAGATATTGATCTTTACATTCTAGCTAAAGATCACACTATTATTAATATCAAATTTTAAAAAAAAATTCTCACCTGAGGATATTTTCAGTGATTTGAGAGAGGGGGCGGGGAAGGAGAGAGAAAGAGAGATGTGCGACAGCTATTAAGTTTTTCACAAAATTTCTGCCCTGGCCAGTTTTTCTCAGTGGTTAGAGCAAAAAGCCGTGGGTTCAGTTCCCAGTCAAGGGCACATACCTCAGTTGCAGGTTCCCTAGCCCCAGTAGGAGAGACAACCAATCGGTGTCTCTCTCTCCCCTTCCTCCCTCCCACTCTCTCTCAAAATCAATGGAAAAAATATCTTTGGGTGAGGATTTAAAAGCAACAACAGAAAACACACATTTCTAAGAAAATCTTACATGTAGAAAATAATGGAATTTCGATAGTAACAAATGGCTATTGAATCCTGACGTTTGTCTCTTCACCTACTTTATGCTCTGTTGAAAGACAGATGTCTCGAGGGCATTTTAATGCTTGGAGTTTGATAACCAAAGACACTGTTCTGACTTGCACAACTTCAGTGGCGCAAAACCCCAGAAGTTGTTACCCCCGCCAGACAGAACTCCTCGTGTTCAGGCCCTAACACGTACCTTCAGTTTTTTTCTTAGGTGGAAATGTGAGTAGCATGAAACACACTGTATTTAGGAAATTCAAATACTGGAAAATTTAAAATATTGTTAGAGTAATTTTCTTTGGGAACTTGTGATTAGGAAAGATCTGTGATTGAATTCTCAAGAGATTCTGGAGCCCCAAAGCCAGGGCATGGTCATGGGACAGTGGCCACCTCCAAGTCCCCTGAGGCATCAAAGCTTGGTGGTGACCACGAGGCCAGTGGACTGCCACCTACATGCCCCTGATGGCTTACTAGCACAGAGGAGACTGATCAGGCGATGTAGCTGTTTCTATCATAGCCTTTGGATGTTTGCACCAATAAGGTAGATGAATTCAGAAAAGACTGTGAATAATAACAATTTGGGGAAAGAACTAGACCAGACATCTGAAGACTTGGATCTCTACTTCTTAGCTAAGTTATTCAGTAAAACCACTTGACTTTCCTGGGGCCTCATTAGATTCCTCATTTATAGTAGGAGGAGTGAACTTGGTCTTCCCTTATAAAGTTTGTTCTTGACTAAGACCTCTGAATCACATATTTGAGTTTATAATTTTTTTCAGGAAAGTGGGTCAAGCTGTAAATATAATGTCTAACACATACAGAAACTGAATTGGTTCTAATGATATGTAGTTATGCCCACCCTTTTCAGTAGGAATGTCCCTTGGTGAAAAGCAGAGAGCTGTCAAAGTCACAAGGTAGGTTGGCAAGGATAGAGTTTCTGTACCCCTCTGAGTAAAAGCTTTGTACACCCTGAACAATTGCAACAGGGAAAAGAAGAAAATGGCCAGACTTAGGCATTTACTTTAGACATAGCATGAAGAGTGAATCATATAAGTGCTATTTGAGGACTCTCTTAAGATGTATACATCTGTGCATGTTTGGTCATCATTTACTAATTCAGTGTAAAAACATAAAATTTAAACTGAGGTATCTGAAGACACTCCTATTTGTAGTCTAGAAGGCCTTACTAATGACAAAAATTCAGAAAATAACAAAGACTTAGAAATTTTCTATGTCTGGCTTGTAATAATGTGTCTTTGACTTAATAAAATAGCATACTGCTTTCTCTACAGGTTTGAGGCATAGTGTCTTTAGTCTTGGGCTTGTGGCCAAAATATCTAAATTCTGCCCAGCCAATTTTGCTCAGTGATTGAGCATTAAACTTATGAATCAGGAGGTCATGGTTCTATTCCCAGTTAGGGCACATGCCCAGGTTGCGAGCTCTATCCCCAGTGTGGGGGCATGCAGGAGGTAGCCAATCAATGATTCTCTCTCATCATTGATATTTCTTTCTCCCTCTCCCTTTCTCTCCGAAATCAATAACAATATATATTTAAAAAAATAAATTCTGCTTCTGGTTCAGCCATTGGCTGGCTGTGTTACTTTAGGTCAATCATTTAATCTGTGGAGCTGTTTCCTTAAACAGGAAAAAGAACCAGTGGAAGGATAAAGTGAGCTTTATTTCTTTCTTTCCAGATTTTATATTCTATTTGTCTAGAGATTCCAACTTGCTATTGAGGAGACTGAAAAACATTAACAAACTAAGACAAATGCTATCCCCAACATTTGTATGCCAGCCAATTCTAAGTGTTAAAAATCGTATCTGGTGAAGGATAGTGTTACTGAAGGGAGGTTCCCTAGGGGATGGTGTCTTAGGCGGGTTCTCCCAGAAGCAGTCTCCGTGACAAGCATTCAAATACAGGTGGAATTCAGGAAATACACGTAGGGGGTGACGAGGTGAGCAGGAAAGGGAGGCCAGCCCATAAAGGGGGAATTATCTTATCGTGCTCATTTCCACTGTTGGTAAATGGAGGTTAATCCCCTGGGAAATTCCGAATGTCAGTGTAGAAGTCAGAGCTATGGCATCCCTGGGTGAGAGATGTTGGGGTTTTAGAACTGCAAGTTCTGCCAGTCACTGGTTGAAGGCTACTCCTGCAGGCACTGTTTCTCTGGCACTTCCTCCCTCTGGTGGTGTGGACTCCTATTGGCCAGAAAGTCCCCAGGTGGTGGGAAGTCCACTGGCCCCAGACTGAGGGTTATGGGTGGTTACAGTGCCTGTCATAATCTGATTACAGCGGCCCAGCCTGAGCAGTGCCCCTAAGCTACTGCACTGTGGGGCACCAGCTGAAGTCCTCCTTGGCTGTAGCAATTTCCTGTTTGTCTCTAAACTCAGTGACATATAGCAGCCAGGGAGGAGCAGGCTCCTGAGTGCTTATTAGCCTTAGACCTGGGAGGTAGACCATGGACATTGCACAAAGGCATGCTGACAGTACGCGTGCAGTCAATGTTGTCCAAGCTGCAGGGCGTACTTGAGGGCCACGCCTAGGACATAGTACTTTAAAGGGAGTAGCATCCATGAGGCCGCTGTGATGCAAAGGGTGACACTCCATGAGGAATAGGATTTTATTTTGTAGAAACTCTTCTTTTGATAGGGAAAGCAAATTCTCTGATGTGCTATAAAACATGTTAGGAGATGCAGAATTTTCTTTTTTTTTCTTCATGTTTAAGAATGATTTTATTTTATTTTTTTATTTTTTTTAATTAAATCTTTATTGTTCAGATTATTACATTTGTTCCTCTTCCCCCCCCCCCATAACTCCCCTCCTCCCAGTTCCCGCCCCACCCTCCGCCCTCACTCCCCACCCACTGTCCTCATCCATAGGTGCACGATTTTTGTCCAGTCTCTTCCCACATCTCCCACACCCCTTTCCCCCCCAAGGATAGTCAGTCCATTCCCTTTCTATGTCCCTGATTCTATTATAATCAACAGTTCATTCTGTTCATCAGATTATTTATTCACTTGATTCTTAGATTCACTTGTTGATAGATGCATATTTGTTGTTCATAATTTGTATCTTTACCTTTTTCTTCCTCTTCCTCTTCTTAAAGGATACCTTTCAGCATTTCATATAATCCTGGTTTGGTGGTGATGAACTCCTTTAGCTTTTCCTTATCTGTGAAGCTCTTTATCTGACCTTCAATTCTGAATGATAGCTTTGCTGGATAAAGTAATCTTGGTTGTAGGTTCTTGGTATTCATCACTTTGAATAGTTCTTGCCACTCCCTTCTGGCCTGCAAAGTTTCTGTTGAGAAATCTGCTGACAGTCGTATGGGTATTCCCTTGTAGGTAACTGAGTTTCTTTCTCTTGCTGTTTTTAAGATTCTCTCTTTATCTTTTGCTCTTGGCATTTTAATTATGATGTGTCTTGGTGTGGTCCTCTTTGGATTCCTTTTGTTTGGGGTTCTCCGCGCTTCTTGGACCTGTAAGTCCATTTCTTTCACCAGGTGGGGGAAGTTTTCTGTCATTATTTCTTCAAATAGGGTTTCAATATCTTGCTCTCTCTCACCTTCTGGCACCCCTATAATTCTGATGTTGGTACGCTTGAAGCTGTCCCAGAGGCTCCTTACACTATCCTCGCATTTTTGGATTCTTTTTTCATTTTGCTTTTCCGGTTGGATGTTTTTTGCTTCCTCGCATTTCAAATCATTGACTTGATTCTTGCGCCCCTCTGGTCTGCTGTCGGGCGTCTGTATAATATTCGTTATTTCATTCCGTGTATGCTTAATTTCTAGTTGGTTCCCCAATATAAGATCTAGGGTCTTATTAGTTTTCGTGTAGATCTCATTAAGTTTATCGGCAGCTTCTAAACAGTTCTTGAGAGACCTTAAAAGTGTGGTTCTGAACTCTATATCTTCCATTGACAATTTTGTCCTGTTTCTTTGTCTCCGCATTTTGTTATGCTTCCTTGGTGCACCCCCTAGTGGTCTTTGTTCGCAGTCTTATAGTTAAACCTTGATTGTTGTAGCTAATCCCAGGGAGGGTTTGACCTCCAGGCCAAGTGGCTATGAGAATCAGCTGTGTCAGCAGTGAGAGAACTTCTGTCCTCTAGGGAGGTGCTAATCTAGCCTTTGCCTGAGGCTATCCGGCAAATGCCTCTGTGCAGGGCTTGGGCAGGGCGGGTCGAACAGGATCAACAGCGTGGGCCGGAGAGAGCAGTTATGGCGGCTCTCAGTCCTGTCCCCAGGGGCTCTGCCTCTCTGAGTCCCAGCACCCGCTGCAAAGCTCGGAGAGAAAGCTGCACTCGCTCTGAGCGAAGCCAGACAGTCCCGCTTCTCCCGTTTGAGTCTGGGTCCCTAAAGACTCGCCCGGATCTGGAGCTCAGAGTCTGCGACTCCCTCCGGATTGAAAACGCCAACCGCGCCCTCTGCCACCAGCCCGCTCCGCGCACTCCGCACCTCAGAATTTGACTTCAGCACTGCGCCTCCTCTGAGTGTCCGTATGTGTTTCTCTTTCCTCCTAGTTGTAGGACTTCCACTCAGCCAGCGTTCCTGTGGTTCTGGGTGATGTTCCTTCCGTCTTTTAGTTTCACTTTGGAAGTAGTTGTTCAAAGTGGCAAACTCCGGCATTAACCTATGCCGCCATCTTGGTTCTCTCCCAGAATTTTCTTTCAATTTCGGTGGTGAGTCAAACCAGCTGTCAGCAGCATCCTTGACTGGTTTTGAAACATCTGGGATTTGAAATAGAATTTGAAATAGGATGTTTGGCATGAGCATTAAATTTTTGTTCCTTCAGCATCACCCAAAGTGTTGTGAAAACTTTATTGCTTTCTAGATATATTTGTCTTTTAAAAATCAATCTTTCTGTGTATTGCTATTTATACTGTGGAAAAAATATGTGTTAGAAATATAACTTTATGTTTCATATTTTATAATAATTTAGACTTTACTATTTAGGCCAGAATTCAAAATTAAGTTGTTTAGAAATGGTTTATGTACTAGTGGTATGCAGAAGCTAACAAAAGATCTTTGATAATCCATGTACTTGTTATTATAAAAAAAAGTTGTTATTGCCTGGCTGGTATGGTTCAGTGATTGATCATCTACTTATGAACCAAGAGGTCACTGTTTGATTCCTGGTCAGGGGCACATGCCCAGGTTGCAGACTCGATCCCAAGGAGGAGATGTGCTGGAGGCAGCCGATTGATGATGTTTCTCTCTCATCATAGATGTTTCTATCTCTCTCTCCTCCCTTCCTCTCTGTAAAATAAAACTATCTATTGAAGTATACTAAAAAAAAAAGTTGTATGACCTGGTGAATCATTGTCCTTGAGTTAGCCACATTGCAAAAGAAAATTATAATTAAGTCGTCGTGACTATATTGCTATTAAGTAATCTGCTTAACTATTTGATATCTAGATAGGGCTAATAAAAATCCCTGCAATCATTTGCTTATGTATCCATGTCCATGAAAGGCAAATAAGAAATCAAGAGGGATTAGGTAGTTTTTTGGGAAAGGATGTTGAAAATTCAACTTGACCTAGTCATGGAATCAGAATTTTATGGATTTTTAAAAAGTATGTGAAGAGGCCTTTTAGTAAAGTGTTCTCCAAAATGTATTGCTTAAACATCCAAATAAAAATCACCTGGAGAAAAGAGCAGATTCCCATCCCAACCTCCAGAAATTCAAATTTGGTAGGTTTGGAGTAAGGCTGAGGAGTCTGCCTTTTAGCCAACCTCTTATTAAAGTCATTATAAGTTGAAAACCAGAGATCTAGCCCAATGGAGAGTAGAATACAGAAATCTCAAGAGTATTTACCAAAGGCACCCCGCTGCCTGATAGCAGAGCTGGGCCAAACCCAGGTCTTTCGAGTTTAAAAGTCTTTTTTACATTGTTTATAATTTTCATAAATATTTGAACCCATATCCCAAACTTATTCTTTGCATAAGTAGTGATGAGTAATAATTTACTAGAGAACCTAATACAGCAGGCGTGTAAAGTCTTGATCCTTTTATATATGTCGATCTGTAAATGAAATTTATGCAGACTAGAATAATAAGAATAGTTTTAAAAGGCTGGGTTTTATATCCTTAAAAAAAAAATCACAAAACACAACACATGAAAATTTCTGGAATGAATGGATTGCTAACCAGGCTCTGAGATGAATGTATTATATGGCCTGTCACACATATTTTTCCTCTGATCACTTCTTTATTTCCACATCTATTATTCATATTTGGCAAGTTTGCCTCTCAGATAACTTCCTCCTCTAGTTTTTCATATTCCTTCTCCTATGTGCTCCATCCACTGCTTAGAGCTAGGTAGTTGATGACTGTGTGGGCTGGTGAGTTTTTGTGATTAGTACATGGAGTTGGGGAAGCCATAATTGTGGTTCTCATCCCTGTATGTGATCATTCAGCCTTGCACAGGGGACAAAAATGCTTCCTTATTCATAGACTGCATTTCTAACAGGGCAAGTCTTGCTGAAGATGTGCAATGCACCCACCAGGTGAGAGCAAGTAAGGAGCTCAGCACATCACCTCTAGGAGGAGACAACTTGCAGGGCACTTCCTGCTGATGGTGGGTGGTTAGTGTCCCTTTTGTTTAGGATGGGAAATAACACGCGTTTAAGCTCTGACCCAAAATAAGGCTGCAGAGATTCCTGTGTGACACACTGGCTCTCCAGGAGACTCTCACAGGCACTCGGGCCCTCTCCTGCCCTTTGGAGGAGAGAGTTGAGGCAGGGTAGATTTTGAAATAGGGTTGATTTTGACATTAATTAAAATAAAAACAGAATTTGGAGACAATAGCTCTGCTTTTTTCTTCTTCCTTCCCTTTGCTTCTTATTCTCATGATTGTATCTTAACCCAGTAAGTATTTCAGGGGGCTCAACAGGGAACATAAAATGTGACACAGAGGCATAGTTCATACATATAGTAAAACAGCAAAGAAAAAATGAAGGTGGAACCCAAGTTAATAAGAAATACAGTGGGGCCTTGACTTACGAGTGTCCCGACTAACGAGTTTTTTGAGATACCAGCTGTCTCTCGGCCGATTTTTTGCATTGAGTTGATAGAGTAATTTGAGTTAACGACCTCCTTAACGACCTCGGTCTCAGAACGAATTAAACTCTAAACTTGTAAGTCAAGGCCCCACTGTAAGGCTAACTCTGCTGATCATGATGGGCTAGCCGCTCCTATAACGCAGTCTCAGATTTAGTGTTAAGTTTTCTAACTCTTAGTAAAATGAGAAGCATTCTAAGTTACACAGTTCCATCCTTAAGAGAAACAGACCACCAGGAGAATTACAGCACTTCTTTCTATTAAGATCAGCGTTGTCTCTGGGGCATCCTTACAAAGCGAATTCTGGGAGCTCAGGAACAATGTTATTCACAATTTCTTAAAATAGTCTAAACAACAGTTTTCTTGAGGATGTGTCTGATGACCCCTAATAATGACTTGGAGTATAATTTAGTTAAGGCAATTCTGCAGTGGGCCAGTACAATGCAATCTAGCAATGGATGTACAAGTAATAAAATGGCAATATGAAGCTGTAGGGATTTAAATAACATGTGGAGTTATCAGAATTTCACAAACAATGAGATTAATTATCATTAGAATTGCAAAATGCTTAGGACTCTAAAGGAAAGGAACATTTTCATATAAATACAGAGAGGAGAGCCAGACCAGTGTGACTCAGTGGTTGAGCGTTGACCTATGAACCAGGGAGGTCACGGTTTAATTCTTGGTCAGGGCACATGCTGGGGTTGCAGGCTCGATCCCCAGTGTGGGGCAGCCAATGATTCTCTCTCATCATTGATATTTCTATCTCTTTCTCCCTATCCCTTCCTCTCTGAAATCAATAAAAATATATTTTAAAAAAGAAAATAGAAAGATGAAGGTAAAGGGATTGGGACAGTGAGAGAACTTCCACAAATAAGTCACCAGTATGCAAAGGGCAGCCTTGCTAAGACCCATTATAATTTTTGCTTATTTGAAAGAGAAAGAAATTAAGTGAAGTTTGTTTTGCTTTGTTTTGAATGTCTTTCTGCCTTTCAGCATAAAGGCATCATTTGAATGATATCTTCATGTCTTTCCAGTTATACTAAAGGAGTATGATTAACACATACATATTTACGTTGTGCACTGAGTGATTGGAATAATTGTGTAACAATCTGCATCATCACTCTTGGGATTCTTATTATATCAATTCTTAGGTATTTCTACATAAGAGAAGTAAAAAGATTTTCTTGGTAGTATTATATAGGAAGGATTTCATGGATGTTCAAACTCTATTGGCACCATGTTTTTGTTTCTACAATTTTATTGTTGTTCATTATATTGACTGAGGAGAATTATTGTCTCTCACATTGATAAAGATTATCCTGAATTATTGAGGAAAGTTTAAGTTATCCTTTTTGAGAAGGTGAGAAATTTTTACAGAACTCTTGGGAAAGATTTTCTTTTGAAATATTTACATTGTGAAATATCTTAATACTTACAGAGCTAAACAAAGAAACCACACAAACCTTTTAAAAACAAAACAAAACACAGTTGTGCAGAATAATTCTAGCCCTGGAAACTCTGACTAGCTGAGGCTTCTATAGTACTTATGCAAAATGAGTATTACAACCATCATTCCTTGACATGCTGAATTCTAGTGGACAGCCCCCTGCCCCATTTCTTTTTTAAATATATTTTTATTGATTGGGGAGAGAGGAAAGGAGAGGGAGAGAGAGAAACATCAATGTGAGAGAGAAACATCAATCGGTTGCCTTCTGCACACGCCCCAGCCAGGAACTGAACACACAACCCTGGTATATGCCTTGACCGGAAATTGAACTGGCAACCTTTCGGTACACGTGACAACGCTCAGGCAACTGAGCCACTCCAGCTGGGCTTTCCCCTATTTCTTTATCATTGACTAAATTGGCTATGTTTACTGGTAACACTTCTATAGTGCTGTTTAATACTATAACGGTTAGATTTAAATATTCATCCCGGCTAGTGTGACTCAGTTGGAGCATTGTTCCCTGCACAGAAGGGTTAAGGTTCCATTCCTGGTCAGGTTTCGGGTTTGATTCCCAGTTGGAAGGCAACTGGAGGCAACTTATCAATGTTCCTCTCTCACCAATTTTTTTTTCTTTCTTTCCCTTCCTCTTTCTCTAAAATCAATTATAAAAAATTCAATTGAACTTAAAATCCAATCATTACAGTATCATTTAAACTACAGCTACAATTTTTAGATTCAAAACAGGAAAATATCTACTATAGTAGAATCTTGTTTATTCATACATATTGTTTTAATTCTAGAATATGCTTATGGTTTCTACTAGTAAATTGTAGCCGTTGGCCCAGCTCCTTAGAGTTCTGAGAGGGAACACAATAGAGCTGTGGTGCCTTTGTCTAAAAGGCAAGGCCTGGTGACACCCTGCCCCGTGGAGAGTGCAGGGAGAATGGCTGAAGCGCTGTCTAAAGCCTTTTTAATCAAGGCAGGTAGCACTCACCTGTATGCACCTGTGTAGCCTCACTAATGCTAAAATATTATAACACTAACACACCGGTGAGCAAACAGATGCTGTCCAAAGACTTCTGGGTGATCCTTCTGCACACAGGCTGCCTAGACCCCCCTGACCTGGCACTGCAGGAGGACCTCCAGTGTCTGAGTCAAGCAGCAGGGATTAGATGTGTCACTGCTTACCTGTGCTCAATATTTCTACTGTTACCACTGCTCTCAGCTGTGAAGATTTATTGTTCTTTGTTGATTATTCTGTTTGTGGACTCATAAGGCTGTGTAATACGTCCTTGCTCTGTGCCTCCTTTTCTTCTTTCTTTATGTCTTTTCCTTCCTTTAGAATATTTGGCTACCAATCTATAGCACTTTTATCAGAAATTGGATAGACGATTATCTGGCCAATACTAGGTTTTAGAACTGCCTGGCATAGTTTCTCACCTCTCATCCATGCACTTCAATTTCATGCAGGCCACACACTCTGAGATTCAAAACGGGAAAATATACTGGAATCTTGTATAGATTCACATGCATTGTTTTAGTTCTAGAATATGCTTATGGTTTCTAAATTGTAGATGTTGGCCCAGTTCCTCAGAGTTCTGAGAGGGAGCACAGCAGAGCTGTGGTGCTTTTGTCTAAAAGGCAAGATTTTATCAGAAATGGAATAGAAGATTATCTGGCCAATAGTTGATTCAGCTCTTCTGACACCATATTTATTTGGCATCTTTGAACACAGCTTGTTAATAAATGCCTCTAGATCATTTATCCTCTTGGTCCGCTCTCCTCTCATGTTTTCTGAAGGTTCCTTCTTTTCTACCCTCCACATATTAAACAGTGTCTTACTTTCATGGCTGCTTGTTACCCATGAAGTGTTTACTAAATATTCTGTGTCATGTCCACTTCCATTTGTCACAGATAATTGAGAATGTATTGGTAAACATTTTTTCTCTCAAACATCCAAGCTTCTCTAACGTTCTTGTAAAATTGTCTTAAAGTTTGTTAGCAAGGGATTGTTTTAGAGGCTAACTTGTAGGCAAACTGGACATCAAGACACCTTGATTTTCATTCCTAGCATGCTAAGCACCCTATCCAGCAAAAAAAGAAAAAGAAAAGAAAAGAAAGAAATAAAGTGATTTTAACTTCTTTCCAAAATATAAGCTTGTTTTTAAAAGCAAAGCAGCTCCTAAACAAGTAAGTTAACTTTGTTTCATAACAGTGTATTCAAGTTCAATGAACCATGTAATTTCTGCTTTTGGATGTTAAGTTAAAAACAAACATTGTTTAAAAAACTTGACAGGTAGCCCAGCTGATGTGGCTCAGTGGTTGAGCGTTGACCTATGAACTAGGAGGTCATGGTTCGATTCCCGGTCAGGGCACATGCCCGGGTTGTGAGCCCCATCTCCAGTGTGGGGCGTGCAGGAGGCAGCTGATCAATGATTCTCTCTCATCATTGATGTTTCTCTCGCTCTCTCTTCCTCTCTAAAATCAATAAAAATATATTTTAAGAAAACTTGACAGGCTTCATCTTTAAAGAAGAGGATTAAAAAAAGAATATCCCTTAATTGGTAGTGCAATACTTTAGGGAAGTTATAGCAATAGTGCGTTAAATGCCACATTTTAAAGTTTTTTTTTTTGTTGTTTTTTTTTTTCTGAAAATACTAGACTTCAAAGGAAAAGTGCAGAAGCAGTTGAGATCTTATTTGGAAATATTTTCAAACTTTCAGAAAAGTTGGAAAAATAGTACAAAGAACTCTCATATACCCTTTACTCAGATTTACCAGTTGTTAACATTTTGCCTCATTTGCTTTATCATTCTCTCCGTATATACATATTTTTCTAGATCACTTTAAATTAAGCTCTGTGTATTATGCCCCCTCATACCTAATTATTTTAATGTATATTTCCTAAGAATAAGAATATCTCTTATATTATCCCATTACTATGATCAACTTAAGGAAAATTGATATAACATACAATACCCCCATAATTTTGTCCATTGACTAATGATGTCCTTTATAGCAATTTTCTTCTATGCCCACATCATGTGTAGCATTTGATGGTCTCAGTGTTCAGTCTGCTTTAATTTAAATTAGTCCTCAGAACTTCCTTTGTTTTGAAGAATATAGTTCTCATGTGTTTTTTAAAAAAATATTTTTTATTGATTTCAGAGAGTAAGGGAGAGGGAGATAGAAACATCAATGATGAGAGATAATCATTAATCTTCTGCCTCCTGCACTCCCCCCTCCCCCCCCCTGACTGGGGATCAAGCCTGCAACCAGGGCATGTGCCCTAACCAGGAATTGAACCAGGACCTCCTGGTTCATAGGTCGATGCTCAACCACTGAGCCACACCACAGGGCAGTACTCATGTTTTAATAGCATATTCTTCATTTATAGTTTTAATGTAGTTTAATCTACTTTTTCCTATTGATATATTTTTTAATGTGTATTGGCTGTTTAAATTTCCTCTTCTGTGAATTATGTACTTTTTTTGCTCATTTTTATACAGAGTTTCCTTATTGAGCTTTTTTCTCTGTTGTATACTAATTCTTTGCTTGTTCTATGTATTGTAAATAGCTCCCCTTCGCCTGTGGTATTTTTGTTGTTATTGTTTAACTTTAATAATTCCTTGTGTAATATAGACATTTACATTTTTTAATCTCATAACACATAGTAATCTCTCCATTTGAATTCTTTTTATTCTTCCTCAAAATTGCTTTGGCTATTTTTGGTCTTTTGCTTATCCATTAAAATTTAGGATCAAAAAGAAAATTAGGATCAGGTCTAAAAAAATTTACAATTAGCTTGGTACATTTGTTGAAATGGTATAATGGCATCGTTATTAGGAAAGCAGTGGATTTATAGAATAATTGAGAGGAAAACTTTCATCTTTATGATGTGAATTATTCTCGTACATAATTACATCTCTTTGTTTATTTAGGTCTTTATTCATGTCCTTTAGGAAAGATTATAATTTTATATTTGAAGGCCTTGACCAACTTTTAAACAATAGCTAGCTATCTTTGTTTGTTGTTGTTATGAATAGGATTAAAACTTTTTTACATTCTCTAATTATAGTTTTTGAGATATAGGAACATTACTGTTTTTATACATTGATCTTAAATGTAACAACCTTTGTAAACCTTCTTATTATTTCTGATAATTTGTAGATTGCCTTGGATTTTCTTAGCTAATCATTTAATCTATGGATAATGACAAGTTTGTTTCTTTCATTTTAATCATTATACTACATTTCTTTTTCTTATCTTTTGCCCTGGCTAGAAACTGCAGTTCAGTGATGAATAGATATGGCGATAGAAGGCATCTTTGTCTTATTCTTGGCCTTAAAGAGACTGTTTCTAACATTTCACTATTGAATAATGTTTGCTGTATGCTTTTTGTAGATACTCTTTTTTTTTCAGGGAAGAACTCCAATCTCATTGAGAATTACAAAAAGTAACAAGACTCCAAAAGAGACACAAACAAGCAAGTTGTCTTGCCAGATGCTGAAAGTAGATAATGAGACTCAATGGATCAGAGCAAGATAGGTTATTATTCACAGCACTGCCAACAGCCTGATCTTCAGCATGGCAACACCAGTTCTCCTGACCCCCAGTCTCATGGTGTCATGTGATGGCTCAGTGTGCCGCAGCTGGAGAACCCCAGGCTAAGGGCCCAGCACCTTTTTTTTTTAAATATATATTTTATTGATTTTTTACAGAGAGGAAGGGAGAGAGATAGAAAGCTAGAAACATTGATGAGAGAGAAACATAGATCAGCCGCCTCCTGCACACCTCCCACTGGGGATGTACCCGCAACCCAGGTACATGCCCTTGACCGGAATCGAACCTGGGACCTTTCAGTCCGCAGGCCGACGCTCTATCCACTGAGCCAAACCAGTTATGGCAGGGCCCAGCACCTTTTATATCAAACAATGAATAAGCCAGTTTCTCCTGAAGAGCAAGTAGTTGTACTGTAGTCATGTTATGATTGCCTTGATTTATGAGACTAGCTGACACATGATTGACAATGTGACTAGCTTCAGAAACAGCTCAAGGACAGGCTAGTTAAGGCCTTGAGGTTGGACATGTTCAGAAAGGATGTATAAGGATGTTTGGAACCCATAGCAGACTGCCTCTCCCAACAATAATTTCTTTATCTTTATTTAGTTTGCTAGAGGATTGTGACATGGATGATTAATGAATTTTATCAAGTGGTTTTCCTGCTTGGCTGGTGTGGCTCCGATGGTTGAGCACTGACCTATGAATCAGGAGTTCACCTTTCCATTCCCGGTCAGGGCACATGCCTGGGTTGCGGACTAGATCCCCAGTAGGGAGCATACAGTAGGCAGCTGATCAATAATTCTCTCTCAGCATTGATGTTTCTATGTCTTCCTCTCCCTTCCTCTCGGAAATCAATAAAAATAATTTTCTTAAAAAGAGATTTTCCTGCGTATATTAAGAAAACCATATTGTTGTTTTTAAACTTTAATCTATAACTCTCCTATGTTTTATTAACAGCAACATTAATTGTTTAATGTTAAACCAGGCTGGAATTTCTGGGGAAAATTCTTCTTGGCAAGATATGTTGTATTTTTTATACGTTGATCAATTCATTTTGCTAATATTTTATTTAGCATTTTTATGGCTATGCCTATAATTGAGTTTGGCTCACAGTTTTCCTTTACTTTATAACCCATGTCTGTTTTGTATATCTACAATACATGAGCCTTATAAAATTAATTGGTAAGATTTTCTTTTTTCTCTATTCTCTGGAACAGTTTATATAAGAGGGATTATAAGATGAAGCTTACCTAAAATTTTAGTAAAGATTACTTATTGTAAAAATATGAGGACCTAGTAGTTTTTGAGTATTTTGGGAATACTGTTTCAACTTTCTTAACTTAGTAGAACTTTAATCAATGTGTCTATTTTATCTTGAGTCAATTTTCATAATTTATATATTCTCAAACGTATTGGCATAATACTTTCATGATTTAAAAAAAATTTATGTTTCGGTAGTTAGAGTCCTGTCTTTATTCCTAATATTTTTACTTTCCTTTTTTCTCTCAATTATTTCTTTGTGTTCTATTTAATTAATTTCTGATATTATCTTTATAGTAATTTGTTTCTCATTTAAGTTTATTATGTTCTTTTTTTAGCTTATAGAATGAATTCTTTGTACATTAATTTTTGGTCTTTCATTTCTTTATATATGGACTACTGGCCTGGTGCATAGATTCATTCACATTGAGAGGAAATTAATTAGAAGAATATTTTAATATCGCTATTCACCCTTTCTCTATAATAGTAGTGTCAGAGATGAAAGAAAATTAGTAAAATCGTCAGACCTTTGGCTGGTCGCTTAGCCTTTTATATATATAGTTAGATAGGGTTCCTGGAGTGTGCGAGGGCACTCTGCAAAGTTGCTGTCATATAGGGTGTGGAACGCAAATGCAAGTGTGCAGTAAACCAGCAGCAACATAAGCTATGGCTGAGGGTGGAATTGTGCAGCCCTGCGAGGAATCGGGCTCCCTCCTCTCTGGTTCCAGGGTGCATCACCAGAGTCACCGCAGCTTAGCAGCTCCTGCGTCAAGTGTCTGCTCCTTGGTGGTCAATGCGCATCATATGTACCAGCTGGTTGGACGGTCGGATGGTCGGACGGTCACTTAGCCTTTTATTTATATATAGATTTTAAAGTTATACATTATCTTCTAAGTATAGTTTTAGCTGTATACCTTTAATTTGTTATATAGTATTTTTCATTGTTTAAATGTTTTATAATTTCAATTATGATTTCTTCTTGGCCCCGTGATTATAAATTCTTAAAGATATAAAATTATTTTCTTTAAGTGACGGGTTTGCTTTTGCTCTCCTTCCAGGAGTCCCATCTACTCCAGACTAGTTTTTATACTAATTCTTCAGCTTGGGATGACTGCATTACACAGATACAATAAATTCAGACCCCACATCTGCATGGATCACATCCTATTTTTCATGGCAGACTTTCTCCATCCTGAGCCCTGAGCGCATGGCAAGCTTCCTTGTTTCTTCCTGGGCCATTGGGGACTGTTTCTGCTTCCATTTTTGGAGGAGGTATGCCATCCATGAATCCAGCTTTATGATAGGATCTTATTTCCAGTTCTCTGCCTTAAATAAATGCATGGATGAGTGGAACAATAGATCTTTCTCAATAGATCTTGCATGATCTCAGGGCTATGCTTCTTGTATCCTCAGGGTCATTAAAGAAACAGTCCTGCCCTAACTGGTTTGGCTCAGTGGATAGAGCATTGGCCTGTGAACTGAAAGGTTCCAGGTTCGATTCCAGTCAAGGGCATGTACCTTGGTTGCGGGCACATCCCCAGTAGGAGGTGTGAAGGAGGCGGCTGATCGATGTTTCTCTCTCATCGATGTTTCTACCTCTCTATCCCTCTCCCTTCCTCTCTGTAAAAAATTAATAAAATATATGTTAAAAAATAAAGAAACAGTCCCTAGATATTAGAGCTCATTTCTGCTATCTCCACTAAGATGCCAAGGTGCCAGTTTATACACCTACTGTTTTTACTTTGAGTTCTTTCTTTATTTCGTATGTCAGGGTTATTGTTTTTTTTTTCCTTTCTTTTGAGCTCTTTTGAATTGTAATCTATTAAATTTTGTCTTACATTTCTATGTGTTTGTAGTGAAAGGGTATCAACCCTTGATTAACCTCTCAGAGTCCTTTCCAAACAGAATGTTGACCCCTGTTTTCAGTGTGAACACTAAAATAACTCATAAATTCAGTGGAAAGTGGAGAGTATATCACAATTATTCCATATTTAACATCAAGAAATTATAATATTATCATCTATGTGTGTGACCTCACCAATCTCTGGCAAAGGGGAACTCTACAACTTTTGTAGTTTAATATCTATCATTTCAAATTTAGCAGCAAAGTCAGAAAAATGAGCATCTAAAATCTCTGGCATGCTAGTCTTAGCATGGGTCAGTGGGAAGGCCAAGTTTAATGGTATTGCCTCTTGACCAAATATGCAGACTAGGGATTTACTGATACCCTGTTCTTCCAGAAAAACAAGACCTCTACGCAACACCCACTATTTGAACATTGACATTTTCAATTGATTACATCATGGTAGGTAAAGACATCCAAACTAAAGTTTCTGTGGTAGTACATGAAGTCATACTATTTAAAAGCTATTTCCAAATAGCTTTTATCTCAATTTGTTTTAATATACATGCGACTGTAGATTCATGAGGACTTGGAGTTGGCCCTGGCCAAGTAGCTCATTTAGCTAGAGCATTGTCCCAACATGCCAGGGTTGAAAGAATCAACCAATAAATGCATGGATGAGTGGAACAATAGCTCTCTCCCTGTCTCACTCTCTCTCTCAATTTTTTTTTTTTGAAAGAGGACTTGGGCCCTAGCTGGTTTGGCTCAGTGCATAGAGCATCAGCCTGTATACTGCAGGGTCCCAGGTTTGATTCTGGTCAAGGGCACATGCCCGGGTTGCGGGTTCGATCCCCAGTAGGGGACGTGCAGGAGACAGCAGATCAATGATTCTCTCTCATCAGCGATGTTTCTATCTCTCTCTCTCTCTCCTCCTCTCCCTCTCTGAAATCAATAATAATATATTTTTTTAAAAAGAGGACTTGGAGTCAATGTTTTAGAAATTGTCTCAAATAAGATAAACATTAAGTTAGAGTTTAGGAGCTATAAGGGTTAGGTACTTTCTAATCAGCTTGATTCAGTTCACAGGCTGCAATATAATTCCTCTCTAATCCTCAGCTTTAGGCCTCTCATCTCTGATAAAGGAGAGGGTGTGATCAAGGAACACAGTTCAGGAGTCAGGGCATTATGCCCAGACTGAGATGGTTTGGGGTCAGTAGAAGGCTACTGCCATACCTGCCTCTATGAAATCAGCAGGGTGTATCACCACTAACACCCTGACCACTCTGCTAATCTCTACATTTGGAACATTTCTAACAAAGGGTTACCTAGAGATAAAGTGTAATAGTCACCTACTTCCTGCATAATTCCAGAAAATTTTATGTTTTTACCTTTTGCCGGTGTAAGTGTGGGATTTTGAGCTGCTGTATCTCTGTGTCAATAGAGCCTTTTGGTATCGACTGTCTGTATCAAATTGATATGGCCCCACATTTCCTGGCAAATAGTGTCATCATAAGAGGTACTCATGTTGTAATTTACCAATAATTACTAAAATACTGGGTCTTAATGAGCTATTATATACAATAGTTGTTGTTTTTTAAAATCAGAAAGTATGATATATAGATTGAACCTTTGCCCACCTTTCCTACTTTTAAAGGTTCTCAGGCCTAAATGACATGGGCATACTGAGCTGAGAGAATAGAATAACAACAGCAAAAATACAACAAACCATCAATCAGTGAAGTCAGAAGCCATTTCAACAATTGATGGCAAAAATCTATTTTCCATAAAATATACAGGAAGTACATTCTTTAGAACATGAAAAGATCTCTAAATATCGCTGACCTCTAAGCCATCCTGAACTTTTATTTATTTATTTTCTTATTCACTTTCCAGTTGCTACAATGTTAGCATTTCAGAGTGTTACCTCTTCCATGAAATTTTCTTGTTTTTTTTTCCCAAGCAAAATTGATCCCCTTCCTTTTTTTAAAATCACATTTTTTAAAATTACTGTCACAACTTCTATAATGCTTTCTTGCATTTGTTTGTTTACATGCGTATTTCTCTTGACCAGAACATAAGCTCCTTAAAGGCTAGTGCCATCTTTTTTCCTCTAGTGCCTATATGATATGTCACATAGTACATATCCCATAAAGACTGGTTGAGTGACTAAATGAAGGATAGGAGTTAGTCTTCTTGTGTTTTTACCTAGCTTCTATTAAACTTTCTCAGTGAGGGGATTTGCCCAGACAGCCAGGTTATTTTGTCTAGTAGAAACATCCAACGAATATATATGAATACTTAAAACTATCCAATTTAATACCACCTGGAGTTCATGCATTTAAAAAATAACTGAAGAAGCCTGATGAATCACCTTACCACTTCCTGTCAAAACCTCTCTTACCTGAGTAAAACCCTTTGGTCAGCACTTTGATAATTTTGTATGTTGAAAAGCCTGACATGAGTCAATAGACCAAACATTATAGTCAGTTTTGCAATCTGCTTGAAAGGAATTTGTTTTTCACTTTGAATACTTATGTTATAATTTGTTGTGTGCTTCTAACTTCTAGACCGAAAATAACTCACTACCACCTTACAACTTATTTGGTGTCCTTGTTGCATCTCAATTATCAAATATCAAGAACTTGAAAAGTTCATGTCTCAATTAGATAGCTTTGAACTTGCTGAGAGCCTCCATTTGAGCAACATTTTGGATATATAATACAGACATGGTAAAATCCTTAAAGACTATGTAGATCCAGGGAAGTAAACTTCAAGTATTTTCTGATGATTTGGAAAGAATTTTTTTGTGTGTGATTACTTAAGATTGGATTTTCTAGATCTGTCCTTTAAGATGCAATTAAATATGTTCACCTGCATATATAACCATAGATAATGCTGAATCTTAGTTGAGTCAATGTCCTTTTTCTTTCATTTTTTTTATATTAGTGTAATTGTGCTTATGTTTTCTTTATCTCTTATTTTACTTTCTTGGATCCTAGTGATGGATGGAAAACATTTTCCCGAAGGATAGGAATTTAAATTACTGTCACAGCTTCTATAATGCTTTCTTGCACTTGTTTGTTTACAACAGGAGGAGAAGCTTGACCACAAGGAAGGGTAGAATCTTTTTAGATAGTCAGGAAAGGGTTTGCCTTCATTTTGGAAGAAAATGAATTACTTAGTAGAGCCCTTTGAATGTAGACTCTATAAATATTCAATAGCTCGGCTGGCATGGCTCAGTACTTGAGCATTGACCTTTGAACCAGGAGGTCACGGTCCTATTCCCTGTCAGGGCACATGCCTGGGTTGTGGGCTCAATCCCCAGTATGAGGCATGCAGGAGGCAGCTGATCAGCGATTCTCTCTCATCATTGATGTTTTTATCTCTCTTTCCCTCTTCCTTCCTCTCTGAAATCAATGAAATATATTAAAAAATAAAGATTCAATAAATATTTATAGAACAAAAAATAAACCCCAGGGAGTCCCCGGCACTGCACAAAGAATCAAAAGTAGAAATAGAAGAATGAATACAATACAATTTCTGCCTATATGGACCTCTAATCCAGTGGGATAGACAGACACTGACCAACTATCTATAAGACCTATGAAAATTACAACACTCATGGTGTTTATGAGGACATAAAGGAGCATGACCAGTTCTTTAAGGGAAAGTCAAAGGTTCACGAAGGAGATGTGAGCTAAATCTCAAAGTAAGAGCAGGATTTTGCTATGTAGATGAGGGTGAGAGGAAGAGCATGTTAACAAAGAGTTATGAAGGTGCATGGTGTTTTAGGGAACTATTTTCCTCGTTAACTAATTGAGATGTTGGTTAGTGGCCTAGTGCTGCGCTCTGACTGTGCCTGGCAGGCACTACCTTCCTCCTCTAAGCTCCTCTTTCATTTAACCACCTTCTGATCATAATTGAAAGAGGTACAAAGAAGACGACCTTTTTTTCTTCTTCTTGATATTAAATATAAAATTGTGAAGATGCTCTTAACTTCTTTTCAACCTGCAGAGCAGGTAATGGAGTTGGATTCATTTGTAACAAGTGACTCTTAAGTAAGAACTGGTGGACATTTTGGACTTTACTTGTATTTTGTTTATGTTATCTATTACAAAGAGTTTAAACTCCATTTTGCCTCCCTTTAATAACAAATTAGATTCTGAGTCATATTTTTTTTTTATCACTAGTGATATCATTATTGTCTTGTCTCCTGAACGAATCTTCAAGACTCACTCAGGATCTTCAATGAATGGTGGGGACATACATGTCAGGGAAAGTGACCCAAATGGTTCTGTAGCCTGAAGGAGTTATCATTATATCATTAGCTTGACAGTGTGTGGCATAGGGGCAGGGGTCATAATACAGTTACAAAAATACTCCTATGATGAGTAGATACTCTAATGAAGGCTATGTGCATAAACTTACAGAAACCAATGACTTTAGGTGCTCCAAGAAAGGTAGATACTAGCTTAAAAGCATTATGCAAAAAAAAGGAAATCCGAAGAGATGCTAGCTCCAGGGGAAGTCAGCAGAACGTCAAATGTGGGAAGGATTTCACCTGGTAGGAGTTACAGAATCCAGATGACAAGTCTTAGAGTAGAGTAAACTTGCTTAAGGACGACTCATGAGAGTACTAATACTAGCGGAGGAGGACTGGCGCCCAGATTTCTCCCACACCTGTACTCCTTCCATCATTCCTTTCAGTGTCCTCTGTCAATGCTTTTCACAATAAGCTGTGAGGCATGGACGTTTTGGTGATGTTACTATCATTTTAAAAATCTGGAAACTGGAGCTTAGGGAGGTTATGTGACTTGCTTCACGGTTAGATGCCTATGAAGAGGACAAAGCAGGGCTGGATTCTAGGCCCCCGTATCACTGGTCTGGCAATCTTTTCTTTATCCTGCACTGTTTGTGCATGAAAAAAGAATTAGCCTTATAAAGTGACAATGAAGCCCTAGCCGGTTTTTCTCAGTGGATAGGGCATCGGCCTGGGGGACTGAAGGGTCCGGGGTTGTGGGCTTGATCCCCAGTAGGGGGCATGCAGGAGGCAGCCGATCAATGATTCTCTCTCATCATTGATGTTTCTATCTCTCCTTCCCTCTCCCTCCCTCTCTGAAATCAATAAAAATATATACAGTGACAATGAAGCATTTTGACAGGTTTACATGTCTGGCACTAATACTGAATATGCTATCAGTTTGGTATTAAAAATTAAAATTGAGGTGTTCAAAATACTTCTTCAGAAATCTATGAAGATAATAGTTAATCTATTTCATGAAAAGCACAATTATATCTGAACATCCAAATCTTAGTTACATAATATCTTCTTTGATATCTTGGCTGGAAAAGTGGGAGGGTAAATCAGGAAATGTATTCCTCAGAAAAATGCTAATTGTAGGAGGCCCCTGGGAGATTGATTTTAATCTTTAAGAACTAGGTAAAAAGATGAAAGATAAAATGTGGTTAATAAATAACATATATAAATTAGGAAGCATTTTTGTATGGTGACATGAGATGAAATCAATTTGAAATATATTTTTATACCAAAAGTTGCTGGGTTTCTAGAGGAAGTTGGCTTTTTGAAGGGGCACTTTGGGCCATAAGGAGATGTTCAACTACTATTGACCTACTTTCGGCTGGGGAAACATTTCTGCAATGAGCTTGTCTGTAGCAGGGGTTGATTCCTGTAGGTGTCCCACCTGCGCCGGGCCTGTGGGGTGTACCCAGGCGGCAGCATAGCATTTGCCTACTGGGCTCATCAGAACTGGACAATTTTGATGTTAGTTTAATGTCTTAGCTCAGAGCTTCTACCACCACATATTTGTAGCTACATAGACAGAGTCTTGTTGTTTAAATTGTTTTTGAATGATTTTTTTTTTTTCACCAATAGTTCTCTTTGCATCTTGCCTCCAGGCCTGCAAGGGAAATTCATCTAGTCCTTGTTCACAGATGGGACAGCTTTTTCAGCATTCATATTTATGCTGAAAAAGCCAAGTTTCACCTTCTTCACTGTCAGGCCAGAGCCTCTGTGCCCAACCTCATTCTGGCACTAAAGACCCAGCTCTGAGGAGTGTACCCTTGTTCCCAATACTGTCCCCCCCGCCCCCCCCCCCATGCCAGGCAGCATCACACTGCTTATGCAGATGGTTTGACTTACCTTTTCTGGGGTTTTTTGGCACCTTAAAATTCTCTTTCTTGCTTTTGAGTGTAAGTGTGTATTTTAAATATTTTACTATAATTTATCCAGATTTTCTGTGTATTAGGTATAGGAGCAGAGTGGTTGCTCAAGTTTTGTCATTTCATCACCTCCACTAAAGTCCTTTCTATTACTTCAAAATGTGACCTTGTTAGGAAAAAACATATGTTATACATTGCATTTTATCCCACATCCATGTAGGGTGGCAAGGACTGCTGTGAATTGTCACCAAGGGTGTGGGGGTCATTGTTGCTAGGTTATTATGTCTAGAGTAGTTTGCTATTGACAGGCACTAAAGTGCTCATGCCCTGCTCTTATGATTAGGGACATCTGTTATTCTTTACATTGGCCTAATATACACTGGAAAATGTTAAAGTAAAGAAGATAAGACAAAGATTGTTATTCCTTATTTTCACGTTCAACCCTGAACTTGACGAGGCTCCAAATTTTAGGTCTTGTGTGTGGCAAAGTTCTTGCCAATAGACACATGAGGCCAACTAAGAGTGAGTCAGACTTCTTATATCACTCAGAACTTTTTCAGTTACAAGTACAGAAATTCAACTCAAATTCTCAAAAAGAGAGAAAAGACTTTATTGGCTCACACACCTGAAAAGTCCATGGTAGTCCTGGCTGTGGAAAGGCTGGGTCCAGTGGCTCAAGCCACGTCATCCTCTCCTGGCTCTGTTTTCCTCTGAAACCTTTTCAGGTAACCTGCTCCCACCCACCCCCTGCCACAAAGTGCCCCCCTCAGCTCTAGGTTACATCACCTCCCAGCAAAAAGAGAACCTCTTTTCCCCACTTGTCCCAAACATTTGGTGTTGTGTCTCATGGGCTGGTTTGTGTCTATGCTTGTGAAGTCAGTGCACTCTATTCTCCTGACCACAGCTGTTGTGCCCACCCCTAAGGCTGGGCATTGGGGGTGGGGGGGCCTGATTCCCTTCAAGAGTAATGAATATGCTATAAGCAAGAGAAAAGCAGATGAATTTCTGGGCCAGCAAAAATGAACAGATGCCAATTACAGACGGAGCAGATCTTCTACATGAAAACAGAGTGAATTTTGACATTTGGGTTCACTCCATCACAAAAGCCCCACTTGAGGCATGGTGAAAGTTTATGTGGTGCTGCTGGGTAAAAGACGCCACTCAAATTCGGTGAGAGAGACCGTATTGAAGCTGTGTGATCATAAGATTTACAGGCTGGTTTGGGGCTTGTTGCAGAGAAAGAAAATTGTACCGGTCTTTTCCATATTCCTTTAATTCCAGAATTGCTGATATTTCTTCTAATTTATGAAGCAGATTTTTAAGAGATTATCTCATTTCCTTTAGCATCCAACTGAATGAAACTGGTGAAATTGCTCTTAGCACACCCAGCCCCTGGGTTCCTCCATCCTCTCAGTGCTCTTTCACCTGGTACGAACTTCTGTTTTGTGAGCCTCTGTTGGACACTTCAAAGACTTCCATCGTCTTTGAAATAACAAAACATTACTTTTCTGAACACTTCAAATGCAAGTGAACCTTGACCTGAGCACCAGCGCACCTCCTTTGACTTTTAGCACAGGAACTGGTGTGCTCCTTTGGTGAGGAAGAAACTCTGCAAGGCAGGCAGGCAGGGATTGCTGCCACACCACCCCGCCCCCAGCCAGAGAAAGGCTCATCTACTGTTGTCCACACCCCCAGAACCAAAGTCTGGAATTCTCTCTTCTTTGAGAAGTTTTTGCCAAGAACTGGGAGCGGGGTATCAAGTCCTTATGACCCGGAGGGCCACTAGTTCTGGAAGACAAGTTTGAAGTGCTTAATTGGCTTTCTTCCAAAGTTTCACTATCTTTTTGGGGTAGGTGTGGATTAGAAGGGGTCAATAGGGAAAAAAGGGGGAACAACTGCAGTACTTTCAATAATAAAGATTAAAAAAAAAAAAAAAAAAGAAAGACAGGATAGCCTGGATCTTTACTATTTAGCTGTGTAAATCAGGGAACATTATTTCAGCTCTTCAAATTGTAGGTTCTTCATTTTAAATATAGGATATTTTGTGATTATGAAATGACATAATATTTGCAGAGTACCCAATACAGACTAAATGCTAAATAAGTGTTTACTATCATTATTATTATTTTAAAGTTTCATTATCTCTTGAGAGAGAGAGAGAAGGAAGGCCCATTCTCTGAGCAAATCGATGGGGATAGTAAACATTTGGCTTGGCCCACTTTGGTATCTAGTTTTGGTTTTATCAGTCATGTGAACCTTGTTATTCAAAACCCTGCGGGCAATGTTGAGGATGCTGCTACTGGAGCAGAGGTAAACATGGTGAGATTAGCTAGGATTCCAAACTGCTGCTCAGGAAGAAATGGGAGGCCCACAACTACATGGACGCCAGAACTGGAGGCGGAGTTAAGGCGGGCTTTCATCGCTTTCTCTGTAGGCAAGGATCACCTGGAAATACTATTGAACTCTTTTGAAAGGTACTTTTCAACCCACATGATTTACAACATAAAACTGGATTTATAATCTCTTCCTTTCTGATAGAAGCAATCTCAGGTACAGGGACCTGGCCAAAGATGGCCATACTGACTTGAGGTCGAAGGAAAGAAGGCGAATTCATTCAACTGGCAGAATTTTCAAGAAATCCTGGCTTTTTCCACATCCTTTTGTCTTTAATCTGGAAAACTGAGAGGTGAGGGCTCTTTTTAAAATATATTATTCCCAGTTTTATTATGATATAATCGCCATACAACAAAAGCTCTGATCCAACCTGTTCCTACAAACCTGAGTCCAGGTTTTCAGCTGTGGTTGTCATTAACATGCAAGAATTATTAAAGACCATCTCATGATTTCAACTTCTTACTTGGGTTAAATTTCATCAAGGATCTCATTAAGATGTTAATCTATACATTTAAATTAAATTAAATGTGTATTTAATTGTTTTCAGGAAATAGTCATTACTTTTTTGCATAAAAAACAGTGGATGTGTATAAAAAAAAATCTGTGTATATAAAAGTAATCTCCAGCTCTGTCCTCAACGTTGGCAGGGGGAAATGGGGATGGCGGAAGAGGGGCAAATTGTATACTTAGCTGGTACAATTTGTCCTCTCTTGGCTTCAGTATGTGTCAAGTATTCAAATGCTGTCAGTTTCTCTCTTGGGGTGCTTTTGTGGATCTTGGAGACACCTGACAGCATTCCTTGAGGTGAACAACGATAGTGTTATAGGATAGTAAGAAGCTAGGAAAATCCTGGGACATGTAGAATAGGGAAACCAAACAGCACTTTGCAGTGAGCTAGTAAATTCTATCTTCCCTAAACCAAGGACACTTAAGAGTAAATAGTTTGAACTTCTCCCCAACCAGAGAGTCAATAGCTTAAAGCACCCTACTCAGGAAGACAGATAATAGAAATCCAATTAGTGCCATTTGCCAACCACATCCAAGGACAGACAAATTAAGAGAATAAATCTCATTTTGGTACATCAGCATCAAGCTGATGAATATTCTATTGATCCTCCCCTAAGACCTCCCCTAAATGCCCAGCCTTTAAAACCCCTGAAAGGTCCCCAGCCCACTCTCCCTCCAGGGAGCACACCTGTGCCATCCCCTCCCCGCTCTCATTCCCTCACAGGCAGGTGTCTCCTACACTCCAAGGGACCCCATGAGACTTGCAACCAGTGCAGCAATGCATAGGGCAGCTCGTTCCAGGCTAACCCCCTGACCCTGTCTCCAAGGCCCCCTTTTCTCTGACTTCCCAGGGAGCCAAAGCAGCTCTGCCTAGGCTCTCCTGTTGCTCCTTCTACACCCTTCCTTGTTTCACTGTCCTAAGTGTATTTTTGCTGCTGTCAATAAATTCTTGCTTGCTTTTCTATATTTTGTCTCTTGATTGAAATCTTTCCTTCAAGAAAACAAGAACGGAGGTCTCACTGTCTCGCCAGTAACAATGGGACTCTCCTCTTAGCGTTCCTTCCCTGGGCTCTGCCCAGAGTGCACCCCACAGCCTCTCTTTGCAGAGCCCTCTTTGCCAGAGCAGGCAGGCCTCTCCAGGCCCCAATCAAGACAAACGCAAGCCTGGAGCTTTGCAGCACCCATCTGTTCCAAGAAAAAGTGCGAACTTAGTAGAGACTGTCCTCTCTGCCGCCCCCTTTCTTGGCCTCACTTAGAGAATGACACCACTTCTCCTGGCAAGAAGCCAGCACTGCCCTCTGTGTCCATGTACGTCCCCAAACTCCAGGGCAAACTGGCCAGAATCTCCCAAGCATGCTTCTATCTGGGACCCATGCAACTCAGGGCCCCCGTTTCACAGCACAATAATCATTCATCAGGGGAAGAAGTACTGTCTTTCCTTCTTGCGCCTGGTTTCTATTTTGGGGGTTTCTTGGGGCTTTCTCACGTGGTTTGCTGCAGTGGGTGAGAAGCACTCTCTCTTCCCCCCATGGGGTAGAGGAAGGACACCCCAGCATAGACTTGACTTTGATGGTTCTCTTGAACCTCCTCTCAGATTTCTCCTCTGTTTTATAGGAGTCTGAGGTAAAAGACGGGGCTGATAGTTGCTCGACTGGTTCTGCTGTATTTTAATAAGCCTGGCATAGGTTTCCCCATTGTTCTTAAATTTGGGGCTTCAGCTAAAATTTTAAGAAAAGGAGGAAAGTTATAAACATTTGACTAAGTGAGTATTTGTCTCAGAGTGATTTATAGAAGCAAAAATCTGGCACCATCTTAAAAGTCCCTCAATCAAGGATTTAATAAACAAATGATGGTATTCATTAAGGATATTATGTGTGAAGATACTCATGATTATACTGTTAAGTAAATAAAAGAAGAACAGTGTATAATCTAATCTCATTTTTGTTGAAAAATGTGTGTGTGTGTGCACTGAAAAATCTTTTTAAAAAAATATATTTATATTTATTTCAGTGAGGAAGGGAGAAGAGATAGATAGAAACATCAATGATGAGAGAATCATTGATCGGCTGCCTTCTGCATGCTCCACACTGGGGATCAAGCCTGCAACCTGGGTATGTGCCCTGACTGGGAATCGAATTGTGACCTCCTGGTTCATAGGTCAACACTCAACCACTGAGCCATGCTGGCTAGGCTGAAAAATCTTTATAATGGTTATCTCTAGATGTGGCATTATGGGAACTTTAATTTCCTACTCATTTCTGTTTTTCCCCCTTTCAGTTTTATTGAGTTATAACTGACATACAGCATGGTGTAAGTTTAAGGTGTCCAGCATAATGACTTGACTTCCATATATCGTGAAATAATCACCACAATAAGTTTAGTTAACATGCATCATCTCATGTAGACACAAAAAAAGAAAAATAATTGTCCATGATGAGAACTTTTAGTATCTACTTTCTTAGCAACTTTCAGATATACCATACAGCAGTGTTAATTACAATCATCATGTTGTACATTATATCACAGTACTTATCTGTCTTAAAACTGGAAGTTGGTACCTTTTTTCTCTATGCCACCTCTGGTAACAGCAAATATATCTCTTTTTCTATGAGATTTTGTTTTAAGATTCTATATATACTGTGTTTCTTGAATTGTTTTACATTGAGCATGTTTTATTTTAACAGAGAAAAAGCAATAGTGGAATTTACATTTTTTGAGTACTCGATTTAAAAAATTTAAAAATATTTTAAAAGGAAGGCGACAGACTGGCAGCTGAGATGGTGAAGAGTGAGGAAGAAAATGTGGCAGCAGAGCTGAGACTGGGTGAGTCAAGAGAGACGTCTAGGTGTGAAACGGAAGGAGATGCTCACTCTCAGGGTCATGCCTCTCTTGCCTCACCCTAGTTCTAGCCCTGTGTGTCTGAAAAAAACCCCAAAAGAGCAAATTGTGGAAGGTATTGCTCTGTTTGTCCCCCAGACTACCAGCCTAGACAGGGGAAAGAATGTGTATGCCCCATAGTCTAATTTCTGCAAAGATAATCAAAGGCTCTTAGACTTTTTCTGCTGCTTTATCTTCCATCATTGGTATAGGGCTGAAGTGGATATCATATCAGTTCTTTATCATTAAACCTCAGATTTAATTCTAAATTCCTTTTCCAAGCTCCACTTTTGTTTCAGCCTGAATCTCACCATCAACTTACAGCTGTTAACTGCCATAATGACAACACGAGTTTGGCAATGACCTGGGTTCATAGTTATGGATTCAGTAGGCATTTGTTACACGTATAGAGTAAACATAGTACCATGAGAGAGATAAAGAAATATAAGAGTTAACATAATGTTTCCTTCAAGTTTCAAAGTGATAGGATGGTCACACTGGAAAGTTAAGCACAGAAATGTTACTCCACTAACTCAAAACAATTCTGGTTTATAATTTAAAAAGTCCCAAAGCAGGAAAAAAAATTCGCTGAGCAGAAAATATGGCTGGTTTGATGTCTCTATTACTTTCTGTACACAGGAAGTGGAAGCGGTCCCTAAGGCCAGATCATATAGGATTTAAATTGTCTCTCTACAGGTGCTGATCTAACAAACTTCACTCTCTGATTTACTTTGTAGTTCTTCCTAAGTCTAACAGATTGGAAACCTTTAATATTAACGTATAAGAGTTGACATCATACAGAAGTTCTCCCAGCCAGCTCAGACTATTAAGTGGAATAATTTTGTACATTTGAATATAATTTCAAATATTGAAGGAAACGGTGAACTACATTCAGCATACTCCAAGGGCAAAAAGCATGTTCATCCTTTGGCAAAAATTGCTGTAAAAATGGTTATATTTTTGGTAAAGTTACATTTGGGGGGAGCTTCCATTTTCTGGCACATTCACTTAAGGGAAAACCCCATTTGCTGATAATGCGGAAGACCAGAGGCATTAGCGTGAGAGGGGGCTGTGCCTACACAGCAGTGAGGAGAGCAGGAACTGCAGTCCTGCAGAAAGGATTGCAGGAAGGTTTCACGAGGAAGGTTTCACCAGGGATGAGTGTGAGCTGCAATGGAGACAGGAAGCCATCCCACAGAGGGAGTCAACACACCCTGGAGAGAAGCAGTGAAGTGCATGGGAGGCCCAGGAAGGTGAACAGGAGAGATGAAGGTCACTATTCAGACCTCAGGGTATGAGGTCCCAGATTTGCAAGGCTACAAGTGACACTGGAAACTCAGAGCCATGTATCAGCAAATCATGAAGGGAAAACCATTACAAGTTAGCAGTTGACTGGATATGGATAATGGGAGCAGAGAGGAGTAGAAAATGATTTCAGGGTTCCAAGTTTGGGAGATGAAGTTACCCTTGCCATATCCTTAATGAAACTTGATGTAAAAACATTTTTGTCAGTTGGGGAGATGGGTGGTGGAAACTGTATTTCTTTATATGTGATGCGTTTAAGATGGTAGACACCCATACCTGTGCATGTGTTTGGGGGTCCTGATTGGCAGTAGGACCACTGGAGCTAAGCCTGAGAGAGTAGAGCCTCTAGCCTTCATAACAGACCCTCCAAAGAGGGGGCTGTGCATAGGATGTCCTTCAGACTCTACCTCAGATGTGACTCAGTGTCTTGTCCTATTAATCTGTGGACTAGCATCTCAAAGTTATTTTGATTGTAGGCTCCTGCTCTCACCTTGTCACCCAGATTCAGCTTTCTTTCAGCATTTTGGGCCTTACTGTATGTTTATGTTTGTTGTTTTACCTCTCCTCATTAGAATCGGCGACTCCACTTGTACTCCACTTCTGCCTACAGACATATTTCTTTATAGCCCAGAACACTATTCACTTAGTCTTTACATGTGTACCTTCTTTAGCAATTGCTGAACTCTTGAGTGCAGAAACCATGTTTTTGAATCTCTAGTGCCCAGTGTATTTCTTGGCACCAGAGGATCTCAATAGATGTTTAATGAATGAAGGAATGGCTGAATGGCATCTGATTCAAGTGCATACCATATTTCCATTTTCACTGTTCATCTCTCCATACCCCTTTCTCTGAGGTAGGACAGAGGCTGGGCTAAACACATCAGGGAATGGAGGATGAAGAAGAAACCAGAGAGCCTTGAGGAGCCCTGTTTGGAGATGGGAAGTGGAAGTAGGGCAAGAACCTAAAAATCAGAGCTTATCAGCAAAAACGGCCAGAGAGCCAGGCCCACAGCATTGTAGGGGCCATGGGAGGAAAGAACTTTGAGAATGAAATTAAAAAAGTGCAGTGAGGAAAACCAAGATGGTGGCATAGGTAAACACTGGAGATTGCTGCCTCGCACAACCACTTCGAGAATACAACTAAAAGACGGAACGGACATCATCCAAAACCACAGGAAGGCTGGCTGAGTGGAAATTCTACAACTAGAAGGAAAGAGAAAAGCATACCGAGACTCAGAGGAGGTGTGGTGCGGAAGTACAGAGGTACGGAGGCGCATGTGGAGAGGGCTGGAGGCTGAGGACACGGTTGTCTTTTTCAATCAAGAGGGAGTCTCAAGCTCTAAGCTCCAGTTCTGGGCGAGTATCTGGGGACCCAGACTCATATGGGAGAAACTGGACTGTCTGGCATCGGTAGGAACTAGAGGGCTGCTTTCTCTCAGAGGTGCTTGCAGCGATTGCTGGGACACTGAGAAGCGGGGTCTCTGAGAGCAGCCATAGCTGCTTGCTCTGCCCTGTTGGTCCCCTGGGACCCCGCCCCACCCAAGGAGGCTTTTGCATATGAAAAGTCTGGCCCTTTGCAATCTGAAAATTACCTAACAAATTGCAGCTGGCCCAAGGCCCCAGGCAACTTGCATTGCTTCACACCTGGCTCCTGCTGGATAGCCTCAGGTAGAGGCTAGATTAGCACCTCCTTAGAGATCCAGGAGCCAGTGTGCCCGGTGGTCAGAGTGGGACCATCCAGATTGCATCTCCTCGGATCCATAAAGGACACATTCAGGGGGGCAGACTCAGTGAGTACCAAAGCCCCACTGAAGCAAGTCTTGCCCCGAAGGGGTGTCTCCAGCACAGAAACTCTTCCACTGCATACACAGCTGATTCTCACAGCCAATTGGCCTGGAGGTCAATTCCTCCCACTGATACCTACAACAATCAAGGCTTAACTACAACAAGACTGTGCACAAAGCCCACAAGGGGGTGCACCAAGAGTGTCCACCTCAGGTAATTGGGGAGGCTGAGCCACTGGGCCCTATAGGACATCTAGCACAGAAAGCCACTCTAGTAACACAGGGAAACAGTCAAAATGTGGAGACAAAGAAACAGGAAACAAATGACAGAAATGGAGGAAAGCAAACTATTGGATATAGAGTTCAAAACCACACTTTCAAGGTTTTTCAAGAACTTTCTAGAAACTGCAGACAAATTTAGTAAGACCCTCAAAAAGACGGGTGAGACCGCCAGTAAATGTAGTGAGATCCTCAAGAAATCTAGTGAGACCATCAAGGGTATGAAAACGGACCAACTAGAAATTAAGCATACACTGACTGAAATAAAGGATATTATGCAAAGTTCCAACAGCAGACTAGAGGATCGCAAGAATCAAGCCAAAGATTTGAAATACGAAGAAGCAAAAAACACCCAACCAGAAAAGCAAAACGAAAAAAGAATCCAAAAATATGAAGATAGTGTAAGGAGCCTCTGGGACAGCTTCAAGAGTACCAACATCCGAATTATAGGGGTGCCAGAAGAAGAGAGAGAGCAAGATATTGAAAACCTATTTGAAGAAATAATGACAAAAAACTTCCCCTACCTGGTGAAAGAAATAGACTTACAAGTCCAGGAAGCACAGAGAACTCCAAACAAAAGGAATCCAAAGAGGACCACACCAAGACACATCATAATTAAAATGCCAAGAGCAAAAGACAAAGAGAGAACCTTAAAAGCAGCAAGAGAAAGAAACTCAGTTACTTACAAGGGAATACCCATATGACTGTCAGCTGATTTCTCAACAGAAACCATGCAGGCCAGAAGGGAGTGGCAAGAAATATTCAAAGTGATGAATGCCAAGAACCTACAACCAAGATTACTTTATCCAGCAAAGCTATCATTCAAAATTCAAGGTCAGGTAAAGAGCTTCACAGATAAGGAAAAGCTAAAGGAGTTCATCACCACCAAACCAGTATTATTTTCAATGCTGAAAGGTATCCTTTAAGAAGAGGAAGAAGAAGAAAAAGGTAAAGATACAATTATGAACAACAAATACACATTTATCAACAAGTGAATCTAAAAATCAAGTGAATAAATAATCTGATGAACAGAATAAACTGGTGATTATAATAGAATCGGGGCATAGAAAGGGAGTGGACTATTCTTGGGGGGGAAAGGGGTGTGGGGGATGTGGGAAGAGACTGGACAAAAATCGTGCACCTATGGGTGAGGACAGTGGGGGTGGGGGAGGGCAGAGGGTGGGGTGGGAACCGGGTGGAGGGGAGCTATGGGGGGGAAAAGGAGAAACAACTGTAATAATCTGAACAATAAAGATTTAATTATTAAAAAAAGAAAAAGAAAAAAAAAGTGCAGTGAGTTCTTAAAGAATGAGAGCTGACAAAGACTTAATTTAATGATGAAGAGGTCATGGGAACATTTGAGTGTTGGGTTTCCGAAGAGTGATAGGCTCAGAAACTGGCTAGTGAGGATTTAAGGTGTGAATAGATGCTGAGGAAATGCAGGCAGGAAGTATAAATGATGCATTTTATGAGTTTGGTAATGAAAAGAAGATAAGGAGGACTTTTGAAATATGGTAGATTTTTTCACTTAAAGTGTATTATGAGAATTTTTACATGTGATTATTTCTCAAAAAAAAAAAAAGAGATTAATGACTGCAAATTACTTCACTGTGTGCAGAACTGATATTGGCAGATGACCATCAATAAAATATACTGTTCAACTTCCACTTGTGTTGGTTGGGTGTCTGTTTTAATTAGTTGGTATCTCATTGGTATTTAAATATTTTTAACATTATCCTGATTATATGAGTACATTATATCTACTTCTATAATATAATAACTATGTTAAAAAAAACTATAAGACTTTTAAATTTCAATGTAATACCCATTTCTCCTATTTCTCCTGTATCCCTGTTTGCATACTTGAGAAAAGAGATGTCGCATATTTTCTATTTTTTAAAAGTTAGGTAGATTTACATAAATATCTTCATGGTTTAGCCCTTAACTAGCTGTCCTGTCAACATTATTCTTACTAGTGTTTCATACTGTATTTTTTATGAACTCAAAATTGTAGTAGCTTTTTAAAAATAATTCTTCTTGCCCTGGCTGGGTGGCTCAGTTGGTTGGAGTATCATCCCGTACACCAAAAAGGTTGCAGGTTTGATTTCCAGTCAGGACAATACCTAGGTTGTGGGTTCAATCCCCAGTCAGGATATGTATGGGAGGCAACCTATTGATGATGTTTCTCTCACATTGATGTTTCTCTCTCTCTCTCTCTTCCTTTCTCTCTCTCTAAAATTCAATAAAAACATATCCTTGGATAAGATTAAAAATAATAATTCTCCTTTTCCAGATAATTGTGCTCCTTTTTTTCTTGGTATTCTGACCTATTCCATTTCTCTTCCATCTCACCTTTTTTTTTTTTTTTAATAATGTGGGAGCTTAAAATTCCCAGTTCCTTGTTTAAAAAGTATGTTAAGTATTATTTGGGCAAATAAACCTCTTTATGTGGCAGCATTGTCAAGAATCTAGTAGATCTATTTTTGTTTTGTTTTTCTCAGGAACAAAAAGTACAGATAGTCCTGCCTCTAACTTGGGACAATTCATGCATACTTTCATCTACCGTCTCTCTGTCTGCTGCAGATGATGAAAGATGAAAGATGGTCCCTGCCTGCAAGCGGTTCTTTTCAAGTAATGGGGCTGATTGAATGCATAGATAATGATGTGAAAATGCTATCAACAAGCAAGGAGATTAAGTGCCTAAAAGCAATGTGACTCACACCATCAATCACCCTTTTTAAGAGCTTCACCTGAGAATAGTGGTGTTGCAATGAATGGTAAAGGAGGTGCAGAGCAGGTACTTTTTAAAGGCCTTCAGAGGGAAATGGTGACCAGCATACTCTCAGAGTGAACTGTTCCTGTGGACAAGTTTAACAAACTCTTGAAGGCCACAGTGCCACCATTTGGCATTTTGCTGCCCTAATGTAGTTTCTGGTGTTTGCAAAAAACGCATTGACCTTTTGATGACCCCTGGGTCTGTGGAAAATAATGAATTGATCTTGAAGAATCATAGACTGGAATAGTAGAGGGTCTTGATTTACCTGTAGACTAAACGGAGCTTGACTCATTGAAGTAAGTGCTGGGCTTGATTGTCTTTATGACCAAGACATTTTCATAACAAATACATCTTGCTAAGATATCTCCCAGCTACAGTTCATTCATTCAACTTCTTCCTTTATCTTTCTGGGGTAAATTCTGTAGGAAAAATTTTTTAATCTATAGAGTAATTTTATTATAGAGTAAAACTCTCCACAGCAGAAACATTTTTACTTCTTTTATAGATATAGATACAAATATAACATTTATGCCTATTTATTGTCAATATAAGAGATGCATTGAAGCACGAAAATGATCTAAGTTTAGCTCTAGTGAACTTTTCCAATGAACTATGGGGGGAGCTGTTTGTAAAATCCTGGGAGATTAGATTTACTTTCTTCTTCTCCCTTCATTCTCCTCCTCCTTTCTCTCCCTTCTCCACCTGTCTCTTTCTAATGTTATGATTTAAGATAACCCAATATATCAAAAGCAAAACTATAGAAACAAGGCAAGCTCTAGCTGGTTTGGATAGAAATAAGGCAATCCAGGACCATTTGTATTGCAAAGGATTCTCTACTTTGCTAAATAACTTCCCTTAACTAGAAACTATAAATAATATTTGATTTATAAAATTTCTTGTCCAAACAATTTTTCTAGGAACATAGAGTACAAGTACAATACAATGTGTTTTTTTCCTCCTACTTTGTACCCTCTTTGAAGGATAATCAATCAACTGGTTTTTCCTGAACTTCCAAATAAAAATACAAGAGTTGCCCTGACCGGTTTGGCTCACTGGATAGAGCGTCGGCCTGGGGACTGAAGGGTCCCAAGTTCGATTCCGGTCAAGGGCATGTACCTTGGTTGCAGGCACATCCCCAGTGGGGGCGGGTGCAGGAGGCAGCTGATCGATGCTTCTCTCTCATCAATGTTTCTGACTCTCTATCCCTCTCCCTTCCTCTCTGTAAAAAATCAATAAAGTATATTTAAAAAAATACAAGAGTTAACAATGTACATTTTAATAAAAAAATCTAATGATGACACAGACTCACATGATCCTTTTACTCTAGTGAAAAGCCAGAATTGTTTCTATTCATTCACTCATTGAACACATTTTAAAAAAATGTTTTAAATTTATTTCAGAGAGGAAGGGAGAGGGAAAGTAAGATAGAAACATCAATGGTGAGAAAGAATCATCATTGATTGGCTGCCTCGTGCACTTCCCCTACTGGGGATTGAGCCTGCAACCTGGGCATGTGTCCTGACCAGGAATCGAACTGGGGACTTCTTGGTTCGTGGGTTGATGCTCAACCAACTGATCCACACTGGCTGGGCCATTGAACACATTTTAATGAGCATGCAAAGAGCTCCCTGTCCTCTTGGTGAGGCCACCATTCACAATCACCATCTTCTCCTCCCCCGTCCCCACTGCACGTGGCCTACATGACCAACCCCAACAGATGTTATGGTGAGAACTGATTATCCGCCTCTCCTAAAGAGACTAATTAGGACTAACCCTGTCAGGCCCTGCATGCCTGTCTGCCTTAGTCATCACCAGAAACCCAACCTCTCTGGTCATTCGTCACTGGGGTTTTCTCTCCATACTGTTTGAATTCCCCTCAAGTTCTTTCACTCTGTCATCTGCTACTTGGGTGCATCACTGGGTGAGGGGGTGGGGGGCGAAGGGGGCAAGGAGAGAGGGGAGTGCTTTCACAAGTACCATCTCATTTAACTCAACAACACTGCGACATGCCATATCATCATCCTTATTTTATGGATGAAGAATCTGAATATCAGAAAAAGTATCTTGCCCAAGGAGATACTAGATGTGGCAGAGATGGTATTTTAAGTAAGGTCCTCTGTTACCAAATCAGATTCTCCTTTCACTCTAAAGACACGATGACACACAAATGTTTGGCACACAGCAAGTGTATCGGTCCTTCAGTTCATTGTCCTTTCCACACATCAAAGCATCACCCTAAACTCGAGTGCAGTTTGGCAAAGCTGAGAGGCTGTGAAGTTCTTTGTGGAAGTAACAGATAGGGTGTTCTGAGAGGTGGTGGCTTCTCCTCCAACTTTTTATCAGATAAACAGGAGTATCCTTTCTTTTGATCTTTTGTGAAATAGGTTGCTCATTGAGGTTCTAGAAGCAACCAAAACTAGCCATTCACTTGATTTGAAAATATCTCTTTTGGGGGATTTTTACAGTGTTTTAGACTTTTTGAAATAAAAAGCTATTTTGTAGGCCTGGCAGTTGATAAACCGGAAAATTTTACCCTCTAACAAAATTATGTTCTTTTCATTTCCTTCCATTTTTCTGGTACTGTGTGGAATATATTGTCATCTATAGACTTGCTATTTGGGGTCCAGTCTGAATAATGAGAGGATGGCATATATTTGAGTGTGTGTTTTTGAAAGAAGGGAAAAATAGATGTGATGGACAAAGCCAGCTAACATAGAGAGCAAATTAAATACTGAAGTTCACAGGAGGACTGACCTGGATAAGTCACTAGAGTCAAATGGTTGTGCCTCAGTTGTCCCTATTATGTAACAATCTTTTAGGAAATATAAACTAACAGAAGGACAGATGTCCATACTGTGTATGAGGAAATTTCCTATCTTCTGCCAGAATTATATAACATAACATAAATCTAACTGAATACCATAGTTGTAATGCAAAAGGATGCCAAATTGCATACAAAATATTTTGAGTCACTTATTTAAGTCCAAAATATGGCTTTTACTTGTAGTTATGATTACTGTGGGACACATTCCTCTCTGAACATAAAAGTATCTGAATAATGAAATTATTTTACTATTAAAGTGGAGCCTGCATAGTACATTAGGGAGTTAAATGGCTTTTGAATAGGGCGGGCTGGGTTCAAATCCCAGCTCCACTACTCCTAGCTGTGTGACATTAAGTGTTAAGCTAATTGTTTAATCTCTTTGAGTTTGACCGTCAGTTTTCTTATCTTTATAAAATGTAGGTAATAACACCTATCTCAAAGGTTTGTGGGAAGGACTAAATTAAAGATAGTAGATGTAAATCACTTAGCACAGTTCTTGTGATACAGTGATCACCCAATGAAAGGCAGTTGTTACTATGGAACTACAATTATCTAAAGTACTTACTGCTGATTCTGTTTGTCCCCCCACCCCACCCCCCCTAATGCTCTAGTCATTTAAAATAAGTTAGCCCTATCTAGGTGGCAGAGTTAGTTGGAGCATCATCCAGTGCACCAGATGGTTCGGTCCCTGGTCAGAGTACATACTGGAGGCAACTGATTGATGTTTCTTTCTCTCTCTCTCTCACTCTCTCCATATATATGTATATATATGTATATGTATGTATGTATATGTATGTATATATATATATATGTATGTATATATGTATATGTATGTATATATGTATATGTATGTATATATATATACATGTATATATCCTTATATACTAGTATATCCATATATATATATATATATATATATATATATATATATATCCATGGATATATATAGATATATTCATCTCTATCTCCCCTTTACTCTCTCTAAAAATCAATAAAAACATATCCTCAAATGAGGATTAAAAAAGATAAATCCTATCTAATAAAAGAGAAACATGGTAATTAGTGTACATCCGCTACCCTTCCCATTGGCTAATCAGCGAGATATGCAAATTAGCTGCCAGCCAAGATGGCGGCCGGCAGCCAGGCAGCTTGAAACTAACATGAGGCTTGCTTGCTTCAGTGACGGAGGACTCCAACGTTCCCCGCCTGCCTTGCCGGCCTCTGAGCTTGCAGTTTGAAACATAGTTACAAATATAGAAGCTAAACAAAACCCCAGAAACCTGCTTTCAGTGAGCCGGGATCTCAGAGCTGGAGTTGATACAGTGTTTCGATTATAGAACACAAACAAACCAGATACCTGCTTTCAGCAGCAGAGGCCTCAGAGCTGGAGTCAGAGCTAAAGCTGGCCCAGAATAAAAAAAAAGAAAAAAAGGAGCAGTTGGGAGCTTCAGTCACCCACCAGCCTGAAAACAGCCCTCAGCCCCTCACCCAAACTGGCCAGGCACCCCAGTGGGGACCCCCACCCTGAAGGATGTGTGACCAGCTGCAAACAGCCCTCAGCCCCTCACCCAAACTGGCCAGGCACCCCAGTGGGGACCCCCACCCTGAAGGGTGTGTGACCAGCTGCAAACAGCCATCATCCCCTCATCCAGGCTGGCCAGGCACCCCAGTGGGGACCCCCACCCTGATCCGGGACACCCTTCAGGGCAAACCAGCCGGCCCCCACCCATGCACCAGGCCTCTATCTTATATAGTAAAAGGGTAATATGCCTCCCAGCACCAGGATCAGCGGAGCCGCGAGGCCTCCTGCCACCGGGATCAGCATGACAGGGGGCAGCGCCCAAACCCCCTGATCGCCCTGTGGCTCTGTGTGTGACATGGGGCGGGGCCACAACCTCCCTATCCACCCTGCTCTGTTTGTGACTGGGGAAGGCGCCCCAACCCCCTGATCAGCCCTGCTCTGTGCCTGATAGGGGGGAGCTCCCCAATGCCCTGATCGCCCTGCAGCTCTGTGTGTGACAGCGTGCGGCGCCCCAACCCCCTGATCGGCCCTGCTCTGTGGGTGACGGGGCGGTGCCCCAACTCCCCTATCGGCCCTACTCTGTGAGTGACAGGGGGGAGCTCCCCAACCCCCTGATTGACCCTGCTCTGTGCGTGACAGTGGGGAGTTTCCCAACCCCCTGATCCGCCCTGCTCTGTGCGTGACAGGGTACGGAGCCCCAACCCCCTGATTGGCCCTGCTCTGTGCGTGACAGGGGGTGGCGCGGCAACCTCCCCATCGACCCTGCCTTGAGTGTGACAGGGTGCTGTGCCCCAACCCCCCAATCAGCCCTACCCTGAGCGTGACTGAGTGTGGCATCACAACCTCCCAATCCGCCCTGCTCTGTGCATGACAGGGGGCGTCACCCCAACTCCCCAATTGGCCCTGCTCTGAGCCTGACCAGGGGCTGCACCTAGTAAATAAAATGAAATAAGATAAAAAATTTGAAATATATGTGTCACAGAAACATGGATCTTTCTATCCTTTCTAAAGTATATCTATTCAGACTCCAGTTCCACCTAATAAATTCTTAGAACAGCTGGGTTTTCTGTGGATGATTTCTGTAATAAATGACCAAGTGTGACATTAAAAAAAAAAAGATATTTTTAGCAGAAGACTATGTGACTGTATCCTATTTTGATTATCTATTGCTGCATATCATTTATCCTAAAATTTGATGACATAAAATAACAGTCATTTTATTGCTTCTAATGATTGGAACGTGAATAGTACATATTGTCTCTGCCCTGCATGATGTGTGCTGAGGCTGGTCCTTCTGAAATAGCTCCTTCAGCCACATGTCTGACAACTCAGCTGAAACAGCTGGGAGCTGGTAGAACAGTTCTATCAGGGCCATATGCCCAGGGCTGGTTCTTGCTGTTGCTCAGGTTCCGGGTTCTCCCCTACAACTCCGCTCCATGTGGCTTCTCCTCCAGGGTAGAAGGCAGCTCAAAAGGGGAAAATAACTTCACCCCTTAATGTGAGAAGCATCATGCAGTACCAACATGGGGGAATTGTTGGGGACGTCGCTGGAGACTAGTTACCACAGACTCCTAAAAATGTGTCCATCTAGTCCTCCCGTTTAGTTTCCTAATCCCTATTTTGGAATAAATCCCTCTTTAAATGGTCTAGAACCTTTTTAAGTCATGTATAAGTACACTCTTAGGAGGACATTTTAATCTTTCATTCAATTCAGGTACCTTCTTCACATAGTCTTTCTAAACTGAAACATTCAGATTCCAAACCGTCTTGGGAATTATGCCTAAAACAGACTTTAAAATGAGATTACAGACCCAGATGGGCAAACAAATGGTGTGTTCTGGTTAAACAAATACACCAACCTGAAACGTTGCATTGGGTTTTAATTTATTGACTTAATATAGCCTGCATACAGGTGAGATTACACCAGGAGGAGGGACTATATATGTGGAAATGACCAGATTGCTTTGTGGTTTGTTGTATTTTGTTTTTGAGCATTTTAAATATTTTGTCATGGGACTTGTCCTGTGAAGATGCCCAGGCTCACCTGGAATGTGTCTGTATCCTGCAGCATCCACTGTGCCAAGGGTTGACTGGCTCCCTGGGAATTTTGTCAGGGCCAAGAGCTGGTGTGGGTCCGCTCTGGACTCACAGAACCAGATGTTATCAGTGGGTGCCGATGACACGATGAATCAGCCTCCCACAGGTTGTGTTGACCTGGAGGGTTTTTTTTTTACATTGTTTGTTTAGGCATCAATTAGATTACAAGTGCTGTGGGCAGGGCCCTGTTTTATAGGTAACATCCCTATAAATACTGACATGTTCCTAATGGACCAGAATATTAATTTCAGCATGGCAAAACCATCTCTATCTTCTAGATGCCTCTTGCCTCCTAAGCTCTTTGAGAGTGAAATATTCCAATAAACATAGTCTCTTAATTGTACCTCATAACCTAGATTCCTTAGGGGATGAGTCACCATTAACTCAAATGGGAGCGTTTCTCCCCTCCTCTATACTTCCATTGATGTTTGCTGCCTGGCTTTGTTCACTTCAGAAATTTTAAATAGCAGAAGGTCCAGCAAGAGAAATTACACACCTTTTAAAGATATACTTAGTAGCTTTGTAGTTTGAAGAAAATCATATTGTGCTCCCTTCCTCTCTTCCTCCCTCCTTTCCTTTATCAGACGTTTATGGGGTGTCTTCTATGTGAATTCACTGCACTACAAGTTGTTGGGGGCACAAAGATGAAGGACACCCAGCGCCTACCCTCTAGAGAGTTAAGTATGTTCTCAGGATAATTAGTAGGTTATTGTGGGGCTTGAACAATTGTGTGTCAGGAATGCCATACTCCAGTACAAACACAGAAGTTATTCTGGTGAGTGTACTCTCAGAACTGAACCAGTGGTAAAAACCAGGGAGTTTTCTTGCAGAATCCTGGTAATGAGACCCACCAGGTAGACTTCAGCCTGTCTTCCTTTGACCCCTGACTTGGCCTCTGAGGCCTCTTTGATAAACTTCTAGGCTTTACATATTCTTTTCAAAACATCCCAATACTTCTTAGAAATAATTAGATGCCATTTTCTAGACTTATACTAATACTAGAGGCCTGGTGCACGAAATTCGTGCGGGGTGGGGGGGTGAGGGGGGGTGGGGGTGTCCCTCAGCCCGGCCTGCACCCTCTCCAATCTGGGACCCCTTGGGGGATGTCCGACTGTCGATTTAGGCCCAATCCCTGTGGGCCTAACTGCTTTTGCCTGCTAGCCTGATCGCCCCCTAACCACTCCCCTGCCAGCCCAATTGCCCCCAACTGCCCTTCCCTGCTGGCCTGATTGCTCACAACTGCCCTTCCCTGCTGCGACCCACCTCCTCCTCTGGGACCCGCCTCCTCTGTGCTAGGTGGAGGAGATGCCAGGACCGGCCTCCTCTGCGCCACACAGAGCTGCGGGACCCCCAGGCCTTACCACACGGAGTGGCCGCCGGGTCCTGCCTCCACCGTACGCACGGCCATCTTTGTGGCGCCATCTCTGTGGTGGCCAACTTGTGATGACTTTGCGCAAGAGGGTGCGAGGACTATGTAGGCTTTTGTTAGTATAGATTTTCTCTCTGTTTACAAAAAATAAGATGGCTCTTACTTTAAACCTACAAGTCAAGGTTGCTGTGGGGATTACTAGTAAAGATATACATAAAAACACCACTTTCCCAATTATAACGTGCTACACCAATATAAATGTTTTGTTACCATTCACCTCTTCTGCTTACAGTAGAAATAAGACTAAAAGCTGTTTGGAAGCCTAGGCTGGTCTGGGAAGTTTGAGCTCTGGTTCCCCTGACACTTTTGGTTATTGGCTGGAGGTCCTGGTCCCTTACCATGTGGGCCTCTCCATAGGGTGACCTAGAAGCTGGCTTCCCCTGGAGCAAGTGATGAGAGAGAAGCCACAACATTGTGAACTAGTCTTGGAAGTGAGATAACATCACCTGTGTGTGAGAGGGACCTGCACAAAGGCATCAATACCTGAAGGAGAGGACCATGGGGAACATCTTGGAGGATAACTGCAACAGTCCAGAAAATTAAGCAAATCGAAGAATTATTCAGATTTGGACCTACATCTAGGACTGTGGGTGAATTTTTCCTGTCTTTGAATTTATCCAGACTTGGGTAAACTTAAGCTTATGTTGTGTAATAATTATCTGTTAATATTTATTAGAGTTTTAAGAGTGCTTATTCCTCTTCAATGAAGGTTATAAAAATGAAAAAAGAAGATACCCTGCCAAGCAAGCTTGTAGGAGTTTATGATCTAAAAAAACAGTTAGCAAATTTTGTCTGTAAAGGGCCAGGTAGTAAATATCTTAGGCACCGTCAACCACCCAGTCTGGGTCACAACTGCTCAGTTCTGCCATTGCAGCCCAGAGGCAGCCACAGACACTTCTTGTGTTACAGCTACTGTGCGATTATTCCAATGAACTTTATAGAAACAGGTGGTGGGCCAGATTTGGCCTATAGGCCATGGCTTGCCAATCCTGATCTAAAAAAACAAACAAACTATAGAATACTAAATCAGAAGGTTCTATCCAGAATCACTGTGAAAGATAAAAGATTTAGTTGTAAATCCTTACCAGTTTCATTTTATAGATTTACTGATTTGTTCTATAAAATGTGGGCAAATAACAAAAAGAAGCTATAGGAGGACCGAAAAGACACAGAGCACTGAAAAATGACATCATAAATGGAATCAGGACACCCTTTGGTTATTTGCACCCTGACCTCTGTTGTAGTAGAATAAATGATTTTGAAATTATGCATAAGAGGAAACAAAAAATTACTCTCTTGTCAACTTCTCTGTTCTTCTGTCTCCCATCTCAATCTAACTGCCACCTCTGCAAAATAACTTTTCAATGATTACTTTTTAATCCTCTGACAAACATCAAAACAGATGTTGATTGCCTTAAACAGGGTGAAGTTCCCTGCAAGTATTTTTTTTTTCTTACAAATTTAAAAAACAAATGGTGTTGGGAACTATCCAAGAAAAAAAACTGTGACTCTCATGAGATAATTAACAATAACCTGGGGTGTCCCAGAATCTGGGTTGGGAATTATTGGCCTAAGGAATTGGGAAAAAGAATCTGAGACTGGCAGGTAAAATCTGTGCATTAATATTGTATTAGATTATGTAAAAAGGTCTGCTCCATCATCTGGGTTTTACCTTCTGCTACTGCCACTAAAAACCCTAATCCAGATTTCCCCGAGGAGCCTATTAGGAGTTTTAAAATTTTTAATTAAATGTTTTTCTAATTATAAGTGAATGTATAACAATTATGGAAAATACAGGAGAGAATGTAAATCACTCATAATCCAATTAGCCAGAGGTGACCACTGTTAAGATTTTTAGCATATTTTCTTATGTTCTTAAATATTTTAACATATATGATAAACAATTTTTATTCTACTTTTTAACTTGTTATTATATCACTGGCTTTACCTCTATGACTTAAAGGATAAATGGCATTCCATAACATGGATATTCTATAATTTACTTAATTATTACCTGAATTGGTTGAGCTGTTTGCAAATTTAATCATAAATAATACTGCCATAACCATCTTTATAAGTAAATCTTTGAATACTTCTTTGATTATTTCCCATAAACATTTCCTAGAAGTAGAATCACAGGGTATAGGTATATTAACATTTTTAAGTCTCATTATAACTACTAATAAATTACTTACTAAAAGGCTAAGCAATTAAGATATCTCCCAGCAGTATGTGAAAACATTGAAATTATTAATTTTAAAATTTTATCTATTGTTACTTTAATTTGCATATTTTGATTAGTAGTGAGGTTGGGAAAATATCTTCATTAACTTTTTCTTCTTTTGAAAATTTTTATTTATTTATTTGTGCCCATTTTCCTGGGTTTGCTAATATTTTTCTTATATATTTGTATGATTTCTTTACCCAGTATGACTCTTCACCAATTGTTGGATATTTTTAAAAAAATATATTTTAGTGATTTTTTACAGAGAAGAAGAGAGAGGGATAGAAAGTTAGAAACATCTATGAGAGAGAAACATCGATCAGCTGCCTCCTGCACGCCCCCTACTGGGGATGTGCCCACAACCAAGGTACATGCCCTTGACCAGAATCGAACTTGGGACCCTGCAGTCTGCAGGCCGACGCTCTATCCACCGAGCCAAACCAGTCAGGCTGTTGAATATTTTTGCTGAAAATATTTTTTGCCTTGGTATTGATTTTCATTAAAAAAAAGTCTGAGAAATTTAAAATTTTGCCTAGTAAAATTACTAGTATTTTTTCTTTTTCATTTCTTTCATTGCTTTTAATCTTAGGAAGTTGTTTTGCCTCCTATATTATCTCCAACATGACATATTATGTTTTCTAATCTTCTTGATTTGATGTTTTTACATTTAATTCTTTCAACCACCTGGAATTAATTTTGATGTATAGGGTAACTTTGTTTGGATTGAAAAGAATGCATGGTATAGAGCAGTGGTTCTCAACCTTCCTAATGCTGTGACCCTTTAATACAGTTCCTCATGTTGTGGTGACCCCCAACCATAAAATTATTTTCGTTGCTACTTCATAACTAATTTTGCTACTGTTATGAATCTTAACGTAAATATCTGATATACAGGATGTATTTTCATTGTTACTAATTGAACATAATTAAAGCATAGTGATTAATCACAAAAACAATATGTAATTATATATGTGTTTTCCGATGGTCTTAGGCGACCCCTGTGAAAGGGTCGTTCGACCCCCAAAGGGGTCGCGACCCACAGGTTGAGAACCGCTGGTATTGAGCTATACAGTTCTCTTGAACTCAGTTTCCCTCTTAGTACTCCTGTTGTTCTTGGTTTCATGTCAGTGTTTCTTTTTACCTGGGGCAGCCTTTTTCATCGCAGGACTGTGGGTGTCTTTGGAGTGCCCTGGATGGCAAAGAGCCGCATTCTTTTCATTCTTTTTCTTCCCTCCAGAAGGCTTAGTAAAATGCTCCACTCAGACCGGCCCAGGCCCGCATCTCTGGGGAGAAGGCCAAGTTTCATTTGAAAGGTACTCAGTAGGCCCACTTCCCTAAACATTTCTTCTCCTCTGAGTTTGCATTGATGCCTGATTTACCTGTCATTTCTTCTCTTTCATTAAACATTTCCCTCTCCTAGAAGTTTTTTCAAAAATGTACTCACTTCAGCAGAGTAGCACAGCGATTTTGTTTCCCGTGGCTGCCCTTATTACCACCCATTCGGTGGCTTAAAGCAGCAGAAATTTATTCTCTCACAGTTCTGGAGGCTAGATGTCTGAGTCAAGGTTTCGGCAGGGCCATCCTCCCTCTGAAGGCTCCAGGAAGATCCTTGCCTCTTCCTCCTGGCTTCTGGTTGTTGAAAGCAGCTCTTGGTGTTCCTTGGCCAGCAGCTGCATTGCTCCCATCTCTGCCTCCGGCATCACATGGCGTTCTTCCCTCCACGTCAGTGTGTGTCTGTGTGTCTGTGTCCATTTCCCCCTTTATGAGGACACCTGTCATCGTATTAGGCCCCCACTGAATCCAGTATGACTTCAGCTTAATTTAACTAATGACATCTGCAAAGACCCAATTTCAAGTAAGGTCACTTTCTGAGGTTCCAGATGAGTATGAATTTTGGAGGTACACTATTTATCCCAGAACACACAGTAAGTGAATAGTGCTTCCATATTTTTACTTTTATTAGATCATCTTTCTGATATGGAACCACAAGAAAATCCTGGGATCTGCAGTGAGGAGGCAAAGGGAGAAAATGAAGAGAAAGCCAAGGGAAACGGGGGGGGGGGGGGGGGAGGGGGGAAGGGGTCAATGTCAGACTCCACCCCTTTGCCTATGGCTGGTCCTATAACAGACAAATAGTAAATTTATATGTGTTTTGCTTTCTGAGTCACTTGCTTGCATTTTAAGTGGGGAAACCAAGTGTTTAGTTAGGTTAATCAATATCTTCCTTTTCTCTCAATAACAAACTATTTGATGGGGAAGTGAAAGGATTCAATGAGTAATCTATTGGCATGATTCATGACAAATGGCTTCATGACAAATCTTTTCTGTTTTCAAAAATATATTTTATAAATTAATAATAATTGCAATTATATGATTTTCTCATATTTGAAGTCTAGTGACAAGTTGTAACTGCTTAATTTGGTAACAAGAGAAAAAGACTTTATTTCCTAATTAGAAGGAACCCTAAGATCTATCATTTTAAAGGGAAGAAAGAAAAGATAACAGATTGGGAAATTAATTTTGCTAATAACATTATTTTAATTCTTTTTAGTAAAAAGCAATTGCTGAAGCTGGGAAACTGCCAATAGTCATTTTCTTCCATTTTAAACAATATAACAAGTAAAACATTTTAATAACTTTGTTAGATTCTACTCTTTGATTTTATGAATTGCTCTTTTAAAAAAATATTTATTGATTTCAAAGAGGAAGGGAGAGGGTGAGAGAGAGAAACATCAATGATGAGAATTATTGATTGGCTGCCTCCTGCAAGCCCCACACTGGGGATCAAGCCTACCACCCAGGAATCAAGCCATGATTTCCTGGTTCTTAGGTTGATGCTCAACCACTGAGCCATGTCAGCAAGGCTATGAATTGCTCATTTTTTAGAAGCATTTTGATATGTCTTATTATCTGGTTTATAAAAAACAAGTTGATTTCCTTTTTGAAATATTGGCAATATTAAAACATTTTTTAGCCCTAACCGGTTTGGCTCAGTGAATAGAGCGTCGGCCTGCGGACTGAAAGGTCCCAGGTTCGATTCCGGTCAAGGGCATGTACCTTGGTTGCAGGCACATCCCCAGTAGGAGGTGTGCAGGAGGCAGCTGATCGATGTTCCTCTCTCATCGATGTTTCTAACTCTCTATCCCTCTCCCTTTCTCTCTGTGAAAAATCAATAAAATATATTAAAAATGAAATAAAACATTTTTTAATTACAAAAGCAGTATAAAGATATTTTGAGTGAAAAAAAGTGAATACAGTCATTCTTTCCTTCTGTTAGCTTGTGCCTGCCTTTCATAGTCAAACATTATAAAAGTCCCACCTTCACCTTGAATACAAAAAGAAAGATCTGTGTACACAAGCTGTTGACTCACAAGTCCTCATCCTACCCAATGAGATAACACTCCCTAATTTAAAATCTTGTTAAACAAAATAAATATTTTCTTGGGACAGAGTGCCTTGTGGTTTTGTGATTCAGCTCTCAGTGCTAACAGCCTGGATTCTCAATCAGTCAGCGCCACAAGAAAAGACTTGTTTTATATCATCCCCGACCAAAAAGAAGGATTTATTTTATACCTACGGAGTTCGGGTTATAGGGATAAAAGGTGATAATTCCTCCAAAGCCTGCAACTGAATTGAGACATGATATATATTCACAGAAAACCTACTGTGAACCCTTAGTGATTAATACTAGGTTAAACCATAAGAAATAGCAGTATTTAACTGGTTTTGACTTAGAAAAATGGTCCTTCATATGTTCAACCTAAAAGTTCAAGACCAGTTATTGTCACTCACCTGATTTTTGTACGTACTTCGGTCCTTTAGGTAAAAACGAGCTGTTGGGCAGGAAGGCCTGTCCTGAGCCTCGTGCCTCAGTCCTCAGCTTGGGGAACTGTGGGGCTGTAGTTTTCCCTGGAGAACTGTGCACAAGCTGCCTCTTTCCCGCTGCCTCCACTCTCCTTCCTCAGCTACATGATTTCCCATGTGGGAATTTTCTCTCCTCCTAAGCACATCCCACCTTATTTAAATACTTTCCTCTCCTCTTTCTTTCTGGTCTGGCCAAGGAAACACTCCCTCCCTTCCCTTCCTTTTCTTTCCATTCTTTGTGTCTCCTTTCACGGCACAGTAATTTATGATCACCCAGTTGATGGTGGACAGCCCAAGGGCACAGATAGTGATACATTTGTATGACGGAAAGGGAAAACCGCATTTTGAGATGAAATTAGAAATAATAATAATCTAGATATGGTAACAACAAAAGCCCTGTAAAGGCACTTTATAATCTCTGAAAAATTCTCTAACCATCATCTCTTTCTAATTGAATCTTCTCTTTTTCAATAATTCTTTTTTTAAAAATTGATTTCAGAGAGGAAGGGAGAGGGAGAGATAGAAACATCCTGCATGCCCCACACTGGGGATTGAGCCCACAACCTGGGCATGTGCCCTGACCAGGAATCAAACCATGATCTCCTGGTTCATAGGTTGATGCTCAACCACTGAGCCACACTTGCCGGGCTTCTCAATAATTCTTATTACAAAACTAGAAGAATCTGTACTTGAGAAAAAGAAATACTATTTCTGAGGCTATTTTACTGCTTTCATGTGTTTTTTTTAAACCAATATTGAAACAATTCTGTGAGTCATATTGGCATTCTTTTTCTTTGTTTTGTTTTGTTTGTTTACCTTAAAAAGAAGTTTTGTAACATGGTTCTGTTATAAGCTGGGATTTCCTTTAGTATAAACTGAATCGCTAAGGGGTAAGGAAACACAAGAGTCATTGTAATCAGTGAAGTCCCCAAGGGAGTGAATTTTGAAATTAGAGAATGGAATTTGATAGCCAAAGACTACAAAGAGGAAAGGAGAAAGAATGAATTGGAAACCCAAGCAAAGATGTATAAATAATGGAGCATGTGTACATAAGGGAAGGACAAACAAATCTCCCTCACCACAACTGAAAGGCTGAGTTTGGAGAGGAGAGAGTGGGGTTAAAGCACCGTCCTCCCCAGGGTGAGGGATTTGAAACTGACCTTTAGAGCTTGTTACTGACATCTGTTAGGACAACTTTATTAAGTTAGATGGGGAGTAGGGACATAGTGATCATCTCTTCTTGCCTCACACAGTTAGAGGATTTCAGTTGATAAGAGCTGAGATGATAAATATAATTCTGTTCTCAGATTCGACTTCATAATTTCTTCATTATCTTTTGTCAGAAAATCTGTATTCCATAATATGTTTTGCATTATTACTGCTTGTTAAAAATGATTTTTTAATTAGAGTTTTCTTTTGTAGCATTAGCACCAATTAAAGATAGTAATTGAATTCATTCATTAAGCAAATGATAATTCTAGTCACTACAAAAGGGTGTATCTAGGAGGCCCTTAAGCAACTCTGGTCTCTTGTGGAATTTACCCACCTGCCTGATGCAGGTGGAATTTACCCACCTGGTGCAGATGTGATTCAGGCAATTATGTACTAATTACTGAGCATTTTACGTTAATCATTGACCACTGCCAGGTATTTGGAAATTGAGCAAGTCAAACATGATGAAATGGACAGTTAAGAAAATTACTATGAAAACTAACCCCCATAAGGCTTATCTTTAAACTAGAGGCCGGGTGCATGACATTCATGCACTGGGGGGCGGGGAAGGGTCCCTCAGCCTGGCCTGCACCATCTCGCACTCCAGGACCCCTCCGGGGATGTCCGCCTGCCAGCTTAGAAAATAGGGTAGTCCCCCGCCCCCTCTTGCCAGGCGGACATCCCCTGAGGGGTCCTTAGCCCTGCCCCGGTGGCTCCTGCCACTGCCGCTGTGCTCACCAGCCATGAGCCTGGCTTCTGGCTGAGCAGCGCTCCCCCTGTGGGAGCACACTGACCACCAGGGGGCAGCTTCTGCGTTGAGCATCTGCCCCCGGTGGTCAGTGTCATAGCGATTGGTCGTTTTGCTGTTGGGTCGATTTGCATATTAGGGTTTTATTATATAGGATGGTGAAAAAAAGATAGAGACTCACTCTCATATTTTAAAATAATTTCTCTAGTTTTACATGGTCATCAAAGGGCATTTACTATTAGGACCATATATTATGTGTGGTAATGTTTTGGAACTCTGACAAGTAATGTTTAAAGACTCACTTCTCACTTCTAGGGTTAAAGGATTTACAGACCACCATAGGGTAAGAATACATTGAGTAGAGCCTTTAAACCCCTGAATTAAAGTTCTGAGAAATTGAGAATATCTGATTTGTAAGAAAAATAGGTATTTGTGAGTTCAGCAAATACAATAAATGTTAACATTTTTTGATACAAGGAACAATTACACAATTTCTCTTGAAGCTTTATTGCATCAAGAAATGCTATGAAGTAATAATACTTATAGCAATGCAAGTATGATCAAAACTCAGGGATGAGGAAGATAAAACTTTGTGTGCCTGGGAGGACTAACTAAGGCAGACAAGTTTGGTGGCAGGTTCTCAGGGACCCCAGAGTCTCATAGACTTTTACTAATTGCTGTTGGCACCACAGTCGTCTTTGGTCAAGTGTGCTAAGGTGGGCAGAGGTAAACAAGGGAAGCAGGTGATGGATATTAAAGCTGCCATAAAGTCAGCTTCAAAGTGTGTGGCATCACCATAGACGTCTAGAAAATAACAACAGACAGGCCAGCCGAGCAAGCAATGATCCTGATTAGGAAGAGGTGCTTTTGAACCAAAGCTTTACATTGACATTATTTGCTAGTCATAAACAGCAACACGCCTGCCAGCAGCTGCTGTAGTCATGAGTCAGCCCATCTCTGCAGAAGGAGCTTTGTACTCACTCACCCAGTAAACCCCTCCTGAACATCTGTGATGTGACAGATGTGGTTACACGCTGAAGCAGAGGGAACCATACACATGAGCCCGTAAGGACCTTACTCTCTGAGACGAGAGAAAGAGCCATCACTGATTGTAATAAAGCTGACATAGAGCAAACCTGCCTGTAAGACAGTGTGCAGAAGCGGGTGATGATTGACAAAGGTAGACTGGGTTCAGAAGGTGGAGGAGCCTCAGTATGAGGCTGTGAATTAGGACTCTGTTCTGAAGGCAGTGCTGAACGTCTCATGGTTTTCAAACAGGAGAGTACAGGAGGAAGGTACCGTTAGAATGGTCTGGAGGATGCAGGGGAGACTGGACAGCAGAGAATAGCTGGAAAACTCTATATAATATACCACTAATCACCCCAGCTTTGTGGTTTTTGTTGTTGTTGCAAATGATAGCAATTTAAAACACTCTCTCCTGCATTATTAATGTGTTATTTATGAGCTAAGCAAGATAATAGACAGTTTTTCTTTGGGGATTATATATGCCACCAAAAGAAAAGCTACAGTCTCTCTTCTCTGCCATTAGATGATGGGAATTTGAGTAGCCTTAAAAGGAAAGCACCAGCAATCAAGAAAACTTCTTTTATATTTTGACAACTGAAATCTAAACTTGTCCAACTTGAATGTTATAAAGAGACTTTTTTTTTAAATGCCATGATCTTAAGCTCCTGTGAGTGAGAGCGTGTGCAATCATGCATGAAACACGAGACTCCTGCTACACCTGGGCCCGTCCTTGAGTCACAGACCTCAGTTCCCCGATTCTCCTGGGGGGCTGGGGCAATGATTCCTCAAGTCGTTTTGCTCAGTTCCCTTTTCTCTTGTCCAGAATGAGATCCTCCCTTCCTCTGGGACCAGCACTAATAAAGCCAAACTTTGTGGAGCCCAGCCTGGTTCTGGGTGGGCTTCATGGCTTGCTGGACACGTGGAGTGATTGACAACCGAAATCTACACATTTTTCATCCTGAGAGAACTTGGTTAAATTTCACAGACTCTGTAGCACTCAAAGCCTAGATTTCACAAAATGGAATTATTATGGCAAAGATCCATAGCCTTTGTTGGGGAGACGATCTGTGTTTCAGTGGGAGGATACGAGGGGAACTTGGATATTTCTGCCCCACACAGCACATCGGGAGATGGCTCCAGCCTTTAAGCCGCTACTTAAAGCATCGAGGTTAGAGACACACACTGCACTGGGGTTTGGCGGACACTGTATTTTTGGGTCATTTTTAGCTGGATTTATATTCCATTTCAAAATGGTAGCTGAAAAATAGTTTATTTTTATGGAAATAATGATCCATAGAATTTTTACCATTCGTTAGTGGTGTCTGCCAGTCTACTTGACAGTGCATGACAGTAACTATCTTTTTTACTTAAAAAAAAAAAAATCAAGAGGCACAGGACGATGGAGGCAATCAGGAGTAGAGGCCAATGGCATCAGTGTTACTTTTTACAAAACCATTACTGTACTGAAAAGGATCGATGCTCTTGTGCAACCACTAGATGGCAGAGTTTCTGCATTAGAAACTGTTACCATTTGCTGCCACTAAATACTGCCTGTATTAATGACATAAGTATTCCTTATATAGATAAAATTATAAAGATGTTTTGGATTTTTAAAACTTGAATGAGCATAGAGAATTTTATTTATTTCTCCACCGAACTGGGGATTTTCTAATTATGAAACTCATCTGCAGAGAATTTGAAATGAGTCTCTTAACTGGGAATCAGGTTTTCTACCTCCTACTCTGCCATTAATTAGCCCTGTGACTTTGAATGATGAATTTCCTGGGCCTCAATAAGCTTATCTGCAAAACTAGAGGCCCAGTGCACGACATTCGTGCATTGGGGGTGAGGGGTGGGGGGAGGGGGAAGTCTCTCAGCCGGGCCTGTGCCCTCTCGCAGTCCAGGACCCCTTGGTGGACTCCCCTGAAGGGTCCTTAGTGCTGCCTGGAGGCAGGAGAGGCTCCCGCCAATGCTGCTCCGCTGGCCAGCCACCATCTGTGAGCCTGGCTTCTGGCTGAACAGCACTCCCCCTGTGGGAGTGCACTAACCACCAGGGGGCAGCTCCTATGTTGAGCAACTGTACCCTGGTGGTGAGTGTGCATCATAGTGACTGGGCGTTCCTCTGATTGGTCGATTTGCATATTAGGGTTTTATTATATAGGATTAGATGGCTGGGTCACTAGGTTATCTCTAAGATATCTTACAACTCAGGCATTCTCATTTCCGTATCACTTCATAGTTGAACCTGATGAGTTCGCTCATCAAACAACTTATATCTAGTAAGTTATTATCCAAGAAATGTCAGCTGGCATCCATATACATAGTTAAAATAGCTGATACTTATTGAGCACCTAGTATGTGCCAGTGTGTTTTATGAGTGTAACCTAATTAAATTCTCACACAATCTGATTATAATCCCCATTTTGCAGGTGAGGAAAGTGAGGCTCAGAGAAGTTAAGTAATTAGCCCAAGAATGCATAGCTAATGGCCAGGCTGGTAGGACTCTGAATTCTGTATACCATTGCCATATTTTCTCTCTCATTCAGCCAAGAAAAATATAAATGTGAATACAACATTGCTTCTGAAAAAAATTCTATAAATTGGGAAAGCTTGATTTTCAAGGGACATACATTTGTGTTAGTGTGTGTATGTGTATGTTTCTGGAGACAGAACAGACTTACAGGGCTCTATTGTCACACTGTCATTGTATGCCTCTCCGTGAGTCTGGGCATAGATGCCTGGCTTCCCATTCCATGCACGTGGGGAACCAGCTGGCCATCAGCTCTGTCAGTCTCATGGTTTTTCAGAGCCAACGTGTCTTCAGATCTGCACCAGGTAATCACTAGGGGCCTTTCCAGGTCTGGATTCATCTAATGGTGCATGTCCGCAATTTGATACAGGGTCCAACGTTAGCAGGATAGAAGTTGCTCAGTAAATGGTGACTCTCTACCGGTCTAGTAGTTGCAGCAAAGGAATACTACACATACTACCAGGGCTGCGTTTTTAGTGAATTACATTTTCTCCCTTCTTTGTGGACAGGAAACTTAGGTAGCCTTACAACCATTGCCTTAATTCAGAAGAGTGGCTTTAATATCCGGTGTTTTAAGCTCTCTTGAGTAAATAATTCAGTGCAGATGAAGACACCTTTGGTAACTTTCAAATCACAGCTCCAATGATTAGAACACACAAATAATTCTTTGAGTTGACAATAGGTGGCAGTACAGCCTCGATTTATACCCTATAGTTAACCCTAAACGGACTTTGGTGTCACATTTTATTATCTTACAAGAACATTATCTCTGAAACAAGAATCATTAGATAAAGACACTCACTCACCTAACTGGCTGTATCTTTGGGCTACACACATAGAAATGCTGGAGGGACACCCTGAGGGGACAGACAGAGGAAACCGGGGGTGGGTTTATAGGAAGCAAATGAAGCTTAAGCTTCGAGGGCCACTCCCAAGGCCCTAGTGCTATAAATTCTGAAAAAGCATGATATTTTGTTTTCTTTTTCTTAAAGAGGGCCACCCAAATTACATAAGCTTCAAGCCCCACAAAGCGTGGATTTGTCTGAAAATAGCCATGTGGCTCTTTTTAACGTAGGAAAGGGTACACAATCTTGCCATTATTAATTTTCTACCCACTTAATCTCCAGGGAGAAGGGTGATCTGGATTTTAGAAGCAAGCCAAATAAAAAGGAAGCAGAGCTTAGCAAAATGAGCAGGCAATACCCTGCTTATGTCTGAGCCTGAGGAAAAGAAAGTACTTAACTGGAACTCCCTCACTTTTGGCAGCATACTATCTGTGCTAACAAAAAAACAAACACCCCCCCCCCCAAAAAAAAACAACAACAAACAAACAACAAAAACACCAGAAAAAGGAAAGTACAGGTTATAATTAGCAAATTAATAAGTTATCCTCTGCTAAAACTCCAGACCAGTATGCAGCGTTCAGGAGATTTTATTTTGTCTTTTTTTCCCCCCCCCCAAGAGGTGTTGTTCTTAATAAAAGACCAGTAGTGACTATTCACAAAAGAAACTGTACTTCCATTCACAAATCTTAAATTTCTCACCTGGTAATCAAGCTTAGCCTTTCTTAGGACCACCTATAGCCTACTCATTGGGAGTTCAACTAAAATTTACTCTTTGGAAAAGACAAACTTTCCAATTGGCCTGTCCTTTTGCAAACACTTATGAAGGTTGGTTTTTAGGCAAGGGAGACTTATCTATGTCTCCCTCCATAGGAAACTATTATTCAGGATGAAGATATTGCTGCCCACTCGTTGGGCCTTTATATCTACAAGACCTTAGTGTCCTTGAGGGCAGAGTGGGTTTGCTCTCCCCTGTGTACTTCAATGTAGGCATCTAGTAGATCTACAGAGGCCTTCTGAAAGAATGAATGCTAGGTATTATTTTTAAATGTTAACTCAGCATGATTCTAGGTCTATTAATTCTGAGTAATGTTTTGTGAAGATTGTGCTTCCGTAGACAGACTTGTGCAACAAGTTTGCAGTGAGTAGAAGTTCGGTGTCTGACACTAGAGAGGAGCTAGAAAATGCTCCTGGCTGGCCTGCGCATCTGGGGGTGGGGGAGAAGCTGCCCTGAGGCTGAGCTTTGCCGGTGAGAAGCCCGCTCAGCCCTCCCGTGGACTTTCTTGCCCTCCCAACCGACTCCTGGAGCCGACTTTGCAAAAATGGCACCTGTTGACTAGGTGCGCAGCTACACTGCCTGCATCTGGGTCAGGAGGAAAAGGACGTCAGCAAACACTTCCTCCTCCTCCTCCTTCCCCCAAGGGAGGTCAGAGGTAATTGGCTGCACCACAACACTCAGCATTTCCTGTTTCAGAATTGTGGGTGAAGCAAGGCCCTTCCCTGGACTATCTGTAATAGTCCTCCCCTTTTTCTGGTGGTTGAGTAACAAAACCTACCCAAGCATAGAGAACTGACTTTAGATAGCATGCTGTCTTGTTAGTTTATCCCCCAAATCAGAAGGGCTGCAGGCTTCCTGGATTCAACATGCTCTGAGGCTAAAGTCATGGAAGTTTCTGCTTTGATAACTCAAACTCAATCATGAGAGGAATTGACTCTCCCTCTACCAACATGTTTCAAGACGAAGTTAGGGAGGTGACATAACACACCAGCATTCATTTCCACTCCCTCCCCTACTCCTTTGTTCCTAATAGAACCCAGTTTTTTAGGTGCTCACTCTGCACAGTGATGTCTTCAGGGTTCCAGCCTCCTGGGAGTAGGTCCAGTGATTGGTTTGGTCCAGGAATAAACATAAAGAGAAGTCAGCGAGGTGGCTTCCGGGGAAGACTGCCTCACTGCTAAGAGAGAGAGACGGGAGGAGATCATCTTTTCATCGTCTGGAATTATCACATTTATATGTGATGACCAGAAGTGTAACAGTCACTGACTTCAGCAGCAACTGAACAAACTGATTAAACCAACTTCGTGCACCCCTCTTGTTTTATATGTGGCCATAACTTTTTTAAAAATATATTTTTATTGATTTCCGAGAGGAAGGGAGAGGGAGCGAGAGACAGAAGCACCAATGATGAGAGAGAACCACTGACCGGCTGCCTCCTGCATGCCCCCTACTGGGAACCGAGCCTGCGACCTGGGTATGTGCCCTTGACTGGAATTGAACACAGGACCCTTCAGTCCACAGGCTGGCACTCTATCCACTGAGACAAACTGACTAGGGCTCAATTTCATTTTTAATTAGGCTTCTGTGAGTTGGACTTTATGTTACTTGCAGGCAAAAGGATCCTATACTGTAGGCAGGGATTGGATCACAAGCAAAATATGAAGAAAGTATACTTTTGCCAGCTTTTAATCACACAGTATATAAGTACCTAGCAGGAAGATGAACTCCATTTGTGTGCCCATCTCCAACAATATAAAACTTAGGACGCACTCATAGTGTGTGTTTGTCTCTGCCCTCTCTCGCTTCATTCAATGGGCACATATATTTTTCTCCAGAAAGAGAAAATATTACAGCAGCTGAAGTGCCCATCAGTAGATAAGTGGATGAAAAAGCTATGGTCCATTTATACAATGGAATACTACCCAGCCATGAAAAGGAAGGAAACCTTACTTTTTCCGACAGCATGGACAGACCTGCAGATATTATGCTGAGTGAAATAAGCCAGTCAGAGAAAGACAAGTACCATATGATTTTACTTATATGTGGAATCTAATGAACAAAATAAAATGATGAACAAACTAGGAACAGATTCACAGATTTGGAGAACAGATTAACAGCTGTCAGAGGGGAGGGGGACGAGGAAGTTGTTTGAAATAGGGGGAGGGATTAAATAAAAATAACAACAACAAAACAACAATTCATAGACGGACTATAGTATGGTGATTACCAGAGGGCCAGCAGGGGGCCGGCGGGGGGCGGGGTAGGGGGAGGAAGGAGAGGGTAAAGGAGAGATAAATGGTGATGGAAGGAAACTTGACTTGGGGTGATGAACACACAATACAATATACATATGATGTATTACAGAATTATACCCCTGAAAAATATATAATTTTATTAACCAATGTCACCCTAATAAATTCAATGGAAAATTAATAAATTTAAAAAATATTAAAAGTGACAGATTTCTTATGAATTTCTGGTTTACTTTTACAATTTATAAGACTGCAGTGGTTGGAATAAGTTTTCAAGTCCTAGTGGTTTTTCTCTTGCTAGCTTCTCCTCTTGGCTTATTTGTGAGCAGAAGGACAGGTGAGCACTGTGGTTTAGGGTCACTGGAACAATTACTAAAGTAAAAATAGATTTTCCTCTTTTTTAAAAAATATATTTTTATTGATTTCAGAGAGGAAGAGAGAGGGAGAGAGAGAGATAGAAACATCAATGATGAGAGAGAATCATTGATTGGCTGCCACCTGCATGCCCTCCACTGGGGATCAAGCCCAAAATCTGGGCATATTCCCTTACCGGGAATTGAACTATGACCTCCTGGTTCATAGGTCAATGCTCAATCACTGAGCCACATCGGCCAAGCCTAAAGAAGTTATTTTTTATTTCAGTTCCCTTTGATACTGACTGATATATGTTCATACAAATATTACTTTTATGGTAACTGGAGGAAGACAAAAAGAAATTGTTGCCACTAATATAGCTTCACATTTTCTATAATACAGAGAATGTTTTCCAAAATGAAGATGTACACGATTGAGGTCTCTAAATTATGCCCAAACATACCTCTCTAGCTGACATTACCCTGTTGATTTATGTATGTCTCCCTGCCCCTCTAAAGTGTTAGTACTCTATCCTAATTATCTTTTTATCATTGGCATATTGTAGAAATTCCACAAAAGCTTCTATATCTTCTGTGAAATATTAAAACCTTGATTTTTAGTTCTTTTTCCACTTCATTAGCATTCTTTATTCCAAGTCCATATCTTGCACCAGTATCTTTATCCCCAGCCTTAATTACACACTTAAGAAATATGTCAACCCTGTATCAGTTAGGATGCTCAATTATAGAGAACATCCAACTCAAAATGACTTAATGAATAGGACATTTATTATGTAACATGACGAGCACTTCAGAGCTAGGGCAGGTCTGGGATTGGTTCATTCAGATGCTCAACAATATAGTTGAAGACTCAAGTTGCTCTCATATTTCTGCCCTGCTTTCTCCTCTATCTGTTCTCCTTAACATAATACCCATGGTCCCAAGATGGCGGTCACATTCATCGCTTGCTGGTGTGACCCTGGCCTGCAGGGAAGAATATTTTTTTCTGTGTCCTTTTTAGAGAAAGACCTTCCACTGGTTCCTTCCGTAGACTTCCTCCCATCTCATTGGCCAAAATTGCCCAGATAAGTAGCACAGAGTACAAACACTTTAGAGAGTCAGGGAGACCTAAATCAATGTGACAATATCAGCAAGAGAGATATGTTCTGGCATATGTCTAAATCAATTGCTGGTGAGGGGAAGGGGACACCAGGATTAGACTGATCATGGTTGACTGTGGACAAAAGCAGCTTCCTCTGAGACACTTGGAGGGTGGATAGCTAAACAAAATCAGGGTTATCAGCGAAGAAAATGTGGGGGTGTGGAGACAAGCTGGGGGTTGGGGGAAAGGAAATGGGTTTGGGGTAAGTAAGTACCAGAGAGTGCTAGAACACTCTTGCTGCCTTGATTGGTTTTCATTTTTTTAAAGTGTAATACAAATTATAATTCTGGGAACAGTTCCCTTTTCTTGGCATAGCCTAGATCCCTCCCTAGTTCTCACTTTATTTTCAATGTTCAGGAAACTTAGAAATTTTTTTTCTTAAGATCAATGACAGAACAACCAAGAAATCATAAAATGAAATTGGATTGCTTTCATGTCAAACTCTGTCTAGCTATCTTACTATTTACCTACTTATCTCTAATTTGTTTTTGCAATGGATTTAAAAAATAATTCTGTTTTAAAAAATCAAATTAAAAAAAAAAGAATTCTGTTAGCCACTTGGAGAAGTCATCAAAGTTTGTTTATAAATGTGTTGTGAGAGAACCAAATTATCTACAATCCTATGTAGGTTTTGAAGACTGATTCCTTATTTAGACTGATTGGAAATTCATTTGACCCTTAAACAATGTAGGGATTAGGGGGACTGGCCTCCGTGCAGTTGAAAATTCACATATAACTTTTGACTCCCCGAAAACTTAACTACAGTTGGCCCACAGTATCCCTGGGGCATTGGTTCCAGACCCCCTTGGATATCAGAATCCATAGATACTTAAGTTCCTTATATAACGTGACATAGAATTGCATACAGTTGGCACTCCACGTCCACAGACTCCCAGGTGCTGATCGAAATTACTATTTTTGACCGGTGGTTGGTTGAATCCATGGATGCAAAACCCATGGGTATGGAGGGCCAACCATATTGAAAAAAATCTGCATATAAGTTTAGACTGTGTTGTTCAAGGGTCTGCTGTATACACGAAGAAATATGTCTTTGGGTTCCTTGAGTTTCCAGCATTCTTGATGGGTTGTTGACATAACTGTGTCTCCACTCTTCACAGAGCTTTGGACATAGTGGATGAAGGACAGGTGGCTCAAGAACACCATGAGTTCACATCACACGGTGGGGAATCCCAGTTCTTTCACTCCACCAGTGAGGTGCCTGGTCCTCCACCTGCAGAGTCCGGATCGCTTAAAAAGGTAAGACTTCATTTCCAACATTCTTAAAAAGAGTGGTGAAAATATATCATATCAAAGCACCATGATAATAAATAAGGCATCTGAAGGGATGAGTTTGAATCTTTGCTCTTTGCTGCCTGCAGGTGTTCTTCCTCATTGTCACGGTCACCTTTGCCTGCCTTTTTCCTTTTATTTAGGCTGTGCTTTAATTAGAAGCTATACAAAGTAGGATGACATTAATCATTGGAATTAGTGGTTCTTTCCCATGAAAAGCATTTTTACTACTTCCTATTGTAAGGCATTTAGAGTTATGGTTATATCAGTGTTATTTTTTCCTTTTGTTGTTGTTAATCCTCACCCGAAGATATTTTTCTGATTGATTTTTTTAGAGAGTGGAAGTGGAAGGGGGGGGGGGGAGAGAGAGAGAGAGAGAGAGAGAGAGAGAGAGAGAGAGAGAGAGAGAAACATTGATGTGAGAGAGACACCTTGATTGGTTGCTCCTGCACATGTCCCAACTGGGGCTGGGAATCAGACCTGCAACCCAGGTATGTACCCTTGACTGGGAATCAAACCCATGACCCTTTAGTGCAAGAACTGACACTCTAAACCACAGAACTATACTGTCCAGGACAGTATTTTACTTCTTAATATCTAGATGTTTGCATAGCAAGTTCTGACTTAATTATATTGATTTAAAAGAAGCGTTCTCCCCAAGCTGATGAAAAATAGTAAGAAAAATGGACATGATGAGATTATTAGCTCATATTTTATATTAGAACATGCCAAATTGTGTAGGTAAAATTCAACAGAGAATGCTTCCTAACTCAAAATAGTGTAATATCAATCAGAGAACCAGAAATAATTTTTTATAAAATTAAATTTTATAAAATGTTAAAAATAAAAAATTAAATTAAAAAAATTAACCTGGCGTACTGTAGTTTATACTTACTGTCAAATTGGTTTTGCATTTTGTATTTCCTTCTATTTAAGAAATAGTTTGTAACTAGAAAAACACCTGATAAATGTAGTTATTGGCCCCAGGTAGAGTTTCAAGTTGTTTTCCACATTTTCCTTTAATAACTTAAAATAAAAATAATTCTGTGAGTAACATGCCATTAACTATCCTATAATATTTACTGAAGTCCAGGCAACAACTGATGGCAGCATTTAGAGTTGGGGCCAAACTAAATTCCCTGAGAGGGATGGCAATGAGGGGTCTGCGGTGCCCTTTCCCTTAGTTTGTAGTCTATGGCTGTATTTTTTTTTCACGGTACTGATATCCCATCTAGACATAGTCCCTTAACCCTGGCTTACTCTCCCAGGATGCAGTCAAGGAGCCCTGGAGAGGCCCAAGGCTAGGCCAGAGTCAGTACTATGAGGACTGGCGGGGAGAAGGAGGCCAGTAGGTACCGGTGGGAAAGGCACAGGATTGGAGCCAGAAGCAGGTGAACTGGGAACCCAGTGTAGGTGGAGCCAGAGCAGGTAGAAGTAGGGCAGGAACTTGAAGAAGGGAGCAAAAAGAGGCAGAATGTCATTCTAGCTACAGTGTCTCCAAGTGTCACCTGAAATGGGGTCAGCCAGGCACACCTATACCTCGCTTTCCCCTTCAGAGATGGTCAAATACCACAACAGGAAGAGCTGGCTCCAGGGTCCACTTCTGGCTCTGTCTGTTGTCTCCTTTTCCCTCTCTCTCTGCTCTTTCTCCCCCTCCCTCATCCCTCCTTCACACTGGGCTCTCTGGCCTCCAGCTCTCTTGATCATTCTCATTTGCATATTCTACTAGGATTGAGAGAAAGGAAGAGGCTGGAGAACAGACCCCCTCGTCCCTATTGACGTGTGCTCATCTTTATGTCTGTTGAGATCATGGCTGAGAGGTCTATCTGGACCATTCTCAGAAGTGCAAGACTCCCCTACACCACCAGCCCGGCCAGTATTTTTGGGAAACAAATGTTAACTCCTCTTAGATTCTGGGTAGTTCATACCTACTGTGAGTGCCAGGGTAGCTCCCATACCTTCAAAAGCACCCTTCTCTTAGTCCACTCTCCGCATGAGCCTGTCCTTTCCTGTGAGATTCAGCAGATTTACTAGGCAGTTATATCAGGAACACCCTTTGATGCTTTCCCATTTAGAAGGTCATAAATTCTTCTTAAGAGTCCTAAGTCGATCTAGCCTCAAAGTTATATCTATTTATTCAAATGAATGCTTAAATTTGTATTTGCATTAAAGTTAAGCAATTTGCCTTTCCTTGGACAACCAGAATTTATTCACTCTCTACATTTGTTCTATACATTTTATGTTGTTATATTTGTTTAACATGTTGTTAAAATTCCTTTGACATTCCTTAAAGCTGACACATTATCCAAAACATCTCAGAGCTGTTTCTACCACAACCACCTTTGCCAGTTTTTTCATTGCCCAGTTAATCTTGTAATTGTCAAGGTGGAGCATTTTCCAAATTCCTGCCTGGATATTCTAGTTTAGTCAATAAGAATAACAATTCAATTTGACAAGCATTTGTTGAAGTAGCAAAGAGAAAAAACATAAACAAAACATTTTTCTAACACTTTCATTTTCCATGTTTCCTAGGTGGTTGGCCACCTGGAGAGGTGATGTGCCTCTATTTCCCTTCCCACTTCTATCATTTCTCCCTTTTTTCTCTCTCTATAGCTTCTGCTCCACACAGGTCCACTGACTATCCAATTCCCAGCCTTACACCAGACCAAATTCAAAACATGAACTACTTAAGAGGCCTCAGACTCATTCACCACCACCCCAACTCCTGCCTCATCTCAAGGGGCATAGTGTTGTGTCTTCTCCACTGTTGGGCTGACCTAGGACACAGAACATGAACAATGGTCGCTGAGCTTGCCAATTGTCTCAGGTCACCAGGCTGCTGATCTCACCAAGGACAGTTCTAAAAGCATCAGGCAAGAAGTAGGACCTTCCAAATCCTGAAGTGTAACCCCCAACCCTAGCCCAGACACTGAGGCATCATTTACTAACTGAGGTTGGACCTTCCCAATAGTGACTTCCCTAAAGGACTTACTAGTATTATCAATCCATTTCAACTCTACATTGCACCTTCCTGGTGGTACTTGATCTTAAATTGTTGGTGCCATGTGATATTGTGCTTAGAGACTACTGAGCCCTTGGATGTATCTTTTTGCAAATCTCTGCTTTGATCATTAGTCAGATCTCACCGTGATTTCCCACACACTACCCATAGCCCCCTCCTGCTCAGGACCTGTCCTATTCACACAGGTAGGTTTACCATCAAGCTTCAATTACTGAGCCTTTTCCAGACCATCTGCATGGCAGGACTCTCTATGCTCTATCAGTGCTGATCTAAGACTAAACTCTTAGGGAGGGGGGAAATGTATAGCATGTTATGTTTTGTGTAAAAGTAGAGTATTGGAAAACATATGTATCTTTGTAAATGCATTAAGAAACTATAAAAGAATACAGGGAAAACTAACAATAATTACTTGGTGAAGCAGGACATGAGCAGATAGGGAACACGGGAGGGAGAGAGACTTTTTACTATGCACTTTTCCTACTTTTTTATATTTTGAATTTTGAGCCATGTGAAAATATTACCTAGTCAACATTTTTTTTTTGAAGATGGAGGAATGCATAGATATGATTTAAGGTCTGTTGTGATTAAAGTTAAATTGAAATGGGTTAGGTATGCTCGTGTAATTTTTTTATGATTCTCTGATTTGCTTTAAACTGTGTCAGTCCTGATTGCATTGCCTGAGGGGCTTCTGTTGTTCCCAGGTTTTCTTAACATATCCATCTACTGCCTTCACTTATTCTCTTTCCCATGCCCAAAGCATCTTTCCACTTTTTGTCTACCTGCAAATTTCTACTCATTCTTTGCTCAAACTGCTCTTTCTTTGTGAACTCAAAAAGTTCTTCATGTTACTTTTTGTGCTGCTACTTGCCTTGGATGTTCCTTGAGCTCAACACTTCCCATATTGATTTCCAAATCTCCTTCCTCAATAGACTAGAAGGTCCTAAGAGTCAAACTGCATTTCTATGACTGGAACATTAACAAATTTTGCATGAATGAAATGCTGTATATTTTCAGTAAAAACAAAAAATAGTAGGAAGCAATGCTGTTACTAATGTGCAGCATTTCAGCTATCATGTGAGTTTAATGTTTATTTAGGCTTTCAAAAGTAGATCAGGAAAGCTCACCAAATACATATATACAGGGGTTGCAAAAGTAGGTTTACAGTTGTAATACAAAGGATACAATAATTAATAAGTAATAATACAAGAATAAGTTCTGAGCTTTGCGTACTCAACAACTATAAGCCATGTGTGGGCAGCAGAAAGAGCATGTGGCAGTTTTCCAGAGTATGACTACCCTTCTCCTCCAGCGCCTGTGCTGTGGAGTTGCATGGCGGCCAGGGGACAGTTCTTTGTCTCCAAGAAAGCCTAGTATTATTGGATTCAGCAAGAGGTGTCATTCCTACATATGAGATTTCACAAGTTGGGCATTCTGTAGGCTGGAGAGTATTGCTTTAATATCTGAAGTATGGCATTATAAGCAACAGGATATGGTATACCAGTTGTTTTTCTCATAAACGTAGGTCTGGCCTTGTAAGAGGAAGATTGATTGCCTCTGTATAGCCAGCTTTGGAAAAATTCATGTTCTCTGTGTTAACGTAAAAACCATTGAAACCTGTAAAGAATTTTTGTGAGTTTATTTGAGCCAGACTGTCGACATATGCCGGGAAGCAGAACCTCAACGAATTGAGATAATGCTCCGGAGAATGGCGGGGTTACATCTGCATTTATACATTTGCAATCAAAGGAGAGATGTAGGTGGGTTACATGAAATTCGTTGGTGATGGATTAAGGAGGAGGGATAAAGCAAAGCAGGGGAAACCCCTGGGATTGGATAAAAAGTAAAATGATGGACACATACTTAGGCAGGTGCAGGATCAATTAACATGTTAATGAAGGAATTTGTGGTATCTGTCCTGGCGCCCAGCACATTTGGTTGTGCCCCATTGGCTCCAGAAAAAGGGAAGTTACAAGTTACCCAGACATTTCAAGGGTATGATGCAAAAAGACAGATAGGCTCAGTTAAGGTAAAGGTTGACCTCGTCAGTGAAGATACTGGCCCAGGACGTAACTGCCCACCATAACTGCTTTTAGTTAAAGTTTAATTTCAGACCATCCTTTGTGGTTACTTTAGGAGGTCTTCCCTGAGCTTGTCAGGTCAGCATGTGGCCCCTTTCGTCCACATCTGTATCTATTTGTGATACTTAGCATTTGAAGGTATCATCATTACAGGCATGTAGCAGGAAATCAATGAGTGATTTGTTTTTCTTTCCACCCCAAGTGCTTGTGTTGTCTTTCCTTGAGGTAGTGACTGTGGATCCTGTTTATTTACATAAGTATAAATAAACATATAAATATATGTCAGCCAGTCCATTTCCTGTATTAACCCAAACTAGAAGGCTTGTCTGTGGTAGGGTTTTGTGAGTTTTTAAAAGAGTGTAGTAATATATTTGTTAGTTTCTCTTCCAAATATTATTTGCTTGGAGAGAACCAAGATGGCGGCATAGGTTAACGCCGGAGTTTGCTGCTTTGAACAACTACTTCAAAAGTGAAACCAAAAAACGGAAGGGACATCACCCAGAACCACAGGGGCGCTGGCTGAGTGGAAGTCCTACAACTAGGAGGAAAGAGAAACGCATACGGACACTCAGAGGAGGCGCAGTGCTGAAGTCAAATTCTGAGGTGCGGAGTGCGCGGAGCGGGCTGGCGGCGGAGGGCGCGGTTGTTGTTTTCAATCGGGAGGGAGTCGCAGACTCTGAGCTCCAGATCCGGGCGAGTCTTTAGGGACCCAGACTCAGGCGGGAGAAGCGGGACTGTCTGGCTTCGGTCAGAGCGAGTGCAGCTTTCTCTCCGAGCTTTGCAGCGGGTGCTGGGACCCAGAGAGGCAGAGCCCCTTGGGACAGGACTGAGAGCCGCCATAACTGCTCTCTCCGGCCCACCCTGTTGATCCTGTGCGACCCGCCCTGCCCAAGCCCAGCGCAGAACCATTTGCCGGATAGCCTCAGGCAAAGGCTAGATTAGCACCTCCCTAGAGGACAGAAGTTCTCTCACCGCTGACACAGCTGAATCTCATAGCCACTTGGCCTGGAGGTCAAACCCTCCCTGGAATTAGCTACAGCAATCAAGATTTATCTATAAGACTGCGAACAAAGACCACTAGGGGGTGCACCAAGGAAGCATAACAAAATGCGGAGACAAAGAAACAGGACAAAATTGTCAATGGAAGAAATAGAGTTCAGAACCACACTTTTAAGGTCTCTCAAGAACTGTTTAGAAGCTGCCGATAAACTTAATGAGATCTACACGAAAACTAATAAGACCCTCGATCTTATATTGGGGAACCAACTAGAAATTAAGCACACACAGACTGAAATAACGAATATTATACAGACGCCCGACAGCAGACCAGAGGAGCGCAAGAATCAAGTCAATGATTTGAAATGCGAGGAAGCAAAAAACATCCAACCGGAAAAGCAAAATGAAAAAAGAATCCAAAAATGCGAGGATAATGTAAGGAGCCTCTGGGACAGCTTCAAGCGTACCAACATCAGAATTATAGGGGTGCCAGAAGATGAGAGAGAGCAAGATATTGAAAACCTATTTGAAGAAATAATGACAGAAAACTTCCCCCACCTGGTGAAAGAAATGGACTTACAGGTCCAAGAAGCGCGGAGAACCCCAAACAAAAGGAATCCAAAGAGGACCACACCAAGACACATCATAATTAAAATGCCAAGAGCAAAAGATAAAGAGAGAATCTTAAAAACAGCAAGAGAAAGAAACTCAGTTACCTACAAGGGAATACCCATACGACTGTCAGCTGATTTCTCAACAGAAACTTTGCAGGCCAGAAGGGAGTGGCAAGAAATATTCAAAGTGATGAATACCAAGAACCTACAACCAAGATTACTTTATCCAGCAAAGCTATCATTCAGAATTGAAGGTCAGATAAAGAGCTTCACAGATAAGGAAAAGCTAAAGGAGTTCATCACCACCAAACCAGGATTATATGAAATGCTGAAAGGTATCCTTTAAGAAGAGGAAGAGGAAGAAAAAGGTAAAGATACAAATTATGAACAACAAATATGCATCTATCAACAAGTGAATCTAAGAATCAAGTGAATAAATAATCTGATGAACAAAATAAACTGTTGATTATAATAGAATCAGGGACATAGAAAGGGAATGGACTGACTATTCTTGGGGGGGAAAGGGGTGTGGGAGATGTGGGAAGAGACTGGACAAAAATCGTGCACCTATGGATGAGGACAGTGGGTGGGGAGTGAGGGCGGAGGGTAGGGCGGGAACTGGGAGGAGGGGAGTTATGTGGGGGGAAAAAAAAGGAACAAATGTAATAATCTGAACAATAAAGATTTAATTAAAAAAAAATAAATAAATAAAAATAAAAAAACAAATATTATTTGCTTGATGCAAAAATTTCCAACAGTCCTAAACCATACAAAATACAGGCTTACATCTTCTCTTCACCTTTGAAGATAATTAGTTTGATGTCTGTTCTTTCAGACTTTTTTTCTTGTGCATTTACATAAACAGAGTCCATTTATGCTGCCAAAGGGATCATACACTGCCTATATATAATTCTCTAACTTGTTCATTTACTAAACAATTTTTGTGATTATCTTTCCAAGTCAGTATCTATAAATATACCTCTTTTGATTTGCTGCTTAAAATTTCAAATGTATAATGTGATGAGTGTACCTTTATATAGTTTACCAATCTCTATGGACATTTAAGTTGTTTCCAACTTCTTTCTTTTATAAAGGATGCTATCTTTATGGGGGTTTAGGGGTCAATATTTCTGTGGGATAAATTCCCTAGAAATTGAATTAACTGAATCAAAAGCACATTTATTTTTAAATGTTATAGATACTATCAAATTGCCCATTAAAATGTTTTATCAACCTAAGATCCCAAAAATAGTGAATAAATGTGCCTATTTTCTTCCCACTTTATGAATATTGTACATAATCAATCTGTTTCATTTTGCCAATCCCTTGGTATGTCATTGTTTAAATTTGCAGTTCTTCAGTTAAGAGTGAGGTTGAACTATTTATGTTTATTGGCCATTTGTATGTTCTTCAGTGAATTATCTTTTCATGTTCTTTGCTTGTTTTTGTATTGGGTTGCTTTATCTTGTTGAAGATATTGTGATAAAGTGATAATCATTGGTATTCATAATTGATAAAAAATGTTTTTATATGGGACATTTTTTCTTTCTATTCTTTTTATTTTTAAATAACTTAGTGTTCTGGTATTCAAGCAGGGTTTACATTTGTTGTGTGGTTGTGTGTTGGGGTGAGGAACTGTTAAGTAGTGAAAAACCAAAATGCTTCTCTACTCTCACTAGAGGGGAGTGTCAGAGGAGATGGAGACTTTTGAAGTCATTTTTTTGGTCACTCATGCAATGGAATTAAAGGAAGGTCTCAGAAGGGTAACTGAAATGCCCTTTCCCCTCACCTACCCCAGTTCCTGCGTATCTTTCAGTCCCTTTGTTCAAATGAATTTCTTGCACTTACTATTAAACATATTTACAACAGTCTTAGACTCAAAGCATCCCAGACTGAAAACATTTCAATGAAGGCCTTTGAGATTCTGTTTCCAGCTCTAGTCAAGAGAGATCCATTTCTTTCAGGAATGCCTGGGCGGGGATCATCCTGACTAGCATGCCTGTCTGACTGTGAGGGATCACCTATGATGGGGAAGCTCAGAGCATCTACAAAGCTCTTCCTAAGTAGTAATTACTGTTCTTGTTCTTTGACATCCTTGTATTTCAAGCTGAATTCCTACCAGCTAACACAGTACAGGGGGGAATTAAAGCTCTTGTGACATCATCCCCATAATAAAGAGGAGGTTGGCCAGTGATCCTCATTTGTTTTTCTGAAGACATCAAGAGAGGATCATATCCTCCTTTTGGCTGGAGAGATGAGAAATGAGGGGCTTGTTTTCCTTTGAATCAATGAAGGGTTTTTCCTAATTATAATAGAATATTGGTTTTGGTAAAACCCCTCATTCGGAATCCCTTCATTGCCAAGAACAAAGACCTCTGACTGGACTCTGATGACATCTGAGCCAATTGGAACCGTGTCTGGTTGCATATGTAGCTCTGGACACTCCAGTCCTTCTGCAATAGCTATTTTTCTGTCCTGAGGAAAATCCGAAGACTTGTCCAGCGCAGAACCTCGATGGGGGGTCAAACCTGCTGCAGGTGTGGCTGTGGCAGGTGTCCTTGCTGTGCCAACAACCGCAGCAGGAGTGTTGACTCTCGGAATAGGTGTCCTGACTCCCGGAATAGAAATGAAAATTCCAGAAACAGGTACCATGACCGGGATTTTGAGGTAAGTCCTTGCTGAGAGAATCCTTCTGAGTCATTGACTTGTCCAATGTCTCTTTAATAATATTTGAGTAAGAGGCACATGATTGTGAATCAGTATCTGTTACTATTATGCAGGGCAAATGCCATGTTAGTAAAGTATTCTGGCACTATTTATGAATATAGTCACTTAGATACCTTTTTTCCCCCCGAGTATTAAATGGGTTTTTGTTGTTAGTTTTTTGGGTTTTTTTTTTTTTTGTTTTTGCAATTGGTCAGAGCATAATTAACAAAGTAAATGCCAGTGAAGGTAGCTCCTGCTGGGTACTGTGGAGCCAAGGGACTCTCTGTGGCTGCAACAGGAAGAAAGGGATAAATGGGCAGGTGGAGGGGCAGGAACTCAGGCTCCTGAGCTTCAGGCCATGTCTTCACTCAGAGAAGCTCACTGGTTTCTCTTTTCTACTTCTGGCTGAACTGTGTATAATTTCTCTTGAAGACAGGTTTTACTGCTGAAAATAATCATGAAAACAACCAGCCAAGATTTCATACAATGTTCTTCCACCTCTAGTATCTATAACTTTATGTAATATTTCATTAATCTCATTATCATATTGCCTTTAAAAAGAAACTCTATCACATTGCTTTCATTAACTTACTATTTATATCTGCATCGCTCCCCTCTCCCGACCCTCCCCCACCAATGCAGGCTTTTTCTCTCTATTTTTTACCTAGCCAACTTATCTATTACATCTTTAAACCTGAAGAAGCTGCTTGTCCCTATTGAATTTCCTTTAGTGTGTAGAATCACTCTTCACAATAATGAATTGCTTTAAAATTTATTCATAGTTTTCTAAGCATTAGAAACCTTGAATATCTAGTTTCATCAATAAATCTGATGAGGATATTCTTGATCACTTCCTTCTGGTCATTTATAAAGTCACTGAGTAGAATGATATTTAAGTTGGAATTATTGAGTGGGGGAGGGTAGTTGAATAAACTGATATTCTGACCTTCCTATTTTGCTAGCTGATTTTAGGATGAGTTGTCTTTTCTACTTTCTTTTTTTAAGAACAATACTCGAAACAACAAATATTTTCAAGGTTCTGAGTAAATATGCATTGACTGTCTTCTAACGTACTAAATGAAGCATCACATACTTTGAAGAATAAATAGTAATGAAGGAATGAGTAGGTGGTTACAGGATAAAAGGAAGTACTAGAAGGTCAAAATACACAAAATAAGGGAAGGAATTCAGATACCAATGTGCTCAGCATTCATTCAGAGCACACTAAGAGTCCCCAGTGCTTCTGCAGTTGTAATGCAAACATTCTGCCAGTGGCTTATCCTTTATTCCTTATGTTTGGTACATGTACTGCTTATTTATTCATTTCATATTTGCTAATGAGGTACCTTGGGAGTTCCTCTTTTCTGCAAAAATAGAAGCGAGTGAAAGGAGGATTATGGGAAGTGCACTAAATCACACAAAGTACCAACTTACTCAAAAACAAGCCTAAAGAAAATGACAAACTAACTTTATTTAAGACTGAAAAGTAAGATACCCTGTATCAATTTCATTTGATATTATATTGTTATTCAATCTTATAATTAAGAAAGGCATCAGAATCAAGGTAATATGTGAACACATAAGAGGATAAATTAACCAAAGTGGAATATGTTTGGTTAGAATGATATAAAAGGGAGCCTTAGGAAGTAGAATTTTTTCAGGAATCAGTGTGGGGTAGGATTCAATTTTTATTTTTATTTTTAATCCTCACCCAAAGATATTGATTTGAGAAAGAGAGAGAAACATCGATTGGTTGCCTCCCATAGGCTCCCCAACTGGGGATCATCCCGCAATCCAAGTTTGTGCCCTGATCTAGAATTGAAATTGCAACCCTTTGGTGCATGGGATGTCGTTCCAACCAACTGAGCCACCTGGCCAGGGCAGGATTCAATTTTTAAATGCAGACAAATAATTTGTAAGGTCTTGAGCAAAGAAGCATTCATGATGAATGAAATATTTCAGATGCAGTAGCATTGATAATTCTGGTGTAATGGAAGGGTGGGTGGGTATAGGGAAATATAAAGCTATGAATGCAGACAGAGTGGATTCTCAGACTGCCCAAAAGGCTATTAAAACAGCACAAGCTTGGGGTGCTGATCACACAATACAGTACACAGATGGTGTATATAGAATTGTACCCCTGAAACTATATAATTTTATTAACCAATGTCTCCCCAGTAAAAAGAAAAACAATACGGGTTGTGTAAGGTAGAGGCTGTAGAGTGGGCTGAAGGCAAAAGATCTGACGATAGATGACATGTAAGGGGAAAGGGATGGAATGAAAATATTTTAAAGATTTTAGTTTAGGAAGCTAGAAAAATGGTGTTCCTGATGACAAATGAAATTTTCCCAAAGGAAAATTTGATTTCTTCTTTTTAGAAAATGTTGACTTTGAAGTCGTAACTTGAAAACCGGATAGAAAGTTTTAGATTGACAGAGAGAACCATATGGAGAAATAGATTTGCGATCTCATCAGAACGAATTAGAATCTAAAACTTTCGGAGTGTTTCTTTCTTTATTTTTTCTTTTTTTGTAAATTGATATCAAAACTCCTTTGTCCACCAAATCTGACCTGAACTCTCATGAGGCAATTTACTATCTTTAATTTTCTCTCTCAGAGTGAACTGTCATACATATTTGCTATAGAAATATTAATGTAGCATGGTATATCCTATTACCTTTCCAAAATCTGAAAATTGTTACTTTTAAATTCTTACTTTTTTATGGCTCCAGTGGCTTTCCTCGAAGGATTGTGGGCCTATAGTAAGTTTAGAGAAAGAGTGCCAGTGGGAGGTCTTACAAAGTCATACATAATGGAGAGTGTCAGTGAGGGGTTGAATACACAATGAGAGACTTACAATGAATGATTAAACTTAAAAAGAAAGATATTATCATTCACACAGGTAGAAGGTAAAAATATAAAAAATTCAATAAATAGGTAAGTTGACAAGGATAGTGGATTTGGCAAAAAGAAAGGGTTGAGTTCCTACAGTTCTTGAAGGTTGTGGGAGTAGAGGGAGATGAGCACTGAAACCGGAGAGGGGGTGCAGCTGGAGGAGAGGCAGAGACTGGAGGGGGTTTAGAGGCTGCCCCACTTTGACAGAGGGAAAGGCTGTCCATTAAGATGGGAAAACAAGGCAGTTTTAGAAGAAGCAGAAAAGAGGAGAAAGGACAATGCTAGGAACACTTCAGAAGGAGGGAATAATTTAGAAGTAAAGCCTGGTTGAGTGGAGAGGAGGAGAAACACATTCTCAAACCAAGGGGAAGTGTCAGAATGAGAACTTGACACTCTTCTTTGTAGAGAAAGAAATACAGTTACTCCTCCCCCCAAAAATGGGCCACGGGGAGAATTGGTGGTTGAGAAGAGTGGAGTTTTGGAGTAAGCACTGACAAAAGTATGGTAGGAATTCACCAGGAAACAAATGGCTGTTGAAAAAGACCGGATGAAGAAAGAAGGAAAGAAGGAAAGGAAAGGAGAGGAGAGGAGAGGAGAGGAGAGGAGAGGAGAGGAGAGGAGAGGAGAGGAGAGGAGAGGAGAGGAGAGGAGAGGAGAGGAGAGGAGAGAAAAGAAAAGATAAGTTAAACACCATAAATCTGTAATCCAGATGTGTGCAAAGTGTGTTTGGCCAGGACTCTTGTCCTTACTTTTGTTCAATGTGATCTAAAATTTCCTAGCCCACAAAAATGGGATATTATTTTACTCTCCTAGCAGGCATGTAGACGTGGCACATAAAATGAGGCACACAAGCCCAGCCGTCATGCCTCAGTGGTTGAGCGTCAACCTATGAACCAGGAGGTCATGGTTTGATTCCAGGTCAGGGCATATGCCTGGGTTGTAGGCTCGATCCCCAGTAGGGAGTGTGCAGAAGGCAGCCCATCAATGACTCTCTCTCATCATTGATGTTTCTGTCTCTCTCTCCCTCCCCCTTCCTCTTTGAAATTAATAATAATTAAAAAGATGCACACAAATCATCATTTGCTATTAGTTTTCCCAATAATGAGCAGGTAGTTTCCCAGGACTGTTGAAGCTCAGAACCGCTACACAGCAACAGACTCTTAAGGGCCTGCCCCCCCCCCCCCACTTCTTTTGTGCTCTTACCCTATGACTTTGCATAGAGCAGCAGAGTTCATCTTTTAAAGATATAAATCAGACGCTAACTAATTCTCTGCTTGTAACTCTCCAATGGCTTGCCATCACACAAGAGAAATCTCCAGTTGTTATGCGGGCCCACAGGCCCTTTGTGAACTGGCCCTTGTCCCTACCTAACTCACCACCTGCCTCGTGCTCTGCCCCAGCCTCACTGAGCAGTTACTTGAACATGCCAACTCTTTCTTGCCTGAGATTTGGCACTACCCATATGCTAGGGTAAAATGCACTTCCCCAGTCCTCAAGGGACTGATTCCTTCATGTCCTTCACATCTTAGCTTTAATGTCACCTCTTCAGAAAGGCTACTCAGTCATGATCACCTCAACCTACATGAATTATCTTCATGCTACATATTACTATATATTTTCCTGCTTCTTTGTTTATTGTTTGTTTTTCTTCCTTGCAGTGTAAACTCCATGAAGCAGAGATTTTTGTCTCTTGTTCTCTGTTGTATCCCCATTCCTAGTACAAAGTCTGCCACATATTGGATGTTCAATAAGTGTTTGTTGTCCTGACCTGCGTGGCTCAGTGATTGAGTGTCAATCAATGACCAGGAGGTCAGAGTTTGATTCCTGGTCAGGGGCATGCCCAGGTTGCGGGCTGGATCCTCAGTGGGGGGCATGTAGGAGGCAGCCAATCAACGATTCTCTCTCATCATTGATGTTTCTTTCTCTCCCTTCCTCTCTGAAATAAAAATAATAATAAAAATGTTTGTTGAGTGAATAAATGAATGTTCCTCTGTACCTTTTACTTTCAACTTAATTTCCTTAACTATTTTATTTCTCAATGACAGCTTAATACTTAGTAGGTATTCAGCAGCTTGCCAACTTTCTTAATTTGGTTTGATTTATTAATTTCAACTTGATCCAGTAAGTATAGAACATTGCTCTCTATTCTACAGTTTTGTAATTGTTGGGATTAACCATTCCTACACTGTTTCCTAAGCAGCCAAGTCCAAAACCTGCTTGTTTCCTTATGCCACAAAACTTCCCATCCATTGTCCCAATTAATGGCATTAAAAGAAAAAAATTTTACATAACAGAGAGTCAGTATTTTTTGGTTAGGAACCAGTTTTGTAACAAACAGCTTAGGCACCTCCACCTCAAGGCCCACGGAGCCTCCCTGTATAAACAGTACGAGTAAGCTGCCACTCACGCTGGTGGGGAAGGTGCAGCACCCCTGCTGAGCACCAGGCTGCCAGGCCCAGTCCTGGATTTTCCTCAGGGACAGGGAGCTTCCCTTTGGTTCCCAGGGTGTTGGTGTAGTCACTCCTTTCCAGCCTGTCCAGCTCAGCCTGGTGAACACAATACCCTGTAACACACATCCAGAGAAATTGAACTGACTGAAAGCCAGCCATAGGCAAGGAATTAAGTAAGAAATAGAAATGTTAAAAAGATGCAATCTACATAGGGAAACCCTAAAGCAAGTATACAATCATAAAAATGAAACCGGGTGGGTCTAATGAATCAGGCGGGGCTCTCACAGTATAATTAATATGTGTCACTCCTAAAGGGTCGTATTAGCTGCCTAAACCACAAAGCGTCTTTATATTTAGCACTGCGCAATCATTAATTAGCTCAAACATGAGCCCCTGAGTTGGTTTCATTATCTCTGTTTTGTAAACAAGGAAAAAGCAAGGGTGTTAGTGCCCAGACTCCAAGCAGTGTGTTGCTCGGCACAATAAAGAACCCGACTCTCAGCCTGAACCTGGCTTTCCTGCGCTGTTGAATCAATATGTTATATTATTGTAGACAGCCAAATGGAAATGACCCAAATACACGTTGTTCTTGCAGAACTTCAGTCTCACCCTTGTGGTTTTCTACATGAAAGGAGACTGCGCTCTGCTTGGCGTGGTTGGAGGCTGGAGGAGAGGGACTAGAAAGGGGAATATGGCATGGTAAAGCAGAAGGGAAAGGCAGCATATGGTTTCCACGGGCGGGCGCGCACGTACAGTGTGATTGAAACTTCGTGGCCCATGCGCAGAAGTCGGTATTTTGTGGAAGAGCCACACTCAAGGGGCCAAAGAGCCGCATGTGGCTCGCGAGCCGCAGTTTGCCGACCACTGGCCTAGACGGCAGCCTCTGGGCTACTGCAATTCTCCAAGCCTCCCTCCTTTCCAGAGCATGTTTCAGCCCTATTACCAATTTTCTGTGCTCCCGTGATGATATTTGCTGACCTAGACAATCTCTGCTTTGCTGTCCCTTTCTTGAATTCCTTATTTACTCTGAATGCTTACTAAAAATGACCAGAATAAGATTGAGCCCTCTTTCTTGACATTTTTCTTTCAGTTATGTGCTTCTGTACATAAGATAATTTTCTGGCTCGGCCTGTATGGCTCAGTGCTTGAGCGTTGTCCCATGAACTGACAATTAGTAGTGAGATAAGGAATTAAGATATAAATAATATAGTTTTTAGGTTGTTGGTTTGAGAGGCTCAAGGTAGTAGAATTCATATTGTTAGGGCTAGGGTGAGAGCTAGAGTTGGTACAATAACAAATAAAGCTATAGAGGATGTTAGCGGTTGCAGGGGTTGGAGGTCAGGGTTTGATTCCTGGTCAGGGCACATGCCTGGGTTGCAGGCTTGATCCCTAGATGGGAGTGTGCAGGAGGCAGCTGATCGATGATTCTCTTTCATCGTTGATGTTTCTATCTCTCTCTCCCTCTCCCTTCCTTTCTCTGAAATCAATAAAAATCTTTTTTTTAAAGATAATTTTCTGGACATGTAATTTTAAAACACAAGTTGGTCTGTTGTCATCTTCTGCACCTACCAGGAAATAGGTTTCTCCTACATAAATTCACTAAGGAATCCAATTTCTGAGTTTACATATGATTAGATCTGTACAAGAAGAACACTGCTTGCTTAGAAAAGATGGAGACTATGATTACATTTGTCAAACTAACCATGACTCTGAAACTAACTTGGGGAAGGATTGAAAATTTGGAAAGAAGCCGAAACCGGTTTGGCTCAGTGGATAGAGCGTCGGCCTGCGGACTGAAAGGTCCCAGGTTCGATTCCGGTCAAGGGCATGTACCTTGGTTGCGGGCACATCCCCAGTGGGGGGTGTGCAGGAGGCAGCTGGTCGATGTTTCTCTCTCATTGATGTTTCTAACTCTCTATCTCTCTCCTTTCCTCTCTGTAAAAACTCAATAAAATATATTTTTAAAATAAAAAAAAAAAAAAAGAAAATTTGGAAAGAAAAAAAAAAGAAAGAAACTGTGTCTTGCTGTTCATTAAGTAACATAAGTAATATATTTGTGGTCATTTTGTAAACTATATGTTCAGATATTGTCAGCTGTGGCTGTTACCCCTTTGCCAATGTGTGGTTTTTAATAAATATTTTAATATGTTTTTTATTGATTTCAGAGAGATGAAGGGGGAGAAAGAGACAGAAACATCAATGATGAGAGAGAATCATTGATTGGCTGCCTCCTGCACACCCTCTGCTGGGGACTGAGCCCACAACTCAGGCAAGTGCCCTGACCGGGAATCAAATTGTAATCTCCTGGTTCATGGGGTAGATGCTCAACCACTGAGCCATGCTGGCCTAGCTGCCAATCCTATATAATAAAAGCCTAGTATGCAAATCAAACAAACACAGAATTACCGGTGGAACAACTAGTTGCTATGATGCCCACTGACCACCATGGGGCAGACACTCAATGCAGGAGCTGCCCCCAGCTGCAGCAGCGGCAGAGGGTGGGGCTGGCGAGCGGGTGGCACCAGGCCAGCCAAGGCGGGTGCCAGTGGGGGCCTCCCCACCCCCTGATCGCCCCACCGGTTGCCCCACAGATCGGCCCTGATGGCCGGCCAGGCCTAGGGACCCTGCCCATGCATGAATTTCATGCACCAGGCCTCTAGTGTGTTTATAATATAAACCATCTTGTTGTTAAAATATCGATGTGTTCATAGGAAGAGTTATAGTGTGTAGTAACTTGCAACTTTTTATAATTGTACTATATGTTTCACTTCTTACATACTTTTACATTTAAGAAGATGAAACTTCTTTTAACAATTTAACTGATGTTTTTAACTCATAAAGGTTTTACTTTTTATTTGGTATTTTGAATGCAGCTAAAAATTATGAGTGAATATGTATAAGAAGTAAAAAGTGTAGATTCAGCATCTCCCCTTGACCTGGGCAGGAGTTACCCACTTTAAAAAGCACCTCTTCTTTGTGCCTCTGAGGGCAGGCCCTGCTCTCAGGGTGGGTATCCCCAAGCTTGGGAGGTAGCAGGAGTGTGTTCTGAACTTGAATGTGCAAGCTTAGATGTCTACTTGCAGACGTGGCAAGCCCGGTAGTGCAGAAAGTAGACAAAGGAGTAAAGAGAGGGAGGCAAACCTGAGGTCATTTTGAAGGTATATTTTTAAAAGCAAGAAATGAAAATGTACTTTAATAGTTTATTAGTTTGATTTATAACTGAAATATTTGAACATACGGTATGGGAGTCTCCATTAATATTCTTGTTCTTATATTTTTGTTTCCCATTAGCCACCAATGTTGAGACAAACGTGGGTAGATTTTTAAAACAAAACCAAAAAGGCTGAACTTATTTCCTTAATTATCTTAATCTATTCATAAACTCTTCAACCATTTATCTTTGAATTTGACCATGAATTATAGGTAAAAGGCTTTATTTAAAGATACATCCTATAGCTCTTAGATTCTTTGAATAAAATCACCCCAAATAATTTAAATGCTAGCTCTTCAAGGAGAATATTGGCAGAGGGGGAGGATAATGAAAAAGCAATACAATAATTAGCTAATGATACTTAGTTCTTCTATGTGTTTAAGGCACAGAGGAAATATTTTTAGTGTAAAAAAATGTTCCCTGCTCTGGCTAGCTGGTGTGGCTCAATGGTTGAGTGGTGACATATGAACCAGGAGGTCGCAGTTAGATTCCCGGTCAGGGCACATGCCCAGGTTGCAGGCTCGATCCTCAGTGTGGGGCGTATAGGAGGCAGTTGATCAATGATTCTCTCTCGTCACTAATGTTTCTGTCTCTCTCTCCCTCTCCTTTCCTCTCTGAAATCATTAAAAATATATTTTAAAAAATACAAAAAAAATGTTTCCTGCTTTAGAGGAGTTCACAAAATGGATGGGAAGGCCAAGGAAATGTACCTGGAAAAATGAAAATGAAACAGAACAGCAAATACGAAATCACTGTTACTGTGTAGGTACACAGAGGCAGATGGGCTTGAAAGATTTATACAAACAGACTTGCAGGCTGTATAAGGCCCTCAAAATCACTTGGTCTGGCCCTGCCAGGGCATTAGTGGTGAGTTAATTAAATGTTTGACCAAATATAGCAGGCTCATTTTTAAGTTGATGATTTTGTATACTAGTTGCCTGAACATTTTATTATAAATGTCCAAATGACCCTTGGCAGAAAAAAGGTTCCCCACCCCTGGTTTAGGGCTTTGAAACTTTGGGCTTTATCCTGGAGAGAGTGGGTAGTTATTGAGGTTTCTGAGATATAGACAGTAGGATAGAATCTGTGACATGGAAAGAACAAACAAATGGCTACGTTCAGATGGACTGGCAGAAGAGGCTGAGAGGCAGGCAGACCATGGAGGTCCTGAGCTCATGAACCAGACATAAGGCCAAGGGACTAATATTTTGAAAAGAGACATGTCTTCTCTTTCATGGAACTTACATTTTCTAATGGTTCTCAGAGATATCACTGATTTCCACTGAGAACAAATGATTGGTGATGAAATAGAATAGAATAATAGAAAAGGGGTACCCCTGTAAGTAGGATGCCTTTTTCACTTGCCACACTCCTATTTCATGTCCTCCTAGCATTTTCTGATGTTTACCTGTCTGCTTTTCTAAATGAACAAAAGGTACTAGTAAGTACCAGCTAACTCGTATTTCAAGTAGATCAGGTATATTTCCAAAATTCAACCAGTGGAATATAACTATATTAACCTCGCCTGCAAAGAGCTTAGGGAAGTGTCTTCAGCCCCGAGTAATGAAAACATGTTACTTTTTAAAAAAAATATAAAATGTGGGGCAGGCAGCCTGGTAAAGTGGAGAAAGGCATTGGACCCTGGGAAGTCTGTGAGCTTGTTCTCCTGACAGTCCTTCCACTGAATGCTCTAGGACATGGGGCAACTCCTGTGTCCCTGGACAGCCTCACTTAAGGAGATTAAATTCTAAAACTCCAAGGCCCTTTTCAGCTCTAAGATTCTATAATTATGTGGGTTAGACCTAACATTGAAAGAGCATTTCATAAAGTGGATTTCAAATACACTTTGAGTCAGACTCTCTAGTTGAGTATCCCGGTGGCTAAGACACCAAAGAATGCCGTGGCTATGGATTTATCTATGATTAATTCATGGGAAACTTGAGGAGGAGATTTTTTTAATGCTGATTGTGAATTACAAATATTAGGTCATCTGGATGTAGTTATATTTCCCCCTCTCCTATAAATCGCCACTAAAAATGAGTTAGCTTGTAGATGTGATTTAATGAATAATATTTCTTCTGTGAATTTTTTAGGGACTGCCCATGAGGAACAGAAAGTGAGGCCAATTTCTTATGTAAAACTGCAAGCACTTTTGAACAGGCTGAGAGACAGTGTGGTGATGGGTTAAAGGCATGCATTCTGGAGTCACATCGGCTCAGGTTCAAATCCAAGTTCTGCCACTTGATAGCTATATGACCTTGGGCTAGTTAGTAAGTGTTTCTGTGCTTCAGTTTACTCATCTGCCTCATCGGGTTGTGGGGAATAAGGGAGTTTATTACAGATAAAGCACTTGGAACACCACCCCCACAAGTAAATTTAGTGGAATAGTCTAACTATTATTAGACAAGTATTATTATTATTAGATAATTCAACAAAGTGTTATTATTAGACAATTCAACAAAAAAGGTATTTATTCAGGAAGGCACCCTGGCCTGTAGGCATTATTATACAGATCAATGTATCTTCTTTAAGATCAGTTCAGCCACTTCTGCAATTATTTTTGGCATTTCTCCAATTGTAATTCCAAAGCCACAAAAATGACACCGTTCTGATCATTGCTTCGTCCTATTTGTATTTTACTAAAGAAGAATGCATTTCGTCTGTGCGGAATGTTCAGGAAGAGGAGGCTTAGAGGCAGAAGTGAATGAAGTGGGTCTGAGGTTCACTCTGTGCTTTCAGGACGCAGTGAATGTTCATTTAAATGGTGCTTCCTGACCGAACGTTCTGCTGTGGTTCAAGGAACTGCAATTTCAAATGCCGCTGAAGCAGTGAGTCATGGTTTCTCAGTTAGTCCTGTTCAGCCGACTTCATTTTAGATAGCAAATTGAGGTTGGACTTCAACTTACAGTTCATGAATTATAGCTCAGATTCTCTCAAATTAAGCTTCATTTGCATTTCAGCTTCTCACTCTCAGAGATCCCTGGTGATCTGAGTTGGGACCAAATAACCAGAAAAGTACAGAAGAGGGAGGGGCGTGGACAATGGGTGTTTTGGGGCCCCACCCTTCCTTCAGACCCTTGCCCTGCTGGCAAATGTGTTTCTGCCAAGGTTGTGCTGAAGTCTCTCTCTGTTCCTCAGCTGAGTGGGAGCCATTTTTATGGGGCTCATCAGAAGCGGGCGTGAAGGTTTTCTTCCTGTCTGAAGGATCTCGAGTCTGAAAAGGCCTTTTCATTCTCTCTTCAGTTGGTCCAGAGCAAGGCACCAGACCATGTGGAAAGGGTGTGCCATGGCACCAGTCCCCTCCCCTGAGGGCAAGGGAACCTCTGCAGAAGTTCCTGTCCCTCTGCAAAGGAGGAGGGTGTGGCTGTCCTCCCTGGTGGGGAGCCCCACCACAGCCAGGGCCAGGACTGTGCCCCCGAACCGGGATGTAGCTGTCTGCCTGTGAGACACACTGTGGAGGGGCGTCGATGGTTTCCACTTCTGCTCCCCGAGGTCTAGATGGCAGGATATGCAGTCCTCTAGGTTAGATCTGTGCACCTGGGAGAGCACCTCATTAGTGAGGGCATACAAACACGAGAAAGAAAATAATGAGTGTGTATATATTTTTTTGTATGTCAAGAAGATTAGATCTAGCTTATCTCTCCTTCTAAACCTTAATTCCAATTATGTTTGTAACCCAATAAAACCAGTTTAACTGTGGTTTGGGCCGAGCCTGGTGACAGCTGCAATCTAGAAACTGGTGCACACACTGAATTCTAAAATCTTGTGCGGAAAGTAATTGCCATGTGGGCAACGCCTGAAGGTTTGGACTGTGCTTCTTAGGCATCTGCTAAGGACAGTTGGCATTTGGAAGAGCACAGACCAATGGAAAGGGTGCCCACATCAAGTGTGTTCTACCCGAACGTATTATTCCTATAGAGCACATGTAAGCTCCACATGCCTCCTGCTTTAAATACTGACAGCAGCTTTACTTTTGAACCATGTTTTCCTGGCTTACTGTTAAAAGGAACTTTTTAAATTCAGTGTGCACCTCTAATTAGACATAAGCACAAGCCAAGAAAAACCTTGTCTAGGTAATAGTGATGCTCATAGATATCACATCAAGAGCATATACTTTAATCAAAAATCATTTCCACCAAGCCCTGGCCGGTGTGGCTCAGTTTAATTTGTAAAAGACCAAAAAACAATGGAATTTGGTGCTGTACATATTCTCATTACAATGTTTTATTTTCTCTTCTTTTTTAAAATGAATGACATTGTTCCACACACACAAAAGAAAATTATTTTTTAGCAGCATTCATATTTTAATTGAGAGGCATAAAACATGTGTGGTCGATGTTCTTTTCATTTGCAAATGGAAGACTCGGGAAGTATGAAGACCTGTGCTGGACTTTTTATGAAGATTATCTGCCAGACTTTTGTAGTTCTGGAATTCTTTTTCCACTGCATGAGAGTGTGTAGTGAGATTCTCTATTGATGAAAACTTTTTTTTTTTTTTTTTTTTAGAAACATCACAAATTTCTTAGCCTTAAGGATTTCTGAATTTTGGATTTTGTCCTTGGAGGAGGTCAGGATCTTCCCAAGGGCTGGGTCCTCAAATATTCTTCCAGTCTTCAAAAGTGGTGTTCTCTGATTCCAAACATAATATATTCACTTTCATCTTTTTTTCCAATTTAGGGTCAATTAGATTACAAGTTTATTATAAAAGGCGATAACTCAGGAACAGCCAGATAGAAGACCCATAGGGCAAGGTATGGGGAGGAGGCATGAAGAGTCCATACCCTCTCCATTCTCCCCACACCTTCACATGCTCACCACCCCAGAAGCTCCGTATAATCCTTATCACGACTCTATGAGGTAGATACAATTATTATTCCTATTTTCCAGGCGAGAATACTGAGGAATAAAGGTCTCTCAACTAACCCAAGGTCACTGACTAGTAAGTGTCAGAGGTGGGATTTGAACCTGTGTTGCAAAGCTATGAATGTGCTCCTGACCGCGTGCTGCACATGCTGCCTCACATGCTATGGTAGTGGAAGGGGCATCCTCTTGGGAGTCAGGCAAAATTGGATGAATTCTAGCCAGGTCTACTGGTATTGTGACTTTGAGAAAGTTATACTTACCTCTAGGTTCTTCTTCTGGAGAATGAGGGTAATGCATTTGTGCTCTTGCATTCGTGTGGCATGCATCCAGTAGGATTGGGCCCCTTCTACTGCTGCTCTCCTCTCCTCCCTCCACAATGCTAGCCAAAGACAGTCTGTTTACTTCAGGTACTCCAGATCCTGTAAGGTCTATCCAGCATGAAGACATTAAGCTCTGCTCTAGCTTAGCAAGCAAACTGAGGTGGCATTTCTGCTCTGTTAATGTGTGGTCCTCTCTTTAAAGGAGGTAGGGAAGGTCTGCAAAGATATTTCTATGTTTCTGGCCAAATTCAGGCCTTTACTGAAGTTTCTCAGTTGTATATTCTTCTTCAAAGCAGCCCTGGTGCACTTGCATGAGCAATAGAATTTGGGGGAAGGGTTCCAGCAGGATATGAGTGGTTCTGCCTGCAGCCTGGCTGTGAGCAAGACTGTACACAAAGACATGAGGCACCTGGGACCTGGACATAGCAGCTGCTATGGTGCATTTAAGTGGAAAAAACCACCCGGCTCCTGTGGCTCAGTGGTTGGGCATTGACATATGAACCAGGAGGTCATGGTTCCATTCCTGGTCAGGGCACATGCCGGGTTGTAGGCTCGATCCCCAGTGTGGGGTGTGCAGAAGGCAGCTGATCAATGATTCTCTCTCATCACTGATGTTTCTATCCCTCTCTCCCTCTCCCTTACTCTCTCTATAATTAGTAAAAACATATTTTAAACAAAAATTTTTTAAAATATATTTTTATTGATTTCAGAGAGGAAGGGAGAGGGAGAGAGAGAGATAGAAACATCTATAATGAGAGAATCATTGATCGGCTGCCTCCTGCATGCCCCCTACTGGGGATCGAACCCACAACCCAGACATATGCCCTTGACCGGAATGGAACCCACGACCCTTCAGTCCACAGGTCAACACTCTATCCTCTGAGCCAAGCTGGCTAGGGCTAAACAAAATTTTTTAAGTGGAGAAAAACCTACCTTTTCACCTTCATCTTCCTTACCATGTAAAAGTGGCACCATGAGTTACACATCACTTAATAACTTTGCAAGACAGGTTAATTAATTTAGTCTTGCTGAGCCTCACTTTTCTAATTTCTAAGATGAGACAATAATATTGACCTCTTAGGATGGTTTTAGGGATTAAATATAATCAGGGCTTCTTAGAAATTAGGACAGGTCTAGATTACTTCCATTTTAGAAAGTTCTAATGTATTAGAACAAAAATAGGGTTGTAAAAATAATGGTGTGTTCTAAATGTTTAAACAAATTAATGTTCTTAGCCCATTCAAATATAATGGCATGTAATTCTGTGATTTATAAGATAAGGATTTATACTAAAAATGTCAGTTTATCTTTCATGAGATGACGTTTTATAAGTTTTAAAAATTCCTGCTATTGTCTCACTGTACCTGAGTCTTTAACGTCATTCAGAAACACTGTACAAGTTTGTACCTGAGGCCCCTGAGGCCTGGGCGAATGCACTCCGCCCACCCCCAGTAAGAGACTCAGGCTCTGCCGAAGGTCCTGGCCCATTGGAGGCACCTTAATCCCCACCCTCCCTTCTTTCCAGTTTCCTCTCCACAACTGCCACTAAAACCATGGTGGGAAAGACTCGCATGGTGCTTTAATCTCTTTGGTCTTAGCATGGTGCCAGGGCCCCATAACTTCTTTTCATGAATTTTCAGGGTTTTTATTATTATTATTATTTTCATTCATTTCCTTAGGCTGGTGCAATAAGGAGACTAGAAACAGTTCACTTCATTATTTTTCATCACTTTAAAAAATTGAGAAATCACCCATACATCATAAAATTCACCTTTTTAAAGTACATAGTAGTTCAGTAGTTTTTAGTATATTTCCAAGGTTGTATAACCACCCCCACTATCTAATTTCATTTTCATAACTTCTAAATGAAACCACAGTCACTCCTCATTCCCTCTTTTTCCTAGTCCCTGGCAACCATTCATCTACTTTCTGTCTCTATCGATTTGCCCAGCCTGGACATCTGATATAAATGGAATCATACAGTACCAGCATGTAGTCTTTTGTGTCTGGTTTTTTTCCCCACTTTGCATAATGTGTTTGAGGTTCTTCCACGCTGTAGCATGTACCAGCACTTCATTCCTTTCTATTGCCAAATAACATTCCAATGTATGGATACGCCACATGTAGTTTATCCATCAGCAGTCAGTGAGCATTGGGTTGTTTCCACTGTTTGGCTATATGAATAAGGGTGCTGTGAACATTCGTGTACAAACATTGGTGTGGACACAAGTTTTCAATTCTCTTGGATATATACCTAAGGGTGACATTGCTGAGTCATATGGTAACTCTATGTTTAACATTTTGAGAAACTTCCACACTGTTTTTCCAAAGTGGCTGCACTTGTTACAGTCCCACCAGTAATGTGTAAGTGTTCTAATTTACCCATATCCTTGCCAATACTATTGTCATCATTTTAAGGGTAGCCATTCTAGTGGGTGTGAAGTGATATCTTGTGGTTTTGGTTTGCAATTCTCTAAAGATAATGATGTTAAGCACCTTCTCATGTGCTTACTGGCCATTTGTATATCTTCTTTGGAGAAATGTTTATTCAAGTCCTTTGTCCATTTATATATTGTGTTATTTGTGGTGTTTTTAGTGTTGAATTATAAGGTTTCTGGATACTAGACCCCTATCAGATACATGATTTGCAAATATTTTCTCTCTGAGGTTTGTCTTTTCACTTTCTTGATAGGGTTTTCAGAAGCACAAAAGTTTTTACTTTGATAAAGTCCAATTTATCTTTTTATTTTTGGTTGCTTGTACTTTACATGTTATAAGAAACCATTGCCAAATTCAAAGTCGCAAAGATTTACACATAAGTTTTCTCCTAAGAGTTGTACAGTTTTAGCTTATATTTAGGTCTTTCCATTTTGAGTTCTAGTTTTTATGTAGAATGATGTAGGGGTCATCATCCATTTTTTTTTCTTTCTAGAAAATCTGTTTTCCCAGCGCTGTGTCAGGGAAGATATAAATCACAGAACCGATCACCAGGTCTTGGGGAAAGATAAAATTGAGCTAAGACTGCTCACTGCAGGCTGAAGTTATCAAAAGGATTTGGGTATTGAAAAAAAATGTGGCTGCTACAATGGAAGTGAAAGTTTAGCCTAGAAGAGCTCTGTCCCTCTGACAAACTAAATTTATGAATAGAATAATTACCAAACCTTTCCAGCTGGTACTGTACTTACCAGCAGGAGAATTAAATCACGACTCATAGGTCTGCAACACTTCGTCCTGGTCTTGATGGGGATGCGGGCCTCCAGCTCCTCCTTTGTCCAATGTCATCGGCATCTCCTCCGGAAACAGCATGAGGCAGAGGCCCAGCTTCCTGTTGCCCTCAGACCCTTTGTCTCTTCTGCTGGAGACCCTCTGTTTGAGCCTCTGCTGTGTCTTGCTTTGGCCTCTGGTTTCCCGAGGAGTCAGTCAAAGGGGAGTCCTAGAAGGAAGTCAGAGAGAGGGAGCGGGTAAGGTGGCATTGGTTCTCTGGGACCCCCTCTGTGGGGTTGCTGCAGGCTGGCCATGCCCCTCAGCTCCTGAGTGTCCTCTCAGCACAGCCTGTCTGGTATCTGCTCCTTCCTTGCCCTTCAGATTTCTTCGTTTCCCTGGAGTAGGGCACTGCTCTCATGGGTTCTCTGTGTCTTACAAATCATCCCACTCTCCTTGTACTTTCTTATAGGACCCGACCAACAGTCAGGCATTTGCGTGCTGAACAGGCTAGACTTCAAGCTTTTCAGTTTAGAAAAAAATCTGTGAAGTGTATGTATTCATTCAGCTAATGTTGTTGAAGTGCGTTTTATAGATGTGAGATGTCTATTATGAGCCAGCTCTTTCAGACACCGGTTTTTTAGGGTGAATAAGATTGATAACGTCCCTGCTCTTGAGGAGCTTACATTCTGACAGGAAGACAGATGTTAAATCAAATAGATTTACATATATCGTTAGCTAGTGATAGGTTATGGGGGGAAAACAGCACAGGCAAAGGGAACAGAAATGGTGGGGAAGGGATGCTATTTTAGAAGGAGGGGTGGTCCCAGAAAGCCTCTCTGAAGAGGCTTGAATGGAACTGAGTGAAGAAGGCCCATGCAGCGGTCTGGGAGAAGGGCGTTCCAGAAGAATGAGGAACATTACAGAGGCCCTGGGCATGGTTGAGGAGAAAGGGAATGAGGCGGAGCCTAGCAGAGAGGTAGGCAGGGTCAGGTCACACAGAGGCTTGGGGCCATTGTAAGAGCTTTGAATTTCTTTCTCAGCGTAATGGAGGCCATGGGAGGATTTTAAGCAGGGGACCAACATGCTCTGACTTATGACAGAAAGAAAATTCTGTAGTTCAGTTTATGAGGGGAACAACTGGCGGGGGGGGCGGGGGGGGCGGAGTCATAAAAGAGGAACTAGTCGAAACCTAATGTAATAATAGATTGAATAGATTATAAAAACCAAATAAAGGATGCAATTTAAAGATGGTTTCTTTTAGAAATTTTTAAAGCTCAAATACTGACTATTTGCACTGGGAAGATGTGTTGGGCCCTGTGAACACATGCTCTCTACTTATTTATATGCACATTGTCAGTGACTAATAGCTGAGATATGTTTACATGATTTTTTTCTAAAGTGATATGGAAGGGCTGGGCCAACCAATGTGGGAGGAAAGTCAGGGGTTGGCAATTCTGCTTTCTTCTGCATCCAGCCCCACCTCTGCGCTCTGCCAAGATCCAGTCATGGAGTCTGGGCAGGAATTCTTCACCCAAACGTGCTTTCCTGCTCCAGAATACAGATTCACGCAGGTAGAGAAAGAGTGAGTGTGTGGCAAAAGTCCCGGAAGCTGAAATGACTGGTGGGGAATTTGACTGAGGGTAGGGAGGAGAAGGTGTGCCAAATTCTCATGCCTTTCCCCACACCCTGGGGAAAGTCCTGTTTTTATTATGGAGATGACCTGTTTTACATGGTCATCTTCCTTACCATGTAAAAGTGGCACCACGAGTTACACATCACTTAATAACTTCGAATAACTTTTGGTAAGCAGAGCACATGACTGTGTTTTCAGTGTTCGCTTTTAAAAAACGCTTTTTTTTATTATTATTGATTTCATAGAGGAAGGGAGAGGGAGAGAGAGATAGAAACATCAGTGATGAGAGGGAATCATTGATCGGCTGCCTCCTGTATGCCACACACTGGGGATCAAGCCTGAAACCCAGGCATGTGCCCTGACCAGGAATCCAGCAGTGACCTCCTGGTTCATAGGTCGATGCTCAACCACTGAGCCACACCAGCCGGGCTCATTGCTCACTTTTAAAAAGAATGTGTACTAATGAAATGGCACTATACCCTGAGTGAGTCTGAAAAATAATTAAAACTGGCAGCTCTTCCTCTCATCTCTGCCGGATGTGAATTTAATGAAGTCTCCTCTTGTCAGAGGATTTCATTGGTTTCTTTAAAAAGAAAACTACAGGCTTGATGCTTTTATTTCACTCATTATGATAATCACAAAGCATAACCTTCCCCCCCCCCCAAAAAAAAACCCCACTTTATTTAAATAAAATGAAGTACCCACGGTCATGTGAGAGTAATTATGACTTAGGCTTATTAATGAGCTCACTGCAAGGTGGCTCAGCAGAAACCTCCTGTGGGGAGGTTTCCTGCAAAAGGGCTGACTCCTGATCAGAACTGGAAAATGCTGATGGGAGCTGGCCACAGGGAAATGTGTCTTTTACGGGAAACAATGGCACTTACTGCCCCAGGGAAGAGCCAACAATGCCAGTTATAAACTGTCACGTATATAAATCTTACCTAACCAAATGTGATCTAATATGTGGCTGGTTTAGAGTTCAGAGAAAACATAGAGGTATAGCTCTGAGAATGAAAATGAGCTCTAGGCTCACTCTCCGTGGTTTGTGGACATGTCCATTTGGAAATATTAACTGTCCCTTAAGTTCACCAGGACCCAAGTCAGTCTCTGGACCCTCTGATGGCATCTCCCAGCGTTCACACAGGCCTTGAGAATACATTATGAGGTGCTTTGGATTCAGCACTCTCAAAGTGGTGTCTTCTTTCCCCTCAGTCTTTCTTTTCTTCTATTTCCACAGTCTGTGGTCACTTCAGCCCCTTAGCCCTTCACATCTGAACTGCTGACTTCAGGTCCCTGTCCAGCTGGACCCGCCAAAGGCTGCCTTGCTTGTCTTCCTTCAACACTGCTTGGATCACATCACCTCCTTGCTCGGGAACCTGCAAAGGTCTCGTGTTTCCCACAACTTCCCACCCTCCTGACATGCCTGGCAAGGCCCTCCCCAACCTAGATTAATCTCACTTATTCAGCCTTCCACTTACTTATCCCACCGACCTCCAACCTGTCTTGTCACTTCCGTGAGCCCTCTGTGCCTGTGGTCACTATATATAGCCTTCTGCAGGCTCTTCCCCTCACCTGGAATGCCATTCCTCCACTCTTGTCTCATTAACTCTATCTTCCAAGGCTTGCCCTTCCTGCGGTCTTCTGGCACACCCTCACTGGCCTTTTACTCTTTGAACCCTTAAAGCATTACACATGTTTCTTCTGCACATTTTAGCATTTAATTATATGCCTGCCTGCACACTGGTTGTTTTATAGACAAGTCTATAAACTTCTAGGTGTCAAAATAGGCCTTATATTCTCTATCCCTTACGTAGTGAATCTGTTGTAGGTGCCCTATAGAACAGTGATGGCGAACCTTTTGAGCTCGGCGTGTCAGCATTTTGAAAAACCCTAACTTAACTCTGGTGCCGTGTCACATATAGAAATTTTTTGATATTTGCAACCATAGTAAAACAAAGACTTATATTTTTGATATTTATTTTATATATTGAAATGCCATTTAACAAAGAAAAATCAACCAAAAAAGTGAGTTCGCATGTCACCTCTGACACGCGTGTCATAGGTTCGCCATCGCTGCTATAGAAGATGTTAATTATTTCATGTTTTTTTTTTTTCTATCCAGGTTGGATCAGTAGAAAAATCTTATTTTCAGATTATGTTGTCAAGAATATGTATAGCCACAGAACTAAAAATAAATGTTTTTAATATAAATGATTTCCACAGGATTGATTAATATTAGATTATAAGGGTTTTATCTGCTACCAATCATAATACTTCTTTAGAAAGAAACAAAGACAGAAAAGTCCAGTGCTAGGATGCATGCATTTTAAGTATTAATTCAAATGCCACCCCTTCAATAAAGTACTCCTTTTTTTTTTAATCCTCATCCAAGGATATTTTTCCATCGATTTTTAGAGAGAGTGGAAGGGGGGGTGGGGAGAAACAGAGAGAGAGAAACATCGATGTGAGAGAGACACATCAATTGGTTGCCTCCCGCATTTGCCCTGACCAGGGCCAGCCAGGGATTGAGTCTGCAACCGACTTATGTTCCTTTGACTGGAATCAAACCTGGGACCTTTCAGTCCATGACCCGACAGTCTATCCACTGAGCCAAACCAGCTAGTGCTAAAGCACTACTTTTTCTACACAGCTCAGGCATAAATGGTAGCTATTATCATATGCCCACTGCATCCCATACATACCTCTAAACAATAACATCACCTTACACTCCTTCACACACCTATCTTCCTTACTTCTCTTTTACCTCAAATTGTGAGTTCCTTGATGGCAGAGACTGTCTTTTCATCCTTGAATCTGCAGAAACTGACATAGAGCTGGCAACCAATAAATGCTGTTGAATGAATAAATGAATTATGAGAGCCCTCTGTAACCATGTGTGTGTAGTTATGGTTGGCAAATGACCATTGAGTTTTCAGAAATATCTTTTTAATATTTCTAAATGTTTTTATTGATTTTAGAGAGAGAGGAAGGGAGGGAGAGAGAGAAACATCAACAATGAGAGAGAATCATTGATCAGCTGCCTCCTGCACGCCCCCCCCTGGGGATCTAGCCCATAACCTGGGCATGTGCCCTGACTGGGAATCACACCTCAACCTCTGAGCCACACTAGCTGGGCACCCTTTAATATTTTTGAGTGATTATTTAAGATAACTTTTTTTTTTACTTTAGGAGATTTTAACTCTCAAACTATTCAAATTTTATCTTTTTATATAGACAACAAAGAGGAAATTATCACTGAGTTTAGACCAGGAGAAAGTGAATTGTTTTCTGCCAAACATAGATAAATTTGTAATATATTTTTAAAATAGGTATAGTTACAACTTCTTATAACTCTTCTTAAGAATAGCTCTCTGCCCTGACCAGGTAGCTCAGTTGGTTAGAGCATCATCCCAATAAGCCAAGTTTGTGGGTTCAATCCCCCCTGAGGGCACATAAAAGAATCAACCAATGGCCCTGGCCTGTGTGGTTCAGTTGGTTGAAGAGTTGTTCCATGTGCCAAAAGGTTGCTGGTTTGATTCCCGGTCAGGGCTCATGGCTGGGTTGCAGGCTGAATTCCTGGTAGGGGTGCATATAGGAGAGACAACAGATTGATATTTTTTTCTCTCTCTCCCTCTCCCTTCCTCTCTCTGCAAAAATCAATACAAAATGAATGCATAAATAAGTGGAACAACAAACTGATGTTTCTTCCTCTCTAATCAATAAATAAATTTTTAAAAAAGAATAGCTTTCTTACTCAAGAACAAAAGAAACAAATATTCTGATTTTGAAAATGAGCCAAGGACTTGAATAGACATTTCTTCAAAGAAGAGCTACAAATACGCGCATATGAAAAGATGTTTAACATCACTGATTATTACAGAAATGTCCATCAAAATCACAGTGAGATACCCATTAGGATGGCTAATATAAAAAAAATAGCTAGTGTTAGTGAAGATGTGATGGGAATGTAAAAATGGTGCAGCTACTAAGGAAAACCTTGCATGAAGATTCCTCAAAAAATTAAACATACAATTGCTTTTTGATCCAACAATCCCACTTCTGGGAATATATCCAACAGAACTGAAGGTAGGACCTTAAAGAGATATTTGCATTCTATATTCATTGCAGCATTATTCACAACAGCTCAGAGATGGAAGCTACCCAAATGTCCACTAAAAAAAGTTGGTACATACATACAATGGAATATTATTTAACCTTAAAAAAGGAGGAAATCCTGTCTCATGCTACAACATGAACAAACCTTGGGGATTTGTGCTTAGTGAAATAAGCTGGTCACAAAAAGACAAAAACACTCTATGTTTGGTACCTGGAGTAGTCCAACACAGAGACAGAAAGGAGCATGGTGGCTTTCAGGGGTTAGGGAAGGGGGGAAATGGAGAGTTGTTTAAGAGGTATAGTTTCTGTTTTGCAAAATGAAAAAGGTAGCTCTGTGGCACAACAAGGTGAAAATTGTTAACACTACTGAACTGTACACCTAAAAATGATTAAGATGGTACATTTTGTTATATGCTTTTTACCATAAGTTAAACTAAAATTAAAATGATAAAAAAGAATAGCACCTCATATATACACTCACCATCATCAATAATATATGCTTGCACATTGACATGAGCCAGTAAGTATTTAATAAATGTTTCTAATACTGATGGTTATGATGGAAAAAAAAATAGGAGAACATTTCTTCTGATTTCTATCACCTAATAATAAATCCTTAAGTAATTAATAATTCCAACAGTAGTGTGACCATTTTGTTGAAGAGTGAAACTTGTTACCAAATACTAAAAAGCTCTGATAAGACTTATGCAAACTAGAAATAACTGGAGCAAATGCTATGATAATTACTGACTTATATTTATTGATGAATATAAATATCAAGTTTTGGGTTTTAATGAGGTGGGCATAATATTTGCCTTTTTTATTATGTTGCACTCATATTTTTTGTAATGTCACATGGTATGTGGCTTATGGGATATAATTCATATCTTTTTAAAAAAGCACAACTACACAAAAGCTGGAGTTAAAACAAGACCCAGCGAAAACTCGGCATTAAAAAAGTTGACGTTCACTAGAAAAAGAAAATTAAAGCTAAAATATTTTTCTTGCTTTATCTACTTCCTATTTCCTGTGTTCAGGTTTTCCATATAATTTAATGCATGCAGGGAAACTTTCTCAAAACTTCCTCTGTTGCCTTTTCAGCCACTGTGGCTCAGTGTCACACCCCAAGAAAGGCGCACCTCTTTAACCCTTGCAACTCTTGAATCAAACACACCCTTATTAAAGGTGCTTTTCCCATAACTGTCAGTATCTGTCATTCAGTCCAGCCTCTGGGAGGGAGCAGCAGGGCTGGAGAGGGAGCTGGTGAGAGTTAAACTGGGTAGGCTGGAAGGAGGAAGACTAGACCGGGCTATTTTGAGAAATCAGAAGATTGATATTGGTAATGCCGGAACAGCTACATTTTACTTCTCATATTCTCTTGGTGGTTCTCTAGAAAGCAAAAAGAAGCAACATCATGGTAAGAAACTAATTGAACTTTTGTTATCTCTTCATTGACTAAGACTTTCTTTTGAACTTATGTTGTATTATTAATGACATCAATTAACTTCACAATGTGTTTATTGTCCAAAGCTGGCATATTCTCTGGGCTTAAAAATTGTAAGCAATAGTGAGTAGAAGGAATATAATGGGAGGCTGAGTACCCTGGGGGACTTTGGCTTGAAGTAGACGTGGAAATGCCTAGTATGTGATCTTTAAAATATTGCCGGTAATCTTTGACAAGCTATATTTGAGTTAGTTCCACCTGCCAGCCTTACCCTGTCAGTTCTATAGACCTGTTGTTGAGTGTGCTATAAAGAATTTAGTTAATCCTCTCCTCCTCCCCCCCCCCCCCCCGCCCCAGTTAAAAAAAAAAAGTCTTTTCTCCCCGCCTCTTTTCCAAATGTCAAGGACAAACTGATGTCCAGCCCCTTGGAATACACTACTTAGGAAGCATTGTATTAAGAGTAAGGAATGATCTTTATTTGTCTTCATGGTAAGAGAACGTAGAACTCTGTTACGCATTATTTTAAAATGTAGGTTATCTTTCAAATGAGTTCTCCAATGGGCGTTGTCCCCATAACGAGTTATTATGTATTGCACATACTTTCCCCAAACGAGATTTTATTAGGGCACAGAAATTTATGGACCTCAGCTTCTTACAACCCCATCATTCAAGAAGTGCTGTGGCTTAAAATAAGTTATGAGAAAAAAAGCAATCTTGTAAACTTTTAAGAAAAATAGGTTTATGTTAGGTCTATTAAATGTTGCTCACTAGTTTGATCATAAAGGCATAAATATAAAGCCCCAAATGTGTGTTGGGTATTACTACCACCATTTTCTTTCCTTGATATTTTAGTCACAATGGCTTCATAATTACACTGTCAAACAGTCTTTACACTAAGAGATGAACTCCAAATCTTCACAGATTTAACACCTTGTGTTTTTATAAGAAATGCCTTTTTAAAATGATTTGGAGCACTAACCGGTTTGGCTCAATGGATAGAGCATCGGCCCTTGGACTGAAGAGTTCTGGGTTCGATTCCAGTGAAGGCCACCTACCTCAGTTGCAGGCTCGATCTGATCCCCAGCCCTGGGAGGCAACCAATTGATTTGTCTCTCTCACATCGATGTTTCTCTCTCTCTCTGTCTCTCCCCCTCCCTTCCACTCGCTCTAAAAATCAATGGAACAGTATCCTTGGGTGGGGATTAACAAAAACAAAGCAAAATTAATAAATAAAATAAAAATAAAATGATTTGGCACATTTTAAAAAAGTGAACACTTAGGTTTAAGAGCATCTTGACTATGAACCTCCAAAAAAGCATTTTAAGTTTAATAAGTGAATTTTATGACATTTTGGTCAACCATTTTTTAAGGCTTAATCATAAATATCTAAGAAATGTTCTACGCAGATTAATTGAGCTGTAGCCTACGTGCATTGCTAAGCCAGCCGGGGTAGGGTGGGTAGAGCTGCAGGAGGAGGTGTATTGGCCAGGCTGACAATTTTGAAGGTTGTTTCTCCCTTAATTTCCCTGCAATATGAAATAAAGGTGCATGGAAGGCACTGCAGGTACTAAGAGTGGCCAGTGAGACTGACATTTTCATTTTCATTCAAACGTTGAAGTGGGCAGGAACCTGCTGCCTGTGTCTCCAAGCAAAACAGAACTAGGGCAGCGCTCAGCCTGGATGCACAGGCTTGTCCGCCTCAAGCCTGTACAGGAATAGTGTTTGCAAAATGCAATCCAAACCTGCAAGCTGAGGCAGAGAGGCGGCATCCGGGCTCATGCTGCCTGCCAGGAGCAGAGTGGTGAGAGGTGATGAAATAAGTTTTACTTTGCAAATCTGAGGCAGCAGCAACTTTCTCACAGACTCCCAATCCCCCGGGGACAATCTAGTGGAGGAGTGAAGAACTGGATTAAATTCCACAGGGGGAAATCAAGTGGATTTTCCTGAGGGCAGGAAACAGGGGAGTGAGAGAGCCAGAAGACCCAGGGAGTGGAGAAAGATATTAGACACTGAATGAAAACTCATAATTGAATAGGCCCCAGTGAGCTGAAGGGTGAATTTCTCCCCAGTGTGATAGTTCCAGTGCAGTCCTCTGGGCTCCTCTGGAGTTGCCCCTCCCAGCCCTGCTCCTTGGTTTCTACTGTCCATTTCCCATTCTTGGACCTCCCCTTCTCCTCCCCCCAACCAAAAGGACCAGAGCAGGAAATTGGAGAGGAATGTGCATCTTCTGGTCCCACCAGCCGTGCATGACCTTAGGCAAATCACTTAAATTATTTTTTACTCTACAGTTTTATCAAATGTGAGATAAGTATGACAGTTACCACCTTTCAGGACTGTTAAGAGGTCCCTGGCTCATAGTTGCTTCTTAAGAATTGTTAGCTGAGCCCCGTCAGTGTGGCTCGGTGGTTGAGCGTCAGCCTATGAACCAGGAGGTCATGGTTCGATTCTTGGCCAGGGCACATGCGTGGGTTGTGGGTCGATTCCCAGTAGGAGGTATGCAGGAGGCAGCTAATCAGTGATCCTCTCTCATCTTTGATGTTTCTATCTCTCTCCCTTCCTCTCTGAAATCAATAAAAATGTTTTTTTTTAAAAAAGAATTGTTAGCTGAAATAAATCACAGAAGAGTAAAAATAAAAGGCCAAGTCTTGGTTTATAAATAAAATACCCAAAGTTTTTTAAAAATGCCAATAAATATATAAAACATGTTTGATGCCATTAAAAACAAAGAAATGCTTTATTGTAAAATGTAGCATGCATCAGAAAAGTGTATACAATATAAATATAAGATGTAATGAATATTTCTAAAGCAAGCACCGGTATAACTAGGCGCAGGTCAAGAAATATTGTGATGCTACCACCCCATATGTCTCTTGAGGTCTCTTTCTGACCACCCCGCCCACCCCTCCCTCATTACCAGGACCAGGAGTAGGGTGAGGGGAGTGGGCACTTGCCTTAGGAGCAAAGATTAAGGGGGTGCCAAAAACCTCAGTAATCAAGATAATTAGTCAATGTTTTATTGAAATATTTTTTAAAAAGAAAAGTTAATGGGAAAAAACCCACGATGGATAAAATATAAAAAATTTAAAGAGAGGCTCTACCCCACAAGAGAGAACCAATAAGAATATATCCCAAGACAATGCAAACTAGTTTTCCTGTCTTTGAATTTCATATAAATGGAATTATATATTTATGTTCTCATTTTTGTGTGGATTCTTTTGATCAACATTATGTTCATAAAATTCATCTATCAATTGTGTGCAACTGGAGTTCATTCATTTCTATTTCTGTGTTCTATTTTATAAATGCGCTACAGTTAACTTACTTATTTTACTGTTGATGGGATCTGGGTCTGTTTCTTGTTGGGGGCTATTACAAGCAGCACTGCTATGAACATTCTTGTGCGTATGTACTGAACCCATGTTTATGAGCTTCCGGAGGGCAGCAGTTCTCAAAGTGAGGCCTGGGAACCCTTGGGGCTTCCTGAGATCTTTCAGAGGTGCCCATATGTCGAAACTATGTTCATAATAATGCTGAGATGTTATTAGCCTTTCATGCTCATGCTCTCACAAGTGCGCAGTGGAGAGCCAGAGGCAACATGACATTCTGATGATTAATAGAATGTTTCCTGAGTAGTGCTAAATTTTAAAAATTGCTCAGTTTTAATTTCTAACCTGGTAAGTATTGGTAGATATAGCCTACATAAACAAAGGCTCTTGAGGTCCTTAATTTTTAGGAGTGTCAAGGGGTCCTGAAACTAAACTTTTGAGAACTGCTGCTCTAGGGACTACACTGAGAGGAATTACTTGCTCATAGAATATGCATGTTATATAATGCCAAGTGCTTTCCAAAGTAGTGGTGCCAATTTACATTCTGATCACAGTTCCTATTGCTTCACATCCTCTCTATTATTGGTCTTTTTAACTATTTTCCAATATGGTGGGTGTGTAAAGGTATCTCATTATGGTTTTCCTTTTCTCCCCCCTCCTTTTATTTATTGATTTGAGAGAGAGATAGAAAAATAGAAATTCGTGAGAGAGAAACATTGATTGACTGCCTTCTGCACACCCACCACTGGGGATGGACTCCACAACCTGTGACCTTCTGGTTCATGGGTTGATGCTCAACTACTGAGCCACCCCAGCCAGGCAATGGTTTTTCTTTTTATTTCTTGATTATTAATTAGGAATGTATCCTATGCAAATAGTTACGGATATGTGTAGAGTAAGCTACAAATATCTTCTCTGCAGTATGCAATGCATTGAAAATAACAAAAATGAGCCCTACCTGGTTTGGCTCAGTGGATAGAGCATTGGCCTGTGGACAGAAGGGTCCCAGGTTTGGTTCCAGTCAAGGGCACATGCTGGGGTGTGGTCTCAATCCCCAGTGTGGGGCGTGCAGGAGGCGGCCGATCAATGACTGTCTCTCATCATTGATGTTTCTATCTCTCTCTCCCTCTCCCTTCCACTCTGATATCAATAAACATATATTAGGGAAAAAAAAGAAAATAACATAAATGAACACCTGTAGGCATTGTGCTATGTTGACATAATGGAACTCAGTGCAACCATTAAAAATACTATTATAGATATGTATTTATCGGCATGACTTTAGTGAAAGAACAGTATACCAAACAGCATATACAAAAATGATGTTATATAATGCCAGAACAATATACCAAACAACATATACAAAAGGATATAATCTAATAAAAGAGAAACATGCAAATTGACCGCACCTCCACTATGCCTCAAGTCATGCCCACCAGCCAGTCAGAGCGACAGTATCAAATTAACCCAACGTAGATGGCGGCCGGCAGCCACGGAGCTGGAGCAATCAGGAGGCTTGGTTGCCCTGGCGATGGAGGAAGCCAAGCTTCCCGCCTGCCCTGGCCGGCTGAGGCCTCTGCTCAAGGCAACAAAGTTTCAATTATAGATGATAAATAAATCCCAGATACCTGCTTCCAGCCAGCCTCCACTGGGAGCTTGGGTGGCTGGGGGCTGTGGCCAGCCTGCAAACAGCCATCAGCCCCTCTCCCAGGATGGCCACACCCTCATGGGTGAGGGTCCCCGCTGGGGGGCTTGGCCAGCCTGCAAACAGCCCTCAGCCCCTCACCCAGGCTGGCCAGGCACCCCAGTGGGGACCCCCACCCTGAAGGTGCTGTGGCCAGCCTGAAAACGGCCCTCAGCCTCTCACCCAGGCTGGCCAGGCAACCCAGCAGGACCTTCACCCTGATCGGGGACACCCTTCAGGGCAAACCAGCCGGCCACCACCCATGGACCAGGCCTCTATCCTATATAATAAAAGGGTAATATGCAAATTGACCCTAACAGCAGAACGACTGGGAATGACTGGTCACTATGACACACACTGACCACCAGGGGGCAGACGTTCAATGAAGGAGCTGCCCCCTGGTGGTCAGTGCGCTCCCACAGGGGAAGCTCTGCTCAGCCACAAGCCAGGTTGTGGCTGAGCAGTACAGCAGTGGTGGTGGGAGCCTCTCCCGCCTCCTCAGCAGTGCTAAGGATGTCCAACTGCAGCTTAGGCCTGCTCCCCGCTGGCAAGTGGACATCCCCCGAGGGCTCCTAGGCTGCCAGAGGGATGTCTGACTGCTAGCTTAGGCCCAATCCCCTGGGGAGTGGGCCTAAGCCAGCAGGTGGTCATCCCCCGAGTGGTCCCAGACTGCGAGAGGGCACAGGCCGGGCTGAGGGCCCCCCCACCCCAAGTGCACAAATTTTTGTGCACCAGGCCTCTAGTGTTATATAATCTTCCAAAAAGAGCCAAAAAAAAAAAAAAAAGTAATATTGGTGTTTTGGGATGGATACATAAAGGATAATTTATATTTTCTTCATTATATTGGTTTATATATTCTGACTTTCCAGTATGAATATGTATTTCTTTTATTTTCCTTTAAGCTCTCCTTTCCCATTCCCTGTCTCTTCCTGAGATACTGTGCTAGGTGTTTGATAAACATCTCATTTTGTTACTGGAAAGGGACCTGGCCCTCGGCGGGTCTGCCCAGAGCTGGCTAATGTGTGGGTTCTTGGCTTCATGCAGGAAAAATTTCACAACCAAAGTCCAGGTGAATTTTGGAGGACATTTATTAAAGCTGAGGACAGTGCCCTACCTGATTTGGCTCAGTGGATAGAACATCGGCCTCTGGACTGGAGGATCCCAGGTTCGATTCCAGTCAAGGGCACATGCCCCTGTTTCAGGCTCGATCCCCAGTAGGGGGCATGCAGGAAGCAGCCGATCAATGACTCTCTCATCACTGATGTTTCTATCTCTCTCTCCCTTCCTTTCTGAAATCAATAAAAATATATATTTAAAAAAAAATAAAGCTGGGGACAGTGAAACAAGAAAGGGTTGGGGAAATGAGCCTGGGTTGGTCTGTTTGGGTGCATGAAGAAGTCAGAAAGAAGGGAGCCTTGGGGACAGGTTCAAGGGGTTTCCCGGAGATGAACTGCCACTGCCCATTGCTGCTCTGATTGCAAGCCTCTGGGGTCCCTTAGATTTGAGGAGATGTAGAGTTTAGGAGATGGGTGCCTATGGAGGAAAAGGGGGTCGGGGAGAGAGGCGCAGGCGTGTTCCTGGGAGGGAAAGTGCACTCTGGGACCTTCGATTCTGAGGGGTTTTAAAGGCTGGGCTTTTAGGGGAAGTTTTAGGGGAGGATCAGTAGAATATTCATCAGCTTTATGCTGATGCACCAAAATGAGATTTATTCTCTTAACTTCATCTGTCCTGGGGTGTGGTTGGCAAATGGCACTGATTGGATTTCTGTTATCTGTCTCCCTGGGTAGGGTGATATAAAGCTATTTACTTTCTGGTTGGGGAAAAGTGCAAACCATTTACTTTTTTTTTTCTTTTTAAAAAATTTATCTTTATTGTTGAAAATATTTTTAAAAAGGCATTATAAATGTCCCATTTACTCGTAAGTGTCCTTGGCTTAGGGAAGACAGGATTTGCTAGGTGGCTGCAAACTGCTGTCTAACTATCAGTCTCGGTGTCCTGCTTTGCTTGTCCTGGCTTACTGGCCTGTCTCAATTTAAGCCTCAAAACAATCCAGAGGATGAGTAATTCAGAAACTGGATCTGGGGGGAATCACTTGAGAAGGCTAGAGGCAGGCCTTTATTCCTGTCTGAGAATTGTTCACTGTGGACATCCATTGCCCCCAAGCCATTGGCCACTCCTCTGCACACTGTTGTCTGGCTCTGACTTGTTCATGGGTGAGGAAATGAGGGATTTCTGGAAAATACAGTTGATGTGCCTTTTGGGTACCATGAATTGGGAAAGGGTTAAGGACTACATTCTTGTCATCATGCAGCTAACATTCTGTAAGAAAAGACACAATAAAGAATACCAATAAATATGAAGTATAGTGCAGGAAATAAGTGCTATGAAGATAAACAAGGATAAGGTTATAGAAAATGAAGTGCTATTTCACATAGGATGATCCAAAGGGGCTCTCTCTTCCCATTTGCATATATGCTATATGTTATGATCTGGGGGAAAAGATTTTTTAAAAGGTAGACTTTTGCTTGTTTTCTTTATTCTAGTCATGGCACACTGAAAGTGTGGTCATAAGCAATGATATGCCAAGTTCTGCTGATAGAACTCCTTTACAAATGGCATCTAATATGGCTATTTTCAGACTATTTTCATCTTCATCTCACCAACTGAGAATCGTAAGTTAATCTAATTAGTTATTTACTTAGCTTCTATAATTTAAACTTGGGCTATGAAACATCAGAAAAACATAAGGCTATTAATTATGCCAACAACCACTGTCTTAAGGTGCTTTGTGATTTTTGAAGCATGTCTACATGTATTATTTTATATGAATTTCTCAATACCCCATGACACTGGAAGAATTTTTGAGAGGATAAATGTTTTGATCCCCATTTAGTGGTGTTCCTGTGCTCTCCTAGGTAAACCATGCATTCTGCTTCTTTGAAAATTGTGAGGTCAATAATTCCCACTAGAAATTACAGAGAACTGAGATATTTCTGGGAAGTATATATGAATTGGAAAGATAATAATTGTTCCATTTTCTTGAAATAAATTCACTACTTTCTGCCATACATTTGGGGCAGGGGGATTAATTCTCACCTGAGGATATTTTTCCATTGATTTCAGAGAGAGTGGAAGAGAGGGAAAGACAGGGAGAAACATCGATGTGAGAGAAACACATCGATTGGTTGCCTCCTGCACGTGCCCTGACAGGGAGGAGCCTGAAACTGAGGTATGTGCCCTTGGCGGAATTGAGCCCGGGACCCTTTAGTCCAAAGGCCAACACTCTATCTACTGAGCCAAACTGGATGAGGCTCCATTGATTTTTTTAGAGAGAGTGGAAGGGAGAGGGAGAGACAGAGAAAAATATCTATGCAAGAGAGACACATTGATTGGTTGCCTCCTGCATGCACCTGGATGAGGGCCAGGGAACCTGCAACCTAGGTAAAAACTTGACCTTGACCAGAATCAAACCCGGGATCCTTCAGTCTGTGGGAAATGCTCTGTCCACTGAGCAAAACCAGCGAGGGCCTGCCAAACATTTTTAATGGAATGTATTGGTGTTACATTAGCCAATAAAATTATATAGGTTTCAAATGTACAATTCTGCACATTGCATTGAGCGCTCATCATTGAAAGTCTAGTCTCCTTCCATCAACATTTATTCCCCTTTTTCCCTTTTCTACCTCCCCTCCTCCCCTTCCCCTCTGATAATCACCATACTGTTGTTTGTGTCCATGAGTTTGTAGGGTTTTTTGCTTAATCACTTCATCTGTTTCCCTTCTGACAGTTGTCAGTCTGTTCTCTGTATCTGGGTTTGTTTCTATTTTGTTTCTTTTGTTCATTAGATTCCACATATAAGTGAAATCATATAGTATTTGTCTTTCTCTGACTAGCTTATTTCACTGAGCATGATGCCCTCTAGGCCCTTCTTGCTATCACAAAAGGTAAGATTTTCTTTCTTATGGCCAAGTAGAATTCCACTGTGTAATTCATATTTTTAATCCACTCCTCTACTTATGTGCCTTGGTCTGCTTCCAAATCTTGGCTATTGTAAATAACGCTGCAGTGAACATAGTGGTGCATATATTCTTTTGAATCAGTGTTTCGGGTTTCTTCGGAAGTGAAATCACTGGGTCATAAGGCAGTTCCATTTTTTATTTTTCTTAGGAAATGCCATACTATTTTCCACAGTGGCTGCACCAATCTGCATTCCCCCCCAAAATGCACAGCAGTTCCCTTTTCTCCACATCCTCGCCAACACTTGTCTTTTGTGGATTTATTCATGATAGCCATTCTGACAGGTGTGAGGTGATGTCTCATTGTGGTTTTAATTTGCATTTCTCTGATGATTAGTGACTTTGAGCATCTTTTCATATGTCTATTGGCCATTTGTGCTCTTTGGAGAAGTGTCTAAAGTGTCTAAAGTGTCTCTTCAGGTCCTTTGCTGTAAGAAATAGTTTGCTATAAATTTCAAATTTCTTTATCTCCTCTTAGTTACACATAAGAAAGAAACTATTCACCAAATTAGGACTATGCATCTCTACTATAAAGCACATTAATCAACATGATAGTTATCTTTGTGAGAAAAAGAAAATGTTTGAGGAACTGTTCAATTTACATATAGGGAAACATTCTGCATTACTTGTTACCCGTAATTAGACAGACAGTCAATATTAGTTTCCAGCACAGGAAACGGCACACTCAACCTGGGTTACTGAGGAAGGTAATGAGGGTTGTTGACAAAGTGTGGGCAGGTTTTAAGGAAAACAAGAGGTGAAAGAAGCTTAAGCTTTGGGGTTCTTCGCTCACATGGCCTCTTCCAAGGCTCTGCCCCTATCTGTCATCCAGTGTTTTGTGCTCTTGTTCTTAAAGAGAGCTCTCAAAATTATTTACGCGCCACAAAACCTGGTTCTGCCACAAGCAAAGGACAGTGAAGAAACTCCCTGGCCAGCACCCTCTCCATCCTAGGTCTGACGGGGCAAGAGGAAGAAGCAATTACTGGAACCTGGAGAGAGAAGTGTAGCTGTAGAGGAAGGCTGCCTGGCAGACACCATAGTAAACCAGCTACACCCAACGCAGAGCCTAAGGACAGAGAGAGGAGGGGAAAACCCACTTCAACCTCACTCGTCTCCCTTCAGTTCTGCCAGTGCCTGCCACTGGCTGAACCAAACCAAAGCCAAAGGGTAAGGGGGGTCAGTTTCTCTAGCCCATCATGGTCAAAAGCTTGGGTCACAGAAACAGAAATAGCCGGCACACACTGCTTACAGCGTTAACAGCTTCTAAAGACAGCACTCTGCTGTACTCTGTCACGTCTATTACTGTATGGCAAGGCCTAGGAGTGATCACCCGCATGGGTGTAATATACTCTGTGCAGTCAGTATGTTCATGTAGCGGCACATAAATCATATTCTAATAAATAAAATCTTGTTTTTCTAATGGTATAATTCCAAGAGAGAGCCAACTTTTTGAAACTGAGCTAACTTTGAAAAAGCATTTTATCTTAGGAAAATAATTTGGGCTACAGTTTGCCTCTTCAAGGTAAGGAGAAAATTCTGGCACAAAGCAGACTCTCCATAGTTAGTAGTGGAGTGAATGAACAAATAATCCTACAATTCAAACATTCTATGATCTTATCTTCCTGATTGACCAAATGTCGGAGGCTTTAAACAATCGGATTTCACTCTGTTTCTATCAAACAATCAATGACTAAGAGACAGATTTGCCTGGAACTGGGAATCTATTTTTTAAAGGAAACCCTTTACTTTTTCTTAAATCCTCTGTAAGGGTGGGAGATACCTTTGGAATAATGGACATGTAATTATTTTATAAATGTTGGTTTTCATATTCAATAATGCCTCTCTTTCAGGACACTGTTAAACCTGAAAATTAAAACCCCCAGTCTGTCACTGTTCTTTGACCCAGTGGTATCCTGTGATTTTATGTGACAGGCTATGATTGTCGTTCAGCTTGATGTGGAAGCATTAGAAAAACAAACAGACATATTGAGGTTATAAGTAGGGAAGTATGTGTCACCTGAAGTTGAAAGGACAGAGAAGAGAGTAAACAACAACAACAACAAAAAGAAAACACAAGGAAAGCAATAGTGAGAAGCAGATTTGGGATGCTGAGCACTGGGATGCTGAGCAATATTAGACACAGCACAGGGGCAACTGGGGAGCAGTGACAATGCAGCTCTAATGTAGGGTGTGATTGGTTCCACCATGTGAAATTGTACTGCAGATCAAAAATGCTTGAATGTAGTAATTTCATATTTCTTTGCATAGAGCCCTTACTACTAAATAGTGTTATAGCTTGTGCAAGCCTTTGTCTGCACTCACTGTAGCAGTCCTGGGAGAAATCACTATTACAGCACAAATGGAATAACAGAGGTCCATAGTTCTATCTCCAGAATCATTAAGAAGCAATTAAATTATATTTAGTATACTCTGGAAGAGGGAACTGTGTAACACATAAGAGGAAAGTATTTATCTAGAAAGTTAAAATGTTTCCGTGTTTAATAGGGTCAGGTTCATATTTACATGAATATTTCTTCTTTTGCATTGTGTTTGTTGTATATATTTAGAGTGGGCCATCTATATTAGCACAAGGAATACCCAAAAGAAAAAACACAAAATGGAGAGATGGGAAGGAGAGTAGATAGTTACATAGTAAATGCCTTTTGGGTCCCTGATACCACAGTCCCAAATTTAACAGAGGATCCAGATGGGTCCCTGATGCAGTATCCTGGTTAATTTTTGTTTAACCAACCCTCACCTGAGGATACGCTTTTATTTTTATTTATTTAGAGAGAGAGCAAGGGAGTGAGGGAGGCAGAGAGAGAGAGAGAGAGAGAGAGAGAGAGAGAGAGGGAGAGAGAGGGAGAGAGAAGGAGAGAAAGAGAGAGCGATCAGTTGCCTTCCATACGTGCCCCAACTAAGGAATTGAACCCACAACCTAAGTGTGTGTCCTTGTCCTGACCAGGAACTGAACCTACAATCTCTATTTTTTTTAATATGTTTTTATTGATTTCAGAGAGAGGAAAGGAGAAAGGGGGGAGAGAGAGAGAGAGAGAGAGAGAGAGAGATCAATAATGAAAGAGAATCATCAATTGGCTGTCTCCTGAACGCCTCCTACTGGGGACTGAGCCCACAACCTAGGCATGTGCCCTGTCCAAGAATTGAACCATAACCTCCTGGTTCATGGGTCAATGCTCAACCACTGATCTACACCTGCTGGTTGAATCTGCAACCTTTTTGGTATAAGGGACCATGCTCCCATCAACTGAGCCACCCAGCCAAGCTAGATCCTCTGTTAGATTTAACTGTATCTGTCTGGGGGTTCTGAGAATGAGATGATATTCTACTGTACACTTATCATGGGAAAATGTGATTTCAAATTTATTTATTTGTTTGTTTATTTGTTGAATTTTTATGGTTGAGAGAATTACATATGTCCCCCTTTTATTCCCCCATTGCCCCCCTCTACTCATATCCCACCCACCCCAGGCTTAGACTACCCTATTTATTGTCTGTGTCCATGGGTAATGCATCTATACATATACTAGTAAGTTATTTTGTTAATTTCTCCTCCCCCCCCCTTCCTTCTGAAATCCAGCGGTCTGTTCCATGTTTCCATGCCTATGGTTCCATTTTATTCAAGAGTTTATTTTGTTCATTAGATTCCTTGTTTGTTTATTTTGATTTTTAGATTCAATTGTTGATAGATATGTATTTATTGCCATTTTATTGTTCATATTTTTTAAATCTCCCCTCCTCCTCCTCCTCCTCCTTTTTCTCCTCCTCCTCCTCCTCTTCCTTCTTCTTCTTCGAGAAGACCCTTCAACATTTCACATAATATTGGTTTGATGGTAATGAATTCCTTTAATTTTTTCTTGGCTGTGAAGCTCTTTATCTGACCTTCAATTCTAAATGAAAGCTTTGCTTGGTAGAGTAATCTTGGTTGTAGGTCCTTACTTTTCATCAGTTTGAATATTTGTGGCCACTCCCTTCTAGCCTGCAAAGTTTCTGTTGAGAAATCAGCTGACAGTCATATGGGCTTTCCCCATAGGTAACTAACTGCTTTTCTCTAGCTGCATTTAAGATTCTCTCTTTGCCTTTAATCTTTGGAATTTTAATTATTATGTGTCTTTGTGTTAGTCTCTTTGGGTTCCTCTTGTTTGGGACTCTCTGCACTTCCTGGACTTGTAAGTCTATTTCTTTCACCAGATAGGGGAAGGTTTCTATCATTCATTCTTCTTTTTTTCTCATTATTTCATCAAATAGGTTTTCAATGTCTTGCTCTCTCTCATCTCCTTCTGGCACCCCCATGATGCAAATAATGGTACGTTTGAAGTTGTCCCAGAGGCTCCTTACACTAACTTCATATTTTTGGATTCTTTTTTGTTGTTGTTGTTGTTCTGATTGGTATTTTTTGCTTCCTTGTATTCCAAATCGCTTATTTGATTCTCAGGGTCCTCTACTCTTCTGTTGAATCCCTGTAAATTATTCTTCAATTCCATTGGTGCACTTTCATTTCTAACTGGTCTTGTCATTGATGTTTTCACTAAGTTCCTTGAAGTTATAACTAAGTTCCTTGAAGGCCAATTGGCTATGTGGACCCACTATGACTACAGCAAAAGAGCTGCTGAGCTGAAGATGCCCCTATGGAGCAGGACTTGCTTCAGTGGGGCTTTAGTACTCACCGACTCCACCCCTTGAGTGTGATGCTCATGGATATTGTAGGTTGTAATCTGGCATGGTCTAAAGCTGACCACTGGGTGCACTGGCTCTGGGGCCTCCCAGGAGGTGCAAAGTTAGCCACCGCCTGTACCCTGACTAGGGCCACTTGGCACGAGCTACAGAGCAATCTGAAGACCCCTGCTATTTGTGTTGGGCTTAATAGTACCCAGGAGAGGCCAAGCTGTGAACCAAGGTAGGCTGCCACCAGTGCCAGGCCTGGGACCATTTAGCAAGCACACTGAGGCCAGCTGCTGCTTGTTTGAGAGATTTTAGGCAAGTCTGAAGCCTGAGTCAGGACAGGCCATTAATATGAAAAAGCCATGGCAAATAAGTTGGGTGGAGCTGAAAATTGGGTGGGGCAGGGTCTCAGGGAAGGGCGAACAGTGTGGGACAGGTTGATGGAGACTCAAGATATGGCAACTGCTTGTTGGCATTGTGGCAGGGAGGTCTCAGCAAAGGACCAATGCCCTCTACCAGCACTCTCGTCTGGGAGAAAGCTGCCCCCCATTCTTGCCCTGATGCCAGACAATTTAATTCCTCCCCATATGTCCCTGGATCCTTTCAAGTTGCTGCCCTAGTACTGGATCTCAGAGTGAGTGAGTTTAAGTAAGTCCATGAACTGGTCCTTCAAGAGGAATGCCTGGGAGTCCAACAACCCTCAGTGACCCTGAAACACAATCTTCGCTGATTTTTACAGCTCAAAGTTACAGGGGCTTCTCTTCCTTGCACTGGAACCCTGGGCTGAGGGGTCTGGTATGGGGCTGGGACCCCTTGATCCTCATGGGGACCTTTGCAGCCAAGATATCTCTCCCAATTAAAAAAAAATGCCACACAAGAGTGGCAGGCCAGCCCATTCAGCACCTCTGCCCCTCCTCCCAGTTTTAATGTGGCTTCTTTACTTCTCTGGTTGTATGATTTCCATTCAGCCAGATTTCAGGAATGTATTTATTGCCATTTTATTGTATTTATTAAATTCAAACCAAGTTAGCTCCTAGGTTTGAAGTAGACCGAGGCATCATTCAGTTTTGAATGATGGTTGTTCTGTAGTTTAGTTGTAATTTTGATGTGGTTGTTAGAGGCGAGGCAGAGCTATGTTTACCCATGCCACCATCTTGGCCCTCCTCCTCTCCGTGATTTTAATTTTAATTCTAAAAGTCTTCAGCATGAATATCCTGGAAGTTGTAAGGAAACAGTGATGTCTCCTTATGAAAGTCTTTCTTGCTTTTTGTTTCTCTTTCTTGCCACCCAATTGTACGTCAGCTTTTTCTATCCAGCTTTGACTCTTTCTCTTTTTTCTCTCCTCCCCTATCCCTACCCTTTATCTTTGTTCTTTTTTTTTTTAATATATTTTTTATTGATTAAGATATTACATATGTGTCCTTGTCCCCACGTTACCCTCTACCCCCTCCCCCCCCCCCCCCCCCGCTCATGCCCTCACCCCCCCATTGTCCGTGTTCATTGGTTAGGCCTATATGCTTGCGTAAAAGTTCTTTGGTTGATCTTTCCCCCTTACCCCTCCCCTCCCCTACCTTCCCTCCAAGGCCCGACAGTCCAATCAATGCCTCTCCGTCTCTGGATCAGTCCTTGTTCATCAGTTTATGTTGTTCATTATATTCCACAAATAACTGAGATCCTGTGGTATTTATCCGCTCTCCAGTTCCATCCATGCTGTGGCAAATGGTAAGAGTTCCTTTTTCTTCTTCCTCTTCTTAAAGAATACCTTTCAGCATTTCATATAATGCTGGTTTGGTGGTGATGAACTCCTTTAGCTTTTTCTTATCCGTGAAGCTCTTTATCTGACCTTCTATTCTGAATGATAGCTTTGCTGGATAAAGTAATCTTGGTTGTAGGTTCTTGCTATTCATCACTTTGAATATTTCTTGCCACTCTCTTCTGGCCTGCATGGTTTCTGTTGAGAAATCAGCTGACAGTCATATGGGTACTCCCTTGTAGGTAACTGACTGTCTTTCTCTTGCTGCTTTTAAGATTCTCTCTTTGTCTTTTGCCCTTGGCATTTTAATTATGATGTGTCTTGGTGTGGTCCTCTTTGGATTCCTTTTGTTTGGGGTTCTCTGTGCTTCCTGGACTTGTAAGTCCATTTCTTTCACCAGGTAGGGGAAGTTTTCTGTCATTATTTCTTCAAAAAGGTTTTCAATATCTTGCCCTCTCTCTCCTTCTGGTACCCCTATAATTCTGATGTTGGTACGCTTGAAGTTGTCCCAGAGGTTCCTTACACTATCTTCATATTTTTTGAATCTCTTTTCTTTTTTCTTTTTCGGTTGGGTATTTTTTGTTTCTTTGTATTTCAAATCTTTGACTTGATTCTTGGGATCCTCTTGTCTGCTGTTGGATCTCTGTATATTATTCTTTATTTCAGTCAGTGTATGCTTAATTTCTAGTTGGTCCTTTTTCATGTCCTCCATGGTCTCACTATACTTATTGAGGGATTCATTAAATTTATCGGCGGTTTCCATAAAATTCTTGAAAAACCTTATAAACGTGGCCTTGAACTCTATATCCAGTCGTTTGCTTCCCTCCATTTCTGCCATTTGTGACCTGTTTCTTTGTCTCCGCATTTTGGCTGCTTCCCTGTGTTGATAGAGTGGCCCTGCGCACCAGGTGTCCTGTAGGGCCCAGTGGCTCAGCCTCCCCAGTTACCTGAGGTGGACACTCTTGGTGCACTCTTGGTGCCTTGGTTGTTGTAGGATCACTGGGAGGAATTGACCTCCAGGCTAATTGGCTGTGAGAATCAGCTGTGTCTGGAGTGGGAGAACTTCTGTGCTGAAGACACCCTTCTGGGGCAAGACTTGCTTCAGTGGGGCTTTGGTGCTCACTGAGTCTGCTCCCTGAGTGTGTCCCTTATGGATCTGAGGGGTTGCAATCTGGATGGTCCCCCTCTGACCACTGGGTACAGTGGCTCCTGGATCTAAGGAGGGGCTAATTCAGCCTCTGCCTGAGGCCACACAGCAGGACCCACGAAGAGGCTCAGCTGTGAAGCAATGCAAGCCGCTGCGGGGCCTTGGGCCTTCTCTTGGAAGTTCCGGGTCTGCCTGGCTCAGCTGCAGTTAGGTAATTATCAGTTTGCAAAGGGCCGGTACATTCACATGCAAAAGCCTCTGCCGCAGCCTGGGTGAGGCGGGGTCTCAGGGAATCAAAGGGCGGAGCAAGCCTCTATGGCTGATTCTCCGCCCAGCCCTAAGGAGTCCCGAGTCTCAGTGACCCGATAATTACTGCAAGCACCTCTGAGGGAAAGCCGCCCTCAAGTTCGCCCGCTGCCCAACAGTGCAGCTTCTCCCAGTATGAGTCCTGGGTCCCCAGAGACTTCCCGGAACCGGAGTTCAGAGCAGTCGGGAGCTTGTGATTCAAAAAGACAGCCGCATCCTCAGGTGCCACCCGCTTTCCGCGTGCGTGCGTGCGAGCCGCCGTACCTCTGCACTTCACCTCCGCAGCTCCTCTGGCTCTCAGTGTGCTTTTCTTTCTTTCTACTTGTAGAATTTACACTCAGTCAGCCTTCCTGTTGTTCTGGATGATGTCTGCACTGTCCTTTGAGGTGTTTTTCAATTGTTGTGGGAGGCGGCAATTTCCCGGTGTTTATCTATGCCGCCATTTTAGTTTCTCTCCCTTTATCTTTGTTCTTTAGTTGAAAATATTTCTTATTATTATTGAACAGAATTTTTTAACCCTTGCTTTTACTTTTAAAGGTTGAAGGGTGAAGTAACTTAGATCCCTATTTTTTTGAAGTCATACAACTAAAGCCATTTTTTAAAAAATCTATGTAGAAAAAAATGTCCTCACCAATGCAAGCACACATACACATATGCTGTGAGTATTAACAAGGCAACATGGCCAATTGTATTATTTGGAATAATGTCCATTGGGCTCATTCATTCTTCATCATGGCTGAACTGAAGTTAAGGAGCTAAGATCTTTAAGAAATCAACAAGGTGAGCTCTTAGGGAATCACAATTATTTTTAAAGAGTTATGTCAATGACCACATTTTAGCAGAATGTACAGGTGTGTACATGTAGAAAGATCTTGATCTACTTTCTCAAGTCAGATTCAGGTTAGGAGCCAACAGTAAACCTGAAGAATTCAAAGTTTGTGTGCCAGCAGCTGCATCACCAGGCAGAATCTTCACTCAGCAAAACAGAACTCTTGAGCACACTGTCTTGTGCAGAAAAAATTTCTATTCTATTTTTGTTTTGTTTAGACCTAACCATGTTTATAGTTATCTCCAAGAGTGTTGGTAATTCCATTTTGGAAGACAGGATGGATGTTACTAATTCTTCAGTAACAGCAAATAATTTGTCTAGCTCTAAGTCCTTGTGCTAGGTATTGGGAATGCAGACAGGACATAATTTCCTGCTCTTAAGGGCCTTATATTTCACTAGGCAATGAAAAGGTGGGAAATATATGAAAGACTTACTTTTAAACAATATATTAGTTACATTTTCAAATAATATGCTCAACATATTTTTCTTCAACCTCCAAAAATGAATCCAGGCGTGGTGTTGAGGGGGGTGAGATGCAGTAAGCACACTATTTTGCCTGTATGTCCAGACATTTCAGTATATTTACACTTTGGTAATATATTAACAATTTATCTTTTATTTACTGATTTTTTTTTACCTCCCCACTGATTTAGATAGCAGAGATCTCTGAAATTATATATAATAATACAAGTGGCAACTACTGATAAGAGGTACAGCTACATCAAGAAGTTTGAGAATCACAGAACAGCGCTGCAGCCAGTGGTGCCTGGGCCTCTACACCCTACCAGGAATATGATCTTGTCATAGACACTTACACATGCCCCCTAATGAGCTACATTTGATAAGAGCCAATAAGAACACTAAACTAGATCTCAGCACACACCCATGGGCCATTCTCAAAATAGTGCTGTGGTGAACTGCACTCATCCTAGCAGGACATGAGTAGCAGGAGGTTCTTCAGAGTGAGGTGGGCAGGCTGCCTTAAGGAACGTGGGCAGAAAGTACATACATGGTAAAAAGCTAATTACAGAGGAAGTCTTGGCATTGCCTGGCTCTGCTGTAGTTTGAGAACCCTCAGGACCCTGCCCATCCCCAGAGGAGAACCTGGGGGAGCAAAAAGAAGACTGATGGGCCCTCATGGCCTCTTTGGAAAACACTCCCTTTCCTAACAGATTATTGTCAAGGTTCAGGGAGAAGGTGTTGGGTTCATGGTTTCCCATCCTGGGTTTAGGACTCCAAGTGCAAAGGCTCCAACTTAAGGAGGGGCCTATTGCCACTCTCGGTACAACTCCCTGGCCATCTGGGTTTTCATCCTCTCATTCTTCTTCATTGACACTGGAAAGAAATAATCCATGGGTGAAAAGAAGGGTGTTCCTCAAAATATTACTGTGGACTTTACCCCGAAGGAATGGGATACTCTGAACACTGCTCAGAGCATCCTGCATAGAGATTGGATGCTGAGGGGTCACAGGGACCCAGCCCTTTGGGGGAAGACTGCACTCCCCTATGAATGAGGACTTGGAAATGACTTGAGTCATTGACTAAGAACTATGAAATATGCACCTGAGCCAGGGGTGCACATTTGGTGGATTGTGTTTTTGCTCTTTATTCTCCAGGGAAAAGTTTTATTTTCAAATCAAGTTTATTAAAATATAATTTACATATATAAATTGTACCCATTTAAAGTATATAGATTGATGAGTTTGGAAAGATATGTTGCACGTGTGTAACCATCACCACAATCAAGTTAGAACATTACCATCACTCCCCAAATTTCCTTGTGATTTTTTCCAGTCACACCGGTACCCACCACCTTGCCCTCAGGCAAGCACTGCTTTACTTTACTTTCCATGATTATAGAATAGTTTCGCTTTGTCTAGAACATCATATAAATGGAACCATACGTATTGCCCGGGCTGACCAGCAACCCCTGAATGACGGATGAACAGATTACTCCGACACAGTTTCACTGTTGGGGAGAGGGTTAAGGGGCTTGCCTGGCTCAAGGGTCCTAGCAGCCTCGATTGCCTGCCTCGTTAGGCTTTTATTGGAATTTTTATCTTTAGATATAATCAGTAGGGTGAGTAATCTTGGGAGGACACATGTGTTCACATTGTCCTCTAGGCAGGGGCATCCAGGGATTAAGCATAAGGATTCCAGTAAACACCCGGGGTCTACACAAGCACAGACTTGTTTGGAAAGGTTAAAGAATAATTAGGGGCACCGCCTTCAACACTCCCCTAAGTCTCCCCTAAGTCGGAATTCTGATAAAGAGGGCAGGCTGCCTTCCACACACTTCTCTTTTCTCAGATTGTCCTCCTTACAACTTTCCAACCAAGTCTTGTGTGCTCCCCAACACAGTATGCCACCTTTGAGTCTGGCTCCTTTTATTTAGTTTAATGCTTTTTATATTTATCCATGTCATTACATGTTTCAGAAGTTCCATTCTTTTTATTGCCGAGTAGTATTCTGTTGTATGGATGTACCATAATTTACCCATTTACCAGTTGATGGACATATACGTTGTTTCCAGTTTTTACTCTTATGAATGAAGTTACTGTGAACATTCATGCATAAAGAAAAAAAGTCTGCAGTTCTAGCAAGTTCAATAGCTAGAACAGCTTGGCAGGTGACAAAGAGAGGACTCAAGTAGTTGATGAGCTGAATTCTGAAGAGCAACTGGTTTTATAAAAAGCAGCTATAACCAAGTTGGCGGGGGTGGAGGGGTGGGAATGGGGGTGGGGAAGAGCCTGTATTGAGCTGAGAAGACTGCTGATTAGGTGTCTTTCAATTGCATGGGAAAATGGATTGCAAAATCATTAGCAGGACAGAATAGTACATACACAGGCGTTTTCTTTTGACATGGGCTAGAATTGAGCCAATACTGGTAGACTCAAACTTTTCCTTGCTACGTCTTCAGCATATGTTTGAAGCCTGCCAGGCAGCATGGACAAAGAACTCCATCTCCAGAGTTAGAAAGACAACTGGTTGAGTAAGGATAAGCAACCTTGGCAATGACTGCCTACCTTAAGGGCTGTTAGGAGGATTAGATGAGAATCTATATAAATCACTTAGCAAGTGTTTAATGAATAAGGAGGTCTCAGTAGGCATAAATTACAGTACTTAAAAATCATGTAATACTGTTGACTTAAGTAGAATCCAAATATATTCTTTAGGAAGTTGAAATGCGTTAATGTATTTTTAATTACATGGTGAATCCTTTCTATATTATATATATAACTATTGAAGAATTGAATTATTAATCAAATCTGGTTAGTTTTTTAAAAAATATATTTTTATTGATTTCAGAGAGGAAGGAAGAGAGAGAAAGAGATAGAAACATCAATGATGAGAGAGAATCATTGACCTGCTGCCTTCTGCACACCCCCTACTAGGGATGGAGCCAGCAACCCAGTCATGTGCCCTGACTTGGAATCCAACGGTGATCTCCTGGTTCATAGGTGGATGCTCAACCACCGAGCCACACCCCTCGGGCATGGTTAGATTTTTAGAAACATATCTTCTCAGTCACGAAAGGTTCCAGTGGCTGCTACATTGGCCCATGTTGTCCTGCAGCAGTTGTTTAGTTCCAAAGCTCCCACCAGATGCTTCTCAAGCCTGAAGAATGGGGTTTGTCACTAAATCTGATTCACCAGCACTTCCTCAGGAGCCGATTCTGGGTGTCTGTGGCCTGCAAGCTATACCTGCAATCTTTCTCAGGTGCCCACTGCGCCTCTACATCCTCTGAAAGGGTCCCTGTGGTGGAGTGGAATGAGCAGGGGTGGATTTGAATATTGACTGTATTGCTCCCCCCCCCCCACACCCTTAGCACACACTTAAGTCTCTTCCCTGACCAAGCCTCACTTTCCTTATTTCTACTGTGGACTAACAGCATTTCACTAGGCTGTCGAAGAATTTCAAGACTGGTCAATGAATGCTTGTTGACTGTGTTAATTCCATGTTTTATCTTACAGTCTTTCTTATTTCCCACCATTTCCAAACTCCCCTGGCTGCATGCTAGTATAAGTCAAATGAAAAGGAGCTTGCTTGAAAGAGTGATTCGGGAATCTCCCTGTAAACAGTCAACATTGTAAAAACTTTCCCTGAATGTTCACCTTCCAGGAAAGGTGGGGCTCAAGTTAGCTCCTGGGTTTGAAGTAGAAGAGGAAATTCTTAAGTTATTGGAGCCACACGTGCAGCTTTGGCTTCAGGGAGGTCGTTACCTAAGACTAAGGGCTGGGCTCGCCGCTCTTGCTCCCATTCTCCCTCCCCTTCCTGCCCTCTCCCCAGGCCCTTCACCCACCCGTTCCCAGACCTGGGCAAACCCTGGCTCCCCGCGGCGCCCATTGGTTGGTTAGCTTTTATTGATCTGGTCTGAGCGCTCTCCTGGCTTCCGGCGCGGCACCAGGTGCTGACCATTTTGCTCTCTAGACTCTATAAGAGGGGCAGGTTTTCCCTCTTCCCGGGATCCGTGCGGATCGTCGCTGGCGGCGTGGGCCCCCTCCTATGGATGGGTCGGGTTCTGGGGCTCACCCCTTTGCGCGCCGGGTGCCCACTGGGGTGGTGGGGAACCAGCCCCGGCTGAGGTCTGCATGGGCAGAGCGCTGCGCGTTTCAGTGCACGCGCGCCTCCCAGGCCCGGCCCGAGCGGAGGGGATGCGAAGGCGGTCGTCCTCCACCTTTGCCCTCCTTCCCCCGTGTACTCCCGTATTGACACCCCTGGGAACTTCCCGCGGGGAACAGCATCTCGGGTGAACTCCGAGGTCTTTGGACCTGTTGCTTGGGGGGGGGGGGGGGTCAGTGGCGTTTGAATGCCCGCGTTACTCCCATTGGAAGAACGCAGGCCCGGCCCCCCTTGAACTGCTGGTTTGAACAAGGGCGGGCTCAGGTGCTCCAATCGCCTTGTTTTGTGTTTGTGTGCGCGCGTGATTTTTTTTTTTTTTTACAATTATGTCGAACACAGGTGGCTTCTTACCTGTTCTTAACTAGAAGATGGCATTACTGTTTTCCTCGTCTTCCTTACTTTCTAAAAAAAAAAAAAAAAAAAAGGAAGGGAGGTGTTTTTTAAAAATCTGTCTTTAATACTGCCCTTTAGTCAAGCATGGCTGTTTTGAAAATGCATCTTTATTGAGGAAGGAGGTAAAAGCAAAAGCTAGAGAGACTGGGAATGTTTTATTTTGTGTATGCGATTGTTTGGACCTTCAGAATTTTCCTGTGAAACACGAGAATAGTTAAAGTAGATTCTAAGTAGCACCAAACATAGATGGCATTCAAGAAAAATGTAAGCTTTAGTCGGTTTGGCTTAGTGGATAGAGCCACGGGTTGAAGGGTCTCCCATTGGATTCCAGTCAAGAGCATATGCTGGGGTTGTGGGCTCCATCCCCAGTAGGGGGCGTGCAGCAGGCAGCCAACCAATGATTCTCTCTCATCATTGATGTTTCTATCTCTCTCCCCCTTTCCCTTCCTCTCTGAAATCAATAAAAATATATTTAAAAAAGAAAAATTTGAAAAGTAAAATCAGAGTTTTGATTGGGAAGAATGTAATAAAAACATCTCTCATTTTCAGTTAGAAGGTCTGGTCTATGATCACTTTGGCTTGTAATTCTGTAATGTACTTACTACTAAAAGGGGGGAAAAACAGCTTTTCACCTTTTCTCTCCCCCATTCTGTTTTATTTTTCAGTCCAGAGCACAACCACCAGAAGAGAACAAAAGGAAGCCAGTTTTGGGGAAACTTGGCAATCTGTTCGCCGCAGGAAGGAGAAGGAACACCAGAAACGGGTTAGAGAGTCCCACCAGCTCCCAAGCCAAAGCAGCCTCTCCCAAAGACACAACCTCCTCCCAGCTCCCTGCGCGAGAGGATGAGAAGAGGGCGTCCCCCAGCAGCCCAGCAAAGCCAGCCGACAGGTGCGGGGAGGGCTTCCCCCAGGAGCAGCCCCAGGAGCCTGGGGGCGAGCGCGCTGAGACCTGTGTCCAGGGAGTCCCCCCGGGCGCCCACCTGTCGCCTTGCCCGAGCAGCCGTGCAGCGGCGGCGGGGCTACTGTGCCCTGGAAATGAATCACCTCAATTAGAACCTGTGCACTCAGAGGGAGAGCCCTTCCCAGATGCCACGGCCGCTGCCAAGCAGCTGCATTCCTCTCTAGAGAATTCCCCCAGGCGAGAGGACGCAGAGAGGCTTGCCCGCAGTCCGGGGGAGGACGCATTGCCCGGCGCTACTGGCGCACCGGAGGCGGCCCAGGGTGCGGGGGGAGTTTCAGGGTCGCCCACCGCGGAGCGGGCCGCCGACAGAGACTCGCGTGTGGGTGCCGAGGGAGGCTCCCTGGAGCGCCTGGACGCGCGCAGCCAGCCCCCGGAGGGCGCGTCTGCTCCGCCAGGTGAGCCTCCCGCCGAAGGTGCGGAGAACAGGGCCGGAGGACAGGGGTGCCGGCCGGGCGAGCGCGCCCATCCCGCTAAAGTGTTAACTTTGGACATCTACTTGAGCAAGACCGAGGGGGCGCAGGTGGGCGAGCCGGTCGTCATCACTCCAGGGGCAGAAGATTGGGACGATCAGGACGACATGGATAAGAGGGCGAGTGGCCGCAGGCCAGGGAGGCGGAGGAAGTCGCAGAAATCCACCGACTCTCCGAGCCCAGACACGGTGCTGCCGGACGGCGCGGCCAGGGACGACGCGGTGTTCGACTACGAGGTGGCGCCAAACGCGGCCGCCGAGAACGTCTCCGCGGAAAAGAAAGTGAAATCTCCCCCGGCGGCTCCGGACGGGGGCGTTGCCTCCGCGGCCAGTTCGGAGTCCAAGTCCAGCCCGGGCTCCAAAGGGCAGCCCCGGGGGGAGCCGGAACGGAGCAAGCAGCCTCTGCCGGCCACGTCCCCCACCAAAAGGAGGGGGAAGATCCGCGTCCCCGAAGCTGTGCTCATCCCGTCCGCTGGCAGCCCGCGGGCTCCCGCCAAGGAGTCCCCGCCCAGGCGGGCGCCGGCGCCCGACTCCAGCCCCGCTGCCAAGGCTGCCGCGGGGGAGAACCGGGAGGAGGCGCCCCGAGTCATCCCCCGCGAGCTCACCGTCCGGAGCAGCTCGCTGCTGCCGGAGATCAAGCCGGAGCACAAGAGGGGGCCGCTCCCCAACCACTTCGACGGCCGGGGAGAGGGAAGTCGGAGCAAAGAGCTGGGCAGATCGTCTGGAGGCCCTGACGCCGAGGGCTTGAAGCCCAGGAACCATTTCGGGGCGGGCAGGTCGACGGTGACCACTAAAGTGACCCTGTGAGTAACCGCGGGACTGGCTGGGGAGTTGGACCGGGCGGAGAGCCACGTGCTGGTGGCCGATCGGTGTTAGTGGAAGAACATCTGTGCGCTGAATTTTCTCTTGTGTTGAAATTAAAGTAGTGAAGAGCTATTTCACATAGTTCAGGTTTAAGACGACGCATTCGGGAGTATGGTCAGCTGTTAATTCCAGTTTTAATTAAATGAGTGTAAAAATGAGGTGTCTCTTGAGGCTCATAAGTGATAGAAGACTGTATGGCTTGACATAAGCGAATTTTATTCTTTATTCAAAATGTGCACTGTTATTCTTGGGAAGAACATTCTTAAAACACATATGCAGTGACTTTCAAAACATGGAGCAAACACTAATATGTTCAGTATGTCCCAGAAGCTTTGACATGAGTGAGTTTAATAGCAGTCGTAGAAACTTTTAAGAAAGGTCAGTGGTCTTACTGGGAGACTGTTTGCTAAATGAAAAGACACAGAAGAATCAGGCTCAACAACCGACTATTTGCTGATAAGTTGATTGATTTTTCTAATATTTATTGAGTACCTTCTGTGAATGGCATTGTGCTATGAGCTATGGGGGCGGGGGGGGGGGTAGGGGGAGGAGAACCCACAACTATGAGTCAGTATTTTGCCCTTGAAAAAATTATGGCCCAGTCTGGAACACAAGATGCTGACAAATCAAATAACAATATGAAGTGATTTCTGATGAAACTGCCAATGGGTGTTACCATCTGTAAAAGTTGGGGATGTTCAAAAGAAAGGAGAAAATCACTGTTGGTGTTGGTTGTGTGTGTGTGTGTGTGTGTGTGTGTGTGTGTGTGTGTGTGTGTGTTTTGGGAGGACTTGTGCCTTGATGATAATGTAAGTGGTATGAGTGGACAGGATAGGGAGGGTAATATAAAACCCTTAAGATCCTCCCCCTTCCCACACTCTCCTCCATCTCCCAGTCAGCACATGTGAATAATGAGTGTTTATCTAAACTGCTTACATTTTTCCTGCATTCACACATGTATAAAAGAGGTATTTTCACAACATTGTCATTCTTAAACTAAAATAGACCATTCTATTTGACTTCTTGGATAAGTAAGCTTTAGAGTAGGAGGTCTGTTTGGTAAGGAAAGTCTGCTTAATGAATAAGTTGAGCCACCTCACCAGCTTCGAACCTGGAGACCTTTGATATAGTCAGCTATTTATTCTGTAACAGCAGCGGTGGAGAAATAACCTGAGTGAATGATGCCCATTATTTGTAGAAGGCCAGTGTGCCAACATTCAGACCTCCTAGTGTGAGCCTCAGAGAAAAGTGGCAGTGTACCTGGTGAGGACGCTTCAGCTTCCCCTGTCTGCCAGTGGGAATACACCAGTGGAAGAACCAGAAATGTTACACTGTTCAGGAGCAGGGTAAACAAACCCGGCAAGCGGATCTTACAATGAAACTCTTCAAGTGCTGTTGTCTGAAATGGAACTAAACCAAGTGTCTTTTTCTCAATACTAATTACTTTCTACCTAAAATTTTTCCTTTGCCAGACACTGTTTATTTAATTTTGTTTCCCACAAGGGCCTCAACTTGGTAAATTGGCAAACTATTGAAATGGGAAATTAATAATGATTTCTAGTTTTTCTCTGTGACTGATGGGGTGTTTCAAACCCTTTAACTTCCCCTTGATTGCCTTTCAAAAAAATACGCTAACTCAGATTATTTTATTTTATATATACACTAGAGGCCCAATGCACGAAATGCATGCAAGGGGCTTGGCCCTTGCAGCCCCTGCTGCCTCGGCCGGCCCTCGCAGACCTGGCTTCGTCTGGAAGGTTGATCAGAAGGTTGCCTGGACGGTCATTCTGCTGTTTGGTCTAATTAGCATATTAGCTCTTTATTATATAGGATATATGTGTATACACACACACATTTATATATACATATACATTATTTCAGAGAAGAAGGGAGAGGGAGAGATAGAAACATAAAAGAGAGAAAATCATTGATCAGCTGCCTCCTGAACGCCCCCTACTGGGGACTGAGCCGGCAACCTGGGCTGGAGTCAGACTGTGACCTTCTGGTTCATAGGTTTACATTCAACCACTGAGCAGCACTGGCCAGGCAACTCAGATTATTTAGAAAACAACAACAATTTGAATCTGAAGTTTTAGAGTTAAAACTATATTCCCTCCAAAATAATGACTATGGCCCTAGTTGGTTTGGCTCAGTGGATAAAGCGTTGGCCAGCGGATTGAAGGGTCCTGGGTTCAATTCCAGTTAAGGGTACATACCTCAGTTGCAGGCTTGACCCCCTTCACTAGTTGGGGCTCATGTGAGAGGCAACCAATTGATGTTCTCTCTCACATCGATGTTTCTCTCTGTGTGTCTCTCCCCCTTCCCTCCACTCTCTCTAAAAATCAGTGGAAAAATATCCTCAGGTGAGGATTATAAATAAATAACTATGAAGCAGTATGTTTCTTGAAGTTGTGAGAAAAATGATCTTCTGTTCTCTACCAAGTATTAAATGTTGAGATTCTTAAAATGGTGTAGTTAAAATAAGGAGAATTTTCCTCTTGTATTATAACCATAGCTTTTTAGACTCCATTATTTTCTCCTCACATTGTAATGAAGGCATTACAACATGAATTATAGGAGTCTTTTAATCACTTTGAGCTAGGTTAATTGCAGTGACTCTTGGTAGCAGAAGTTAATAACACAGAAAGTCTGGTTGTAAAAATGTATTTTGATCTTGATGTAAATCTTTAATGTGCAGATGTTTCCTGTTCTTAAGGTAGCTTGTTGGCTAACTTGTAGCATTTTCCATTTACATTCATAAGATACACTTTGATGTTTGTTCTTAGAGATGATTAGTGAGAATTTTTAAATGTATATTCCCTGGTATATGAACATCCCTCATGATAGCTTTCTATTGGAAACTTTCTATTTCTAATCATCTTACTCGTTTTAGAAATTATCTTTAAGGAAGTGCTGATAAGTTAATATGCTTTTAAATTTAAGATACGGGCCCACAGTGTGGAAGCCTAAATATCTAATGGAGATTTGGGGGAAAGCAGCGGGGAGAAATTAATGAGGATATATCAAATTTAGTATTTAAATAACATTTTTAAAAAATGAAAACATAAATTCTTAATGCTGCATTTGGGAAAGACTTCTCAAGTCTTCTCATCTTATCCACAAGGATAAGGTGTCTCACCCAAAGTCATATCTTCTGTTCCTTCAAAAGGCTCCTCAGGACCAACCTTCTTGAAGAGCAGTGAGTCCAATGGGGAGACAGTGGGAGATTTCAGTGCTTCTCCACTTTGTGTTCTCATCGTGGTGGCCTCATAAAGTGTGATTACTTTATCTTACAGAGATAACTCATTGACTCCTTGGATCCTAAGGAGGTCATTGAGGCGAGTCTTGTCCGACCCTTTCTGGGGAAGCAGAACAGTAGCTTGGTTGAGAGCATGGCAGCTGAAACCAGAACAACCGGCTTCAAATCATGGCACTGCCACTTACTAGCTGTGTGACCTCAGGCAAATTACTTGCCTTCTCTAAGCTTCAACTTCCTCATCTTAAAGGAGAATGGATAACATTGTCCCTTAGGCAAGCCATAGAGTGTTTCTCCAGGGCTTGGCAATCAGCAAATGTTGGTGGTCATTATCTCTTCCATTTTATAAACCACTAGACCACTAGTTTAGATATTATTGGTTTTGTTTGGTTTTTTAGCTTTGGAGTCCATTCTTCTAGGAAAGCTTATATAAAAGTGATATAAAACAGATAAGTAGAGTGATTCTGTTGAAAGGATGGTGGCTGGCCAACAGCCCCATCCCTCAGTCTCTACTGTTCCCAACTGCAGCCCTTTGAAGAGAACTCCTTGAAGGGGTCGGGGGATGGGGAAACCAACTCTGTTCCGAACTATCTAGTTTTTGTTTACAGACAGAGAAGGTAGAGTTCGGAGAGTAAAAGTAACTTGACCAAGTACACATAGATAATTAGCCTAAGAGCCAGGATCAGAGCCAGCTAAGGACAAAAAGAAAAAAGTGTGCACATTCAAAGATTTATGATTTCCATTAGGGGGGTAATTACACCCAAGAGAGGAGACTGAGGAGGGAGACCCACTTTGCTCAAGAAATGGTGACAAAACCAACAATTGACTAATTGATAGGTACTTATGGTATATCCATATGATGGGCTCTTAAGCAGACGCCCATAAAACTTTTCAAATTAAAATTTTGGTAACTTGAAATGTTAAAAATGTTAAATATAAAGTTAAGTAATATTATTTTTAAAAACAAGATACCAAACTCTGTGAAGAGAATAATCTTAATTCTATTAAGACTATTTAACTACATATAAAAAGACTGAACATATTCTAAAATATTAACAGAGATATCTGAATGGTAGGATTATGAGTGATATTTTATATTTTCCAAATTTTCTGTGGTGTGCATACTTATATAATCAGATAAAAATTGTATGGGGGGAAGGATAGTGGAAATAAAATATCCAAAGAGGTAAATAATAGATAAATATTTTTTATACCTTAGTTTTTTAGGATAATATAAAAAATTATGATGAAATAAAAATTACACAGTTGATGTTTAAAGAAATCATTTACGTATTTAAAATATGGGAGTGCATTAAATATTTAAATTTGTTCTAATGTTCTTGAGGCCCTAAGATGTCATAACTCTAGTGCCAAGCACTGTATGTACATACCAGGTACTCAATAAACTTGCTAACCTCCCACCTCTAGACTTTCTTTCTTAGTTATATAATTTTCTTACCCCTCACACTGAAGCAAAACATTGATTAAAAATAATTGATAGTATATTTAGGATTGTTTAAAAACTGTTTCATTTTTTTTTTAAAGTTACATACCAGAAAAATGTTGGCTTTTTATAGTTTTACTAAAGGCCCAGTGCACGAATTCATGCATGGGTGGGGTCTGGCCCGCCCCATCAGGCCGATCGGGGCAGCGGGGGGGGGGGGGCGGGGGGGGGCAGGAGGGGCCGTGGGTGGTTGGCCAGCTGGCCCCGCCCCCTGGTCAAACTCCTGGTCAAACTCCCGGTTGAAGGGACAATTTGTATTTTAGCCTTTTATTATATAGGATAATAAATTGATATGTTCACTTCTTAAAACTAGGTCATAACTGTATCATATTGCTTTTTTCTTGCAGCCCTGCCAAGCCTAAAAATGTGGAACTAAATCTTAAATCTCCTAAGAATCTTGACAGTTTGGGAAATGAGCATAGTCCATTTAGCCAGCCAGTTCATAAAGGAAACACTGCCACCAAAATCTCCTTATTTGAAAACAAACGGGCAAACAGTAGCCCAAGACACGCTGACATTCGAGGCACAAGGAACACCCTTGCCGCCAATAAAACATTTGTCGGGAGGGCGAAGCTGAATTTAGCCAAAAAACCCAAGGAAATGGAGCAACCTGAAAAGAAAGTAATGCCAGGTAGTCACCACAATGGTGTTCTGGTGAAGGAAACCTCTGCAGAAACCAAAGTTATTCTCTCTGAAGAGGAGATTCTCCCAGCAACTGGGGATCCCGGAGGAAGAGGAATGGAAGGGGAGCCCACCGAGGATCAAGCTCTTGGTCCTCAGCTTAAGCATGGTGATCAAGTAGATGCTGGCTGCCCTTCTGAACCAGTGGCTACGGCTCTGATTCCTGTCAAGGACCACAAACTCTTAGGAGAGGACGACTCAAAGGCTGCTGACAGCAAAAGACTTGTACTTGAAAATAGGACTGAGACTTCACAAAACATTCCCTCCATTCTTGATACCAGAGACTCACCAACAGCCACACCAAAACCACAGGATACTTTTTCTGACTCACAGCCCCCAGCTGAGTCATCTAATCAGCCTCATTCACTGCCTGCACCCATTCCTGTGGATGTGCCCAAAGACGGGTGTGCTGCAGCTCCCGTGAGCAGTTTTCCGTGCGCTGATCTAAAAGTATCAGGAAACCACAGTGGATGTGTCCTGCCTGTGTCTCATCTGGATCATGAGAAAATGCCCCCCTCCAAACTTGGAGGAAGAAGAGGAGGAGGAGGAGGAGGAGAAGGAGAAGTCAGCCTTCCCTTGTCCACAGAGCACAGCTCAGAAGTTGTGGGAACTGAGAGTCCATCCAAGGTCCTGGTCCAGGTCAGGTCCTTCGTCCTTCCCGTGGAGAGCACCCAGGATGTAAGCTCCCAGATCATCTCAGATAGCTCCGAAGTGAGAGAAGTGCAGTTGCCAAGTTGTCACAATAATGAACTTGAAGTGGTTTCCGTTGCAAGTTGTGCTCCCCAGAAAGAGGAAGTACTGGGCAATAAGAGCACATCACCCAAACACATTCATTGCAAAGAGGAAGATGCAGCAAAATCTGGCCCACAAGTCCTGCCGCTAGAATCAGAGAAAACTCTGCCTATCCAGGCTCAGAGTGAGGGCGACAGAGCACTCCTGGTGGCTGAATCCAGCCTCACGCACTCCCCTGGTGGCAGAAACCATTTAGAAACTCCTCAGAGGCCAGATCCAAGTGTTGTGAACGGCCAGGACAGCCCTGCCAGTCGTTTGAATGTCTCTGGTGGTAGTGATGATAGTGTACTTGATTCTTCTTCTGATATGGAAAAATTCACGGAAATTATCAAAAAGATGGACAGCACTGTGTGTGTGCCTCAGAAGAAGAAGAAAGCCAGGGTGCCAAACTCTCCTACCCCTCACTTTGTCATGCCTCCTATTCATGAGGACCACTTAGAAAAGGTGCTTGATCCCAACGTGTTTACCTTTGGTTTGGGAAAGAAAAAGGGAAGCCAGCCAGAAATGTCACCGGCTTTACAGCTGATGCAGAACGTAGACCCAAAGTCCGCACCGAGGTCCAAACGCTTGTCCACCGAACAGAGTATCCTCTTCAAGTCCTTGCACGCGCACACGAACGGGAAAGATGGACCTCCGGCGAACCCAGAAGTGAACGACAAGGAGAACAGGGAGGTCACAAATGGTGGAGTGAAGAGATCCAGGCTAGAAAAAAGTGCCCTTTTCTCAAGCATGTTGTCTTCTTTACCACAAGACAAAATCTTTTCTCCCTCCGTAACGTCAGTCAATGCTATGACCACAACTTTCAGCTCTTCTCAGAACACTTCTCTTTCTCGGTCTCCTGTGTCACAGCCTGTGGCTGAGGGGGCCCCACCCTGCTCTTCAGAAAAAGAACAGCCAGATCTTCTGCCCAACAACTTCTTAAAGGTCTTCAATTTCGACTCGTCAAACACATCTCATTCGGGCTTGAAAAGTCCAAGCTACATGGAAAAATACCTGCAAAAAGAGGAAAGCAAAAAAGATCTGGATTCACAAAGCAACCTACACCTGCCAGAAACGAAATTGTCTGAATTTTCAAAACCAAAGAACAGCGATGATGTGGAAAAGGTTAATCACGTCGAAAGTGCTCTTACATCGAACTTGCCGAGCTATGGGAACAGTGACACAGACTTCATGGGTCTTTTCAAATCCAGACTGTTTGACCCAAACATTTCTTTTTCTGGAATGCCGTTATCAGATCCAACAGTAAGTAGCAACATATGATCACTTATTTGGGGTACTTATAAAGTGAGAGGAGAGAGGGACAATGAGCAATTCATGTTATTCTTTTAGAAATGGTTATGCTGTACACAATCATTTTTTAATTTCTTGAGCTCATATTTGGAAACCTATGTACAAGGGACTGCTAGGGTCCAAGAAAAAGATAACTGAGATTCTGCTCTCAAGGTATTTGTAGTCTAGCAGGGAAAACAAGTAACTGATATTTTAAGGTACTTGTGAATTTATATGCTGTATTAGGAAAGATATAGATAAAATACCTTGAGAGTTTAGAGAGAGACAAGATGTTTTTTTTTTCTTACCTAGTTTTGCCTAAAAATGCTCAGTACTATAGTTAGAATTTTGAAGATTTGTGAAGCAGCTACCCTTATTCCTAATCCCTTCTCTTGTGCTGTGAGGTTCACTCTTTCTTCCCCTAAGTAGCAATAAAGATGTCTGCTATGCATTTGAGAAAGTATTTTCTCTTTATTTGGAATTACTTTTCATCAGGGGAGTGTTTTTTCCCCACAAAGGCTTTGAGGAATAAAAAATTTGGGGCTACATCGACTCTTGAATATTGTAGAGAGGGCGGCAAAATATGATTTTGAGCAACAATTATGATTTCTCCATCTTCTGTCTGACTGCTGATGTTTTCTTAATCTAATTTTTTATGTGAATTTGTGCCTTTCTGTTACCAAGCTTGATACTCAAGTTGAGGGAAGACAATGAAAGAGGAAAACAGAATATAAGGTTTAGAGGTCAGCTCTGTTAGCCCAGAAACATGAATGCACCTCTGTATTCCTGTTGCCCACCCTATGAGCCAAGCCATCTGTCAAGTGTAGACAATCATCTGAAACAGTTTATCTGAGCAGAAAATACCTGGCACCCTCCCTCATGTCTGAGGCACTGCCACATGTTTCAGTTTGTTGTATTGGCTTTTACTGCAAGCCTATCTTAGAATGTGATTCTGGAAGCTCTTTAAAAAAATGTAGTTGGGCCCTGCCAGTGTGGCTCAGTGGTTGAGCCTCAACCTATGAACCAGGAGGTCACGGTTTGATTCCTGGTCAGGTCACATGCCCAGGTTGTGGGCTCGATCCCCTGTGTGGGGGGTGCAGGAGGCAGCTAATCAATGATTCTTTCTCATCATTGAGGTTTCTATTTCTCTCTCCTTCCTCTCCCTTCTTCTTCAAAATCAATAAAAAGATATTTTAAAAATTTATATATATAGTTGGGTTTCCGGCAAGGTACAGATCCCTCTTTTCAAAAGTTTTCAAACTTTGGGTCTTAGGATGCTTTTATATTTAAAAATTATTGAGGACTCCAAAGAGCGTTTGTTCACATGGGTTTTATTTCTCAGAGTTTATTATGTTAGACATGAACACTAACAAAAGTAAAAAAGCACAAGAACACACAGGTGTACATTTCATTAGCCATCATGGCAATGATGTCATGGACGCTCAGGAAATGCCATTGTATCCTATGAGGTGAAGAGAGTGAAAAAAGTAAATTGCCTCTTCTTCCTATGAAAATAGTTTTGATCTTGTGGACTCACTGAAAGTACCTTGCGAGCCCTCCAGGAATCCCTGGACCACTCTTTGGGAACCACTACTGCATATGAGCACTTAATTTATAACTCAGAGAAATTATAAAATGTTTAAGTATTTCTCTGAATCACAAAATTTCCACTGGTCTACTTCCTGTTCATGACAGCCTTATTTTCTCTTTTTCATCGTTCTTGGATCACTTCTCTTATTTGACAACAGTCTGGTGATTCTGACAACAGAATATACAGTTTCCCTGAGAAATCTCTTGAAAAACAGCCAAAATGGGGTAAAAAGGAGAAACAAAGTGCTGTATCCCCCCCTTTGTTTTTCTTTAGCTTTGGGGCTTTATTGATTATATATAACTATTCTATCTTCTATGTGTTACCTAAATTTTGTTTTAATTTTAGGCTTTTTCTTCAGCTTATCTATTTCTAATGTGTATATATAAATAAGTCAATGCCATTTTGACTTCTAATAATGCTTTCCTGAGACCTTCCTCTGGTCTCTGGTTCTACTCCGGGATGATGCAAGAGTGATCAGATCAAAGGCAGTCCTTAGAGTAGGTATCCTGGTCAGCATTGAAAGTAGTCCATGTTTTATCTTTTTTTTACATGTATAATTATTATTTTTATTGTGTTATGCATTTCTGGTTTTACTGGTCTTCGTATTTTATCTATCAAAAAGGGAGTAATAAAATACTATGTACAAGGTACATTGTGAAATAATCCATAAGCACGTTGTTGTGTGTGTGTGTTTTTTTATTGATTTCAGAGAGAGAAGGGGGGAGGGAGGGAGAGAGAGAGAGAGAGAGAGAGAGAGAGAGAGAGAGAGAGAGAGAAACATCGATATGAGAAACATTGATTAGTTGCCTCCCATACACGCCCCTACCTGGGACCAAACCTGCAACCTGGGTATGTACCCTGCCTGGGAATGGCACCCGCCACCTTTTGGTGTACAGGACGACACTCCAATTGACTGCACCACAACAGACAGGGCTTCATCAACATGTTTTTATTTAGACTAGTAGTTATATGATGGTAGATATTACTATGAAAAACTGTATAGATTCAGATTAGGTGTATATGAACACATAAAATTGATTCAGCTCATTCTAGATAAATGATTAATACATTATACTTTTTCTTTATCTGAGATTATACCAAGATATTTTGAATTGTAGTCTGCTGAGTTCTTATTCTGTAAATTCATATAAAACATAGGTCTGACTCTTAAGGCCTAAATTTTCTAGATTGGTGAAAATAGCTTAGGCATTTACTAGTAAGTGAAGAGAAATCGAAACGCGACTTCACTTGGGCATGGGAAGCTCTTAATAGTATAGACTCAAAGAGACTTTTACTATAACTTAGATCAAGGGAGACTTGTTTCAAAATTGGCAGATTGTGAGGTGAATATGATCATACTCAAAGGATCATGGAGGAGAAATGAGGACTGGTACGCAAAGTTTAATAATTTGTTGTGTTTTTGTCCATCTGATTACAGATGCTTAGAGGAAGTGTCCAAAATAAAATCAATCCCCGACCTGGAAAGGTAAGATTATTTTCTGTTTCTAGTCTAGCTTTTATTTTTGTCTGATAACGTACAGTAAGAAGTGCAACCACTCCCACTCTCTCGTAGGTGGTGATCTACAGTGAGCCGGAGGTCTCCGAGGCGTGCATTGAAGTCTTCAGTGACACCGAGGACTGTAGCTCGTGGAGCCTCTCGCCGGTGGTGCTTGTGAAAGTTGTTAGAGGCTGGTAAGACTGGCTCTTTGACTTCCTGGCTATAGGGCTTACATTTTACATTTTTCATTACCTTTTCGGCCCTCAGTCCTTACTTAAAATTATGCCGTTAGCAATGTAAAGGGCAGACAGTACTAGTCCCAGTGAATATTAAGCGGAATTCATAACAAAGAAATATGGTTTGTAATCATGTTTCTGATTACAGGAATGAAACATGTTTTTGTTAGAAAAATCAGGAAAGTGTAGCATTTAAGTTTCTTTCCCATGTATCCCCATGTACATAACATTGGTTTGGACTAATGGACATCGGAGACCATGATATACATTTATTTGGCTTTTGAACTTTCAGTGAGGTTGATAAGAATTATACTAGTTATGTTGGTAGAGTTTTTTAAATTCCATAAGGAAAGACATTGTGCTAACATTTTATACAATAGTTCAGTGAAGGATGAAGTTAGAAGTTATTTTCCAACTTTTTGATAACAGGTGGTAAAGAAGCTGGTGAAAAATTCTTTTACCAGTTTAATTGCTTCTAGAACATACAAAGGAAGTTGAATTAAGAAACGCATTTAAAAAAATTACTTATGAGGCATGAATACTTATCTTTGGTACCTATCTGTAAACTTGTTTGAAATAAAGAGATAGGGCTCTTGACATTTGTGGTTTGAAAAATTAGTAAGCTTTTCTTTTGGTCTCCATTTGATTAAATATGCAGCATCTTTCCTATAAAGTTTTAGATATTTTACTATATTTTCCTATACGACATATTCATTAGAAAATATAATTAGCTTTTGTTTTTAAATTTGAAGACTGAAAATAACATTAACATTTTTGTATAACAATTTTGTTTTTAATAAAAGAGGTCTGGTTTTTTTGCAATTTTTGTTGGCTTCCCTCTTCTTGAAAGCATAATACAGGTGGGCAAAAGTAGGTTTACAGTTGTGAGTAAAATACAATTTATGTTTGTATTATTACTTTATTATTTTTTCATATGAACAGTTGTAAACCACACCTGTATTGAAGTGAAGTATTTCTTCAGTGTTTGGATATTGTTGTGAAGGATATTTTTAAAATGCTTTTTATTAACATGTGTAGTTCTTTGTATCATTATATCCATTTTTTAAGTCTCCCCTAACTGGCAATTCTATCGAACATTAGTATCTCTAGGACATTAATATTGATAGTGGAATGTCCTCTAAGGTCCTGATATAATTCTTGAGTTATCAGAAGCTAAATTTTAGTGAATTTTTGGGTTAGGGAGGGTTAATACATTTTCACAGTGAGAAGGGATTTCAAGGTGGTGGCAGAGTAGGTGGAAGCTACACTCACCTCCTCCCATGACCACACTGGAATTGCAACTAAATTAAAGGAGAATCATCCTGAATAACAACTAAAGGCTGGCTGTAGAGGAGTCTTTAACGAGGGATTTACAGCAGAAGCCACCGGAGACGGCTCCGCACAGGCTGCCGAGGGCCAGGCACAGACAGGGCCCGACACTGGCCTGCACCAGAGACCCACCCAGTGGCCAGCTTCAGACATCAGCGCAGGATCCGATAAACCTCACCAGCAGCATATGGGAAGGGAGGTCTCGGCAGGCACTAAACCCTGCTGAGGCGAATTCTGCTTCGTGTGGTCAGCACCTGCACAGCAGCTCTACACTGTGGGGCTGTCCTCACAGTCAGCAGCCTGAGGGGCCATTCCACACAGGAACGGGCCAATTGCAATCACTGATAGAGAACTGGCCATAATGTGTTTTATATATGGTGGCTTTTACCCAGAATATTTGAGTAACCTAAACCTCTCTCACCAGGCCTGGCTAATAGTTTTGCTGTGTTTTATTCGTAGCTGGATTTTGTACGAGAAACCAAATTTTGAAGGGCACTCCATCCCCTTAGAAGAAGGAGAATTGGAACTTGCTGGTCTCTGGGGTATAGATGATATTTTGGAAAGAAAAGAGGAGGAAGAGTCTGCTAAACCTGTGGTGATTGGTTCAATCAGACATGTGGTCCAGGTAGGTTATGGGAAAACCAGAATCCATATGTTCATTCAGCAAATACTTATTGAATGCCAGGGATGAGTCTTACTTTGAGAGAAAAGTTCATTTTATGGAATAAGTGGTTGGGAAAAATATTTGATTGGTGTTTATGGATATACTTTTTATAAGTATTTGTATACTTTAAATGAATTAGAAAAGACTGGGTTATTTCACTTAGCATAAAGTGAAAGGCAGGTATCATATGATTTCTCTCATATGTAGAATCTAATGAACAAAATGAGCTAACAAGCATAATAGAGACAGAGTCATAGATAGAGAGCAGACTGACAGCTGTTGGGGAGTGGGGACTGGGGAGGGGTGAAGGAGGGTAAAGGGTGGATAAATGGTGATGGACGGAGACTTAGGGTGGTACAGTACAGAGTACAGATGATGTGTTGTAGAATTGTGCACCTGAAACCTGTGTAATTTTGTTAACCAGTCTCACCCGAAGAAATTTTGTAAAATGGAAAGAATAAATAAAATAATGTCAAAATAATGATTTTAAAAAATGAATTAGAAAAGAAACATTGGTTAGTCACCTTTTTCACAATAAACCTTGAAGGTTAATTTTTTACACCTGGCCTCCCCATCCTTTTTCCAAGTGTATTTTATATAATAACCTGGTTTTGATAAGTTATGAATGAACAGATTTTTCTTTTATTTAGTTTTGTGGTTTTTTGTGTGTGTTTTTTTTGTTTTTTGGTTACTGTGTGAGTTCCGATTACTTTGAGTTGCTTAGAAAAGTTCTATTTGGGAAAAATAAATAATTCAGTTGATAGTTCGGCTCTGGCATTTTAAAAAAATAAGTCTTTGAGGCTACATTATGGATTGGGTAAAATTTCCTTGGTTCCTTTTTGTAGCAGCATCTTTCTTGTGGCTGTTGAGATTTGATGATTCTTTACCCTTTTTACCTTTTAAAAAGGTAATTAATGGTACTTTCCAAATGGAAAATTAAAACTGTGTTTGTAACAGAGATGGGTGTTGGGGTGCAATAGGGAGAAAATGAATGTTCTAAAATGAGAACGACTAAGAATGAGTAAGACTTTTTATATAAGTGCATAATGTGATAAAGCTTAAAGACATGAGAAGCCCCATTTAAAAATGACATAGTGGAATAATTTATTTGCAGTTTTTATTTATGGCTGAAAGAATATTGGTAATACAGTAGTGTTTTAAAATAATCATCCAAATCTCACCAGCATGAATTTTTCTCAGCTGATATTCTAAGGTGGTTGCTACCATAATAGAGGCACAATGCTCTTTTCCTTTTTTTCACTTAACACTTTAGTTCCCAGTCCGTTTTCTCTTTCCATACAATTTTTCTGAAGATCACACTCCCATTGGTAACATCTCTCACTGATTTGCAGCTGAGGGAGGTGTCAGAATCTGGTGGGGTGTAGATTCAGGTGCATTCAAGAAGGTGGGGGAAGGGACATTGCCTGATAGCAGCAGACTTGATGAAGTTAATGCTTTTCATGTCCACATCCTTTGGGGTTTCCATGGAAGTGATGTACCATCATTTATTTTTTCTTTCTACGCTCTGTGGAGCTTCAGGTTGTTTCTAGTTTTTTACTATTTTAAATAACGCTGCATGAACGTTTTTGTGCACATAGTAATTTATACATTTCTGCTTTATTTCCCTGGGGTAAATTTTTATGAAGGGTGTCGTGTTAAAGGGTAGGAAAACTTTTATGGCTCCTGATATATCATGAATTATTATTATTATTACAGTTTGTTTATGGTTTTTTGAAACACAAACATAAGTCACAGCAAATATTCAAGGGAATCACCTTTTTAGTCATTAAATTTGTTTCTTCTGTTAATGTTTGAAAGAGCCTCCCCTGAACTAACCCAAGTGTTATTGTTTCTTCTGCACATCGGTTCACCTCGCTAAGCAATCAAAGATTAAGAGAGATTTGGTTAGCACTTAGGCACTCAGCCAGGAGAGGCCTTTTGAAGTGTGTTTGATGGGCTGTGGACATGCAGGGCATGGAACAGTGATCAAAGTGCAAAGATTTATGAATCACCATAACTGTGCCTTTGCAGTACTCAGATGAGACCGGCATCATAGGAGTTTGGTCAGTCAAGGAGCGTTTCCAGTGGGGGATGGGAGGGCACAGAACAACAGTGGAGGAAGACTCCTGGCACAACCACTCTATAGACCTGATTCTCTGGAGTTGGGTGGTCACATCAGAGCAAGGAAACTAAAACTCCTGCCCTAGCTGGTTTGGGTCAGTGGCTAGAACTTTGGCCTTCGGACTGAAGGGTGGCGGGTTCAATTCCGGTCAAGGGCACATACCTTGGTTGCACACTCAATCCCTGGCCTTGATGGGGGCATGTGGAAGGCAACTGATCGATGTGCCTCTCTCATATCGATGTTTCTTCCTCTCTGTTTTTCTCCCTCCCTTCCACTCTTTTTTAAAATAAATGACAAACATATCCTCTGGTGAGGATTAACAAAACAAAAACAAACTAAACTAAACTAAAACTCCTGTCACCAAGGAAAGCCAGCAGTTTTCCAGTGAGGATGAGAGAAATAAATATGTCCAAAACTCTAGTTAAATATATTTCTGATGATCTTTGCTTGAATTTAAAACTCGGATATATAATAAAAGCAATGTGTCCGCCCCAAAAGACCACCTATTATTAAGTCATGGGTGAAAACAGGAAAGGGATAAAATGGCAGGTGCTCTGTGAAAGGTATGTGTATATTTAAAGCTTATTTTAATTCTTTGGGGAAAATGGGCTTACGGTACAGTTACATTCATGGTGTAATTATTATGTATGTACATGTATTTTTTATTTTTCAGGATTACAGAGTTAGTCACATTGACTTATTTACTGAACGAGAAGGGCTAGGAGTCGCCAATTCCTACTTTGATGACACTGAAGAAATGCAGGGGTTTGGTGTAATGCAGAAAACCTGTTCCATGAAAGTGCATTGGGGCACGTAAGTGCTTTATTTTAAGTACAATTTCAGTGAAGCTTTTTTGGTGAGTGTCGTACTGGAAAGAAGACTTAAAATATTCTGTCTCTAATTTGTTGTGTTGCTAAGTGATTAATTACTGACTAAAAGGGTTGTTGTTGTTTAGTAAGGCACATAAAATTCTGATGTTGTTGTACAGCTCTTACAATGATTTCTTAGGGGAAAAGCAAGAGGGGAAATGCATTTTCAATGTGGGGATTTCCTTATCACAGAGGAACCTGATTCATTCACAGCTGAGTAGGAGATTTTACCTTCCTGGTCGTTCAAAGCCTGTGCCCCCGATGTTTCAGCCGGGACAGAGGCCAACGCATGTGGCACTTCCTGTCACGCTTCACACAATGCTGTCCAAAGCCCCTAGGATGTTGATTTCACAAATCACAGGAAACTGCAAGAGTATGTTGAAGGAAATGAAAATATCTCAAATGGGGGAGAAACGAGGATAGAAAGTGCAGGCTGCAGGACTGAAGGATGGGGTCTGTCAAGTGGAGTGCACAGCCTAGGGCACGTGAACGCAGCCACTGAGATGCAGAAAAAAGCCCAGCCCCAAATACTAAAGTTTCTTTATATTTTATTTAAAATCTCCGTTTAAGATTTCATTTTTGTGTATGTTTTCTAATAAATTCATGATATGTTCAGTGGTAATATGTAATTTATATACTCATGTATTCAGAGAATGTGCAAAAATTTTTATTGATGGGGTCTGCGTAAGACCGTGCATGTGTAATGTGTCAGATGGTAAATACTACAGGAACGTAAGTTATAGGGAGGGACAGTGGTGATGCTGCTAAAGTGGTCAGGAAAGGTCTAACTAGCCAAGCAGACACCTGGAGGAAGCCAGGGAGTCAGCCCTGGGGCTCTCTGAGGGAGGAGGGGCAGGGGGAGTGGCCTGGGCAGGAAGCACAGCCTTTGCAAAGCCCTGCTGGGCAGGCTCAGGGAACAGCCAGGAGGCACATGTGGCGGACTGTGAGGCAGGACGCCCAGGGGGAGAGGCGTCACGTCATGTCAGGCCTTTTAGGCGTTGGGATGGATTTTAGATGACTTGAAGGGATGTGGGTAATCACTGATGGAGTTTTAGAAAGGTCACTAACTGCTGTATAGAAAATAAACTGTAATGAGGCGAGGGCGGAAGCAAAGGAACAAGTTAGGAGGCAGTTGCAGTTATATGGGCAAGAGCTTTTGGTGGCTTGGATGGCGCAGCAGTGCTGGTGAGAAATGAACAGATTCTGGATACATTTTGAAGGTGGAACGGACAACATCTGCTGACAGATTGTCTGTGAGGTGTGAGGGGCTGAGAAACATCCAGGGTTTGGGACCCCAGCATTTGTCATAATCTTGAAACAGGAGCATAAGTCACATCATTTATTCAAGGGGGTCACCTTTTTAGTTCATTAAATTTGTTCCTTTTGTTAAAGTTTGAAAGAGCCTCCCCTGAACTAACCCAAGTGTTATTGTTTGTTCTATACATCAATAATAGCCCAGCAATCAAATATCAATAAAGATTGGAGAAGACTTGGAGGAGAGGCTAGGAGGGGCAGTGCCGGAGTTCAGTGTTGGAGATGTGAGGTTGGACCTGCCAGCTGTTCTTTGAGGGTGGAGGCCAGGCAGGAGGCCGGGTTTCTGAGGCTGGAGTCCTGGAGGGAGGCTGGAGATGTAAGTTTAGAGTCCTCGGGCGTGAAGGCATGCACACCATGCGCTGAGGAGACCTCAGAGGGAGGGAGTGTAGAGAACAGAAAAACCATCTGAGCCTTGGCCACTTCTATATTTAGTGATTGGGAAGAGAAGGAGGGATCTAAACAAAAGGGGGGGAAAAAAAGATCAAAAGTCTTCATCTCCTGGTGCCTTTAATTTTTTCACATCAGTGAGACCTAAAATAAGAATGTCGAGAATATCACTTTCCTTAGAGAGGAATGAAATAGGCATCTGTCATCATATTTTAATCTCATGACTCAGGCTTGGGCTATGGGGAAGCCTAATGAGCTGCACTTTAGAATAAGTTGACTTGTCTCGTGGGTGGTAGTTAGAGCCTGTCACAGCTTTCAGGGTCTGATGGGCTTGCGTGGCACGGACAGCTTTTCTCCGGCTGTTCATTTCTGTTGCCTCCAGGAGAACAGAAAGCTGTCTTGGATGTCAGTTCAAAGTTTGGGCACATTGAACTTGATAGGTCAGCAGTGGGGCCAGGTCATTAGCGCTTTTACAGACCTGCAAGGCCATTCCTGAGGGGCGCGGAGAATTCGCTGGTAATAGGTAGCTGAGCTCATTTTGCTTCTGTTGGTGCTCCAATCCCCTGAACTGGTATAAGAAAGATCTTTGCTGTGTAAGGAACTTTTAAAAATATCTGTAGGGGATTTATTCCAGGCCTGTTTATTCTGGATACACATACACAGAACAAGGGTATTACTTGTCATATTTTTATTTGGGAAAATGAGTGATCTCTAGATACATTTTTCCTTTCATATTCTGTTGCGTGTAATCTGTTTTTAAACCTTCATTTTAATAGCTTACTAATGCCAGTAGCCGTCATCCCAGAGGTGAGGGTAGACTTCAGAGGAAGCATAAAGACCATCTGCTCTAACACCATCATTGAGCTAAGGAAGACAGGCGCGGTCATTTACTCAGCGTTACGAGAATGCAGGGGTTCTGAAATCAAGGGACATTTTTAATAGCCAAATATTTTTGGTCAGTTTTATTATGAAATAACTGATAATACAGAAGCATGTATGTATGTATGTGAATTATGAAATCTAGTAATAAAACAAACCTCTGTGTGCCCAGCACCCAGCGAAGGCCCTCCCTCGCCGTCGCTGAAACTGTGCAGCACCCTGCACAGCCCACCCTGCCCCATCCTCCTGGCCCCTCTCCACACACATAAGCTCTCTGGATTTTTTTTTCTTATACCCTTGTTTTACAGGGTAGCCCTATAGTCTCTGTACCTGCAATATTTTAGTTGTGCTTGCTTTTGCGCTTCATAAAATTATTATCAAAGTTCCCTGTGGCTTGTTCCTTTCTCTCTACATTGTTTCTAAGATTACCCATGTCAGTGAGTATATCTGTATTTTATTTTTTTTCTTATTACTATATAATATTCACTGTACTTCACCCTGCATCTCTTTACAAGGACATTTTCCTGCCTAACTATCAGGATCACATCTAAAAAAAATTAGCAATACATCCATGATAATGTCTAATCTATAGCCCATAACCAAATTTTCCCAGTTGTCTCAGAAATGTCTTTTATGGATTTTTAAAAAATAATCAAGATCCAATCAAAGTTCATATAAATATACTTGGTTGTCAGTCTCTTTTAAGTCCCTTTTAATCTCTTAAGTACTCCCATCTTTGTTTCCCATGGCACTGCTTTTGTTTTGTTTTGTTAATCCTCACCCAAGGATATTTTTTCCATTGATATTTAAAGAGAGTGGAAGGGAGGAAGGTGGGGAGGGGGAGAGAGAAACACATTGATTGGTTGCCTCCTACATGCTTCATGACCTACCAGGCTGGGGATTGAGCCTACAACCCAGATATGTGCCCTTGACCGGGAATCAAACCCATGACCCTTCGTTGTGAGGGCTGGTGCTCTAACCACTTAGCAACGCCGGCCAGGACTTCCATGCCACTGACTTTTGAAGCATTTAGGTCAGCTCTCTTAGAGACTATACCACACTCTAGATCGGTGATGGCGAACCTTTTGAGCTCGGCATGTCAGCATTTTGAAAAACCCTAACTTAACTCTGGTGCCGTGTCACATATAGAAATTTTTTGATATTTGCAACCATAGTAAAACAAAGACTTATATTTTTGATATTTATTTTATATATTTAAATGCCATTTAACAAAGAAAAATCAACCAAAAAAATGAGTTCGCGTGTCACCTCTGACACGTGTGTCATAGGTTCGCCATTACCTCTAGATTCATCTCTATTTCCTCATGATACCAATTAACTTGTTCTTCTGTTGCCTGAATTTTCTGTATATCAGGGGTTAGGTCTAGAGGTATGATCACATGCAGGTTGAAGGGCTTAGGAAAGGTATCGCCACATACTTGTGTTGTGCACAAAGGTGGCGCGTGCTGACTAGCTGGCCATTAACCACACCAAGCTGAATTGCTTGGTAAAAATAGTGCCTCCCTCACCTCTCCATTGTAAAGGCACATTTTCCCCTTTGAGAGTCATAGCTCAAACTCTTGAATAACCTGAAAGTTGGCACATTCACATGTAATCTTTTGAATATCCAGTTGGTTTCTGTACATAGCCAACACTCGTGTGTAGCCATGTGTGGAGAATAAGACTTGGGATCCAGCTGGAAATACTGTTTCTGATTTAAGTGCAAGTGAACAAGATAAGACAGTTGTTGTTGTTTTTTATGTGACGTGAAGGGTATTTCCAAAAAGAGTAATGACACAAGGTTATTCAAAAATAATGGAATAGATGGGCATTGTTATTACTTCAACAGTATTTGTGTACGTATATTTGTTAGTTTTTTTGTTTTCTTTAAAGAAGCCCATACTTTAGAGTTGTGCTGTTTACTCCTAATTCAGGCAAAAGCTCATTACCTAAGTGCATGGGACAATAAAAGAAACTGAAATAACTGCCTGAAGACAGTTTCCCCCTCTCCTGACGGCCTGGTGAATAATGTAACTTATTGGCATAGAATTTACGAAAAATGAATCACTATCTTGTTAGAATAGAACTAAGGAAAAATGAATCACACCCTGTAAATGAGATTTCAGATTCCAAAGTCCATCAGCATCCAGAAATGTCTGCCTGAGCTCCCCAGGCCCTCGGACTCACTCACCGGGAAGTCGCTCAGAGCAGCAGCCTTTCCAGGGTGTCGGTTTGTGTTCAGAGTTTTAGCAAACCCCCCTTCACCCCAGATGACTTGCTTCTATAAATGTCAGGTGACTAAGTCACATGTTTCCAGGAAAGTGAAATGGTTGGTATCAGATGAATAAATCCCCTCAGAACTCAGACTATGAAAGGAAAGACTGAATGAACTGGGTCAGCATCATTTCAAAGTCTCAGAGTTACTTGTCTGAGCCATTCATTGTGTTTATGAACAATTTTGCCCATTCACTGGGGGGGAGTCAGACTCGGAGGCCCTTGGCTGGTTAGCCTAACAGCACAATTTATGGTGAACTGCCATTATTTACTTAGGGCATGAAATGTGTGTGTGCCCGTGAGAGCACTGAGCTCTGAAAACATGTAATGCACCCTTCACTGTCATGCGTCAAACGTTAAGGAGGGTTAAATGACCTCAGTCTTTTAGCGTCTGTTTTCTTGTGGTGTAGGGGCATGGCAGTGGTGTTTAAAAGATAAACCTCTTTTTTCCTTAAGTTTTTTAATTGATGTATATATAACATTTGTACCAAAAGGTGCATGACAAATCATCAGTGTATACGCTGAGTGAATTTTCAAAGTATAACCAGATCAGGAAATAGAATATCACCAGTGTCTCAGAAGCTCCCCCACACGCCTGCGGCTCATTGCCCTTTGCTCTCGCTGTAACTGTTATCCTGGCTTCTAACACTAGATTCGTTTTAATCCCCACATACACGCCACACACAGCCTCTCCGTGTGTGTGTGTGTGTGTGTGTGTGTGTGTGTGTGTGTGTTGGCTAGTCTTCAGTGGGATTTTGATTGTAAATCCTTGTATAATTAGTGAGTCTAAAAAAGTTACTGATTTATCCAGGGGAATTTTAAACAATAACTGTCACCAAAAAATGTGCCTTTGGGCTAAAATTGGGAACACGGGAAAAGCAAAGGGAGACTCAGATACGTGTGCTGGTAAGAGGCTTCACGGGCAGCCACCCCCTTTTTGGTGTGGTTTTCTGGGAACAAGGTGGAGTGTCCCCGCTGGGACGCTGGCAAGGCTGACGAAGAGCTGGAGAGAAGTGATCACCAAGAATTCCATATTTGTTTATGAAGAGAGCATATAACACCTGTCTTACATAGAACTCACTTCTCCAGCTGCCTCACCTTCCCAGAACCCTCCAGGAAGTTGGTAAGGCTTTGCACCGTCTTTGGGGGCAGTCCTACCAGGCATGGGTTTCTGGTTTCCCGGTTTCTAGCCCATTAGGGGCGGGTGAGGCGGCTGGTTCCCTGATGAAGGAGAAGTGACAGCTGACAAGCCTAATAAAAGGGTGTGGTTTTGAAAAGCCATAAAAATCCAAGAACTCAGAAAGCTCCCCCTGCACCCCTCTCCCCCCACCCCCAGGCCGGCACTGTGCATTGTCATGCTCCTCGTGGGGATCCTGAGTCATTGTGGAGAGTCAGTTACACCCACGCCCTGGAGTGAAAAAACTGCCATAAGAAAATGATTAGGAGCCTGGGTCTGGATCAGTGGGGATCAGCCCTGCGCTTGGTATTTGCAGCCGTGTGGCCCCGGGCAGTGTACCTCACCTGTCTGTAAGATGGGGACAGTAAGGCTCCTTCCTCACAGCATTGTTGAGGGTTAGATGAAGTTCTGGGTGGCATTCCTTATGAGCTGTAGGTGGATGTTAGCTGTCATTAGTCTTTGACACTGTGACTGACCAGTAAGTGGAACATCCTGTTATTTGGTTACAAATGACATGTTGCCTTTTAAAACACAGCTTGAGGTTTCCTCGTCAGGGTCTCCCTCTGTAAATACAGGCCAAGCAACAAGAGAACTGCAGCTGACCCTTGAGCAACAGGGCCTGACCACGCTGCTTAGGGATCACATGTTCTTTTAACACTTGGAAGTAATAGAGATGGTTACACTTTAAATCCGTTCATAATATAAATTAAATGGACAAAACCAGCCAAGGAGACAAGCAAAGATTCTTAAGAAGAGGCGCGTAGAACGGTTTATCCCTCGAGTCTAACGTTGCTCTGAGCACCACCGTACGTCATGCAGGTGCACCCACATCCGCTTTGGTCCTTGTCTTTGCTCGTCAGGGGGCTCTGTGTACTGAAATAGGTGACGCATTGTCTGTTTCTGTCTTTCCTCGGTGCTACTTAGATGGCTGATTTATGAAGAACCGGGATTTCTGGGTGTCCCGTTTATCCTGGAGCCCGGGGAATACCCTGACTTGTCCTTCTGGAACACAGACGTGGCCTACATTGGATCCATGCGGCCTCTGAAAATGGTAAACGCGAAATGTAACAGTGTGCTTGGAGTGGGTGGTTCTTTGCCAGCCTGACACCATTGATTCACAGGATGTGACTTGGAAGCAGTAAAGCAGACTAACAACATAGAAATAACAGAAAGGATTGTTGTAGGCGGCGGGAATGGCACCAGGTGTCTGACCGGTGGGTCAGATCAAAATAGGGTTCAGCAACCTCGGTACTTGAGGAGGGTGAGGCGCTGGTTCCCAAATTGTAAGAGGACATTCGGTAAATCGCAGGGGTAGAAGAAGTAATTCCCAGAAGAATTGGGCTTAGGAAACAAGTTATGGAGGTGGCGGAAGGGCTCTGGAGCTTGGGAGTGAGGAAGCTAATGGTGCTGTGCCTGGGGGGGGTGGGAGGGAGAGGAAAGTGGAAAGGGAAGGGAAAGGCACAGGTGTGCTCCTGAAGAAGCGTGCACTAGGTCCTGCACCCCAAGGGTTTTGAGGGTGAAGACTTTAGGGAAGGCCCTAGGGCAGTGGTTCTCAACCTTCTGGCCCTTTAAATACAGCTCCTCATGTTGTGACCCAACCATAAAATTATTTCCGTTGCGACTTCATAACTGTAATGTTGCTACTGTTATGAATCGTAATGTAAATATCTGATATGCAGGATGGTCTTAGGCGACCCCTGTGAAAGGGTCATTCGACCGCCAAAGGGGTCTCGACCCACACGTTGAGAACCGCTGTCCTAGGGAACGACCTTAATGGAATGTTCAGTAGCCTCCAGGTGCATCCATTCAGGGTTGTGGTCTCCACTGATTGATTGGCCTGCACCAGAGCAGGGCGTCTTTTTTCAGTGCAGCTGGTCCTGACGTCAGCTGTGGCTGGTTTTGTTGTTTACCTGGGCCTGGAGCTGAAATACAACTGAGACATAGACGCTGTCTCCAGGGAGGAGAGAGGTCACGGGGTTCAAACCTCATGACTAATGATATGCTAGGGGAGGAAAGGTCACCCTGGGGGTGAGGTCCCACCCTACCATTGATTGTCCTTTGCTAGGCACCCCGGGCTTTCCATCCTGGTGACCTTCTGTGCTGGCCCATGGTCCTGGCTCTGCTCATGTCTGTCTAACTGCCTGCAGCAGGATAACTTGCTAGATGCTTTAGGTGAAAAAATGTGGCCCCGCCCTGGTCCTCTGCCCTCAGGCATCCTCAGCCCTGCAGAGCCCCAGGTGTGTGCGCGGGCTTCAGCACAGGGCAGGCTTAGGAAGTAAAGAAAATGGACACAATTGAACCTTTCTGGAAAAACAGGAGGAAGGACAGATAAACTCCAACTTGTTGGTGATGTGACCAGGAAGGGGATAGTTGGGAGGAGAAATCGAGCTGGGTCTTGGATGGCTGGTTTTAGATGGCGATGTCAGAGAAGGCCCGCAGGAGCTGGGCCGGGGCTGGGTGTGGTAGAGTGACAGGAAGCTGGGCTGGGCAGCAGCTTTGGGGGCACTGGAGCTGGATGTCTAAATGAATGTTGTCTCCCCAAGTATTAGCTGTAGAGGAGCCCGTGCTTGCTCTGCTCCCTCCCCTCCCAGCCCCTTCCCCGCCCCCCCCCGCCCCCCCCCCCCCCCCCCCCCCCCGTGTTGTGCCCTGTTGTCTGGTTCCTGTGCTGGCCTCTAAGCCTTGGCAGGATCCAGGCTGCAGCGGTCCTGTCCCGTGCTGAGCAGTGTGTGCACGGTGTGGTGGGCACTCCCAGGGAGGCTCTCCTTACAGACGTGGTTTTTTAATTCCACTCTGCGGTTGTCTTCCGAGTCAGTTTGAAATAAATGAGAACTTCAGGAAGACAGCTTTTTATCTTAGTCTCACCCCACCTGCCAGAGCTTGTGGTTATGTACCTGTGTGTTTGCTGGTTTTATTGTAAATGATTTGGGGCTTTTTTTCTAAAACTAAATCTACTCTCAAAGAACAAACTTCAGTTAGTTGTGTGAATGTATCAGAGAATTGCCCCTAATTTAAAAGGCAGTTGTTAGTGGTAATTTACAAAACTGTAAAATTGATGGCATTCAAATTGGATTACTTTAGAAAAGGGCACTTGGTTGTATAAGCTGTAGTCTGTTGACAAAATCAAGCACACTCCTTTATAATTGCAGGTCATTTGGTACATTTGAGCATCATAGGCTGTGCTTTTTATTTATTTAAAGCTGTTAAATATGTATTGGTGAAAAAATCCTTCTGACTTTCCCACTGCTGCTGTTAACTTGACCCTGTTTAATATTCCTGTATCATCCCTTTTCTATGGTTTGTTTTAGTGAATTTTAGAGAATTTAAGAAGTTTTTAATTATAAAAGTATAACAACCCCCATAGGCCCATCCTTTGGTGTGTTTTAAATTTTACCTGACAGTTTAATTATTTCAAGAGTCCTCCAGATCATATTGTGAGCTTGTATGAACTTCAACAGTTTTATAAGCCATGGGTTGCAAAATCAAATGCCTCTGGGAGCAGGGCAGCAAATAGACAGGCGTGAGGCTGGCTGGGACTGGACCGAGGGAAGGTGGAGAGAGGCAGACCAGAGCCTGAGTCCCGGCTGGAGAATGAGCACAGCGTAGGGTTAGTAAGTTCGGGAGGTGAAGTTTGTTGCCTGTGAGAATTTGGGTCCAGAAATGTCAGATCTTAGAACTGTTTCTTAAGCGAAGTGAGAAATATGCAATTTTTAAAAAATGATTTCAGAGGGAGAAAGGGAGAGAGAGATAGAAACATTGGTGATGATAGAGAATCACTGGTCGGTTGCCTCCTGCCTACCCTCCACTGGGGTTTGAGCCTGCAACCTGGGCATGTGCCCTGATAGGGAATCAAACCTTCTGGTTTATAGGTCGATGATGCTCAACCACTGAACCACACTGGCTAGGCTGCATTTTTTTTTTTTTTTAAAGAAATTTACTGAGTTAAAAAGAAAACAACGAAAAGTTACTGGGTCAAAAAACACAGCTGACATGTAGATGCAGCCTACAGGCCAGTCTCTGAGCCCCTGCCCAGACCAGCTTCCTCATGTCTTCATCTGCGTTGTTGGGAATTTTAGAACTGTCTCCACATAAATTTAAACAAACTGGAATGTTCCCTTGCTGTGAGGTTTGATGTTGCAAACTGACATGTGTAATATAAAAAGATAATGTATCGCTGAAAAACCATTTCCCTCACCGTGTTATTTTCTTTTCAGGGTGGTCGTAAAGTTGAATTCCCTGTAGATCCAAAGGTAAAACTATATTTTGAATTTTTCTTCCACTCTGTCTCTCTGAAGAGAATACGTGTGTGATTTTACAGTTCAGCCTAAATGAAGCATAATTGCAGCCAAAGGAAGCTATCCCAGCTTCCGCGTGCCGTCCTTCAGGCTGGGAGATGCTGCTGATGGCTCTAGCTGTCGCCAACAGCACGTGCTTCCATGGCTCACAGGTTCATGGTTGTATCACATTTATATTTTGTAGTTGTATTTACTAATCGTAGGGCCTGTGGCTGCTTGCCAGTTAGTTAGGAAAAAGCTTTCAAGACAAGTTCTCCCATCTCCAAAAGGCTCTTTCTGCTTCCCACATCTATGACATAGTTTGATCTCTAGTTTGTTTCGTTTTTGTAATATTTATCGACTTTCGGAGAGAGAGAGAGAGAGAGAGAGAGAGAGAGAGAGAGAGAGAGAGATTGATTGATCAATTGCCTCCTGTACATACACACACACCTCCCATCGGAGTTCCAGCCCACAAGCCAGGCATGTGCCCTGACCAGGAATCGAACCAGCAACCTTTCGGTGCACAGGACAACACCCAACCAACTGAGCCACACCGGCCAGAGCTAGTTTGTTTCATTTTAAAAACAACTTAGAACCTTCTGGTTCTTTAGTTTGCCCTAAGCGAAATTCTAAACATCAGTTCTAGACATTGAAACAAGACCCAATTATTTATAAACTGTCTTTTGAACCTTAGCTTTGGGCTATACCCTGACTGGAAAAAAATTCTGATTTTTAAAATTATAAGATACTGTTATTTAATTAATTTTTTTAAAAATATATTTTATTGATTTTTTACAGAGAGGAAGGGAGAGAGATAGAGAGTCAGAAACATCGATGAGAGAGAAACATTGACCAGCCGCCTCCTGCACATCCCCCACCGGGGATGTGCCCGCAACCCAGGCACATGCCCTTGACCGGAATCGAACCTGGGACCCTTCAGTCCGCAGGCCGACGCTCTATCCACTGAGCCAAACCGGTTTCGGCTATTTAATTAATTTTTTAAAATATCATGAGAAATTTTAATTTGTGTTCTAGGACTTAATGTTGTTAAATGACTGATTTAGCATTTAGCTGTTGAGATAGTTAACGTCTTACAAATTACTGGTATTTCTCATTTCTGTTACAGGTAGTTATTTATGAAAAGCCTTTCTTTGAGGGAAAACGGATGGAACTGGAAACAGAAATGTATAATTTTATCACGGAAGGAGGTGAAGCAGAGGAAACCGATGGAGATGCCAGTTTGCCGCCGACGTCGGTGGGGTCCATGAAAGTTCTCAGGGGCATGTAAGTAGAGGCACAACCGTGAGGATTCCTTTTTCTTCTTTAATCAAGTGATAACATGCACGCCCCGGCCCCAAAAAAACATTCCAGATGGTGTGGTAGAGAGTTTCAGACGTGTTCTCCTCAGCCAGTTGTGGCCTGGACTTGAGAGCAGCAGTTTGAGGGGCTGTTTGGGGTCAGTCAGCTGCGCAAGGCTGGTAGATTGGCCCATCCAGATTGGCCAGATCTGCAATCTCGTTTATTAATGTCATGCTCCAAACTGCGGAACTGTTGGTTTGCTTTTCATTTTTTATGATCATATTTTGTACTTTCTAGATCTTATATATTTCCTTGGAAGTACACTGCATGTGGTCTGGTAAATAGCCAAAAACATATAATATTTTAATTGCTATTTGGAGAAAGTTTATCCAGTTTTATTTGCTGATGTCCTTTGAGTCAGTTCTTGTTAAACACACACACACACACACACACACACACACACGCATGCACTCACACACACATGTGCACACCCCTATCTCCTCCTTTACAGAACATTGATGTATGTTTCTTAGATTGTTTTCTTAGGGCCATTCTGTTAGTCGCTTAAATTTTAGAGAAGAATTCACATAATCATAGTGGCTGAGCCGATCTGTGGCTTTATTTATTTTGTTGTTAATCCTTGTGCAAGGATATTTTTCCATTTTTAGACAGTGGAAGGGAGAGGGAAGGACACAGAGAAACATCCATATGAGAGAAACACATTGATTGGTTGCCTCCTTCACCCACCCCACCGGGGCCAGGGATCAAACCTGCAAACCAGATACGTGCCCTTGACCAGAATCAACCCAGGACCTTCAGTCCATGGGCTGATGCTCTATCCACAGAGCCAAGCTGGCTAGGGCAGGGGTGGGCAAACTTTTTGACTAGAGGGCCACAATGGGTTCTTAAACTGGACAGGAGGGCAGGAACAAAAGCATGGATGGAGTGTTTGTGTGAACTAATATAAATTCAAAGTAAACATCATTACATAAAAGGGTACGGTCTTTTTTTTCAGTAGTTTTATTCATTTCAAGCGGGCCGTAGGGCCGTAGTTTGCCCACGGCTGGGCTAGGGCCATTTGTAGCTTTATAATGATTTGTATTTGTCAATGAAACTGATATATACAATGGAAACATTTTAACACTCCTGAGAATTTCTACTCCTTCATTTTTTTTTTTTCTGTTGCAGTTGGGTTGCTTATGAAAAGTCTGGATTTACAGGTCATCAGTACTTGCTTGAAGAAGGAGAATACAAGGACTGGAAAGATTGGGGAGGTTACGATGGAGAACTTAAGTCTTTACGGCCTATATTAGGTGTAAGTCAAAGAAAAGTTAATGGCTAATACTTGGTGTTTTAGGATAATACACCAAATGGCTAACCTTTGAATTTTGATTTTTTTTCTCAATAGGATTTCTCAAATGCTCACATGATAATGTACAGTGAAAAAAACTTTGGATCCAAAGGTTCCAGTATTGATGTGTTGGGAATTGTTGCTAATTTAATGGAGACCGGATATGGAGTGAAGACACAGTCTATTAATGTACTGAGTGGAGTGTAAGTGAAATAGCCCAACCTGGATTTTAAACATGGGTTTCACCTTGGTTTGTGTTAAATTTATACCTTCTCTGACACAGAGAATTAAACTAAATATTAAATCAGTCCTTTAATACCTACTGCCACTATATTTTCATAATTGCTTTTTAAAACCTTTCTCATTTCATTTTTTCATGTGTAATAGAATATTGGAGTAGGCTTTGGGGTTTATGATAGAAATCCACAGGTCCTCTTCCCCTGTCATTCTGCGTGGAGACATCTCATGAATTTCTTACGATGGGAATCAAATAATAACAGTGATTTAACATGAGAGACCTGAGGTTGGGACAGAGTTCCATTCCATTTCCTGTGGCCCCACACCTACCCCATTATTTTGACATAAAACTAATTGTTTCAATGTCCCTGGAGTTAGCAATTGAATGCTTTAATAATGCCAAACTAAGTTTTTATTGAAAGGTGATTAGTCAAGACACTTTGGGATGCAAGTGACTGCAAGCCAACCTGGGTTGGTGTAAGTGATGGGAATGGAACTCACTGGCCTACATACCTGAAATGCCCTGCTGAAGGTTGCTTCGGTCATGGCTGGACGCAGGGGCTCAGACACCTTCATCAGGACGACGTGGTCTCTCTATCTCTCTTGGAATCTTCTCTATATTGGCTTCACCTTAGGCAGGCCCTTCCCTCTAGTGGCCCGGGGCAGCGCCCTCTAGCTTTTGTTCTTCCGTCTCACTATCCAGTGAAAAGAGCTTCTCTTTCCCAGGAAAGTTCCAGGTGTGACTTTGATTCTGTGGGCTTGAGTCCGTGAACCTGCCTAAGCCAGTCACTGTAGCCAGGGAGATGGCTGTGACTGTGTTATGTGCCCATCGTTGGAGCTGAGACGTAGTTCCAGTCCCCTAGGAACCACTTAGATATGATTGGTGTGAACAGCTCCCGAACATCAGAGAGAATGGGCACAGATACTGGATTGGGGGGGTGGGGAGGGGAGTGTCTGTTAAAAGGAATTCTACCATTATTCTTATGAACCAGGCTGATGTCAGTTATAATTTGTTACGAGTGAGAGTATTCTTGCATGGTTATATGAAATCATTTGGTTCTGCTGAAAGTGCTTGATGTCAGGTTTTTTATGTCATGAGTAGTAACATAGGCCATTTGAATCATTCTAACCTCAACTCCATTGCATTTCATGGGGCCTTGCACAAGATCCCTGGATATCTGGGGTGTGTCTCAGTATGGTGTGCTGTCCCTGTGAGTCATGTCCACCAAATTCGTGTGTAGGCTGTTGCTTGTGGCTCTCTCTTGGGCAGAATGACACCAGAGGCTTCTGGGTCTGCCATTCTTAACAGGAAATACGTTCTACTGGGTCCTGTTCTGGAACCCTAACATTTTAGAATCTGCCATAGATAAAAGGAATGGTACGGCAGAAGTCATCTGAAACACTGCTGTGGCAATATTTAAAGACTGCCTTTGAAGTTAAGTATTTAGAAGGAAAATATAGTGGCCAGGTCTAGGTGGCAGTTGTACATTTTGATACTCAGCAGGTGTGTTGGTTCAATTAGTCAGAGCCCAGTCATGCAGCCTAGAGGCAGAAGCCTGGCCAGGCTGAGCAGAATTTCCCTGGGGCATTTGCGTAGATAAGAATTTCCGTACCCCTGCCAGTCTTTTTTTAACCCAGCCCTTGTTTATTTGAAATCACTTTTCTTTATGAAATGTTGCTTTTATGTGTTTCTATTTTTAGTCACTTCTAGTAGCATTTCCTGGCTCTTGTTCTGGGTGTAGCAGTTGAGGTTTAGTATTGAAGGGAGGCATGCGTACCCACACCACTTCCTTTCAAATTGTGTGGCTGTGGGAAGGGCCAGCTGCTTCCTCATATTTCATTGGTCGTTTGACAAATATTTATTGAGGTCTATTATGGGCACAGCATTATATTATGTCCTCAAAGAAGTTACAATATTTATATAAAACATAATTATTGCTACAAAAGACATGGGGATTAAGTGCTTTGAGAATCCACATCAGAGGGATTAATTTCCAGTGTGAACTCAGGGATGACTTTAGAGGCGCTAGCACTGAGTTGGGGCTCGTGGGGTGGGAAGGTGGAGCTGTGCCAAGATCTGAGGGAGGAAGACGAACCTATTCGTGTTTAATGGTTTTAAAGAAAAGTTATCGCCCTAACCAGTTTGGCTCAGTGGATAGAGTGTCAGCCTGCGGACTGAAGGGTCCCAGGTTCGATTCCGGTCAAGGGCATGTACCTTGGTTGCGGGCACATCCCCAGTAGGGAGTGTGCAGGAGGCAGCTGATCGATGTTTCTCTCCCATCAATGTTTCTAACTCTCTATCCCTCTCCCTTCCTCTCTGTAAAAAAATCAATAAAATATATGTGTGTGTGTGTGTGTGTGTGTGTGTGTGTGTGTGTGTGTGTATATATATATATATATATATATATATACATATATATATATACACATATAAACTTTAAAGAAAAGAAAAGTTATCATAATGACTTTATTCTTATTGGTAAATCAGCATTTTAGTTTGGTTCTTTATTTCCTAGTATGAAACTCAAAGTCAGAAAAAAAACTTTTTTGAGAGTCTTGCTCTGTGAGTTTTTGTTGAAGTCGGGCCCTTTACATAGCACATTCGGAATCTGTTTTAAGTACGAAGTGTGTGGCCTGAAAGGAACTTTATAGGACAAGTGGCAGTTGGGGTCAGGAAACGAAGAGAACCTGGTGAGCCTCAGGAGACTCAAGCATGGGTTCGCTCATCCCTGGCCACTAAGTGATGGTGTCACCTTGCACAAGTCACTTCCCATTCAGAACAAACACCGACAGATAATCCCATTCAGAACAAACACCGACAGATAATTCCATGAGATGCTTGTTATTCACCTGTTAGCTTTGCACACCTCGTGCCAGTCTAGTTCCTGGCATATGGTAAGTGGCTAATGTTGAGTGAATAAGTGAATTAACTTTTAATAAATGAATTAGATGTGAAAGCATTCTGGAAAGTTCTTAGTATGCACACAGGCATATAGGTATTAATCCTTTAAGCTGTGAGAGGATCAGGAGGGCAATGAATTAACTGGGGGAAGATATTTGAATGTAACAGAATTGAAAAACTTTCTTCCTCTCAAAAGGCTTTATCTTTGGGTAGGAAATAACATCCAAGAAGTTAGTTTTGTTGATTTCCCTCTCCGAGTATAGATCGCTTAAAAGATAAAGGAAAACATTTCAGAGGGATTTGTCTTTAGTATTTCTGAGCATTTGATCAATTTTGCTTATTACATAGTTGTGTCATGTTGGAAATCCGGTTTAAAACAAAATTTTTGTTACTTAGTTGGTTTTTTTGGTGTTTATTTCTTCTGTCAACTTTTTCCCTTATTGTGGTTTGTAGTGTAGAGACATAGCTTCCTGTAATACCAGTGGGTTTATAGTTGTTTGTATGAAAAATAATACAATCAATCTATAATAATAAAAGCATAATATGCTAATTAGGTTGGATGTCCTTCCGCACGAAGCCGGGGGCTGCGAGGAAAGCCTGGGTTCCGGGTGTCTGCCTGTGGCCAGAGGGAAGCCCGGGTCCCAGGTGCCAAAGAGAAGCCGGTGCTGGCAGCCGGGGGAAGTACGGCCTACTCTTGCACGAATTTCGTGCATCAGGCCTCTAGTAATCCTATCTAATAGACAAACATGGTAATTGACCGTACCTTCACTACACCTCCCGTTGGCTAATCAGCACAATATGCAAATTAAACCACCAACAAAAGATGGCGGCTAATTTGCATACTGTAGGCAGGGCAGGACAGCGCCATCCCGCCTGCCCCACCGCCATCTGGGCCTGCTATCTGTGACCCCAGGCGGCGGGCATCCTGTGTGCGACCCAACCTGGGGCGGCCGGGTGGGACAGCGAAGGCTTGAAGGCAGCTCCGGCCAGAGCAGTGAAGGCTTGAAGGCAGCTCCAGCTGGAGAGAAGGCCTGGGTCTCGGGTGCCGGAGGAAAACCGGTGTCAGCAGCCAGGGGAAGGGAAAGCCTATTGCACGAATCTTTTCATGCAATAGGCCTCTAGTTAATCCTATATAATAAAAGCCTAATATACAAATCAACCAAACGGCAGAACGACTGGTCGCTATGACATGCACTGACCACCAGGGGGCAGATGCTCAATGCAGGAGCTGCCCTCAGCCTGCAGACCCCAGGCCAGCCAAAGTGGGTACCAGTGTGGGGCCCTGGATCGCCCTGCCAGTCACCCCACAGATTGGCCCTGATCACCAGCCAGGCCTAGGGACCCTACCCGTGCACGAATTTCGTGTACCAGGCCTCTAGTAAATAATAATACAAGAATAAACTATGTTTCGTGTACTGACAACTGTAGACCTAACCTATTTTCCCCCCAGTCAGTCTACTTCTGGAAAGAAAATTTAATGTTGATAACAAAAAGAAGTATTTGCCTACTAACAGAACTTTGACAGCTACTTCTAAATTGTTTCCTTAGGATAGAATTAGAAATACAGATATATCCCCACTGGCACTTTCTCAAGGCAGAGGCTTGGATAAGTTTGAAAACACCCAAAAGGGTCACACAAAGATACTCATTCACTTGCCACTTTGATTTCTAATCCAGACAAATCTGTCTGCTCTTAAAAGATTAATGGAGAATCAGGAACATTATTAAGGTTGCTAATTGGTGAAACAAATGAAAGTTTCTGTATGATACAGTTACTCAGAGGTGTGTGACAGTTTTGTTATATATGTAAACTATGAACTGACTAACCAGAGTTTTTGTCTCTTTAGATGGGTAGCCTATGAAAATCCTGACTTCACAGGAGAACAGTATATACTGGATAAAGGCTTTTACACCAGTTTTGAGGACTGGGGAGGAAAAAATTGTAAGATCTCTTCTGTTCAACCCATATGTCTGGTAAGAAGTTATATTTTTATATGAGAACACTTAACTGAAATTTGCATTTCCTTAATGTGTGCTTCTGATTCATGTATACTTAACACTATAGAAGCAATGCCGATATTTTTTAACAGTAATTGCTACTTTGGAATAAAAATGTATTTTAAGATGTCTGCTCTACTTATTTCCTTCTCTCTTCCCTTTAAAACACTTTAGGATTCTTTCAGTGGGCCAAGGAGACGAAATCAGGTAACTTAAAAAAATATCCTATCTTTATAATTAGGAGCCATCCATTGAAAAGCTGAACATACATGTAAAACCCCAGACATTTGGGACATTTTGTTAGTTTTAACCATTTTTGTGCCTGAAAGTATAACTATTTTTAAATTAGATTTAAATTTTCAATGCTTGATAGCATTGACGCATATCTATATACTTATAAAATGGTCTCATTATGTAATGTTAAATTTCATTTACTTTTTAAAAAATTATCTTTGTTGAAAGTATGACAGATGTCCCCTTTTTTCCCCACTGACCCTCTCCACTTTTCCCTCAGCCCCCCTAAATTTTTATATCATTATATTGAATAAGAATTTACATGAATATACTAAAATATTTCAAACAATACATATAGTTATTGTGATAAACAGTATGAGTTTTCATATTTGCTGTGTCTGCATTAGACAAACATTTTATATGGTCTCTCACTGGAGCCATTACACTTGTTATTTGGGCTTTTTAATAAAAAGTGTTCAGACAGCCTTAATTACAGAGGCACAAACACCACCGTAGCCTCCTTTACTGGCATACACAAGATTCTAATAAGTCAGCAAGTATCTTCCATTGAGAGGGAGGAAAACTATAGTGTTTCTAAAATACAGTTTCCTGTTAATGTTAAAACTGATGAACAATTACTTTTAGCCACAATAAAGCTTTAAAATGCCTCCCGGTTTGTTAGGACAGGGTGCGCTATAGAAAGCTGCCTCTATTGTTAGTTTGTCCTTTGATATCTCTTAATTAAACAGTCTTGAGTGGTATAGCCCAAGTATTTCTAACGATATTAGTGTAGAAATAGAAAATTAAAGGATTTATAAAATTCATGTCAGTTTACTGTAACAAGCTAACAGGTCGTGGTTGGGTCATCATTTCAAAGGCTGATTGGGTTAATGTGTCTGCAAAATGATTTTATGTATTTCCATTTACTTTTTCCAAGATTCACTTGTTTTCGGAACCACAGTTTCAAGGTCACAGTCGATGCTTTGAAGAAACAACAAGTCAAGTTGATGATTCGTTTTCTACCAAGTCTTGCAGAGTTTTAGGAGGCAGGTAAGCAAAACAGTGGACTGGCAGAGCCTCATCACCGGAGGAACACAGAATTCACACATCAGCAGTATTTAGTGCCACCTTTAGATGCTTGGTACGAGATGAAACTGCCCAATAGTACAAGACCCTGGAAGTACTAAAGTATACTTTGCAGCGAATACGTGCTGGACACAGAGGACCTGGAGATCAGTGTGGGTTGGGGAAGTTAAAGATCACCATCTCATGGGGTTTGGACCAGGTCCTCTACTTTCTAGGCCTATTCCATCATCCATAAAAGGGACTCTGAATAATCTCCAAGGCGCCTCCCAAGGTAGATTTTTTTCAGGTGGATAGGAGGATAGGCATTCTGCACGATAGGCGAGTGCATGGCTGCAGTGGAGTTGGTGTGTATGCTGACCAGGGAGCACACACCCTCTCTAGCTGGGAGGGCTTTGCACTGGGGAGGAGAAGCAAGTCTGGAGGGTAGGATTGGGTCGGGAAGGCGCCCCCTGAGCATATGAGCTTAGATAAATGCCATGGGAAACACGATGGGAAAGGCAATGAGCTCAAAGTGCCCTGCTGAAAACTGGTTCGAAAGCTTTAGAGAGGGGGGAGCCCAAGGTCAGGGCAACCTGTGCCAGGGTGATGAGGACTTCTGTCTAATGATAATAGGAATAGTGCCTTTACTTATATAGTTCTTTATGGTCTAAACAGCACCGTCATAATAGTAGCATGGCAGAGTGGCAAGAGCACAGACTTTGCATTCAAATGCAGATTTACAGTAAAACTTCACTGCCAATCAGCACATCCCTCCACCTGTCCTGGTTCCTCTTTATCACCTACTTCATTTATTACCTGCAGACATAGGATTTTTTTGTTCATTTATCATCTTTCTCAGCTCACTGGAATGTAAACTTCAAGACAGCAGGGACTTTGATTTGGCCTCTGTTCTATCCCCAGCAATGGAAAAGTATCTGACATACAATTAGTCCTCAATAAGCATTTGTTGAACTAAAAAACAAAGAAACGCCACTCTTCTAGGCAAGCTGATAAATCACCATTTTATCAATAATGCTGAGGCCCGAGGGGCTAAGTGACTTGGGTAAGTCACAATGGTATTTTGACTCCTGGCCCAGTGCTAAGGTGTTGGAAATAAGGAAAAAGGAATGTTGAGAGAAATTTTGGGAGGAAATCAAGCAGATCCAGGCAACTGACTGGCTGTGAAGGTTGAAGGGTTATTGAGAGGACTCCAGGGCTTGACAACACCTCACTGGCTGGGAGAAGGTGGCACCCAGGAGAGGAGCAAGGAATGCTGGCAGGTGGGGAAGAAAAACATGAATCATTTCATGGAGAGATTTTATTTCCCAAATGCAAAGCTAACAACTGACTTATTATAAATATTTGTCACAAGATTGAATGCAGAAAATACGTCTAGATATTTTTGAAGAACACTGTTAGCCACAAGCATTATTTATTTTATAGCAGGCTGCCTCTAAAATCAGATTTCTTGAATAAGAATACTCCCATCATGTGTGTGTGTGGTTTTTCCTATGTAGCTGGGTTGCGTACGATGGAGAAAACTTCTCTGGTAACCAGTACGTGCTGGAAGAAGGCCACTACCCGTGTCTGTCTGCAATGGGATGCCTGCCGGGAGCAAGTGTGAAGTCTCTTCGTTTTATAGATGTTGTAAGTATGTCCGTGTGGATGTCTCGTTGTATGGTTCACATAGCTGATGGCCAGAGCAGAAACCAGCAGGTAGACCTACTCCAAGCTTGAAGTTGGAGGCAGAAAAAACAGTTGCAGTAGAACTTTCTATCCTGTAACTTTTAAATCTCCTTTTAGATGTTTAACGTATAAATTGTTTTTGCTGTTTTCTTAGACTTCAGGTGAAGTACTGACTCAGTCATGGCACACAACCATCATGAGTTACTAGTTCAAGGCCGCTCTCCTGTTTCCCATTTTATACCTGATTCCTCTCCCTTTTATAGACACCCATGGAATGTGTGAGGGATATAACTTGGATATTCTTATAAAACATATGTTTTCAGAAAGTCTATATCTAGGCTTCTTAATGTTTCTATTGATTTTAGAGAGAGGAAGGGAGAGGAAGAGAGCGGAAAAGAGAAACATCGATGAGAGAAATATTGATCGGCTGCCTCCTGCATACCCACTGTGGGCATGTGCCTTGACCAGTAATTGAACCGGCTACCTCTAGGTGCATGGGACCATGCTCAACAAACAGAGCCACACCAAACAGAGCTATATATAGGCTTTTGATTTATATACAGTATTACACTATAGTTCTTACTGCATTATAAACATAATACTTATATTAAAATTTTAAAGAGCTGTTCATTATGCTCTATGTACATCTCATACATAACTGATGCAAGTATCCCATCACAGTGTTTTACTTATTTAATTCTCATCTGTGCCTCCCCATCGGCCTGTGGGGATCTCTTGGGCGTGTATAGTAAAGAGTGCATTTGCTGGGATTGTGTACATGAATATGCAGCTTCACTAAGTCCAGCTCTACCACTTCAGACTCTTGCTGGCAGTGCGTGTGGGTTTGTTTTCCACATGGTTGCCATTACTGAGTATTCTGACTTTCTAACTCTGGAAGGAACTGGGTAGAATGTATTCTCTCATTGTTAATTTGCATTTTACTATTAGAGAAGTTGGTATCTCATATACTTATTAATCAGTTGGGTTTTTTGTTCAGTGAATTGCCTATTATGTCCTTTGCTCAGCTTTTTTATGGTTTTCTGTATATCTTGTTGTTATTGATTTGCAAAAATTCCTTACAGTTTTAAAATTTATTACTCTGTCTTTTAGAGATTTGCAATCAAATGACTCCTCTCAATTTATTATGTGTGTCCTAATCCAGATTATAGTGCCCCTTTGAACAGAAATCTTTCATTTTAATGTAGTCAAAGCAATATTCAATGTAAAACTCCAAGATAATGTTCAAATGTTAGTCTGAGTGTGTAGTTTTGGAAATATTTTAGTTTTTGGTAGCTGATCTTTCCTAAGAAGCTTTAAACATGTAGTTGATTTTAGGCAGGAGTTGGCTTTATCTCATCCTTTCCTGCTTGTTCAACTAACTAAAGTGTTGACCTTTCTCAAGATGTGAAAATAGTAGCAATGGAACATGGGATGATGTGGTACCATGCATTAGCTCACAGATGCCACACAAACTACCTCTGAACATTAATGTGCTGTTTACTGGTCAACAGAATCTATGTGTCAGGGCACATTCAAATAAATGAAGCAAGTCCCACACCCTTGCCACAAAACTTGAAGCAGGTAGGGAATTTCTGATGATCATTTATGATTTTAGGATTATCATCATTAGAGCTTAGTCTAGGGCAGCCGTGGGCAAACTATGGCCACGTACCCTTTTATGTAATGATGTTTACTTTGAGTTTATATTAGTTCACACAAACACTCCATCCATGCTTTTGTTCCGGCCCTCCGGTCCAGTTTAAGAACCCATTGTGGCCCTCGAGTCAAAAAGTTTGCCCACCCCTGGTCCAGGGTCATAAGGGTCTATAATTTGAAAATGAGTTTGAACATAGCTTCCATCCGGTAGTTTTCTCTCCTCCTAACAATATTCCTACAGGAAAGTTTGGGAACATGCGTGCACAGAATCACTGTCTGTTGACAAAACAACAAAAAAAGACAGTTGAAAATGCATACAAGGAGGTTCCTGACTAGCAATTCCACTAGACCCTAAAGACTGCAAGAGGCCTCCGACCCTCGCCATTTACGTCCATAGCTTTCCAGTCCCAGCCCCTCCTTATCCTAATAGAAAATAGCAGGATTGAAAATAAATTCATTAGCTGTGTTGATATTTCAGACTCATATACCCATTCCTTTGTGCCTGGGATACCCCCACCCTTCATAGCACTGTTTACATTCACCTGCTTTCTATGCAGTAGGAAAACTTCCTGTCCCCCCTTCCTTCCTCTCTGGCTCTGGAGTGTATAAACACCCCAACTTCCTGGGAAAGGCAGCTTATGACAGGCCAAGATCTCGTGCTCTGTCCTTGAAACAAGATGATTTTCAAATAAGTTCAAGTTACCCTTAAAGATGAGTAACATTATTTTTGTTCCTAAACAGGAATTTTCTGAGCCAACAATTATTCTTTTTGAAAGAGAAGACTTCAAAGGAAAAAAGATTGAGCTTAATGCAGAAGCAGTCAATCTCCGATCCCTGGGATTCAACACGCAGATACGCTCAGTTCAGGTGATCGGTGGCATGTGAGTTACCTACTTGTTCATTCAGTAAGAGATGATTTTAAAGATTAAGTTTGATCATATTTCTTTTTCTCCTACATTACCTTAAGCAAAGTGACATAAACCCCCCTATTTTCTGTAAGGGTCAATGATTATGCACCTTTTCGCACTGGGAAGAGCCATGTGTGAGGCCTCTCTCATCAATTCCTCCAGGCTTTTAGTTTACTTAAGGTGAGGACTTGGTCTTCAACACCTCAAAGTTTCTAGGGGAATGCTTTGCAAAACAGTGCTCAGTAAGTTTACTGAGAGAGAGCTCATTTTTCTTTTCCCTTCGAAAGACCAAGTCCTTTGATTTTGGAGTTAGGGCTGGAGTTTTCCTTTAACTAGGAGTGACTAACAGATGCTGTGCACGCTTAAAGGTCAATATGGGAAGATTTTTCTCAACTTTGAATAATTGTGAAATTAAGTAAGATGTAAAAATAAGTAAGAACTATCAATGTAATAAATGTTTTTAAGAAAGTATTTTTGTTTCACTCAAAAATAGGTATAGTCCCCTTGTATGCATCAAGTATTGGAGGGGACTATAGCTGTTTAAAAAACAATTATTTGGGTGCTTTAGAGTTCTAGGATGGAAAGTCGAGGACATTCTTCCTTGGTAACACATGGGCCAGAGGAAGGCTGCTGGGTCGCTCACATGCCATTGCGTGCAGGAGTCCACATGTCTTCAGGTGTGGGCACCAGCATCCCTAGGAGACCAGAGTATTGTTAGCAGTTTTCTGGACTGAGGAAGATTCCTCTCATTTTAAACAAAAATTTGAGTTATTTACTTTTACTTAAATAGCCCTTTAGTATTTATCATATGCCACACAAGAATAACTTTACAAATATTAGCTATTTAAATAAAAGATCCATTATTACAACTGGAAATGTTTTATAAAAAGCTCACAGGAATACGGGGCTGCCCCACTAAGACTAAAATCTCTATTTCATTGCAAAGGTGGAGAAAAAACCTTACTCATTTCTCTTTAAGAATGGTTCTTTTTAGCATAAATATGTACCAAGAATTTACTATTTGTTGAGAAAAGGGTGCTTGAAGTGTTTTAGAAAATAAGGTAGTCCCCCCCTCTCCTGCCAATGTATATTTTAAGTATAAACTCAGTCTAAAGATTGAAACGTCCTAAAATATAATTAGGGCTCATTGTCAAATGGATACTGCTGCTTACTTGTGGTTATCTACTTTTTTTCCAGATGGGTTACTTATGAATATGGCAATTATAGGGGTCGGCAATTCCTATTGTCACCAGCAGAAGTACCCAATTGGTATGAATTCAGTGGCTGTCGCCAAATAGGTTCTCTACGGCCTTTTAATCAGGTATTTTCTTTTTCTCCATGTTTGAATAGACTCTTCTCTGAATTTTTTTGGTCAATGTAATTTAACATTTTCAGTTTGAAATTTGCCACTCCCTTCACCACCATGAACTTCTGAATTTGGGCTGTTTCTGACTGCTTTCAGAAATGCTCTCATGCCTGACATCAAAACGTGGTGTGTCCCAAACTCCAAGCGCTGGGTTCCCACAGGCAGGCTCCCTGCCCCAGGCACTTCTTTGACATTTCACCAAAATCTTCTCAGCGAAAAAATCCTAAAGCCTCTGGGGCTCTTGGGTATAGAAATTGTCCCTAATACAACCTCACCTTGAATTCGGCCCCTGCTGTTGATGCTTGTTTAGAACTTCTAATAGTACAACTTACTTGTGATCATTGCTGGGGTTTTGTCTTCTAGAAACGTATTTATTTCAGACTTCGAAACAAGGCAACAGGGTTATTCATGTCAACCAACGGGAACTTAGAGGACCTGAAGCTTCTCAGAATACAGGTCATGGAGGACGTCGGTGCTGACGATCAGATCTGGATTTATCAAGAAGGATGCATCAAATGCAGGGTGAGCTTTAGGATAAGACAAAGGTCTGTGACGGCATCTTTCAAATTAATGCTATTTCAGGATTCCTGGACCACCTTCAGAAATAAATTAGGTTTTCCATGAAAATATTTCTTAGCTCTTATAGAACCAGTCTACGAATGTAAAATGGGAGTAAATCTAACTCTGATCCAAGATCGAGCACTGATATCTATACTTGATTTTTATATAGTAACTAGAGGCCCGGTGCATGACATTCATGCACTGGGGGGAGTCCCTCAGCCCAGCCTGCGCCCTCTCACAGTCTGGGACCCCTCAGGGGATGTCTGCCTGGTGGGAGGGGGGTGACTACCTTATTTTCTAAGCCGGCAGGCAAACATCCCCCGAGGGGTCCTTAGTGCTGCCGCAGAGGCCGGAGAGGCTCCCACCACTGCCACTGCCCTTGCCAGCCATGAGCCAGGCTTCTGGCTGAGCAGCGCTCCCCCTGTGGGAACGCACTGACCACCAGGGGGCAGCTCCTGTAGAGTGTCTGCCCCCTGGTGGTCCGTGTGCTTCATAGCGACTGGTTGTTCTGCTGTTCAGTCGATTTGCTATTAGGGTTTTAGTATATAGGGCAGAAAATTATATAGGAATTTCTACTAGGTATAGAAATAAACTATAAGCCCCAGCATTATCAACAAGTTAGTCTTGTTTGCTTCCTTTTTGGAGGATCTCAGACTAGAATTAAGGGTGAAGAAGTACCACCTTGCGTACCATTTCTCCATTGGCACACCTTGAGAATGGAAAATGCCCCACCTCCCTCCTATCACTCCTCCATAACACACGATTACGGGCTGCAATGAGTAAGAGTTTATAAGAGGAGCTCATGCTTCTGTTGCAGATATTCTTTTTAACTTCCTGATTTTATGGGCTTGGCTGTTTGCTTCCGATTTTTTTCTAACTGTGGTGCCCCATGAGTCAGCAGAAGGCACACAGCCTGGGAAAGGTGTGTTCATTAGGTCTGTGGGGCCTGAGGGAGAGGTATCCATCCAGTAAGCATAAGGGCTGTTTAGACTTGCACAGAAGGAATAGCAAGAGCTGTAACAGAGCAGCACAAAAAGCCAATTTCTGCCTTTGAATTATCTTAAACAATTCAAGAAATTGAAGCCTTTTATCAATTATTTCTAATAGATATTTTAGTGATGTTATTTAACGACTTTGAATTGAGTAGGTCAATGAGAAGTAAAGTAGCCTAGATCATCACAGTCCTTTTATCTCAAGTAGAACAGTACTTTCCAGTTCTCTCCATGAGCATTTTCTTTTCTTTTTTAATATATTTTATTGATTTTTACAAAGAGAGGAAGGGAGAGGGATAGAGTTAGAAACATCGATGAGAGAGAAACATCGATCAGCTGCCTCCTGCACACCCCCCACTGGGGATGTGCCCGCAACCAAAGTACATGGCCTTGACCGGAATCGAACCTGGAACCCTTGAGTCCGCAGGCCGATGCTCTATCCACTGAGCCAAACCGGTCAGGGCTCTATGAACATTTTCTTCAGCGATCTGTGTTAATGTCATGTGAACATGTGACTACCATACACTGTTTATATATTGAGAGTAGATACACTTCAGAGAAGGACCCATAAAATTCCTACATGAAAATACCCTTTACTGTATTGGTATTTTCTTCTCTTTTTATGGTTGGATAGCATGCCTTTTTAGAAAATTTGACATTTCTCATGAAGAAAAGTCAAGAGAAATAAATGGGATTTCAAGGTTTAAAATGACAAAATACCCTTTTAGCCACTTTAGTGCTACAATAGCCTCCAAAATTAGAGGTGCAGCCACATTCTAGAAGGATCTGACTGCACAGAGGTGGTTCTCTGAGGGTAGGTTTGGTGGCATGACCAGCCCTGGAGGACAGTCATTTCTGGGAGGGAAAACCATCATGAGGGGCAGCTTTGATGTTCTCGGGCTTCTCTCACTAGTAAGACAGTCTCCCAAAGGGCAGAAGTCCGTTAAAATGGAGAAGAACAGAGAAACCTCTGTGACTCGTGTCACCTGAACTAAAGGGCATAAGGGTGAATGAAGTCAGGATCTAGGGTGGCTTTAAAAATCAGCTTAAACAGGGAACTGATCACAGTGACACTTGAACGTGTGTTCCTAAGACACGTATCTCTGTACCAAGCAGATAGCAGAAGACTGCTGCCTGACGATTGTGGGGAGCCTGGTCACTTCTGGCTCCAAGCTGGGCCTGGCCCTGGACCAGAGCACCGAGAGTCAGTTCTGGAGCATGAAGTCCGACGGTAGAATCTACAGCAAGCTGAAGCCAAATTTAGTTTTAGATATCAAAGGTAAGGCTTGTTCCCTTTATGTTCTTAGTTGTGCCTTTTTTTAGTTAACTAAAAATCTCTTCTTTACTTTTGCAAATGGTGAGCACAAGTATAAATAGTAAGAGATATTTCACTATGTCAGCCACTGTGCTAAACACTTTGCATTCTCATGTGATCCCCACAGCAAACTATGTTATCCCCTCCTTCCCATCCCACTTTACAGCCCCCAAAACTGAGGCTTAGAGGGGTTAATCCATTTGGCAATAAGTGTTGAGGTAGAGTCTGGACATGGGCTGTCTTCAAGCCTTTTATTTTAACAGTAAGACTGAAAATCACAAGTTAAAAGGCTGTGGTCTCAGTATAGTTGATGATTCTCATGTCTAGACATGTAATCTTTCATTGAAAAGATCTAAGATCTAAAAGGAATTAACACAGCCAAGAGGATTTCAACTGAACATTTGTTCAATGAAAAGCCAAAGCAAATTGATGGTGCTTGAGAAGAACAAGTTAATTTAGGACAGTGTTTCCCAAACTGTATCTGTATCAGAATCACATAGAGGACTTATTAATGGAGAATTTATTTCCTACCAGGAAAGCCAACATGATTATGTTTATAAATTTAGTGAAATGGTTATAATGTAGCCTTACTATATCACATACTTCATTTTAAAAAATTGATAGGAAGTTGGCTCAATTTTACTTTAATCAGGGCTCTCGGCCAAGCTGTCATTAAAAATTGATATAGGGATAAAGAAGCAGCTGCAACTTAGTTTTAAAATAAAAATGCTGCTTCTCCATCATCCAGAAAAATTATCAGGGACTTTGGGGACTGTGTGAGGAGCAGAGGTGGGCGTCACCTGTGTGTGACCTCCAGATGGATGGTGGCCAGCCTACTTAATAACAGGATTAGAATTCACAAGGAACCTGAGAAGCTGGAAGGGTGCTCAGGGGCAAAGGCAGAGTACACTTAGGGCACACAAGCTAAGCAATATATAACAGGCTGGATGGGAGCCAAAAATAACATCAAGTGTAAGATATAAGAAAGTACATGTAACATTCAGAGAATGAATGGTGATATAAATACACCTCCTTCACATTACATTGGATACAAAATTTGTCATTTGTGGACATTCTACAAATGGTCAACTGGAGGTTCAGACTGGTTAAGAATCACAGAAATCACAGAACCAGACCCTCCTTGATTCTTATTTTCATCAACCTGTTCAACTGGAACTTCTCTGTCTATAAGATAGTTTCAAAACCTCCAAAGAAGCCAAGGAAAAGCGACTGAGTTGGAGACGTGGGTTTTTTGAACACATGGATTCATGTTTCTTACAAATGTGATCAGCTTCTGTCTGGGGCTAAGGACACTGTCATCCTTATGAGCTAACTTCTTGGAGCATTTCTTCTTTGGTTCTTTCAACCTGTATTTACTGGCTACTCACCAGGCGGAAGGCTCAAAGTGGGAAAAAGGATACTGTCATGGCTTTAGAGAGCTTACCTTCTAGAAGTGCTAGGCATACAGGACTTTTCCCCACTTGCTACATTAACAGCTGACCCGGGAGTTAGGACACCTGGCTTTTAGTTTTACTCTGACAAGAACTATGGGACTCTAGGAGGTTCCTCCTGAGGACTTTGAGTTCCAGAGTCCCTTCCTAAAACGCACTGAAATGAGCCAAATGCCTCTTGAGTAAGGATATTGTCTGTAGGCGTGTGAATGCTCAGTCTATCTAGTATGGTAGCTGCATTAGTCACTTGAGGGCTTGTTAAACGGATTTTGTCTCAGAATGTGGGAGAATGGTGCCATCTTGTGGACATGAGCAAGTAGGGCCACATCCCACAGACTGCTAAGGAAATACAAATACATCTCTTTGGTGTACTTTATAGGAAACTATAATTTTCATTAGCTATAACTGTGGAACCATTTGTTACCTAGTGATGTTGCCATAAAATTTATTAGACCTGTCTCCTGGTGTCTGGGGAGCGAGTTGTTTGGGTAGACAATCACGTATTGTTCCAGTCTTGATGGGCACAGTGGGATTTATTGCAAAAGTACACGTAGAAGGCCCAAGGCACACTGCCCTTGTAGTCGGTGCTACACCTAGCCGTGTGGAGGCTCTAGACCCGTGGCCAGTCAACCGCGGCTTGAGAGCCACATGCAGCTCTTTGGCCCCTTGAATGTGGCTCTTCCGCAAAATACCACGTGGGGGCGCCCACATACAGTGCGATGGAAACTTCGTGGCCCATGCACAGAAGTCGGTATTTATTTTGTGGAAGAGCCACACTCAAGGGGCCAAAGAGCTGCATGTGGCTCGCGAGCCGCGGTTTGCCGAGCCGCAGTTTGCCGACCACTGCTCTAGACCAAGTATGTCAAACTTGCAGCCTATGGGCCGCATGACTCATACTTGGCCCACGTTAGCCTTTGAGTTTGACATGCTTGCTTTACAGTCAGTGATGATAAACCAAACTCTATGAGAGGAACGCTAGATAAGAGATGATTTCCTTCCCCAGCTACCCAGCTCTATAGTGTAAGTTATCAAACCTTTTGGATATTTTGTAAGTGCTTTGAAAGAGAGTAAGGACATTTAATTCTTAGCTTGAGGCTGCAGTATGATTTCATTGCCAGTCACGCTAACCCTGCAGTCAGATGAAGATTTTTATTCTGATGGAGTCCTCAGTGACATAGCCTTGGTGCAGAGACTTATGCTAGAAAACAATAGGGTATCTGAAAGGATGTTTATTCCACACTGGGGGAAAAGTCAGATGAGAAGACACTTTAACACTCTGAAATATCTAGTAGGTCCTGATGGGAAATATTCTTACAAACATTCTGGTGAAAGGAGTTTATGGAGACCATACTCGTACAATGGAACTCAGCATCTGAAATGCCGTGAATTTTATACACCAAAGCCTGTGAGCTCAGTAGTGGGAGTGCTGCCCATACCTCTGGTGTCATTCAGACCTCCCCCTTTACCTAATACAGCCATTTTTCATTGTTCATGCAAAACCTGTTCCAAAAAGACAACCATCCCACTATATCAGGTCTGTCTGCTTTTCCCTCACTGATACCTCGAATCCTTGACCCCACCACTGAATATATTTCAGTCTCTGCTCCTTTTCCCTTCTCTATATTCTTCCCTGTGCCCCCAATATCAGACATCTTAATGACTGTGGAGTCGGTTTTGAGACTTGCATAGGAAAAGGAGCCCAGGAATTAGGAGATCCTGTGTGGAGCTGCTGGTGCCCTTATGGGATTTTAACACATTTACCCCCAGTGACTGAGCCTGTCACACTGGGTACTTGCCAGGGTTCTGCTCCTGCTTTGTTTTCATGCGGCACATGGCTCTGCACCTGGTTACTTCTACTCTCGTTACTCTGGTGCTGAGGTAAAATGTGTTGGCTTCACGGTGAACACATTTCCTTCCATGTTTTCCTTTTTTTCAGGGGGTGCACAGTATGATCAAAACCACATTATCCTCAACACCGCCAGCAAAGAGAAGTTAACACAAGTGTGGGAAGCCATGGTCCTATAACCCTGGACAACGCAGGAGGACTATTTCTGGAGGTCTTCCAGCTGCCTTATTTAAAAAGAAGAGGCCTGCGGACAGGAGCCAAGAGGAAAGCGGGTGTGCTCCTCAGCAACTCTAACTTCACTTATGAATCACAGTGCCAGGAGCGGGACAACTGTCTCATCGCATCAAAAGACCAATAGTTTTAAACCAATAATTTGTTCTTCTTTCACTTCTTGCCTGTCAGTTCCTTTCAGCAGCTGCTTAAACAGGTTGCCTCATTAGCAGCGTTGGGGTGTTTTTTAGGAAAATCTTATCTCAAGACGTGAAGACTGTACATTTTACATGATTTCCAAAGACAGTGACAGGAGAGAACAGGAACAAATTCACCGACTTGGTGGACCTACATCGCCTTACACTTTAAAGGGAAGGGTAAAGCTTAAGTCTGTAAGGTAGAAACTGTTTAGACCTTAGAAGAAATAATGTATTAGGCCTATAGTTTTGGTCTTTGACCTTCTGTTTTCTGAAATCATTAATTATGCTGTATAGCCAATTAGGAAATTATATATTCAGACATATGTTAAGGAATTGAATGAGTATAGACAAAACACTTGAATTAATATTAAAAACTAGAAAATTTAAAAGATTTCATGTCCATGTCTGCTTACATTTATTAGCAGGATTTGGATTATTTTAATTCACCATGGGCTGCCCTAGATTTTCACACGAGTGTTGTTTGAAGCTTTTCTTACAGATGCTGCTAGAACAGTATACCATGACCTAATTTATTAGCCCATCCCCACTCATCTATAACTAGTTCTGAAGCAATGTTATGCAATCCTTTGCTAAACTCAGGTAATTTAGCCTGATTCCCTGCCCTCCCATCCGGCTGCGCTGGCAGGGGGCCTGCGCGGGGCAACCTTACCGGTGATGTCGCACAGCCATGCTCCGAGGACAGCTCAGGTCTCAGGGTATTGCCGCCCGTGGTCACTTCGGGTGTGGAAGGCTCAGGAGGATGACCAGCAATTCTCCAAAAGGAAAGGACAGGAGGCCTTCAGTGATGCTTGTTGGTCAAATCTTAGAACTCTGAAAACCCTAAAATTCAGCAAGCACTTCAATGAAAGTTCAAAATGTTTAACTGCTGACGATACACTGCCAGATGGTGCTGTTCATACTGTGGATATTCATTTTGAACAAAACTGCTAAAACAGTCCTTGAACACCTTCTTCCTCTTTCTGTCCCCAATTCGTCGTCCTCGGCACTGAATGCTGGTGCTCTTGTCACAGGAAGAACAAACCTGGTTTCCTTTTCAGGTTTCCCATTCTGAAGTGTTGATTCTCTCTGGAGTCTGTGGTAAGCAATTATGGTCATCATAGTAGTACCTTCGGTTTTAAAGTAATGTTTGTACATGTCCAACAGCAGCCAGCATGTCTGTCTTGTTCTGAGGTGTGTGGCTCTGATTGTCAGCCTTTGTGCATTCATTACAGTGTGGTGGGGTAAGACATCCTACAGTAGCCTCTGTTGAATTTATCTCTTGAATAAACTTGTTTCTGGTTAACTGTGTTATGAAATCGGTTAGTAGCCCTCATTAACACTTCAAAGAGAGTCAGCTGGCAGATTAGAAACAAATGCCTGATTAGGACAAAGCAAGTTTCAGGGGGGCTAGAATATGGCAGGGAAAGGTCAGCTGACTCCCCTCTTTCCAGACACTGGTGAAAGGGTGCACTACACTTTTTTGAGTGGACATGAGGGGGAGTGAGGTCCTGCCTTGAGCTTACCCTGCACCACTCCCTGAGATACCTCAGAGTTTAAGAGCTGACTGTTCAGGTGGAAGTCAAAGTGGCATATTTACAACAGAAAAAAAAAGTTTTTTCTTTTGAGATAAGTCTGTAGTGATGAGATCAGCAATTCCAGAGAAAAGCCCTCATCCAACACACTAGTAAATGAGTATCTAATAGGAATAAACTAAGCAGAAAGTTACTCAAACAGGTCTATATCAAAAGCTAAACGCGAGTGTCTAGGATGCAGTAATGATCAGTACAACAGGAAATCGACACTCACCTGCAATAAATGAAGGGCACACTAGAGATTCAAAAGCCGCACTGGGCATTTGCTAGTAAAGTCAGAAACTGGAGAGCTCTGGGCCCCAGTGGAATGGTGGAAATTTCCATGGAAAGGTCCCCAGAGAAGCATGTTTCACTGGTTGAAGGAGGTCTAGCTTTTATGCAAAATGTAAGGGTTTTTAAAAGGCACTTTAGCATCACTTTCAATTTCTAAGAGTAAACAACCAAATCACAGCCAGATGTTTATATATGACCCCAAGAGGTTCAGAACTCAGCAGAGGAACAAAAATCAAAGGAAAGCGTGCTCACTGCTGAACATAAGAGGGAGCATAAAACAGTAAAATCAGTTTTAGCCACTAGGACAGAAGGTGCCACAACAATTTGCAAATCTGGTGTGAAAGAACAGCTTGGAAAAAACAACATGCAATTTTCACTGACTTTATAGACAAGTCCAAGTATGGCTATTTTCACAGTGTGTCTTACATGTGCATTCATTGTGCTGGGCAGAGGACAGACCTCTCAGCAAGCAGGAATGGGTTACATCAGAAGCACTCTGGGCAGGGCAGAGGGATATGTGAAGGGTGGTGTGGCTGTAAAATCAATCTCTGCTCAGTTTAGAAGATAGGAAATTACTAGCAAAAAGTGTTCTTTTTATATATATATAACATGGAATTTATAGTCTAATCTGGAAAGGGATGGCTAAAAAAAAGTTTGGGCCCACTAGCACTCACCAAATAAGAGAGCCAGTAATCACCAAACACTATTTATTTAAACGACATTAATTACAGTCTTTCCTCGTGCATGTCCTCTTTCCACCTTCAGAAAGGCTTCTGGAACTTCAGAAAAAGGAAAGGTTTTTTCAATAACTGGCCGAATCTGTAAAACACAAGAAAAGGCTGACTGGTGGGTAAGAACAGCGACATCCGTCAAGGCAGGTAACGTCTGTAATCAGTTTCTTCACTAAGACAGACCCAGTCTCTCTCCGGTCTGTCTGTGCCTCTGGGGAGGAGCTCTCTGCCAGGCCAGGCCTGTGACTGCTGTCCCTGCTCCCATCTGCTCCTCCTCTCTGTGAGGTAGCCCAGCTACATCCTCACGCAACCTAACTTCTGCTCAGGGCTGGTCATGTCACTCTCCTACTCAGAACCCTTCAACAGCTCCCAAAACTGCATTCAAAGGCCACCACCATCCAAACCTCAGCCTTTATGCAGACTCCACACTTCACCAAAATGGTCTGCTTGTCATTGCCTGACATGGTGAGTTTGTGCCTCTCTGTGTTCTACCACCCTTCCCGCCCAGGCCTCACACTACCCTTCCTGACCTCCCAGTTTGCAGTGTTCTCTCTGAACTGCTACAGGACCCATGAGGCCCTCTTCATGGACTGCTTGTTACGGCTGAGTACACGTCTTACCCACCCAATTGGGAAATACCAAAGAGGGTACCCTAAGGTTCTTGCTGTATGTATACCTGTGGCCTCCTCACAGGCAGTGCACTGAATGAGGACAGATTTCTTTGTTTTAATTTGTTAACTGTTTGGCATATTTACTTGACCCAAGCTGAGAGTATCTGTGGTATAGGCCACCTCTTTTGTATCCTCCACAACACCCAGAACAATGCTAGGCATGTGACAGGAGCTCAATAAATATCACTTATATCTATGACAAAGGAGGCAAGAATATACAGTGGGATAAAGACAGTCTTTTCAATAAATGGTGTTGGAAAAACTGGACAGACACATAAAAAAAAGAAACTAGACCACTTTCTTACACCATATACAAGAATAAACTAAAACTGGATTAAAGTAAGACCAAAAACCATGAAACTCCTAGAAAAAAACATAGGCAGTAAACTGTTTGACACTGCTCAAAGCAATATTTTTTTTGGCTATATCTCCTAGGGCAAGGGAAACAAAAGAAAAAAATAAACAAGTGGGACTACATCAAACTAAGAAATTTTTGCACAGTGAAAGAAACCAACAAAATAAAAAGACAACTTACTGAATGTGAGAAGATATTCACCAGTGATACATCTGAAAAGGGCTAATATCCAAATATATAAGGAACTCATACAACTCAATACCCAAAAGCAATCCGATTAAAAATAGGCAGAGGACCAAATAGACATTTCTCCAAAGAGGACATACGGTGGCCAATAGACATATGAAAAGATGCTCGATGTCAGTAATCATCAGAGAAATACAAATTAAAACCACAATTATATATCACCTCACACCTGTGCTTATCATCAATAAATCAACAAACAACAAGTATTCACTGCAGCATTACTATATATGGAAGCAACCTAAGTGTCCATCAATAGGCAACTGGCTAAAGAAGATGCAGTACATATATACAATGGAACATTACTCCACTGTAAAAAATAATGAAATCTTGCCATTTGTGACAACATGGATGGACCTACAGGGTAGTATTATGCTACATGAAATAAATCAGAGAAAGACAAATACCATACAATTTGCTTATGTATGGAATCAAAAAGTAAATGAACAAATAAAACAGAAACTAACAGAGAACAAAATCGATGGTTAGCAGTAGGGTGAGAGGCTAGGTGAAAAGGGGAAGGGATTAAAATGCCAGTTATAAAAAAAGTCACAGGATATAAAATACAGCGTAGAGAATTTAGTCAATAATGTTGGAGTAACTATGTATGGTGTCAGATGGTACTGGAAATATCAGGGTGATCACTTTATAAGTTATATAAATGCCTAATCGCTATGTTGTACATCGGAAATGAATATAATGTATATCACCTATACTTGAAGAATAAATATTTTTAAAAAGAATAAAGAAAAATAAGACACGGTTAATAAAAAAAAATTTTGTTTATGTCACTTAGGTGGAAACCAGTCAGATAACTGGGAAGTAGAGTTGTATGTGGGCTATGTGGGCCTGAGGAGAACTCGTCCAGGGCTGGAACTGCCTTGGGAGACTTTGCTGAACAGCGAAGATGTTGGTCAGAATTGACACAAAAGCCGCCTCGGCCATTCAAAATGCCTGAATGTTATTTTTACCATACGGTTCAATAGTACTACCAAACACCTCCTTCAGAAACTAGGTCCCAAGTAGCACCCTCTCCCCATGCTGAGCTCTTCCTTTTCAAAGCTTCAAGCAGAGTTAATAATTGACACAGTGGACCACCTACTGTACCTCCACGGGATAAGTTGTCAGAAGGCATAAGCCAACACATATGTTTTCTGACACTTTTCCTTTTACAAAAGGAAGAAGAGTTATGTAGTGTTCGGATGCACCTTTCTCTTGTGTGAATTTCCCAGCTCAGCCACCAGAAGAGCACCTCAGACTCCAAACGTTCCCTTCTCCAAAGAGTTGGAAATTCTTCTGTACCCACAAATCACAATAAGCTCATGATAAAAGTAACAGCTGATACGTGTTGTCCTCCCTGCAACAGGTGCCCTTCTAAGTGCTCTATATAGTTTACCTCATTTAATCCCTATAACCACCTTACGAGGTAGGTACTATTTCCACTTTACAGATGAAGAAATTAAGGCACAGAGTTAAGTAAGTTGCCCAACACATAACTGCCAAGTGGTAAGGCAGAATTCAATCTACTGCCAGAGTCTGTGCACTCACAACTGCTCACTGAGCCTTTCATATAATGTCAGCTGCTTTCTACAGCTCCTTCTAAAATATTAAGGCGGGGAAAGGTAGCCAAGGATTATAACCACTTACCTGTATCTTGGCTCGCATGCCTCGTGCTATGGGATCATGCCAGCTGCAGAAGTGGTCCCTAAACCCTGTGTCCAGGCCACTGAGATGGTAGATGTGTGGTATATATGCCACCCCTCCCATCTGCACCATGGAGGACATCCCTGACCAGTAATCATGGTCCTCCCAGCAAGCTGAGCATGACTTTCAGAACTCAACACTGCAGCCACTATGAACAGATCTGAGCCGGCTTGTTAGATGAAACCTATGTGCCTTCTCTGCTAAAAAGGATGGAATGCACTAATGTTGTGTCTTGCGTGTCCCATATCAAACCTCCTAACCCTCCCATCTCTCTAGAGCTCCTGGGACATTGTTTTCTGGATGCTGATTACCTGAAAAGGAATCACCTGAATGCATGCTCCTTGGTCTCCTGTTAGAACTAAATCAGAATCTCTAGGGATGAGGTGGAGACAATTCATTTGAAATAAGCTTCCCAGGTGAATTTCTGCACAATAGCAGCCTTTTGCCCTATTCTTAGGGTCCCTGACTCATATCATACACACATTTATTCATTCCACAAAGACTATGTGCCTTCTAAGTGCTAGGCACTAATCCAAAGCCGAACACAAAACAGGCACCTGTGACAAATTAAGAAAGGAGGCAATAACATAGACTTGTCATAGAACATTGGACACCAGTCACAGAACCAAGGCAGCAGCATGGCACGAGAGGCCACAGAGGACCCCGAATTCACTGCTCCGCTCCGGCACGAGCTGCCTCGGGTCATCCCGCTCTGGTCACTTTACACTCTGACGGGAGACCGGGTCTGGAACTGATGACACAGGCCGCCTGCAGCGACTGCACACTTTAATCGGGCTGGTCAGGCCTATTGTGGGGATAACCCCAGAAGGCTGACTGTGGCATAATGAGTCATTCAGCTCTTCCCGTAAGTGACAATAAAAAGAGGCTCTTGATTAACAGGCAGGCAAATGCCAATGTTGGCCAAATATGTGATAGCAAATGGAGATTAACTAGCTAATGAGGCAGTGTCTGTGGACAGCTTCGCTTCAGACCTACAATGCTCGTTTGTTATGGACAAATGGATCGGTAAAAACCCAGAGGGGAAAGAAAGGTGACTCACAGTGAGGTGGAGACGTTTCTGTGATGACACTGCTATAGTCCACCCAGCACAGGGAGCCCTGTTATAAAGCGAGCGGGCTCAACACCACACCTCCACTATGGACGGGGCTCACAGCTGACCAGGAGGCAGATGCCATGGCAGCAGCACCCATTCCAGTCTTGGCCCCAAACTCGGGGTCTCCTGATGGTGCCTTACCTTCCTTAAACACAGGCTGTAGAAAGCCAGGCCCCAGCGGTTGGCACTTGTTGCCTGACATCCCTCCTATGAGGAGTTAGGGACAGTGAGAACCTCAGCCTCCCTTGTTCCTCCGAGGCATATTGACGCTTACCAGCCTCGGAGCAAAACCCTGTCTGCCCTTTGAGGAAAGAGGCAAGAAAAGCCTGCTCACCACAAAGCACAGGAAAGCTGGTGGTGCAAGGACATCATCCAAACAGGCACAGCAGAAGGTTTTCTCTCAATTCCCATTTTCCCAGTGAGAGCTGCAGAAAGCAGAGCTTAAAAGGCATCCCAATACTAAGCGAGCCTATTTGATAGATTGGGAAACCGAACCGCAAGTGATTAAGTGCAAGGTCAGAGCGGTCAGCAGAGGAGACACACTCAGGACAGCATGTGTGAGTGCACTGTGGGGAGGGAAGCTCGGGGCAGTCTGTCCAGCTGTCCCCCAGGCCCCGCCTCAGCGTCCACTGCACATGGAAACCGCAGATCTCAGAGGGTGGGGTGTATGAGGAGAGACAGACGAGTGACAGGCACCAAGATGATCTGGCATGAGTCCAAGTCCACACTCCTGTGGACAGACACCAGGGAGCCAGGGCAGGGTGACAGAACCACAGTTCCAGCCTCTAGAACAGGTATGGCCCTGACCTCCGAGATAGGTTCAATATTTCCAGGGTCGGGGTAAAGGGGAATGAGGGGACTTAAACTAAGGAGACATAAAGAAGACAAAAGAAAGAGGCAGACTTTGTTTGGATTTGCTATTTCTGGAACTTCCTGCCCTAGATAGAAAACATTAAGCTAGAAGATAGGCGGTGAGATGGGGTGGGATGGGGATACTCTCAAAGGGAGTAACTGTGCCCATTTTGGAAAGCATCCAGGACTTATCCCTAGATCCCCATGAAGAAAAGGCACTCCTTCCTGCCAGGTGTGAGGGAAACTCTGCCTACATTTCCCCCACAGAAATAATCTCAGCAGCATCAGAAAGCGTCTGTGGCGTCAAGGCTTCAGATCCATGAGGCACTTGCCATATCTGGCAAGATAACCCTCTTCTAGGGTTCCTAGGATTCAATTCCTGATCACTGCATTCTTTCTATGGAGGAAAAAATCCAGTTAAAAATAAGGAGCCTACAGTTTTGCAATGTAATTAACTGCCTAAACTAGGGGCTGGCCATCTCAACAGGGGTCTGGGAAATTGCCTGACTCGGAACTTGGTACATTTTTCCTCTAAAACTGTACTGTCCAATACGGTAACCTCTAGCCACATGTGGCTATTTGAATGTAAGCTAACCAAAAGTCAATAAAATGAAAAAGTCAGTCTCTCAGTTGCACTAGCCACCTTTCAAGTGGTCAACAGCCACATGTGGCTAGTGGCTACCAAACTGCACAGTGCAGACAGAGAACTTCTCCATCCCTACAGGGAGCCAGCGTACCAGCACTGCTTGGAGGTAACTCAGCATTGCCAAATACCTCTCCACCTCCTCCTGGGTAAAGCAGAGTACTTGTGGGCCCTCAGTAAATGTTCTGAATGAAATTCGAATTAGTACATAGGAGCTATTTTGATGCTGGCTCAAATAAAGACATAAACAGAAGTATCTACATCATCACTCAATCAAGAAACTTGGCTGGTCACCTAGGATCTTCAATAGACCTGTGGACATTAAGTATATGACATCAAAGGTCTTTAATAATTACATGAAGAATGTGTGCAAAGAAAGATACTCAAAAAGATGAAAGGGTACAAAGAAAAATTTCCCTCCCATACTTGATCCCCAGCCATCTAGTTCCCCTCCTCAAGGGCAACCAGTATTTTAATTTTTTTCATATCTTTTGAGATATTTTATGCTTGTGGCGGCCAGAGTAACAAAACCTGGGAATATGATAATTTAATTTGCAAAAGGGTCTCTGCAGATGTGATTGTGGTCAGGATCTTGAGATGGGAGAATTAGCTGGGTAAGTCCAACATAATCACAAGGGGGAAGCAGAGGATTAGTCAGAAGGAGAGAGATGATAATGGAAGCAGAGGTCAAAGTGACACAAGGCCATGAGCCAAGGAATATTCGTAGGCAGCCTCTAGAACAGCGGCTCTCAACCTGTGAGTCTCGACCCCTTTGGGGGTCGAACGACCCTTTCACAGGGGTCGCCTAAGACCATCGGAAAACACATATATAATTACATATTGTTTTTGTGATTAATCACTATGCTTTAATTATGTCCAATTTGTAACACTGAAATTGGGGGTCACCACAACACGAGGAGCTGTATTACAGGGTCGCGGCGTTAGGAAGGCGGAGAACCGCTGCTCCAGAAGCTGGAGAAGGCAAAGAAACAGACCCTCCCACCACCTGCCTCCAGAGGAACACAGATCTGCTGACCCATTCTGGACTTCTGACCTCCACAACCGTAAGACAGTAAGTGCCATTTTAAGCCACAACACTTATGGTAATTTGTTACAGCTCCGATAAGAAACTAACACATGCATGTAAAGGCAAAGAGATATAAATATTTTCCCTCAAAGCACAGTCATTTTTATCAGTGGCTGACTGTGATCTTAAGTCTGCCTCATCACCTCCTCTCAGTCCTGAAAGATACTGACAGGTTCAAGAAGAGGATTCTGTAGACAGAATTCAAGTTCCACCTATCTAATATATGGATGACTAAGCAAGCAAAAAACAATGAAGGTTCTGTGAGAAATTTACTTTAATTTTTTTAAGATTTTTAATTGATTTTTCTAGAGTAAGAGGAAGGGAGAGGAAGAGAGGAGAAAAATATCAATGTGAGAGAGAAACATCGATAGGCTGCCTCTTGCATGCCCCCTACTGAGGATAGAGCCAGCAACCTTTTGGCTCAATCCTCACCAACTGACAATATCCAACTGAGTCCTACTGGCCAGGGAGAGAAATTTAGTTTTTAACTATTATTGTCCCAATCTTAAAGGCAGCAAAGGATGATAGAAGGAACTGTCTCAGAGGTCATGAGACCTGGACCCTGCCTAGCTCTGTGACCTTGAACATGTCATTTAGTCTCTTAGAGCCTCAATCTCTCTAAATGTGACACAGTGGTAGGATGGGGAGTGGAGGGAGGGGAGGATAGTAAGCTAGATATGTGCTAGGTTTTCATGTTTTTAATCTTTGAGTATGTTAATCAATGACACATGTTTGGCCCAAATCTAATATTTGCTATGGCCCTCCCACTCCCAACGAAAAATGATTGCTAAATAGTATAAAAAAACAGAAAATGCTTATTGTGCTTAGCAGAAAATGGCACAAGGCACAATTTCAGCTGCCCATTACACTCAATGTGTTGATTATAAGCCATTCTCTGTATCAGCCTACTGATACACAGAACATATTTGGAATACCCAAAAAACTGGTAACACTAGTTGCATCTGACAGGGAGAATCTCAGTCACTGAGGGACAGGAGTCAAAGGAAGATTTCTTAAAATTACTTTTCCTACCTTTTAAATTTAAACCTTGCAAATGTATATCTATTTAAAAACTTCAAGTATTTTAAAAGAGTAGGCTCTTTTGGTTCATGGCTTCACAGTGTCAAAGAACAACTAACTATAGGTCCTCTATCAGACGCCTCGAATTAGAGTCATTAAGCACTCAGCCAAAGCTTAAAGAATGTCAATCTTTACTAACCACACAATATGTAAGTAGACCTGATACGTAATCCTTTCTGATTTCCAAGTGTAGGCAGTCAGTGACTTGTTGCACCCACAAAGAAGCAGGATGCACGATAAGAGAGCCGGCCTCACCAGGACATCCAATGTCACATATCAACTTCCATGGTTCCAGAGCCCTTCACTGTCAGAATTACACCCAAGCCCAAATAAGTCTGGTGCAGAGAAGGTCAGAAGAGTATTTCCTCACTGCCCCTCATTCAAGGATACTTCAAGGGCATCTTTATTTATATCATTTCCTTTATTAGCCATTCTACCAGTTATCTGCCAAATTTAATAGATACATATACACAAGTCACCTCTCTTCTTTGCTTAGTAAACAGTATTTTCCAGGTAGAGAGAAAGAGGCAGTGTTTTGAATACAAAGTGGTAGTGGTAAGTGGACAGCCTGAAACAGCTATCAGGACAAGCACAGTTGTGTGGTGGCCGCTGTAGGACAGGGACCTAACAATGGAGCTCCAACCACATGAGCACTATACAGAATCATGGGCCAAATTATCTTACAATATTTATTCCCGTCTTTCTAAAAATAAAATAAGCATCCAAGGGACGTGGGAAGAGCCCTGCAAAGGGGCACTCACACAGTCATAATAAGGCTGAGCCCTCCGTCTACACACCCAGATTCAGAAGTCCGAGAAAAGGCATGCAAATTTGGAACCAAAAAATTTAGGGAAGAGTAGGAAGTCTTTATTATCACATACTATATGTAGTTCCTTGGCTGTAATAGAATTAAAAAAAAAAACCACAACAGTACATGCATAAAAAGAAGTCAGAAGTTCCTAAAAACAGTCCATTCCACAACTGAAATGGAATGATAAAATGGGCCAGCAAGGGGCAGGTGCCAGCAGAAGCAAGTCCATCGCAAAGGGTTCTTTGCAAGTGGCTTAGCATGAATCACGTGGTGGTAATGCTGGCCCTGCTCCAATCACTCTCCCTGCCCACTGTAAAATGACAAGGGAAGTCCCAGATCAGACTTAGGCACTAAGATTGCAGCTGAAGGTGGAGAAGGAAAAGCACAGGACTGGGAGTCAGGAAGTATGAGTTCTGGTCCCACCTCTGCAAATGAGCAAGTCCCATTATCTCTTTGAGCCAGTTTTCTCATCTGTAAAATGGGAATGATTTTATTTATGCCTCTAGAGTATATAAGGTTCTCCATCCTATAATTCCATATAATCTCTCAATAAAGTCATAAATAGCACCAAAATATGCGTTTGCCTTCTGGGTTATCCTTCAAAGATAGAATATCAGAGAGATTAAGATTGTGTACGAACTCAAATAAACGGCAGTAGCTGAGGAGCCTTTCAACCCTCAACAGCCCTGAAAGGCCTTTTGATACCCCAAAAGATATGACCTGAATATAAGCAGCAGTCCTCCCCCACAATGCCCACTGCAGGATGGCCATGAGTGGTCGGAAAACCAACCAGTTATCCCCACAAAGTCTCCATCCATCCTCACCCATGTCCTGCCCATCAACCCTCTCAGGTATACCATTTACTGGCCCTCGATTTTCTTACACCAGCCAGGGAATAGGAGACCCCCGTGCCTGACTTTCAGTTCAGTTCTGTTGGGGTTTAAATTCCAATGTTTGGTCTCCTTGCCCGTCTGGAAATCCGCTTACCTCCAGAAGCAGTTCTATCGTAAACTCACGAGTGTGCCCCCACCTCCTTGCACACCGCCTTCATGGTGCCTTCTTTTCAGGACCATTAGCAGATAGTAGCAGCCCAGCTACAGACCCCAGCTCTGCTAACCACTAACCAATGGTCCTCAGGGGAATCATATAACCTCTCTGGGCCTGCCTTTTCATCTATAAATATAGATTCGAATAGACAGTGTGAGCTCTTTTTCAGATATAGCAGTCTACATCTACGATTCCCAGGGAGGTAGAACCAAAAACACGGCACTTAAACTTGGCCATGTGAGACAGCACGCCTGCTGGTCGAGCCCACCTCTGCAGAGTTCCCAAGGACTGGGCTTGGTGGGCAGGCTGCCCAGATTACAAGGAACACTCTAGCAACACAACAGGCTGCACATACCTTTCCTTCATCCACCAGCTTTGCAATGTCATCCAGATATAGACCACTGGCCATGAAAAAGGCCCAGCGGTAATGGACTCCTTGCCAGAAATGCTAAAATGAAAAGGAAAAAAAGACATGTCAAATACAGAAAAGGATAAATTCTGACTAAATGCAAATTTAGAGAAAAGTATTTTTTGGAGGACTAAGACAGACAAACTGACTTCCCATTTCATGCGGCCACAATGAGCTGTATGCCCAGCACCTTGGCACAGTGAATGACAGTGAATGCTCTGTGAATGTTTAGTAAATAAATGAATGAACAAAAACAATCCCTGTGAACTCAGGCTTCTTCACCAATGTGTGAGTGACAAGTAAGCACAGGAAAGCTCTCCTTAAAATGACAGTCTAGATCAGTGGTTCTCAACCTTCTGGCCCTTTAAATACAGTTCCTCATGTTGTGACCCAACCATAAAATTATTTTTGTTGCTACTTCATAACTGTAATGCTGCTACTGTTATGAATCATAATGTAAATATCTGATATGCAGGATGGTCTTAGGCGACCCCTGTGAAAGGGTCATTTGACCGCCAGAGGGGTCGCGACCCACAGGTTGAGAACCACTGGTCTAGATGGTCTTATAGACTCAATTTCTTCCCTACGAAAAATTATGGCTGATACCTCTAGGCCTTCTCTACTAAGGTTTGAGTTAAGGTCGAGAGGCACCAGAAAAGAGCTTTTTACCTAATTCAAGAATTCTTTGGGGGCAATAAGGCATCAAAATATAATTTTAGATAAGAAACCCACAGGGTTTTTTTTCTGGTTCTGAGAGTAATAAGATAGTTTTAAAGGAAAAAGAAAGTTAAGGGTTTTTAATGTATCATGGCTGGGTCTTCCCCTATAGTTACAGCAAGTCCAAAGCCACCTAATTTATAATGGGACAAAACATCTCCTGGTGAAGATAAGCAAAAATCTTACACCAGAGGGTTCATGATCACTCACTGCTATACCTACTTTGAATTGTTATTATTTATTATCATTAGGCCATGATGAAAACAACAAGTGAGCTGAGGATCTCCATGATACCCCACTGACCTGCCCAACTACACTTGGTCAGATGTGAGCTATCCCGAGGCAGCCAGGACCATGTGCCTCCTCCCCGCATGTGCCCACAACTGCTGGGATGGCTGACTTCTCTTCCCTGAGCCCGCCCTCAACGTTGCCTCAGCGTGAGTCAGCTGCTACCAAGGCATGGAGCTGGCAAGTATAATGGAACTCCCCTGCTACTCGAGCTCAGGCACTTAATAGCTGTGTTATTTAGGTCAAGCTACTTCTTTCAGACTGTTCCCTGGCCTGCCGAATGGTGATGCCACCACCTAGCGCACAGGGTTGTTGGAAGGATTAAAGGAGAATGTATGTAAAATGCCTGATACATAAAAAGTACACAATAAATGTCCCCCTAGTGCTAAAGTAAAGCTTGCTGAGGAAAGACTGGGGCAATGTCAAATGAGAGTTAAGACTACAAAGAAAGACAAAACCAAGCTGTTGTCTAGGCAGAGCTTCACAGCAGGTGTGTCAGGAATGGCTTACGGGTTTGGTCAAGTGACCCTACAGTTTACTGTCTAACCTGGAACAACTGTGAGAGTTAAAGGAGTCACCATCAATAATTATCCCAAGACCACAGACGCAAACAGACCCAAGTTTACCCTAGAATGGGTGGAATGGGGCGTGGATGCCCGTCAGCCCTTGGGACGGGGCAGAGCCTGGGCTGTAGAGTCTCCAGGTAGTTTGCTCCCAGAGGAGCCTCAATGTGCTCTTCGAATACTTTCATGTTCTATGTGTGTCAGGGCATGAAAGGTCGGGAAACACTGGTCTAGGCAACTCACTTAAAAAAAAAAAAGGCAAAAAAATACCGTTTGAAGCACTGGGATTATCCCAAGCTTGCAGGGGGGCCAGTTAATTACACTCACAGACCAGCTCGTGTACTTCCTGCTAAGGTCTAGCCTTACAGACTACAATTAAAACATTCTGGTAACTGTTTAGGGGTTTAAAGAAGGAATAGCAGTAGTCACCACCGTCATGTCTATAACTCTTTACAGGGGGTTGCCCTGTAAAATGAAACTTCTGTTCTGCAACAGCAGAATTTTTACTTTTTTTCCAGGCCATTTACAGGAGAGTAAACTGAAGCAGGCAGGAGAGCCCAGAGCATTACAATGAGGCTCTAACTGCACATTCTAGAAAGACATCAGAAACTACTTAAAAGGTTTTCACATGAGATTACCACTATCATCTTTCAAGCAGGGAGAAAGGGAAAATGAAGAGAGCTATGCCTATTTTACTCTCAGAGGCCAGCTCTGAAGGTTAAATTGTAAGGGGTCTCACTGGAATACAAACTGTAAAACCGTTTAGAAAACTTAAACTTATATTTTAAAGTTCTTGGAAAGCCTGGGTTTTGTGAAAAAGGAAAGAAGAGACAAATCATAGAACGTTTCCTTTCTCTCACAGAGCACTCTGTGCACACTTTCTGGCTGCATTTGGATCCAGTGAAAATGTGCTGTGTGCACTGTGTTGGGTGTTCACCTCTATCGCCCACACACGGTTCCTAAGAACTGAGTGCTGGTCTCTTCTATCACAGCTCTTCGCTGCTACTTCTAAGTGTGTAGTTAGTACACAGAATCCGAGACCAAAGTCCTAAAGTTCACTCCCAGAAAGGTCCCAAATTAATTTCTAGAATAAAAAAAAGTTAAGATAATTATCAAGCCAGTCATCTCACAAATATGGGTCAGTGATGGAGGGCTCGACACAGTGACCCACAACCTTTTACTGTAAAGGAACCTTCTACTGCCTTTTTCCTGGGCCTAAAGTATTTTGTCTAATTAATGAAGTAGAATTTATCTTCCTTTTTTGTATCACTTATTCCACCTTCTCACTAATTCAGATTTTAAACCAATGACCTATAATTACCAACAGTGTATAAGGTGGAATTATGTAAGGTTCTGTCATCATTGTGAGGACAAGGCTATCACGTTAAGTAAGAACAAACACAAAAGCCACCAGTCCTGTAACCAAGGCTGCACGTCTCCAGGCCCACCACACGCTGGATGTGTTCAGGTGGGGGACAGAGCTCCTTACAGCCCTGGTAACAGTGGCCCTGTTAACAGTCAGGCTGACTTAATCAAGCGTCAGAAACTCCCAGAATGCCATTAAGAGCTAGAGTTTCTGATCCACATGGGATATGCAGTGTTGGGACAATCAATACAAATCCAGGAAAGGCCTGATGGTTCTATGAGTCTTTGTAGTCTCACTGAAGTAAGACTACAATTTCCTTCAGGTTTTTGAAATTCAAAAATTGCCCATGGACTTCTAAAGGTCTGAAAGCACCAACTGGGAATCACTGGCATATCCCAAACCTACGAACATAAAAACAGCCAGCTGCAGACTTACTAACATTTTCACCTTCCCATACAAGAGACCTTATGTGTTAAGACTGGTGAAGATAGAGAGCATCAGATATAGGCAAGAAAAAAGCAGAAGGTATATCAGATGGTAACAATAAAGGCTAACACTTCACAGGACCTTTCATTGTGCCAAGTCCTTCACATGGATGATCTCATTTAACCCTTACAACATGAGGTAAGGCATATATCCTACTAGCCCCGTGTTACAGGTGAAGACATCAAGGTCTAGTGACAAAGATTTGCAAGGGGTCACACAGCTACTAAGGAGGCTAAAATTTGAACACAGTCAGGGTGCGACTCCAGAGCCCATGCTTGTCCCCAAGATGAAAAAACGGGCTGGGTGGAAATCAATTTCCAGGAGCAAGAGGCACTTGCTTGTTCTCGTCAACCAGGACTTGAATCCTTACCTTTAGTGTCTTAGAGCCCATGGTGACGCCCGTCTGCAACATGCCGTCTGCTACGCCCAACCGGTCCATGTTCAGGAGAAAAGGAGTCACCAAAGTCACGTATGTGGCTCCTGACCATTTCTTGAGTAAATTTAGAGCCCACGTTTCAGTGGACCCACCAACATTATCAAGGATAAAATCAAACCTGGAAAGGAAGAAGCAATCAGAAGGTCCTTGTCAGTCTTTACCCAGGGCTCCAACCCCCCTTCAATCCCATCACCAGTAGCCATAGGGTTTCTTTCAGTGACAGTCACAAACTCAGCTGTGCTGTGCTATCCAGCCGAGGGGTGGCTGCTTTGACAAAGGAGTAAAGGGAATAGCCACTTACCGAGTCTCTGGCTTTTCTCCTAGATAAGTCAAACGTGACTGATTTTTTGTGTCATAAAAATCAAATTTTCTAATACTTTAAGAATGACTTAAACAAGTGGTTGTTAACACAGGGTGATTTTAGCTCCCAGGGGACATATTAGGCAATGTCTAGAGACATTTTTAGTTATCACAACCCTATAAGGTGGTGGGAAGAGGCTAATGACATCTAGAGGCCAAGGATGATAAACACCCTACTGTGCACATAACAGCCCCTCACAACAAAAAATTATCCAGTCCCAAAGGTCAACTGTTGAGAAACCCCGACTCAAGCTCTATAGAAAACTGCAAAGCTATCCATGCGATAAAAGTAAAAGTCTTCTTTAGTGCACAGAAGCACTGGAATGACAAATATGTAAGGTTTTCACCTACAAAAACAATTTGCTTTAATCCCTCTAGAGTTAGAACTGCTTATAGAAGCATCCTCTTTCCCTGGAATGTTCTACTTTTTTTTGTTGTTGTTTCATGCATAGCATCGGGACAATGTATAAAGAGCAATCAACAGCCTGCTCTCAGTCTTCAATTCTGCTCTAACATGCCCAGAAAACCCAGGCATGATGGAATCCACAGGAACTAACAGATACTCAACTCTTTACGTCTAATCTAAAGCTGCTATAATCACTACATTCTCCTTAAAGGGGATAAAACTCAATAAAGCTTTAAAATATTTGTTAAAACAAAGATCTATTTAGAGACTGTATGCTTATACATTAAGCAAATTGATAAATTTCTTTTTGATAAATCCATTTCTCTGCTAAATTCATATAGATGAAATCAAGCATCAGAGCTACGAAAATCAGCTTCGACCAACTTTGTGCATCTTTAATCTTTTATGGACTAAACTAAAGAAGGGCAAATAAAAATGGAAGGCTATGTGTGCAAGAGAATGACCTTACTAGAAGACTATTCTTTTCATTAAAGAGAATAAAAATTGTGAATTTAAGTTTCTAAAGTTTCTGCTTTTAATTTTCTACTCCCTTCCCAAATTTTAAATAAACAAAAATGATGATACTTATTTTAAATAAAACTTAAGGGCAGCCTGGTATCATAGAACAGGCATCACCTGAAAAAGAAGTCCTGAGACCAGGCTGTAGATGCAGTTCTCCCATCCATGACTGAGTGGCATGACCTTGAGCATTCAAAACTTATATCCCCTCTACCCGATTTTCTCAACCGTAACATGATAGAGTTGGACTGAAGAATTGTGAAGCCCTTTCCTGCTATAAGACTCTAAGATTGAAATCTAAAAAGCTGTGATTTAGAAGGAGGAACAAATTTATTCTAGGTAGATTCAGAGGCCAAACTTCAGGTATAAATTATAGAGATGAATTTTACCTAAAGCTGTCAAAAAAAAAAAAATTGGTCTACATTTGTAAGCTGATGAGATCCCCCTACTGAAAAGGAGTAAACGGGATAAGCGATGTGGAGGAGCAAACTGTAGCACAGCTGTGGGGGCTGGTCTGAGTGTGCTACAGCCTTCCATGTGTCAGGTTCCCTGTTCTCTGGTGACATACTCCAGACATGTGTAAAAGGTAAGGTAGATGGAGGGCAATGGGTTGGCCTTGGCCTCAGTCTCATACTGCTTGCTATTCCTAGAGGCAGCAGAAGGTATGAGAGCAGCGGAAACTACCACTACCTAGAAACCAGATCTCGAAGGCCCAGAGAGGCCTAGGTTCTGACACACAGGGTGGAAGGTAGTGGATGAGAGCTCTGCACGGGACAGTGTCATCCCTCACACATGCCAAGTGAGTTCTGCCACGGGGGCTTTATATTTGCTGTTGCCTCCATCTGGAACAACTGCTCTGCTCCTAAGTTTCCCTCAATAACTCAGTAAACAAATATTTTGGTTGTTGGTTTACTTTGTGTGTTTTTTGCTTATTGAGCACCCACTACATGCTACTATACTGTTCCAAGTGGAGGGATACAGCAGGGAACAGGTTTTTAAAAATCCCACTCTCCTGGCTTGCCCACAGATGCCTCTGCTCCAGTGCTTCAGAGGCATTTTTAAAACACCGTATGTCACACAGACTCCTCACCAATCATTTGTTTTCCCCTTTCCCTGCATCGGTGTTCTTGAGAGCACTTGCCAATGAAACCTCCCTGACTAGAATATTAGTGCCATGAAAGGGAAATTTGTCTTGCTCACCAATGTATCTCATCCTATGCTTAGAACACTGTCTGGCAAGAGTGGAGGCTCCATAAACAGTTGAAGGAATAAGCAGTCAGTTCCTGGGTGCACCGCCATACTGCTGTTGGGAGCTGGGGGTGCTGGCTGAGAAAAGCTAGGCAGTCAGACAGGGGCTCCCTTTTTGTCTCCTCTTTTTTTTTTTTTTAAGCCATGAAAATATATTTCTACACAACGTGGGCAAGAATAACTGGCTTCTGAAAAGTAATTGAAAAAGGAAACACCTTTGAAAAAGAAGTAGTAAGCTCTGGCCCATGTGGTTCAGTTGGCTGGACATCAGCCCATGCACTGTACACTGAAAGATTGCCAGTTTGATTCTCAATAAAGAAAAAGGAGCAGTAAAGTAGCTTTCCAAACACTGCTAGGTTATGCTCTCAGCATATCTTGGCCAGATGAAGACCAGATTAATAAACGCCCACAGTCAAGATGAACAGGGCCTTGGAGAATGCCTGAATCTGCTCCTGCTTGTACATTAGGCCAAACCACAGCCTGGCATTCAGCGGCACCGAGAACATTCACAGTGCTCCCATCATCAATATTTATGCTGTCTTTGTTTCTGTGAAGCCCTTATTAAGCCAAAAATGTGTTTAGTGCTAAGCATAAATTTTCATGCACTGCGCTAAGTTCTTCCTGTGGTGACAGATGCCATCAAAAGGAACACACTTCCAATTCTGCCTTCAGACCTGTTACAAGCCAGTAATGAAAGTTAACTGAAAAGACCATGTAAGCAAAATATCTTCCTCAATATCTATCTCAGTGTGTTATTGTGCTATATTAACATCTGGAATTAACACAGAAATCAACCTAATGATTTCTAATGACACTGAATATTTTCATAGATACTTCTCTAAGATTCCAACATGATCACCAAACCACCTCAGGCTTTCATTATCAACTGTGAACATTGTTCTAATACATACGGTTTTAAAGATTTCAACTTTTCTTCCACATTTCCAGATTTGTAATCAATTACATCATCTGCCCCAAGCTTCTTTACAAGTCCACTGGCATCCTGAGAGCAAACTGCTGTCACATGAGCATCCCATGCTTTCATTACCTGCCAAAGAAAAGGGGAGAGGGGAGAGAGAGAAAGTAGAAAACTGCATTTTTTAAAATAGCTGGCACCACATGTACATGTATCAGCCCGATCTCTAGAGAACTCTGAGTGCTTCGTCTTAATGAACACTACAGGAAGCCATCTGTCAGAAACTAGTAAAAATGATTCAACTTTTGTTCACTCAGAAAATTCCAAGAAGTAGATCTCATTTTCCCTGGATGCAACAGCCAGTCGCCTGTTGTCATGAAGTTATAACCAATCCAATCAGAGAAGAGCTCAATGCTTCACCAGTATCAGAAAAGACAGGAGTCTATAGCCTCAAGTTTAGTACTTTTAAGGTTGACAAAAGTAGCCAAAACCGGTTTGGCTCAGTGGATAGAGTGTTGGCCTGTGGACTGAAGGGTCCCAGGTTCGATTCCAGTCAAGGGCATGTACCTGGGTTGTGGGCACATCCCCAGTAGGAGATGTGCAGGAGGCAGCTGATCAATGTTTCTCTATCATCGATGTTTCTGACTCTCTATCTCTCTCCTTTCCTCTCTGTAAAAAATCAATAAAATATATTTAAAAAAAAAAAAAAGGTTGACAAAAGTAAATGGCAAATCTATATATATAAAACCCTAATATGCAAATAGACCGAACGGCGGAACAACTGAACAACCCATCACTATGACAGGCACTGACCACCAGGGGGCCCATGCGGAACATGGCGGGTGTCAGCAGCGATGCGATGGTGGAGCAGGTGAGGGGAGGGGGGGGATGACTGCAAGGGAGGAGGGGGGTGCCAGAACAAGGTGGGGCCCTGGTCGCTGTCATTGGGGCGAGCCTCTGGTAGTTACTGAAAATTCTTTGCTCCTGAGTGTCTCGATGCCTGGCGCTGGTCCCAATCACTCAGCGCCGTCAGTGGGTGTGAGCCGCAGCTGCTGGCCCCGATCGCCCCTCAGCGCTTCTCCACCTACCCCTGCTCCTGAGGTGCAATTAGGCAGCCACTGCTCACACCTGCTGCTGGTGACGGCCCCACTTGCACCTGTTGCTAGTGCCAGAGCCGCTGCTTGCACCCACTGCAAACACCAGGCACCGGTCCCAATCTCTCAGGGCCATCAGCGGGTGTGAGCGGCGGCTGCCAGCCCTGATCACCCTGAGGGCTTCTCCACCTCCCCTTCCTCCTGAGGGGCGATGGGGGCAGCAGCTGTCACTCGCACCTGCTGCTGGCACCGGCCCCAATTGCTCCGCACTGTCAGCGGGTACGAGCGGGGCCAGCGCTGTCAGCATGTGGGAGTGGTGGTGGTGGGAGCGGGGCTGCCAGCAGATGGGACCAGGGGCTGTGGCTGGAGGGGCCTGGTGGGGGCGCGGAGGATGGGCCGAGACCCGTCCCTGTGCCCACTGCAGCCTCATGGCCCACAGTTCCTTTCAAGGTGCACAAATTCGTGCACTGGGCCCCTAGTAAATAAATAAAAACATATTCTCAGAAAATGACGATTTAAAATATATTCAGAACATAAAAATGCAATATTTCTTCATCTGTATCTTCAATAAGAGTTAGTACAGTCTTGAGTAAGGCAGCTGTATCAAAGCAATTAGCTCTCCCTAGCTGATTTGGCTCAGTGGACAGAGTGTTGACCTATGGACTGAAGGGTCCCAGGTTCAATTCTGGTCAAGGGCACATGCTTGGGTTGGGCTCCATTCCCAGTAGGGGGTGTGCAGTAGGCAGCCAATCAATTATTCTCTCTCATCATTGATGTTTCAATTTCTCTCTCCCTCTCCATTCCTCTCTGAAATCAATATATATATATATTGATATTTTAAAATATATATATTTTAAAAAGCAAGTGGCTCTCAGTACTAGGTAATAAATGATTGGATCAGTTTTTAAAAGAAGTGAAGAAAATACAACCACTTTATTTTTAAACATGATTACCTTGGAAGTAAAAAGACCTATATATATAGTTCCCCAGATATAAAACATGGATGCCTTATATTTTTAAAGTAATAAGGAATGTCCTGGTTGGTGTGACTCAGTTGATTGAGCCTCATCCCAAACACAGGAAGGTTGCCAGTTCAATTCCCCATCAGAGCACATGCCTGGTTTGTGGGCTCAATCCCCGGTAGAGGGCATGCAGGAAGCAGCCAATTGATGTTTCACACTCACATCAATGTTTCTCTCTTTCTCTCCCTCTCCCTTCCTTTCTCTCTAGAAAAATCAATACAAATCTTAAATACAAAAGAAATGAATAAAGGATTTAAAAACCATTTATAATCTTACCTAATCTCTCACTTTTAAAAGCAATATTGACCAAGGTTTTATATGCCCTGGAAATACGAGGGGAATTAAAACATTTAGGAGTGACATCATATAAAATGTATGATGTTTACAGGCTGCAAACAGAGAAACTTGAATACAATGACATGTTGCTTTCAACAGCAAGTCCCAATCTATATTCAATTATGTCAAGAATATAATCCACGATAAATATCCAGTACCTATATATAAAAAAGAAACTGTGGAGAAAAAAGAAATTATGTTTTAAGCACTACATTTAATGGTTTCTTTAAATAGTATTAAATCTTCAGGAAGAATTTATCACATGTTGAAACAGTTCAATGAATTTTTTCTAAATTTCTAGTTTTTCCTCTCCCACTTAGAACTATCTAGTATCTTTAAACACCACTAATAGATTTTAAAAACAGCTTTACCTTTAAAAACTTTTTTATGTAAAATAAAGCACAAGCATAAAAAAATGCGTACATGGCAGACACAACGCAGAAACACAAAACAGCAGCCATTCCAAAAGCTTTTCTATGTGCCCCATCCCAACACAAGTCTCTCCCGCCCTGGAAGTCATCATTATCCTGATGTTCATAGTAATCACCTCCTTGCATTTAAAAATATTGTTTTAGCATGCAGATGTGCATTCCCTAGACACTACAGTTTAGTCTTGTGTATTTTTGAAATTCAATGTCTTCTAGGTCTCTTTTTAAATTATAGGTTCTTCTTCTATCCCTTCACTTTGTAATAATTTACCTGTGAAAAAATCCAGGCCATTGACCTGACCTCCAGAGTTTCCCCAGTGATGAATTTCTAATTGCACACTCAGGGCTCAGGGCCACATGCTGCTCTGTGCTCTGTGTCTTCTGTTTCAATCCCTCTAGCAAGACTATGGACAGTGTCTGGCAAAATGAGAACAGGCACATCCTGTCTGGTTGTTGTTGTTCTTATTATCTTAGCAGCTGTCCACTGGTGGTTGCAAAATAATAATATTCTTTTTTTTAAATTTAGTAGTTGGAATACTTTTATGAAGAAACATGCTTTGTTTACTCAGGTAAAGTCCATACAGTAAAGGCAAGACACATAATTGTTTACCTTTTTCAGTTTTTAAATAAGTTGGTCCTCTTCCAAAATTGACCACTTTTAAAAAATATAGCATCACGAATTCATGGATTTAAATATATTTGAAGGGTTTTGATCCACAATAATTACCATTATTACTGAAACTCAAAGTGTAACATCTTTGGGAGTTCCCTCAAGTTGACAGTTTCCTTACTATTTAATACATTCCATGCTCATTCTTGTACATTTTGTGACCCAGATCTGTAATCTGCCATTTCTCCAAAAGCCCCGCTTTCTTTTAAGGAGAGAGATATGTCAGGAGGCAGCTTTGCATGCACCAGTACACAAAATATGTTGAGTTCATATTGATACGTCCTATCCAAATTCAAGACTACAAAGCTTTCCAACATTTCTTATACAAGACATCCACAAAGTAACTCATATATTAAACCACTGGAAAGATTAACACTTCCTTCTACATTAGAAAATTTCCTTCTTAGAAGGGCAAGCTGAAATTACAGTGAATTTACTGAACCTACCTTTCCCTCAGGCTTTTAAGGAAAAATAATTTATGTGAATTTAGAAATTCATGAAATAATAATCTTTCTATTGACAAAATAAAGTCATCTTACATTTTTAAAAGAAACTGAAGGAAACACAAAGAAACGGAGAGATTCTGTGCTCATGCATTAGGATCAATATTGTTAAAATGTCCATATTACCTCAAGTAATCTATGGATTCAATGCAATCCTTATCAAAATTCCAATGGCATTTTCCACAGAAATAGAGCAAAAAAACCTTAAAATTTGTATGGAACCACAAAAGACCCCTAGTAACCAAAGCAACACTGAGAAAAAAGAACAAAGCTAGAGGTATCATACTCCCCAATTTCAAACTATGTAACAAAGCTACAGTAATAATAATAATAATAATAATAAAAACAGCATGGTACTGGCAGAAAAACAAACACAGTCCAATGGAACAGAATTGAGAATCTAAAAATAAACCCACACGTATATGAACAACTAATTTACAACAAAGGAGCCGAGAATATACAATAGAGAAGAAAAGTCCCTCCAATAAAGGGTGTTGGGAAAACTGGACAGCCACATCCAAAAGGATAAACTAGACCACTATCTTATACCATACACAAAAATGAACTCAAAATGGAGTAAAGACTTGAAAGATCTGAAACCATAAAATACATAGAAGAAATCATAGGCATTAAGCCTCTGGACATTGGTTTTAGTGATGATTTTGTGGATTTGACTCAAATAGCAAGGGAAACAAAACAAAAATAAACAAATGGGACCATATAAAAAATACAAAGCTTCTGCACAGCAATGGGAATTATCAACAACAAAAAGGCAAGCAACTGAATAGGAGAAATATTTGCAAATGATATATCTGATAAGAAGGTAATATCCGAAATATATAAAGAACTCATATAATTCAACAACCAAAATAAGAAAAACAACCAACTAAAAACTACATATACAATGGAATACTACTCAGCCATAAAAAATACAGTATTGCATTCGTAATAACATAAATGGATCTTGAGGATATTATGCTAAGTGAAATAAATCAGACATAAAAAGAACAAAAACTGTATTATTTCATTCACATGTGAAATATACAACAAAAAATAAACAAACAAAACAAAACAAAAACTAGGAACAATAGAATAGTGGTTACCAGAGGGGAAGAGGTGAGGGGAGGTCAAATGGGTAAAAGGGGCTAAATATATGGTGATGGATGGAATCTAAACTTTTGGTGGTGGTGAGCACTCTAATTAATATATATATATATATATATATATATATATATATATATATACTGAATTATAATGCTGCACACCTGAAACTTAAATAGTATTAACCAATGTTATCTAAAACAAACAAACCAACAAAAAAAAAACCCTAGCAGGCTTAAATAGTTAATGTTTGTAAAGTGCTAGCATACTATATGTGGTTCAAAATAAGTCTTAAACTATCATCACCTCCATCATCATCAATCAGTCTCATTATTTCTCTTGTTAATGTATTAATTCTACTACAACAAAAAACCCTAGAGCAGCACATATAAATCTCTTTTCAAAATTAAAAGAAAACAATTGTTTACCTGTATAGCAAAAGTACCAACTCCACCTGAAGCACCCAAGATTAAAACACTGCAATGCAAAAGAAACTACAATTAATGAGAACATTAAGCCAATAAAACTGGGTAAATAAACAAGATGTTTTCACCATGCAACTGGCTCAAAGATAAACAATCCCAAAAGCAAATAAAGTCATTCAGCTTCCCAAGATTCTATTACACACGGATTTTTATTTTAAATACACCAGTAAGCTATAAGTACTTCAAGTTAAACATTCTATAAACTCTTTACCAAGAATACCAAATACCAAAACTATCAATAATTTGTCTTTTTTAAAGAAGCTCAGATGGCACTTGGTTAACATCTGACTTACAATTTTTCTAGGTTAAAATCACCATGGCTTTCTCTGTAAGAGAGAGAGCTCTGGGACCCTTTTTAGTTTGTTAGAGTAGACTCAGTTGCTCTCTAAGAAAAATACATTCTTGATCACATTCCAGCCAAAGTGGAATAAACATCTTTTGTTCACACATGTCCCGTCAAGCTCATCGACTTTCATAAATGGAAATCTCAGCCTCAATTTGGCTTCCTATTAAAGCAGATGAATCTGTCCTATCAGCACAAACATTCTTGTGCTCCAGTTGTTACCATGTTTGATTACTGTAGCCCACCTGCAGCTCTAGACCAAGGGTGTACATCAGGAAGAGTATGGCTGAGTGAGAGTGGGAGTGGGAAGGGTGTGAACCCTCTGAAATTGTGAATAGACTAAAACAATGAACAAAATTTGGTATGATTATGCATATGTATGTGCATTGGGGAGAGGAACCCAGACCTATTATCAATTCCCCTAAGAAATGAACCCAAATAAAACCTCACTATTCAAGAATCACTACTTTATATACTCTTACTAAATTTTATTCTTGACTTAATCCAGGGCACCAGTGCATTACCTTTTTTAGACTGCAGTTTCAGGTCCCCAGACAATTGTTTGTGCTGAACTGCACTTTGATGTTATGCTACCAATATAGGCTGAGGGACATTATAGTGACAGTTTGACTTTTAATACTTTAGCTAAGGCTGTGGTTCTCAAATACAGTTAAACTCGCAGGCACACCATTTCTCTCCACTAATACTAGCAGCGAATATTTTAGTAGCCAATTGCCACATCATTAGTCTTGGACTGACTTGTTTGGTGTGCGCAACAGGAAATATTTCACTTTTGGAAAACAAGAAAAATAGGTTTATTTGTGTTACGCTTATTAATTTGTCCCTTTAAATACAGTTCCTCATGTTGTGACCCAACCATAAAATTATTTTCGTTGCTACTTCATAACTGTAATGTTGCTACTGTTATGAATCGTAACGTAAATATCTGATATGCAGGATGGTTTTAGGCGACCCCTGTGAAAGGGTCGTTGACCGCCAAAGGAGTCACGACCCACAGGTTGAGAACTGCTGAGCTAAAGAGATACTGTTGAAGAAATTCTTCATGAGACTTCTCCTTAAGAGTGCCTATAAAAACCATTTTTCTGAAGATTAAGTGGTGGGAGTAGCTGTGCTTCTATTTGTCATGACATATTGTGTAACTGCTAGTTGTGGGTCCCTCTTTGCCTTGGCTGCTAGGAAGTATGGAGAATTTTGCCGCCAGTCTCTAGCACGTACACCAGAATTTAGAACATGTATTCTGTCTACAATCTTAACCCTAGTTTCATTTTAGTTTTTTCTCTCTTACCCAAATTACAGAAGGCTGGTTGTCACGCATTAGATCAAGCATGTCAAACTCAAAGGCTAACATGGGCCAAATAAACAAGGTTTAAGTTTATGTGGGCCACAAAAAAACAAAAGTTCCAATTTTCATAGAAATGTAGGTTTATTTCCATAGAGACATGCTGAATACAAAGGGCTGAAATAAATGAGCAGTCATTAACATAGAGTAATAAGAACATTTTAATAAAAATTAATATTTTCTCTTGAACATTAACTTACCAGACACTGAAAAACTGGACAAATTAATAAGCGTAACACAAATAAACCTATTTTTCTTGTTCTCCAAAAGTGAAATATTTCCTGTTGTGCACACCAAACAAGTCAGTCCAAGACTAATGATGTGGCAATTGGCTACTAAAATATTCGCTGCTAGTATTAGTGGAGAGAAATGGTGCGCCTGCGAGTAAGGTGCATAAAGGTAATCATTCACGATTACCCTCTTATTGTGGCCCATTCTTATAGAAAGGTAATTAGTCAAACTCTCATTTAAGTTCTTCACAATCTAATCTTCATCTGAATTCTGACCCCTCTCACTATTTCCTGAACAGAACTCTCAGCAACATGATTATAGTAATCAGTCATTAGCGAACATTGTAGTTCGTTATTAATAATTATGACAGGATATTTTAAAAATTAAGTTACAAAATTTTTATTAAAATGTTTCTAACATACCATTATATTGGCCGGGCCGCAAGTCTGACATGCTTGCTTTAGATCTTAAAAGTTACTAGTAAAGTTTCTGAGCCAGCTGTTCCCTTTAAAGTTAATATCATTAAATGTAATTTTAAAAGTCTCCTTGTAAATTTATTTCTTCCAGAGTTACATTTAAATTCACTAAATTATAAAAAGAAGAAACTTTAAACATCAACTCCTCTAAAATCCCTCAATTTGCACATTTAATCGCTTTAGTACTTAAACGAAGGGAAAAAGCATTAACACTGCCTCACTGATACATCCCAAGATTAATTCATTCACAATTACCCTCTTATTGTGGCCCATTCTTATAGAAAGGTAATTGGGCAAACTCTCATTTAAGTTCTTCACAATCTAATCTTCATCTGAATTCTGACCCCTCTCACTATTTCCTGAACAGAACTCTCAGCCACTCTGGGTCCCTCACTTCTTACCTCAAGTCCCATGCACATGAGCTCACTCCTCAGGCTCTCAAATGCCTTCACTATCTGCTAACGTCTCCCCTTCCTTTGAAGGCTCAAGTCCCAGTTTTCCTGCACAATACCCCTGAGATAGCCCCAAACCTGATACCCATGCCACTGCATTTGGCATTTGTCACATTGTTCCTTTTCGTTCATTCACTTGTTTCCCAAGCGATTCTGCAAGGTTTTGAGGACAGAGATCTCACATTATGCCCAAGCACTGGGCATACCACCCTAGATGCAGCAGGCACAGTGGGGGTGGGAGTGGGGGTGGGGTGGTTACTGAGCAAAAAAGAAAAAAGAGAGAAAAAACTCATGGACAACAGTGTGGCGACTGCAGGATGGAGAGAGTGGAGGGAGGTGGAAGAGGGTATAGAGGGGATAAATGGTGATGGACAGAGACTTGACTTTGGGTGGTGAACACACAATACAGTGTACAGGAAAAAAAATCTAAATTAGTATTATATCCTACAATTAAGGCAATAATTGCTATTGCCCAAATGAATAAATCATCTGGCTATTTGAAAAACTGCATTAAAGTTTATTCCAGTAAAGAAAAGGGCTTTAAATAATTTTTAATTCTCTCTCTGAGAATGCTGGATTTAAGAGGATGCCAAATATAATGGTTGCTTAAAGATCCAACTGCCACACATGCCTCTGACCTCATTATTGTCAGTTTATCGCTTCCCTACAATTCTTGATCCAAAGCAGTATCATTCCTCCAAATTAAAATGCAAAAACGTGTTTCTCAGCAGCGCTCCGCAGAAGAGGGAGAGCTGCAATAGCAGCTTCAGTTCTGGACATTGCCACTTGATGGCACCCTAGTGCAAAACAGGAAAGGAGCAAGCCCACTGAGGTCTACAGACCATTAGCTTGTAAAGAAGCCCTGGGGACACATCATTCTCTGGCCCCGCAAACTCCATGCTCTGTGCAGGTCCAACCAGGGCCCGTCCTTTGCTTCAAACAAAGAAAGTCCCACAAAGGGACAGCAGGCAAAATAAATTTTCAAGCCAGCACTAAGTCAGTTGATTCTCTACAGTGCGAAGTCCTGTGGCTAACTAACTATTCTCGTTGTACTCTTCAAAGCACTCTCACTACAAAGAGAAAGCACTGCTGTGCTTACCCCCAGCTGCCCTTCACTATGTGCTGTACTTGGAATACTTTCTACCCAGTAGCTACAATGGTTATAATATATACTCAAACCTCATTAAGTAGAAGCCTGTTATAGTAAAGAAAGGTGTGCTGTATTGCTTAGTTGTTTATACAGAGCAAGTGCCAGGAAATACTCTATTTGCAAAAAGCACTATAATTCAAAATTGCCAAGATTTTTTATCACATTTCTCTCATACTTCCTAAGTCCACATATAGAGCTTTCTTTTGAAGTCAGTGGGAATTACACTGTGGCAGATTTATAAAATATGGGCAAAAGTATGAGTAATTATTACACTGCTTATGTATTCTTAAACCCTAAAAATCTAATTTTATGTCATTTCTGTCCAACTTCTGAATTCTCCCTAAAATACATTAACATGCTAATGCAATCTAGATTTTTCTGACTGAGTCATTTTTTATTTAGCATTTCGGCACATATGTCTTCTACAATCACGTTTTTCAGTATTATATGAGGCAAGGATAGCAACACCCTAATTGCCTTACAAATAAAAAATATATGAAATATACTACAAAATAGCAAGAGATCCAGCAGTACGGAATCATCTTTCAAACTTCTATATTCTGGATTAGCCCCAGAAATCTCTGAAAGCCAGGGCTGAGCACCCAGAAACCTGAGGTCTAGTCCCAAGTCTCCCACTGACTATCTAGGCCTCAGATTCATCACCTGTGAAATGATGATCATGAAGGTATACTATAGGAGTCAAGGAAAAAGAAGAATTGGTGTCTTCAATCTAATTTAAGCTTATGTTTAGTTTCTCTGCCTTTCTAACACAGAAGCAAATGACCTGCACAATTCCCCTCAGACCACACCCTTGTGGGAGGAAACAACCACATCATAAGAGCAGAGTGCCCTTTATTAAGTCCTAATGGCTCAGAAACAAAGGATGATTTAAATATGGCTAAATCTTCCATCAGTAGAAACAACTGGTCTTTCAAAAATAAGGATGATGCTCTAGCTGGTTTGGCTCCGTGGAAAGAGCATCAGCCTGTGGACTGAAGGGTCCCGGGTTTGATTCTGGTCAAGGGCATGTACCTTGGTTGCAGGCTGGATCCCCAGCTCTGGTTGGGATGTGTGCAAAGGCAACCAATCAATGTGTCTCTCTCACACTGACATTTCTCTCTCTCCGTTTCTCTCTCTCTCTCTCTCCTTATCAATCTCTCCAAAAATCAGTAGAAAAATATCTTCAGGTGAAGATTAAAAAAAAAAAAAAAGGTGATACTGGAAATGTATCATTTTATTTTTCAGACACTTCTTTTTAATCTGAGCAGGGGACGGAGTGGGGGGGACGAGTGAAAGATAGCAAAGTATATCGTAACTAGAGGCCCAGTGCACGAAGTTCATGTACAGGGGGAGGGAGAGTTCCTCAGCCTGGCCTACACCCTCTCACAATCCGGGACCCCTCAGGGGATGTCCAGCAGTCAGACATCCCTCTTGCAATCCAGGACCACTGGCTCCTAACTGCTCACCTGCCTGCCTGCCTGATCACCCCTAACCACTCACCTGCCTGCCTGATTGCCCCTAACCGCTTCTGCCTTGGCCCCCGCCACAGTGGCTTCGTCCGGAAGGACATCCAGAATGATGTCCAGAAGGTCATTTGGCTATCTGGTCTAATTAGCATATTATGTTTTTATTATTATAGATCTGCCAAATGGATGCCCTGAAGTGAGTTAGAAACCCAATCTGAATAAGTGGAATATAGCTACAAAACAAATCAACCAAACATGACTGAAACAGCCTGGACTTGTGTGTCCTTCTTTTATGCCTCAGTAATTCATGTAGACACATTCCCCAAGTTATAGAAGAGTTCATGTGTGAATTAGTTTGGAACTTTAAACAAATTTTCCCATGAAAACAAAGCTACTTATACATCTTGGCAAGGTGCCCAGAGTAGCAGTTTAAAAAGGTTTAGTTAACCCATAATGGAACAAGAACCTCATGCAATAAGAGATCAACTAAAGGACTTGTATGCATGCATATAAGCATAACCAATGGACATAAGACACTGGGGGATAGGGGAGGCCAGGGGACTGTCTAGGGCAGGGGGAAAAAAATGGACACATATGTAATACCCTTTGTAATACTTTAAGCAATAATAATAAAAAAAAAAGAACCTCATGCAAAGTATAACAATGATTCTGTGGGAAATGTATTCAGAATTAACTCAGGGTACTGGGAACACATCTCCCCAAATAGGATAGGCAGTGGGAACTGGTTCCTTCAATCTGGTACAGGATGGAGGAAGAGAGAAGAGGGCAGGATCATTTAGGATGCAACAATAGGGTGGATGAGAGAGAGAAATGATATGGCCAGAGAAGGATTTACCATCGAGCTGATGGGGTTCAGGACAAGCAATCTCAAAATATGGCACCTTAGCATATTGAATAGTTTAAGCTGAAGGTATCGCCCATATATACGTGAGGTATACATGCTAATAAACTTCTATTGGTTTTCCTCTCGTCAATCTTTTATTCCAGGGCTCTCAGCAGAAAACTCTGAAGGGTAGAGTGAAAATGATTTTTCCTCTCCTACTAATCACAATCAGTTAAAAGTTCTGTCTCTTCACTCCTACAGTACGTTATACTTTCCCTCTTCTCAGATGACACTAGACTGGGCTAAAGGAAAATTGATTTAAAAACACATTTGCTTTTGGTTTAATGGGAAATACTGATGTGTTCATTGTAACTTCTGAATAGAGTTGTTATAGGCTATCTTGACAGAAGGATGCGGAAAGGGTTCAGAACAGGCTCCCCAAGATGTGCCATTGTGGTATGTGGATTATTCTGTACTGAAAACAATCAAGAACCTTCAGGCTTAAGAAAAATTTTTATCTCCCCTTTAAAGAACTTAAATTAGGGATCTTGCCCATAATAAGCGTTACTACCAGAAATAACTGTTTATGACCTATCTCTAAGGTAGGGTAAACTTCTAATTACTGAATATCCAAATGACCTTCCTCCTCTCTGAAGCCCCAAGGTGACTTACCTCGTCCCTAGCTCAGAATGCCATTTATAGCTCATTTTAACTTTCGGTCTCTGAGCCTCTCATGTATGTGGGGTCTTGGACTCTCATGTATATGGGGTTCCCATACATATCCTATCTAATAATAGACAAAGATTCAAATTGACCGTACCTCTCTATGCCTACCATTGGCTAATCAGAACGATATGCAAATTAACCACCAACAAAGATGGCGGTTAATTTGCATACGTAGGCACAAAGAGGAGGAGCGAAGAATGAAGGTGGCTCTGACCCGAGCAGCGAGGGGCTTGAAGGCGGCTCCGGCAGGAGCGAAGGCCTGGGTCCCAGGTGCTGGAGGAAAACCAGTGCTGGCAGCCAGGGGAAGGGAAGGCCTATTGCGCGAATCTTTTCGTGCAACAGGCCTCTAGTATATATATAATTAAACTTGATTATTTTCTCTTGCTAATCTGTCTCATGTCAATTTGATTAGCAGATCAGCCAAAAGAACCTAGAAGGGTAGAGGAAAGTCTCTTCCTCCCCATAATGGCTTCCAGGAATATTCCTACTTCCCACTAATAATATGTCTACACAAATATATTGCTGGGGGTCCTCTCAGGGCCCAAAGCTTAAGCTTCACTGGCTATGTAGGAGAGGGAAAATATCTTTTTTACCCTACCCTTTGAAGTTCCTGGCTGGGGCCCCAGTAAAAAATGACAACACAATAAGGCATTATGAAATTTTATTATGATAATGATTAAGGACCATTGTACCTAGCATTAGATTATGAAAGCAATGAAAAAGGACATGGTCAAACAAGGTTTGAGATGTACAGAACCAGAAGTTAGTCTGTAGAAAGTCCTTACAATTAAAAGACATCACAAATCTAAACCTAAGTCAGCCTGCATTTATGGGAAATGCATCGCTGCCAAGGAAACATAAAAGCAATCACAATCCTCCAATTCAGCTTTCACTAGCTTACCCTATCCTAGAAAGCAGGACCCCTGAGCCTCACCAATCACTGACCTCCTCACCAATCACTCCGTTTCCATGTTGCCTTTTCTAACTTCTATAAAACATGCTCTTGTCCAAAATCCCTGGGGAAGAGTGCCCCACTGCTTGTGAGGCACTGACTTCCCCCAATGCATGGAATGCCTTCCCTTGAATAAAGAACTCAAACTGGTTACTAAATTGTATTACTTTTGCTATTTGACACCACTATAGGGAAGACATCAACAACAATTAGTTAATGACGGTTGTCGGTTAAAATGCAAAGGTATGTTAGGCTTATTCACTGCAGGAGAAAACTTCAAATGCCTCACAATCTATAGCTCATATATTAAAGGAATTTTAAAGATGTTTTTCCAAATTTGACAATCCTAAACTTTACATGACATGAACATAGAGTTGTACAGTGGAATGGAAAGGAGCAGGGTTTGTAAATGATTATCAGATTTTGGCTCAAGGTAAATCAGTTAACTGACATTAGGAATCTATAGGAAGCCAGGGTGATAAGTTAGTCTTGTTTTGCTCAAGTTGAATTTCAGATACAAAGGGGACGTGGGTAGAGAAGTGGGGGTTATAAACATAAATCTGCAAGTTACCAAAATATATAGAAGTGGGAATAGATGAGATAATCCTGGGATACAGGAATGATGGATTAGGACACAGGGAAAAGAGTAACAGGAAGAAAGGGGAAGGGTAGGCTTAAAAATGATAAGAACTGGTCAAAAAGGTGAGAGGAAAATTATAGGAGCCTGGTGTCCCTGAAACCATGGGGAAAGTGAGTTTTAAGGAAGTGGTCAATGGTGCCAGATACTTCAGAGTTCAAATTGTAAGAACTGAAAAGGCCCTAGCTGGTTTGGTTCAGTGGCTAGAGCGTCAGCCTGAGGACTGAAAAGTCCAGAGTTCAATTCCAGTCAAGGGTACATGCCCGAGTTGTGGGCTAGATCCCCAGTAGGGGGCATGCAGGAGGTAGCCGACCAATGATTCTCTCTCATCATTGATGTTTCCATCTCTCTCTTCCTCTCCCTTCCTCTCTGAAATCAGTTATATATATATATGAAAATTATCATTGCATTGGTGACCTAGTCAGTTATGACCCCATGAGAACAGCTGCAGCTGAATGGCAAGGCTGGAAGCTAATTATGGTGCATTGAAAAGTAAATGACTTCTATACTTCACAAGATAGTTAGCCTGCCACATAGAAAATGAATCTGCAAAACACAAATTTCCAGGAAAAAGTTTTCTACTAATTCATTTAGCTGAGTCCTGCAGCTTCTAGAAGAGCAGTCCAGGGGTAGAGGCCAGATTCACACTGGCCAGGCCAGAGCCTCCACTCTCCCTCTCCTCCTCTTCCAAACCCCACAATTTCTTTCAGCAAGTAAAATGCAAGAATTTCTTTCTCCTCCCATTGCCCCTCTAACTATACAACCTAGTCAAGTGCAAATAAAAACCCAAAGTCCACAGGGGTGGTGCAAATAGAGAGGGGAGAAACAGGTGGGTGGTGGGGTGAATAACAGGCAGGTGAAGGCATCTGAAAAAAAGGAAGCTGTTATGATTACCGATATAAGCATATTGGGGAAGAAGGGTAAATCCAGTGACAGAATTAATCAGATACCTAATTTAACCTTACTTGACAAAATATGACTGTCATGAAGCCTGATATCAAAGGAAACAATGAAAAGCATTCCTAAATTCACTGCACTGAGTTTCAGGAACATAAATTTAAAAGTGAAACTTATTTTGTGGAGGAGGAATTGTTCAGTTTCTAACACTTTCTAATACTTCCGTCTAACAGAGTAAAGTACAACTTTCCCAATAAGAGATGAATTTCAGACAGAGCATGAAATATTCAAGGTGGACCATGACACTACTAATAAATATAATCATCAAGTCAGACAGCTTTAAAAAATATCTAGTGTTGCCAAGTCGGTTTGGCTTAGTCGGCCTGCAGACTGAAGGGTCCCAGGTTCGATTCCAGTCATGGACACATGCCTGGGTTGCGGATTCGATTCCCAGAAAGGGACGTGCAAGAGGCAGCCAAGCAATGATTCTCTCATCATTGATGTTTTTATCCCTCTCTCCCTCTCCCTCTCTGAAATCAATAAAAATATATTAAAAAATATATATCTAGTGTTAGCACTTTTAAAAAAATTTGTATTCAATAGCCCTAAGTTATCTATGTGTTCCTACTGAATAAATCATGAAGAAACTATGATGGGCAGGTAAGAAGGAAATCATTTCACCTGACATTTTCTAGTGATACCAAAGTGTGGGCAAAAATAACATTTTATATGACATTAATATTAAGTTATCCCCTTGGTTCACTGATGCTCAGTTGTTGCAAAAATTAATTACAAAACTAAAAGGAAAAGGTAAACACCATCAAACTCTTAGAAAGCGTTGTCTTAATTTCAAAATGCTGTTTGTCATTACTCCCAAGGTGCTAATGGGTGTTTTTATCATTGCTGGGTTTTGTTTTTTAATTAACTGGTTAGAAAAACAGACTTTACATACAATACAATATACAGATATTGTATTACAGAATTGTACCCCTGAAACCTATATAATTTTATTAACCAATGTCACCCTAATAAATTCAATAAAAAATAATAATGAAAATAAAAACAGACGTTAAGTCCTTAATAACAAACACTGACCTGTTTTGTGCAAACTAAAGAGTGTCTTAATGCCGATAGCTAACAGAAAAAGAATTATTGCTTAGAGAAGTCCCTTTGGACTCTGGAACCTCTGGGTTTATGTACAGTAAAATCCCACTCTGGCAGTAATTTCTTCATGTAGAAGTATTTTTCACAGTATTTTAAGGTACTTAATTAACTCTCTCATGTGTTTCTCACAAATAAGAAGTTGGAGAGGTAGGCTATTATTACCACCCATGCGTAGTAATTTCCATAAACTAAAATTTCTCAGAGCACCAGGGCCAAGCTCTCACTGCCATTTGGAATAAAGGCATCCAGGGCACCATACACGCGGGAATATGGCAGAAGTCTATGATGTGAGCTAGTGAGGCTCTTCACAACGGATACATTCTGGTTTGGTTAACATGTGACTAAATCAGTGAACAGACCCAACTCAATCCTCCTATCTAATAAAAGTGAAACATGGTAATTGGCATATGACCGCTACCCTTCCCATTGGCTAATCAGGGAAATATGCAAATTAACTGCCAGCCAAGATGGCGCCGGCAGCCAGGCAGCTTGAAACTAACATGAGGCTTGCTTGCTTCAGTGACGGAGGACTCCAACATTCCCCGCCTGCCACTGCAGGCCTCTGAGCTGCAACTCTAAGCAACTATGTAACAAATATAGAAGCTAAACCAAACCCCAGAAACCTGCTTTTTAGTCCTCCAGGCTTCAGCCAGCAGGATCGCAACATTGTAAGCAAAGGCCAGAAACCTACTTTCAGCAGCGGAGGCCTAAGAGCTGGAGCCAAGCCTCAAAGCTAAAGCTGGCCCAGAATAAAAAAAAAGAAAAAAGAAAAAAAGGAGCGGTTGGGAGCTTCAGTCACCCCCAGCCTGAAAACAGCCCTTAGCCCCTCACCCAGACTGGCCAGGCACCCCAGTGGGGACCCCCACCCAGAAGGGTGTGTGACCAGCTGCAAACAGCCATCATCCCCTCACCCAGGCTGGCCAGGCACCCCAGTGGGGACCCCCACCCTGATCCAGGACACCCTTCAGGGCAAACCAGCCGGCACCCACCCGTGCACCAGGCCTCTACCCTATATAGTAAAAGGGTAATATGCCTCCTAGCACCAGGATCAGCGGAGCCGCGAGGCCTCCCGGCACCGGGATCAGCGTGACAGGGGGCAGCGCCCAAACCCGCTGATCGCCCTGCGGCTCTGTGTGTGACAGGGGGCGGGGCCACAACCTCCCTATCCACCCTGCTCTGTTTGTGACAGGGGAAGGCGCCCCAACCCCCTGATCAGCCCTGCTCTGTGCCTGATAGGGGGGAGCTCCCCAACCCCCTGATCGCCCTGCGGCTCTGTGTGTGACAGGGTGCGGCGCCCCAAACCCCTGATGGGCCCTGCTCTGTGCATGACAGGGGGCGGCGCCCCAACTCCCCAATCGGCCCTGCTCTGAGCCCGACCAGGGGCTGCACCTAGGGATTGGGCCTGCCCTCTGCCACCCGGGAGCGGGCCTAAGCCAGCAGGTCGTTATCTCCCTGCGAGAGGGCACAGGCCGGGATGAGGGATCCCCCTTTCCCCGAGTGCACAAATTTTTGTGCACCGGGCCTCTAGTATAATATATAATCACCTTATAGGGGATAAAACTTTCCACTTCTCACAGCTCTCCTAACAACCTACACTGTCCTACATTCAGTACCTTGAAGGAAAGTGCGAAGAGACCATAGATAGCATGCATGTGGTTGCCTGATTAGTTAGCAGCAGAATGTACAATAGAACCCAGGCTCTACTTCCCCAGTTCCAAACCATTATTGTTCAGATAAAAGATAACACAGTATCTAAGAATTACCCAGAAACCCAACAATAAAATATGTGTATCTGAGAAGAGAGAGCTAGATCTGTTTCTAAATTGTTTTCTTCAGGGTACTAAATAAAAGTACGCCTGGAGAGCCCCAAACTAGCAAAAAGAATGACAGATCTTTAACCACATAGTCATGTGGGCATAGAAAGTATAATGCTTTTAAGGAAAAACAAAACAATAAAGCATCAGTGTTAATGCAGAGCCTATAATAATAATAAAGGTCTAAAAATCTTGAATAAGATTTTTGCAAGGTTATTAACCATGACAAGTCATTAGAAAAATCCACGTGGTCAAACTAATTTAATTTAAACAACGTGTTTAGCCAAAATGGCAACTTCAAGAAAGATAAGCCTCAAAGCTTAAAAAATAAACATGGTTGACCTTTAGAATAAATATTTGCTTTGAAATCTACGATAAAGAGTAGCACCTCATTAGATGAATAGCCTTCACACTGTTTTCAGGAATACAGCTTTCATGAAATCCAATGCTCTGTAACTCAACACATTAAATGTAAAGTGCAATGTTTCACAACACCACCAGTATGAAATGGCACAGACTTCAGTTATTTTATCTGCACAATCCTTAGCAATCAAAAACTAAGTTATTGTAATTTATTAAAATTTGACCTATAGCTCTCTCCCTCATCACAACCACTAAATGATTCTTAGTACCTAGTTCTCATCAGTTTTCTGTATGATATCAACTTTCTAAGATACAAAGAATATAATTTCATTGCTAATAACAGTAGTCACTATTTATTGAGTGCCTCCCATGTGTCACAACCTGTGCCACTAGTTTTAGTTGTATTATCTCATTAAAAACAAACTCACAGAGGAGAAGTGACCAAGTGGGCCACCCAGTTAGAAAGCAGCAGAACCTGAATTTGAACTCAAGTTCATCAAAGATATTTCTACTCACTATTGTTGCTAACTTAAACAAGCATTACTTTTAAGGCCTTGAAGCACCAGAACTAACCTAAAGAGTACCAAGCATTGAGCTAAGAGAACTCAAGATTATTCAGCAGTGTTTTGCATTCTCTTTCTATCTGCTTTTCATAGATGTGCACAAGTATGAGAGAGCAACTCCTAGTAGAGGTAGGAAAAAAATACCTGCACCTTTCTTTAGAAATTATATAAAGTGATTCTTAACCCTTTTAGGAATCAGGTAAAAGCTACAGACCTTCTTCCCAGAGTGTCACATAAAATTTTGCATTATTTTGGAAGGTTCAGAGTCCTAAAGCCCATCTATACATTTCAATTTTAAAATTTGCATTTGATTGAACTAAGACTCAATAGAATAAAGTTAAGAAAGTGCAAAACGACACAAATAGAGTTCTTTGGAAATTGTTTTAAATGTCAGCACAACTCTGCTCATGTAAGTGATCCTAGTTTTAATGCTTCTGATAATCTATGGCAAAAACCTTACAAAAGGAAAGGGAGAAGGTTTAGATGCCACCATTGATACTTACCGTTTTCCTGCGCAATTTTTTTCATTCAGGCCGCCAACCTTGTTTATGGCAGACCAGGCTGTGAGAGCCACATATGGCAAAGAGGCAGCTTGAGTATGAGTGAGTGATTTGGGCTTGTGAGAGACCTAGATTTGAAGATAACAGTAACAAATAAGCAATGACTTACAAACCTATGAATGCAATTAAATACATTTACCTTCACAGGAATCCAACCATTCTCATAGAGAAGTCTATAATATTCTGCCAGGTTCAGTATTTATTACATACCCTACTTTAAGATTATCCCTAAGGAATATTCTCCAAATGACTCAACCTGCCCTCCTGGGGTCAGAGGCTCAGTAATGTTTTACAGGCTACATCATCAGATATAGTTGCTTAATTCATAAAAAGGCCACATTCAATAATCCCACTAGTCCTAACTAACAGAAATAAATCCAAATAAACCTTGAGCCCTCATAAACACATTGTAATTTGTTTTTAGATCAGTTGTTTCCTTTACTCCCATTTACTGGAAGGTAATCTTTCCAGACTTTTTCTAATCTTAATAATATCCCTTCTTCCCTCCATACCCTTCCTTCTGTAGCCAAGTTCCGCAACGTTAACCCCTTTCTCTCTATTCAAATTGTCAGACTTCCTGACTGTATTTGATTAGACTCCTGTTTTTAAGGTTACTTGAAACAATTTGATACCTCCATGCTTCTGTTTATAATTAACCAGTACACTCCATTTGGTATATTTGGTTTCCACTACATACACTGGGTAAAACCAAGAAACACAACAGGGTTTCTAGATCTCACTCCAAGTCCCAGCTCCACAAGACAAAGATACCACTTTGGCAGGCAGTGTTATTAAATGACATCAAATACTTTTCTAATCTTTCAAAAATTCCTATTCTCTATCTTAGCTCTTTTAAACCTATTAGCTCATTAAACATGAACCTGATCTGAAAAAAAAAACCCACAATTATTTCAGAGATATTTGTCAGTCTTGTACTTTCTAATGGCATTTCAGCACAGAATTGGTGAATTACCTCATTCCCACTGACTACAACAAACTCTGAGAGTGCGCCTTGTTTCCAGGGAGGAACTGCAGCCCAGACCTGAAACACACACACAACTTCCTTAGAAACAAATCTTTTTTAACCAAAGCTAAGCAGGAGGGTAACCCCCAATACATACTCCACCCAATGAAAAAAGCACAAGTCAGCAATACAACAACCAAAAGTTATTTTTACATGATATAAATAAATGTATTATTTAGTATGCTTCTGCACTTATCAAGTCAAGCCACACTGGAAGCAGATGCTGCTGTATTTACTGACTACATACTTTAAAATACCACCAAGAGCACAGTCTCTGGGGCATGAATCCTGGCTCTACCACTTACCAGCTGTGGAACTTCTGTGTAGCTGTATAGCTTGGTTTCCCCATCTGTAAAGTGGGCCTAACTGTACTTACAACATAGAGATTAAAGAATTATTTTATGAAAAGCAACAAGATCAGTGTTAGCTATAATTATGAACTCACTTTCATTTCTTGGTGTAAAAATTCAAAGTGACAAGTGACAGGTGATTATATCAAACTTCAGCTATTTTAAAACTATCTAGCCTATGAGGTAGAAATTGTCACTTAAAGATTCTTTCAATAAAAAGAAAAACAGTCCCAATCACACATAAAGTCCTGCAATCTTTAAGCACTAGATTTAGAACACTTGGGCACAGTCAAGCTATTCTGCCAGAATCAAGAATAACAGAGATAAGAAAATAAGGGTTCCAGACAAAGCTCAGTATATTTTTTGGAACGAAGAGGAAAGGTCACTGATATGGAATATACTTCCAAAAGCAGCAGAATGAAATTTGCATATTTAGAAAGGGAATAGCAGTATGCTATAACTCACCTCATCTCCAGGCTTGAAGTACCTCACATCAAGTCCACATTCCATCACCACACCAGAGACATCCCGACCCAGAGTCAGGGGGAATTCTTCTCCTTTGATTTTAATATGTAAAGGGTCACGTTTCATATTTAAAGCTGCAGCTCCATAACCACCTATAAAATACAGTTTTATCTGTTTCTTCCAAAAGAATGCAATGATTTAAAAAATACTACAGGGTATAGGCCAGGTACAATTCTAGATACTCTGGATGTAGATTATAAATTAATAAAATTTGTTTGTTTGTTTGTTTGCCACCACACAAGAAATCATAAAAACAATGAGTGCCAAAGGGAGGTAGGAGGCAGAAATGGATAAAGGGGGGATAAATGGTGATGGAAGGAGACTTGACTTGGGGTGGTCAACACAATACAATATACAGATGATGTTTTACAGAACTGAACACCTGAAACCTATGTAATTTTATTAACCAATGTCACCCCAATAAATTCAATAAAAAAGAAACAAAACGAAACAATGAGTGCTGTTCCTTTCAAAGAAAATTACTTGGAAAGTTATAATCACTTGTTAAACCAAAGCTACCATTGCTCAAAATGTTTAAAATTCAATTTTGAAACTGCCTTCAGTGCTTTCAGTATTTTCTCTTACAGTTTTAGTTTGTTTTTTGAAGACAGTTTCTTTAATGTATTCATTCATAAGCTTTTTAAACAACAAAGTTGTTTGGAGCCCAGTCTGGTGAAGAAGAGAAACCCTAAAGCTGTTTGAAGTTAATAAACCAATAAATAAGGCATAGTTATATTTGACACTGACATTGGTCTATAAGTAATGGCCCCCACCTCCCAAAAAGTGTTTGCAGAACATCTATGGATTAAGCCCATCAATTGACTCTCCAGTGAAAAAGAACCACTCATCTGCACCTGTTCTAATATGTTAAATCAAGTTAATTGCTTTATTATACATATCCATTTATTTTTAAGAACATTTACATAAATATCAGCTAAGTAGAGCTGAAAACATTCTGATCATATTTTTTGGTTCAATAAGTTGGCTACTCTATCTACAATAATCCGAATATATAAAATGGGCTAGCTGGCATGGCTCAGAAGTTGAGCATCAACCTATGAACCAGGAGGTCATGGTTCAATTCCTGGTCAGGGCACATCTGGGTTGTGTGTTCGATCCCTAATAGGGGATGTGCAGGAGGCAGCCTATTAATGATTCTCCCTCATCATTAATGTTCCTCTCTCTCTCTCTCTCTCTCTCTCTCTCTCTCTCCTTTCCTTCCTCTGAAATCAATTTAAAAAAATAAATGTATAATTATATATATATACATATGTATATAGATATAGATATTTCCAAGACACAAAAGTATCTGTAATTGTCTCTCAACTTGACATCTTTTTGAGAACATGTCGTGAAGTTCTCTAAGATAAGCACTCTGCTTACCTTTCTAGTGTCATGTACCACAATTTAAATTCCAGAATCACTAAACCAGTCTATAAGTCTCCTTTCCCCCGACCCACTCTCAGGGGTAGTACATTAGGTGACCTTGATAGGAGCAGTTGCTCTGGCGTGGAGATACAGAGAATGGGAAGTAGGAGACAGTGAAGAGAGGATTTTTCAATGTGTTTCTAATGGACCCCATCCCCTCCCTTTTAAGATGGGAGAAGTAGCAGTCTGTATGCTAATGGAAATGACCCAGTAGAAAAGAAAAGATTGAAGATGCAGGAGAGAATTGCTGAAACAATGCCCGCCCCACCCCCCTCCCGCCCCCAGTAGCTGAGAAGCTGAGAGATGGAATCTAGAACCCAAGTGGAGGACTGGCCTTACAACAATGACAACTAACCTATAAAGCAGGAGGGGATGTAGGAGATATAGGGAGAGGTGCCAACAGGTGGGTAGCTTGCAGAGCTGTTTTTCTAATTAAAGACATATGGGAGAAAGTGTTTGAAAGTTGGGATAGTCCCAGAAAATCTAAGCCATCATGCTGGTATTACACATTTGTCATCTAGCTAGTTAGGTGTGCACTCTATCAGGAAAAGAAAGAAAAAAAAAATCTTCACACGTAATACAAAAGCCATGTTTTACTTTTCCTGTCTTACATTTCCACCATTAAAACACATTTAAACAATTATTTACGGAAATTCCTATGTGGTTTGAGCAACAGAAGTAGGCATTTAGCCATATCAAATATTAGCTGCTGTTTGAGAGTTGCAAAAGGCTTCAGTCCTCTCTGAGGTACAGACCTGCAGGGCAGTTATTCCGTTCTCTTGGTCCCCGTGATATGCCAATGTATCTACTGAATAGCCCCGGCTCACAGGTCCCAAATCCACAATGTAGCTGGTAGTTAGTAACTGAGAACCTGTTTGATGACAAAGGGGGGCCCTTAGCCGCTTCATCCCATTGTTAGAGGTGGCCAATTGATTGGGTCAGAGTTAGAATAATTTGGAAAATCATAAATCTGTCATCAGTTTCAAAGCTTTAATTCCACCTAAAGAAACCAAACTGTTGGTTTGATGTTGTTGGCTGTATTTTTTATTTTAAAATTATTCTATGTTCACTGCAGCATTCCTAGTAATGGCCAAGATATGGAAGCAACCTAGCTGTCCATCAACAGATGAACAGATAATGAAGATGTGAGATATACAGTATATACACAATGAAATATTATCCAGCAGGAAAAAAAGAATGAAATCTTGCCATTTGCGACAACATGGATGGGCTGAGGGTATTAGGCTAAGTGAAATAATTCAGACAGAGAAAGACAAATACTGTATGATTTCACTTAGATGTGGAATCTAAAAAAACAAATGAATAAACAAAACGGGAAAGGACCCAGAGATATGGAGAACAAGTTGATGGTTACCAAATGGGTGGGGGATGGGAATAAAATATTTTTAAATGAAATAAATTTATTTAGCCATTTATATAAGTTATGATTTCTGTCCAACAATAATGGCCATCTCTAGAAAAACAGTCTACTTTCATCTTTCAAAAGAAAATAGCATGTCCTTGCTTTCTTGTCAAGGAAAACTGCTTCCTATAGTTTACAAGCTTCTGGTTGTTACTTATTTTCCCAAGCTACCATTTCAGATACCTCCTGCAACAACAACTGCACATTCTCAAAAAAGAATCCATGAGCAGGACATAAAGAGAGTAACTTGCAAATAATATTGTCCAATCAAATCATAAACTAAGATGTCTTAAGAATACTATATAAAAGTAAAATGTTACAATATTTTGTTATTAAATAGCAGCAAAGAAAGTCCAGATCCAGCCATTCTACTGAAATTGAAATGTACACAATACAAATTATGCAGGTGCATTCAAAGAAATGAAAGTTAGCAGTTCTAAATGAAGACAAATGTAAATAATGCTCATGGATAAAATACTGCTAATTTTAGTTTGTAATCTTAAGTTAGAGTGAAAATGTAAAATGCCATAAAAATAATGACTGCATGACAACCACATACGTGAAGTACTGTACTGAAACAGTTAGTTGTTAACAGAGTATACAACCTACCTTCACAATTTATACTCATTGATCATTGGGTATAAACATTTACCATTGGATGTAAAACAACCACTTAAAGACATATCCTATAAAAACTAAATTATCTTCACATCCAGTGTAAATGGAATAAAACAATATGCCCACGTAGTGGTATTATTATGTCAAAGTGAACAACAAAATACAGTAATTCCTGACTTAAAATCATGGATACATTGCAACAGACTGAATACAGAAATACATATGAAGATCCAGTTATCTTATTCTAATTTCTAACAAGGGAGATATATTCATAGCTATAACTCACATAAACAAAAGCCAAATCATTATTATGCATGTAAAGAGATCTTAAGAACACAAAAATTGAGAGTTGCTATTCTACTCTATCACACAACTCCTAGAAACAAAGAGGAAGGAATTAAAGAAGTCAAAGTTTCAACTTCTTTATTTCTCTCTAAATTCCACAAAATGATTCACTCTAATCTTAATTTTGTTATAGATATATACATATATGAAAGAAATGTAATTCATCATGCATAGTTCACATACATGATGGGGCAAAAGTAGGTTTAAGTTGTTTGTATAGAAAATAACACAATAATTAATAAGTAATACAAGAATAAACTGTATTTCACATACAACTGTAAACCTACTTTGGCCCCACCCTGCACAATTGTTATTGAGGCAATCTGATGAGTAGGACTGTAGGTCTACATATAGGTCTTCAAAACACAGACACGTGATAAAATTATACTCATATGGAAGCTTGTTTAGAACACTGAGGTTAACTGACCAATCAATCATCCCAGATGCTTTTTTTTTACTTTTTCAGAAGACATGAATAAGTTTTTTTACTTTTTCAGAAGACATAAGCAATAATTTTGTCACTACTCTCCAAAGTTATTCACAAATAGTAATCAATTTTTTCAGCACTATAATTACGTGGTATATATTTAAGGTATATATTTAAGGAATCATAGTGCTCTTCAATCTTTGTCAGTATATTCCAGAAGAAATTAAGATACAGTAACATTGTTCCCACTTAGGATAACAGAAAAGTGTATTTTAACTGCTGAGGCCAAATGCATCAGCAGAAAGGAGGAAAGCACTGTGTCCATATCCTGGCAAGGATGGAATTTCTGAAGAAATAAGAAAGCTGTGAACGATGAAAGAGCAAATAACTATTACAAAAATGCAAATTCTGAACTGATGTGAAAACATAACCGTACCTCTGAAACCTGTGATAGACCTCAGAATATCCCCAGGAGAGGATACCAGAAAGCTAGCTGCCTGCCGACACAACTCTCGAGTCCCAATTTACATTTTAAGGAAGCCTGGAAGCAATTCGAACTTACATTTTGCAAAAGATTAAAGTACACCATGGGCATTGCAATTTCAAACATCTTGGAACTATCTGCTGACATACTGTCAAGAACCTAAACAATTCCTTTGTGTTAGCCAAAGAAGTATACTAAAATAACGATTGATCTTTTAAAATTACCGATCCCTGATGAAGTTCTCCTAAAACAAAAAAATATACATAACGAGGAATGTCTTCCAAACTTACTTCTCATATTAACATCTATGGGATTTACACTCGTAGCGTGCACTTTGATAATGACTTCGTTCGGATAGTGAATGATGGGCATCCTCATGTTCTGAGTAAATCGAAGCACTTCATTCTTCCCGTATTTGTCTATCACCCACGCGGGCATGACAGTGCTCCTCGGAGAGGTAGTACCGATCTTTCTAACGGAAAGCTTTTGTATAACTTGGCTTCTCCAGAAGCAAACCGTGGTACATGCCTTTCTCCGAAGCACACAAGTCTTCAGAAATTCCATCGCAAACGCGTGGTTGAGTGGCGTGCCCTAATTAAAATGCACGGGGATGGGATTAACCTGTCACCCCTGAAACAGGCCAAACGCACTGTCCGATCTCAACACGGAGAATTCAGAAATGAAGTTAGGCCTAATGGAGCAAATGAAGGGAGAAGAATATGGAATTAGATGGCTCTTCGCTTAGGAAACGCTCCAATTAACGTTGCAGTCAGTATCCTGTCCATTCTCTTCCCCGCTCACACCCCCTTCCCTTAAAAACAGAACAAAGTCAAAACCCTTAGAACTCTGCCCCGTCTCGGGAGCGCTCGGCGGGACCGACGGACTCCGCTCGCGAACCCGACGCCACAGAGAAACAGACGTTTCCAGATTCCCACCGCGACCCCAGCCCGGAGTCTCCTTTCCAGCCGTTCTCCACCGCCGTGGGGCGTGCCTTGCGGCGCCACCCAATCGCGTGCAGCGATCATTTCCTCGGGCTGCAATCCGACCAATAGGAGGGCTCGGTGTTGAAAGGTCCAGTGACGAGCCAAGATGGCTGCGCCCATGTACTCCCCGTAGCAGTTGTTGACCTTTGTTTTTCCTCCCTGTCACCTGGCCCCTGTGGTGGCAGGCTGGACACGAAGACTATGCTGGGCCGGACCCTCCGAGAAGTGAGTGGAACTGGCTGCTGAGGGCCCGGGGAGGTCGGCCAGATTCGCGGAGTCCGTGGGCATGGGGTCCCCGGGCCTGGCCACGCTTCTCGGTCAGCCCTGCCGCCTCCTTCCCCGGGACTAGGTTGGGGATTCGTAGCTGTGGGTCCTTCGCTGTACTCTCCGCGCGGGTTCTGGAGTGAGGACCTTAGCAGGGGAGCTTTTGTGCCGCGGAGCTGTGGGTGGAAGAAACCCCGGCTTCTCAACTGGACGTTTGCTGGGGCTGGGGCGCTGCCAGAAGAGGGGGCTTGCGCTGGTCCCCCTCCGTGTCTTGTCTGCCCCAACCACTCGTTGGATGCAGTTCTAAGGAGCCCAACAACTCTGTCCCTTGCAAAAGCCAAACTGATGACCCCCCTCATCCCCCCCCCCCCTTTCTCCTCCGCCCTTGGCACATCATTCTCTAGGCTTTAACTACCACTAAAATACATACCAATGATTCCTTCATCCTTGTCCCTGCTTCCCGGACGTCCTTTTGTAACCCTAGGCTGTATTTGTGAGTGTCTTCTGGACATGTCTAACAAATGTCCCATAAGCACCTCAAACTCAAGTTAACCAAAGTCGACTTCCTTGTAACAGGACCCCCTCTTACCTCTGAGCCTCCATCTTTAAAAAAACAACAAAAAACAAAACCTGATTTCTGAATCCTTAATAGCCTCGTATTAATGGGACAACCTTATCCTCGTTGTCTTTAGATTCTTCTTCATCTGTAATATCCAATAAGTCACTAACCCCTGTTAACTCTGTCTTGAAATTGTGTCTGCAATCTGTTTTCTTGCTCTATCCCTGATGTTAGGGTTTGAATTCGGGTCTCTGCTTCCTGCCCTGAATCTCTCAGCCTGTATGACTGCCTGCAGGCCCTCTGCTGTCAGACTTACCTCTCGCCCTTGTTAAAACTCAGCTGAGTCCCCGGAGGCAGATTTGTGTGGTTAGGCCCAGAGCAGTGGTTCTCAACCTTGGCTGCACATTAGAATCACCTGGGAATCTTTTTAAAATCCTGATTTCTGGGCCTCATCCTCCGGAAGTTCTGCTTCTTTGTTGCTAATGTTGTGGCCCCACCCCATAACAAAGAAACAGAATTTCCGGAGGATGAGGCCCAGAAATCAGGATTTTGAAAAGATTCCCAGGTGATTCTAATGTGCAGCCAAGGTTGAGAGCCACTGGTCCAGAGTATGTGGTTTAACAAAGGCTCCAGGTGATTCTGCTGATTCATAGAGGTTGAGGACCTACCATGCCTCTGTCTTCACCTGGAATGGCTTTTCTTCCCACCTGGCAGCCTTTTAGAAAACTAAATTATAAGAACTTTTTTAAGTCCGCAGGCTTTAAATAATAAATAGGTCTTTCCCCAAATAATTACTGTTTTACCATTTTAATTGCATCTGGACTTTACTGTCAGTGCAGAATTCTATTTGTTCTTTAAAAAGAAAACTTGTTTTAAAATGAAATATAACTGAAAAAACATGGCCTTTTCTTTTTCTGTTCTTTTCCCATTGAGCTCCACCTTTTATGTGCCAACCCTTCCTCTTGTTGTTGAGGGAAGCATCGTGCGAAACAACTTTTACGTCAAGGGGGTAAAAAAAATTTAGCGGAACTGACCCAGGGGTAGACAGGATGGTTGCCTTGGCATGATTGCTTTCACATAATCACTCCTTTAACAATTATTTATTGATATTGTATGCAAAACATTATTTGGTGGTGATTTTCCCAACCCAAAATACATCTTTTGTCTACTCTGTATTTTCTCCACATCATTGAATCATTGCCCCAAGTTCTACCAATTAGAAATGAACTTAGTACACATTCTATTATAAATATGTAAAGATGCTCGGAAAGGCTTAATGATCTGTTCATCCATTGTAAAATATAATAGTTCAATCAAATTTCTTTCCATCACACCCTTGTTAAGATAATCAGTTGAAGAAAGGGAAAATTTGCTGAGGAGGAAATTAAGGGAAGGACTCGAAACTATGAAGTTTTGAGGCAATTTGAGGGACCTAAGTGGAGACTTAGGGCAACAGAAGAGCCCTGGGAGGAAGCACAAAAAAAGAGCTAGAGCCAAATAGGAAGTAAAACTATTAGTAAATTATACCCAGTAAAATTCAGGAAGGGAGAGGAGTCTTACTTTTACCTTCCTTTTATGTGGCATGACCCCATTGTTTCTAGGAGCCAGATACCAGACTAACGTTCTAAAGTTTAATTGTCTATAATAATAAAAGCATAATATGCTAATTAGGCCAGCTGTCCTTCCAGACAAAGCCCGGGCTGCCAGGGAAGCCAGGTGAAGGAAGACCTACTCTTGCATGAATTTCATGCATCGGGCCTCTAGTATATCCAGTAGGAGTCCAGGAGGGGAGTTGCTGGGGTCTCTGCTTAGAGCAGTGGTTCTCAACCTTGGGTGCACATTAGAATCACCTGGGAATCTTTTTAAAATCCTGATTTCTGGGCCTCATCCTCCGGAAATTCGGTTTCTTGGTTATAAGGTGGGTACAAAGAAACAGAATTTCCGGAGGATGAGGCCCAGAAATCAGGATTTTAAAAAGATTCCCAGGTGATTCTAATGTGCAGCCAAGGTTGAGAACCACTGGCTTAGAGTCTCACAAGGCTAAAATCAAAGTGTCAGCCAGGGCTGTGGTTTCACCTTAAGTTGTAGGGTCCTCATTTGTTGTTGGCAGAATCTGTTTCCTTGGGGTTTTAAAACTGAGGTCCCCATTTTCTTGCTAACCTTGTAGGTAGTAGAGTAAATGAGCTTAAGGGACAGGAGATGTGGGATAACTAGAATTGAGATTTATACAGATACTAGTGTCCTGGTGCATGGATTTGTGCACACTAAAAGGAAATTAATTAGAAGAAATATTTTAATGTTGCTATTCACCCTTTCTCTATAATAAAAGTGTCAACCAAAGGCACAGTGGACAGTGACAGATGGAGACACACAAGCGATTGGCACCAGTGAGAGCTTTATATGTATCGTGCATGTGTGAGTCAACTTAGCCTTTTATAGATATAGAATAAACTTGCTTAATTAGACCTGCTTTCTGATTTAGCTAAACTTTCCAGCCCAGTGAAGCACCCCAGCTTCTCTTTCAGGTAATTGTCAGCAACACAGCAGTAAATATCAACATGAAGCAGATTATTATTGTAGATCACACAGGGAGAACAAAGGGTAAAATATTTAACTGCAGCAGTGTTTGACTATATTCTGCACAGTGAGAAAAACTGAAGTCATTTTCAAGTTCCACCATTTCTTACTTTTCAGTCGGGTCAAGTTTCTAAACTTTCTAAATCTCCATTTTCCGGCTAATGAAGAGAAAATAGGATTCTACCAAGTCTCCTATCTACCTACTCCAGGACTTCTATGAGGATCAAATGAAATGAGGCATGGGAAAATGTTTCACAAACATTTGGTTGAACTGTGAAATGTTTGCACCTGGCTATAGGTCAGGTTCCTGGGCTGAAGAAACTGCAAGGAGGCTAGTGGCTAGCGAGAGGAAGCCAGGCGTTGCTACCTGGCATTATTACCCAGCGCCCACAGTGACTGTTTCTGGGCTGGGCTGTGGGCTGCATTTTGCACCATGGGGTCTTGGCAGCATTGGCTGCGATTTGGTGGGGTGTCGCTCCGGGGTGGTGTCAGGGCCTGTGTCCCACTTGGGGGAAGCCGAGTGTTGGTTTGTCGCACCAGGTCCATGGTGCCATTTATTTTTAAATGGCCAGTGTGCATCATGGCAGCTCCTGTGTTGAGCGTCTGCCCCCTGGTGGTCAGTGCATGTCATAGCTACTGGTCAGATGGACAGACACTTAGCCTTTTATATATATAGATTGGTAATGATGTAGTCTGGGCTGTGACCATGTGAGTTGGTCACTGGTAAGATGGAGGAAAGTTTGTGTAAAGTGAGGTCAAGAACTGAGAGGCCAGGTGTCAGTGTGCATAACTTGAAGTTTGAGTTCAACAGAAATAGGAACAGGAGCCGTAGTAAAGAAGATTACAGTGAGCTAGCTGCTCAAATCTTCAATGAATGAAAAGGAGTAGTAGGGAGACTTGGTTTAGGGAGACTTGGAGGGTAATATAATCCCCTCCAAGGCCTGTTCTTCAGATGAGCTGGGTTTTGAAAGAAGAGGGAAGACAAAGGCATTAAAGACCTAGAAGGAATCTTGCCCACATATTCTTTTCTCCTCCTCTGGACTCTGCTACATGGTAGGTAGGAGCTAAAACAGCCACCCTTTGAGAAAGTTACAAGAGAAGCAATGGCCTCAGAAAAGCCTAGTTTCCTAGAGGAAAGAAGTGCCAAGGAGAGAGAATTTGTTTTTTGATGTTTTGTTTTAATATGTTTTTTTTGATCTTTGAGAGAAAGGAAGGGAGACAGAGAGAAAGATAAAAAACATACATTAGAGAGAAACATCAACATCAGTTGGCTGCCTCCTGCATCCCCCCTACTGGAGATTGAGCCCACAACCTGGACATACGCCCTGACCACGAATCAAACCAGAGGCCTCTTGGTGCATGGGCTGATGCTCAAACACTGAGCCACACTGGCCGGGCAAGAATTTGGGTTTTTTTACAAAAAGTTTTATATTTGATTTCATCCTATATTCAAATATGACAGCTTTAGTTTTGTCCCAGGAGAACTGTACTATTTATATCTCATATTCCGTATGCTCAATCCATTCTGGTTCATTAGCATCTTTGTTTTCATTTCTCTTCTCCAATTCCCTTACTGATTTTCTCAAATCTGGATTTCCTAAAAATGGTCCTAACGAGCATCAGCACTATTTAAAGTGCATGCTCCTGGGAAATCTCATTTCTCACAACTGTAACTCCTTATTACCTCTTATTCTTATACCAGCTGACAAGTCAGAAAGCAGTTTGAGGATAGTGGGCATTAGAGGACTTGAGGCAAAGGAGAGAAAGTGGCAGACATAATTTTCCTATTACAACTTTGCCACGGGATAGGCCTGCCTATATAGCTATCTGTCTCTCTAGCTTTGGGTGTTTGCTAGTTCTGACTCTCTTCTACCCAGCCTAACACTTTATTCTTTCTTCTCTCTCCATATTTACAATTTTAGAACACACTGCTATCATTTTATTTCTCTTCGGCTCCTTTCTTATAAGTTCACATTGCATACAAACAATTGAATAGAAATATCTCTTCTTGTTACCAGGTTACCTCCTTTAAGTCAAGCTCAGCTCCCATCTCCATCCCTGAGTCACTCCCCCAGACTCTCCATGGCAGTTCTTTCCTCCTCTTGTCCATCAGCATTAGGTCCTCTCAAAGGTCTATACCACAGCTTTTCTCATTTAAAACCCTCAGCCCTAAGAATACTACTGCTTTGATGACGTATTCAACAGCTAAGAGCAGATCATTTGCAGATTTTCTTCCAAATGCAAACTCCTGTTGCTTGATGTGCTTAGGACACGTGAAAATACAGTCAACTTAGAGGACAAACTAAGCTTCCACTAGTGCAGAGAGAAATGATGAAAGAACATATGTTAAAAAATTACCTCTACCCTTTACCATTTGTGTGTCTTTGGACAAGTCACTTAACCTCTCTGACCTTAAGTTTCTTCATCTCTAAAATGATGTTAATAATACTTAACTTCTGTAGTTGTTTTAAGGATTAAATGAAGTAATAATGCACATAAAGCCAGCAACAATGCCTGGCACTTGGTAAATACTCAATAAATATTCTCTCCCCCCCCCCCCCCCTTATCTCTGAGCTCCCATTTGTCTTTTCATATTATCTCCAAAGATTTGGTATTGTCTTCAACTTCTTGTTACTTATTTTACCTGGTAAGTATGTAGTTATTACTTCTATAGGAAGTATTAAATAATTATCACTTCACCTGAGGCTTCACTTACCATCAATATGCAGGTTCTGGTAACTTGTAGTACAGTTTTAATGCTTTCTTTACCAGTCATCCTGATGCAGCGAAGACAGGATTTCAGGAAAGTTTGTTTGCTTTTGAATCCATATTTTCTAAGCATTTTTCTTAATGAATAGTGGTTTTTGCTTGAATTCTCCAAAGATCTATTTAATAAAGATAATTTATTTAGAGCCATAAAGTCCTGTATTGACTTGTCTAGTTCATTTTTCTCTCTCTATGGACTGCCCGTGTTGCAGCTAGGCTACTCTCTGTACACAATCTATCCTAAACCATGCTTCACCCATGCTGGACCTCTACTTCTCCTGTGCAGGATGGTTTACCTAAACCAGTGATGGCGAACCTTTTGAGCTCAGCGTGTCAGCATTGTGAAAAACCCTAACTTAACTCTGGTGCCGTGTCACATATAGAAATGTTTTGATATTTGCAACCATAGTAAAACAAAAACTTATATTTTTGATATTTATTTTATATATTTAAATGCCATTTAACAAAGAAAAATCAACCAAAAAAATGAGTTCGCGTGTCACCTCTGACACACGTGTCATAGGTTCGCCATCACTGATCTAAACCATCGCTCTGGTTTGTTCAAGCCTGGCTTAGAAACAGTTATTTAGCTACGCCTAGGAATGTGGTGTCCTCCAAACCATCTTCAAGCTGATCAAGGTGTTACCCTGGTTCACTACACTAAGTGTAGAGTTAATAGGTTTTCTTGGTTTGGAATCCAAGCCTTACTTCAAAATTTATACTTAACCACTCTATCTGCCTTCCTCAGTGTAACATTTGAAACTTCTGCAGACTCAGGAAAGGGTTTTTGAACTGTATATATTATAGGTTTCTGCTGCACTGAAACAAGGCCAAATTACTCCAACTGAGCTCTGTCTAAAATGTCTCTCCCTGATCAAGAAGACCAAGTTTCTAAATGCTTACATTACTGTATCAGAAGAAGTGGCCTTAAAGCAAGCTGAAGAATCAGAGAAAAGATATAAGAAAGGTAAATTTTACTTTGAATTATACTCAATTGTTATATCCTTAGAGAAAGAGTTTCAATTGGATGTCGCAGTCTCCATTTGGCAAGTGAATTTTTTTAACATAAAGCATTCCCTTATTTAAAGAACTTGCCATGTGGTATAATAAAAAATGAGGCGATTGGATATATGATGCTTTTTACTGTCCAATGCAATAATTTCTAACCTGTATTTTTTATTTCTGAAGAAGTATCTTTACCAAGAACTAATAGTTACTAACTAGTATTAATGTGTCCTTATATCTTGAATTAGATACTTCTAGTCTTTTGGCTTTTTAACACAGGTCACTCACTTGGGGATTTAGATGGAATTCCTGTTGCAGTAAAAGACAACTTTAGCACATCTGGCATTGAGACAACATGTGCATCAAACATGTTGAAAGGTAAAGTTTAACTGATCACAGCATTTATTAAAAATAAGAATTTTTCAGTTTAAATTAAAGATAGTAAAGCACCAAGATATTCTCAAACTAATTATATCTATAAAGAAGATACTTAGGATGAAGTATTACATGTTTTCTATTTGCTCTTTCAGAATGCAAAATTATTCTTTAGAGGTAGGCCTACTTAGTGGATTAATGTAATTTAGGAAGTTTTAGCAATCCTATTTAGGAAGACTCAGTAACTGATCACCACAAACACACTAAGCAACCTCTAACTCCCACTTTTTGATAACATAGGAATAGTATGAAGTAGCTGTCATTACCCATCTCTGAAGGATGGTGTGAGAATTTGTTAGCCACTACTGTCCAGTTATTTTTTTTTATTTATTTATTTATTTATTTATTTATTTATTTATTTATTTATATACTAGTGGCCCGGTACACGAAACTCATGCACGGGGGGGGGGGGGGGGGAGGTGGTGGTGGGCCCTCAGCCTGGCCTGCACCCTCTCCAATCTGGAACCCCTGGAAGGATGTCCAACTGCCAGTTTAGGCCCAATCCCAGTTGGACATCCCTTTCGCAGTCTGGGACTGCTGGCTCCTAACCGCTCGCCTGCCTGCCTGATTGCCCCTAACCACTCTGCCTGCTGGCCTGCTCACCCCCACCTGCACCCTCCCCCCCCTCCCCCCCGCTGGCCTGCTAACCTCCAACTGCCACACCCCCCCCCCCCGGCTGGCCTGATCACCCACAACTGCCCTCCCCTCTTGGCCCCTAACCGCCTCTACCTCGGCCCCACCACCATGGCTTTGTCCAGAAGGTCTCCTGGAAGGTCTCCCAGTCTAATTAACATAGTACCCTTTTATTAGTATATATATATATTTTTTTTTTTTAATTGACTTTTTACAGAGAGGAAGGGAGAGGGATAGAGAGTTAGAAACATTGATGAGAAACATCGATCAGCTGCCTCCTGCATACCCCCTACTGGGGATGTGCCTTCAACCAAGGTACATGCCCCTGACCAGAATCAAACCTGGGACCTTTCAGTCCGCAGGCCGACGCTCTATCCACTGAGCCAAACCGGTTAGAGCAGTCCTGTTATTTTTTATTTTTTGACTCCTGTACCTCTTAATATCATTACTAGAGGCCCGGTGCATGAAATTTGTGCACGGAGGAGGGGGAAGTCCCTCAGCCTGTACCCTCTTACAATCCGGGACCCCTCGGGGAATGTCTGACTGCTGGTTTAGGCCCGATCCCACAGGGCAGTCAGACATCCCTCTCACAATCCAGGGACAGCTGGCTCCTAACTGCTGGCCTGCCTGCCTGCCTGCCTGATCACCCCTAACCCCTCTGCCTGCCTGCCTGATCGCCCCTAAACCCTCTGCCTGACTGCCTGATTGCTCCTAAACACTCGCCTGCCTGCCTGTCTGTTTGCCCCTAACCACTCGCCTGCCTGTCTGATCACCCCTAATCATTCGCCTGTCTGCCTGATCGCCCCTAACCACTCTGCCTGCCTGCCTGATTGCCCCTAACTGCTCACCTGCCTGCCTGATCGCCCTTAACCACCTCTGCCTTGGCCCCCGCTGCCGTGGCTTCATCCGGAAGGACGTCCGAAATGACATCCAGAAGGTTGTTCATAAATTAGCATATTATGCTTTTATTATTATATTTATTTGAGTATTATGTTTAGTTTTATTCTTTACAGTTTAGTAAGTCAAAAAGGAATCACGTTTATCAGTATACTTGGATCCTAGAAAGAACATGAAATGGGAAAAGGTTATTGAGAGTACTGTATACTAAAAGTAATATTCTGAGGTATGTGCATAGGTTCCTCTGATAGGTGGATTGTTGTTAATTGTTTTTGAATATACACTACATGGAGAGAATTTTAATTAACAATAAAAATCTATTTCTGACTGGAAATGGATAAAAACCACTGTGATATGGCATCATCTGAGAAGAAAAAGTCAATCAAAAATATGATTTGTGATTAGTGTCAAATGAATTAGGTACACCTTTGTCATTCAATATTTTGCAGGACTGTTAAAGTAGGTATTTTTATGTTATAAAAATCGTGAATATAGACTGTCTTTGGAAAACATATAGCATTCAGCAATAGAAAAAATTAACTTTAGGAATAAAGTACAACCTACTAGTCAAATTAAGAATAATTAACACATGTCAATACAAATTGCTTAATTGCAGTTTAAAATCTTGTTTCTTTAATATGTTTTATACGTTCACTGTTGTTGTTGTTTTTTCCTGTAATAAAAATTGGTGAATTTTTTTCAGGTTATGTACCACCTTATAATGCCACAGTAGTTCAGAAGCTGTTGGATCAGGGAGCTTTACTAATGGGAAAAACAAACTTAGATGAATTTGCTATGGGGTAAGTAAAATTGAAATTCTCTTCTCTCGTATTTCTTCCATCTGTCTTTAATTTCATTATGTAGCTCCCTAAAATTATTGAGGTGATTTTTTGAGGATTCTAATGCCAGTTTCTCATTCCCTTTGTGAGATTTTGCTCTACTGTCTAATACATATATCATCATATCTCATTTTAGTTTTAGTTTGCATTTCCCTGATGACCAATGTTAAATATTACGTGGTTTGCCACCCATATATCTTCTTTGTTGAAGAATCTATTCAAATCTTTTGCCTCCCACCTTTTTTTTTTTTTTTTTAGTTGGGTTGTTTATCTTATTGAGTTGTAAGAGTTCTTTCATATAGTCTGGATTCAAACCCATTATCATACAGGTGATTTGAAAATATTTTCTCCAATCTCTGACTTGTCTTTTCATTGTTTTGGCATTTAGTAAATACATATTGAATAGATTAATCCATGGGACTAAACTCAAGCATAGGTTATTAGGCATTGCCTTGAATAGCTGATCAAAATGAATATCAATGAGGGTGAAGTGAACATCATGTACCTCCAGCTGTGATTCCCTAAGAGGAACACACCATCATTTATGCAACTTTCCTATCCTAAAGTAATAATAAGGAAACAAAAGACAAATCTGAAATTAGAAACATTCTATTAAGTGTCATTATCTAAAAAGCATAGGAAGGCTGTGAAAATGTTCTAGATTAAAAGAAGTTAAAGAACATAAAACCCAAAACTTAAAGAAGAAAATGTAGGAGAAAATCTTTATGACCTTGAGTTAGCCAGAAATTTTTGAGGACACATAAAGTACAATTTCCTATCTAATAAAAGAGAAAAATGGTAATTGGCGTACGATGATACCCTTTTCATTGGCTAATCAGGGCTATATGCAAATTAACTGCCAACTATGATTGGCAGTTAACTGCCAACTAAGATTGGCAGTTAACTGCCAACAAGATGGCAGTTAATTTGCATATGTAGGCACAATGCAGGGAGGGGAAAGGGAAAGCAGGAAGAAGCCCCCTGCCACTGACAGTGATCGGAAACCCAGGGGGGAGCTAAGAGCTGGGGGGCAGGGCAAAGGCGGCCCTGGGGCCGCCTTTGCCCTGCCCCCCAGCCATGATCGGAAAATCAGGTGCCTTTGCCGCCCTGGCCAGTGATAGCAGGAAGTAGGGGTGGAGCCAGCAATGGGAGCTGGGCACGGTCGAAGCTGGCAGTCCCAGGAGCTAGGGGTCCCTTGCCTGGGCCTAAAGCGGAGCCCACGATCGCGGGGCCGCTGCAGCTGCGGGTCCCCGCTGCCCGGGACGAACGCCTAGGCCAGAGGTGTTAGGTTTGGGCAGGGGCAGAGCCTGCAACCGCGGGGAGCTGGGGGTCCCCTGCCCAGGCCTGACACCTCTGCCAGAGGCCTCAGGCCTGGTCAAGGGGCCGATCCGGTGATTGGTGATCGGAGGGTGATGAGGGTCAACTCCTCTGGCCGAGGCATCAGGCCTGGGTGGGGGGCGGAGCCGGGGATTGGGGGGATATGATGGTCCCCTTGCCCAGGCCTGAAGCCTGGGTCAGAGGCGTCAGGCTTGGGCAGGGGGTGGAGCAAGCGATCAGAGGGAGATGGGGGTCCCATGCCCAGGCATGATTCCTGGGCCAGAGGCCTCAGGCCTGGGCGGGGGCCAGAGCCAGTGATCAGGGGGAGATGGGGGTCCCCTGTCCAAACCTGACACCTCTGGCGGAGGTGTCAGGCCTGGGCAAGGGGCCGATCCTGCGATTGGAGGGTGATGGGGGTCAACGCCTGAGGGCTCCCAGTATGTGAGAGGGGGCAGGCTGGGCTGAGGGACACTCCCCTCCCCACACACACACACACACACACACACACACACACACACACCCAGTGCACGAATTTCGTGCACCGGGCCCCTAGTTTATAAAATAAAAAATTGATGGTTTGGACTTCATTAAAATTAGTAAGTTCTGTACTTGGAAATATACTGTTTAAAAATGAAAAACAACTACAGACTGAAAGAAAATACTTGCATTACATATGTCTGAGAAAGAACATGCATCCAGTATATATAGACCCTTTCCCAACGCACTAAGAAAACAACTCAGTTTTTCTTGTAATGGGTAAAAGATGTAAGCAGACATTTCATTAAAGAAGATATACAGTTGGCAAATAAACACATAAGAAATGCATCATGTTAAGGAAATGCAAATAAAAAACACAGTGAGATACTTATACCTATTAGAATGGCTTAAAAAATGAAAATGAGAATATCAAGTGCTGACAAGGGTAAAGAACAATTGGATTTCTCATACATTGCTGGTAGGGAATTCAAAATGGTGTCACCGTTTTAGAAAATAGTTTGGCAGTGTATTATAAAATTAAACACACTGACCATATGACCCAACAATCTCAGTCAAGAGGTGAAGACTTATGTTTACACAAAAGCACTGTCTTTGGCCTTTCAGTACAATATTTATTGTGACTTTATTCAAATTGCCAAAAACTGGAAAAAACTCAATGTTCATTGGCTAGTGAATGATTTAAAAAGTAAAAAAAAAAAAAAAGAGGCTTAAGAGACAATGATAACTAACTGTAGTACCTGCCTCTAGATCTGCTTCTGTACTGGGAGGGCGTAAAATGCTATAAAGGACATTATTGGATCAGCTGACAAAAGTGGATTATATACATTAAATTAGATAAAAGCATATTAATGTTAAATTTACTGATATTGATAACTGTACTGTCCTATATAATAAAGAGCTAAAATGCAAATTAGACCAAACAGCAGAACGACCCTCTGGATGACCTTCCAGACGAAGCCCGGGCTGCAAGGCCGAGCTCCTTGCACGAATTTCGTGCACCGGGCCCCTAGTGACTATATGAGAGAATGCCCTAATCTTCGGAAATACATACTGAGTACATACTAAAGTATTTAGGACTAAAGGGCCATAGCAATATAATTTACCCTTAAATGGGTCAGAAAAAAAAGTGTATGGACACACATACACAGAGCATACAAATGATAAAATAAATAAGGTCAGATGTTAACAGTAGGTGAATCTGGGTAAAGGGTGTAAAGTGCTTTTCATGCTATTTTTATTTTTATAATTTTTCTGTATGATTGAAATTATTTCAAAATTTTAAAAAAATAAGTTACTAGTATTCTACTTATAATGCTTTTCTTAAAACTTCTGATTAAAAGAGGGATTCCTTTAAAAGACTTTGTGTTAACCGTTTGAATGTTTGTGACACTACAACCAGAAGACCTTAATTTACAAGGGAAATCATCTTAAACTGAATTAGATTATCAACTGGGATATAAATCTTCATTTCTTAGTAGACTAGTTTTCTCTACTTTCTATCACAAATGCTCTTACTTTCTATTCTCCACTCCTCAACTATCTATTTGAATAAAACTACATCTAAGCAGGCTTCCTATCTTTTCCAATTCAGTTTACAGTGGATTATACAGTGTCGGAAGCAAATAATAATCAGAAGATGAAATTTTCACATAAAATGAAAGTTTTATTAGATATCTTTCTTCACTTCTTCATCTCAGATCTGGTAGCACAGATGGTATATTCGGACCAGTTAAAAACCCCTGGAGTTATTCAAAACAGTACAGAGAAAAGAGGAAGCAGAAACCCCATGGTGAGAACGAGGAGACAAATTGGCTTATAACTGGAGGAAGCTCCGGAGGGAGTGCAGCCGCCGTATCAGCGTTCACATGCTTTGCGTAAGATGTTTTTTCTATCTGTACTTTAAAACCTAACCTGGTACAAATAGTCATAAATTATAGGCAAAATCCAACAATAGGCAAGTTCATACTTTGGTATTTCATATATATATATACACACACACACACACACACACACACATATTTTATTGATTTCAGAGAGGAAGGGAGAGGAAGAACAATAGAAACATCAATGTTGAGAATCATTGATTGACTGTCTCCTGCACCCCCTACTGGGGATCGAGCCCTCAGCCCTGGCACGTGTCCTGCCCAGGAATCAAACTGTGACTTCCTGGTTCATAGGTTGACTATCAACCATTGAACCATACCAATTGGGCAATACCTCAGTATTTTTATTCCTTTTTAGTGAGCTATTTGTGTCCAGAGGTATATCAAAATTATATCTTATTAATACATGTAACTATACAGTACACTTACGTGCATTTTATACATTTAACTTTAAGATAACATTTAGCCTTGGCCAGCATTGGTCAGTGGTTAGAGCATCAGCATGTGCACCGGAGTGTCTCAGATTCAATTCCCGGTCAAGGGCATATACCTGGGTTTCAGGTTTGATCCCCACCACCAGTTGAGACGCATGTAGGAAGCAATCGATGTGTCTCTCTCTCCTCTCTCTCACCCTCTTCCCTCTTCCTTCCACTCTCTTTAAAATCAATGGAAAAAATATCCTTACCCCTCAGATGAGGATTAAAAAAAATAATAATAATATAACATTTAAAGTCTTCCTGTATAGTATCTGGTTCTCTTAAAAACATGAGTTTATGGATCTTGCAGAATAAACCAGTTAGCATAAATGGACTTCATTGAATTTCATTTTCTAAATAATTTATTTGGGTATCTGGTTACTGATTGTACAGATATTTAAGTACTAACATACTGTGGCTTTAGCTGAGTGCTGCTGAGCTAAATTGTTAACTATGGTTTATCCTTCACCTAATTCTGACTTTTGCCCCCCCAAAAAGGAAAGAAAAAAATGCTCCTAATATATACCAATGGAATATTTAAATGTGTTTTTATCAATCAGCAACTAAAAATATATATCAGTAAGTAAAGGTTTTTCAAGTTTGTAGGGAGCTGATTTGTTCAACTGTCACACTTTGTATTTGGAAAGCATCAATCATGCTTTATCTCTTAAGTCCCATTTGTAAAGCATTTCCTAACCATCTAAGGAAGAGTAAATAAATATTGCTGTTATTATAGTTCTCTTTCCTTAATTATCCACTGTAAGCTCTTTCAGGGACATTGCAAGCAATAAATTATATTTTTAGAGCTATAAGGATTTATTAGACTCTACAGATTTTTTTTTTAGTTTCCCTGGAATCTTGTTAACAAGTAAAACCATTTCATTTTATCTCTGTGAAATTTTATAGCACTGCATTAATATTAATGAGAGTTCTGATAAGTTAGGCCTGCCAGATTAGGTGCTCTTTCCTATCCTCATCCCCATTCAGTGTTCATCTTTCTGAATGAGCTTTGAGAAGATGGCATTTTGACACATATTTCCTATGGAAATGCAAGTTTTACTTTACATAGCTGTCAGTGAATCCTAATAAGAAAATGTATCGTTTTAGAAATTGGGAAAGCAACAGTCTGATTTTGTGACTCAAATGGACTTGGTAAGAAAGGCATCTAATTTGCATTTTCCGTAGAACACAAGAGCCATGTGACTGGTAGGAGCCTTGTTTAATCCAAAGCCTCACTCTGGGTGTAGTCAAGAGAAGCACAGACCCAAACTAACTCCAGATTGAATGGGTCCCAAAATGTCAAGTGTTCTGCTTTATCCCCCCCAGCCCCCCACCTTTTGATTCATTCTTTCTATGATAGTTTTTAAAATGAGATGATCTTGGAATACTATACACCATGAAAAAGAATGAGCTAGAGCCCTGGTGACATGGAAAGACATGTATAGTATGACCTTAGTTTTATTAAAAGTAATAATTATATATGTATATATGTATGTTAGTTGCATGGAAGTGTCTGGATGAATGTATATTAAAATTGATAACTAGATTTTTATCAGGGTGATTATAAGAGAAATTTTACTCTATGTACATCATACAGTAGGATATTTTAATTTTTCCAGTAGCCATGTACACTTTTCTAATTAGAAAAACTGTTTTTCTGAAACAGTTTTTAAATGTTTTTAATTTTTGATTGTAAAATATATATAACATAAAATTTACCATCTTAATAACCATTTTTGTGCAGTTCAGTAGTGTTAAATACATTCACATTGTTGTGCAACCAATCTCCAGAACTTTTTTCACTTGCAAAACTGAAACTTCGTACCCATTATACAACAGCTCACCATTTGCCTGTCCCCCAGTCGCTGCCAACCATTCTTCTCCTTTCTGTCTCTATGAATTTGACTACTCTAAGTATCACATGTAAGTGAAATTATGCAGGTTTTTGTGATGACTTATTTTACCTAGTATTATGTCCTCAAAGTTAGTTTTTGTGGGAGTTTTTGTTGCTTAATAAGAAAAGCATATTCTCTATGGGTAACTGGGCAAAACAATGAGTAGACACTTCATAGTTGGGTAATACAAACACAAATAAATGTGAAAAATTATTTTAAAATATACATTTACAGAGCTTTTTGGTTATCACTTTAACCATATTTTAAGAACTGTTAGTACTCAGTGGAACAATGAAACATTAAACACAATTTGATTCACTGCAATTGAGAATATAAATTGGTACAACTTTTCTAATGAGTAATTTGACTGTATATATTAAGAACTTATAATAACAGGCAGACTCTTTGGCCCATTAACTCTATTTCTTAGAAGCTAACTTAAAAAATAATCAGATATATGGGCAAAGGTTTATGTTTAAAGGAGTTTATTACAAAGTAATTTATGATGCAGTTGTTATTCTAGTTGGCAACAACATAATGTTTAAATAAATTAAAATACATTTCTACCCATAATTCTAAATGGGGTAGTAGATGGGCTGTATCTGAATTTCTGAGGAGTATTCAGTTGTTAAAAGCATACTGTAAGATCTCCATTAAAGGAAGGTATAAGATTTGTATGTATATTGATAAGAGAATGTGCTTTAAAATATTGGGAATTGCCAACTGAGATGATAGAGTATTATACATACAGTATTATACAGTAATTTTAATGATCTAATAAAAGGCTCATGATTAGCAAAAAAGAGATAGAAACTTATGATTATAGAATAACCTGAAGTATGAAAGAGAAATGCATTTTTAAAAAGACTTGAATATGCCACATATTAACAGTGTTTGCCTTAGGATGGTGGAATATTTTGTTACCTCTTATCTTTTTCTATACTTTAATAATTCTCTGAGATAAGCATGTTTTACTTTTATATGATCAGCAGGAAATACAGTTTTAAAATATACATTTTAAAAGGTAGATTCCAAATGTAAATAGAGATATGTCATTCTTCTAAAGAGAATTCCATTTAAATTCCAGGGCTTTAGGATCAGATACAGGAGGATCAACCAGAAATCCTGCTGCCCACTGTGGAGTTGTTGGTTTAAAACCAAGCTATGGCTTAGTTTCCCGTCACGGTCTCATTCCCCTGGTGAATTCAATGGATGTGCCAGGAATCTTAACCAGATGCGTGGATGATGCAGCAACTGTGTTGGGTATTTATATGATTCCATGTAGTTTGAAAATGTTACAATTTCACTGTAAAACAATGATGTCTGTCACTTCCAAGTATTTTTCTTTACAGGTGTACTGGCTGGGCATGACTGCAAAGATTCGACCACAGTACAAGATCCTGTTAAATCATTTATACTTCCCAGTTTGACAGATGTAAGCAAACTATGTATAGGAATTCCCAAGGTAATTCTTCCCTTTCATTACTTTACAGAAATACTGCCATGTCACATACACAGCACAGATTTGGGAAACAGATTGGTTAGGTTTGAATCCTTGCTCTTCCTTTTATTAGCTACTAGAGGCCTGATACATGAAAATTCGTGCAAGAGTAGGCCTTCCTTCCCCTGGTTGCCAGCACTGGCTTCCCTCTGGCACCCAGGACCCTGGCTTCCCTCCTCTGGTCACCAGCAGGCACCCAGGACCCGGGCTGCTTCCCTCCTCCAGCCGCTCACAGGCACCCAGGACACCAGCTTGCTTCCCTCTTCTGGCCACCTGCACACATCTGGGACCCGGGCTGGCTTCCCTCAGGCTACCCGCAGGCACCCGGGACCAGGCTGGCTTCCCTCCAGCCCTGGCTTCATTAGGAAGGACGTCCGGAATGATGTACGGAAAACATCTGGTCCAATTAGTATATTACCCTTTTATTATTATAGACTAGAGGCCCGGTGCACAAAAATTTATGCACTCGGGGAGGGGGGCGGTCCCCTCAGCCCGGCCTGTGCTCTCTCGCAGTCTGGGACCCCTCGGGGGATTGGGCCTAAGCTGGCAGTCAGACATCCCTCTGGCAGCCTGGCAGCCCTCGAGGGATGTCCACTTGTCAGCGGGAGTAGGCCTAAGCTGCAGTCGGACATCCTTAGCACTGCTGAGGAGGCGGAAGAGGCTCCCACCACCACCGCTGTACTGGCAGCCATCAGCCTGGCTTGTGGCTGAGCAGAGCTCCCCCATGTGGGAGCGCACTGACCACCAGAGGGCAGCTCCTGCATTGAGCGTCTGCCCCCTGGTGGTCAGTATGCGTCATAGTGACCAGTCATTCCCAGTCTTTCTGCTGTTAGGGTCAGTTTGCATACTACCCCTTTACTATATAGGATAGAGGCCTGGTGCATGGGTGAGGGCCGGCTGGTTTGACTTGAAGGGTGTCCCGGATCAGGGTGGGGGTCCTGCTTGGGTGCCTGGCCAGCCTGGATGAGGGGATGATGGCTGTTTTCAGGCTGGCCACACCCCCTTTAAGGTTGGGGTCCCCACTGGGGTGCCTGGCCAGTCTGGGTGAGGGGCTGAGGGCTGTTTTCAGGCTGGCTGGCGGCTGAAGCTCCCATCCTCTCCTTTTTTTTTTTTTTTTATTCTGGGATTTATTTACCTTATATAATTGAAACATTGTTGCAGTCACTGGAGCTGAGAGCCAGCTCCAGCTCTGAAGCCACGGCCAGCTGAAAGCAGGTATCTGGGGTTTGTTTAGCTTCTATAATTGAAACTCTGTTGCTTTCGGAGCTCAGAGCCGGGCCGCGGCAGGTAGGGAACCTTGGCTTCCTCCATCACTGGAGCAAGCAAGCCTCATGCTCGCTTCAACTGCATGGCTGCCGGCCACCGGCCACCATCTTTGCTGGCAGTTAATTTGCATATCACCCTGATTAGCCAATGGGAAGTGTAGCGGAAGTATGGTCAATTACCCTTTTTGTCTTTTATTAGATTAGATGTATAACCTGAGCACACATGGTTTAATCTCTCTAAGCTCAATTTCCCAATCTGTGAAATGGGGATAATAACTATGATTTCAGAGAATGGTGAAGTTTGAATTAGATAATCATCATAGGGATATAATACAGAGCATGGTGACTATCTATAATAATAAACGCATAATATGCTAATTAGACCAGATGAAGCTGGGGCTGGGGCTGTGAGGGAAGCCTGGGTCCCAGGTGCCTGCCAGCGGCCAGAGGGAAGCCTGGGAACCGGGTGCCAGAGAGAAGCTAGTGCCGGCAGCCAGGAGAAAGAAGGCCTACTCTTGCACGAATTTCTTACATCAGGCCTCTAGTAGTTAATAATACTATATAGCATGTTTGAAAGTTGCTAAGAGAGTAGATCTTTAAAGTTCTAATCACAAGCAAAAAAAACTATGGTGACAGATGATAACTAGACCTATTGTGGTGATCATTTCTTAATACATTTCTTAAATATCAAATCATGATGTACACCTGAAATTAATGTAATATTATGTTGTAAACTATTAAACCTCAATAAAAAGAATTAGATAATCATGTTAACACATTGCAGACCAGTGGCCAGGTAAGTTTCTATTGAATGAGTACAAAAAACGTTTTATATAATGTTAAAGGCATGCTTTAAAATTAAATACCCATTGCATTTTTTTTAATTAAATCTTTATTGTTCAGATTATTACATTTGTTCCTCTTTTTTCCCCCCATAACTCCCCTCCTCCCAGTTCCCGCCCCACCCTCCACCCTCATTCCCCACCCACTGTCCTCATCCATAGGTGCACGATTTTTGTCCAGTCTCTTCCCGCATCTACCACACCCCTTTCCCCCCCAAGAATAGTCAGTCCATTCCCTTTCTATGTCCCTGATTCTATCATGTTCACCAGATTATTCACTTGATTCTTAGATTCACTTGTTGATAGATGCATGTTTGTTGTTCATAATTTGTATCTTTCCCTTTTTCTTTTTCTTCCTCTTCTTAAAGGATACCTTTCAGCATTTCATATCATACTGGTTTGGTGGTGATGAACTCCTTTAGCTTTTCCTTATCTGTGAAGCTCTTTATCTGACCTTCAGTTCTGAATGATAGCTTTGCTGGATAAAGTAACCTTGGTTGTAGGTTCTTGGTATTCATCACTTTGAATATTTCTTGCCATTCCCTTCTGGCCTGCAAAGTTTCTGTTGAGAAATCAGCTGACAGTCGTATGGGTACTCCCTTGTAGGTAACTGAGTTTCTTTCTCTTGCTGCTTTTAAGATTCTCTCTTTGTCTTTTGCTCTTGGCATTTTAATTATGATGTGTCTTGGTGTGGTCCTCTTTGGATTCCTTTTGTTTGGGGTTCTCTGCGCTTCCTGGACCTGTAAGTCTATTTCTTTCACCAGGTGGGGGAAGTTTTCTGTCATTATTTCTTCAAATAGGTTTTCAATATCTTGGTCTCTCTCATCTTCTGGCACCCCCATAATTCTGATGTTGGTATGCTTGAAGCTGTCCCAGAGGCTCCTTACACTTTCTTCGTATTTTCGGATTCTTTTTTCATTTTGCTTTTCTGGTTGGGTGTTTTTTGCTTCTTCGCATTTCAAATCTTTGCCTTGATTCTTGGGATCCTCTTGTCTGCTGTTGGGAGTCTGTATAGTATTCGTTATTTCAGTCCGTGTATGCTTAATTTCTAGCTGGTTTTTTATCATAACATCGAGGGTCTCATTAGATTTCTTGAGGATCTCACTACATTTATCGGCGGCTTCTAGACAGTTCTTGAGAGACCTTAAAAGTGTGGTTCTGAACTCAATATCCTCCATTGACAGTTTTGTCCTGTTTCTTTGTCTCCGCATTTTTTATGCTTTCTTGGTACACCCCCTAGTGGTCTTTGTGCTCAGTCTTGTTGTAGTTAAGCCTTGATTGTTGTTGGCAATACCGGGGGTGATTTGACCTCCAGGCTAACTGGCTATGAGAGCCCGCTGTGTCTGCAGTGGGAGAGCTTCTGTGCTGGATCTCTAGGGCGGTGCTAATCTAGCGTTTGCCTGAGGCTATCCGGCAAATGGCTCTGTGCAGGGCTTGGGCGGGGCGGGTCCCTGGGGATCTACAGGGCGGGCAGGAGCGAGCAGTTATGGCTGCTCTCAGTTCCGTGCCTAGGGGCTCTGCCTCACCGAGTCCCAGCTACCGCTGCAAACCTCGGAGAGAAAGCTGCCTTTGAGTTCTGACTGAAGCCAGACAGTCCCGCTTCTCCTGTTTGAGTCTGGGTCCCTAGAGACTCGCCGGGATCTGGAGCTCAGAGAGTCTGAAACTCCCTCCCGATTGAAAACAACAACCGCGCCCTCCGCCGCCAGCCTGCTCGCGCACACTCCGCACCTGAGTATTTCACTTCAGCACTGCGCCTCCTCTGAGTCTGGGTATGATATTCTCTTTCCTCCTAGTTGTAGAATTTCCATTCAGCCAGCCGTCCTGTGGTTCTGGATAATGTCCGTTCCGTCTTTAGTTGTTTTTCTGAAGTGGTTGTTCGAGGCAGCAATCTCCGGCGTTAACCTATGCCGCCATCTTGGTTTCTATCCTTGCGATTCCGAGATCTCTGTGTTTACCTCCATGTTTCTTTGGTGGCTTCTGCATACTCAGCAAAGGCCATTTCTGAAGAGGAGTAGAAGCGAAGTTCTAAATTTAGTACCGTCCGCGGGAGCCGGCATACCTTTAAACCCACCCATTGCATTTTGAAGTTATTTATTACATGTTCTTACAAGCTAATATCTTTTTAAAGTATGATACTTTGTAAAACACTGTGTAATATGAAGCAAGAATTCTCGTGATCCGTCTGCAATGTGTTAAGCAAGGGTCTGTAAGATTTTTCTATAAAGTATCAGTTAGTAAATATTTTAGGCTTTGTGGGCCATGCAGTTTGTCATAACTACTTAACTCTGCCACTGTAGTAGTGTGAAAGCAGCTATAGACTGTATGTAAGCAAAGGAGTGTGACTGTGTTCTAATAAAACTTTATTTTCAAAAATAGTTATCAAGTCACATCTGACTGATGGGCCTAATTTATTAATCCCTGATGTAAAGGGCAAGATATACTTTGCATAGTAAAGGATCAATAAATGTCACTGACATTACTATTATTAGTATTACTACTATATTTATTATGGTAGCAATTAAGTAATCCATACATGAAAGTAAATATATTGAATTACTGACCTTCAAGCTTAGCAGTAGTTTTTTTTTAATCCTCACCCAAGGATATGTTTATTGATTTTAGAGAGAAAGGAAGGGAGGTAGTGAGAAAGACAAAGAAACATCAATGTGAGAGAGACATTAATCAGTTGCCTCCCATACATGCCCCAGCCCAGAATCTAACCCACAACCTAGGTATGTGCCTGGACTGGGATCAAACTCCCAACCTCTTTGGTGTACAGGATGACACTCCAACTAACTGAGCCACCCAGTCAGGGCAACAGTAATTTTTTGGATGATTTTTTGTTGTGGGAGACTGTCCTATGTATTGTAAGATGTTTAGCAGCATCACTGCCTCTACTTCTATAGGTAGCACCCCACCATACTACAGTCCCACAACCAAGAATGTTGCAGATATTACCAGTGTCCCCGCTTGACAGGAGGAGGATAAACTTGCCCCCAGTTGAGACCACTGCTATAGGGAAATTCTACTTTCTTTAAAATCTTCAATTAAGGTCATAGCTGTGCCTTCTTTTAAGGGCCTAGAGAAAGCACAGGTTGTAGAAACAGACGTAGTACAGAATCCTAGATCCTCTACGTACCTGCTCTGTAATATTAGTAAAGTTACTTAACTTCTCTAGTCTCTATATTTTTTATTAATAAATTGAAAACACCTATATTATGGGATTATTAAAAGCATTAAAGTAGAAAAGCTTTGAAAAGCATCTAGCAGGGTACCTGGTATATAATAAACATTTAACAATTATAAGGTCTCCAACCAAATCGCTAATCTTGACTATTGTTAAAGAGCTCACTCCTGTCTAAAACTGTGCTTGTCGTGCCATGAACACTCTTAAATTAGTTTAATCTTTCTGGCTACCTACTAGCAATTTAATCAAATTTCTAATGTATTGTCAAAGGTCCTGGAGTACAAATTTTTATAAATCATCAATACAGATGTTCTAATTCTGTTTTTTAACTTTTTCCAATAAGGAATATCTTGTACCAGAATTATCGAGTGAAGTACAATCTCTCTGGTCCGAAGCTGCTAAGCTGTTTGAGTCTGAGGGGGCCAAAGTAATTGAAGTGTCTCTGCCTCACACCAGTTATTCAATTGTCTGCTACCATGTATTGTGTACATCAGAAGTGGCATCGAATATGGCAAGATTTGATGGGCTAGAGTATGGTAAGATGGTTGTGTTAAGGTAGTTGTCTCAACATTTGAAAGGTTCACTTTTTAGTGGCAATATATGTATATTGCCCAAGATAGTGTTGATGATTTAGAAAAGTAAATCAGTGAATCATTTAGCATTATACTTACACTATTTATCATTAATATCTCTGTGTGTTCAATTCACTTTTCTGGACTGAATACCTTGAAGAGATAGTATCTTATCTTTGTATTTTCAGTTCATCTAATGTAGTGCTTAGCACATGGTAGATGCTCAGTAAACATTTCAATGAACGAACAAATGAGGAAGTGAACAAATAGTGTCTTCCTCTTGGTTATTTTCTTTTGTCTCCTTGAATGCTGACTGGCCAATCACTCACAAGGCAGATAAAGAAGGGAAACCAGGAAGGACAATCCACAATTTTTCTATTGGTCACATATGTAAATTTAGGTCTGTTTTTCAACCAAAACTTCCTTCTTAAGTAATGTTTATCTCTTTTTGGTTTTCAGGTCACCGATGTGACATTAATGTGTCTACTGAAGCCATGTATGCTGCAACCAGACGAGAAGGCTTTAATGATGTGGTGAGAGGAAGAATTCTCTCAGGAAACTTTTTCTTATTAAAAGAGTAAGATAATTCATGTCCCTGTTTGGGCACAAAAAAAAAAAAGAGTAAGATAATTAGTTTAGGAATTTTCCCTATTCTTAAAAACTCAACAGTAAAGTAGTAGCAGATCTTATAAGTTGAAATATTTGCTAAAGAAGCAAAATCTTTATGATTTTAATTAGAAATCAATTAAAGGCTTATTTATGATACTTTTAGGTTTCTAATCAAAAACAAACAAATGGGAAGTTTTAGTTAAATGATTAGTAAAAACTAAGTAGGAAGCCCTGAGGGATTTTGGCCTCATTAAATGTCCCCTGACTGTTAGTGCCACATTGGCTTATGGCTGTTAGAGCCTTAAGTAGTTACTTTGGTGTCCCTTGAGAAAAATTTAGTGAATCAACTTAGTTTTCCCTTCCACTATGCCAGTGATGGCAAACCTATGACACACGTGTCAGAGGTGACACGCAAACTCATTTTTTTTGGTTGATTTTTCTTTGTTAAATGGCATTTAAATATATAAAATAAATATCAAAAATATGTCTTTGTTTTACTATGGTTGCAAATATCAAAAAATTTCTATATGTGACACGGCACCAGAGTTAAGTTAGGGTTTTTCAAAATGCTGACACACTGAGCTCAAAAGGTTCGCCATCACTGCACTATGCACCTGTTTGCTCCAAGAAAGAATTCCAAATTACTATGACTCCTACCTAGATAGTCTTCAATATAAGTTTATTGACCATCTTGTGAAGGCATTATTCTAAATGAAATAAGAAAAAGATAAATACGATATCATCTCACTAACATGTGGAGTCTTTAAAATAAATAAATAAATAAATAAATAAATAAATAAATAAATAAATAAATAAGAAAAAGCCAAACTCATAGAAACAGAGTAGAATTGTGGTTGCCAGGGGTTGGGGCTGGGGGAAATGGGGAGATGTTGGCCAAAGGGTACAAACTTCCAGTGATCAGATGAATAAGTTCTGGGGATCTAAAGTCCATCATATGTACCGTAGTTAACAGTACTGTATTATATACTTGAAAGTTGGTAAGGGAGCAGATCTTAAATGTTCTCACCACACTCAAGCAATCCCTTGAGCTCTTAGTGCTACTTATTCCTATCCAATACTCTGCTCTGGCAAATTGTGGCTGTCTGCCTCTCCAAACTTTCCATCTTCCTCTTTAACCCAGAGCCCCATTTCCCCACTCTTAAGCTCTTTTCAGGTTCTGCCTCTCTGGGCTCAGGCCTGAAAACTGCCTCCAGGCGTTACTCTAGGGCAGCGGTTCTCAACCTGTGGGTCGCGACCCCTTTCACAGGGGTCGCCTAAGACCATCGGAAAACACATATATAATTACATATTGTTCTTGTGATTAATCACTATGCTTTAATTATGTTCAATTTGTAACAATGAAATTGGGGGTCACCACAACATGAGGAACTGTATTAAAGGGTCGCGGGATTAGGAAGGTTGAGAACCACTGCTCTAGGAAAAATCAAAGAGCTTTTCACATACTTGCTTCTCTTCACTGAGAGCTCCCTCTTCTGAATGCCTGTCGTCTAAGGTCTGAAAATGGTAGTTTCCTTTTGTCTTGTTTTCTGGTTGTTTAATATGGCATCATTGATGGAAGCAGAAGTTCTGCTTTTGAACGTATTTAAAGGAGGAAGAAATTTCATAGAGAACAGAAATATTTGTTCTTTTATAAAATTCAGGTTTGGGAATGCTGTTAATACATTATTTAAGCCACCAACTGTGATTGTTGTATAAGTTACAGGCAATGTTTGCATTCTTCTCTATAGACACTGTGGTCAAATGATAGCAAGGACATCTGACAGTTCTAGAGCATTCTTTTAGGGTAAAAGATTTTTACGTTTTTATCTCATTGTATTTGGTTTGCAGTAAGACTGGAGTTGTGATATCCATTTTTACAGGTGAGGAAACTGAAGTTAGGATAGTAAGTACTTTTGCCAGCCTTCATTAGTTTCAGGAGGATTTAAAGAGCCTTTTCTTTTCCCTTTCTTTGCATAATTGACTTATACTAACTCCTATGTCTGGCTAATTCCTTAATCTTTTCAGTAAAGTAAGCATCTTTTCTTGAATTGCACATTTCCATTCTGGGCTGTGCCTATCCACAAAATACAAAATTGCAAACATAGCATACTTTCCCTGGTTCCTGTTTGCAGAGCCTGTTTTCTAATGTCTAATTCTAATGACATGTTAGAATTTTGCAAAACTTCAGTGTCCTGATAATTAGTTATTATACTATAGATGAATTAGACATTATAATAGAAAGAGGATTAAACTGAGCCTCCAGGAACCCAGTTCTAGACTTTCCTCTACCACTGCCAATCTCTGCAACCTCTGCGAAGTTATTTAATAATTATACTTGATTTTCCTCACCTGAAAATGAATGTTCTGGTTTAACAGTTCCCTGGAAATGTTAATGTTTTATGATTATACTAGAAGCCCGTTGCATGAAGATTCACACAATAGGCCTTCCTTCCCCTGGCTGCTGGCACCAGTTTTCCTCCGGCACCCGGGACCCAGGCCTTTGGTCCGGCCGCAGCGGAGAAGCCAAGCCTCTTCAATCTTCAGTCTTCAGCCATATGCAAATTAATCACCATCTTTGTTGGGTTAATTTGCATAGTCACTCTGATTGGCTGGTGGGTGTAGCGGAGTGACACCAATTTGTATGTTTCTCTTTTATTAGTGTAGATATGCAGAATTGCATCTAGTAGTGAATTCTGATTGATTAAACTATGGGCCTACCAAATTTTCTAATGACATCACAGTTGAACAAAATTCATTTTTATGTGTTGTAGGAATCTAACTCATAAAAGCCAAGAATCCAGTGATTCTTTAACAAGCCTCATGTATGAGAATTGTTCAAAGAAATAAAAAAAAGCCCTTAAAATATCACCAATTTTTTTTCCCACAGAAACTATGAGAATTACTTCGTCAAAGCACAGAAAGTGAGACGACTCATTGCTAATGATTTTGTGAATGTTTTTAACTCTGGAGTGGATGTCTTGCTAACTCCCACCACCTTGAGTGAGGCAGTGCCGTACGTGGAGTTCATCAAAGAAGACAACAGAACACGAAGTGCCCAGGGTGATATTTTTACACAGGCTGTAAATATGGCAGGTGAGGGTTCCTCAAGAATGTTTAGGTTTTCTTTACATTTTTAAATAGGCACTCTGGTCTTCACTTAGCTAGAATGATTCTAGCTAGATCATTCCCTAAAGGCAATTGCTCGTCCTTCTGGAATGCTTAGAAAAGTGTGTCTGTGTGTGTGTGTATGTGTGTGTGTGTGGTGCATGGGCATAGGTACACCCATACTCGGATTCACCACACATACACTTTTTCAGAATCAGTTCACTTAGTAGCGTATTTTTAAACTTTAAAAAAATTTTCAAACCTATGAAAAAGTTGAAAAGTCACATAACGAACACGGCTATGACCTTTGCCTGTATTCACCCTTGTTAACATTTTGCCTCGTTTGCTTTCTCCTTCCTCTTTCTCTCTTTCCCTCTTTCTCTGTCTCTCCCTCTTTCTCCACACACACACTTTTCTAAGTTTCAACATCATGACACTTCATTTTTATCATGAGTCTTCTAAGAATAAAGACATTCTCCTATGTAACCACAGTTCCATTATTCTTACCTAAGAAAACTAACATAAACACTGTACAATAATTTGCCAAATGTAGTCCACTTTTAAGTGTTGCCTTTTAAATTTAAATAATTGAATTTTCTAAATTAATAAAGTTGAGTTATCAATTGTACCAAAAATGTCTTTTATAAGTTGTTTTTTCCTGATATATACATTCATTTATGGTGTCTTTTTTAAATCCTTCAGCTCTCTGTTTTTTAGAACCACATCAGGCTGCATTATAATTCTTAATAGCAATGATCAAACATAGCATAGAACACTCAAGAGGAGATGGAAATTCTGTTCTTACCTGTGCTTTTGGTTATTGTGTTTATTTCTCCCTGATCTGTCAAGATTTTTTGTTTTATCACATCCTTTCTGTTTAAAGAAATTCCTTTAGCCATTTTTTTAGGGTAGGTCTGATGGCAACTAATTCTCTTCGCTCTCTTCCTTTTCATTCTTAAAAATTATTTTTGCTATATATAGGATTCTGTTTTGACAGTTCTTTTCTTTAGCACTTAAAAAAAATGTGCTGCTTTCTTCTGGCCTGCTTATTTCTGATAAGAAACCCCCTACCTTTTAACATTTTTCTTTTAAGTGACATTGACTATTGAAAAATCTAGTTCACTTGTCCTGTAGGATGTCCCCTCCATAATCTGAATTGTCAGATTGTTTCCTTGAGATTGAGTTGAGTCCAACATTTTTGACAGAAATACTACATATTCTTGATGTCAGGAAACAATTAACATTAGTTTGCTCTGCTTTTGGAAACTAAGTTGAACCCTTAGTTAAGGAAGTAACCGCAGATGTTTTCCTTGTAGAGTTACATTTTTCTTTTTATCAGTTATAAGCATTTGGTGAAGTGATACTTTGAGACCATGTGAATATCCTAGTCCCCAATAAACTTGAACTCAGTTTTAGCATCCATTGATGCTGACTGCCTGAGTTAATACCTAGAGAATTACAAAATGCTGACCTTTCTAACGATAGCATTCCATCTCTGTATATTAGCAGTCTTCTCTAAAGAGCAGCTTTCTTTCTTGGTTTTAATTCAATGAAGTATAAGCAATTACTACCATTATTGTTTTTGCTGCTCATATTGCCTCAGATTTAGTCAACAGGAGCCCCTTCAAACTGCATATATCCTTTAGACCTGTCCCCAGTAATTTTTGAAAACTTCCTTATTTTATGACGTAACAAGATGTCCCAAGATTTTATACTTTCTCTGCTCAAACATGGAATTAAAACTACCCTGAGCTACTATTTCTCATCTAACAAACTGGAAAAATTTACAAGTTCAACAATTTAGTCTATTGGCAAGGGTGCAGGAAAAAATCTTGCTAATGGGAGTTCAGAATGGTACAGCTTTTTTGGAGGGGAATTTGGCATTATCTAATTACATATTTATTAAAGGATAAATATGGTGAAGCAGTCATCTTTGTTGAGAAACTTTCAAGAATATCAGAAAACATGTACACAGTAATTCACTAGGCTATAGCGTGAAATAGCTAAGCACAGAAAACAACCTACATGCCGAACCATAGAAAATGGCTGAATAAATTATGGTAAACCCACATAATGGAATAGATGCAGGTATAAAAAGGAATGAAGATGTTCCAATAACAGTGATTTTCAACATTTATCATTAAGTGAACGAAGGAAGGTACAAAAGCATGTATATCATATACTTTTTTTTGTTTTTTAAGCCTTATCATGGATCTACTAGCACTGGAAAGTAGAAGGGGTCTCTGCTTCTTAGAATGGAGAATTAATCAACCAATGGTTTCTTTCTTTTACTCAGGGTTGCCAGCAGTGAGTGTCCCTATGGCCCTCTCCAACCAAGGGTTGCCAATAGGACTGCAGTTTATTGGACGTGCATTTTGTGACCAGCAGCTTCTTACAGTTGCCAAATGGTTTGAAAAACAAGTACAGTTTCCTGTTATTCAACTTCAAGAAATAATGGGTGATTGTTCATCAGTCTTTGAAAATGACTTAGCTTCTGTTTCTCTAAAACAGTAGTGACAAGTATATCATGCAAACTAAAATGACTTAAAGATTTTATATTCTAGAAAAGTCAAATGATCTTGCTAAGCTCTTGCACTTTGGTTCATTGTCAACATACTCATTCCTTGGAACCATTGTCTAAAATTCTTGTACTATAGTTAACTATATGTAATCTGCCAGCATTTATTAAGCATCTGCTAAATCCAGAGTACAGGATTTCTACTGTAACACAAGACACATGTTCCTGAAAAACGATGCATTTTGCAAAAATGTCCATTAAAAATAACAGCTTATTTACTTTATTAGATGTATTAATGTTGAATAACTATGTTGTACACCGAAACTAATATAATATTGTATATTAACTATATTTTAATTAAAAAAAGAAAAACAGAGTTTACAGAAAAAAATAACTATAATAATGAACCTCTCAAAACATATGCGTCTTTGTACCAGAATATTAACAAAAACAATAATTGAGGCCTCCAGAGATCATCTGGACAACCAGGCAGACAGGCAACTCAACATGTGATGGAGGAGCTCTGGTCACAGGAGGAAGTGCAACCTGCTGGGGCCCAGAGTCATGCAAGACTGGGAGTATGCTTCCCCCATAGGCACCTGGGGCTTCTCTAAAAATAGACCTGCACTGAATGAGAACTTTCTTTCATGCTAAAGGGTAAAATTTTACTTCTGCTATTCCAGACCCCCATGTCAAGAAACCAGAACAACTCCATGTTACACTGAGCTCTTTCTCCTATTAACTGATCACAAATGAGCTCATTAATGTCCCAGAAACATCAGTTGTAACCTAACAGACCATATTGGACTTAAAACTTTGGTAGGTTGTGAAACCTGGTTTTAGTGAGAAAGTTTCAATATACAGTAGTCTCCCTTTTTCTGTAGGGAATATGTTCCAAGACCCCCTATCTATGCCTGAAACCTACATATACTATTATTTTTTTCCTATACATACATACCCATGATAAAGTTTAATTTATAAATTAGGCACAATAACTGATAATAAAATAAAACAATTATAACAATCTATAATAATAAAAGCTTAATATATTACTTAAACTGGATGTCCTGGACGAAGCTGGGGCTGCGAGGGAAGCCCGGGTCCTGGGTGCCTGCCAGGGGCCGGAGGGAAGCTGGTGCCAGCAGCCAGGGAAAGGAAGGCCTACTCTTGCACGAATTTTGTGCATTTGCCTCATCTATATATAAAAGGCTAAGTGTCCATCCTTCCCTCCAACCGGTAGCAATGATGCTCAATGACCACCAGGAGGCAGACACTCAATGCAGGAGCTGCCATGACACACACTGGCCATTTAAAAATAAACAGCACCACAGACCTGGCCCTGACAAACCAACACTTGGCTTCCCCCAAGTGGGACACAGGCCCCGCCACCACCCCAGAGCGACACCCCACCAAATTAAAGCCAACACTGCAAAGACCCCATGGCACAAAATGTGGCGCCCAGCCCAACCTGGAAGTAGTCGCTATGGGTGCCAGGTAATGATGTCATGTAGCAACATCCGGCTTCCTCTCCCTAGCAACTAGCCTCCTTGCAGTTTCTTCAGCTCTGGAACCCGACTTGCTTTATAGCCAGGTGCAAACATTTTACAGTTCAACCAAATGTTTGTGAAACATATTCCCATGCCTCATTTCATTTGATCCTCATAGAAGTCCTGAAGTAGGTAGATAGGAGACTGTAGAATCCTATTTTGTTTTCATTAGCAAGACAACGGAGATTTAGAAAGTTTAGAAACTTGACCGACTGAAAAGAAGTAAGAAATGGTGGAACTTGAAAATGACTTCGGGTTTTCTCACTGTGTGGAATATAATCAAACACTGCTATAGTTAAATATTTTACCCCTTTTTCTCCCTGTGTGACCTACAATAATAATCTGCTTGGTGTTGATATTTACTGCTGTGTTGTTGACAATTACCTGAAAGAGAAGTTGGGGTGCTTCACTGGGATGGGAAAAGTTTAGCTAAATTAGAAAGCAGATCTAATTAAGCAAGTTTATTCCATATATATATATATATATATATATATATATATATATATAGACTTGCACATGCACAATGCATATAAAGCTCTTGCTGATGTCAATCACATGCGTGTGTTTTGATCTGTAATTGTCGATCATGAATTTGGTTGATACTTCTATTATAGAGGGCGAATAGCAATATTAAAATATTTCTTCTAATTACTTTCCTTTCAATGTGCACAAATCTGTGCACCAGGACTCAAGTATAGTATAATAAGTTGTAGGAATATGGCATTAAGTAAAATAAGGGTTACCCAAACACAAGCACTGTGATGTCACAATGGTCAACCTGATAACCAAGAGGGCTACTAATTTATGGGCAAGTGGTGTATACAGCTGGACAAATGGATGACTGCTGTCCCCAGCTGGTTGGATTTGACAGCTCAAGATTTCATCATGCCACTCAGAACTCCACACAATTTAAAATGTATGAATTGTTTATTTCTAGAATTTTCCACTTAATATTTTGAGGAGAACCAAGATGGTGGCATAGGTTAACACCGGAGTTTGCTGCTTTGAACAACTACTTCAAAAGTGAAACCAAAAACGGAAGGGACATCACCCAGAACCACAGGAACGCTGGCTGAGTGGAAGTCCTACAACTAGGAGGAAAGAGAAACGCACACGGACACTCAGAGGAGGCGCAGTGCTGAAGTCAAATTCTGAGGTGCGGAGTGCGCAGAGCGGGCTGGCGGCGGAGGGCGCGGTTGGCGTTTTCAATCGGGAGGGAGTCGCAGACTCTGAGCTCCAGATCCGGGCGAGTCTTTAGGGACCCAGACTCAAACGGGAGAAGCGGGACTGTCTGGCTTCGGTCAGAGCGAGTGCAGCTTTCTCTCCCAGCTTTGCAGCGGGTGCTGGGACTCAGAGAGGCAGAGCCCCTGGGGACAGGACTGAGAGCCGCCATAACTGCTCTCTCCGGCCCACCCTGTTGATCCTGTGCGACCCGCCCCGCCCAAGCCCTGCACAGAGGCATTTGCCGGATAGCCTCAGGCAAAGGCTAGATTAGCACCTCCCTAGAGGACAGAAGTTCTCTCACTGCTGACACAGCTGATTCTCATAGCCACTTGGCCTGGAGGTCAAACCCTCCCTGGAATTAGCTACAACAATCAAGATTTATCTATAAGACTGCGAACAAAGACCACTAGGGGGTGCACCAAGGAAGCATAACAAAATGCGGAGACAAAGAAACAGGACAAAATTGTCAATGGAAGAAATAGAGTTCAGAACCACACTTTTAAGGTCTCTCAAGAACTGTTTAGAAGCTGCCGATAAACTTAATGAGATCTACACGAAAACTAATAAGACCCTCGATCTTATATTGGGGAACCAACTAGAAATTAAGCATACACGGACTGAAATAACGAATATTATACAGACGCCCGACAGCAGACCAGAGGAGCGCAAGAATCAAGTCAATGATTTGAAATGCGAGGAAGCAAAAAAATCCAACCAGAAATGCAAAATGAAAAAAGAATCCAAAAATGCAAGGATAGTGTAAGGAGCCTCTGGGACAGCTTCAAGCGTACCAACATCAGAATTATAGGGGTGCCAGAAGATGAGAGAGAGCAAGATATTGAAAACCTATTTGAAGAAATAATGACAGAAAACTTCCCCCACCTGGTGAAAGAAATGGACTTACAGGTCCAAGAAGCACGGAGAACCCCAAACAAAAGGAATCCAAAGAGGACCACACCAAGACACATCATAATTAAAATGCCAAGAGCAAAAGATAAAGAGAGAATCTTAAAAACAGCAAGAGAGCCCTGGCTAGTTTGGCTCAGTGGATAGAGTGTCGGCCTGCGGACTGAAGGGTCCCGGGTTCGATTCCGGTCGGGGGCATGTGCCTTGGTTGTGGGCACATCCCCAGTGGGGAGTGTGCAGGGGGCGGCTGATCGATGTTTCTGACTCTCTGTCCCTCTCCCTTCCTCTCTGTAAAAAAAACAATAAAATATATTTAAAAAAAAAAAAAACAGCAAGAGAAAGAAACTCAGTTACCTACAAGGGAATACCCATACGACTGTCAGCTGATTTCTCAACAGAAACTTTGCAGGCCAGAAGGGAGTGGCAAGAAATATTCAAAGTGATGAATACCAAGAACCTACAACCAAGATTACTTTATCCAGCAAAGCTATCATTCAGAATTGAAGGTCAGATAAAGAGCTTCACAGATAAGGAAAAGCTAAAGGAGTTCATCACCACCAAACCAGGATTATATGAAATGCTGAAAGGTATCCTTTAAGAAGAGGAAGAGGAAGAAAAAGGTAAAGATACAAATTATGAACAACAAATATGCATCTATCAACAAGTGAATCTAAGAATCAAGTGAATAAATAATCTGATGAACAGAATGAACTGTTGATTATAATAGAATCAGGGACATAGAAAGGGAATGGACTGACTATTCTTGGGGGGAAAAGGGGTGTGGGAGATGCGGGAAGAGACTGGACAAAAATCGTGCACCTATGGATGAGGACAGTGGGTGGGGAGTGAGGGCGGAGGGTGGGGTGGGAACTGGGAGGAGGGGAGTTATGGGGGGGGAAAAAGAGGAACAAATGTAATAATCTGAACAATAAAGATTTAATTAAAAAAAAAATATTTCAGACCACCAGTAACTAAAATGACAGAAAGCAAAACCACAGATAGGGGGAGACTACTGTATCCAAGTAATCTATACTAATGAAAGGGTAATATGCTAATTAGACCAGACATCTTCCAGACGTCCTTCTGGACAAAGCCACGGTGGCGGGGGCTGAGGCAGAAGTGGTTAGGGGCAATCAGGCCGGCAGGGGAGAGCAGTTAGGGGCGATCAGGCCAGTAGGGGAGGGCAGTTAGGGGCAATAGGGCAATAAGGCCAGCAGAGGAGGGCAGTTAGGAGGCGATCAGGCCAGCAGAGGAGGGCAGTTAGGGGGCAATCAGGCTGGCAGGCAGAGGTGGTTAGGGGTGAGCAGGCCAGCAGGAGAGTAGTTAGGGGCATGAGGCCAGCAGGCAGAGGTGGTTAGGGGTAATCAGGCAGGCAGGCGAGCAGTTAGGAGCCAGCAGTCCTGGATTGTGAGAGGGATGTCCCAGACAGATTCAAGAGGATGCAGGCCGGGCTGAGGGACTCCCACCCCCCCACCCCCACCCCCACCCCCGAAATTCATGCACTAGACCTGTAGTATCCTATATAAGAAACTTGTAGATAATTTGGTGAGGAGGCCCAGGGCCTTCCTTACTCCAGATTCTCTGTTCCTTATGATTTCCTTACCCTATTGACTATCTTTACAAGTTCTCTTTATGTGGGCACCTTAAGCCAAAAGAAGCTTTTAATGGCTACCTGTATTCAAAAATTTTTAAAAAATCCGATGAAAATCATACCACTCTCTTTAAAGTTTCACCACTGACTTCTTTGTCTTTTTCAGAATATCCTCATCACATGTTGATCAGGCATTCTCATTTGGCACTTACATATTGTTGATAAGTATAAGTAGGAAGCTGAATTATTATTTAATAAATTCACTTTAAAAAATATTTTCTAGCTCCCAACACGTGGCTCAGTTGGTTGGAACATCATCCTGTACACAGAAAAAATAAATAAATAAATAAATAAATAAATAAATAAATAAATAAATAAATAAAAGGTTGCGGGTTCAATCCCCAGCCAGGGCACATATGGGAGGCAACTGATCAATGTTTCTATCTCATATCACTGTTTCTCTGTCTCCCTCCCTCCTCTCTCTTACTCTCTCTCTTTCTCTTTCCCTCCCTGGCTCCCTCCCTCTTTAAAATCAAGAAACATATCCTTGGGTGAGGATTAAAAAAACCTGTTGTAAATATGAAGTACATGAGGGGAAAACATAAGAAGTGAAACCATTGGAATGTTGCATGATAGGAATTTAACCTGCCCGTTAGTTTTCAATAGTTTTCTCTCCTCACTGGGATCCTCCCACTCCCAAATAATCAGTAAACTTCATATAAAAACTTCCTGTGCAGGTCCTTATTAATCTTGACTGAATCCCTGAAAGAGGAAGAAATTCATGAGAGAGAATTATATCACTTTATAACAAGAGAAAACCACCTTATTTGAAGGAGCTAGTAAGATGTAAAAAGCAAGCGAATAAATAAATCTTTTCTCTAGTCATTTTTTATGTGTGCATAATTTGAAATAAAATTTTTTCTAAGAGTTTTTATGTAATTTCTCTTATTCCTATAGCTCTCATTTCTACTTTAGCTGCACTAACAATTTGAATCTAAAAATAGGGGAGTGAAACATTGACCATCCTCACGTAACAATACCCAACTAGCATGAAATGATACCTAATTTGTTCTTCTCCACCTTTCCCCTAACTCTAGCAGATCTCATTTTGCCAAATTGCCATCTGGGAATTAAAGTGAGAAACGGTTTCTGTATCTCGGCTAATTAAACTCTAAAACTGTTAGTGGCAGGGCTGCCAGAGCAGAGCACTTCTGAAAGGCGAAGGTGGGACAGTATGAGATGAGTTCTTTGATAAGGGACAGCAAAACAAAGAGAAGGTTAGATTTGGCAGCAACAGCATGGCTAGAGTGAAAAACTGGGATGAACTCACAAAACTAGGCACCGTATCACCACACGGAGCCAAGGGAGCAAGTAGTGGGAAAACCAGTGTTCCATGTTGGCCCACACTCAGCGTTACCAAGAAAACCACTTGAAACCAGGGAGGCAGAATATTGTCCTTGGCTAGTTGACATCAGCTCAACGGAAACACAGAGGACCTTGGGCCATCTAGGAAAGACAGCCTGGCACAGAAGAAGAGCTAAAATAACAAGGGTGATTCATGAGGAAATCACCTATAGACAAATGCCTGTAGGGTTTTTGAACAAACAGTAAAAGATCTGGTTACAAGACACCAATAAGTATACGTGGGGATTCTGTAAATTGTGTCATACCCTGGACACTCAAAGAATATTCACAATAGCTTTTAGTATGAACTTTTCACTCTGTTTCAAACTCCCTTTCCTGAAACATCTGATTGTGTATACCAAGGCTAAATGTGTGTTGACTGTGCAAGCCTAGGATAAAATTCACTCACTGTGTTTACAAGCACCAGAGGACAATGGAAAATACAAGGCTTTCCTCAGTTATTTCATAACTTAAGCAGTGTGTACACATAAACCTGAAAATTTAATAACGGCAAAGGACACAAGAAAAATCCAGCCAACATTAAATAAAAGTAATAATTACAGGATTTCAGATGGGCTTTTTGATTTCTTTTTCTTTAGTATACCTCAATGGAAAATAAACCCAAAAGGATCTTAAGCAGTTTATTAAAAATATATCATTATAATGGTATAAAAGTAAATAGTTGAAAAAACCAGTGAAGTGATTAAAAAAAACATGGAGAGGATAAAACCAGAATAAGATTAAAAATAAATGCTTGTTAAGGTCCTTATGCAGATGCTTTAGGCTGTATAGTGTGATATTATGGAAAAATTCCCAGTAGCTTTCTTAGTGGGTAAGCTTTAAAAGCTTTTTTTCTTTTTATTTTTCTTTTTTTTTTTTTTTTTACCAGATTTAAAAATCAAATTAACCTGGATTTGAATCCTAAGACTGCCATTTCTGGACCATGTATCCTGTCTGAGCTTCAGTATCCCGACCTATAAAATGGAGACACTATTTACTCCAAGGGATGGTTGGGATGATTAAATTTAAATGGTACACTGATAGCACCTAGCATGATGCCTGACAGAATAAGAACTCAATAATTTGTAGCTGTAAATAAATGTATACAATCATGAATTGAAGTCATTTTCTTATAGATTCATGGTAACTAATGGCATTTTGACAAATGGCAATTTATGGAAAACGTACGCTAGAGACCATTCAAATAGCTCCCTGATGACCTGGCTTCCTCTGAGGCTAAAGTTTAACATACCTGAAAAAACTAATGGATTGCATTTTTTTTTCAATTTTATTTTTTCCATCACCATTTATCCCCTCTATGCACTCTTCTACCTCCACACTTTCCCCCACCCCACCCCCACAATCACCACACTGTTGTCCATGTCCTTGAGTTCTCTCTTTTTTGCTCAATCCCTTCACCCCTGGATTGCATATTTTTAAAGCAATTTCCATGATAAAGAACTGGCTAACACAGGGTTTAAAGACCTGGAGGTCTTTAAAAGGCCCCTGTTAAAAAAAAAGCAAAACAAAAGGCCCCTGTACTCTGCCAACCAAATAAGGAGGAAGCTTCCCAAAATAAGGCTACATGTTCCTGTGGTGAAAAATGCTTTTGATAGACAAGTCCATCATACAACTTAATTCTACTTCAGCATATAGATATATAGATAATTTAGGCACCAAGTTATTATGTCTTAGCTGCAATTTTAACATGGGAAAATTTTAAGGTTGATGTTCCCGATGGCCAGCTAGTGTAGCCATGGTGAGCGGGGTGTGGGGAGGAGTTAATGAAATGATCATGGGGCATCTATGATAAGCAATTTTATTCCTTGGTGAATCTTTCAAGATAAATTAGTTGCAAAATGGATAGTAGTGAATGCAAATCATCCAAAACTGACTGCAAGTCATTAACAGGCAAGCTGAAAGGAACTGAGGCTAGAATTAGAGTTGTAAGACTTACAATATCCAAGTAAATTGTAAAATATATTCTATCAGGAACCATTCTACAGCGAGCATGTAAAAAGATATAGAGCATCAAATTATGGGGAAATTATTTTCTTAGCTAGGCCAGTCTATTTCTCCATTGAAATGACCACTAGGATGCAGGTTATTGGTGGTGCTAAAGGGAAAAGAAGTAAGATATTATAAAGTGAAAATTAGGAGAATTTAGAGCTTTGTTGGATTAGAAGGCATAGGAGAAAGAAATGTGATTTTTATCATGAGAAATGTTCACCACTAGAAGAATGATGTTACCCTTAACAAAACAAGGAAAGCAAGAATGATTTATAGGGGCTGGAGATGAATTCCACAATCAAATTGAAATACCTAACAGGTAGCAGACAAAGAGGCAAGTAGGTAAGATGGAGTTTGGAGGTCAGAAGAATAGGTAATGAAGTCTTCATATTGGGTTCCTTCTTCACCCATGGGTTTTTGTGTGTTTTTTTGTTTTGTTTTGTTCTTTTATTGTTGGCACTATTCCCCTTTCCCCTCACTTTGCCCATGTTTTGTTATGAAAATTTTTAAATATAAATCAGTGCACACCTGTATATCCAACCATCAATATTCTACCATTTACTGTATTACATTCCTAACCCTCTATTATCTCTATTCATCCGTTATTACACTTGAATACTTAAGCATACTTATCACTAACTTGAGTTCAATATTTGTTTATGCATTTTAATGTAAAATATATACAATGAAATGCACAAATCTTAAGTGTACATTCCCTGAGTTTTGACAAATGCCTACAGCAGTGTAACCAAACTCCTATTGACATATAGAACATTACTATAATTTCTGCCACCCCAGAAAATTTTCTCATGCCCTTTGCTAGTCAATCCCTGTTCCTACTCCTTCAGAGGCAGCTATTCTTCTGATTTTTCTTCCCAACACAATTTAGTTTTGCTTATTCCAGAATTTCATATGACTACTAGAGGCCCAGTACATAAAATTCATGCATGAGACTGGGGGGAGGGGTGTCCCTCAACCCGGCCTGGGGTGTCTCGCAATCCAGTACCGCTTGGGTAGGGTCTCTAGGCCTGGCCGGCGATCAGGGCCTATCGGGGCTTTCCTTCCCCTGGCTGCGGGCAGCTGGCCCCGCCCCCACCGCTGCCACTGCTTGCCATCTGTGAGGCCCTGCCCTGCCCCCCCCACCACCACCTGTCGCCTACCTCTGCAGGCAACAGGCATGGGGTGCGATTGCTTGGCTGGCCTGGGCCTCCCTCTGTGGGGTGATCGATCACGGGGCCCCCGCCTTGGCTGGGAACTGGGAGAAAAATGGGATAGGGAGTCACTGCTAATGGATGTGGGGTTTCTTTGTAGGATAATAAAAAAGTTCTGAAATCTAGTGGTGATGGTTGTCGCACAACTGTGTGCAGTATGACACAAATTTTACTTTTCATCTCTACAGACTTGTCTTTTCTGGATAGTTCATATAAATGGAATCATACAGTATGTGACTTTTTGTGTCTGGCTTCTTTCACTTAGCATGTTTTCAAGGCTCGTCCCCATTGAAGAAGTATGTAGCAATATCTCATTGCTTTTTGTGTCTGAATAATATTATAATGTGTAGATATATCACATTTTGTCTATGTGATTAATCACTTGATAGATGTGTATTATTTCCATTTTTGGAATGAATAATGCTTTGAATATTCATGTACAAGTGTTTGTGTGAATGTATTTTTATTTTGCTTGAATATATACCTAGGTGTGAAATAGATGGTTCATGTGGAATCTCTGTGTTTAAATTTTTGAGGAACTGCCAAACGGTTTTCCAAAGTAGTTGAACCATTTTATATTCCTATGAGCAATATATGAGGATTCCAATTTCTCCATGTCCTTGCCAACACTCGTTCTTGTTGTTTTAAGCCATTGAAAATTTCAGTAGAAAGTTAATGAAGTATAACAGCCTATCCTAACCAATCTACCAGTCACTGTCCTCTTAATTCACTGGTTTGCTTTCTTGAATGGGAGATAAAGGGATGGTTTGAGGTAGAGCATGAAGAAATTGGGCCTGAAGTGACTTCACCTTTATATCTTCATTCACTCTTCTCATATGTATAACAACTACAATTACATTTTAGTGTAAATAAAAGCTGAGTGTTCCAGAAGTACTCCAGTGTTCAAAAGTAAAAGCCCTGGAAAATGAGCAATTCCATAGAAAGTAAGAGAAACATATATGTAGCTACACTGAATAGGTAATAACTTATAGAGAAAAAAGTAGCAGTTTTCAATACAAGGCAAAAACTTCAACACAGCCCAGAAAGACTACTGTAAAGAAATGTGAAATTCATTCACCAAAATTGATACAAATTTACCATTTTCAATCTATTCCATGGCCTTCTTATGCTTCTATTTAGTGGGCATTTACAAAACTTTTGACATTCATGTTTGCCTATTCTCCGAACACACTGAACACCGAGGCCTCAGCAAAATGCAAATTGGCATAAACTATCTATTATTAATATAAAGAAAGTGCATCTATATATGATTTGATAAATTGATCATTTGGCAAGGTGCTGTCTTGACCTACAGCTTTTACAATACTGGAGCTTTTATAATCATAACCCAGATAAAATAGAGAGGAGTAGCATTATGTATCCAAGAGTTTCAATACAGATTATTTATTTCTGCTTAATGATGATTGGTTATAATTTTAACATTTCTAGAAGAAACAATCTGGCCAAGAGCTTCGGAGGAAATGTGTCTCTTTGGCTCTGTGTGGAACATGGTACCTCCTGGTATAAAGCACTTCCACTGGGAAAGGATTCTACATTTTGAGGCTGAATGAATTGCCAGTATGAAATAATTACTAGCAAAGAAGCTGGGATTACTATAAAATTAATTTTGGAATTGATTTTGAAACTAGCTTACTAGCTAGTACTGCCACCATTATAGGCAGGCAACTTAAACAGCTGTTGAAAATAACAGTTTTATTTTATCATGCATTTTTTTATTAAAATGTTCATGCTTTGCAAACATAAATGTAGTTTCAAAATTTGCCTGATCAATATGTTGTATAAATATTTGATCAAATGCCTATGAAAAATTAACACTCTGAAATCTATGGCTTTTTTATACACCAATAATGAACTCATAGAAAGAGAAACTAAAAAGAAAAATTCCATTTACCATTACAACAACAACAAAAAATTAAGATACCTAGGAATAAACTTAACCAAGGAGGTAAAGGACATGTACTAAGAAAATTACAGGATGTTGAAAAAAGAGATAGAGGAAGACATGAACAAATGGAGGAATAAACTGTGCTCATGGATTGGTAGAATCAACATCATTAAATTGTCCATACTACCCAAAGCAATCTATAGATTCAATGCAATCCCCATTAAAATACCAGTGGAATACTTTCAAAGACCTAGAACAAACTCTCCAAAAAATTCATCGGGAATAAAAAAGACCCCGAATAACTGCAGCAATCATGAGAAAGAAGAACAAAGTTGGAGGGATCACAATACCAGATATCAAGCTATACAACAAAGCCACTATCCTCAAAACTGCCTGGTACTGGCACAAGAACAGACATATAGACCAATGGAACAGAACAGAGAACCCAGAAATTAAAAGCTTCTGCATAGCAAAAGAAACCATCAACAAAACAAGAAAGCCCACTGCATGGGAAAACATATTTGCTAATGTTATCTCCTATAAGGGTTTAATCTCCAAAATTTATAGGGAACTCATATAACTTAACAAAAGGAAGGTAAACAATCTAATCAAAAAGTGGGCAAAGGACCTAAATAGACACTTTTTGGAAGAGGACATACAGAAGGCCAAGAGACATATGAAAATATGCTCAAAGTCACTAATCATCCAAGAGATGCAAATTAAAACAATTTCACACCTGTCAGAAGGGCTAACATCAACAAATCAACAAACCACAAGTGCTGGAGAGGATGTGGAGAAAAAGGAATCTTCTTGCACTGCTGGTGGGAATGCAGACTGGTGCAGCCACTGTGGAAAACAGTATGGCATTTCCTCAAAAAATTAAAAATGGAACTTCCATTTGACCCAGTAATCCCACTTCTAGGAATATATCCCAAGAAAACAGAAAGGATATGTGCACTCCCATGTTCATAGCAGCACAATTTACAATAGCTAAGATTTGGAAACAGCCTAGGCGTCCATCAGCAGATGAGTGGATTAAAAAACTGTGGTACATCTACACAATAGAACACTACATTGCTGTAAAAAAGAAGGACTACTTACCATTTGCAATAGCATGGATGGAACTGGAGAGCATTATGCTAAGCGAAATAAGCCAGGCAGAGAAAGATAAATATCACATGATCTCACTCATTTGTGGAATATAATGAACAACATAAACTTATGAACAAAAATAGAACCAGAGACACAGAAGCATTGAACAGACTGTCCAACCTATGAGGGAAGGCGGGGGGTGAGAGGGTAAGAGATCAACCAAAGGACTTGTATGCATGCATAACCAATGGACACAGACAGTGGGGGGGGGGGGCGGATGTGCTGGGGGGTGGAAGCAGCCAGGAAGAGGTCAATGGGGGGAACAAGGAGACTCATGTAATACTTTAAATAATAAAGAATTTAAATTAAAAAATAAATAAATACATGTAAAAAACAAAACACTAAAATATTTACTTTATAGATGTTACTATCTCCTTAGTCCTTTTCCACCTTTCAATGGATTAATTTTAACTCATATTTTAGGACTTGGCCCAGGCATCTCCTTTCCACCCCTGCCTGCAGACAGACACACACACACACACACACACACACACACACACACACACACACACCACTTAATGTGTTTTGATGTCATTACCACCCTCAAAACTCTTGCATATTTCTATCATGGGTTTTATTATACTATATGATACTTCCCTGTGAGACAGTCCTATCCACATTCTACAAATTCTTTTTTTTTAAATTAATATATTTTAATGACTGTTTACAGAGAGGAAGGGAGAGGGATAGAGAGTTAGAAACAGCGATGAGAGAGAAACATCAATCAGCTGCCTCTTACACACTCCCTACTGGGGATGTGCCCTCAACCAAGGTACATGCCCCTGACCGGAATCGAACCTGGGACCCTTGAGTCCGCAGGCTGACGCTCTATCCACTGAGCCAAACTGGTCAGGGCTCACATTCTACAAATTCTTGAAGGCAATGAATATGTCTTAATTATTTTATATCCTCCAAGATCTAATATTTGGAAGACAATTAATGTTTGTTGACTGAATTAATTAATATCATGAAATTGTCAATGTACCACTATTTCCATAAAAGTAAAAGACAAAAATAAATAGAAATTAAATTGGAAGGGAAGAGATAAAATGATCACTTTTAGATTATATATTTGCATACTTGGAAAACCCAAGAGAATCAACTGAAAAATCATTCTAAATAATAAAAGATTAAGGTGACTGGGCACAAAAATTAATGTGAAATCAATAATCTTTCTATTTACAAATAAGGATCTTTTATAACTTCCCCACCCAATAAAGTAGTCATAGATAGCTATTTAAATTTTAGTAAAAAGTATGTAAAATTTAAAATTTGGCTCATTAGTAACATTAGCCATATTGCAAGGCCTCAAGACTCACTTGAAATTTGGGGGAAAACAGATAATCTGAAACTATTTTCCATAGGTTATATGAAAAAATAAGCAATAAAGGCAGGGAAAATTTTGAAAAAGAATAATAAGGTGAACAACTCTATAAGATACAAGGTTATGATAATTAAAATGTTTGAATAGACATTCAACACAGAATAGACATAAGTAAAACAAAATAGAAATCCCAGAAACTTACTACAATACCTATAAAAAAAATAGGGGCATTTTAAATCAATGGTAAAGAAAAATTATTCAATAAATTATGTTAGGGTTGGTAGCCACCTAGAAAAATATTTGTATTCCTACTTCACTCCTTACTCCACAATGAATGTCAAGTGTAGCAAAGATGTAAACATAAAAGAAACCTATATTACAGCATTCCTTATGATAGCAGATAAATAAAAGATTTTCCAATTAAAGATTGGAAACAGCCTAAATGCCCTTTAGTGATTAAATACATGTACAATCATTGAATTTAATACTATTTAGCCACTGGAAAAGAAAGTTTATAGCTCTGTTATGTTCTTATATGGATCGCAGAAGTACTTGGTTAGCTGGCATTTGTGTAGAATCTGTGGATAGGCTTGCGTGTGTAGAGCACCTCTGGAAGGGGGAACACAAGGAATTGGTTTCCTCTGGAGAGATGAACTAGTAGCTCTGGGCACTGGTGAGAAGAAACTGTTTCCTCTGATGACACTTCTGTACCATTCGGTTTTGCACAATATATATGAATTAATTATATTTAAAATAAATAAAATAATTTATCATAAATCCCAAAGCCTAACATTTATAAATCTGCCATGTAATACATTTTAACATTCAACAATTTCTTTTTATCAGCAGTTGGTTTAAAAGTCAAGAGATAACCACTTGACACATAAAGTAAATCTATTTATCATTAAATTTACTGCCCAGTATTTATAGACAGGTCTCATTGGTAAAACAGAGTCGATCTGAGCCTTAATTTTCTCATCCATCAAATGGGGATAATGATATCTGCTTTGGAGATACTGGAGGATTGCTGTGAAAAATGAACATGTGAAAGCAATTTGAAAGATGTCAGAGAATTTTAAATCACTCATTAACACTCCTTGTTAAGGAAGAAGCAACGAATCCCTTCTAAAAAACCATTTGGCTCAAAACATCAATAATACTGGGCTGAGAAACCTGCCCTAAATCATGTAATGCAAATATTTCCAGCTTCTAGTTTTTTGATGCTACCTCAGTTTTTCTTCTATTCTCTTCATTTTGTTGTTTTCTGCCTTTAGATCCTTTACTGTCATTTAAGAGTTATTTTTAGTAGGAATGATAGTAAAGTAATTGTTTAATTGGCACATTTAACCAGAGCTCACATGGTGACATTTGAATTTATATTTTTTGAAAATATTTCAATTCCTGTTCCAAATGCTGGTGTAGACAAATGTTTATTATTAGCAAGAACGTGTGAATCAAAGAGTGAAATGGAATGTATGTGGAATCACCTAGAAATGGACTTTGGGTCTTTCAGAACAAAAAAGAATAAAAGCTGCAGACAATATGACCTACACACGATAGGTTGAAGTGTATAAATACTTTTTAATCTTCACAGGGGTGGACCAGAATTTTTGTGAAGGACATTTTGTACTCCCTGTCATTCCACATACGTTGTGTAAACTTACCATGCTTTTCTAGGAGTTATTGCCACTTCTCATCAGTTGTTCTGGTCAATGAAGTTTGTTTACACTGAGGCGAGACTATGTAGAACTTACTGCATTTACTCTGAATCTTAAAATAGGAGCCCAGGAAGCCAGCAAGAAAGAGGTTTTCAAGGTATTGAGTCTAAGAATACAGAATGGAGGCTCTGTTTCTTCCAGCAGCGAACCCGCCATTCTCTGAGCGCTCCAAGCGGCAACAGGAGCTTTGGGGCATATTAGTGTATTTTGGTCTTTTATTTTGCTTCTCATTTAAAAGTGTAGCATTTGTATGGTATTCTTGACACATTCATCAACCCATTCTTTACATTTACATGGAATGAAGATTGTTTTTGTAGAGTCTAATTAGAAATTGCTCTGGACTAGAAAATGAGTTTAAAAACACAGTTTTATCTATGATACTTTTCCAGTGGACTTTGGGAAAATGATATATTTCTATGTAGAAAAAAAAATCAAATGAAGTAAAAGAATCAAACACTGTGGCAACAAGAATAAATTTTGCATACCTTTGCAAGATAAGTTGGGTAAGTTCTTGAGGAAGCAAATGTGTAAAATATAGGTTAAAATGAAATTTTAAAGAACAGGTTGTAAATTTATTCTTTAAGATTTTTTAAACTTTAAGCTTCTCCTTATCTCAGATATATATATATATAACTATCTTTTATAAAAGTTAAGTCTTTGGTAGAAAATAATAAACATACTGTCCCCAACATTTTAGAGAAATACCTCAATAAGTAAATCTTTTTTACTTAAATAAATTTGTATATTCATAATTGAATAATTGCATCAATTCCATTTGCTATTATTTGACCAGAAAGGTATTTATTAAGTGGCCTGGGAAGAAAATGTAAGACTCAGTCATTCTAGTGTTTATTATAGATAAAATGATTCCAAAACTAAATTAGTTTAGTAGTTCTTGACCTAAAAGTAAAGGCAAAAACAATACCACATAATTTCTTCCTGATGCCATTTCCCATTCTCATAAAGAAAGAAAGTAAAAACAATTGCATTTCAAATAAAGTATATTTGTTTGGTAAGATTTGATCAGTTTTTAAAGCAGCAGAAAAGCTCTCCCTTTTAAGAAATGAGAAAGTCTAGCTATAACCTGGATGTGAAATATAGATTTCCTGTAGCCACAGCAATACTAAAAATCCATCTCCCAGAGCTATGCCAAAGTCATTCCTTCCAGCCACTCCCATCTGAGACATAGATAGTTCATTACATTTCTAATCTATGGCACTAATGAGCCAACTCATTAAATAAAGGTAATATTTCTATCCTGTCAAGTGCTAGTGGAGTAAATGAGAGACTACAATAAGCTGAAAATGCTCCCATCCTTGAAAAGACAAATTTCTATTATTACTCAAGAAAATCAATCTCTTTGTAGAAAAATTAGAAAAACACAGGCGAATTAAAAGAAAGAAAGAAAACATGCCACCACCCAGAGAAAGCAGGGATGGTTTGTTTCTGTGATGTATGTTTTTCTAGGCTATTGTATAATCTTGTGTATACTGAAAAAAATATGTATACAATATAGGAAAAAACAAAACAAATATAGCATTATATTCTGCCCTTTTAAAATCATCTGAATTTTAATTCCTGGGGCCCCAGTGTGATCTCTCTTCTTTGAAAAGCAAGGCCTGTTGTCTGGTTTCTGCATGTCGATGAGGGTAGCCTTTCCGCAGGCGGCCGTCCTGGGAGGGAGCCGCTGGGTAGGGGGGCCGGGGCAGAGCAAACCCAGCAAGTCCTGACATAGCGAGTTGGCAGCAACCCACGAGAACTTATGCTAGCCTCTCCTTTGTTCATGGCTTTGGCTTCCAGTGCTACACAAGACACTCCTCAAGGCAAAAGACTAGAAATGTTATGCATCCTGAGACTTGCAGAGAAACTGTAGCTAGAGGCCAAGTCCTTGTCCTCTGCTCAAAGGAAAATATTGTAATGTAACCTCCTGTGAGGGTTCCACAGCGGTAAGCCAGCAGGACCTCTGAAATGATGGTTCATAATTAAACAATTGTTTCTTGCACCTCCCATCACAGGACTCTGAAATCTAATTTCTTTTGCTCTGACAAACAGCGCGAGGAAAGAGTCATGCTCTCCAGGGCAACAGAGGCAAAGGAGAGACAGGGCCAGGACCCCTGGCCTGGCCTCCATATTCACATGTTCCCACGTGGAGCTCCCTGTACAATCCCCTTCCCTGTTTATAGCCCTTTTGTGTTTCCACAGTCCTTGGAACTGGCTGAAAGAACGGGGAACGGGGAGAAAGAATGTTGTTTTTCAGTCAAAAGCATTTAGCAAGCTTCTGTGGGAGAAGCAAAACTTTTCCTCTATGATCTTATAGTCTCCAATTGGGCATGAGTATTAGGTTGATAAAAGACAGATTAACAGGAGAAAAGCATATAAATTTTACTTACTTTTTTACATGTACATAGGCGCCTTCACAGAAATATAAAGGCACAAAAAGCAGTTGGGCCTAAGTGCTTATATACTAGGTTGAATAAAAGGTAGTTATCATGGAAATGTATCTAAAACTGTATGGGGAGACTAAAGGAAGATAAGGGTTATTTCAACAAGGTCTGTTTGTACAGATTTCTCTCAGCCTCAACTCCCCATTTTTGGGGATGAGAATATTCTTTTCCTCCTGTGGGCATCTTTCACACAGGAGTTCTGTCTCCTGCTTTTAGGAAGAAAAGGAGAGGTCAGCAGCCTTTCTTGCATAAGCTGTTTTTCAGTACCTTTAACTCAAAAATAATGCTTGAGCCAAAGTGGTATATTTTGGAGTGACATATTCTGCTACTGTCACCTCCACAGCAAACAAGATGTTATAGACTGAACTGTCCCCCCAAAATTCATATGTTTGAGTCACAGTCCCTATTTCCTCAGAATGTGACTGTGTTTGATGATAGGGCTTTTAAAGAGGTAGTTAAGGTTAACTAAGATCATATGGATGGGACCTAATTCAATATAATTGGTGTCCTGATTAAAGAAAAAAAAAAGAAGAGGTACCAGGGGCATGCCCACGACAGGGTGGGAAGGGGGGGTGGGGGGAGAGGGGGGACAGCCATGTGAGGTCACAGCCAGAAGGTGCCATATGCAAAGCCCCGGAGAGAGGCCACAGAAGAACCCACCCTGCCAGCATCTTGATCTCTGACTTCCAGCCCAGAACTAGGAAAATACATTTCTGTTGTTTAAGCCACTCAGTCTGTGATATTTTGTTCTGGCGGCCCAAGCAGATTAATATACAGGGAAAAAGAACATCATATCAAACATTTCCCTGAAACTATGTAGACGTTCCCTTGATAAACCCCCTCAGTCCAGCAATTCTACAACGCACAAGAAGATATACCTAAAGAAGCTCAGCAACTGCTGAATGATTAAACTCAGAATCATTAAAATTTACAGTCGGCGCTGTCTTCCAAAAGGTTACATCTTAAATGTTCTTGTCCAATATGCCTGTGTGCTCCCTCCTAGATCTCAGATGATGCTCTCCTGAGTCACTTGGCGGCTCCATAATTGGTTTTCTATTTTCCAAGGCCTGTTTTCTGATGAAAGCTGTTTACAGCCTCACCACTTTGGCAGAGGAGGAGGCAGGAAGGAGACTGACTGTTGACAGACGCTGTTTCTAAGAAACTCATCTCTTGTTTTCCCTGGATACAGTCTGTGATGGGAGAAAAGTCCAAAGAGACCAACTTAGGAAACAAAATATAAAATCCCAAGGGGGGTGTCATTTTTTGCAGGGTGCTATCCATGCATCAGTCAATGCCGAGCGCTTGAGTTCCTGCTCTGCCTCGGGTGCTGTACCAGACACTGGGGATTTAGACAAGAGTAACTTCACATTCCAGTTAAGCGCATTGTCATCGTTCATGAACCCTGAGCAACCCTCATTATGCTTTAAAATAAAGTTGTGGGCACTTTAAAAAATATATATTTTTATTGATTTTAGAGAGGAAGTGAAGTGAGAGGGAGAGAGTGATAGAAACTTCAATGATGAGAGAGTCACTGATCAGCTGCCTCTTGCATACCCCCTACTGGAGATCAAGCCTGCAACCTGGGCATGAGTCCTGACTGGGAATCAACCCATGACCTCTTGGTTCATAGACGGATGCTCAACCACTGAGCCACACCCGCTGGGCAAGTTGTGTGCACTTTTTAAAAAATCTCACACTTTGAAGGCACCATAGAGAAATTTGGAGATTAGAATGAAGCAAGCGGGGGAGGGGGTCTAATCTCCAAAGAGCTAAGTGGCAGGAGCAGAGTGAGGAGGCAGAGACAATGGCAGATAGGGAGGCAGGGCTGAGGAAGAGGCAGCCTCCATGAATGGAAGAGGCCTTGCCCTCACACTCACCTCCCTGTGGCAGGGATGCCTCCCAGGGCTCCACCAGCCCTCTAGGGGAGAGAGGTCACTGTAGAAGGAAGGCCTGAGCTCTCCACCTCAGGGGGAGGAGAGAAAAGCATTGGTGTATTAATGTCATGCTCCAGGTAACCAGCCACACTGAGTGACATCAACGTCACCCGATGCTAACTCAGACGCTCCTAGCCACCCCACCACACCCCCAACCAACCATGGGGGCTGAAAGCAGATTCCCAAACAACTCCCAGGATTGGCCAATCCAAAAGCTGGTTCTTTGGGAAAATTTCCAGATCTATCCACATGGAAAATAAGGAGCCCACAAAAAAATGAAGGGTTGTACTGCATTAGAAAACAGAGAAATAAAGGGGGAAATTGAGAGGAAAAATACTAATGGTGAGTGACAAAAGAGTAGCCAGGGGGATGAATGTCTTAGTAGAGGCCCCACCCAGAGCCTTTGTCACTGTGGGCTCTGCTGGCGTGCATGCCGATTTAGAACCTTGACTGGAGCGAAGTAGATACAATCTGGCTGGCGTTGGAAGAAAGACATTATTCAAATTCCCCAAAGATGACAGCTTCCAGGGACACTTGGAGGTGAGTGGTGGGCCGGGGGGAGGGGGAGGGGGTGGGCAGGAGGGAAGTATCTGTTACTTCCTAGTTTGAACCATTGAATAGGTGATATAATACAACTGAGATTCCCAATAAATCCTCAGATTCCATTCCTACCCTTCAAAACAACCAGCCCGTTCTCTTCTGTCCTTCTCATGCTCATCATGGCCTATCTGGGTTTTTTGTTTGCTTTTTTTTTTTTTTTTTGTATTTACTGTCTCCTGCACCTAAGCTTCTGTGCTACTACTTGTCATGGTCTCTTTCCCCTGTGGCCCCAGTGAACCCCGCCTCCTGATAGTCCTGCCCTATGCAGTCCCCTCCCTTTGAAGCTGGGCTGGCCTGTGACTTCTTCAATAAAATGTGGTGCAAGTGATGTTCTGGAACTTGTGAGCCCAGGTACTAAGAAGGTCTGGAAGCTTCTGTCTTTGCGTTTTGGGGGAAGTGGCACATTGTAAGAAGTCTGACCACTTTGAGGCCATCATGATGATGGGAAGCCCACCTGGAGGGGCCACATGGAAGGAGGTTGGAGCCTGGTCAGCCGCAGCTGATGTGCCAGGCAGGTAAGCCAGGAGGCCGTCTTGGGTGGTCCAGCCAGTAGATGCCAGGTGGACCAGAGATGGGCCGTTGCTGCCAAGCCCTGCCCAAACTGCAGAATTGTAAGTAGGTAAATAATTGTTGTTTTAAACCACTACGTTCTGGGATGGTTTGTTATATACTCATGGAAAACCAAAACACCTCTCTTCACCAAGTCATTCCAGTCACTTCCTTCAAGTCCTCTTCTCTGGAAATGCATCTGACAAACTCAGTGTTTACTACATCTTGTTTTAGAACTTGTATACAGAGCTTGGATTGTGTGGTCCTATGCCTGCTTTTGGGTTTCATAAATTAACCTCTCCTTAAAAGTAATAATGATAATGGCTAATGTTGAGCATCATGGAACAGGCACTACGGTTGAGAATAAATAATATTATCCCCATTTTTCAAATGAGGAAACTGAGGCCCAACGTGGTTAAGTAACTTGCCCAAAGGTGGTTCTGCAAAAAGTACAGCTCCAGATTTGCTTGTCATTCTATAGCTTTGGCGACACATACTCTGGGCTTTAAATGCTAAAAAGGAAGCTGACGTGGAGAGAATAGCATTGCAGCTATACTCCAGGCTAGAAGAAGGAAGAAGGAGAGCTTCAACTAAGAGACACAGAAACTGCAGCTCATGGTTTGAACCAATAAAGTCATATAGATGTGGGGTATCAACTGGGCCAGTTTTGTGGCATGTGGGTTTGTGGTATGTATAGGAGAAAGACAAGCCACAAAGCCATTGAAAAACAGAAAAAGCACCACTCTGATTTGGGAGGCTTCCAAACCCAGTTGCATGAACGGTGGCTCTACTTCAACTGGGGTGCGTGTGAGCTAGCCTGCTGGCTTTTTTATTTTGTGTTTGCTTTTTTTTATTTGAACTAACTTGGATGGGTTTCTGTCCCCTGCAATAAAAAGATCTCTGGCTAAGACCCCTTCCAAAACACCACATCTAGATGGCCAAAGGAGAAGGCCATAAAAGAAGGCATTTTAAAATATGTTCACTGGCTATGCAATTTTCTACTCAGTGAACCATGGGTTTCCTGAAAAATTTCATATTAGAAGAGAAATGAAAGACCACGCCAGGAAACATGAAGATCTCAGGGAGTAATCTGGTTATAAACATATTTCCTTAATAGCAGACAATTTGATTCTAACTCTCATTACCTTTTGACAAGAACAGTAAGACACTGGCTGTTTAGTCAACAACTCGTGACGCTTTCTCAAATGTTCACAGCCCAGTAGGGCACACAGCAGGTGCCAGCATCCATCTTCATTTTACTGAGGGGGCTGGACTCTAGAGGGTTGAAGAACATCTGCCATCACAAGGGCAGGAAATAAAAAGCTGACCTGGTCTCTGGGTACTTGGTCCAGTGCTCTTTTAGCATTGTGCCTTATTCCTGCTGCCCTCACTCGCCCAGGTCACAAGGAGACTTCTTTCCAACACCCAGGTCTGCAGGTTCCATGGCAGCCTCTGCAGGGGCAGGTGTTTTGTAGAGGTCGCTGTTATATCATGGTCAGTTAGGGAGCTCTTCAAGTTACAATGCTTATCCTCAAGGCATTTTGTTTGCTTGCACATGTTTCCTTCTATGACCAATAGTTTCGGTGCTCTGAGGAGCACTCTAGCTTTGAAATCTTTTAGTGAGTCCTCTTCTATCAGTGTTTTGAAGATCTCTCAAGCTTTCCTCCTTGCTACAAAGTCGACCAAGTAATTGAACTTTTTGGCCCTCCTAACAATGGCAGAGCATTCAGACGGGACAGCAGGGTAATCTGGATTCACTTTCTGTGGTGAGTCTGGAGCATTGTTTTGTAAGTTCACACCCTCGTTCTACTCATCAAGTGGCAAGTTCAGTGTGCCCCTTACACGGCCATCAGCTCTTCTCCAAACCAAGAGGCTTATTCAATTTTTGTGCCCTTTTGAAATGTTTTCAACTTTAAATTGCCATTAAGGAAGTTATACATTTGGTTAAACTCCAATAGAAATTTAAATGTGAAAAAAATTTTCAACCCTGGCTGTTGTGGCTCAGTGGGTTGGAGTGTCGTCCCATACACCAAAGGTGGCAGGTTTGATTCCCAATCATGGCACATACCTAGGTTGCAGGTTCAGAATGTTTCTCCCTCACACTGATCTCTCTCTCTCTCTCTCTCTCTCTCTCTCTCTCTCTCTCTCTCTTTCTCTCTCTCTCTCTTCCCCCACTTTCTCTCTCCCTTCCTCTCTCTAAATATCCATTAAAATTTTTTTTAATTTCAAGAGGATTTCATAAGGAATAAGCCATAATGGCAGTTCAAGTGGTGTACTGACCTTCTAAGTTTGACATGGGAAGGTCATGTGCCTTTTCACAGGGGTTTTTGACTCTGCTTTTCTGGTCAGACTTGCCATCCTTCACCCTCCCTTTCACTAGCCATGGGACTGGCCCTTGCGCAACTCAGGCAAATGCCAGACTGTGGACTGATGTGCTGTCTGGTCTTCTCTCTGATAGACAAGCTCAAGGAGCTGCTCTGAAGTACAGAGGTTTGCATCCCATATACACAGAACAGTCCACGCCCACTGCTTCTGTTGCGATGCCGAGGGAAGATGGTCGTACCCTGACACTCAGTGGCATGTCTCATCGCTTTGGACAATAAAATTGATAAGTTAGCATTCATAACAGTGGGCAAATGCTCCCTCATTTCTCAGCCCACGTCTCTGCTTTGTCTTATTATGTTTGATCACAAATTGAAGGTAGGATGCAGTCAAGACATAAAGATGCAGTTTCCCCTTTAGGGCTATTGTTAACAACAATCTAGAAAAGTCTGTGGGTCTGATTTGTGCACATCTGGGAGGATCACACACTGTTTAGAATATTTGTTTGAATCAAAACAAGGATCTGCACCCAGATTTATGTTTACTTTGAAATAGGCCTAAGGAATTATCAGTCAAGATACTGCCGTAAAATTTAGCATGTCTGTGTTTTAATCTCAGGAGCCTGGTTAACATCAAAATTTTCTCTGGCCACCAAACTAAATTCTTCAAAGTGAGACCAGGCTCTCACTGGCCTAACGCTCCCTGTGGGCTTCTGGGGTCCCACCAATTCAGCTCTACGGTGAACGCCTGGGCAGTCATGGACCAATAGCAGGGCTCTGTCTCCAGCATTAACTACCAGGCTAAAATCTGCATCGTCATATCTACCTCCATGCTCTTTGCCAATGGCAACTGAGAGTTTTATTCTCTTGAGACTTTATTTACGACTATTTTTTTAATGTTTTTGTTTGTTGTTTACTGATTTTTAGAGAGAGAGGAAGGGAGGGGGATAAAGAGAAACATCGATGAGAGAGGAACATCATAGATCAGTTGCCTCCTGCACACCCCCTACTGGGAATCAATCCCACAACCCAGACATGTACCCTGACCAGGGATTTGAGCCAGTGACCTCCTGGGTTGACGCTCAACCACTGAACAATACCGGCCAGGCATGCAACTCTTTTTCTTCTTCTTCTTCTTTTTTATTAACCGTGAAAGAATAGCAGCTAATAACCCCTGGACCTATGGTGTTAAAAGAGCTGTGCTAGGTCTTTTTTTTTCAAACCTTGACACAATTGGCATTTGGCGCCAAATAATCCTTTGTTTTATGAGTTGTCCTGTGCATGTAGGATGTTAAGCAGTGTCTCTGGCCTCAACCCAATAGATGCCAGTAGCTCTGCATCCCCTCCCCATACACACACTACTATGACAACTGAAAATGTCTCCAGACATTGAAAATGTCCCCTGCAGGGCTAGTCGCTCCTCGATGAAATCTGCTGTTCTGGGGAGATGGGGCAAGAGGCCTACAGGACTTCTCTTGCGTATTCATGGGACTCTGCCAATGACAAGCTGGCAGTAACACTATTCATGTAGCATTTCATAACAAAATTCATTAAGCATTCACCATACGACAGACATTTTAGAAGTGCCACCCACACATTACTTCATTAAATTCCAATGACAACCCAACGTGGTTAAGTGCAATTGTGAATGATCTCCATTTAAACAGAGGGAAATTGACTCAGTGAGGTGCAGTGACTTGCCTAAGGTCACACAGGAAGTCCGTCAGAGCCCCCTCTCTCTCTTTTTCTTTTATCCTCATCCGAGGATATTTTTCCATTGATTTTTAGAGAGAGTGGAAGAGAGGAAAAGACATAAAGAAACATCAATGTGAGAGAAACACATCAATTGGTTGCCTCCTGCACACGCCCCAACCAGGGCCCGGGCAGGGGAGGAGCCTGAAGCCGAGGTACATGCTTTTGACCAGAATCAAACCCGGGACCCTTCAGTCCATGCAGGGGTCCTCAAACTACGGCCGGCGGGACACATGCAAATACAAATACTGTATTTGTTCCCGTTTTGGTTTTTTACTTCAAAATAAGATATGTGCAGTGTGCATAGGAATTTGTTCATAGTTTTTTTTTAAACTATAGTCCGGCCCTCCAACGGTCTGAGGGACAGTGAACTGGTCCCCTGTTTTAAAAGTTTGAGGACCCCTGGTCCACAGGCTGACGCTCTTTCCACGGAGCCAAAGCAGCGAGGGCCAGAGCCCTTCTTGACCACCATGCTCTGCTGTCTCATTGCTGCAGGCACTAAAATGGTTAAGTTGGGATTCATAACATTGGGCAAAACCAAAACAGACTTTGTGGATATAATGGTTTCTGAAAACTCTTTAAATCCATGTGAGTCTGTCGCCTTTCATTTCATATCTTTTTATAAACACCAGGGGAGCAGTAACCATTCGAACGGTTAAATTGACTTAGCATGGTAAAATCCACTTTTTCCCAGTCTTGAAATTACAGTGAATCATTTGCCATTGTGTCTGGACCACAGTCCCTCCCGGCCCCACCACCACCTCATTTCTCTCCCGGGGCTCCCCAGACCCCAATGTCGGCGTGCCTATTCTTCTTTTAATTTTCCAAACAACAGGATTGTATTTTACACTTCAAATATTACTCCAGGGGACAATAATGGTGAACTTTACCTCCAAAACGCTCAGAAGAAAATCAAGCAACCCAAGAGGAGAAGAAAGAAGTGAAGAAAAAAACTGAGCACAAATATTCCCTAGACCCTCAAAATTAAAGCTTGAAAAACCACAGTGCTTTGCAAAATATCACATCCAATTGTTAGTTTCTAAAAAAAATTGTTGGAGGCGCACTTAGTGTACCATAGTGTGGGAAGCCCAGGCTGGCCTGGAGAGCCGCGCCCTGGGGTCCCGGCCAGGGCCTTGAGGCTCAGGCCTTTCCAATATAGCAGAAAGATATCAAGAGAATCTTTTTAAACGCCTAAAGCTTCTCACCTTTCCCAAGGCACCAGGAGACTGTTTGGGGTCCTGAGCTCAGTCCTGTGAGTTCGGTCTGCTCCTTGGTGTCAAAGAGTAAAATGAAGACGCTAATTGTGAGAGGAAGGGAAGAAAGAGCTTCTTTAGGTTAGGCTCCCTGTCCTGCGACTGTCTGGGAGCCTCCCGCCCAGGTGCATGTCATCCCTATTCTCTGGGAGCTCACCTGTGATCTCAGCTAAATCAAATAGCTGTATATTGTTTTCAGAATAAGATTAGACTATGGAATCACATTTAAAATGGAAAAGAACTCTTTGAGAAACCACAATTCTCCCTGTTGTTTTCCAAAAGCAGGGGCCTCGTCAAGATCTTGCATTTCATGAAGAAGATATTAGGTACTATCTTTCCCGAAGGAAAACCCTGGCCCTAGGGCCTCTCCAGCCCTTTTACCATGTTACATAATGAGCATGGAATTCTTTAGGGGAAACGGTATAAAATTTTAAATATGCTAAAGTTGAATAGGATTTAGTATTTTTCAAACTGCAAATTGCAACCCTTTAGAGATGAATAAAATCAATTTGGTAAGTTGCAAACAGCACTTAAAACACACACACACACACACACACACACACACACACACACACACACACCAGAAACCCTGCCTCTGATGGCAGGCGTGGTTTGCAGCTGTGCAGTGTGAAAGGGCGTGAGGAAAGACCCACCTCGAGTTCTCCTGTCTCGAGGGAAGCCACTTTCCAGGTCACTGTTTGGCACAGTCACGTTTAGAAGCATAAGAAAACATATCCACTTCAAGAATTCACTAATACAGTGATGATCAAACCTGTCCCTATCGATCTAACAGAATCTGTGTATAAACACTCAGCCCGTAGTCTTCTTCCCAACACAGGTGCAGAGGGATAAATGGTCTGAGAGCAGTTTTTTCTAATATGGGTTCTTTAAAAAAAGGCTCTTATGGTCAAATATTTGAAAAACACTCTATGCTGTTGTCCTCTCATAGATTCCCAGAGCACATCTATCTATATAAAACCATAATATGCAAACTGACCAAAAGGCAGAACAAATATGGCAGAACGATGGGTCACTATGATGCGCACTGACCACCAGGGGGCAGACACTCAATGTAGGAGCTGCCCCCAGCCTGCAGGCCCTGACTGGCAGCAGCGGGGGACAGGGCTGGCAAGTGTGGCACCAGGCCAGCCACGGCAGGTGCAAGTGGGGGCCCCAATCACCCTGCTGGTCGCCCCACAGTTGGGCCCTGATCTCCCGCCAGGCCAAGGGACCCTATCTGTGCACGAATTTCATGCACTGGGCCTCTGGTAAGCCTATAAAAGAATACAGTAAAGATGATTGGTTGGCATGGCTCAGTGGTTAAGCATCGACCTATGAACCAAGAGGTCACAGTTCAATTCCCGGTCAGGGCACATGTCCAGGTTTCAGGCTCAATCCTCAGTGTGAGGTCTGCAGCCGATCAGTGATTCTCTCTCATCATTGATGTTTCTATCTCTTTTTCCCTCTCCCTTCCTCTCTGAAATCAATATATATATATATATATATATATATATATATATATATATACACTAGAGGCCCAGTGCACAAAAATTTGTGCACTTGGGGGGGAGGGGGAGGTCCCTTAGCCCGGCCTGTGCCCTCTCACAGTCTGGGACCCCTCGGGAGATAATGACCTGCTGGCTTAGGCCCACTCCTGGGTGGCAGAGGGCAGGCCCAATCCCTAGGTGCAGCCCCTGGTCGGGCTCAGAGCAGGGCCGATTGGGGAATTGGGGCGCTGCCCCCTGTCATGCACAGAGCAGGGCGGATTGGGAGGCTGCGATGCCACCCTCAGTCAAGCTCAGGGTAGGGCCGATTTGGGGGTTGGGGCATCGCCCCCGTCACACTCAAGGCAGGGTCGATGGGGAGGTTGCAGCACCACCCCCTGTCACGCACAGAGCAGGGCCAATCAGGGGGTTGGGGCACTGCCCCCTGTCACGCACAGAGCAGGGCCAATCAGGGGGTTGGGGAGCTCCCCCCTGTCACGCACAGAGCAGGGCCCATCAGGGGGTTGGGGAGCTCCCCCCTGTCACACACAGAGCAGGGCCCATCAGGGGGTTGGGGAGCTTCCCCCTGTCACGCACAGAGCAGGGCGGATCAGGGGGTTGGGGCGCCGCCACTGTCACACTCAGGGCAGGGCCGATGGGGAGGTTATGGCTCTACACAGTCACACACAGAGCAGGGCCCGTGGGGTGGGGGGATTGGGGTGCCGCACCCTGTCACACACAGAGCCGCAGGGTGATCAGGAGGTTGGGGAGCTCCCCCCTATCAGGCACAGAGCAGGGCCGATCAGGGGGTTGGGGCGCCTTCCCCTGTCAGGAACAGAGCAGGGCCGATAGGGAGGTTGTGGCCCCGCCCCCTGTCACACACAGAGCCGCAGGGCGATCAGGGGGTTTGGGCGCTGCCCCCTGTCATGCTGATCCCGGTGCCGGGAGACCTCGCGGCTCCACTGATCCCGGTGCTGGGAGGCATATTATGCTTTTACTATATAGAATAGAGGCCTGGTGCATGGGTGGGGGCTGACTGGTTTGCCCTGAAGGGTGTCCCGGATCAGGGTGGGGGTCCCCACTGGGGTGCCTGGCCAGCCTGGGTGAGGGGCTGAGGGCTGTTTGCAGCTGGTCACACACCCTTCAGGGTGGGGGTCCCCACTGGGGTGCCTGGCCAGCCTGGGTGAGGGGCTGAGGGCTGTTTGCAGCTGGGCACACACCCTTCAGGGTGGGGGTCCCCACTGGGGTGCCTGGCCAGCCTGGGTGAGGGGCTGAGGGCTGTTTGCAGCTGGGCACACACCCTTCAGGGTGGGGGTCCCCACTGGGGTGCCTGGCCAGTCTGGGTGAGGGGCTGAGGGCTGTTTTCAGGCTGGCGGGTGATGGAAGCTCCCAACCGCTCCTTTTTTTCTTTTCTTTTCTTTTCTTTTTTTTAATTCTGGGCCAGCTTTAGCTCTGAGGCTCCAGCTCTTAGGCCTCCGTAGGTATCTGGTTTGTTTTGGTTCGAAACAATGTATAACTCCAGCTCTGACTCCAGCTCTGAGATCCCAGCTCGCCGAAAGCTGGTTTCTGGGTTTTTTTTTAGCTTCTATATTTGTTAAAATGTTTCAAACTGCAGGCTCAGAGGCCTGCAAGGCAGGCGGGGAACGTTGGTTTCCTCTGTCACTGAAGCAAGCAAGCCTCATGTTAGTTTCAAGCTGCCTGGCTGCCGGCAGCCATCTTGGCTGACAGTTAATTTGCATATCGCCCTGATTAGCCAATGGGAAGGGTAGCGGTCGTACGCCAATTACCATGTTCCTCTTTTATTAGATAGGATATATATTTTTTTTTTTCTTTTTTTTTTTTTCTGGCTGGTTTTTCTCAGGGGATAGAGCATTGGCCTGTGGACTGAAGGGTCCTGGGTTCGATTCTGGTCAAGGGCACATGCCCAGGTTTTGGGCTCAATCCCCAGTGGGGAGCGTGCAGGAGTCAGCTGACCAATGATTCTCTCTCATCATTGATGTTTCTCTCTCTCTCCCTCTCCCTTCCTCTCTGAAATCAATAAAAAAATATATATATTTTAAAAGACTACAGTAAAGAGACCAGTTTAATTCTGTTTAATCTGATGTATCCCACACATATGTGACCTTGGATCTTTATAAAACAACTTCTAAAAGCAGCTGCACTATCCTAGACTAAGCCGTTAGCCTGATAGCGACTCCCTTTGGCATCTCAGCACTGGGATTGCAGTCACACGGATAACCTGTACTATGGCAATCCATAGTAGGTTCTCATCGTTATCCTGATGGAGACCAGAAGTCAGCTTTGCTAAATTACCTGCTCTATAGTTTGAGCACTTTTAATATTGGGAACCCAACCATCACTCTCACCCTTTACCTTTTATTGAAAGAAGGCTTTCCCACTCTCAGTTGATTTCTACAATTACTGTGTATTACAATGAATTGAATCTACTAGTAACTGTGGAGCAGTTGATCACAGTAGGTGAAGTCTGTTCATTGGCTTTAAAATTTATTCTTTTTCCTCTTTCTTCTATGCTGTGAAGCGTGACCTAAGCACCTGCTTGTGTGCACTATGAACTCAACCGTTCAGCACTTGGTGTGTTTTTTCCTATGTTCAAATCTGAAACAAGCCACACTGGCCAGAGCATGTGGACTCTCCCTGAAGCTCATTAAGGAACTGAATTTATGTGTTGTCGCAAAACCGTCAACACTGCAGAGTGTCCGTTAGAAACAGGTGCCAGGAGAGGAAATGTTTAATATTTTCCACGTGGCATGGCCTCTATTGGACAGTGTTCCCAATCTAACTGTGTCTGTTTACACAGTTCAATCACAGGTCTAGATTCTTCCTTTTGCCTCAGGAGTCTATCTGTCTGGTTGCTGGCTCGCTGTTGGCTGCTTTTGAACGCTCCATCTTCCTTGCTGGCCATGCTGCTGTGCCAGCTTCTACTTTTGGCTGAAAACCTACTGCTGGTTTCCTTCAGTATCCACTGGTTTGGCTCTTTGAATGCTACTCTTCAGTGAACCCTTCTTTGTTATTTCAGAATCCAACCCTGCTTTCCAGCAGAGGGGCTGGGCAGGGGTTTCCACGCTTGCTGAGAGCAGGAGCTATCCTCTGCCCCAGGCGTAGCCCAGGGGACACCCCACCCACTCAGAGCCACCCTTGGCAGGAGGCTTGAGGGACAGCTCCCCGGGGCTGAGAAGAGGGGGGCCACTGCTGGGCTTCTACTCAGCCCAGCCTGATCCTCCCCACCCCAGTTCCCATCCTTTCTATTTTAATTTCTACTTATTTTCTTCCCTCACATTTAAACAGCTCCAATAAAACAATGCCAGGTGTGGTTTTTATTTTCACTTTTTTTAAAAATTTTATTTTAGAGAGAGGGAGAAAGAGAGAGAAACATCAATTTGTTGTTCCACTTAATTATGCATTTGTTCTTGTATGTGCCGTGACCAAGGATGGAACCCACAACCTTGGCATATAAGGACGACACTAACCAACTGAGTTACCCAGCCAGGCCATGAATGCTTTTTAATTGATGGGCTCTGATCATCACATTACCAAATTCTGCAAGTCCCTGCAAAGTACGGCTTGGATCTCTGAAAGTTCCATTTGTTCATTTTACCAGTAAGTACCCACTATTATTACATCCCAGACAGTTCTAGGCTCTAGGGAAACAGTGACACAATCCCTGCTTTGTGCTTACCTGCTAATGAGAGAAACAGTAAACAAAACATATAGAGTGTTAGTGATAAGCGCTCAGGGGAGAGAAAACAAAGCCCCAAAGGTGGGAAGACACTTCAGGGCAGGAGTGGAGGTGGAGATTCTAGAGGGGGTGGCCAGGGGCGGCCTCTCTGACAAGGTGGGCTGAGAGTAGGAGAGAGCTGTGTGGGGCAAGCATGTTCCAGGCCGAGGGACCAGGCTGTGCCAAGGCCCTAGGCTAGGATATGCCTGGCAAGGTCAGTATGGAGAAAATTGTAGAGCTACTGTGAAGATTGAATGTTTATGAGGTGCCTGGCATACAGATAGCACTTAATAAATGGTAGCTATAATTATGGTAGTCACTATCAGATGTTTATGGCTTGATTGATGTAAACAGGTGCGTAGTTATCTCGCCAAGTAGGCCCAAGGCTGTTTCTGGCCCAGAGGAATGTTTTATTGCAGCCCTGCAGACCTCTAAGTATACATCCCAACGGCACCCTTGCCTTTTCTCCTTCAGTAGGGTCATAAGACCATTGCCCCGGGCGGGGCTGGGGGGAGGGGAGTTGCTGAGCGGGATTTTCTTTGCCTAAAGCAGGGCAACAGTTCTGGGAGTGTGGTCCCCGAGCAACAGCACCTGGGAGCTTGTCAGAAATGCCAAGTCTCAAGCTGCACCCAGATCTGCTGAATCAGAAAGTCTGGGATGGGGCTCAGCAATCCGTGTCTAACAAGCCCTCCAGGTGATTCTGATGCTGCCAAAGTCAGAGCCAGTGCCTCCAGTTTCAAAAAGTCTCCCAGGGCTGGGAAAGGCTTCAGAGCCTTGTCCTAGTCACCGTCATTTCCTTTGATCTCCATGAAACTGCCTTATCAGAAAGACAGTCTGGGATCATTGCTGCTATTTATGTTTCCTGAGATGCCCTAGGGCTCTCTGGGGTTGTTTCTCCCCAGATCTCTAGGGCTAGCCCACCCACCTCCCTACAGCAGTGTCACCGAATTTTGAATGAGCACAGTGCCCGCTGGGCTCTGAGACCCACCCTGAGGACTTCCTCTCCCCTGGTGACTTCCTCCAGCACTTGTAAAAATGGCATGGAGAACTATTTTAAGCTTTGTTATTATGAAATTTATATATAAAAAAAACCTTCAAACTCAAGATAAACAAGCCTCAGATTTTCAGACAAGGCACAGCATTAATGTCTTTCCTTGTCCCAGGAAGATGTTATCTGCTGTTTACTGCGAATCAGATGAAGCGTGATGCTCCAGGAACCAAGGCCATTTCCAGTAACTTTTCCATTGTTGAATGGCGGCATGAGCCAACGTTTCCGCAGGAAATGGTGTGGTTAACCTAAGAGTAACATCTCCAGGGGTCCTCCACTGTCATGACGTGGAGATGGGGGGGCCCTTGGAGGGTGATGGCGAGAGGAGGAAGGAAGAGGTCTTTGAAAATCTGATTTTGTTGCTTCTCAGTTTGATAACCTCTGATAGCCTCTGTTGTCCTAAGTACCGGTTCTCAAAGTTAATCCAAAACAGAATCACCTAAGGCTTTTGTTTAAAATGTAGATCCCTGGAACCCTAAAGCAAGTGCTTCTGATGCAGGTGGTCCTTCACATTTTGGGGACTACAGGAAAGATATAGCTTAAATTTCTTCACCTCACAGAAAACCAGTCTCTCTCTTTCTTTTTAATCCTCACCGAGGATATTTTTTCCATTGATTTTCAGAGAGAGTGGAAGAGGGAGGGAAAGACAGAGACAACACCAATGTGAAGAACACATCTGTTGGCTACCTCCTGCATGGGCCCGGCCAGAGAGGCGCTCCATGTCTGGTGATCCTTGGTTGTCTGCTCATATTTAAGAGTGATACACTACATAGTGGCTCAGGAGTTCAGTGGATAGCATCTGTTTATTGGTGGATTTCCCTGTAGCACTGTCTGTTTCATTGGGGGTTTCTACCTGTCAGTATCTTTAGGTCTTCTCCCGTGAGCTAGTCAGGTCCCCAGAGAGGAAACTTCTAATTCCCTTCCTGGGAAAAATAGGCACAGCTGCTAGAATTCTGGGAGGTGAGGCACAAAAGAAGAGCAGGGCCTGAGACCCACCTTTCGGTAACTAATCTTCCTCCACACTTTCAATGTGGTGTCCTTGCCTCTGTGTGCCTGGTGTCCTTGAGTCCAGAATCCCTCTGGTTCAACCTCTCAGAGAGCTTTCTGCCAGGAGGCAGTGAATGGCCACTCATCCTGTGTAAGAGAGGTGACGTGAGAGCCTAACCGCTTCTTATATAGACTTTTTATCTGTATGTTTCCCTGAAAACAAGAAACTATTAGTCTTACTGGTAGGCATTGTTTCCCCACAGAGCTTCTTTAGCTGCCTCCTGATTGCCCCTCACTCCAATAAGATGAATAATTTTACTTTCCTCTCTCCTCCCTGCCTTGGACCTCAGGAATCTTGTTTATTTCTCCATCTCCTTCCACCCACCAACAGTTACTATTTTTTCATTGTAGCTCCTGTCACCACCTGTCCCCCGCTCAGGCACTCCTCTCACAGCTTCATTTTGCTAGGAATGTGTTTTGCTTTTTCCGATTATCCTCTTTTTGACTGTGGGGCCCTTTGAAACGCTATGGTATTTTTCTGTGTGGACTCTTTAGGTTCCAGGGTGTTGTGGCTTATGAGTCCCAAATAGTGGGAGTCCCACAGACGGCAGAAGGTGAAAAAAACCTCAGCCCCCAGGCTGAATTACAGAAACTCCCCAAAATCGTTTGCCTTCCATTCTTCACTCCTGGCCTTTGACATTATTCTCTAGGCACTTGCCCAGCCCACTGGCAGAAAGAACCTCACAGTTCTCTCTGTTGGGAGCCACCACAGCCCAAGGCCTCTACTCGTACCCAACCACTCATAAGAGTTAACAGCTGTTCAGCTCTAGAGAGAAAAACATTTTAAGTTTGGGAGTGAGAAAGATGGAACTTGTCTCCAGAGCCCCCTTTTGGCCTCTGTAAGTTACTTCCATAGCCATTCATCACACCAGGGAGGGAGCCCAGATGAAAAGAGCAGAGTTGGAATGAATAGCCCTCATCCTCGTTCAACATGTGAATACAAGCTCCTATCATTCCTGAGTTTTAGGTAGGGCCATCTGGGAGACGAATGCCAGCCACGGTGGTCCCACACCATGATTTTAGCACCCTGCATGCAGACAGAAGAGAGGTTCTGCCTTGCACTGTGGGAAAAAAGCAATCAAAGTGGCTCAGAGTAAAAACGAAAGTCCTTCCTAACCCGGCTTTATCTGATGAGATATCCACCTGCAATGAGGAATCACTGCCAGTCTCCCAGAAAGTTTAAAGATCAGGCCGGTTCTGGAAAGGAAGATTGAGTGGGCATATTATTAACCTAAATGGCATTAGGTTTCTGTTTCAATAAAGATTCCCATTAAAGCTGAAAGCAATACACTACAGCAATGCAGCCATAACCACCCGTTGCCTGTAGAAAGATGTGCTTAAATTACACCTGGCTGTACACCCCATTATCACCTTGCAAAAGGCAGTAACTTGAGGTGGACCTCTGTGGCCACAGTGTCCTTCAGGTGACAGTTTCAAAGGAATCCTGGCTTGAACGCAATCAATACTGGGAACCTACATTACTCAGGTATCAGCACTCGACAAGAGGCTGACAATAATTAATCAACTAATTACGACAGGCTCTTTTCATTATATAACACGTGACTTGTTGACTTGTTTTGTATTATTGTATTTAGTGGCCAACTATATAGTATGACAACCATATTTCATTTCAAACTGTGCCCATCTGGAAGCATAAATAGGCATCTTCGTCCTCCTGAGCTGGCATCACCAGGACCTGCCACACTGGGGCAAGCAGCTAATCAAGAGTCTGTCTCATTTGCCTATTTCCGGTTGGATGAAAATTTTTTATTTTTCTCTTTTAAACAACTTAGGAAGGAGATTACACACTGGCAGCCTGTGGTTGTAGTCAGCCTCAGATGTGTTTTGTCTGAGCAGCAGGGGTGTTTGTTTGTTTTAATGAGTTTACTATCAGCATTTAAAATCAGAAAATTAACATAAAAGTCTGGTCGCTCTGGGCCCTGACAACTGGCAGGACTGAGTGGAGACTGCCCGTGTTTGGATGGGGCAAGTGTTCTCCCATTGGCCCCAGACCCAACACTTTCTTTATATCCTGAAACTTCTCTTATTTTTATCACCTGCCTGGCTGCTGACTTAGGAGTACAGTCTGGTAGGAAGAGTCACCAGAAGGCAATAGTCGTACTCCCCGCATCCCCACTGCACTGGAAAGTGTTGGGCATCTAACATCATAATTTTAAGCCTTTATTACATATGAGGGAACAGGAAACAGGAAACAAGGAGGTGAAGAGGCCTTCCAGAGGCTACTGGTCCAGGGTTCTTTCCCACACACCTGTCATTAAGACCCTGAATACAGGGCATACACAATAGTGTGGTCATTGTTCAGAGTCAAGGAAGTCACCAGGAGCTCCAGGGGCAGATGGTTGGATGCCTATCAGAAAGGGTGCCTCCCTGGTTACCAGGTAGGCCTAAAGGACAATCCTAGCTCTCTTCCTGTTTCCTCAGAGAAAGGTTAACCACACCACTTTCCACTTCCTCCACACCTGCTACTTTAGATCCAGGCAAGAAATTCTAAGAATCCCTCAGAGCCTCCAGCCTGGCTTTGGCTTGGAGGATCTCTGTCCAGACCAGAGTGCCCAGGTGAGTGACATGACCTGGACCCCACTCATTTAGTTGGGAAATCTTCCTAATAATTTCAGAGATGTCACAAAGCCCCAGTGCCTTCCAGTTGATTTAAATCTGCTCAACCCCCAGAGGATGAGAATGGCAGCAACAGATCTAGTGGACATAGGAATCACCTGGGGATCTTGGAAAATGATTCAGAAGGTCCAGGGAGGGGGCTGGAGACTGCATTTCTAACGAATTCCCAGGTGAGGCCTATGCTGCTGGTCCGGGGACAACCCCTTCAGTAGCAATGGGCTCTAGAAAACTTCTATCATTGCTCATGGCCATGTCTTGCTCTTCTTTCTGGGCGGGTCTTGCCTATTTTCTCTACTTCATTCTTTTTCCCCCTATCCTTCTTTGCTTCTCTCCATCCATCCTTTTTCTTGGCAAACTTATTATTCCTACCAGACATCTCTACCAACTCCCAGCCCTCCTTTAGCCTTCGTCATTCAAGGATAAACTTCTGTCCTTTTCCCTCAGATATCGTCTCCCTCCGTCCTCTCTTCAGTAGTGCCAGAGGGGAAAAGGTCATTATTTATTGACAGTTTTGGCCAAGCACCATCCCAAGTGTATTACGTATATTATTTAATTCTCACAACAATCCTAAGTATATATTATTGTTGTATTTTTAGAACTGAGAAAGTTGAGACTTGGGTAGTTAAAGAAACTTTGTCCTCAATTAGGAAGCAATGAGTTGAGATTAGAATTTGGGTCTGTCTAATGCCAAAGTCTACAGTCTTTTTTTTTCTTTCTTTTTTTAAATATATTTTATTGATTTTTTACAGAGAGGAAGGGAAAGGGATAGAGAGTCAGAAACATCGATGAGAGAGAAACATCGACCAGCTGCCTCCCGCACACCCCACACTGGGGATGTGCCTGCAACCAAGGTACATGCCCTTGACCGGAATCGAACCTGGGACCTTTCAGTCCGCAGGCTGACGCTCTATCCACTGAGCCAAACCAGCCACGGCTACAGTCTTTATACTACAATACACTCATATGGTAGCAGGGAATTGAAAAACAATATGCTAAGTGAAATAAGCCAGTCAATGAAGGAAAAATACCACATGATCTCACTCATTCATGGTTAATAGAGACCATTATAAACTTTTGAACAATAATAGATACAGAGGCAGAGCTGCCTCAAACAGATTGTCAAACTGCAGCGGGAAGGCCGGGGAGGGTTGGGGGGCAGGAGGTAGGGGGGTAAGAGATCAACTAAAGGACTTGTATGCATGCATATAAGCATAACCAATGGACATAAGACACTGGGGGGTAGGGGAGGCCAGGGGATTGTCAAGGGCGGGGGGTAGGGGGTGGGGAAGGACACATATGTAATACCCTTTGTAATACTTTAAGCAATAAAACAAAACAAACAAAAAAAAACCAAAGGAATGAAGGGCCCCAAGCATCACTCCAGTTATGTGTCCTGTACAGTTCTCTGAATCCTTCTTAAGCAGATGCCCTATGGGACAGCTTCAGATATCAATCATAAAAACTGTTTTAGGAATGCTCAGATTGGCTGGGGGGTGCGGCAGGGGGAGATAGGATTCCAAATAGCAGAATATTAAAACCTTAACTTGCCAATGTGCCCAAGTTTTCAATGTAACTTGTTTATTAGGCCCATGACTATATCTATAGAGCCTATTACCAAAAAAGATATTCCTACTATTAGCCAATCACCCAACCAAGTCTGAGGGACAGTGCCAAGTCTTCCGTTGGTCCCTGTAGGGCCCTCCTTGGATGGGTAGCCTATTCCCTTCTCTCTCTCTAGTTGTCTTTCTTGACATCATTGATAGCATCCCCTTAGTCTGTTATTAGTCTCTACCGTGTCCTCAAGATCCTACCTAACTATCCTGGATTCCAACCTGGGAGCCTGTACCTGAGCTTAAAACCATTGTATATTTTGGATTCTTCAAACTGCAGATCTATAAGACAAACAGATCTTGCTTATGTTGGCTATCATCCTCCCCTGACTTTTATTAGGTGGTCAAACAAAAAAATCTCCTTTTAATTCTTCTCAAAGATCCCACAAGGTATGAGGAAAATTCTATCTTGACACAAAAATATTCAAAAGGTCTATATTTACTTAAAGGGGAAGAATCAGAATTTTAAAACATGGAACGGACAGGGAAGTTGGGAGCAGCATGGTGCAGGGGAAGGAGCCCTGGCCCAGGAGTCATGAGATTTGGGCTTTATTTTTTATTTTTTTATTTTTTTATTTTTTGAGATTTGAGCTCTAAATTCTTTTTTTTTTTTTTTTTTGCCACTAACCAGCTATGCAACCTTGGATAAGCTGTATCATTGTTCCCAACACCAGTTTCTTCATCTTTAAAGTGAGGAAATTGAATTTAATGGTTACTAAGATTCCTTTGATCTCTACTTTTTAGTGTCTTCTCTAGCACCTAAAATAAAATGAGCCAGAAAGTTTTTGTGAAATAATGTTGCATCTACCCAGAAATGTAGATACAAATTAGCTTGAGTCAATGCATGAAAACAGGAAGATAAAAAAACAGTGATGATGAATAATAAATGAATAATAAGGATAAGAATTTAAGACTAAAAATTAAACAAAGACAAAAAGACTGAAATTCTCTACCAAGTGGCCACCCACTATCCGTAATCATCAGTGACTTGTAAAATATGTAATTGGAGCACGACACGTTTTATTTTGTAGTATATTGCCATTTAAAAAATTGTTTTCCAATAATAGCATTGAATTATTAAGTCAACCACCAACATTTACTTTAATTCTAAACAATGGTAGGTAGATCAGAAATAAAATTAGATCAACATGAATAATTTCCTTCCTAGCAGATTATGGAATTTGACATATCTGGTATTTTCCATCTTTGAAGTTAACATGTAATTATGTTTGCTTTATGTAAACTCATCTGCCCCCAAATGTTTCAAACTGAATGACAAAAACAAAGCCTGCCCGTAGCTACCTCTCCCTCCATGCACTTACCAGGCCAGGAAAGATAATTGCTAAGGCATAATCCCCCACTGGACTCTGAGTGTATGTTTTTCGGGAGGGCAAAGATGATATCTCTCCGTTTAAAAGTCATCTGGATCAGTACAGATATGCCAGTCAGCCTGCATGGAAACCACCTTCCTCAGTCCCAACGGCATCTGGCCCTTAGAAACCTGACCTCTCCTAAAAGGTCATCACCCTTCATTAGCCCAAACCATCTGTGTAGGAGGATGCCTCAGTCACTCTATTCAGGGGGCGCCTTGGCCAGGAGGAACATTTTCTGTGATGATGTGGTGGTTTAAGATTCATCTCATCTTCCTCTGTAGCACCATCCTGGCCTCACATACCAAAGGACTCTATGCCAAAAATCACAATAGAAAACAATATTTTGATTCTTTGTCCTGGCCTTCCCAGGCCTGACTTGCACTTACCATTGAGAGAATTCTTTATTCGATAGCAGTTATTATCTTGAAAAACCCAAGTCCCACCACTTTGTGTCCATCATGTTCCCAGATGAAGAAAATAAAAAGCAATTAGAAGTCTGGAATGTCAGAATCCTTAAATAGAACAAAAGACAAGTTTGAAGAAACATCTGATCTCTTACCATCTTCTATGAGGAACTAGAACCTATTTATTTTTTATCTCCATCAACAACAATTGTAAAATAAATCCAGAGACATAGAAGCATGGAACAGACTATCGAACTTCAGAGCGAAGGTGGAAGAGGGTGGGTGGGTGGGAAGAGATCAACCCAAGAACTTGTATGCATATATGCATAACCCGTGGACACAGACAATAGAGTGATGAAGGCCTGGCAGGGGCAGGCTGGAAGGAGTTAATAGGGGAAGAAGGGGGGGCATATGTAATACTTACAAAAATAAAGATTTTTTAAAAAAGAAGAAGAACAATTGTAAAACATGGCTGAAGATGTGGGTTGCAAACTGAACTAAGTCAATTTGACCATTCACTAATGATCAGTTCCTGTGTCAAACACATGGGGTTAGAGGAGGGTGGAGCCTCTACATCCCTTTCCTGCACCACCGCACGCCCAGGCAATTTGTTATGATGAAGCTAGCCATAGGCCAATTTCTGCCACACATAGGAAACTTCATTAGCAAGCAAGCACAAAACCTATCATCGAACTCTTCCTTTAAGATCTTGGTTAAGCCCTGATTGGTTTGGCTCAGTGGATAGAGCGTCAGCCTGCAGACTGGAGGGTCCCAGGTTTGATTCCTGTCAAGGGCATGTACCTTGGTTGTGGGCGCATCCCCAGTGGGGAGTGTGCAGGAGGCAGCTGAATCAATGTTTCTCTCTCATCGATGTTTCTACCTCTCTATCCCTTTCTTTCTCCCTTCCTCTCTGTAAAAATCAATAAAATATATTTTTTAAAAAATCTTGGTTAAGTCCCTACATTCAGATGCTAACAAGCACCTTACATGAGAAGAAGGCAGTCACCCCAAAGTCATCTGGATCAGTACAAATATACCAGTCAGCTCAGCAGCTCAGCTGGGCTTTTGGCAGGATCAGGCAGCAGAGCCTCCCATGCAGTGGAAGGAGGCAGAGTCAGATGGATTTCTGAACCTGTGGTACCTCCCCAACGTGTAAGGTTCATGGGCTCGCTAGAAACATACACTATTCCCATGCAAGGATAGTAGGACCTAGTACAGTCTTCTATCTAAGCTCATAGCTTGAAGACTGTGTAGACCAGGGGTGGGCAAACTTTTTGACTTGAGGGCCACAATGGGTTCTTAAACTGAACCGGAGGGCCGGAACAAAAGCATGGATGGAGTGTTTGTGTGAACTAATATAAATTCAAAGTAAACATCATTACATAAAAGGGTACAGTCTTTTTTTTGTTTGTTAGTTTTATTCATTTCAAATGGGCTGGATCCGGCCCGTGGGCTGTAGTTTGCCCACGGCTGGTGTAGACAATACAAAAGTCTTTCTTACATCACTTATGGTCACTGACACACCCTCTGGAATAGATTTCTATAACAATGTTTGCACTGCTTACATAACTACTTCTATATGGTGGTTTCCTGATTAGTTTTCTTCACATGCTATCTATGACCCCTCGAGTGAAGATTAGAGTTAACTTACATATATGTGCCTCATAGTGTTTACAATAAATTATTTTAAACTAGTGGCCTGTTGCACGAAGATTCACACAATAGGCTTTCCTTCCCCTGACTGCCAGCACCGGTTTTCCTCCACCGGGACCCAGGCCTTTGGTCCAGCTGCAGCAGTGAGGTTTGGCTTCTCCTCTCTGGCTGCTCCTAGTCCCTCCTTTTTTTTTTTTGCCCAGCTCCTCGAGCGAAGCCCAGGGCGGGCTGGAAGCCTGGGTTGCCCCTGGCGACCCAGGCCCCCAGCCACTCCTTGAGCAGAGCCCAGGCCCCCAGCCCCTCCTTGAGCAGAGTCCAGGGCCGGTGGGAAGCTTGGCTTCCTCTGTCTCCAGGAGCAACCCAAGCCTCCTGCTCACTCCAGCTCAGTGACCACCGCCATCTTCAGTCATCTTCAGTCTTCACTCTGTGCCTGCATATGCAAATGAACTGCCATCTTTGTTGGGTTAATTTGCATAGTTGCTCTGATTGGCTGGTGGGTGTAGCAGAGCGGCAGAGTGATGGTTACTTTGCATGTTTCTCTTTTATCATATAGGACTAGCAAAGAGACAACTTTCTGACATATCCTGCCTGCAACTTTGACATCTGAAATTCCTCTACCACTCCCATCCATCATATTGCTAGAGAAATTATGGAAATATGCAAATAAAATAATAGCTTTTTTTTTTAGTTTGTATCTCAGCTCCATGTCCAGCCATTACAGAAAATACATTTGAATACAGAACAGAAAGGGGGAAGCACATAAAAATAAGGTGAGAAAAGAAATAACCTGGGACCTAGGATGTTGTTTTAGCTTAATTGTCTTAGCAACGCAGAGTTTGTCAAAAGGACGGTGAGAGGTGGGACAGGGGAAAGAATGGGAGGAGAGGGGGTTCTTCTCCACATGCAACCTTTCTACAAAAGGAGCCCAAGCCACTTCATAGAGGAGGAATTCCCTTTCTGAACGTTGCAAGGTAGACACTGAGCTTATCAACAGCAGTTCATGGAGCCATCACTCAGGTAGAGAACAAAGTGAAAGGGGCCATTGAGCAAACACTTCCCTCACCTGTTCATCAAAGGAGGAAACCCAGTTTTTACCGACTCATTTACCTTTGCAGACAACTGAGACCATTGTTCCCTGGGGCAGGACAATGACTCACTTGATCAGTAACCTGCTGCTTTATCAGTCATAATAACTCATGCTCACCCCCTTCTATTCACTGTTGACTGTTGCTTTGGAAAAGTGACTAGATCAAAAGAGAAGCATCATTTTATTTGGCAAAACATTCAGGAACACGTTCAGTACTAGTCCCTACTATTTTACTCATCAGGTACCAGTCCTGAGCTTCCATGCGTTAGTAGAAAGTAGTGGAGTAGGAAGGGCAATGGGACAGAAGAGAGACCTGGGTTCTTGTCCCAGCTCTACCATCACTGAATGTGTGGCAGCCTGGTTCCTTCTCTGAATTGCGACCAGACCAGATGACCTATAAGGTCTCTTCGGGGGACAGCACTTGTTCCTTTAGCAATTATTTATTGAGCCTCTCCTACATTGAAGCACTGTTCTAGGCTGTATTCTAGATAATAGTGAATAAAAAAAGACAAAATCCTTAATCTAATGGAACCCACGTATTAGGGGGACAAGAAATTATAAATAAATTAGAAAATAAATACCATACATTACAATCTGTGATAACTACTCTGGAGGGAAATGAAGTGGGGTGATGGGGATAGGGTGCTGTCTTATGACCAGTGGTAAAGGAAGGCCTCACTAGGAAGAGGGACATTTAAGCAGAGACCAGACATTTAAGAGGGAGTCGGCCATGTGTTTATTGGGATGAGGTGTGTTCTAGCAGAGGGAACAACAAGTGCAAAGACCCTGAGATAGGAATGTGCTCAGCATAATCAAAGAACAGCGAGGCTGCCAGTGTGGCTGGAGCTGAGTAAACAGGGAGATCGATGGGGTGGGCCAGAAGGGTTGGAATTAGGGCATGTGTGGGGCTTACGGGCATGTTAGGTCTTTGGTCTGTACTCTGGGAAACTTGCAACCCAAATTAGATTGTAAATTCAGGTCACAGACTGAGTTACAATTCTCCAATATTTCCCAAGGTTCTCTATATAGGGAAAGGCATGTCTTAAAATAATCAATAAATACTTGAGTGATTTATGAATTGATTGACAGAAGTAAATTTGGTCATCTCAGGCAAAACACTTATTTAAGTTTCCATGCCACATTTCCATCATGTGTGTGAATTTTTGTGTGTGTACTTTTATATCCATTTCTGTATTTCTCTAACGCTTTGGAATAACAGGCACCAGAAATACTTATTGAACAAATAAATTAATTTTTAGGGGGATTCACACACCAACTAGATATTTCCCCATCTGGCAGATGTAAAAAAAGTTAAGCTACATCTCTTCCACTGGCTGTGGAGCCAGGAAAAGTGTCAATTTCTTCATATAAATAATACTTTAAAGCATTGTTAGTTCATCACACTTTAGCATGAACAAAGAAACTAAAATCAAGTTCTGACAGGAGTAATTCTGAGGCCTTGAAATCTGACAGAGGACAACTGTCGGGGACCAGAAGCAGGAAACTTAAAGGCATCAAAGAAGAAAAATAGGTCTTTTACGATTCTGCCTAAAGCTCTAGAATGTTGGTAAGCAAAATAATAAAGTTTAAACAAGTGATTTTCCTGCCATCGTTTGTACTATTTTACAGCATTGATCTGAAAAGCAGCAGTCAATCATCACTAAAGCTCTTTCTCATCTGCAGGTTCGCTGGGGTCCCTACTTTCAGAGTCCTGACTCAGATCGTTTATCTGCACCTACACGGCCTGCTGCCATGGCGCCTGGCCAGTGTCCTCCCCTGTGCAGCCTTTTCAGGGCTGCGCTGAGAGCTACCAGGCAGAAAGAGGCAGAGGCAGAGAGCCCTTGAGGTTGTCAGCTGAGCCTCTGCCGAATCCCTGCAAAGTTTACACAGGAGGTTATGGCAATCTCACACGGATTTGTCACTTGTCACCCCCTGGCTGCCTCCACCCATGACAGTCCCCTGGCAGCAGCTCCAGCTCAGGCCCTGGGCCCCAAGTTCAGGCACTGTCTGTCTGAAGCAGGATTATTAAGGGTCTGGGAAAATATGGGCCTGTCTTGACACAAGAAGCTTTCACCAATTTGGACACGAAACACAAAAATCACAGGATCCTCAACACTAGCATGTATTGGGGGAACTCTCTTATTAACAAGGTACCCCCAAGAACATGGATTCTGTGGCACCCATCATACTTTAAAGGACCCCAGAATACATATATGACTTGCCTTCTATGTTAATGAAGAGTGAATTACCCATATTCCTGCCAAAAATTGTTTAACTGCCATCAAATCTGGAAGAAATGATCAGGCAAATCCAAATGGGGAGAACAAATAAAGATATTCTACAAAATGACTAGCCTGAACTCTTTAAAAAGGTCATTGTTATGAAATACAATAATAATAACAATTAATTGTTCTAGATTAATGACAAGAGATATAGCAATTAAATGCCATATATAATTGTTGATGATCTTGGCTCAGGAAAAAGCAAAGTACAAAGGATATTATTAAGGTGATAGGGGAAATTTGAACTTGAACTGTGTATTAAACAATAACATTTCATCAATGCTAACCTTTCTGAGCTAACATTGTACTGATTGTACTATTATTATGTAGGAATGTATGGAGTATGAATCTCTTAGGAGATTCACACTGAAGACAGTAGGCGTGTATTTCAGGAGGCCTGTACCTTACTCTCAATCTCTCTGGCCCTGTTTCCCCATCTGCGGAGTAGGAAATACAATACCCACTTCACAGAGTTGAAGAAGATTAAATGTGAGGATAGAGTGTGTAAGTGGGTGGTGTGTGTCACCATTTCTGGGACGTTGCTGTTGGTGAATAAAGGACAGGCAGAGAGAGCTTCTTCTTCCGCCTATTTTGTGTTTAGCCTCTTCCAGGGTTTCTAGGGCTGGAGGGTGACATTTGAAAATATGTAGGGCAGGACTTTGGACTTGGCCTGGGGGGCCCTGAGTGAAAAGCGGACATTGGTTTTAGCTCTAAGGAAGGCCTCTTTCTCCTTGCCTCCCTCAAGTGAGATTCCTTATTTATTTTTCTGCACATCTTACCATCCTGCTTCTACATTCATGATCCTAAACATTGAACGTTTTTATTCAATTATAACTTGTTTTGATCTAGGGAAATTCATAAGGCCTTTGAGTTTGCAAATCAGATTAAGGAGAACTAGAACTTTTGTGGATTTTGCTGATTGATGTCACAAAAGACAACCATACCTTCCACGACACTTCTCTGAGTCAACCAGAGGCAAAGTCAAGTCAGCAGGCATTTATTGGGCACCTACTGCGTGACTAGGGCTGTGCCATTACTATTGGATACAAGGAAATGGATACCAATTGTCTGCTCTCAAGAACTTTCAGGAGAAGGAGATCCAATTTACATAAACAATAAAACATAAAGCATCATCCACAGGAAGAACAAAATCCCCAATAGACTAGAACTATTTTCTAAAAATGATTGAGTCCTACAATATGAGTCCTGATGGAAAAAAAGCAAAACCACTTTGACTCATGGGGAATGCTATTGCCATCATTTTTTAAAAATACATTTTTATTGATTTTAGAGAGGAAGGGAGAGGGAGAGAGAGATAGAAACATCAATGATGAGAGGGAATCATTGATCAGCTGCCTCCTGCAAGCCCCCACTGGGGACCAAACCCATGCCCAGGCATGTGCCCTTGACTGGAATCAAACCTGGGACCTTTCAGTCTGCAGGCTGATGCTCTATCCACTGAGCCAAACCAGCCAGGGAAATTGCAATCATTAAAAAATTTTTTTTTACCAATTTGGTGCCATGGCCTCTGGTTAAACCTGTGAATCCCTCTCAGAATAATATTTTTAAATGCAGAAAAATCAAATATATATGACTATGTATCAATATGTCAGTTATATTGAAATAAAAGTGTCAAAACATTTTAAAAATTAGTTAATGCATTAAATAATAAGATCTAGCAGTGGGTCTAATAACCACCAAAATTTTGAAGTAGTGAGAGCATTAATGACATTTGAGATTAGACCTAAGGGCCCAGAGATTTTCAGGGGCCCTAAAAATGTTTTTATTTTTTAAAGTCCAAAGAAAACATAAATTTTGGGTTGAATAAAATGTTTATCCATCATTATATATATATGCTGTAGAAAAATATAATTTTTATGAAGCAAGGTACCCACAAAAGCAAAGCTGTTAAAGACCATAAAAATCATAATGCCACCTTATTCAAGATACCCACAACAACCAAAAGGTGCTATGGAAATCTCCATGATAGCCATTAGGGCCATGTCACAGGTTCTGCTAATATTGCTAAAGCTTGTTGCCTACATTCATAATTGAAGAAAACAGTAAATTGAGTGGAAGAGAGCCGGACCCTTGAACTGGCCTGAGGTCCTGTTTGCCAGGGAAAAGAGGGGCATAGATATGCAAAGGTCACCAGTAACGGTCAGTTACAGAAGGGCTGGGTCCAAGTCTGCATGTTGACACATTTGGCCAGGTGGAGAAGAAGGGAGACGGTTGGGAAAAGCTGTATAGTGAGAATGCAAAATTGAATGCAAGAGTAGAAACACATTCTATTTTGCATTCTTTTAGGTTGCAAAAATGCATCCTAATAAAAGGCAAAAATAGAAACAAGCAGTGTCTGGCGCCCAGGGAGGTCAGTAAGATAACAGGCTGGGCTAGAATATATGACAGAAATCCACAGCAGTGGGAGACAAAATTGAAGAGACAGCTTATGGAGAGCCTTGAAGACCAAAGAGCATTCTAACCCAACCCAAAGGCTGAGAGACAGTCACCATGGGTTCCTCAGCAACAGAACTGTGAGTAAGAGCAATCCTATATAATAAAAGAGAAACATGTAAATTGACCATCCCTTCACTACGCTCACCAGCCCATCAGGATGGATATGCAAATTAACCTGACAAAGATGGTGGGTTAATTTGCATACACAGGTGCTGGGCGGAGATCAGAAGTGGGAGAGCTGGCAGCTTGGGGGGCCATGGCTCCCTCGGTCACTCCCAGCATGGAGAGCGCCAGGAATTCTGGGAATAGTAGTTCTGATGGCAGCCCCAGGACCGGGAGCAGAAGCCCAGAGCGCGGGGAGCACCAGGAATGCTGGGAATCATAGTTCTGGTGGCAGACGGATCTCCTAGACACTAGAACAAAGTGAGCCTGGAGCAAGTTACTATTGCAGTGGGGGATGGAGGGAAAGCAAAGATGAGAGATATAAATAAAATCAGAGTGTCTAGGAAAAATTAAAGGGAAGATAGCCGAAAACTTCCAGGAAATCTCCACCAATGGAGCAAAGAAAAAAAAATGCCTCTGTTATTCTGTGAGCAACAAACCAAACTGGGTTGGGCTCTCAGACAATTCGTTCATATAATTGCAAAGACAGACAGAAACTCCCGGATTGGAGAGGGCTCCCCTGAGGGCTCCCATATTGGAGAGGGTGCAGGTTGGGCTGAGGGGCACCGGGCCCCTAGTACTTTAAGAAAAGTCCATCTGAATTGAGCCAGCAATTTTAATGTTTTTTTAAAAATTCAAAATCTTATTTTAATTTTATTTCTCCTTTTGGCAAGGCTGGGGCCCAGTGAGGCTGGCCTGCCAGAGAGAGAGTGCAACCTGCAATGTGGAAAAACTAGCACATGCCTTCTAGAATGTTCTGGTAGAATGTGGAGTTTACTTAAAATCTGCTAAAGCAATGCCAAGGTTTTTTCCCTTTCAGTGAGTTTGGGTTTCCTATGGGCTAGAAAAATAGTTTTTCAACCATCACTGCAGAACCATCAGAAAATAAGCCTCATTCTTCCCATTTCTCTCACTTTCCTGCTTCCCTACAATTTGTCCTCTTCAGGAACATTTGCCCTCTGTGCAGCCCAGAGAGCCGAGGCCCTAGTTGGAGCAGCGCAGCCCTGTGCCTTCTCCTAGATCTGCTCTGAGGGCAGGAGTCACCTCTCCCCTCAGCCTTGGCCCAGTAGCCCACCTGGGACTTAGTTCATGGTCAAATTCAGCACATCCTGAGATCCTCTGGGGGTGGGCGCTGTCAGGGCAGAAAAGGTTTAAAGGTTGTTCTACTCAAGCAATTTGCTGCACAGAGCAGACGGGCAAAATCCATACATTTAGTACTTATCTAGATTGGGGGGAAAGTACCAGTAAATTGCCCAAACGTAAAATAGAATTTATGAAACAGAGCCCAGAGAGAAGTCTGAAAGTTTTTCTCCCCCCTCCCCCGCCCTGAACAATTCTAAACCAGAATTTGCTTATGTGGGAGTCCAGACCAAGTCATGCCAAGATGTGCCTCTGTGGTATGCAGATTACTTTGAACGAAAGCAATTTTAGCTTTAGGTTCAAGAGAAACTTCTGCCCCTCCCTGAAACCACCTAGAAGACCTTGAATTAGAGGTCTTGCCCATAATAAGAGATTATCAGCAATAAACTTTTTGACCCACCTATAGGGCAAGGAAAACCATTTACTAAACGTCTGTTCTTCTTATCATTCTGCAATGACCCTCTGAAGCCCTGCAGGTGCATTACCTCATCCCTGGCTCAGGACGTCTTATACATTTCAGTCCCCCTTTCCATCTCTGAACCTCTCCTGCATGTGGGGTCTCTGACTCTCTCGTGTATACAGGGCTCCCATACATATGCATGTAGTAAATGTGGTTATTTTCTCTTGCTAATCTGTCTCATGTCTACTTGGTTATTAGACCAGTCAGAAGAGGGGGTAGAGGAAAGTTTCTTCCTCCCTCATCCTTCCAATGACCTTCCAATTTATCTTTTGCCCCAACCTGGTTGTCAGTTCCAGACCCATATTCCAACTGTGACTTTCAGTGGCTCCTACTTGCCCTCTGGGATCATTCGACATGGGGGGTACAAGCCCTTTGTGAGTCAGCCCCACTGAAATTTCCTACTTATACCCCATACATCAGCCACACACAACCAACCCCTTGCAGTTCCCCCAAACCCCATGCTCTCTTGAGCCTCTGCACTTTGGCACAAGTAGTTCCTACTGCCTGGAAGGGGTTCTGCTCAGCTCACTCTGAGTCATCCTACAGAATACAACTTACATACCATCTCCTGACCACCATGCTTGGTGAGGAGCATGCTTATGCCTTGCCCTAGACCAGTGGTCGGCAAACTGTGGCTCGGCAAACTGCGGCTCGTGAGCCACATGTGGCTCTTTGGCCCCTTGAGTGTGGCTCTTCCACAAAACACCGGCTCTTCCACAAAATACTGACTTCTGCTCATGGGCCACAAAGTTTCAATCGCACTGTATGTGGGCACCCGCACGTGGTATTTTGTGGAAGGGCCACACTGAAGGGGCCAAAGAGCCACATGTGGCTCACGAGCCATGGTTTGCCGATCACTGCCCTAGACCCATGGCTCTGTCTTACCATTATACTTATCGGTCTTCTCATCCTTTCCACACTAGGTTAAGTGGGGGTCTGGGCCTTTCATCCTTGTACCGCTAGCTCAGGTCTTTGTTATCTCTTCCAGGGACTTCTGCAGGTACCTTCATAACAGATCTTGCTGCTTCCAATAAACCTTTCCCCTCCCCCATTCTCTCTCTTCCCACCTCCTGAATTTTATCTATAAAACATTTAATTCCTGCCCTAGCTGGTTTGGCTCAGTGGATAGAGCATCGGCCTGTGGACTGAAGGATCCTGAGTTCGATTCTGGTCAAGGGCACATGCCTAGGTTTCAGGCTCAAGGCAGCCGACCTATGATTCTCTCCCATCACTGATGTTTCTATCTCTCTCTCCCTCTCCCTTCCTCTCTAAAATCAATAAAAATTTATTTTTTTGAAAACACATTTAATTCCCTCTTTACTCTCTTTACAAAGTCTTGTATTGCTTCTCATTGCCATCTCCATGGCCCCTATTCAAGGCCCTTGCTAACCTGACTCCAAATTTCTCCTCCCACCATTTCGAGTCAGACAGCCAGTCAGGAGCCCCCCTCACAGAGAGGACACAATAAGTCTCTTCTCCACTCTGGCTCATGGGGTTTCCCCCTCCATACCTGATCGGCAAATCCCAGATGCAATGTCACCAGTTTGTGCCCTCAACTCCAAACCCAGAATTAATTCCTTTTCCAGAGTCTGATGACTCAGGCCAGTTCTGCTCAGCTGCTCCTTTGTTAGAGGCTGAGCTCCTGACCAGTAGGTGGCAGCTGGAATTTGCTGAGTTGTCTTTGGCCTCGTGCACTGAGCCGGAGGTGAACCAGGATGCTGAACACACACATACACACAGCATAGATTCACAGCACGTCATAACGGCCTGTCAGTGAGGGTGGGCAGTCTGTCCTGAGCACCAGCCAAACACTCCATTCCTCCATGTAACTGGGCCTCTGTCCTGGACCCCTTCCAGAGTGGCCAGGGGATCCTTCTTGGAGCTCTGTTACATGCCCTATGACAAACCCTAATAGCCCCAGGGCATGGACGACCACTAGATCCATTGTAAGCACCTTCATGGATGCTTCTTTCTATGGTAGTGTCTTAGTCCATTTGTGTTGCTATAACAATGCCCTGTAGACTGGGTGGCTTATGCAGGTGTGCCTCAGAGGTAGTGTGGGTTTGGTTCCACAATAAAGGAAGTAGCACTGTAATCTTCTGCTGGTGGAGTCTTGCCTTCGATTTGTAAAAAACACAACACCGTGAACTGCAATAATGCAAAGTGTAGTAAAACAAGGTAGGCCTGTAAACAGCAGAAAAGTATTGCTCACGGAGGCTGGAAGTCCAAGATCAGGCTGCCAGCATGGTCAGGTTCTGGGGAGAGCCCTCTTCTGGGTTGCAGATGCTGTCTTCTCCTATCCTCACATGGCTAAAAGGAAGGGAATTTTCTTAGGCCTCTTTTATAAGGGCACTAATCCTATTCATGAGGGCTCCACCCTCATGGCCTGATCACCACCCAGAGGCTTCACAGTAGCATCACTTAGGAGAAGCCCATAGTCACCTAGCTTCTTTCTATTCTCTGGGTACCTTGCTTCACAGGAGAGCTCGGCATTTACAGCTTCCACTGCCCTTCCAAGAAAGCTGTCTGGGGCAGATGAACCCAGCATGCTGTCCAGGGCCATATCCCACACCTTCAGCCTACAGAGTAGAACAAACCCTGGCACAACCCAAGGAATCTCATGGAGCCTCAGGCACTTTCCTTAGTAGAAATGCATTTCTAAAAAACAAAAATCTGGAAATTATTACAAAATACTCTCTCTCTCTCTTCTGGCACACCTGAATATTCCTGCCATGCCAGAGGCATGGGGACTACTTCACTGTATCTCTATGGGTCTATTTGTGTATTTACACCTGAAAACCTTATTAATAGATTATTTAAACCAATTTGGGGGTCTGGGTCCCCATTATTGGAATATCACATTTTTGAAAAAAGTTTAGGTGAATGTCTTACTATGAAAGAGAATGCTAAAATATTATCATGCATTATTTACTCCAAGGAACCCAATAGTTGTGATGACCAAGTTGGTTTGGAAACTTTCAACTCCCACTTTATATACAACACTAGGGGCCCAGTGCACGAAATTCGTGCACTGGGTGTGTGTGTGTGTGTGTGGGCGGGGGAGTGTCCCTCAGCCCAGCCTGCCCCCTCTCACATACTGGGAGCCCTCAGGCGTTGACCCCCATCACCCTCCAATCGCAGGATCGGCCCCTTGCCCAGGCCTGACGCCTCTGCCAGAGGTGTCAGGCGTGGACAGGGGACCCCCATCTCCCCCCGATCACTGGCTCTGGCCCCCGCACAGGCCTGAGGCCTCTGGCCCAGGAATCATGCCTGGGCAGGGGACTCCCATCTCCCTCTGATCGCTTGCTCCACCCCCCGCCCAAGCCTGACGCCTCTGACCCAGGCTTCAGGCCTGGGCAAGGGGACCATCATATCCCCCCAATCCCCGGCTCCGCCCCCTGCCCAGGCCTGATGCCTCGGCCAGAGGAGTTGACCTTCATCACTCTCCGATCACCAATCACCGCATCGGCCCCTTGACCAGGCCTGAGGCCTCCGGCAGAGGTGTCAGGCCTGGGCAGGGGACCCCCAGCTCCCCGCGGTTGCAGGCTCCACCCCTGCCCAGGCCTAACGCCTCTGGCTGAGGCGTCCGGCTCGGGCAGTGGGGACCCGTAGCTGCAGCGGCCCCGCAATCGTGGGCTCCGCTTTAGGCCCAGGCAAGGGACTCCTAGCTCCCAGGACTGCCAGCTTCGACCGTGTCCAGCTCCCATCGCTGGCTCCACCCCTACTTCCTGCTATCACTGGCCAGGGCGGAAAAGGCACCTGATTCTCCGATCATGGCTGGGGCCCCAGGGCCGCCTTTGCCCTGCCCCCCAGCTCTTAGCTCCCCCCTGGGTTTCCGATCACTGTCAGTGGCAGGGGGCTTCTTCCTGCTTTTCTTTTCACCTCCCTGCATTGTGCCTACATATGCAAATTAGCCGCCATCTTGTTGGCAGTTAACTGCCAATCATAGTTGGCAGTTAATTTGCATATAGCCCTGATTAGCCAATGAAAAGGGTATCGTCGTACGCCAATTACCATTTTTCTCTTTTATTAGTGTTGATTGTAGTGAACCTCCTCATATACAGAAACAAATTCACAGAGGGGCTGATAAAGCTCCTTGCCTGCACAGGCCTTTCCAAAGCTTTATACCTAATATTATATTATAACTAGGGGCCCAGTGCACGAATTCATGCACCTTGAAAGGAACTGTGGGCCGGGAGGCTGCCATGGGAACAGGGGCGGGTGTTGGCCCATCCTCCGCACCCTGGCCCAGCCCCTCACCATTGCACAGACTGATTGGGGCCGGCACCGGCAGCGGGTGCGAGCAGGGCTGGTGCCATCAGTGGGTGTGAGCAGTGGCTGCTGCCCCAATTGCCCCTCAGGAGCAGGGGGAGGTGGAGAAGGCCTTACAGGCTATCAGGGCCAGCAGCAGCCACTTGCACCTGCTGACAGCGCCAAGTGATTGGAGCTGGTGCTGGGCACTGGCAGCAGGTGTGGGCACCGGCAGCAGGTGCGAGCACCCAGTGAATTTTCAGTAACCACCAGAGGCTTGCCCCAATGACAGCGACCGGTGCCCCGCCTTGGTCTGGCGCCCCCGCTCACCTGCTCCACCATCCCACCATAGCTGATGCCCGCCATGTTTCGCACTCTGCCGCCTGCTGCCAATGCCCACTATGTTCCGTGTGCGCCCCCTGGTGGTCAGCACACGTCATAGCAACTGGTTGTTTGGTTGTTTGGTTGTTCCGCTGTTCAGTCTACTTGCATATTAGGGTTTTATATATATATAGGTTTTCATTCTTTCCCTTAAATAGAGTTCTCCAAATTCCATATATTTCAAGCCCCACAAAATCCTTGATCAACCCCTGCTTCTACATGTCCCTTTAAAGGAGCTGTGTGAGAATTTCTAACAGACCCATGCCATGAGTGTAATTGCTGGGTCATAAGATATTCCTATACTTAATATGATTAGTTAGTGCCAGATAATTGTCCAACCTGTGTTCCCACCTGCAACAGCAGGAATCTCTATGCCCACACCCCTGCCAGTACTTGGCATTGTCTAGCTTTCTAATTTTGCCAGGCTAATAGCTATAAGCCTTACAGCTTATCATGCCCTTAGAATGTAAGGTGATCTCTCATCTTTGCTTTAATTTGCATTTCTCTGATTACTAACAAGCAGTCTCTTTCATATCCTTGTAAATCTTTTGGGTTTCCTCTTTTGTAAGTAGTCTGTATATTTAGCCTATTTTTATTTTGGTATACTAACTCTTCTTGTTGAATATCAGAAGTTCCTTGTATATTCTAGAATCTAGATGTTGATCCTTTGTCATTGTAAATTTTAGACATCGAAAATCTTTTCTCCCAATCTGTCATCTGTCACTTAAATTCAATTCAACTGTGGTGTCACTCGCTAACAGAAACCCTTAATTTTGATCTAATCAGATCTACCATTTTTACCTTGTGGTTTGCACTTCTAAAGTCAGGTTACAATGTTTTCTTCTGTTAACTTCATAGTTTTATATTTTATATTTAGGTCTATAATCTGTTGGAAATCTCCTTTATATGTGAGGTTTGATAGGGATCCAACTTTTTCTTCAACCTTTCTTCCCTGTTTTCCACCATCTCCTCAATAACCCACCTTTACCCCATTAATCTGCGATGCCAATTCCATGTTAGATGAAGTTCACAGGTAAACACAGGGCTGCCTGCAAGCACTCTGCTGCCACATTAAAGACAACTGTGTAGGTGTCTCAGAATCTGAGAGGCAATTTCCCCGCTCTTTATTCTTTCATTCCAAGATTGATTTAGCTATCTGTGGAAATTATTTTTCCCAATACATCTTAGAATAAGTATATCATTTCTTTAAAAATTACAACTAGAATTTTTATTGAGATTGCATTACATTTATAAATTAATTTTGGGACACTTAACATCTTTATAATTTGTCATGCAATCCAAGACCTGGTACATCTGAGGAGAAAGAATTGTGAGAAGAGAGTAAAATAGATATTCATAAATATCTTTGAGAGGCCTCCAAAGTCTGTTCTCACCAATGACCTTCTTACTGGAGTCTGGGAAGGTGGAGCAATAAAAACTCCATGTTGGTCAATAAGGAACCAGAATCAGGGGTACTATGCTTCATTCCCCAGGGAGTGGGCCTGAGCTCTACATGCCCTCGTCTAGCATGGCACCAGCAATGACTGAGCAAGGGGCCAAAGGAGTGACTCATGGGCCCCTACCCCTCATCAGGGGGAAGAGAAAGCAGCCAAGTGTGCCCAGGCAGCCAAGCACCGCAGGCTTGCAGAGCCCAGGGAACCTGAGACTGGGACCAAGAGAATGCAGATATGTAGGCCTGCTGACTGGAGACCCTGATAAGACTGGGGACATGAATAGGAGATGCCAATCCATGACTATGGGAACAAGACAGGACAAGTTCTAGCTGAGTAGATGCCAGTGGAGGGCAGAGGACAATGTTGAGCCAGAAACTCCCTCTCAGCAATGCCTGGGTGCTGCATGCCCTGTCCCCCTCTGCCAGGACCTGGGATGGCATCCAGGGACAAAGTGGCCCAGGAAAAAGAAAAAATCCAGAAATTGACTATTCATGCAGAGGAGTCTGAGTTTTAAAGCAAAGTTATCTTGGATGGATAAGTTAAATTTTGTGGAAATAAATACTTGCTTTTTTTTTTTAACCCCGGAGATATCTAACTAAGATGGTTATATAAATTTCCTATCTACTATACAACTTTCACTTTCTGCAGACTAGCTTTCAGCAGTAGGAAAAAGTCTGATAAGAAAGGACTGGTTGTATTAAACAAATAACTATGACACAACAATAAGACTGGTAAGAAAATTGAGGCATAAAGAAATCAAAAGCCTTGCTTTTCATCAAAATGAGTTAATGGCAGACAATTGTAGACGACTATGTCATTTCCAGTGCCCATTCTGGCTCTGAACCTAAACAGTACCTTGAGGGGATTCTGGAATAACCCCCTGAGACCACGGCCGTACTCACAAGAGCTCTGGTAGGTCCGGGATGCTGACTTACAGAATGGGGAGCTCCTTGGTTTGGCCTGCTAGCTCCGGGGTGATGTCACTGCCCCACAGGAAGCATCCAGCGCACCAGGGCTGGCCGAGCTTCCTGCCACTGCCAGGTGACACCCTGTCTCAGGGCCCATGTGCAGCCTGATGGGTGGTCAACCCTCCTACAGCTGGTCCGCAAGCCCGCCTTGTCCTGTGGTAAGAGATGGGTGTGGCTTTTAAATATCGCTCCGTGTGTGGGGAAAAATATTCTCTAAGGAAAGGCAGATGCTCCTGCTAAGAAGATACACTCCATCTTAGCTCTGTTTCAGGCCTGGCTTTGCACAGAGCGTGTCTGCGTGCATTCCCCCGGCTCCTCCAGCGGACTCACCAGCTCTAGGGACCCTGGAGGGGAGGGGGCAGGCTGCTTCTCCCCCGAGGACCCTCGTCTCACTATGACTGCCACTGCCCAGGGGAGCTGCTCCTCCGTGGCCTCTGGTTGTGGGTCTGGGCAGGTCTCTCTTCCCAGCCCAGTCTTCCCTCGCTATCCTGGCTGCTGGTCAGCCTCCCCTCACTCGCTTGGATGGGGGCTCTGGGGCTCACATCACTCTGGGTGCCTGTCCCAGAGCTGGTGCAGCCTCCCCCGGCCCACCGTGGCTCTGATGCTCCTGCGCCAGGGACACGAAGCTTCTCTAGGAGGCTCACGTCTCCGCAGGACTCACCCTGGCAAGGAGTCCCAAGTCTTCTGCACCACAAGGCCCCGCATTTATCCAAGGCATCCGTTCCACACCCCGACCCCCAGCACTCAGGTGGGGCAGGAAGCAGGGACTCAAACCCGCATCCACATTTTCGTCTTGTTTGGGTACAGCGCACAAGATAAGAAGAGCCCTTACATGTATAATGGCCGAAAACAAACCAAAAGAAGAATATTCTGTGACGCGTGAAAATGATTTAAAAAAATTCAAACTTTAGTGGCCATGTTATAAAGCCTGGTTGGACCACAGCTGTTCTCGCTGACTCACGTATTGTCTATGGCTGCAGCAGCAGATCTGAGTAGTTGTGCCAGAGACTGCAAGGCCCACAAAACCGAAAATATTTACCATCTGGCCCTTTACAGTGAACAGTTGCTGGCCGCTGGTCTACCGCAAACCTTTCCTCTCCCTCCCTCTCCTGACGGTCACGTGCAATGAAAACTACCACTGCTCTCAGAGTGGCGGGCAAAGGCAGACCGACAGCCAGCAGAGTGGGGACCATAGTATTAGGGGATGGATACACATTCCTTTTTTGGTAAATAATTTTCAACAGCTCCAAGTTCAAAAGTTCTCTTCCTAGCCACACTAATTTTTACATATCTTTGGAAGAAAGGGTTACTGATTTTTTTGTATCGAATTAACTTTTTTTCAAAGTTACAAAAGAGTGAATCGATCATTTCTAAGCAGGACGATGATCTCAGACTAGTGCTAGTACTTTTTAAAGAAGAATCGGACCATTAGAACCACAAACTTAGGTACTAAAAATAATTGAGGACTGTCCAAAAATCAAAATGATGAATTCTTCTGTGTGTGTGTGTGTGTGTGTGTGTGTGTGTGTGTGTGTCTGTGTTGATCAGTTCAACAAACTGGGTTGAGAATAGGAGTAGGAGAATTTACTTCTTGAGGGAGTTTTTGAATCTGATGAAGGATTTATATTTTTAAAATTAGCAATGTGTCTCTAATGTCACGGACGAGGACAGGTTCGGGGTGGACGGAAATGCTAGGAAACGTTGCCACTCTTTGTTCAGCCTTGAGAGAACCAAACGGAAGCCATCACAACATAAGGAAGTGTGATGTGTGACTTTGTCTGTTCATTTGGGCTTTAAAAAATTCATTCATTCATTTACCCAAAACCCATCACTTACCAAGATTGTATTAGGGGCAAAAAGCTGCAAAGATACATGCCACCCTCCCTGCACAGAGAGAGAAGATAGTAAAATGGGAGTGTTTTCTTGGTCAGAAGGAACAGATTCAGGCAGGCTGGCTCAGGAGGGGGATTTTTTTTTTTAACTCAATATGAGTATTAATGGAGGGGTCTTCCACAGGCAGCCAGAGGCAGGCATTGGAGGGGCAGGCTCAGGGCACTGGGTCTAGAGAGACACTGTAGTTGGGGAAGATTCCAGGCTGTGGCAGATGTTGGGAGGCCATATCTGTTGACCTAGCTCAGTCTCCTCTGAGCTTTTTCTTTCCCATGGCTTGCAGTACTTCTCTCCTCCATTACTTCTGCTTGCTCATAGTTTCAATATTTTGTAATTTGGGCTCCTTATGACCCATGTGGGCTCAACTCTTATTTCTTGCTTCTAAACATCCTACCAAATCTTATTTTTCCTGACATTTCTCTATCTTAATTTCCAAGAAAGAAATGGGGATTTTCCCAGCTTTTATGTGTGTGTGCCAGGTTATAAAATGAATCGTTGAATAGCCCACTGATTAGTTGCCTGTTGGTTAGATGCCTACTCTGAACCAATCAGCTCTGTGGGTGGGGGTGAGGGGTGAATGGGGTGAAGCATAACCATTTAAAGCTGCTCCTTCGGTTTTCCCCAGCAGGGTTACTGGAAATGAGAGATAATGTGAATAATTTGTTTACCATGGAGTGAAACATAAAATTAACTCTATGCTGTGATAAGACTAAGAGCCAAATTCCCTGGGCAAGCCTGGCAGCACAGCTGGTGGGAAAGAAAAGAGCCCGTAACCGGGTAGGATTAGGGCTGGGAACCTCTTGTCAGCAGGACTCATTGTCCCAGGGGTAGCCAGGTGGGCAATATCCAGAATTGTTGCCTATGTGTTGTATCCAAAGGGGTTCATGGCAGCCGGCCTGGCAGGATGGCATGGTTCCGGGTGATGGGATACACCGCACCAGGGGTGGCTCTAGTCCTCCAGTGAATGGCAACAAGAGCTAGGCAGGATCTCCACGTTGTCTGAAGTTCAGAGCAAAACACTAATTCCAGTGGGGAACTGGAGTGCTGAGCAGATGCCCAAGATAGAGGCTCACTCTTACAGAACGTGCATAGGGTGTCTGTGCATGTAGGGGAGAACATTGATACAACTCCAGGAGTACCTATCAGCCACAAAAACACAAAGAATCAGTGGTGGTGCAAACAACTTGAGCCCTCCACCTGCAACATGGAGTAGGTCAGCAGTGCAGGGTACGCATGTCCAGACCTGGGAGGCTAGAGAAGGTGGGAGCAGAGATGAGTTTGTGAGAAATCAGGAAAGCCATCATAGATGACTTTTCAACTGACCTTGATATAAGTATTTATCAGGAACAAAGGGAGATAAAAAAAACCTTCCTTGGTCAATAGAAACGAAAAGTTCTGGGGCCCATCTGATACTTTCCCCTCAGGCTCAAAATTATCTACATGGCTAAGCAGGTGGTAAGGGAACACAGAAGGTAAGTTACTCCCAGTTACAACCCACAGCTGAGGTCCACCTGAGGAAGCCAGCTAGTGGACCAGATCCCCCTGAGGGTTGCTAAGAACATGTGAGGAGGAAAGCTCTGTAGATTTCCAGAGAGGAGGGCCACTCTGAGCTTTTTTAAGTGTCTTTAAAAGTCTGAGCTGCTTCTGTGGATTCCCTTAGTTCACCATAAAAAAAAAAATTTACTCAGGTGGTTGCCCCACGTGCTTTAACTATCTTTACCTGAGTCAATAGCAGAAGCTTGGCTAATTAGTACAGTGAATGACAGAAATGGCTTCTGCTGGCAAAATTAGCAATGTGTTAATTAACATAAAGAATGTTTAAAATGGGCTTTTACTGTCGAACCTAATGATGTTCGAGACAAAGTGGAATGGCTAGAACAGTGGTTCTCAACCTGTGGGTCACGATCCCTTTGGCGGGCAAACCACCCTTTCACAGGGGTCACCTAAGACCATCCTGCATATCAGATATTTACATTACGATTCATAACAGTAGCAACATTACAGTTATGAAGTAGCAACGAAAATAATTTTATGGTTGGGTCACAACATGAGGAACTGTATTTAAAGGGCCAGAAGTTTGAGAACCACTGGGCTAGAACATTAGAGACCCTCTCTGCCCTTATGTAAGCTGAGTATAAGGTTCTGAATCTAGCCAGCCCTTCACTGATCCTCTTTCAGAATGGCATCAGAGGCACCATTCAGAACTTATCCTGTGTTTAGCCATACATTTAGCCAATTCTGGTGGCCTGATATTAACTAAAATCTGATATTTGGAATATTGTCCTGTCATTCCCAAGAGAACCTTCCATATAAAGTGTGGATAGAGCACCTAAAAGGTCAGAGGGCTGGGACTTTGCTGAGCTTAGAGAACCAGCTGCTTGCACGGTTTGGGGGTCTTCTTACTAATAAATGTGTCACAGCACTTGGTCTGAGACCTGCCTTCATTATTATACCACACTGGGGTTGCAGGGAGATCAGATCAATCAGATCCCACCATATCTTGGCCAGGAAAAGGCAACCTTAGTGATGCAGAAATGGGATATTCTATTGAGTCTAGGCAACACTCATCCATTTGTCCATTCAACAGATGTTTCTCACATAACTTCTATTTGCCAGACATGTGCTCGATACTGAGGGTACAGTGTGGCATGAGGCAGCCATGACCCCCTCCCTCAAGAAGCTTTTAGTCTAGAAGGCAAGTGATCAAACAAGTAATAGCAATCAGTAGGGAGTGGCACGGCGAGGGCAGGGGGGAGGGGAGAGGGGGTGTGGGGACATGGAACAGGCAGAATATACAAGACTGAGAGGTTAAGCAGTTCCTTCTCTTTTTCTGGAAAAATTCAAGTGCTAGAATTAACCCCACAGGCGACTGGACAAATGCCTGAGGGCACTGGACTGGACCCTGTTACAGAGTCTGCAGCTCAAGGACATTTTTGAGGTCCTGTGGTCATTCTCCTCCCATCACTTTGGAGCCACATGGACACCTGCCCCCTCCTATTTTTATCCCGGAGGCCACTAAGGTTCAAATCTACATGATGCAGTTGGCAGATTTCATCCCCAGAGACCGAAGCACGAAGAGGCTCAGTGACTTGCCCAAGGGCATTTATTGAGTCAACGGTAGAAATGGGAACAAAACTCAGTCACCTGACGCTGAGGCCAGCTCCCCTTCTCTGGACACATCACCTAACGGGGAAAATAATCCTCTGAAGTATCAGATAGCGTTGGTCTTTTGATGACTGAGCACACTGATGACCAAATAATGAGAAAAGTGGGTGTTAAATTTCCTTTGACATAACCCCTTTGGAAAATGCAGCAACGGAAACAAGTAGAATGTGACTTATGTTATAATAAAAGCAAAAATATTTTTAAATAGCCCAAACAGCTGATGAACATGAGACCTGGCTGTGACTGTCCGCTTAAAGAAGAGCAGAGACAGAGTCAAATGCATAATCTGCCAGAGTGCTCAGGCACGCAGGGTGACTGCTCACGATTCACGGTGTTGATATAGGTGACTGAGTGGCCCTTTTCCATTCTCTTAGTTATGGAGGGATAGGGGAGAGGTACTTTTAAAACACAGATCACTTAAGAGTAGTCCCACTTGAGACTTTGATAAGGTGACTAATGACATACGCCTGATGGAATCACAGTTGCCCGGGTTCTTGCCGAGATGAAAGAAAACAGTATCTGCCTTTGGGAATAGAGGGTCTGTGATGCACTTCCTCTGTGATGAGGAAAGGGATCCAGGACAAGTCTGACCTGTGTACCATGAACCCACTGTCCACTCACACCCAGCCTCTACTGAACTACAAAAGGATTTTACATTTTAGATGGTGAATTTTGTGAAAAGAATGAAATTGCTTACAGAATTCCATATTCATTTTCTTTCCCTTGGAATTTCTATTCGTTCCTTAAAGGACTGTGGCTTCCCTTGGCCTCAAAGGATGACAATATAATTTCCCTCCACATAGCTCTGTCCCATATCAAAATAGTGCTGAGCCAGCCTCCCAGCCCCTCATTGCCCCAGTAGCAGCGCCTAGGATTAGGTTTCTCCAAAACAACAAGGATGAATTGAGTTTCCTTATTTATCTTTCCGTTTGAAAGAGAAATGGAGGTTGAAACGCAGAGGGTTTCCTTGTATCTCTGTTTATTGACACATGTCTGTGAGCTTCATTTTCTTCATGCAACCAAGTACAATCTATTAGCATCACTGAACATATAGCATCCAGGCCCCCAGGCCATGTAAGATTAGAAAGCTCAGACAGGATTAGCCTTGCTTCACTCCAGTTTTGTTTCCTCATCTCAGAGATACGCAAGCTTTGACAGGCAGTTGTACTGAAAGGGGAGGGGAGAAAATGTCGCTGAAAGTTCATAATACTTTTCCAATTTCTCAAAGGTTTGTAACATGGAAATAAATCTCCCTAGACCTAAATACACAAGAAGCAAATCCTATTCATATGAAAAAACGTTCCACTTGACAGGATAAATGCTTTGGTCTACTGTAGGTCAATGCTATGGAAGACCCAGAAGAGAGTTTATAGAGAGTGGAGAAGAAGAGTAAGTTCACCGTGGATCTCTTACCCGATTCTAGATTCACACAGCCAACTGCAGGTGTCATCTCCTAGATGCCCCCACACACCTCTGCCCACTCTTCCAGCTCTGCTCACCAACAGTACTATCCATCTCAGTGAATCCTACCATCTTCCTTGAGGGGATCCAAGCTAGAGACCAAGGAATCTTCCCAACGCCTTTCTCTCCTCCTCTCTCCACTTCCAACAAGTTACTCAGTCTTGTTACATCTGCCTCCTAAATTTCTTCCATATTTGTCCACATCTCTTCATTCCCACCATCTGCCTCTTTCCTCGCCCAATGTGCTAGCACCTCTCACCTGGGTCACAGCACCAGCCTCTTGGTCAGGGCTCTGCTTCCTGCCTGGCCCTCCATGCCTCCTCCATCCAGGGAGAGTGACTTCTAACATGCAGATCTGATCCCCTCAGATCTTTCCTGCTTAAGATCCTTCAGTGGCTCCCTCTTTACAGATAAGAGCCAAACAAGGCTCATCAAGACCTTCTGTGTTTGAACAAGTTTGCCTCTTCAGATTCTTGACTTGCCACTCCTACCCCCTCATTTTCCATCCTTGAGCTACGAAAACTTTTAGGTCCCAGGATAACCTGCCTGGCACTCTCTCTCCTCTTGGCCGTTGTATCCTATCCCCACAGCTTGGAACTTCTGACTCTCTCTCCTCCTCACCTGATTAACTGCTCTTAGTCTTTCAGATCGCAGAAGTCCTTTCTTGACATCACTATGTCCTCCAACAGTACAGTCTGTGTGTCCCATTTTAAAGCTCTGGCCTCACTTAGGAGTGCAAATGCCTTCCTATCGTTTTAGCTGTATTCTCTACTAAAAGGTATGTTCCTTATATGACGTTCTAGAAAGGCAAACTATAGTGACAGAAAGCAGATCAGTGGTTGCCAGGGGTTGAGGCCAGGGGATTGATGACAGAGCAGTCAAGCAAACTATTTTGGGGGGATGGAAGTGTTCTACATATTAATTACAGTGGGGGTTATATGAACCTACGCATTTGTCTATACACATCAAACTGTACACTTAAAATGGGTGAATTATTGCATGGGAATTATATCTCAATAAAACTGGTTTTAAGAAAAATAAATCTATCCCCCTTGAGGGCAGGTTTATACTTAGAACAGGTCTGTAATACATGCCTATGATAAGTCATTGTTAAATGAATGGGTGGATGAATGAATATATCATTTTCTTTTTACTTACTGTTCTGTACATTTGGCATCAATTCTTTAAATATATATGTTTTTTGAAAGTGTTGCTATGACCAACCTTGTCATCCCATGCATGGGACGCAAATTTCCTTTAATAAACATGAGACATAAGACCTGTGCATGTCCTTTGGAAAAAAAAATGGTTTTAGGACAAATTTCAGACATTACAGTGACATGAGACAGCAGTTCTGCTTTCCCTCTGTCTGGAGAGTGTGAGAAATAAGCAGCTTCCGGCGATGGCTAGTGGCCTGCCTGTCCAGAAGCTTCTTGTCTGGAGCCTCAGGCCGATCTAGGTTCTGGATGCACCGTGACCTGAAGGCAATGACTATGTCCATTTCCATTCCTGAGCTGCACATGTCCTCTTTGTTCCCAAACAGCAGTCGGCTCAGAACAAATGGGGTGTTGACTCTGTACCAGACCATGTAAATGCCTGGACATTGCTGCAGAGGGGCTGTGAGTGCCTGCCTTAGCTGGAGACATCTTTGACCAGAGGCACAGTTTATATTTGGTTAGCAATGACCTAGACCCGGTTAACCCTTGCTTATCTATCCAAGGTTAGGAGTCCTGTCTTTTTACAGAAACATACATGTACACTCTCTACCAAGAACAAAAGAATACTTAGAATTGGGAAGGAACAGCTTGCTCGTTGCTTCATTTTCAGATGAGGAAGTTGAGGTCAAAAAAAGGTGAGAGGCGTGGCTGGACTGTGACAAGGCAGCAAGGGCAAGATCTCTCTTTCTGGACCTGAGGGCCAGCTACCAGCAGCCTCCTCCCTGGACCACATGCCTCCCTGGTTGGTTTGCTCATCTTAGAGCATAGCCTTCACCAGCCACCAGCGATTAACCCAGTTGCTTAGCCGGTTTTATATATCTAGTGAATCAAATAATGAATCTCAGCATTCAAATGTTCTCTCAGAATTTACTATTGAATGAATGAAAAGAACAAAAAAAACAAAAGGACTCATTTTGTGTAGCTCACACAGCTCATTTGGCTGAGAGAGAGGCGAGTCCACCTCTCATAATTTGTTGCTGCCTCCAGGAGGTGCCTGCTTCTCTCCCACCTGTCAAAGCGCACACAAAATGCATCAGTTCTGCTCTCCGTGGCTCTCAACACCACCGCCTTTCCTCTCACACACCTGGTGGGGACTGTTGGGTGAATAAACAGATAACCTCATTTGTAAGTAGGTGGCTTGAAATCCAGAGTACATTTTCCAAAGGAAGCAACGTCATAAGGGTTTGGGTTTCCTGGACCTGCCCACAAAGCTGAATTAATCTGTCACACCGCTAAAAAGATAGATATTTTCAGGAGGAAATAAGGGGGAAAAGAAGTAGAGTTGCCATGCTGAAATAGCCTGCACAAGAAATGCTCGCTGGGGCAGACCTTACCCGCACTGCCCAGCTTCACTCAGAAGATGAGGGGGGCCGTCTCACTTTTAAGTGAGTGGTCATGCCTCGAAATTAGTGACTTCCTTTACTAACAGCCGAATCTCTCTCTGACAGCTGCTCAGATCAGCCAGGCATACATTACTTTCATCTTTAATAAACAGGCCCTCTGAAGTCAGTGACTGGTCTCCATAGCAACCAGAGCACGTTTTTTCCACTGATAGTGGGGGCAGAAAGGAAGAAAGAATGGATCACTTTTGCTGAGAGCTGAACCCTGAGATGGCAGAGGAAGGTGGGTGTGGGGTGCATGCATTGTCCTCCATTTCCCTGTGACTCCCAACAAATTCCCAGCAAGATTGGGGGGTGACTGTTTCTACCTTTTACTAGGGTTGGAGGAAGAGGGGTCCTGATCAGTGATGTAAGAAATGTGGGAAAGGGCTGGTTTAGAGAGCATAGCACACACTAAGGCCCACACTGCCAAAGAGCTAAAGGCAACTTGATCCAAACTAATTCTCATTTACTGAGTGTGCCAGGCCCTCTGCTACTTGCTGCACAGGCTATTTACTGTAGGAGAACACGGACAACGTGAGGAGAGGTGCCAGCAAATACCACAGTGAGGGGCAGGAGGAGGCAGGACAGGTTCCCAGAGGAAGGGCAGCCCCTGCCCTACTCAGCCCGGAGCAGCGGCAGCTCAGAGTGCTCTTCGCCTTCAAGCTCAACCAGACCTTGTTTTGAGCTCCAGCTGGTTAGGCTGAATCAATAGTTTGTTGATAGTTCATCGATGCAGCATGCACTGGGCCTTTAATACCAGAGACCTGAAGAATTTCCACCTTCCCTGAGCTCTCCCTGGGGCTTGACTTGGTCTGCATGACTGGGATCTGATTCACATTCCTAATCCAGGCTGGGGTCTTGGCATCCTGCTTTGTTCTTGCCTACTTCTCCCCTCGGGCACCTAAGTCCTGGCTCCACAACCCTAGCTGGGGCCATGCTGTAAATAACCCGGTCACCTAGACCCACACAGACAAAGCTTCTCACTAATGTCAGCTATGTCCCCCTCTGAGAACTGTGCTTCGATGCCCCGGCAGGCAGCTGGACCCTTGAGTTCACTGACTGCTGCGTGCAGGAACTAAGCCTGTTTGCTGTGGGGCCCTGGAGGTTGTGCCTTAGGCCACTAGCACCTCCTCATGTTACCATCCCAATACGTGTCAGCTTCTGGTTCCCAGTTCTTCCTTCTCACTATAAACCAGGGCTGCGGCCAAAATACCAGGAAGCCTCACTCCTGAGTGGGCCATACTGGAGGTGGTGTTGACGATGGGTCTTGAAGGGCGGCCAGGATTTGGACAGTAGAAGAGAGACTTCCTCTGTCAGAACAGAGCCTTGATAAGATCATGGGCTGATGGAGCCTTCTCTTCATTGACATTTTAATTAGGTAATCCCAACCCCTGCTCCTAGACAACAGGGAAGCATGCAGGGAGTCCTGGCTGGGAGAATCAAGTCCTGCCAGGCCCTTGTTGCATGGACAGGTACTCACCACAGTGCTTTCCTGGAGCTGGGTTGTGTAAATACAATTGATATCCTCCTAGGGTTTGCAAAGAGGAACTAGACAGTTGAATTCCACGAATAGGGTTATAACCAAAATTCACGGAACTTATTCACTCACTATTCACAAACTAGAAGGGTCTGGAGGAGCAGGCGGGGACCAGTCATGAAAGGCTCTGTGGGCCACACTAAGGAGCTTGGATGTTTTAAGGAGATGATGTTGAGCTATTAAACAGTTTTAAGATGGGGAATAATGGGGTCAGATGAGGTTATAAGAAAGCTACTGTGCTGCTGTGGGCACACTGCTGTGTAAGGGAGTGGAGAGTTTGGAGACTGAGAGGAAGGGGCCAGGAGGTCATCCGCCCCGCCCAGCTGCTCCATGAGGGACAAGGGGAGTCATAGGCTGCAGGTGCGAGTGCACGGTGGCCTTACTTCGGGGTCTCCTCCCTCTCCTTGCCCCTGCTGTGTCTCCTGTCTGTTCCCCACAGGTGCTGCCCCATATTCACTTTCTCCTGTGCTTTTCCACTTCCATCTTCCACGTCAGCGTCCCCATTCCCTGCCTCTCTTTCCCTTGCTTTTTGTCTCATTCTCAGTGTGGAAGGAAAGCTGCCCAGGAAAGCCCCCTCCCTCCAGCTTTGGAGGAAAAGACTGGCCCCAGGAGACAAACCCTTCCTCTTGTCTGTTGGAAACAAGTAGGTTGAATTTTCCATCACAAGAGCAGAACACCGAAGGCTGCTGGCCACACCAGTGGATCAGCAGAAGGTCTGTTAGGAGTTATTGTTCATTTTTATCCATTCAGTGTGGATTACTCCAGGAGCTTCTCTTGACCTTCCCTTGACCTGAAATACCTCCTCTACTGATGCCTGAAAGCCCACCAGAAAGCCAGTCATTCCTTTGTGTTAATCATTACTTTTTCCCCCAAGGTTTTCCTTTGTACATTAAAATGCTCCTGGAAGGGGAAATACATAAGTTTCCTAATGCCTTGATATAAACAAAGAATGGAGGGGAAAAGTACAAAGGTTTCCAAATCCTCCTCAACATCACATATGGAATTGGGTTATAAATCTAATTTGACTAGGTGCAGGATTAACAAAACATGTTTAAATTATAGAACTGCTGGTGTCCATATAATAATTTTCTCTTTTTTATCCTTTTCACTGAAGTATACACAATAAAGGGTACAGATCTTAAGTCTACAGTTTAATGAATTTTTATACCCATATAACTACCACCTACATTGAATATACTTACAAATGCCAGAGGGCTCCCTGTGCTACTTCCTGGTCAATATTCCCACAGAGATTATTACTGTTCTGACTTCTATCAATTAGTTCTGCCTGTTCTCAAGCTTCCTATAACTGGAGTCATGTGGATTCCTATCTTATCTTGGCTCAATATAATTTTTTTTGAAATCCACATATGCTGCCGCATGTATGAGTCATTTGTCCTTTTCTAGTAGTGTTTAGTATACCTTTGTATGAATACACCACAATTTCTTTATCCATTTTTCTGTTGATGGGACTGGGGTTGTTTCTGGCTATTAGGAATAAAGATGCTGAGAACATTCTTGTACAAGTTGTTTTGTGAACATATACACTAATTTTTCTTGGATACATACCTAGAAGTGGGATTATTAGGTCAAAGAGTAGGCATATATTTAACTTTACTAGAAATGTTGAACAGATTTCCAAAGTAATTGTACCATTTTATAGTCCCACCAACAAACGTATTTGAGTGGCAGTTGTTTGACATCCTTGTGAACACTGGGCATTGTTAGCCTTTTTCATGTTAGCTATTGTGGTAGAGAAACACGTGCAATAAATTTGCCTGAGAAGTGGGTTCTGAGCAAGAGAATGAAGGCCTCGCATTTCTAACAGCTGTGGAAATGGAGTTCTGATGAGTTTTGTTTGTGTGTTTGTTCTAATAACAAGAAACTGTAAGGACTAGAAAGCCAGACGAAACTTTTCTATCAATACCAGCTAAAAGAAAGGCAACCTTGCGGGCTGTGTCACCAGTGGAGCAAAGAGCTAACTTAGGCACATTCTAGAACTCTTTGGATGAGGTAGACTGGAAGACAACACTGTGGACCCCTGAAATGGTCCTATAGCAGGGTTCTTGGTTGCAAGCCACAGAGACCACCTCAAACTAATGTAATCAGGTGACTATGTATTATTGAAAGATATCTGGGTATTCACAGAATTGATAGGAGAGTAAAGGGCCAGGCATAGAGATGGGCAGGAACAGAGGTTCAAGGACAGGCAATTCAGTCTCTTCAAGGTTGTTCCTTGACAACGGTTCCTGGGGTTCTTGAGTCACTTGTTCACTATTCAAAGTTCCAGGGGAGCTTATCAAATTGGTTGAGCTTAGACCGCATGTCAAGTCTCAAGGCAGGGAGAGGTAGAATCTGGTCTCTTCAAGAGCTTCCACGGTGTGGAGCAGACCCCTGGCTTTATCCCCCACCAAGACTGCATACATGGGAGGAGAAATCAGAAGTCATTTGGAAGGTGGAATGCATATTGAGTAGCCAAAGAAATGCCACATGTTCACTACAGCCCTGCCTTCAACAGGATGATACTTACAGTATGATGTTAGTAAAAATAGGCGGAATGAGAGAACACTGGCCTGAGCCCGTAGGGTGAGCAAGGAAAGGGAATCTGACATGACAATACAGCCCAGCAGATTTGCTAACCTGTTTTCAAATGGATTTGAGTAAGAAGAGATCGTGTTACTCAAAGTTTCCTAATTTGTCATTTTCAGCAAGTCTGAATCACTCCAGGACCGCTTACAGTGCAGTCAAAGCTGACTAAGAGAATCCCGGGGGATGTGGTGAGGGGTAGGGGCTGTAGAAACTGAGGGCAGGTCACAGCACAGGGATGCCACTCCTTTTCAGCTCCTTTATCCTGCAGGTGCTATAGGCATAGTGCCTAAGCCTGTGAGCTTCTCAGGGGCCTAAGAAACTATCTGAGACTTGGAGGGGAATTACAGGTTCCCAAATACGTAAAGAAAATTGCAATTTTTTTAAAAAAAAGTGATGTTCAATTCGCATTTCGGCACCTCTTTCCCCCTCTTTGGTGATGCTTGTACCCCCAGCTCAGAGTTCCCCCAATTCTCAGCCCATTGTTCATTTTTCAAATTACAAAGCCACCAGGAAAAGAGAGCAAGAAAGAGGGAGCAGGGCAGGTGACCGGGCTACTCCATACAAAGGGCCACGTCTTGCTCTTCATCTGAAGCAAAGAATCAAACTCAGCTCTTAATTTCAAAAAAGAGCCCTGGCTAGAGTGGCTCAGTTGGCTGGGCATTGTCCTGTGCTCCAAAAGGTTGCTGGTTCGATTCCCAGTCAAGGCACATACGAGGATTGCAGGTTCGATCCCTGGTGGCAGACATGCAGGAGGCAGCAGCTGATCAATCGATGGTTTCTCTCTCTCAAAAATCAATAAACTATTCTTTAAAGAAAAAAGAAAAGACTAAAGCCCTGACCTCAGATTCAGAGACCCAGTGTCTGGATCCCTTCTTTATTCCTCCAATTGTTCAATGGAATTAACTCAACATGGCTTTCCAGCTAGGAAAGATTACAAAACTGTCTGAGTTACCTGAAATCGGCCAGAGGTCCCACCCAGCCTGGACCTTTGGAGCATGCACTTCCCTACAATGGAGAGAACACTGGTCCAGGTGTATATTCCAAGCTTTGTCATGAACTCACTATATGGCCTCAGACAAGTCATAACTTTTATTCTTCTCTTTCCTCTTTTGTAAAACGAAGTGAGTTGACTAAATGAATGCTGAAGCTTGTTCAGGTTCCATGATCACTTAACCTTAAGTAGATTCGTAAATAAAGGAAGGAACCATGTTAGCTTCGCTGACACATCTTTCCTCATACGCCAGAAGACCAAAGGATGTAATAAAAGCATCTTTGTCCCCCAAACCATACTCAATCTCCAAGTTATGCAGCCTGTGATCAGTAAAACCTATTTTGCTGTAATTGAGCGGGGTAGTTCTAGGAAAAAATTATATCAAATTTCACTAAATGCACATTCATTTGGTTAACCAGGCCACTAAGACCGACATACTGTACTGATTACATAATGTGAGTACCTTCAACATCCTTCCATTTTCAGTGAATTGGCATTTCAGCTATAAGTCTAGAGGCCACTATAATTTATTTTCTTTGTGGTAGTGGCAAACATGTCTAAATTAGTCAAATTACTTTAATATGTTGTTTCTGTAAGGATCAAAAATTGTTGATCACTCCTTCCAAGGAAACATCAACCCACAACATGTGGAATAAATCTCCATTTTCATGTCTTTGTTTCGTTTTTGGTTCTCCTGAATGATTTCATTTTTGTTGGTGGCGCTAAATCAACTTAAATTTTGGATCTGACTAAATACTCTGATATTTGTGCTAATCTTTGACCAAATACTTGCTTTCATTTTGCACTCTACAACAAAACAACATAATTATGATCAATTACAGTGGTTGGCTGGTAAACTCTTAATTCTGTCCATGGCAAGATAAATGAGTTTGCCTAAACAACCTCTTACAGAATAATATTCTGACCTCCTCTCATTCTCTGTCCTTCTCAGAAGAGGCCGGGATAAGTCATGCTGCTGATCCACATGAATGTAATTTGAGCAGTTTGAAAAATGTGCAAACACATTATTAGCAACGTATTTAAACAGCACCTTTCCCTAAGGTGTTTATGATCCTTTAAAGTTATGGTATAATTATTCGTTCCGGCACCACTCTAAAATGTATATGGCACAGAAAGAATTACATTTGTCAAGGAACATGACTGTTATAAATAAGTAAAAATTATTTCCCATGTCTCATACAGCACTTTTATTTATTTTTAGATCTATATAACCCTTATCTCTTTCAAACAGGATTTGAAGCAACTTACAAACTAGTATGTGCAGCATAACTCTAATAAAATAGGAATAAAATCAGGACAGAAGGTAGGATAGCTCTCCCCAAACAAGATAAGAAGGTTTAAAGGAAAATGTGACAGATCTATTACACAGAAATCTAAAAATTCTATGTTGAGCCCTAGCTAGTTTGGCTCACTGGATAGAGTGTTGGCCTGTGAACTGAAGAGTTCCGGGTTTGATTCCAGTCAAGGGCACATGCCTAGGTTGTGGGCTTGATCCCTAGTAGGGGGTTTGTAGGAGGCAGCTGATCAATGAGTCTCTCTATCATTGATGTCTCTCTCTCTCTCTCTCTCTCTCCTTTCCTCTCTGAAATCAATAAAAATATATTTTAAAAAATAAAAAAATAAAAGTTCTATGTTGAAAAATTAAGACCAACAGATAAAAGGTTAATATCTACAAATGCCTAAAAATCAGCAAAATACCAACCACTTAAGCATTGTGCAAAGAACATGGTGATTAGGCCCAGAATAAGAAATACAAAGAATCAAAAATCTTGTGTGGGGGGGAAATACTTAAATTCTAATTCCTACAGAAGGAGTTTCAAATTAAAACAAGGTAACAGTTTGCACCCAACTCAATGCCATCCTTTGAACTTTACCATTCCCTACAAAGTTATCCCTTCAACTCCTCAAACATGATCAACCCAATCTCAGAATCCCATTATGAAGATCTAGTTCCTGATGCAACTTCAGTATCAATTACTGTAGTATTCAGAGTACCAGTAAGAAATAGTTGTATGCTCAAATTAGGATAATTTTTAAAGGGAACTGTTTACATTGGTATAGATGGGTATAGGGGAATCAGAAGAGAGAAGGCAATAACCAAGGGCTAGTAGCAGCTGAGTATTATTGCCCTAGACTTGAGGAGGAGGGTCATATGGAGAAGGCCTGTTAAGAGAAGTACTGACCTTCCTCAAGGGACTCAGACAGCCCCTGGCAACCTCACAGAGAGGGAGCTAAGGGAATAAACACCTTGAACTCACTTTCTCCCCTATTTTCAATCTCTTTCCAGGGTTTCCCAGTGGCCAAACCCAAGTGGAAGTCAGAGGCAAGTGAACCAGGTCAGCCTCCTGGGTAGAGAGAGTGAATCTGGAGAAGAAAAATGCAAGATCTCCAGCATGGTGGGAAAGACCATGAGTTTAATTCTAAACAAATGTGTTTGTGGTATCGAAGCAGAGATGTAAAGCAGGTATTTGAGTGGCTCTTGAGATTGGAGAAGTGTCTGGGCAGTTGTACACACTTGAGAGCTCTCAGCATAGAAATGAGGCCATGAAAGTGGGTGAGTTGACTTAAGCAGAGAGTGTAGAGTGAGAAAAGAAAAGGATCTAAGGCTGAACCGGAGCAGTTCCAACATTTCAAGGTCAAGTAGAAAAGAAAAATCTGGCAAAGGGATAGAGAAATATAGCCACAGAGGAGAAAGAAAAAAGTAAATAAACAGAAGAATGTGGGAGCTTGAATACCAAGAAAATATGGTTTCTCTCAAAAAGAAGGAAGGGTCAATTTTGTTAAAGTCCACTGAGAGGTCACATAACATGAAGACTGAGGCATGTCCATGAGACTTGGGAGCATAGAGGTCACTAGATACTTTAATAAAAATAGCTTTAGTTGGAAAGTGGGGAGATAACCAGTTGGAGGAAGCTGACGAGTAAGCAGGTAGGGAATAAGGGCACAGCTCTTCCAACCAGTTTGGGTGTGAGGAGAGCAGAGGAAAAGAGTAGAACCATGAAGAAAATTTGGGACCTAGAAATGGGATTTTACAGATGTGAGTGACTAGAGCATGTTTAAATGATGATGAAAAGAGGGGAACAGATCAAAGAGAGAGTGGGGGATAATTGGTAACATACCTCTCTGAGAAGGTTGGAATCCATGACATGAGAAAGAGAACTGACCTAGCTGGGAGGAGGGACATCACTTCCATTTTGTCAGAAGGAAAGAACAAAGGATAGGCACAGGTGCAAGTGGATTATAGATGCAGGTGACAGGAAGTGAGGTCATTCCTACCCGAGGGCCTCTATTTCCTCTGTGAAGCAGGAACAAAGACCTCTGACATAAGTGAGGGATGAGATGGGGACTCAAGGCCTTGAGAAAAACACTTGAAATGCTCGTTTCAGAGGCTGAAGTGTGAGTGGACAAGAGGACAGTGGGATTCCCAGGGGTGGAGGTGGTTTAAGAGTCAGTGGAAATGATGACAGGGAAGATCTGCTAAGTCGGGGGATGTTTTTTCTCCCGTTGTGCTTTGCTGCCAAGGAGGAGATGTGAAGAAAGTATATTGTTGAGTTCTTCCAGAATTGCTTTCACCGCCCGCCCCCCCCCCCCCCCAGGCTAGTGTAATAAAAGGACAAAGTAGGCCAGTAAGTATAGGATATTGGCAAGATAGTGATTAATATAATGGACCATGGAATCTACAGTGGCTTCAAATGCAAACAAAGGCAGAGTGGGTTGATGGATAAGAAAACGTAGAGAGGCCCAGGAGCTAAGGGCCTCAGTGAGGTGAAGTACAGGGTGGGTAAGTTAGCAGACTAGACTACATAGAATGAGAGGGAGAGTTGTAGTCAGAGTGAGAGATTTGAGCGATGACAAGGTCCAGGGTATGACAGAGAAGTGGATGCTGGAGGTGGTGGAGTAGATTAAGAAATGTGAGAGGCCAGAGTATTGACTAGGTAATTCATGAATCTCCTAGAAGGATAGTGGGATTAAGGTGAAAGAGAACATTGTAAGCTAGAAGGAAAAGTCCTTGGGGAATGAGAGGGAGTGGCTGGGATACCAGTAGATGGCAACACCACCAGAACCTTCGTGGAGCAGCCAGTTTTCCAGGAATGTCTGGATGCTACACCAGGGCACAAGGAGCAGGCTATCCCCATCTCCTTATCTGGGATGGGAAGGGTATGGAGGAATACTTAGAAGAACTGCAAAAGAAGCAGTGCAGATGGGGTTTAAATTCAGGCAAGGAGACAGAGTTCTCCGTGGGTCTGAGGTACCAAGAATCCTGCTGTGAGCATAGGCAGCAAAGTGAGCAGGGGTGAAGAGGAGAAGCTTCAACTTGAGTGTGTTTGGGTCATAGCTTGTGAAAAAGAGTTGCCATTAGAAATATTTCAAAATAAGTGTCTGTGTCCAGAAAGCATTATGCTCGCTTTTCAAAGACATACACATATGCCAACTCAAATTGTCCTTCTTTTTCAGTGGTGACCCTCTGTGTGTGGTCTGGCTCTAGAGAACAATGCCTAACCAGCAATATTTTCTCCATACTCAGGACTGTTCTTGGGTTTCTTGGGTTCCAGCTGCTGTTTGCTGAGTCTGGCATGATTTTTACTTTAGTCTCCTTCTTTCCTAGTTCACGAAACATCATGGTTGTAAAGAAACTACCCACCAAGGATTGCTTTAGGCCAGTGTTCTCTGGATGGTTTTCTATATCTGCCTCTCACCACGTCTTAGGCCTTGTGCTTGCAATTGCCCTCCAGTGATTTTTCTGTGCTGTTCTATCCCCACTTTACTTCTGCTTGGGTATCTACCCTCTGCCTTTATCCATTCTCAGGGCAATAAATGGGGTTTGGGGGCAGCCAGGGTGCCTCCAAGATCACCAGGTGGATGGCAGTGTAATCAATGCCCCTTATTAATGAGAGAAATGATGTGGGACCTAACTCTCAGGACTTTTTAGTTGCACCTTAGACAGCTAAACAAACTCAGCAGGTATTATTAGGTAAAACAAACGTCAGTATGTAAACAGTGAGACTGAACTTACCAATTTTCCCTTTTGCTAAAGGAAAAAGCCTTTTTCACTTCATTGTAATTGATTACTAAATCTTCGAATGCAAGTTGTAGATCACAAGTGTTCGTCACTGTTTATCTCATTCCCCAGAAGTATACCCTGCACCATAGTGGACAGGCCAACCTAGAACACAAATGCAGTTACGTGTGAAAAACACACTTAGCAAACTGAATTCACTGAGCAACAGGATGACTTAAAGTAGCCACATAAGTTATTGCCGTTTGGATATTTTTTTTATCAAAACTCTTCCCATAATTTTCAGTTCAATGTTCTCTTCCATTTTGTTTTGTTTTTATTGTTTTAAATTTTATTGTTGTTAGAGCCCTCAATATTTTCTGGTAGTGCTGTGTGTGGATTGACTCCATTCTTGACCCCACACTTATTATCACTTATCACCTAAAATGCTCACACACTGTCTCAGACGCAGAAACTGCTGCCTGTCAGACCCACCTTGAAGGGCTGGAGAAATGTCTGATGCTAGAGAAAGTCCCATAGCGCAGGTACTCAGACAGAGTTGCAACAGCAACTGCATGGGCTTGCCAGTCTGCTCTTTATAACATAAAATAAACAAAAATGTAATTTACCGTTGCTGTGGGAGATTTAGTTCTAAATTATCGAGATAATTTATGTAATTCCAGCACCTCCCTGCTATCAGAGGCCTTTTTAAAGAAGCTGGTAGAAATTCAGGTTTAAAGTTAACCTAAAATCTTATTGCTGACGTCTGAGATAAATGCCTTTTTCCTTATAGGTACAACTTGTAGCCCATGCCCCAGCAGTCTTTTTAAAACCAAAGGGAAGAGGCTCACCGGCTGGAAAGGCTCACTGGCCGGGTGGGGGGTGGGTGGGGGGGGGGGGGTATCATTAAGTAATTAACTTGAGGAGGCTCTGGGAGCCCTAGGTGCCTGCCCTCGGGGTGTTCGCAGAACCAGCTGGGCCAGAGCCTCCGCTCCTGCCCAGGGATGAAGCTGGCAGCCTGGGCTCCTCGCAGGCCCCCCACGGCCAGGACCCCGCCCTGCTGCCAGGCTGCTGTGACTGCCATGACATGGGCACAGCGCCCACCTTGCCTCGCCTGAGCTCAATCCCTGAGGGCAGTGACGCTGCTGCCCCATTTTGCTTCCATTAAAAAAGTTTGTGTAATTCCAACCCTCAGCAACCGGCTTCCCGCCAGCGGAGGCAGCCTTCGAGGTCACTCTGAGGAGACCAGGGGCCTGTGGCTGCGACAAAGGTGGTTGTGAGCACAGGGGCTGAGGTTGGGGCCACACGAAGGCTCCGGGGTCTTCACGGCCTGGCGGCCGCCCACAGGACCCCACTCAGAGGAGAGGCACCCCTGAGATGGCACCCCTAGGATCGCCCTGGCTGAGCCTGACTAGCTCACATTGCTGGCATCGGCCAAGCCCCCTGGGCCACCGCTCAGACACCAAACAGGAGCAGATGAGCCGGCCTCAGCGGGTCTCCGGCCTCCGCGGGTCTCCCGTGCTGTGGGCTTCCTCCTCATCCAGAGGGAGCCACCCAGGCGGAGGGGCGGGCGGTGCGCAATGCGGTCTCTTAGGCGTCTCCCCAAACCCGAGCTGGGTGTTCGGGTGGATGCTGGGCGAGAGGTCCGGCTCATTCTTCCAAGAACACACAGTGCAGTGGCTCTTCGTTGTTCCCAACAACAGGAATGCAACGGAAAACTAACACTCCATTTCTCACCCCACAGATGAGCACACCGGCCGCAGGCCAGAGGCTCTGGGCTGGGCCTGGGAGCAGGTGCTGCAGCCCGAAGTGAGTGTGGAAGTGGCAGAATCGGGGAGGGATCTGTCTTGTCCCCCCAGGCAGGGAGACACAGGGACCTGGCCCGCAGCCCCAGCTCGGTAACTCGGTCACACCGGCCACCTGCACAGCGACCTTCATATACCATGGCTCCCGGGGCAGAGCCCGCAGGGCGGAGGGTGGGAGGGCCTGGGTTATGGCGCCCGGGCTGCTGGGATACCAGGCAGCTCCGAGCGAAAGCGAGGGCAAGAGCGAGAGCACAAGAGCGAGAGCACAAGAGCGAGAGCGAGAGCACAAGAGCGAGAGCGAGCTGCGTGCTGCTGTGAAGGTCTTCAGAGCATGAGGCCAAGTGAGAAGCAAAATATAGACCTGCAGGGGTGGGGGGAGGAATGTGTCATCATGTGCTTTTACTTACATAAACAAACAAAAAAATGATACAGCTGGTGAGGGAACTGGGTGTGGCAGACATCTTTAAGATCATGCTGAGCTTTGAACTTCAAGCTATCACCCGGCCGGCTGGTGTGGCTCAGTGGATTGAGCATCAATCTGTGAACCAAGAGGTCCCCGGGTTTGATTCCCAGAGCACATGCCTGGGTTGTGGGCTCCATCCCCAGTAGGGGGCGTGCAGGAGGCAGCCAATCAATGAGTCTCTCTCATCATTGCTCTTTTTATCTCTCTCTCTCCCTCTCCCTTCCACCCTGAAATCAATAATATATATATGTGTATATAAACATATATATATATATACACACACATATATATATAGCTAAAAAAAAAAAAAAAGCTAAAAAAAAACCCCAAGGAAAATCTACCTTAAGATGAAATCTTTGTGGAGAAGAGCAGAACAGGGAAGGCGAGAATATGGGTCCTTGTTGACATCATTAAACTGCTGAATCAACCAACCCTGGAGGCCACCCTACCTCTGGGATTTCAATTTTGTGAGATAACATATTTCCTTATATTTAAGTCCATTTGGTTCAGAAGTGTACGTGTGTGTGTGTGTGTGTGTGTGTGTGTGTGTGTGTGTTTGACAAGAAAAATATGCTAGCCGCCATAGGTACTCACATGTGCCTCACTCGTGTAACCAAGGAGGACCCATCAGGAATATGAGTCACTGGGACTAATTCCTGCAATATTTTCTTCATTCCACTCACCCAACCTGATTCCTGGTAGGGGAATTTTCAGTGCTTTGAATTAACTTTCCTTTGTTTCTTCCCCCAATGTTCACCCCATTTTCTCTAGCTCTCAGAAATCATTGTTATTCTCCATCTAAACATAACATTTCTTTCAAATTGAATTAAATCTGAAGTCAAATCTACCTAATACTTTCAAAATGCGTGAAGAACCCATTGCAGGGTTGGCCTGAAAAGAATGTCCATTACGTAGGAAAAGTGTGCCCTAGGGTTGTTTTCTGGAGTCAACAAAATTCTGAGAAGAAACCTCTGGAATCTTTTCAAGACCATCACTGCTTCTGAATATTTGTATCCTTTACTCAGGCCCTATTGTACTTATGGAAGTTCCCTTGAATCTTGTCAGTAAGTGGGTGAGGCTGGATTTGGGGTCCAAGACATCTAAATGGCTGAAATTATGCTATTTGGAGTTTGCTGAGATTACTGGTTTTGACCAAATTTGAAAAATTTCTAGCTACCATTTCTCAAATACTTTTTCTATTTCATTCTCTCTTTCCTCTCATTCTGGCACTCTAATTACATGCATGTTAGGTTACTTGATACTATCTGACAGATTGTTGAGGCCCTGTTCTTTTTATTTTAATCTATTCCCCTTCCCTGTTTAGATAGCACTCATTGTCTTTAAGTTCACTGATAATTTCACATGTTGTGTTCATTGTGCTGTCAATTCCTAACCAATGAGCTTTCAAGTTCAGATATTGTGGTGGTTCAATGATTTCCATTTGGTTCTTTTTTAAAGTTTTCATATCTCTCTTGAAATTTCCCATCTCCTCACCTACTATAAGCAAATTTTGTTATAGATTCTTCAACATATTTATCATAGTTATTAAGTTTGTGTTAATTCTAACATCTGAGTCACATGTGGGTCTGTATTTATTGACTATTGTTTCTCTTCACAATAGGTGGCATTTTCCAGCTTATTTGCACATTTAGCAATTTTTTAAATTACATATTGAGCTGTTGCTTTCCTCTGGGCTCCTTGACTCTCCCTGTGTCTCTCCACCTGCACATGCACAGATCAGTTGACAGTTGAGGACTTGAGGGAAGTTTGTATATAGATTTGGGAGTTTCCCCTCTGCGGCTCTTTCCTCTCTGGGGTGTTCTCCTTCCCAATTTACAGTTGCTGTGGGAACCTCAAACTCCAGCTTCTGACTCCTTCGCTCAATAGGACTGCCACTTTCTGTTTGAGCTCTGTTTCTATCCACAGGAAGTGAACAGTGCTGTGAGAGGAAACGCCTGTTCAATGGGGGTCTCACCCAGTAGGACTCCCTTTTCTCAAGGGTCATGTCTTCTACAGTTTTTGTCTGCAAAACCAAACTATTGGTTGCTCTCCAGGACCTAAAAATGGGTTTTGTTGTTATTATTTTTGGTTAGGGTTCAGAATTTATAATTGTCTTTGGTGGGAAGGTTAATCAAATACAATTTACTCTGCCATTATCAGAAGTTGGAACTGACCTGAATGGCCAAAATTAGACACTAAAATATTGAGTTTGGTAGGAAAGTTTGGTTAGCACTCTCTCCCATGTTTCTTTGCACAGACAGGGCTCAATATTTGCTAGACAAATGCTGAAAACTGAAAATTCTCCTAAGGAGTCATACTTTGAAGTGTTACCCGCCATTCATAATTTGGAGTGGATGACCTTTTCTTGAAAGCAGCTTTTTATGTGGTAATGAGACCGAACAAGAGATTCCTGGGTGTTTCCATATTTCTGACGACCAATGTCAGCAAACTTGTCACAGTTTTGGCTTAAGCAAAAGGAGAATTTAGTGACCAGCCTAGGTCAAAATTCCATGGTAGGGCTGCCTCTAGGCATAGCTGGATTTAGGGCTCATATAGTATCACCAGAACATACTTTTTGCTCCCCCCCCCTCCGCCTCAGCTTTTGCACCTGCCTATTGCATTGGTAGAATTAATCCTAGCTTCCTGTGGCTGCAAGAGGATGGTAGCAGCTTCAGCCTGCACCTTGTCAGGTGTCCAATACAGAGAAGAAAGTTAGAGCCTGTTTTCCAGGAGGACCCACAGAAATCTCCCTGCTTCTCATAGGTTCTGCCTGGGTGGTGTGCTCATCTCTGCACCAATCATATGGCCATGAAATAGGATGAAGTGAGTGGCCTGTGGGTGGCTCACCTACTTCACCCCACAGTCAGAGGGGTGTCAATTTCACCAGACCCTCACTGACTGATAAATATCTGGGTTCCTATTCCTTGGAAGAGCACACACTGAGGCAGAAACAACAGAAGCCCACTATGATGGTTATTGGAGGAGACTGAGACCAAGGTACCTGGAGGGAGTGAAAAGGTTACAAACTAGGGAGGCAGGGAGCCTGAAAGAGAAACGCTGCCTCTTTCTGATTCCACTTAGGCCCGCTGCTCAGGGCTGCTGGAAGCAGGTGCTGTGCTGTATCATTGCTTCATGGTTAGGTGCTTGGGGACCTGCAATGAGCGAAATCCATGAAATTTAGATACCACAGCGGTATCTTTAAAAGGTATCAGGTGGAGAATGGTTTTTAATGTGGAATCCAGGCCTCCAATTAGAGGCTTGTTCCACTTGCTAAATTTGGTGTGGGTTAAATGCCCGGTGACCTCGTGTCGCTATAGCGTTTCATCACCGTGGTGAATGCTTGGGAACAAACCCTCCTCTCCCCGCCCTTTCCAATGGTACACAATCTCTATACCATTAGAGGTATGACTTCTTTTTCCAGATAAATTGCCCAGCCCTCTCAATCTGTTCCATTAGTGAGGAAGCAATCCAAGGGGGAAAGAAGGCTGTGCCAAACACAGCAACGCTTCTGAATGATCACTTGGCTTGGACCAGCATCCCCCGTGGCTCCAAGCTATCTAGCAGCATTTGGGGGGTAAGGGGGAGGAGAGAAGACTGCTTTTTCTCTCCCCCTCCAGGAAACCAAAGAAAATATAGAGGACCCCAGAGACCACTGGAAAATACCTTGGGAGTCTCCCAATTCACTCCAGCCTCATTGGTTGCTCCTAAGCACCTTCTAACTTGAACCTGATTGTTTTTACGATAACCCCATGAAAGACTTCCCTCAGTAATTTAGAGGACTCCCCCTGATTTTTTTCAAAAAATGTCTGTACTTTTCAGTACCTTACATTTTTCTACGATAAGCATGCCTTTCTTTTGCCACACAAAGTTAAAATAAGCATGGCTATTCAGCAGTTAAGGATTCCCTTAGAAGTTCCCTTGCTAACTAGTGACTGGCTAGGAAGTTGCTGCTCACAGCGTTTTAGGCTTTTCCTGGCACTACAACTACATAAAATAATAAAAAGAGAAATACATTTTTTGACAAATTAAAAAATGGAACATGGCAGATGCCTCTGGAAAGAAGAATTCCCGTCAGCTCTTTTCATGCCCCTATTCCCTTTGAGATAAACTAGTCGGATGAGGGAAATCAGTCCATTCTTTGTTTTCTGAAACCATCCAGCTCACTTCCTTCAGTTTCACCTTCCTAATGAGCTGGGCTTTGGAGAGGTAGAGATATTCTGGTACATTCTTCTTCCTTTCTGTCCTCCCACCACACACCTTGCTTCTTCACGTTGCATCCCACCTCCCTGAGGACACCTGCCACTGACCTCATTCTCAGCTTTGTTTGTTTCCCCGATAAGATTACTGGCCAGGTGCAGGAATCTCTGGTGTGCTGGGCAATTGCCTTGCAGTTCCTGTGACCTACACTCTGGAGGGAGCCGACTTCTTCATTATTCACGACGTGCTGGAGTTCCAGTTACCAGCCGTGTCCACCTCCCAGACCAGTCAGAAACTCGTTTAGCCAGTTTCCTTCTTTCACTCGGTTGTTCCAAGACTGACACACAGAGATTGAGAAAAACACTGAGAGTTTCTGTGCTCCCAGGAATAAATCCCATCAGAACAAGCCTCGGTCTGTTCCTAAACTGTGATTGTCATTTCCTCTCCCCGCTCTGTTCTCCCCTCCGCCTCCATCTCCCTTTGCCACGATGCTACGGACCATCAAGTTTTAATGCAGTGCTGAGTTGTTGATTAAAACAGCGTGTTATTTTCTGAATGTCAAACAACATACGACAATAAAGCAGGCCTAAAGTCTCAGGAAAACAAATGTGTGCTGCTTTGGCGCTGGATGCAAACGCACAAACGGCTGATCTTTAAAAGCCTCCATGTTCACAAGAAGTCTTGAAGCATTAAAATTGATGATGGTGATTAGGTTGCCTTTCAGAGCAGCAAAATCTGTATAACTGAATCCTCCTGGGCTTAGCCATTTTCAGCCCCGGCATATTAACTTGGCTCGCTGTGAGTCTGCTTTTATGTACACACACACAGTGTTTAACCAGGAGTGCCGTGGGCCCCAAATTAAAACCATATTTTGTTAGCACCACATGTTCCAGCCTTGACAATATTTATCAAAGGGGAAGCTGCTGGATTTATTGAAAGAAATGAACTTCACCAGGGTCTGGCAGACCGAACCCCGACGGGAAGTGGTAATTATTACCCTGCCTGGCAGTGGCTCTGCCGCTGTTGGGTCAAGGCTGTTTACTCACGTTGGGCACTGTTTGCTGCTGTTACCTCTCCAGTGTCCATCCCCCAACTGCCTGGGCCTCATGGATGTCATCGGCTCCACGTCCATTTAATCTTCAAGGTCCTGTTTGTGTTCCTTCTTTTCTGTGAGATCTTTGCTGCCTAAATCCAAGGTCATTTCTTCCTCCTCTGATCTTTCCAGCCTTGGTCTGGCCATCACTTGGGACCATGGTAAAATGCAGAGTTCCGGGCCCCGCCCCAGCCCCTCTGAATCTGCACTTGAGCAAAATCACCAGGGGATTCCTGTACGCACTGAGTTGGAGAAGCGTTGCTCTACCCACACTTACCTTTTCTACCAGTGACTCTCACTGGGAGTCATATTACCCCCACAGGCGTTTTGGAGATGTAGAGGGGGTTTGGGGGGGCTGTCACAATGATGGGTGCTGGGTGGGAGCACTGCTGGCAGTGGGCAGGGACAGCACAGCTCCACATAAGGAAGACTTGGATCATCAGTCTCATGACTTTCTAAAGAGCTGCCAGGCAGTCAAGTAGGTAAAACTTTTTAATTATCTGAGCCTGGAACCTGTTTACATATAGACACAAAGTACTGCTTGCTGTTATAATATACACTGAATTTTCTAGGAGTTCAACTTCTGTGAAAATTCAGGGAAGGTTGTGCTTTGTTTTGTTCAGACTGACTTTAACCTTCGTTCGTCACTTTGAAAACGCACAGTATCCATGGTGTCAACTAAAGTTCACTGCCACCAATCTAAAGCCAACAGGAGTCCCCAATCTGGGTTGTAGTGAAAGGAGAAACTTTACTCAGTAAACAGTTTGCCAAGCAGGGAAACACAGCCTCTAGTGGAAACCTAAAGTGCACTCCGCAGAAACAAAGGGGATACCCTGAATGGTTCAGTTTTATGCAACTGGAGAATCCAAATTTACACAGTCCGATTGGTACAAATAGGCTGTCCCAATTGGTCGGCTTCATGTGATCTGATTGGTTGTTATGGAGCTGCTTTGATTGGCCACCCTCTTCTTCATCCCATTGAATTAGAAGCTTCTTGAGAGCCAGGCTCAAGTCTTCTAATAATTCCTTTGTACTGCTGCAAAGCTTCAGTGTTGTGTCAAGCGAAATCCCTTCTATTTATTGGAACAAATTCCACAAGAATCCAGTCTTTTCAATTTGCTGATAATGTGATTTTTTTTCTTTTTGGCATGGGCTACATTGGCCTGGTAGGGGGTCTGGATTTTATTTATATTAATTTTTATAGAGTGAGAGGAAGGGAGAGAGAAACATGAATTTGTTGTTCCACTTATTTGTGCATTCATCAGTTGCCTCTAGTATGTGCCCTGACCAGGGGTCAAACCCGTAATCTTGGTGTATCAGGACCATGCTCTAGCCAACTGAGCTGCCTGATCAGGGCTCAGTGATCTTTATATTAACCTGCTGGTAATTTGCATAAATTGTCTGGGCCTCATTTTCCCCATCAGAACAGAAGGTGGACCAGATCAATGGTTCCCAAACTTGGCTGTTCCTGGGGAGATTTAATACAGAGTTCGATGGTGTCTACTCCAAACATGTTGAAACAGACTTTGGGGGTGGATCCCAGGTACCTGTAGATTTCAGAGGGTATCGGGTAATTGTGGTAGGTGGCCAGCTTTGCTTCTCAAACTTCATTGTGCCTACAAACTACCTGCGAGATCTTGTTAAGATTTTGATGCCAATGCTGCTGATCCATGAACCACACTCCAGTAGCCAGAAATAAAGAACTTTTAAAGTCTCTTTCAGCTAAATATTCTCCATTACATCAATTACTTAGTAGGTAATGTTATACAAAATGACCCATTAAAAATAGTCCACATTTAGTGTTAGATGACCCAGCTCAGTTAAATTGTGATGGTAGAGTATGGGATTATTTCCTTCGTTTATGAATTTTAAATGATATTTAAAATAATCCATGAAGGATTTATTCCCCTTAAGTTAGTATCCCCGAGTACAGTGTTGAAAGGTTTTCAAAAATCTTGAGACCAGAAAAAATGTTTACCTATCAGCCGACTTTGAGGTGACCTTTCGCGGCACAGGAGGCTCCGTGCTGGGTGTGATCTGAGTCCTCCCCGTGGGCTGGTGTATGCCTGACATCCCCCTAACAGGGGACCGAGTTTTTCACTCACTTCATAATTAGCGGTGAGGCTTAAAATGTAAAATCGCAGAGGAAGGTTAAGCCCTGACTTTCAGCAGAATAAAGAAATAATGGGGGAGATTTTTCTGGAAAGAGATTTCCATAGGAAACAGTTGGGTTTGGGGGGATGGGTAGAGCAGAGAATAAGAAATGTGTTTCAGAAAGGGAAGCCAGGGACTGAAGTACACTTGACCTTCTTCATAATTTTGTCCAAAGGAGGCTGCCACTACTGACTAAAACAATCCCACCTGTCTTGTAAAACAGACATCCCCCCAATTCCTTTGACTGCTCACTTCCTGTGTCCAGGAGAGAGGCCCTTGGGCATCTTCCTCCCGAAGTTTTTCTGCAAACAGCTCCCTAACATCCTCACTGGGGGTCCCAGGGAGGAGAAGGATCTGGGGCTTGAGAGTTAGGCAGGAGAACTGGCAGCAGACACTAAAAAAACAAAAGATGAGGAAGAGGAGGAGGAGGCAGAGGAGGAGGAGGAGGAGGAGGAGGAGGAGGAGGAGGAGGAGGAGGGGAGGAAGGGGAAGGGGAAGGGGAAGGGGAAGGGAACTGGGAAGAGAAGACTTGCCTCTGCTATTGAACAGCTCCTTAGGCTCAGCCTCTTGGCAACACAACCTCCTCCTCATCTCCTGTAACTCCCTTCAAGGTTGTTACTGCCAGGTTGAGACAGGTCGTCAACAGGCTGAGGAAATGTGTCTTTTTTCCAGCAATTAAGACACTCAGTCTCCCCTACAAATTCTGAGCCTCGTGACACCACGCCAAGGAGCAGAAGCAGCGGGAAGGCCTTTTCAGAGGTTGCTGCTCAGGCCTAATTTGCTTCTGGGCATAGTGGCTGAGTATCTAAGATCGGGAACAACGTTTAAAAGCAGGGAACAGACTGGGCGCCTGATAGGACATTAGAGCCTGGAAGAGCTTGCTCTAGCAATTTTCCCCTGGATGTGTTTTCTTTTACCTAGTAATCACTTTTCCTGAAAAGAGGGAGGTGTGGGGGCAGTGGGAGGGGGACTGAAGACAGGCGTACAGACCATCTGGGCTACTGAGGCCGGAGGAAAGGAGTTCCAGATTCAAATTATATCTGTACCTCTATAAACCACACGATTCACTGAGTACCAACTGACAGGCAGGCACACCGTGAATGAATGCTCAATTAAACTAATGCCGGGACAGGAAATTGTTCTGTTCCGTTGAAGCTTGCCGCAGTGCAGCCTGGCTGAGCGGGGCGGTCCAGGCCTGTGACAGAGATGGGTGGAAGATCTCTCTGGTCCCTGCGACAGAGCAAACAGATATGGCTCCCTTCAACCAATGAGAGCAACGCGACCTAAGAAGTTTGGCACTAGAAGGGACTTCAGAGCATTTAATTCACACACATCATTTTATAGACAGGGAAACTGGGGTTTAGAAAGGGAAAGATTTGTACAAATTCACTGGTAAATTCTGGGCAGAGTTGCATCTAGAATCCAGGTGCCTCCTAGACTCACCCCAGCTCCTAGCTCCCAGCGCCCTTCCACTGCTGCCTCCCCAGAGAACCTGGCAGCTTTCCTGTCTAGTTGCAGTTTTCCAAAAACCCTAAAAATGCTAGAAGGGCAGGTGAAGGTCAACCCAAGCTGACCTTCACTTGCCCTTATTTCCTAGTCTCCTAACTGAGGCTGGACCAGTCTATCATTCACTCTGCCCGCTGAGGTTCGAAGACCAGTGGGACGGGGGTCTTTGCTGAAGGTCCATGGGAGGCTGGAAGAGGGGGGTCTTAGGTTTATGAATTTACACCACCCCCTTGAGAAGTCCATTTTCACATTTAGGGGGAGAAACAAAGCTCTTACTGGGCCCAACTAATTTAACACACGCTAGTTCCAGCACAGGCATGAGTAAGTGAGAAGGGAACTCTTGAACCATGGTTGGTCCTACATCCGGAAGTTATGATCCCCCATAGAATATATCAGTAGCCTCCTGCAATTAGACACAAATGGGGGCCAACAAACTCGCTGCCAAGTGGAGCTATTGACATAAAGCAAGCCTTGGCTCACACCAAGTTTCATCAAATTGAAGGACCTTTTTCAGATAGCAGACAAAATTAATCTAAAGAAATATTTATTTATGGTTCAGAAGATATTTCTCTCTCTCTTCTGCCTTCACCCCTCCTCCCCCGCCCTCCCCCCAAACACACACACACACACACACACACACACACACACACACACACACACACAACATCACAAACACCCAGGCAAGAAGCTTTGTTGTCCTGGGCCCTGTCCTTAACAGTTTTGTTGTCTCTGGGTGTCCTCATGCACCCTCTCTCCACAGGTTGATGAGGAACTCGTCCATCCAAAGCCCACACCTCACCTTCTAGACCACCCTTCGGTACCGAGACCCCAGAATTCCCTGCCCAGGGGTCCTGAACCCGTCCCCAGAATCTGCATAGGCCTCTCCTCGGATCTGAGTCCTGAGGATGGACTGGCCGTGGCTGTGCTCACCCCGAGGCCTGAGGAGTGGCTAGGGCACCGGGTTCACTGAGAGTTGGACACCCAAGCTGAGGTGTCTTTAATGAGTGAGGTAGAGCTGAGGGGAGGCTTGGGGGAAGCAGGTGAAACTCTGAGGGGTCCAAGAATTCTATATTGAGGCATGGCATTCTGGGTCTTTCTGAAGACATATTTTTCAAGGCAAGAGGATAGAATATATTCTATAGCAGAGATTTTCAACTAGTGTACCATGGCACACTGGTGTGACACAAGAATTTTTAAAACATGCAATACCTGACTATTTGGTCAGGGGCACTGACCTCTTTTCCCTTAGATTGTCAAATAAAAAATGACAACAGCCAATACAACAATAGTTGTCTGGTGTGAATAAATCAAAATTATGCCTATTTTGTCAGATTGGCAAATAATATGATATATATTTTTTGGTGTGCCACAGAATTTTAGTAATTAATTTGTTTGTGACATAAGATAAAAAATGTTGAAAATTTCTGTTCTATAGTATAGTTTCTAGGCTGGATTTTCAGTTTTTAAATATTTAGAAACATGGTATGTGGGTCTCCATTTGTACTCTTGTCCAGTCTTCAAAAAGGAAGCAGCCTTTTTTAAACAAACACAAATACTGGATTCCTATGGTTAGATGGTAGGAAGAGGGGAGGCGGGAGAGAGGTTTTATCTGGGGAGACACACCAGCCCTCCAGTGATGCCATAATTGTTGGACTTACTGATTTTTATCCCTTCTTCATACAAGGCAGTTAGGCCTATTATATTACTCCTAACCACACACAGATCAAGAAATCAGGTTCTACTAAATCAAGAATTATTTCTAACACTTTCAATACAAATAAAGCAAACTAAATTTTTGACAGAGACTAGAACTGACTTGTTGGTTTTATCTAGTAATTAACCCACCCCCAAAAAAGTTAGAGCAGAGGAGCTCATTGACACACAAAAATCACATTCTTCATGCTAGAATATTTAAAAATAAGCGATCACAAATACAACATAACAGCCAGCCTTTCAGGGCCCCAGACCCTTTTGTTCCTCAACTGGACACGCCTAAGATGGCACTAGGGACAGCAGCCCCTTGGGGTGAAGAATCAACCTGGCCCAGGGGCCAGAACAATGGGGCTCCTGGCTTTTATCCTCTCCCCTCTGGAAGGGCCAGATCAGCCCCAAAGCTGGTTTATATCACTGCCACGAAATAATTTTTCCACTCAACAAGCCACATCTCACAAGCCTATATCTAGATTTGGGGTTCAAAAGTACTTTCTGCACAAGATTTACACAATCTCTCTTTTTTTCTGTGCCAGTGGTACATGTGAAGCAACTTTATCTGCACTTACGCTACGGGACCCAAGAGTTTTGTATTTACATCTACTTAGGGGCTTTCCTTGGACAGGCCTGGCCATAATCCACCACAAGCTGATTTTCCAACTCTTTGCTGTGGTTGCTCTTCACATAAACTTGGGACATTCTAATAATTGTGTTCAACATTCTCGGGAGTTATGGGAATGCAACAGTAAGCCCAAAAAGCAGGATCAGGACTAAAGCCTGTGCCATTAAAAATCCCAGCTTTCTACCCAAAATCCCCTACGAGGCCCATTAGAACCCCAGGTAAGTTAGCTGGAAGAAAATCTTTATCACTTAGCAACAGAAAGAAGCAGGTACAAATCTCAGTCTACTGGTATATACATTTTTATTTATTTTTCTATAGAACAACTTAGCTTCTAAATTAGCTTTCATTTCACCAGAGGAGTCAAAAGTTTATCTCAATTAATTCAGGGTTATATCTTTGTCTAGGGCAGTGGTCGGCAAACTCATTAGTCAACAGAGCCAAATATCAACAGTACAACGATTGAAATTTCTTTTGAAAGCCAAATTTTTTAAACTTAAACTATATAGGTAGGTACATTGTTATTAACTTAAGTAGGGTACTCCTAAGACTTAGGAAGAGCCACACTCAAGGGGCCAAAGAGCCGCATGTGGCTCGCGAGCCGCAGTTTGCCGAGCCACAGTTTGCCAACCACTGGTCTAGGGCATTAAGGGTGTGTGTGTGTGTGTGTGTGTGTGTGTGTGTGTGTGTGTTTAGGAGCCTCTAGTCTTCTTTTTTTCTCTTCTCTCTTTTTTAATTTATATAATAAAAGCCTAAGCGACCATTATGGCAGAATGACCAGAATGACTGCTCACTGTGATGTGCACTGACCACCAGGGGGAAGCTCCTTCGTTGAGTGTCTGCCCCTCCCCCTCGTGGTCAGTGCATTCTCACAGCAGGAGCACTGCTCAGCCAGAAGCTGGGCTCGCTAAGGAGCAGTGAGCCAAGCGGTAAAGAGCAGTGAGCAGGTGGGTGGTAAGAAGCAAGAGGTCCCAGACCGCAAGAGGGCACAGGATGGGCTGAGGGACCCCCTCCCCCCAGTGGACAAATTGCATGCATCAGGCTTCTAGTAGAAGTATAATTGACAAACAACATTATATTAGTTTCATGGGTACAATGTAATGATTGTGACATGATCACCACAATAAAGCTAGTTAATATCTGCAACCACACATGGTTACAGGGCTTTTTGTGTGTGATGAGAACTTTTAAGATCTACTCTCTTAGCAACTTTCCAGTATACAATATGGTATTATTAACTACTAGAGGTCCAGTGCACGAAATTTGTGCATGGAGGGGGGTTCCCTCAGCCCAGCCTGCACCCACTCCAATCGGGGACCCCTCAGGAAATGTCCAACTGCCGGTCAGACACCCCTCTCACAATCTGGGACTGCTAGCTCCTAACCACTCACCTGCCTGCCTGCCTAATCATCCCTAACACTTCTGCCTGCCTGCCTGATTGCCCCTAACTGCCCTCCCCTGCCATCCTGATCTTGCCCCCAACTGCCCTCCCCTGCCAGCCAATGTGGTTCTGATTGGTCAGTCTCTATGCCAGTCAGCGTCTCTGGGCCTATAAATGGGGCCTGATCAGAAAGGTGGGGCTGATCAACAGCCGCTGTGGAGGCCTGGAGAGAAATGGAGGCACGGCTGTTGGCCAGGCCAGGAGAGAAAGAGAGGCAAGTTCTGATCAACGGCTGCACAAAGGCTACGGATCAGACCCTGCCTCTCTCTCTCTGCAGGCCTCTCTCCGGGGCTGATCCACAGTCCCCTAGGCAGTCAGTGCTGGATTGGGGTGCCCAAAGTGGCCCCAGAATTCCAGTCTGGTCGAGCCATCAGTCATTATGACCCTGGCTCTTTATTATATAAATAGTCACCATGCTGTACATTACAGGCCCATGACTGATTTATTTTATAACTTCAAGTTTGTACCACTAGACCATTTTCACCCATTTTGTCCACCCTCATTACCTACCTCTGGCAACCACCAATCTCTTCTCTCTATGTATAAACTTGGTTGTTGTTTTTCGCTTGTTTGTTTCGTTAGTTCTGTCATTGGGTTCCATTCCTATAGACCTGGGACACACAATCCCTCTTTCAGGAATCCCTTCATGACTGTAAGTTCTTACTTTCTCTCTGAGCCACTTCCTCCTCCATAGCCCCCAGGGACTGGGGACAGGGACCTTCAAATGGAACATCATGCACTCCCAAATCTCTAATATATGTCTGGGTCCTTCCTTCACCTCCACAGCTTAGACTTAAAAAAATCAAAAGCCAGAAAAACAGACCTTCTGTATTCCTGTTCTCTGTTGAGCAGCCTTTGCTGGGGCAATGAGCACAGACTAACTTTGCACAAAGCAGCCAGGAGATGAGAGGTGGGTGAGAAGGTTAAGAAATAGGTATTAGTAAGAGAAAGACCATATAATATTTCAATAGTAATACCCAACCATAATACTAAAAGAGTTTTAACTATTCTCCTATAGCCTGTGGATAGAGTTATCATCTAAAATACAGACATGATTACCTAACTGCTCTGCCTCAAACCCTGCAGTGGTTGCACACAGCGGCAATACAAGATCCTCTCCATCGGAGAAGTGAGGTCCTGGGATCACTGAGCTATTTGTCTGGGAGACCTACTATTTGCATGAGCAGAGAAAGCAAACATTCAAGTGGAATATCCAACCACTAAAGCATCAGGTCCTGGGAATAAAACTAACAACTTCCAAACATTTCTAAAAGCCAGCTTTGACTTCTACTTGAGCAAAACTTCTGACCTTATGCTGCAAGATCCTGTTTCATTTCTTAAATACCCTCAGGCCTCTTGCACTCTAACTGCTCTAAGTCAACCAATAAGAATAAGCGCAACATTAAAAATGCCATGAGTGTAGTTTCAATATTGGCCTGCCCTCCTGCTTTCTCCCCAACAGACCCTGGGTTCTCTTTTCCAAACCAGGGCTTGAGCCTTCAAGAAGTCTTTGTCACCTGGCCGGTTTTGCTCAGTGGATAGAGTGTCGGCCTGTGGACTGAAGGGTCCAGGTTCGATTCTGGTCAAGGGCATGTACCTTGGTTGCGGGCACATCCCCAGTAGAGGGTGTACAGGAGGCAGCTGATCGATGTTTCTCATCGATGTTTCTAACTCTCTGTCCCTCTCCTTTTCTCTGTGTAAAAAATCAATAAAATGTATTTTTAAAAAGTCTTTGTTCATGTCGCTGACCCTATTCCAATCACACCAGGGCCAGTGTAAGCAGCAGAGATCTTCACTGTCACAGTTAATGGGTTCATGTTGCTTTTCCTAGATTCTTTTTAGTATTAACCTATACAATCTACAGCATAGGGTCTGTACCCCACATCCTTTGCAGCACCCCAACCACTTAGCACAATAGTCTGCACGCAGGAGCTTAATATGTTAGTTTTGCAGTTTGGTTTCTGGGTCCCCACTCCAGCTGCTGGGTAATCATTTATCAGCAAACAAATTAGTTATCAGCTAGACAGCCAAGGTTGCCAGAGTGAATCATTTGTATTTCCACTGCTGGAAAAAAAAACAATGCATACCACTTGCCTTGCAAAGAGGAGTTTCAACAGAGGCATGCGGTCATGATGCCACTTGACCCGAGAGTTTTGACAGTTTTGTATCTCTTCAGCCTGGAAAGATGAATCAACTTTTATTCTGAAGTTCCTCTTTATTCTGAAGAGCTACTTCACAATAAAAGTTGATTCATCTTTTATGTGTAAAGACATAAAAGTCAGAGAATGTGATCCCCCATAATACTGGTAAACATGACAAATACATATACATGTGGTCTCTGGCTTAGCACCAGCTAGTGTCATTCCCGAGAGCCAAGTGCCCCCTCACCCCCTGCAACATCCAGGATTGGCTCACAGATGGCTGAGGCTGTGCCTGCCTTGGTCCACACCAGGCAGGGCCCCACCAGGTGCCAAGGCTGCTTCTCTCTTGCATTGTCCGTTGCTCCCGCTGATGCCCTCTCGGGTGGAGCTGCCCCAGGCCTGGCTCCCAGCACTAAGCCTGTGGGGCGGCTGGGAGTGGAGGAAGAGCCCTGCCTCTGGCCTGCCTTGGTCCCCTACCTCCTGAACGGGCACTTCATGAGGCAGCCCCACCCTGGGGTTCTTTTTGAGGGAGGGGGTTCCTTTCCCTCCACTGCTCTTCTCCAATCCCCCCTCCTCCTCCGTGCTGTGCTGACCCTCTACCCACACCAGCTCTGACCCTACCAGGCACCTTTCCTACCACAGGGTTTGGAGTCCAACAGCTGTGTTTAAGTTTTGACTCCACCTATACCAACCACTTCTTTTCTGAACCTCAAGTTTCTTATGAAACAGAGATAATAATGCCTGCCTATGGCATTGTCCTGTGGACGAGGCCATGATGTCAACTGGAATGATAAAGGACTTAGTGACCGAGGGAGTCCTGTGTGCGAGGGGCTATGCCATGTTCCACACATTTTCTTCAAGCTCAGCATGGTGACCGGCCCAGAGCAGGTGGTCAACAGGTTCCTTACCCCCCTTCTTCGTTTTTTCTTCTCCCTCCTCCCTTCTCTGAGTCAGGTAGGACCTGAGGGTGCTGTGTCCGGTCCCATGGGGGGGGGGGGGAGAGGGCTTTATCCTCTCTGCAGCATCTCCCCTTCTACCACGGGCCGCCTGGAGTGCCCAGATCCCCCATAAAGAGGAGCTCTCTTACCTCTCCTGCCCAAGTCCCCTGCCCAACAGCGCAGTTCCATTTCTGTTCCCAGCCAGGTTTCCAAGCTCCATCCCCACCTGGGACCTGCACACCTGGGACCCCATTCCTCCCGGAGGCAGATGACCATTTGTTAGAGATAAGGCTGTTCTGTGTTCTCCTGGCCCAGAGGTGCCCCGAGGGCCCTTTCTCCCACTCTGGAACCCAGGCAGGCCCTCCGTGCCGGCACGCTGCAAGACACTTGCTGGACACAGATAACCAACTCCCAGGAGCACAGCCTCCTGCAGAGCAGAGGCCAGTACCCGCTGGACCTTAACTTCACCGGGACAGTTTCATCTGTAAAGTGGAGGGGTAACTATGACAACTATTTCATAGGGCTGATATGGAGATTAAAGAAAATAACTGGGAAAAGGAAGAAAGGAAAGTACCCAGCATATCGTCTGCTGGCAATAAAAATCAAGTAGAACTATTATGGCATTATCTTACTTAATAGACACAGATTATTTCCCTTAAATTCTAGAAACATAGGAGGAAAACAAATAAAGTTGTACTGTGCACCACATAGATAAAATTAAAATCATCAAAGGAAAACTATATGGATTTTGGAAAAACTAATAAATTCTAATAGGTTATTTTCTCTATTGCTTTCATTATAGATTTACACTCTTCAGTAATGTTCCCAGATACTTTTTAAAAATATATATTTTATTGATTTTTTACAGAGAGGAAGGGAGAGGGATAGAGAGTTAGAAACATCGATGAGAGAGAAACATTGATCAGCTGCTTCCTGCACACTCCCTACTGGGTATGTGCCCGCAACCAAGGTACATGCCCTTGACCAGAATCGAACCTGGGACCCTTGAGTCCGTAGGCCGATGCTCTATCCACTGCGCCAAACCAGTCAGGGCTCCCAGATACTTTTGTAACCTATAATTAAATAGTTTGATAGCCACAAGGCCTAACTTAAGAAAATCACCAACTATAATTTAGCTATCTGCATATTAAATATGTACCATTTCTTAGCATATTATTAAGTTAATAAACATTTATCTTATTTCTAATGGTAAAAGCCAACCTAATTATTGTAGAATATTTTAAAATAAAAAGTATGAAAGAGGAAATAAAAATTACCTATACTCTATCACCTAGAGATACTATTCATACTTTGATTTGATTTAACATCTTTTTAAAAATTATTTTATCAAAATAAACTGTTTTTTACTAAATATTATATGAGAATTTTCCATATTTTTCTTTTAAAATACAATGTTTATACTTGTATACTATTTCACAATAAATTTATATCATAGTTTACATAATCATTTTCATGTAGTTATATATTTAGACTGCTTCTAATTGTTCCCAATTTTATTGTAGACACATATAAATCTGTTTGCGCTTCTCTCATTAGTTCCCTTATTTCCTCAGGTTCATAACAACCTGTGAAACAAATAAGATCATTTAATAATTTTGCCCAAATTATGATAGTACAGCCTCCCTGCCTGTCCTCCACTACACAGGGAAGAACTGGACATTGTCTGCAAAGTCTTCACTAATTTTTCCATTGTTGTTATTTATCTCACTTGGTGTGGATATTCACACGTTTTTCTGAAGAAATGTTAATTTCTGGTTACAGAGTGCTTCCCCAAAACAACCTAACACTGTCACATAATATATGGCATATACACTATATGTCTCCTAAAATTCAAAAACCTGACCACCAGGGTTTCAGATCAAGGGATGATTCTCAATCCTGGTTCAATCAGATTCATCTGATAAGCTTAACACAAAACCACTGATGCCCAGGCTCAGACCTAAAGATTCTGATAAAATTATTTCCTCCAGGTTTTTAAAACATATACTTCTTTATTTTAAATAATTTTAGATTCATTGAAAATTGCAATAATGGTTCAGTAAGGGCCTGTGTACCCTTAGTTTTTTTCACTATTAACATCTTGACCAAAACTAGGACATTGACATTGGGTACAATCCACAGATTTCACTAGCTTTAAATGCATTTGGTGGTGGGGGAGGGGTGCACGCAAGTGTGTAGATTTTATCACATGTATAGATGCATATAAGCACCACCACAATCAAGATATAGATCTTCTGTTCCATCACCATAGAGCAGGGGTGGGCAAACTTTTTGACTCGAGGGCCACAATGGGTTCTTAAACTGGACCGGAGGGCCAGAACAAAAGCATGGATGGAGTGTTTGTGTGAACTAATATAAATTCAAAGTAAACATCATTACATAAAAGGGTACGGTCTTTTTTTTTTTTTTTAGTTTTATTCATTTCAAATGGGCCGGATCCGGCCTGCGGGCTGTAGTTTGCCCACTGCTGCCATAGAGACTCCTCTGCTATCCCACTTTCCTTCTTACATCATCCTCATCCCCCGTCTCCTCCTTATTTTTCAGTTTGCAGAAGGTGTCTCAGAGAGAAATCTCAGACATGGTTTCCCACTCCAGCTGCTTGATGCTGTGGCTTCCTACCGGCCTCCTGTGTAGGGCCCAGGGCTGCCCCTCTGCCATGGCTGTCCCCAAGCCCATGCCCTATGGCCCACGATGCTGCCTCCGGGGTCCTCCAAAGCTGACAAACCTCAGGTGTGCCGAGTGGGACTGTGATGTGTGTCAGTTGCCCAGGATGATCTCTAGGAAATGGAGGCGCTGCCTACGCTCCAGCTCCGTCACACTTTGCCTCTTGGGTCCCAAAGCAGCATTGCATTTGCCCCCATACACCTCTGCACGCACGCCTTTCCCCTACTGGTTCTGACTGCAGGTCCCTTATCTTTGGAGTCAGAGCTAAGCCCTGGAGCTGGGCTGAGCACACTGCCCTTTCTCCTTTACGCTCAACCTCAGCCCCAGGAGCCTCTAATCAAAGCTTCTTCGTCACAGTTTTCCATTCTTCTAAGACTAAGTAAATAGCTGCCTTCACACGTTCATCAGATGTGTCTGGGCAAAACTGCAGAAGCATAGTTTAGGCTTGGCTGGAAGTCCCACTCCTCTCAGGATAAATTTGACAGCATTAAAAAAAAGATGAAGTAGCCAATTTAAGCCCAGGGACTAAGTCATAAGTTTAGCACATTCACACTCATTCAAAATAAAGGTTTTACTGAGTCTAGCTTGGTCAAAACTGTTTGATTGTCTAAAGAAGATAATTAACTCTCTTATTCCCCTCCCATCTAACACTAGATGTGTTCATAGTAATTACGTTTATGCCTCAGTATTTAAGTTACAGAATAGTGGTGGGGGGAGGGGACGTCTGACTTAGCTGAGAGAGGAATTAACATCACCCAAAGATAGACACAAGAATTCTAGGACTTCTTAGCAGGAGAAGGTAGCATGTTTTAGGAAGTACAAGAATAATTGTATCATGCCCTAACCAGTTTGGCTCAGTGGATAGAGCATCAGCCTGCGGACTGAGGGGTCCCGGGTTCAATTCTGGTCAAGGACATGTGCCTTGGTTGCAGGCACATCCCCAGTGGGGAGTGTGCAGGAGGTGGCTGATTGATGTTTCTCTCTCATCAATGTTTCTAGCTCTCTATTCCTCTCCCTTCCTCTCTGTAAAAGATCAATAAAATATATTTTTTTAAAAAAAAGAATAATTGCATCATGTTAAGCAAAAGCACAATGTTGCTATTGTTTTCATTGGGAAGTTAAACATAAGTAAAAAAAGGGTGTGTGATTGCCAAGTTGACAAGGGATAGACTGTGGTGGCTTTGTAGCATGAGAACTGAATTAAACTTTAACTATGTTTCTAAGAATGTCCTTCCTTGAAGAGTTCCAGGTTAGCCTTGGCCCCAAGAGAGGTTTTGCATCAGATTTGGAAGATGGATGTGAAGGAGTAGCCATATATTTACTTCCTGAAAATATTCACAGGGCATCGGGTGCTGTGGTAGTTGGTGAATGTTGTTGCTGACCTGCCGGCTTGGCTTGTAATCCTGAGGCAACACCCAGATCACAGTTCCTCCAGCTCCTGCCAGATCTCTTCCATCAGTTCCTCTGAGTCCTGGGCCAGGTGCAAGTGTAGCTCCATGGCAAAGAGCAGCAGTTTGTCCTGCAGGTCATGCAGAGGCAAGGCTAGAGTTGATGAAAGGGACTTACAGGTTCCAGTTTTTCTTTCTAGGGTCTGTCTGTCCTCGTTCTTACCTATTCCCACCTCCCTTCTCAGCAGCCATCTGGCTGACCCATAGTGACTTCAGGCTCAACACTAGATGCAGGGCCAACGGCGACCATAGACCACGTCCCTCAACTCATACAAGGGCAAAGGCAGGACCCCTGTATGTCACTCACAGGGGTTCTGCATCTTTGATTGGACTCTGACTGATAGAGAAGTATGTATTGATCGACTCTCAGAGAAGCTATACCTGACGGAACTTGGAATTTGTTGATTGAACAGAATATCAAGTTTAACTGTGTACTGATTGGAGTGGTAGAAGATGAGCAAAGTTAAAATGCCCTGTGGAGACACATGGAAATGTATATTCTCTACCCGGAACAACAAAGCCTAGGCAACACTAGACCCTTCTACCCGGACATTCAACCAGCCTGCCTGTTCTTGAAACAGGAAGCATCTTTACAAATGCCTTACTCATTCATTTATTTGACAAATTATGTATTGCTTGCCTCTCAGGTATGTTTGCCACAGACACTATGTCCCAACTAGATTCAAGCACATGATAGCTATGGTTCCAAAAAATTGCTTAGACATTTTTCTTCCTCCCCCTCTAGCCTTGATTCCAATCTTCTTTCACTTTAATTTTGTCTCCCATACTCCAGACTCTGGGTTCTGAGGCCCTGATTCAGATTGGTACCCCTTAGATTTCACATGCATTCTTGTGTATCCTGGTCTGGACCCCAGGCTTCCAATGGACACTGGCTTAACTTGGACCTCGTGCCCTGCCACCTCCAATGACCCTGGCAAAAGCTCACAGTGCATCTCCTACCAAAGTCAACTTCTACCTTTGATTACCTGGACGGTGCTTCCCAGTGGGAAGGAAATAACTGATATCCAGACACCATATTCGGGAGCCAACAGCTTAGAGGGGAAAGTAGCCATATACACAAAACAAAGCAAGCATCTAAGAGGTTCTGAGGAGAGCACACACTCCCTTCCATCCAAACCAAGGTAATCAGGGAGTCCTCCTGGATTAAGTGACCTTGGTAGGACCAGGAAAATTTTAGCATAACCCCAGCTATAGTTCAAGGGCCAGGAGATGTGCTGGGAAGATAGGAAGGGAAAATGCTTCAGATAATGGAGAAAGCCAGAGAATCGGAGCATGAGGTCTTGCATAGACAAAACTCGGTTACTAGTAAATGATTAAAATGGGGGAGAAGAGAAAGTTGGGAACTACAGGTAGGTTTCGGTGTTCCGTTCTGAAAAGAACTAGGGAAACGATAAATAGCAAAAATAAGCCCCTAGTCCATTAATCACTTGAAACTTGTCTTTCACAAACTTCTTGATGAGGTCAGAAATACCTGAGCAGTGAAAAAGAAGAAAAACCAGATCAACATAAAATGTGAGTCAGTTGCCTTCAAATCAAGAGTGCACCATTTCCATCAGGATGAGAAGGAAGCCAGCTCTGAGCTCCTGGCAGGTGAGGGGGCACCGCATACCTGCTAGACTCCGAGCACTCCTGCAGGCTGAGCTGGTGAACGTAGCCTAAGATGCATTTTTGAACCTGATAAACACCGTAAACAACATCGCTAATAAAACGCACAGGGAAAGAATTGTTAAAGGTATTTCTGTTATAGATAAAAATAGTACCACATCTTTTAGATTGTTTATGGCAGTGGGACTTCTCTAATTTTTTTTTTAAAAGGCACAATTTGAAAAGACATCAACAAATCACCATTCCCTCCAAAAAATTGTTTGATTGCTTTCTACAAGACAGGTGTGTGGTCCACGTGAGATTCTCCAGACAGGAGGAGAGAGCAAACCTGAAGCATTTTGAAGCTTATCTAAAAAGTATGATTCCAGTCAATATACTTGGAGAAAGTACCATACATCCTCGCTACTCATATAAGGATGTTTCTCACTCATGGTAATGAAACAGTTTTTTCTCAGATTCGTCAGATTAATTAAAGTAAGAATGAGTTATGTCTAGACTGATTGAAGCCCCATCCCAAGGACCACGATCGAAGTACAGTCCGGCGCACAAAGGAATTTCAAAAACTCATATTCTCTTTATTTTTAAGGCAAGACTTTTTAAAATTTTTATTGCTGACAGTATTACAGATGTCCCCCAACTCCCCCCACCCTCCCGCTTTACCCACCTCCTCCCAGCCCCTGCCCCACCCCAGGCCTTCCCCACACTATTGTCTGTGTCCATTGCATATGCATATATGTGTATAAGTTCTTTGGTTAAGCTCCTCCGGTCTCCACCCGCCCCCCTTCCCTAGGAGATCTGTCATTCTGTTCCATGCCTCCATGCCTCTGGACCTATTTTGTTCGTCAGCTTATTATGTTCATTAGATTCCACTTATAAGTGAGATCATGTGATATTTGCAAAGACTCACATTCTTTATTTGAGGTTCTTGGAAAGCATAAAGAGAAGGCAAGTCTATTGCAACATTTATGAAATCTTTCTTCCCCGCCCGCCCCTACCCGCCCCATTTCACTCACATCCATTGCATTTGTTCTCATGCATCTCTCTCCACAATTCCCCCAGGCCCTTTTCCAAACCGAGTCCCACACTTGTGTCTTCCTTCTCCTTCCTCTCTTCTTCTTAGCTCTTGATTGTGTATAATGATACAACCTTATCCCAGTGATTTAAAAAAGAATAAAAGTCAGTTCCTTTTAGGAGGGGAAAGAAGAGAGGACATTGGGCAGGCCATGGCAGCATTATTTTGGGTTGTCTGGGAAAGGCAGGAAGGCTGCAGACATTCCCACAGAACAATGTCTAGTCCATTGAGCACCCTCTCTGACAGAGAGGAAAGATAACTTCATTTATCCTGAGACCAGCATAAGAAACCCAATTCAGAGACGGAAATGAGTCCAGGGCCACACATTCATAAAAAATATATCTTTCAGCCATCTTTTGTTGGATTTTTTAATGTATTATTTATTTCTTTTAAGAGAGTAAATACTAGTATAAGATATTAAATAGCACATGCTTTGAAAATTAAGATGAGGCAATGTAAAACTTGATTGAATAAATGCAGCAAGTAACAATAACAAATTATAAATGCTGGTATGTATTAAATTATATCTCTTAATAGTCTGAGTAATAGAGACTTAATGTTAGATAATTTGCAGGGGGGGGGGAGAGATAAAACAATGACCTCCCTCATATAAAGGTTACACCCTAACTCCAGTATGGAAAAACATCGTATAATTCATTCCTCATAAACCCCAGGTATTATGCCAGCTCTTAGGGCCACAACAGTGTTCTCATATCTGTGAAGCCAAGTTTATAATTTTTGAAGAAAAATTTTAAATAGAACGTTATAATACATGTACTCTGGAGCAGGTTTTCACTTCCCTGACCCAGGCAGGCCAGCCTTGAGGAGTGAGGGCTGCTGAGCTCCTCCGCTTGGCTTGGCAGAAGCATCAAAACTGGCAGAGGGGCAAGGCCTGAGAAGGACCGGGGGCTGGAGCCTCCACAAATTGCTCGAAGCCACAAAGGTGTGGAGAGAGAGAACTGCGGGAGGCCAAGAGCCTGAAGCGGCATTTCTGCTGTGCGTTCAGGCAGCGTTTTTCACCTGTGTTTCCGGAAAGGCTTCCCTTACTTCAGGGTTCATACATCCTCTGTGAACCAGCTAAGCCAGGGAAAGACACCCAGACTCTGGGAGCAAACAAGGTCTCCCCCCAACAAGTTAGCAAGCAGTGTGCTTCGAGAGCCCACAGCTCGGACACAGCCCTGCAGCCGCAGTCACTTGCTTCATCCTCAAGCCATCCAAGGCTTCACCTGGCAGGAAAGCAATGATGAGATATGTATGTAGTTTTAGGCTCTTCGAGGTACTATGACACATGACCACAGACTAGGTGTCTTAAACAATAGAAGCATTTCTTTCTCACAGTTCTGGAGGCTGGAAGGTCAAGGTCAAGGTGCCAGCATGGTGGGGTTCTGATGAGAACCCTCCTTCTGGTGTATGCACTCTTTCTCCCTGCGTCCTCACATGGCAAGGAGAGAGAAAGGAGTCAGCTCTCCCGTGCATCTTCTTATAAGGGCACTAATTCCACTAGTGAGGGTTCCCCCCTTGTGACCTAATTCCTAGGGAGCCCCGCCTCCTAATACTATCACATTGGTGTTTGGATTACAACATATGGGCTGGGGGCAGGAGGGAGACAAATATTCAGTCCATTACACACACACACACACACAATTTGCAGACACAGGACTAAAATCACACAGTGTGAATTCTCTTGACGGTCAGCCACATTCTCTGGTCATGTACTTTTCTAAACAGAGTTCTAAACTAAGGTCAAGAGGGTGTGTGTTTTTTTTAATTTTAGGATACTGTGATTTGCTAAAGAGACCCTGTGGAATGAAGACAGCCCGAGTGATACTACGACTTATGTGAACTTGAGGAAGTCACTTACTTGCTCAGTTTTCTCCGCTGAACATTTGGCATGATAAACCCCCCTTGCAGGATTTCCATCAATACTAAATGAATACACTAAAGTGTCAATAGCAACGGGCCAGAAGTGGTAACAAGCAAGAATGGAATTTAGAAAAAGGATTTGCTTGGCTCTAACAGATGTTCCCAAAGGTGACAAATGAGGTTGGCGAGCAAGGCAGTGGCTGGCTTACACGAGGCTTTGAGGGCCGCCTGCCTGTGCAGTTTGATTTTGCCATCTCCGGCTCTTCGAAACTTCTGTGAGGGGACAAGTAGTCACAATGCCACATCTTGTAGTGCAGCCTGCAAGGATGCTTGTATTAAACTCCAAGCTTATGAAACATTCCCAACAGATCTCTTCTCCCGGAGTCTTCCCCGCCCCACACCAGTGAGCCCCAGCACGTGCAAGGGAAACAAAGAAGCAATTCTGAAGCACAAAGGAGCTGCCGGGCTCTCCCAGTAGTTTTCCCCAGGGAGGGCAATGTGCCTCCGGACATGCTCGGCTGGAGCTGACCGGGAGCTGGGCTGTGCTCACTGAACAGGTCGAGAATGATTTGGCTCTAGCTTTGGGAAATTATGACATCATCTTTTGGCAGTTTACATATCCAACTGTTTACCTTCAAATGCCATTCATTTGTAGGTTGAATAAAATAGGCCTATTTCCACCTTGTGTTCATTTAAACTCTTGATTTAAAAAGCCTTCTAAGACCCATTTCAGAAAAACAGCTCTTGGTTTGATGGGGAAAAAGCACTGGACTGGCAGACCGCAGAACCAGGTTCCAGTTCCTCATCAGTGTCACCCAAAAGCAACGTGTGAGCACGTCGCAGCCTCCGCCCCTCGTCTGCGGGGTGGACTGGGGCATCTACTGCAGGACTTAGGCACCGAGGAACCAAGGGCTGCTTCTGCTGAGGGCTTCACTGTCACCTGTGGTTACTGCTCCCTCAGAGGAGTGGGGATTAGCTGCCATTTAGACGCAGGAATGCAGCGCTTTGATTATTTTGGTGTCTCTTTTCACTGGCATTGAAGCTGAGCCCTGCCGCCAGCCTAGAGACCTGACTGGACCTCTGCCCTCACTTGAGAGTAAGCAGGCCTAGCTGATACGTGACACCACAGAGGTGCTGCACCCCCCCCCCTCCCCCAGGCACGGCCAGGATAAACCCCCTCTCGCTGCTTCCTGGGTGTGCGGCCTCGGTTAACCACAAATCCGCCCCACGCCTCACTGGCAGGCCAGCCGTTGCTTCTTATCCAGTCCCGAAGGGATCGGATTAGACGAGTTACTTTAACTGTTAAAATGTTACCTCCCCGAAGCCCTGGCTGTAACCCAGAGGGAGGGACGCTGGGCAAGAGGGCCGTCCCGCTCCTTCACTCCCAGGTGAAACAGAAGTCACCGGCCTTCCTTGGGGTGGCCCGGCGGCGGGGAGAATGGTGAGTGAAACTAAAGCTGTTTTGGCAGTTCACTGCGGTTCTCTGGGCAGGTAGGAAAGGAAGAAAGCATGGGCTTTATGGAAAAGGGCAATTAAAGTTCAGGGAGGAAAGGAAGTGTTGTTATTCTTAATTTTTCACACTCTCTCTGACCCCAACCTCCATTCCACAAATAGCCCAGGGTACCGTTTCCAGCCAGCAGAAGTATATGGATACCTCTGGAAAGCTATGAATGATTTACAAGCCGGGTCAATAATTAAGTTGCCGGGGAATGTGTACAATACATAACCAGCCTTAACTCTTTATGTTTCAGAAGACGTGTTCCCAGGGCTGGCAGGAAAACAATGGTTGGAAACAAGACAACATCCACACGGATCTGAACTGCTTCGAGGTAGAAAACATGTCCCTCATTATGGGGAAGCTGATGAGCAGATGGTGTTTCCCATCGTGGTCCGCGCGACTCTCCAGGATAAAGGAGGGTTACTCGTTAAAGCAGCCACACGCCCAGCTCCTGCTCTGCGGGCCGGTGGATGTGCGTGGGCCTGTCCCCTGGACCCGGCTGGAGCTCCCACGAGGAGCTCATCAACAGGACTTTTCATTGTGGTGGATCCAGATCCTAAGGGAAGGGAGTGTTGTAGAGCAGCTTCTTTGGGCCTGATCCCTGGGAGTCCCAGCCCCATCGTCCACTCTAATTAAGGGGTCAAGGCTGAACCCCTGAAAGAGTGGGCACCATGGGCCTGTGCACAAGTATAGGCTAGAGACGGTCAGAGGAAAAAGTCAGCCAGGGCTTGGGAGTCCTCTCAGGTTGGGCAGGGCTAGACCAGGCCTCAAATAATGGGGGGGCGAGGGTCAGGACGTTCAGGGACAGGCATTCCAGCAACAAACCTGGAGTCCTGCTTTCCATGAGCCGGACATGAGACCAGGTGCTGGGGATGCAAGTGAGGGAGAAAGATACTGCCTCTTAAGGACTGAGTTGGTCTCCCCAAATTCATATGTTAAAGCCCTGACCCCTAGTGCCTCTATTTGGAGGTAGGACCTTTGGCGGTGATTGCACTGGGGTGGGGCCTAAACCCATCTGACCAGTGTCCTTATAAGGAAGAGGGAAGCTGGACACACAAGGAGACACCAGAGAGGCATGTGCAGCACAGAGGGATAGCCATGCGAGGCCACAGCAAGGAGGCCATCTGCAAGCCACGGAGAAAGGCTTTTCAAGCCCCCAAAGAATGAAATTGGGCAGACGGAGCACAGTGAGGCCCAAAGGCCAGCTCAGAGGGGCAGAGAGCATGGCGAGGCTGACCCGAGCCCGCCGTGGAGTGGTGGGAGTGAGGCTGCCAGCCAGGAACTCAGACTGTGGAGCTCCTTGAAATGGGAAGAACTCGTGCTCCATCTCCAAGGCAATGCAGAGCTATTTTCAGTTTCTAAGTGGAGGAACAGCACAGGGGAGCAGTGTGTTGGGGAGGTTTTTCTTGCAAGTGTGTGCTAAGAGGTTGCAGGCTGCAAGGCACAGAGAGGGGGGTGTGGGGAGGAGGGCAGAACCGCAGTGCGGTGGGCACAGTCAGTGCAGATGGAGGGTAGAGCCTGCACACAGAACGCATTTTGAAGAAGTGACAGGTCTTGGTGATTGGCAGGAAACTCTTTTTTAATTTTCTTATCCCTGTAGCAGTCCATCGGTGATGCTGCTGACTTACAGGAAAGCCCTTTGTAGACCCATCTCCAAGGTCAAGTGGTTGCCATGGCACCCAGCTTTGTGCCAGGGGCATAAAGACCAAATGGAGAGATCACCTCACACCTTCATTCTCCATCCCTGCATTATGCACTACGGAGGCCCACAAACCTTCTCGAATCCATGAAATAGGCATCATCAGAATGGTGACAGGAAAGCATTGGATTATGGCTTTGAGACTCAGTAAGAAAGTAAGACCTGGAAAAACAGTGTTGCTAATGATTTCTCTCTGAGGGTCTTCCAACTTTTTGCTGTGTTTTCAGCTGTTTGCAGCCACGGTGGGAGGGAAGAGGGTGCCATTAAAAGAAATGACTGAAGTAACTGAACTTCCCATACCTCCCCCAGAAGGGATGTTCATGTCTCCCTGGCAAAGGCAAGCCAGTCGCTGCTTAGATCTGCTGGGAAGGAAATGAAAATATGAAGAACACTGGGGCTAATGTTCCAGAGTGCCTGCTGGTAGCCAACGCTCATTGCCTTGCAGAAACAACGGGACAGAGAACGCTGTGAGTAAGGAGATCCTGAGTGGTCAAGGCTGATGGAGTCTTTCACCCGTGTGAAGGGGCGGGGACGCCAAGCCCCTGGCCAAGAAACCATGGTTCCATGAGCCAAACTTCACCACTGCAGACAGCTGCCAAGGCCAGAGCTCACTGTGAGACACACAGGAGAATGTCCACCTCGTTTGCCATCCATCAGCAGTCGATGGTTAACGTGGAGATCAAATTAGAGGCACTGCTCTCTGAGAAACCCAGATATGAAGCACTAGGTAAAAGCTAATATAAGCACATGAGAACATAAAACACACTTGCGAATCCAGAAAAAAAAAAAAATAAATCTTGGCATGGCAGCTGACTCTCAATGCGTTCTCAAAGGCTGGGGGGGGGGGGCAATATTTTTAAAGAGCAAGCTATTCAGTAAACTATTTTGTGCATCGTTATAGTCTATTATCTCATTGTTTTTTAAAATCTCTTTTAGAACGATATGACATCAAGTTGTTCCATGTTGGCCCGGCCAGAAAAGCTGGTAAATGGTTATTGCGATCAAAGTGTGGTCTGAGGAGCAGCTGCATTGACACCCCTCCGGAGCCCGATACAATCTGAGAATCTCAGACCCCAACCCGGAGCTACTGAATGAGAATCTGCCTGAGAACAAGATCCCTGGAAGCTTTAAGCACATTAAAATTTCAGAAGTGCTGCTTCAGAGCAAGTTAGGCACAAAGAGCTGAGAGGGTTGGGTAGCTCAGTGCTGGCTGGCTTTGAGCGAGGAGTAATATTATAGCCAATGCTCACTTCCACTCACTGGGCAGCAGAACTAAAGCAGCCACAGCGAGCTAGTGTGCGTGTGTGGTCATGGAGAGGCCACGGACCCGGGGCTGGCTTCAGCTCCAGGACCAAAAGACCAAGAGGTGCCTCCCCCTCTACGTGCTCATGTTGCATAGAAGGCCAAGGCCCACATGGATATAGATCATGCACAAGAAGCCTAAGCAATGTAAAAAGGGATAAAATATTTATTTTTCCAATTAACAATGGGTAATGGCACCTTCTAAAAATTGCGATTGGTAGTATATGCCACCTAAGTAATTTTCCTTTTGCTGACTTTTCCAAAGAGGCTGCACCAGGACTACCTGAGAATGACTTTGCTTTCAGCCTGGTTGAGCAGCAACTCTGCATGGTACCTACAGCCCCAACCCCTAAGATCAGTGAGATGTACCGAACCAAGAAAGGGATTTTGTTCATTCAAAGCTGTGCTGGAATCTTGGCTGTTCTGGTTACCAGGTGACCATAGGCAATGAAATGGGGCTAGTGAACTACAGGATGCTGAGTGTTAAGTATAATTAATTTCTCATTATTGAGTGGAAGCGTAGCAGCCTGGCCTGCCTAATAACAGCGCCACTATGATCTGTGTGTTGCAGTTGAGAAGATTAAAGTGTTGAGAGTTACGGCTCAATGTCCTACTAGAAAGTGGCAGAGCCTGGACTGGTAGATGCCAGGTCTGTCTCCCAAGAGCCCAGAAGATGCTTAAACCTGATATCATCGCCTTAATGCACCGAAGATGCCCTCTCCCTCCCAGTTCCTTCTGCTCTGCCCTGTAATTAATGCTCCCAGACTTGAAGATGGAGTTACAAGTGAACCAGATATGCCAGATTCACCAAGAGTACTCCCCGACAGTTTATGTTAGGGGAGTAATCAAGGGTCATATCATTTATCTTACTACCCTTTTGACTGAGAAAGTCATTATTGATATTTTTTGTGACCTGTTTAATCTTCACTCTCCTTTGCTTCTGGATCATTTGATTTTTCGCCCCTGAAAAATCTAACTCTTCATGTCAACAAGAAAAATCTCAAAATGAAATGGTAAATCAAAAATCCCATTGACTCAGGCTATAAAATAACTAATCTCCTCCATCTCTCTCCCCACCCTCCCTGCTTTTTTGTGTTGTTGTTAGGTTTTCTTAGTACAAATGAAACCAAGAGAGCTTGAGTCTCTCTCCCAGGCTGGAGAATAAATACACCCTTAGCTTGAGTGAAATAGAGATGGTTGAAACTGAAAAATAGGATAGATTTGAATTAAAACAACTTTGCCTCAAACAAAAGCATTTAAGAGAGTTCAGCAAAGGTTAGGCATGCTGAGAATGCTGCATTTCCTGGTATCTTCTGATTCACTTTTAAGATAGTTAGTGGGAATGGGAGTATTATTTAAGCAAGGACTACATTCCTGGAGAGAAGCAGGAAGGAGAGAGCCGAGAACCCTCAGATGTAACCCACTGACGCATTGACTTCTTTTGTACATTCCTCTCTGGCTGGGTGACCTCTGGGTGACCTTAGGGGCAGGACTTTGATGTATGGCTTAGGTGGCACTCAGGCTCCTAGCACTTTGCATGCATTACCCTTGATATGCATCATACACTTTCCTGGGAGAGAAATTTGCTACCCCCATTTCAGGAAGGGGGAGATTGCTGTGAGCACACACACAGTGCTCATCACTATCCAGTGTGCACATACTATTATTATTCCCATTTTTGCAGATAAGGAAACTGAGGTCTATCTAGACAGATTTACTTTCCCACTATCATTCAATAAATAGTGGAGCTGGAATTAAGTCCAAATCTTTCTAACTACAGACCCTGTGAGCTACAACAAGAGGTAACATTTCTGCCATATCCCACTTCCTTGTTTTACATTCCACAATTGCATGAGAGCAGAGAGAAACAAAAATAGTCACAACAAAAATGTCCTGTTTGTTCCAAATAACCACTAGGCTTCTTTTTTACCATCTAGCTGCCCAAGCAGCCAAGCAGGTGTCACCAGAAGAAATATTCAACCAACGCTGTTTTCGTTCTATCTTTTCTCAGACTGTGAACTACTTCCAAATAATGATCATAATTTTTTATTTTTATATCCCTCCCAGCATTGCCACATTGTAAGACAGAAAAATTGGCAGTTGCTGAGTACTTAGTGCGGAGTATGTCGGCACACGGACTGCTACTTGAACATCCCCCCACCACCACCCCCCACCTCCGCTCCCCCACCCACACACACACACACACACCTCATCAGACATCGCTGGTCAGTTGTGGTACTCTTCCCTAGTAGGCTGAAAAGAGCCTCAGGATCCTTCTTAACACAATGTTTCAGACAATTACTAGCAATCAATCAGAGCTGACACACTGGGTGAAACCTCTTTGCTTTTCTCTGTCTACATTTACTTGGCTGAGTGCTTGCCCATGGTCCTTGTTGTATGAGCATTCACTCCCCAAGGTTCAGTTTCCAGGTTGCAGAGAGAAGGGAGAGTCACCATTACACGAAAGTATTCCCTAAAGGAACTGACCACCTTTGCTTTGCCTTGCCGTACCTCTTTCCTTTTTCAGCCCCCACTTCCCTTTTTACAGGAGGCAGTTCCCCTGAGGTAAAAATGTTATGCTCTTTTTTTTTTTTTTTTTTTTTTTTTAAATGTTATGCTCTTTGTCGACTGTTTTTGCCATGTACATGGAAAAATGCTAAGAGATGGCAAAGGCTTTTGTGAAGTGGGTGAAAGTTTTATCGGCAAACCGCTCACATCAGACACATGAAGCCATTAATAAATGAGCATCTGGGAGAGCTACAGCTGAGAGCAAATGAAGAGAAAAATCCAAGGGTGATGACATGATAGGTGCTTCAAAAGAGATCATTTGAATATCAAAGGATTGAGTTGAAGCTGTTGGGAAAACTGACAAAGCCTTGGAATGTTTGTGCAAAAATAAAAATAAAAAATGGCCTTGTTTATACACATACTGTGAAAACCAAACACAGAGTGCAGGCTTGTGCCATCTCCCTGCACAAGTTCAGGAAAAAACCATTACACCAAGAAAAATAATCAACAACAAAAAAATAATAATAACCAACACTCCACTAGTCAATTCTTGATAAGGTTATTTGCAGGTAATTTTATTCAAAATTAATTAGACCCCGTCTCATCACTCGAATTAAATTTGGAATTTAATAATATGGAGTGTGGAATTAACTGGGGGAATTTTTTATGTTGGTTTAAGGAGAAAAACTCTTCATCCAAACCTTTTTATACATGAACTAAAGGTCACAGAGCGAGGCAGTGATTTGCTGAAGTCACACAGCAAACTACAGACATGACATAGTCCCAGAGACCCTCAGGATCGGTCAGCCTGTCATGTCTCTCATTCATGTCTCTGAGCTGAATGCCAGACCCACATCTCACAGAGCGCTAAATTCCCTAGTTCCCCAGGGATGATCATGGGAGTGGTGAGACTGGGTCTGATTCATTTTGTATAGCATTACCTGCAAGGAAAACTTCATTAAGAACTCAAAGAAAGGCGCAGGTCCTAGCTCCTGCCTCACCACATTTTTAAGGTGTTTCTGGAAGCTTTCTTCCAAAATGGGTGGGGCAAGGAAGTGAAACTTAAAGGAAATTTTCTAGGTGAGGGCTGCTGGGCAGAATTGCTGATTGGTTAAGACCCTGGGCATCAAGTCAGACAGAATAGAGTGTGGCTCAACAACTTACTAGCTGTGTGACCCTGGGCAGGTGAACGAACCTCTCTGAGCCTCATTGACCTCATCTGAACAGTGGAGATAATAATAGCCATCCCATGGTGTGCTTGTGAGGTTTAAGTCAGGGAATGTGTGCAAAGTACCCAGAATTAAGATTTGGTCAAGGATAAGACTTCTTTCCATCCCACCTCTTTAGGGTCTCACTCCTCCAAGACTTGGTCCAGACCTTTAGGGATGGCTCCTCCATCTCTAAAGTAATGCTGCCAACTGGAGGCAGAAACTGTGATGCCGAAGGTAAGAGGCAGGAGGCAGAAGGAGCCTTGCTGGGCTCGAACTAACCCCAATGCCTTAGCAGCCCTCGTGACAGTCTGTTAATGGAGCAGGATGCTTTCCCTAAGCTCTTACCGTCCAGGCTACTGAGCAGAACCTCTCAAAAGTCTCAGACCCCGAAACCCATTTCCATATAAGCTCTGCTCTGAAGCCAGCTCCCATGAGTCCTGTCAGCATCACCCGAGGAGGAGGCTGAGGCTGGGCTGCAAGGCCAGGTGGTCACATGCTTGCCTCCCAGGCCAGGGAACAAGACACCTGGGCGAAGCCACATTCCTAGACTGCTGTTCACAGTCACATGCAAGCACTCAGCAAGGGAGGAGGAAGGTGACAGGAGGGGACCGAGAGTGCCTGCTGTTCTCTGGCATCAGTGAGGGGAAGGGGAAGCTTGCTTTTCATTATCGACTCATTTGTACTAGGGACCTGCATATAATGATCTTAAAATTTACCGACGACACCAAGGCTGGTACAATATTCACAAATCAATAAACATGATACATCACATAAACAAAATGAAGGACAAAGTTCACATGAACATATCAATACATACAGAAAAAGCATTGGACAAAATCCAACACCCACTTTTTATAAAACCTCTCAGCAACGTGGGAATAGAGGGATCATACCTCAACATAATAAAGGTCATATATGACAAACTCACAGCCAACATCATACTCAATGGGCAAAAACAAAAAGTGTTTTCCTTAAGATCAGGAACAAGACAGGGATGTTCATTTTCACCACTCTTATTTAACACAATACTGGAAGTCCTAGCCATAGCAATCAGAAAAGAAGAAATAAAATGTTTCCAAATTGGAAAGGAGTAAGTAAAACTGTCATTATTCATAGATGACATGGTATTATACATAGACAACCCTAAAGACTCCACCAAAAAACTGCTAGATTTAATAAATGAATTTGGGAAAGTAGCAGGATACAAAATTAATATCCAGAAATTGATAGCACTTTTATACCTCATTAATGAACTCTCGAAAGAGAAACTAAAAAAAAAAAAAAAGTTCCATTCATCATCACAACAAAAAAATAAAATACCTTTTAACCAAGGAGATAAAAGATCTGTATTCAGAAAACTATAGGACATTGAAAAAGAGGAAGATAAAAAGAAGTGGAATCATATACCATGTTCATGGAGTGGTAGAATTAACATCATTAAAATGTCCATACCACCAAAAGCAATCTACAGATTCAATGAAATTCCTACTAAAATACCAACAGCATATTTCACAGGTCTAGAACAACTATTCCAAAAATTTAAATGGAACCAAAAAAGACCCTGAGTAGCCTCAACAATCTTGAGAAAGAAGAACAAAACTGGAAGGATCACAATACTGTATATAAAGTTATACTACAAAGCCACTGTACTCAAAACAGCCTGGTACTGACACAAGAACAGGCATATAGATCAATGGAACAGAATAGAGACCCAGAAATCGACCCACACCATTATGGTCAATTAATATTTGACGAAGGAGGCAAGAGCATACAATGGAGTAAACACCATCAATTTACACCACACACAAGAATAAACTCAATATGGATAAAAGACTTAAATGTAAGTCACAAAACCATAAAAAGCCTAGAAGAAAACATAAGCAGTGTAATTTTAGACATCTCACGTAGCAGTATTTTCACCAATGCATCTCCTAACAAGAGAAACAAAGAAAAAACAACAAATGGGACAACATCAAACTAAAAAGCTTCTGCACAGCAAAAGAAACCACCAACAAAATGAAAAGGGAGCCCACTGTATGGGAGAACATATTCATCAATGATACATCTGATAAGAGGTTACTTTCTAAAATATACAAAGAACTCATACAACTCAACACAGGGAAGACAAACAATCCAATTAAAACATGGGCAAAGGACCTGAATAGACACTTCTCCAAAGAGGACATACAAATGACCAATAGACATGTGAAAAAATGCTCAACATCACTAATCATCAGAGAGATGAAAATTAAAACTACAATGAGGTATCACCTCAAATCTGCCAGAATGGCTACCATCAATAAATTAACAAACAACAAGGGCTGGTGAGGATGTGGAGAAAAGGGAATTTTGGTGCATTGCTGGTGGGAATGCAGACTGGTGCAGCCACTGTGGAAAACAGTGTGGAGTTTTCTTTAAATATAGAACTTCCAGTTGATTCAGCAACCTCACTTCTGGAAATATATCCTAAGAATCCTGAAGCACCAATCAGAAAGAATATATGCACCCCCTATGTTCATAGCAGTGTTATTTACAATAACCAAGATCTGGAAACAGCCCAAGTGCCCAACAGTAGATGAGTGGATAAAAAAAAGCTGTGGTACATTTATATCATGGAATACTACACAGCTGTAAAAACAAAACAAAACAAAACAAAAAAACGTTCTCTCCCTTTTAGACAGCATGGATGACCCTGGAGATTATTAAGTGAAATAAGCCAGTCAGAGAAAAACAAACATCACATGATCTGACTTATATGTGGAATCTAATGAACAAAATAAACTGACAAACAAAATAGGTCCAGAGACATGGATGAATGGAATAGAATGACAGATCTCAGAAGGGAGGGGGTTGGAGGGGACAGAAAGAAATCATGGACACAGACAATTATGTGAAGAAGGACTTGGTGGGGTGGGGACTGGGTGGAGAGGAGCAAAGCAGGAAAAATGGGGAACATCTGCAATACTGATAACAATACATTTAACAAAAATTAATAAAAATTAACACAGTGGCCCTGGACAATGTGGCTCAGTTGGTTAGTGCATTGTCCCATATACTGCAAGGTCTCAAGTTCAATTCCCCATCAGGGCACATACCAGGTTTCAGGCTTGATCTCCTATCAGGGTACATACAGAAGCAACCAAGCAATGTTTCTCTCTCACATCTATGTTTCTCCCTCTCCCTCTCCCTTCATCTCTCTCTCTCTAAAATCAGTAAAAATATATCCTCAGGTGAGGATTATTAATTTTAAAAAAAATGAACACAGTAAATGAAGTAAGAAAAGCAATAAATACAACTTTACAATTTTGAAGCAAAAGCTTAAAGAAAAAAGAATTTGGAGGTGTCATAAATGAAGGGCAGCCAAATCTAATATAAAATGCCCTCGGTGAGAAGCCACGGGGCCTTTGACAAGTCTTCTCTCCTCTGTGCCTTCTTTTCATCTATAAAATATGGAGATTATGCCAGAAAAGCTGGCGTTTCCTTTAGCAGTCACACTTGAGATTCCTTGGGGCCTCTTTCCAAGGTTTTTTCTCAATTCCCATAGCATTCTTGGTGAGAGTCTCAGGAAACTACTGTTGTTCTCTGAGGTGTCCCTTGAGTCTGCTTTGCCCAGGAAGCCTCAGATCATGACTCTGGAATGAAGCCCCTCCTTTGGGTAGCCATTATTTTCAAAACCCTTTTCAAAATGTCTCATAAACTAGCAATCTCCCACCTTCTTTGGTCTTCCCCGTTGAAAGAAACAGTAAACTTGGGTATCGACCCCAACCTTCACAAGCTTCTCTGTTCAGCCAAAATGCTAGAACTGAGAGACAGCAAACGTGTGGTCCCTGGAGAACATTTGACCCTTAAAAAAAGGAAATGCTGAATCATCTCTTGATAGTGAAGAGGGACCACTTCTGGGAAACCTTCGATGCCGGCTGTGTGACCCAGCCAAAGGCACCGGCAGAATGGGCAGAGGCACAGAATACAGGCTACAGTTGTTTCCACCTTGAAGCAACCAAATCAGGAAGTTCTCAAAGAAGTTATTTCAAAAGCAGTGTTGGGAATTTGGAGCATGGGAAAAATTATTGCCTTTTTTTTTTAATAATTAGAATTGTTTCACACTAGGCCAACCTGAAATTAGAAGCCGAGAGGCCTTCTTGAACAAGTCTAGCTAGGAGTTCAGTTCTACAGTAGGCTGCACAGATACAGATGAGATTGCAGAGGGCGAGTGGAGAGCATTGAATAGCCTGAATTACGCTGTATTTGAGTTTCAGAGTAAGTGAAGGTTCTCTTTAGACATATTCATTAGGATTTTACATTTGTAGATAAGAGAGAAGTGAAAGGGAAAAGTGCAAAGAACTGAGCCTTTGTGGCAAAGGAGGAAATTTCCCTCCACCCTTCTAGGCTCTTCCAGCTGGTCTAATTATTAAATCGGCATGAGACAGATTAACAAGAGAAAATAACCAAAGTTAATTATATACAAATATGTGAGAACCCACATACTAGTACATGAGAGAGACAGAGACAGAAAGGGAAAATGAAATACATATGGCACCTTGAGCCAAGGAATGAGGTAAGAAAGAATCATGGGGCTTCAGAGGGGAGGAAGGTCATTCAAAGGACGATAAGAAGAGCACATGTTCAGTAATTAGAAGCTTGCCCTACCCTATAGCTAAGTCATAAAAAGTTATTTCTGGTGGTAATTCTTATTATGAGCAAGGCCCCAATTTAGATTCTTTAAGGGAGAGGTAAGCGTTTCTCTTGAGCCCGCAGGGTCTCCATTGCCTTCTGAGGCCTATTCTGAACATTTCATCTTCATTGTCTACAGACCTTGGTAGTAATAACACAATGGCATATTCTGGTTGTCCAAGAAGTTTCTGGAGTCTGCGTCTGTGGATATAATATAAAGTTCAGCACTCAAAGACCCAATTGCTATTCATTCACATTACACAGAATAAGGCCCGAGGGGACTCGTTCTAAATGCCAGCAATGTTTTCCTCAGGGGAGAAGGATGGGCTGAGGGGAAAAGGTGAATGGGAACATTGATTTCTTATCTGCTTCCATGTGCTTTATTTTGTATAACAGATACTTATTCCCTTTAAATGTTTCCAAACCATTTTTAAAAGTCCTCATTGAGCCCTAGCCGGTTTGGCTCAGCGGCTGAAGTTCCTGGGTTTGATTCCAGTCAGGAGCATGGGAAAAATTATTGCCTTTTTTTTTTTTTTTTAATAATTAGAATTGTTTCACACTAGGCCGACCTGGACTTAGAAGCCGAGAGCCCTTCTTGAACAAGTCTAGCTAGGAGTTCAGTTCCCATGCTACAAATTCCCAACACTGCTTTTGAAATAACTTCTTTGAGAACTTCCTGATTTGGTTGCTTCAGGGTGGAAACAACTGTAGCCTGTATTCTGTGCCTTTTGCCCATACCTCTGCTGCAGGCTCCTCCATAGGCGGGGCCCTGATCAGACTTGTGCAGGGAGGCAACCAACTGATGTGTTTCTCTCACATCGATATTACTCTCTGTCTTTTCCTCTCTCTTCCACTCTCTCTAAAATCATTGGGAAAATATCCTCAGGTGAGGATTGAAAAAATAATAATAAAGTCCTCATTGAGTCATTCAACTACATGAAAGAAACAAGTGCCATGACAATGCATTGGGGAACAAGGTTTGGCCAGAATCGATTGTCTCCAATTATCTAACCAGAGCTTCTGCTGTCTGCCGAAGCCACCCCTGAGCATTTATGTCACCTGCTCTTCACCCCTCTTCTGCAGAGATGATTTGCAAATAAAGTTCCTTTGCTGACCTGCCCTTGGGGTTGAGGTATGGCCAGAAGGGCAGTGTGGAAAGAGGTCCTAGTGGGCTGGGCCGGGAGCCCAAGGTTGAGAGAGTCAAGGCCGGCCAATGAGGTCAGAGACACTACACCTTTGCTGGGACCTTCCACCTCTGTCTTCTCCTAGATCCTAGAAAGCAAAGCACTTTCAAGGCAGAAACCCCCACCTGCAGAACAAGGCAGGTCCTGAGCAGCCATGGAAGTTGGCTCCAGGTAGTGAGAACCCATTGGGCTGAGAGGGGTGCTGGGAAGAGAGTGGGGGATCAATTGGGAGGAATTCCCCTGCCAGGAAGCCAGAGAAGCTCAGCGGTGCAGCTGATTTCTTGCTAAGAGAAGGTCTAGACAGCAGTATTCCCAGGGATCCTGCTGCCCAGCTAATGGGTGTTGTTGGTTTTTGTTGTTCCTTAAATCTCCTTCAAAATTCTGGGTTAAAATGTGCTCTCCATGTCATTTTTTATCTCTTGGGGAAGAAGGGTAGAGAGCAGTAGAATTTATGTGGTTTAAATCCCATGTAATTAATGTGTGCCTTTCTCCCCTATCCCAAATAAAAGTTACATCACTCTCGGACGTTTCCAGCATGTATATTTTGCATGTACAAATGCACAGAACTATCCTCTGGGTTAGACTTTCCTATGTTTCTACTGCCCCAAGAACCCTACTTCTTGTCTAAGTTCATTTCTGATCCCTTCCGACTGCTTTCACTACCTTCAGCCTCAAATCCCGTACCCAAATATTGAGTCTGGGTATTTCGATAGCTCTGTAACTTGATACCAAATCCCTCAATATTGTTCTAAAACTTGAATTGGAAGTTACAACCTTTCAACTTCAAAGTCTGTTCTGAAACGGACTCTGGAGCAGGGGGCACGGGATGGTTGACTTCATCAGCATCATCAGATTGATGGCATTGACCATCCTTTTTCATGGGTTTGAGTGGTCTTGTGAGTCCCTCCATGGAACATCTACCTTTGTCTGCTTCTTACAGACCAAAGACAAAAATTGAACTGTTTCATGTCTGGCATCACCCCAGAACCTTCATGGGGCTGGGGGATCCTAAGGACCAGTGCCCTGACCTGGCAGACTCCCAGGGGAGGAATGCTGGGAGGGATTTCACCTTGGTGAAAGGCCTAACTAATTATTGCTGTTCAGCCCTATCCCATTCTGCCAAGTTCCCAGTCCCATATCTGCTGTGTCTTTCCCTCCACACCCCATATAAGCAGCAATTTAAACATAAGTGGGTTCAAAAATTAAATCCAAAACACCAGAATCAGTCAGGCCTTCAGTCCCCAACCCAGCATCACTATAGCTAGCATCTTATAGGTGATAAAGAAAGATATTTGGGGGAGTGGGGGTGGGGATGGTCTCTGTTTGCATCTCTCTCATGAAAGCTGAGCTGACTGAAAAATAAAAGTAACCAGCTGGTAGGAATCTTGGATCTGTGCTTTAAAGCTGAAGAAATAAGCCTTTGAATAAACTGCAAAATAAAGGATACGGGAAAAATTGAAGAGGACTTTTGTACAGATTCTTTCTTATCATTTCATGACATGGTTTTCATATCAGATATTCAACAGCCCATCAATCTGATGATGCTACAATTAGTCCCACTTCCAAACCTGATTAGCCACTCTGGTCTTGTTTCTTACAAAGATTAATTTTAGATTTTTCTCAATTAGGATTAATGTCAACTAAACTGTAATACATGAAAAGTGTTATTAATGTTATCATAATAACAACTTATGCTCCCTCCACATTAAAGCGTGTAACACATTTGCCTAAAATGTGTGGTTGAACCCTTTTCTTCCCAACCTCAAAAGGAAAGCAAAAGATCCTGGAACTGAATATGAATGAAACAGTTTGTCAAGAGCTTTGCAAATGTTGCTCTAATTCGTGCAAAATCAAATTTATCTCCATTAGGTTAAGTTTAACTGGTTCAGAGCCACACAGTTGCCAAAGATGGGGTGCTCCTTTAAGAAATAATTTTGGAAATATCCATTGAATTTTCATACTCTTCTATTTGAACAGTCAAAGGCCCTTTATGAATTAGCAATGAGATAGGACAGAACTGATTTTCCTTGGGGATTACGTGAGATATTTTATTTTATTTTATTTATTTATTTATTTTTTAGGATATCGTTGGCATTTTTTAAAAAAACATATTTTATTGATTGTTCACAGAGAGGAAGGGAGAGGGAGAGAGTTAGAAACATCGATGAGAGAGAAACATGGATCAGCTGCCTCCTTCACACCTCCTATTGGGGATGTGCCCACAACCAAGGTACATGCCTTTGACCGGATTTGAACCTGGGACCCTTGAGTCCGCAGGCCAACGCTCTATCCATTGAGCCAAACCTGTTAGGGCTTGTTGGCATTTTTAATATCACTTTGACAAATGATAAAGTCCAATAAGGCTGCAAGTCATGGAAGTCTTTATTTCTATGAATTTCCTGTTCAGGGCATAGGGTTGGAGAGATTAGCAATTTTTTATTATGGTTTCATATATCCATTTTCTGTACTTGCATACACGCGTGTAGATGATGGGGTCGAAGGGTGGATGACAAGGGAAATAATCCGAGGACACCAGGCCTTGCAGGGAACCTTGGCAAATCAGCCGACTCCCGGAGTCACCTTTGCAGGTGAAGGAGGATCTGCTGGGCGGGGCAGCACAGATGGTGAATTTCCTCAACAGGATCGGGTAAACCTGCTTGCAGTCGTTGTAGGGGATGATCCTGACATTCGAGCACATGAGCGCGGCTGGGTTTCTCACTGCTCCATCCATGGTGGTGCTGCCCCAGCCAGAGACGGTACAAGTGGTGCCAGGCTGTTTGCAGCTGGAGGGCACCTTCATGATCCTCACGGTGGGCGAGAGCTTGGCCGGGCTGCTCAGCTTCAGCAGCATGATGTTGTGAACATTTGTGGTTACATCATACCGGGGGTGGGTGAAGAACTCTGTGGCCCTGATCTTCTGGGCATTTCTATCGACTAGAAGATTAGTGCCTATCTGCACAATGTACTCTCTCGAGTAGCAGTCGGCGACGGTGAGCACCCACTTCTCGTGGACCAGCACGCCGGCACACAGGAACACATTGTTGTGGTACAGGGCCACCTGCCAGGGTTGGGCGCCTCTTGGACATTGATTTCCATTAATGATCCTCTCCCCAGTATCCTGGGCTGGATGGAGACCTTCTTCTTCAGCAGATCCCAGGGCGAAGGACAGCAGTAGGAGCAGCAGGGGCTGGAGCAGGGGACCTGCCATGTGCCCTCTCTGAGCCTCTGTGGCTGCCACGGAGGAGGGGCCTTCTGTGCTGGGGCTGCCGGGGTCTGGTCTGGTCTGGTCTGGTCTTCAGTCTGCGTTGGGATTCAACCGTGTCCGGCCTGTTTTTCACATAGTCTGTGTCTCATATTGATAGGGAATTTGTGGACTGGAACCCGGATTCTTTGTCCGCCAGAATCGAAGATGAATCAACGGGTATAGCAAAGGTGGAGATTCATTGAAGAACAAGTACAGACTCCCAGGTGGGGAGGGGGAAAGGGTCCCCGAGATATTTTATTTTTAACCTTAAGCTTAAAAAGTGTGATAAAAATTGATGCCTTAAATTAAGTCTGCATAAGACCTCAGGAAAAAGTTCTTATCAAAGAACCAATGAGGTTGCAAGGATTAGGGGGGTGGGGGGGCAGATTGGAGAAATCTTGGCTAAAATTCCTCGCCATGAAAATCTGGTGTCTTACGTAAAGATAAGAAATGGGAAACACACACTTCCACATGATCAGTCAAGGACTAGAGGAAGTCCCCAGTCACTGGCCCTGAAGCTAACCTTAGCATTCTGTTCTGAGCCAGTTCTAGAAATTAAATCTCAAAGGCAAAGCGTAGGGTTTTATCTGATGGAAAAATGAATGAGAAACATCTTCAATTTTGGAAAAGTACCTAAAAAATTAAAACTAGGCTGTATCCAACAACCCAAGAACCTAGATATATAGTAACTGCTGATATTTAGGGTGTTTCTGGCCAATATTTTAAGAAAGATACCTGGATCCGTGTGTGTGTGTGTGTGTGTGTGTGTGTGTGTGTGTGTGTGAGAGAGAGAGAGAGAGAGAGAGAGAGATCTTGTTTTAAACACAACTGGAATTCTACCACATAAATTTTACATTTCTCCTGGGTTGATACTGGGTGGCAGAGCACCCTGAGAGAGGTATTCCTGAGGGTAGGGAGCGACCTGGAATAACATCTTCCCAGCTGTGGACAGGGAAAGCCAATAGCACCCATGAGCCTCAATTCTCCCTCTGTTCCCTTGCCTCCTCCATGGCCCAACACTCCACTCCTTATTACTCGGATAAGCTGAAGCAGGGTGGGACTTTGGGAAAACTTTTACTGAACGTTAGAGACAGTAAAAGGGAAATAAACACAGAACCAGAAGTACAGACAGGCTGGCTTCGGAGGAACTGACCCCACCTGCCCACACTGGCTCCTTCCCCAGGGCTCGCTTAGTCTGGTTTATTCTCAATGGTGATTCATGGTCAGCCTCAGTCAGACCTCCTCATTTGCTGTTATCTTCTCATCTTCCCAGTTGGAAGCCCCCCCATGAGCATCCTCAGCTGGGTCCTGGCAGACCCCACCTGGCCTTGCAGCCTCCGGATTTCCACCCCCTGCACTCTCCTCACTTCCCCGCTCCAGGCTCAGGCTGCCCTGGGCAAAATTGCTCTCCTTCGTGGCCTCTCTTGGTGCTGCCCCCAGTTCTCTCCCAAAGCACAGGGTAGATTCTAAAACTGGTTCACAGTGAAGTGGCGAAGATTGGCAGCTTCCCGCTGAACCTCTCTCCTGAACCACAAGGAGTGAATCCGGAAGTTCCACGCAAAGCTTGGGACACTCCTGCCCACCAAGCCGCGGCCCCTCACCTGCTGCACCGTTACCGCCAATGTGTGTGCCACACGAGGATGCCTGCAGAGTAGCCATTTTCTGATTTGCGCAAAGGTGCCCTGCAGGGTGGGATGGCCCTTTCTTTATGGATTTCCTTTTAGGAATGAAAAAGCTTTGTAGAGATTAGAAAAAGATGCCTTCCCGGGTACGCACAACTCCCCTGGTGAAGATTTCCTCCTTCTTCCTGTTGGAAAACTTGTCCTCAGCCTCAGGTCAGCCAGCTCCCCCGGTGCCTCTGGCATCACCAGGTGTCGCCACCTACAGAAGACCTTGCTCTGGGCATTCCTGGACCAATACCATGGATTACCTTTGGGTGTTCCTTCACTGTTACAAAACCTCTACCACAGAAGGTAAGGCTTTTTTCCAGTTGTTTTTAGTCCTTGCCCTAAAGCTAGATTATTTTTATTTCTCCTACTTCTCACAGTATTGGCAGAAAATGCTTCTCTGGATTGCCTCTTATCTGAAGTCTTTTATGTTCTCACTATTCCCTTTCATTCTTTTCTTCCTAGAAACTTCTTATCTCTTGCCATCCCCCAATGCCCCTCCAAGGGAAGAGAGCCAGCTCTCACCATTGAGCAGTTATCAAAAATCTCTGAGTCATGGTGAAGGCCTGGGGCCCCAGCTGCCTAGAAGAGGTCAATGGAGGGGGGGGGGGGGGGACATATGTAATACTGTCATCAATAAAGACTTTTAAAACAAATCTCTGAGTTACAGGGATGTCTCTCCTTGAAAGGGAGGTGCCTTGGGAGGGGGCTGGCTTTCCCCTAGGCAAAGGCCAACCTAGAGTAGCAGGGCTTGTGGGGAAAGAGCCTAGAGGCCTTAAATAGTTCTTCCAGACAGTTGTCCCCATCGTTGCCATAGATATCAGAAACAATTCCTTCAGCACTGATAGACACAAGACTCTGTCAAATGCTGTTTTGAATTATAAATGACAAAGAGCATTCTCCATAGACACAGACAACAGTATGGTGATTACCAGAGGGTAAAGAGGGTTGGGGGTGGGGGGAGGGAGGAGGGAGGAAAAAGAAAGGATAAATGGTGATGGAAGGAGACTTGACTTGGGTGGTGAACGGACAATACAATATACAGATGACGTATTATAGAATTGTACACCTGAAACCATTATAATTTTATTAACCAATGTCACCCCAATAAATTCAATAAAAAAGAGTTCTCATATACTTTACCAAACATGCATGTTAAAAATGGCAAAGAGCCTGGCTGGTGTGGCTTGGTGATTGAGCATCAACCTATGAACCAGGAGGTCACGGTTCGGTTCCCAGTCAGGGCTCGATCCCCAGTGTGGTCGTGAGCAGGAGGCAGCTGATCAATGATTCTCATCATTGATATCTCTATCTCTCCCTCCCCCTTCCTCTCTGAAATCAATACAAAAGATTTTTAATGGCAAAGAGAAGAATTGCGATCATTTAGAAATTTTTGTTACAATTTTGTGAACCATTTATTATTTATGACTACATGTCATGGTGAGGGAAAGGGGTGCAGAATACACAACTGGCATAAAATTATTTTGAGCAGAAGACACTTGAGTTTCTGAAATCTCTTACCTGCCTAAAAGCATAGACTCCTCAAAGAACTTCCAAAAATTCAATTGTCATAAATCTCCTCTCAGGGAGCAACTGGAGATCAGAAGTCTCCACCACACACCTAAACAGACACGGTCACAAAGCTATCATATCACCCATCTCTTCTCCTAAGGTAGTGGTTCTCAACCTTCTGGCCCTTAAAATACAGCTCCTCATGTTGTGACCAACCATAAAATTATTTTCGTTGCTACTTCATAACTGTAATGTTGCTACTGTTATGAATCGTAATGTAAATATCTGATATGTAGGATGGTCTTAGGCGACCCCTGTGAAAGGGTCGTTTGCCCGCCAAAGGGGTCGTGACCCACAGGTTGAGAACCACTGTAAGGGCTCATTTATATTTGCAGAAAGTCATTTATTTTGCTGTAATTGCCCTTCTCTCCATCCCCTTTCCCTATTAAGATGGTATCTAAGGTCCTAGCCAGTTTGCTCAGTGGATAGAGCGTTGGCCTGCGGACTGAAGGTCCCACGTTCCATTCCATTCAGGGCATATGCCTGGCCTGCCGGCTCGATCACCAGTAGGAGGCAGCTGATCCATGATTCTCTCTCATCACTAATATTTCTATTTCTCTCTTCCTCTCTGAAATCAATATTTTTTTTTAAAAAAAGTGATAGCATCTAAGCCCCAAATTTTAACTTGTCCCTTTGAGTCACATTTTTCTGTACAGAACTCCTATACATACATTAATTTTAAAATGTGTGATTAAATTTTGTTTTTTCTCTTGCTAATCTGTCTTTTGTCAATTTAATTCATAGGCATACAAGTACTAAACCTAAAAGTTTAGAGGAAACTTTTTTTTCTCCTCAACAAGAGTCTAGAATAGATTAAGGGAAGAGAAAATGCTGGAAGCTTAGCTACTCTAAGATATATAATACTTTGCAAAGCACACACAAATGGAAAGGTGAAAGGTTCCTTGGTAGCTTTAAAATGTAAACTTTAAACAATTATACAAATCATAACATTTTTATACTGCACATCTAGTTATTTCTGGCATGTTAAATTTTACATAATATCTCCAATAAGCTTGACTTCTTGATTAGAAAGCAGAACAAGAGTAAAAGGAAAACATTGAGGTGTTAAGACTGAACATCGAAAAAACCAGTATCTGAAACGATTGTACAGTGTACATTTGGAGAGAAGGGCACTCTAACTTCTGGGGGGCGACATACTCTTCTTCTCTCTCTCCTCTCAGATCTTCTGACCCAATGATGGCAAACCTATGACACACGTGTCACAGGTGACACGCGAACTCATTTTTTTGGTTGATTTTTCTTTGTTAAATGGCATTTAAATATATAAAAATAAATATCAAAAATATAAGTCTTTGTTTTACTATTGTTGCAGATATCAAAAAATTTCTATATGTGACACGGCACCAGAGTTAAGTTAGGGTTTTTCAAAATGCTGACACGCTGAGCTCAAAAGGTTCGCCATCACTGGACTAGCCTAAGAATTACATTAACATGATACATTAACAGGAGAAAATAACCATATTTAATTACGAATGTACATATGGGGGTCTGTAAGACTATGGGGCCCTAGGACAAATTGGACAATTGAGGCTTATATGCCATCTTGAGCTAAGGAGAAGGGGTGGGTTTCCACTTCAAAGGGGAGAAAGGAAATTTACATGGAGATGAAGAAGCAAATGTCTATTAAGCCAATGTTTGCTGGGCCATCTTTAACAATGGGACAGAGAGAACTTTGATCCAATGGGCCTTGCTAGGCCGCCCTGTCTCTCACACCCGGTTCATATTAAAATGTAGTTCTATTATAATGATAGCTCCCTTCTTGGAGCATGTTCTCTATCTAAATTCTCTTAGGCAGTTAGAGAGAAGAGCAAAAGCTCTTATTGAGTCTTTTGTTTCTTAAAAATAAAGTTTAAAATAATCACTATCCCAAAAAAAGGCATATTTTGGGATAACAAACTCTGCTCCCCTTCACGTCCCACTGAAAGATATATAAATACTATTGATAATCTGCTAATATACATAATATTCTTTTTGATAATTACACTAATTTTTAAAGAATTTAAACTATTTGTTATAAAATTGCTTCTCGGCCTTTTGGCTAAGATCAAGTGCAAGCTACATGTTATTAAAAATGTATAAAATATGGTTAGCAAAACATTTAGACAGCAAGCAAAATTAATGAACCAAACATTGGGATGAATCTTAACAATTTAGTAAATATTAACTGGGAAATACGTGTTCAAATTTTATATAAAACATAATATTTCACAAAGTTTAGGACAATTATAATAAGAATATATAATTCTTAGGAATTCATTTGCTGCACTAAAACTCTATTAAAAGCAAAGCAAAAGAGTGATGAATTCAGGATCAAGATTATCATGAGGGAAGAGATGGGAGTGAGGGAACCAATGCTTAAATGCAAATTATTAGAAAAAATTTACCTTTTGTTTGGGATGGTGGCTTCACAGGGACTTACTACAGTATTTAAAGTGACTAAGTAACCAAGGAAATGAATAAAAGAGGAAAAAGAAATTTAAAATGCTCAGAAATACATAAATATGTAAAATGTATTGGATCTCCAGTCCAATATCCCAGAAGTGTTCAATGTATCAATTTTTGGTCTATACTTCCAATTTTTTTTCTCTTAGTACTTAAAAGCATATTCTAATCCCACACTTAAAAAGCAAAAAATAGCCTGCAAGCACACCCCAGGGAAAACAAGTGAGGTCATGAGTAAGCTGGTATTATCATGATTGCAAGAAGAGCCTCCTGACTAATTTACATTATTCTATATAATAAAAGCCTAATATGCTAAGTGTCCAACTGTTCATTCTACCATTTGACCAGTTGCTATGACACACACTGGCCACCCAGAGGCAGACACTCCAACCATTAGGTTAGCTTGCTACTGGGGTCCAGCCAATCAGGACTGGGCAAGATGGGCTGGACAGGCCCTGGAGCCCTCCCTCGGTCCCTCCCCAGCCTCACTCATGTACAGGTGGGGTCCCTTGGCCTGGCCTGCACCCTCTCACAATCCAGGAACTCTCGGGGAATGTCTGAAGGCCAGGCTGAGGGATCTCACCAGTGCACAAATCCATGCACTGAGCCTCTAGTATACAATAAAGTCTTTGAGAAGCAGAGTAGAGTTAATCCTTAAGCAAAGGGCCGTAAAACTATTAGTAATGGAAACCACAGCTTCCTCCTAGCTCAACCCAGACTGCTCTCCTCTTAGGGCTGTTGGAAAGACAAGTTTGAATCCCTTGCTGTCTTCCCCAAACCCCTAAGATTAGACTATAGCAATCAGAGGGGTAGATGTGGGCAGAAGGCTCTGAACAAAGAGCCATCCACCTCTTTACCCTCTAGAACACCTAAGACTTCTCAGGGTCCAGAATCCAGATTGGACTTTCTCTTTTATAAGAGAACTGGGTACAAAAATGTTGTAGGTCTAGACCCCAGATGGGAAGAACATGGTTAATTCCTATTTATAATCTCTTCCTATGACAAAAGTCCCACTTAATCCTTTCAAATGAAGACCACAGCTCTCAGTCTCCAATCAAGCTACTGCATTAGCTCCTCCAAAGAAAAGGTCCCCAGCCTGCTGACCAAAGAGTCCACTTCCTCAATCTCACCCTAAGGAAGTCACACATCTCACATGCCAACTTGACCTGCATGGGCAGAAAGTAGAGGTGAAAGAAAATTATACTCCTTGCATTGAGAGACTTAGATATCATTGCCTAATTCAAACTGCACCATCTCCATTGGCTCTCTCTGCCAACTGGATTGATATCATTTCTTCAATGTGCAATTAGATTTAATTAATTGCCTCCCACATTTAAACTATAATCAGTAGTGTACTGGTAAATGTTTAACAACTGGCTCGATGGGGGAAAAGACATTATCATCTGTCTATTTCCATGGTGTAAATATTCCCTCTATGGCAGTGGTTCTCAACCTTCCTAATACCGCGACCCTTTAATACAGTTCCTCATGTTGTGGACTCCCAACCATAAAATTATTTTCATTGCTACTTCATAACTAATTTTGCTACTGTTATGAATCATAATGTAAATATCCAATAAGCTATATGTTTTCCGATGGTCTTGGGTGACCCCTGAGAAAGGATCGTTCGACCCCCAAAGGGGTCGCGACCCACAGGTTGAGAACCGCTGCTCTATGGCCTATTTCAAGTTATCAATGTGATGTCACTGAATGCCGAGGGGAAATGATATGCACAATCAGATCTCATGAGCTAGTTTAAGCAGGCTCCCTCACGCCACTAACTATAACACCTTTATTATAGTTTATTATTATTTTGGTAAGTAGCTCTACAATTGACCAATATTTTACAGCCATGTCTCAGTTTCTTCACTTTAAAAAAAAGCACAATAAGACCCACTTCTCCATATTATTGTGAGAATCCAAGTGAAAGGCACATAAGGTTTTCAATTCATGTTAGTCCTGCTTCCTCACCTCCTTCTCTTCTTCTCATATTGCACCTTCATTACTCTTTCTCACTGCAAAGGTACAGTCGGAGCAGGGACCAAAACCCATGAAAGTACCACCTGGAGCCCAGGAGATGAAGAAGTGCTCCAGTGAATGACAAGCTGGGATACCAAGAGAATATTTTCTCATAGAAAGATGTTGGCACTCTATATAACACGGAGGTCTAAATGATGAATAGTTTTAAGGATTCTGTTCATGTTTGTCATTGATGGATCCTACACAACAGTGAGTTCCAGATGGTGGTGGATTCTACCCATGAGAGTCCCTGAGCCAGACCACCCAGCTAAGCCACTTCTGGATTCCTGACCCTCAGGAACTGGTTGGGATAATAAATGTTCATTGTTTAAGCTAAGTTTTGGGGTGATTCATTACCCAGTAATAGATAACTAATGCAGCTTTCTAGGGGATAGATCTCATGACTGTGTTTTTACCCTTTACTTAATTCAAGTTGTGTTATATGTGACACTTCTTTTCCATATTCCCTCCTAGAATCATGAAGTACTCTTCTCCCTTATCTCCCATTTAATCCCACCTTTCTTGGTTTCCTCCTCCCTGGGGTTCCCAGAGTTAGGTCTTTACAATATTCTTTTTCGTTCTACATACACTATCTCATTTACTCTCATGATTCCAATTAATACTTACACTATTTTGAAGGCAGGTGACAACTCAAACTCTCAGAAGCAGGTGAAGAGTGTTTTGCCTTATATAGTTGGGAAAAGTATGGCTGCCTTATATGGTTGGGAAAGATAGTAGCTCATGGAATGCCTAGAAGATCTGTAACACTTTTGGCCCCAGGCACTGCTTGCTTTGGGTTCCCTTTGAGTGTTTGCTTCATTCTTTTTCTGACACTGATAGACTCTGGCTACAAGCTAGAGAAGATGGCACTATGATGGTCAGTCCCACTGAGACCACATGGAGTGGTAGAGAAGTATTTCTGCAAAAGAAGGGATGATGGTCAGATAGAAATGTCGTATGTCCACCACACTGTCTATGGATGGATGACTCCATCACTGGTCTAGTGCTGTCTTCTAAACTCCAAAGGTGTACATCAACTGGCTCCCAAATATCTCCAGTTGGATAGGCACTGGGCGCTGTATTAGTTTGCTGGGGCTGCTATAACTAGCAAAAACTGGGTGGCTTATGACAATGAAATCTATGGTCTCATGGTTCTGGAGGCTAGAGGTCCAAAGTCAGGGTGTTGACAGTACCAGGCGCTCTCTGAAGGTGTTAGGGAAGAATCTGTTGCAGGTCTCTCCTAGCTTCTGGTAGCTCCTTAGCTTGTGGATGCATCACCCCAATCTCTGCCTTCATCTTCACATGGTGTTCTCTTTGTCTATCTCTGTGTCCAAATTCCCCCTTTCTCTAACGGCATGGCCATACTAGATTAGGGCCCACCCTGATGACCTCATTGTAACTTGCTTACATCTGCAAAGACTTTATTTCCAAATAAGACCACATTCTGATGTACTGGGATTTAGGACTTCAATATATGAATTTCAGAGACACACAGTTGAACGTGTAACAGGCACTATAAGAACTTCAATAGAGAATTCATTGTCTTTACTTGTTCATATCTCCCTACCTATTCCCTATAATTGGTGTCTTTCTTCACATACCTTGTCCTGATGATAAACATCACCACATGCCCTGCCATCTAAACCAGAGAGAGAGAGAGAGGCTGGTTGCCTTCGGTAACCTTTCAGTGCACAGGACAAAGCTCAACAACTGAGCCACTCAGTCAGGCCCTCCTTATTCTTTAGGGCTTGACTCAAGAACTTCCTCTGGGAAGGCTTTTAACTTAGTCCACTCAGGCTGTTACAACAAAAATACCATGAGCTGGGTGTATTAAACAACAAACGTTTTTCTCACAGTTCTGGAGACTGAAGTCCAAGATCAAGGAGGCAGCAGATTCAGTGAGTGGTGAGAACCTGCTTCCTGGCTTCTAGACATCCTCACATAAGAGACAGAGAGAGAACAAGCCATATGTGCACTCAATCTTTTAATTGTCACAATATTATGAGGTATGGCTATTAATATCTCCATTGCATAGATGGGGGTACTGAGTCACAGAGGGGTCAAGAAATTTCCCCTGAGGTTGCACATCTAGTAAGAGGCAGACCAGGGATCTGAACCTGGGCTATCTAGCTCCGACAACCACATTCTTAACTATTATACTCTTACTAGAGGCCCGGTGCACAAAAATTCGTGCACTCTGCAGGGGGGGGGGGGGGGCTCAGCCTGGTCTGCACCCTCTCACACCCTCTGCACCCTCGGGTAGGGTCCCTAGGCCTGGCCTGAGATCAGGGCCTATTGGGGCTTTTCTTCCCTCAGCTGCAGGCAGCTGGCCCCACCCCTGCTGCTGCCACTGCTTGCCATCTGTGCAGAGCTGCCCCCCCCCACCACCACCGATGGCCTCCCTCTGCAGGTGACAGGCATGGGGTGTGACGGCTTGCCTGGCCTGGGCCTCCCTCTGCGGGCCAATTGCTGGCCGCTGCACACCTGCCACAGAGTTGCCGCCGGTGGCCTAAGCCTTTCTCTTTCTTTGCTGGGGGGTGGGGCCAGCCCTGCGAGGGGCCGTCTGCCTACCTGATCACCCCTAACCGCTGGCCTGCCTACCTGATTGCCCCTAATCACTGGTCTGCCTACCTGATCACCCCTAACCACTCTGCCTGCCTGATCACCCCTAACTGCTTGCTTGGGGGTGGGGCCAGCCCCGCGGGGGACCGTGGTGGTCCTGGTCTTAGGTCCTTCCGATATTTAAGCTTATGGTGGCTGGCCTTTTATTATATAGGATGTCCTATCAAGTCATACTGGTCAATTTTTATAAATAAAATTAAGATGTTAACACCCTCATTTTATTTAAGTACACATGAAATCACTTTTGGGGTCCCAGGAAGGTCACCTCAAGGCCACAGGGCTTCATCCTCTAAAGCAGCTGAAACTTAAAACCATTATCAGGGCAGCAAAGGCCATGGGTACCAAGAATCCACAGAGAGAGACTACAGTGTTTTTTACCTTGGAACCCCTAACCAAAAGCACAAATCACCATGTCCAGGAGAGGGTTTCATATACTCTTGGGCTCGACCTACCTTCTTAAAAGGTGGATAAGGGCAGGGTGAAGAGAAAGGAGAGGGTTCTATGAAGAGGACCCAGCATGAACAAAGGGATGGAGGGCAAGTGTGTATGGGTGTCTTGAGAATGATAAGTAGGTAGTATGACTTAAATACAGGGGTTTGGTATTGAAGAATTTCTATGGAAACAACTTATAAAAATGGTAATCTTAAAATATTGCATGATTCCACATGTCAGAGATCAACAGAGAACGCATAGAGAAACCATTTATTCATTAAACACGTGCTCTTGAATGCCGATTGTGTTTTCAAAGCTATGCCAAGTGTGGGCATAATTCGTGAAATCTCAAGACAAACAACATTCTGATAGTTCAGCCAGCTTCAATGACAGCAGCAGTCAATTTGATTTTCCAATTTACTGTCAACTTGTGGTTCAATGGAGTAATTTCTTTAAACAGTCCCAGTACTAAACTCCTCCAAATACCTACTTTGACTAAGGAAACGTTTTTATTAAGGGGCCCCTAAATGTGTATAACAAATGTCATCTAATTTTATCAGCATGCAAATACTAAACATATTTACCATATCGAATGCAATCAACTAGAGGATTTTGAAAGGAAATCCATCTGTCCACTTGAGCCTTCCTGACAGCCTCCTTCTGGGAAAGGAAACTAGGAATGAAACAGCCTCTAAAAGTATATTTTTAAAAATTAATAAATGTCCATTCTCCGGTTGGGGGTTTATTAAATTTCTTCTTATGTACTTTTCAATCTTCCTCTAATCACCATCTGTTTTATTCAGTTCCTATGACTGCCCTAATTTCAGTAATATTTACCTGAGCTTTAGTCAATATTTGACATTTTTAGTAAATGGTTTACTATGATACTGCTTAAACATTTATTGAGCAGTTAAAATTGAGTCTGTACCTCATCTTGTGTTTATCTTTGAACAGAGCAGGTATAGCACAGGTGCCACGGTGGAGTTCAGAGCTTATATTTAGCAGCTCGACCAACAGTCATCCTGCGGACTTGGCAACCTGTGCGACCAAGGCTGTTGCCAAAGAGCAACCAGCTGCGCAAGAACCAGGAAGCCTGTGTATGGGTGGCCCCACTAACTCCAACCCTTGTGGGAAGAAGCCAGTCAAACTTAAACTAAAACTCCAGATTAACTTTTACTTGATCTTGAAGCCTGTGCTGAGAGTGTCACTATTTTCACAGCAATCTAATGCCTTGAACAATTCCTCATCTTCTACGTCTCTTTTCCATCAGGTGAAATTCTGTAAGTACAGAATTCTTCCACCTAGAGCCACAGTCAATCAGTTTTTGTGGCCAAAGCAAACTTGTAGAAGGCGGGAAGGTAAAGGTAAGACTGACTTCTGTGACACCAGGAAGTGCTTCAAGTCCCACCCGGAAGGAAGGGAGAAGGATGACTCTGTATTGACTGGCCTGTGGATCTGGAACCCAAGCTCATTCATCCTACAAATATGTGGAGCATTTATGTGTTACTCTGTACCAGGCACTATGCCAGCAGCTGAGGCCAGGATGTTGAACAAAACAGACCAGATTCCTGCTGCGTAGGGGAGAAACAGAAGATAGGCACATAAACAAGAAAAAAAATTCAGATACTGATCGTTATAAGAAATTTTAAATAGAATGATTTGATATTGTTGACTGGTGTCTCCTCTGGATTGACCATCAAAGAAGAACCCTCTGAGGTGCTCACAGCTAAGTCTGAAAGACTAGAAGGATTGCTATGGGACAATCAGGGAGAAGAGCTCCCACCCCGTCCCCCAAGTAAATCGAAGTCCTAACCCCATTCCTATATACGACCTCATTTGGAAATAGAGTCTTTGCCGATATAATTAGTTAAGATGAGATCATACTGGATTAGGGTGGGCCCTTAATCCAATATGATGGGTGTCCCTAAAAGGAGAGGGAAATTTGGACACAGACAGGGAAAATGCCAAAGACAATGGAGGCAGAGATTGGAGTGATGAATCTACAAGGAACACCAAGGATTGCCAGCAACACCAAGAGCCAAGAAATTGGCATGGAATCGATTCTCCCCTAGAGCCTTTAGGAAGAAGCATGGCCCTGCTGACGACCCGACTTCCGACTTCCAACTTCCAGCCTCCAGAACTATAAGAGAACTATACGTTTGTGATACTTCTTTCTGGCAGCCTTAGGAAAGAAATACAGATGGGGAGCGCTCCCAGGAACTACACTTGTTAGGGAGTGAAGGAAGCAGGACCCGACAGAGGGAGATGTTGAAATAACTGTGATGTAGCTGAAAAAGTGTCCTCAGTCCATGAGTAGCTCTGGAGTTCGGAACACCCTATAGAAATTTCCCAAGTGGAGGCCAAGAGCCTTTGTGTCTCCAGGATGGATCTGTCATTGGATTGGGGCTGCCCCAGGGAAGGGGTGAAACCTTGGGTGAGGCAGCTCCTTTCTGCTAAAGGCAAGTCCCAGAGAGGGGCTCAGCTGTGAGCCATCAGCTTCCAACAATCGGCAGCTAGAGGCTTGGGGTGGAAAGAGCCTCTAAGCCAGTGGTTCTCAGCCTTCTGGCCCTTTAAATACAATTCCTCATGTTGTGACCCAACCATAAAATTATTTTCGTTGCTACTTCATAACTGTAATGTTGCTACTGTTATGAATTGTAATGTAAATATTTGATATGCAGGATGGTCTTAGGCGACCCCTGTGAAAGGGTCGTTTGCCGGCCAAAGGGGTCGCGACCCACAGGTTGAGAACCACTTCAGTCTAAGCAGAAGAGAGAGCTGGGTGGACCATTGCAGTGCCCATTACCAGTGGCCACATTGTCTGAGCTTGGGAAGGGCTCAGGGGCCCAAAGAGAAGGGGGTCTGTTTCTTTAGGGACCAATTGACTAGAGAGAGAATCAGAGGCAGGGGAGAGACAGCATGAACAGAGAAAGCAGAGGGGCTCTGAGAGCTTGAAGAGGTTGAGAGACCGTTGGTCCAGTCCCACAACCCAACATGGGACTGTATCCCAAAACCAGGAGAAAAAGACAGCCTGCCTTCTGTAGAGTGGCCCTCTCCCTGGAAAGTGGAGAAATTCTTTCTTACTGTCAGCTAAGATCAGCCTTCCTGGGACTCAGTTTTCCCATCTTGCCAAATCTTTTTCACACGGTCATCTGCTTGTTCCCAGCAGACAAAAGATTTGCTGAGCTTTATTTTTTTGTAGTTTGCTATAGAACTTATTTTCAGCTACACACATTCTCTCCCACGTCCATTCCCAGGGAGGACAGACTGCAAGGTGGCCCTTTATCAGAGACCCACACTGTATACTCACTCATCAATTCCTCTCCATATCAGGTCCCACAAAGAAAAGAAACTTGCAAAAAAAACCTTCTTACTATTTCCAAATATTATCTTGCCTTGCAGTTCACTGCATTTCTGCTCCTTGAAGCCAGGTGGGTCCTTCTACAAGGCTAGACTACAGTAATCTATGGATTCCCTGATCTCCTCTCTCCATTGCCAGATTCCTGGCTCCATGATTTTTCTTTCATTCTGATTAGGCCCGATACTCAGAATTTGGTGGTTCTCCTCAGTTGGCTTCTCCACCGCCAGTATCTCCTGGTGTATCAGGCAGGGGAGTGAGGCCTGAAATCAGAGGCAGACAGAAAACAGAGAATATTTGCTATAATCCAGGCAAAATGTGATGAGGGCCTAAATTTAGGCAGGGCCAATGGGTGTTCAATGCCCTTCCCTTGAGGGATGCCAAGGCCACCCCAAGGAGCTGGATAGAAGATGTAGTGCCACAATCAAGGCTGAGAGATAAGGGGAATCAGAAACGCAGGAAGCAGGTCAAAAGGGATTCTAAAAGCAATAAGAGATGTTCCTAGTAGTTTTTGGTGAGATCCTCCAGCAGGTCTGGCAGGCTCATCAATTACGTTTAGAGGATTGACATGAGACGGCCATGGGAATGGAAACAACAGAAAGGAAATAGATTTATCTATAGAATCGAATAACCAGTTGTCGTGAGCAAAGGACCTGATACTCTAATTTCATACTGTAGGGAAGGGAAAATGACTTTCCTCTATCCTCTAGTTCAGTGACTGAGGCCTGTCAATTTAACTGACAAAAGACAGATTAATAGGAGAAAGGCATACACATTTTATTTGATGTTAATATTTTAATTTTTTTAATATGCATATGGGAAGCCTTAAGAGAAAGGAAGTGAAGACCCAAAAAAGCAGTTAGACCCAGGAGCTTATGTACCATTTTACCAAAGGGTGATAAATTTGTGGAGAATTTACAAGACAGAGGAAAAGTCAGGGTGGGCTTCTAGGGGCAGTAAACTGTGGGAAGGCATATATATGGAGGAAACTAATGAGACATAAGGGTGGTTTTATTTGTGCAGACCCATCTCAGTGCCACCATCCTGGCTCTAGTGATAAGGGTTGATCTCCTCTGAAATGGGATGGGTGAGGAGACTATCTTCACAAACGGGAATTTATGACCTGCTTTTGGGCCAAAAGGAGGAGGATGGAGAACTCTTTCTGCATTTGCTCATCTTAATTACCTTCAACTACAAACAATTCTTATGCCATATTGGCATTCTTGAGGTTAGCAAATTCTGATCTCTTTCAATATTCAAGTCTGGGGTGCTTAGGGGAGTGGGAGGGACATGCCCAAGTTTCTGACTTGGAGCCTGAGTGAGAAGTGGTGGCATTCACTAATGCAGGAGAGAAACCAGGTCGGTAGGAATAGGGAGAGAACGTGTTGAGAATGGGTTTAGTGGGAGAGGCAGAAAGCAAGAATTGGAATGATGGAAGACAGAACCTTGGGAGTGTGATGCTAGCAGCCTCCGACGGGGAGCAGTCCTGAGGAATAGCAAGGTCCAGGATGATAAGGAAGAAGATGACACTCCTTGGAAATGGGCAGGTCCGGGACCTGCAGGCTATGAGGCCACCTTTCCCGACAGGGCTGCTTGCCTCTTTGTAACTACACACAGCAGTTAGCTATCCCTCCCAGCATTGGTCACTTAAACAATCTGAAACTTTTACATGACTCTTCAAGTCACTGATAGAAATTCTAAACAGGCCTGAGCCAAACACTTACCTTGAACACGCTTGGGGAGTTCCAAATATGTTTTTACGAAGGATTTTGTTTTATATAATTAGGAAGAAATGCCAAGATATTTCTGAATACCTATGTATTCAGTTTTCTAATCCCTCACCTCAGTTACTTTCCCATGACAGCTTGATCAGAAGGCATAGCAGAGAGAGAAGGTGAAACATTTTATCTTGTGGTTTATTGCTAGGGCTGACCAGCAGCCCCTGCACGACAGATGAACAGATTACTCTGAGTTTCACTGTGAAAGAGAAGGCTAAGGGACAGCCCTGCTGAAGAAGCCAGGCAGCCTCGATTGCCTGCCTCGTTAGGCTTTTATTGGAATTTTTATCTTTAGGTACAATCAGTAGGGTGAGTAATCTTGGGAGAATACATGTGTTTACATTGTCCTCTAGGCAAGGGTATCCAGAAATTAAGCATAAGGATTCCAGTAAACACCCGGGGATCTACACATGCACAGACTTGTTTGGAAAGGTCAAGAAATAATTAGGGCCGAAACCAGTTTGGCTCAGTGGATAGAGCGTCAGCCTGCGGACTGAAAGGTCCCAGGTTCGATTCCGGTCAAGGGCATGTACCTGGGTTGCGGGCACATCCCCAGTAGGGGGTGTACAGGAGGCAGCTGATTGATGTTTCTCTCTCATCGATGTTTCTAACTCTCTATCTCTCTCCCTTCCTCTCTGTAAAAAATCAATAAAATATATTTTTTTAAAAAAAGAAACAATTAGGGGCGCCGCCTTGGACACTCCCCTAAGTCTCCCCTAAGTCGGAATTCCGATGAACAGGTGAGGCGGCTTTCCACACACTTCCCTTTTCTCAGAATGTCCTCCTTACAAACTTTCCAACCAAGTCTCATGTGCTCCCCAACAGTTTATTTCCCAGGTTTTATCTCATATAGGTAAGTCCGATCCCCTGGAATCTGTAGAGTCCATGTCCCATAACTAATAAAAGGCTATGCTTCTCTCAGATACATGCAAAGTGCAAAAAGGCTCCTGGACTTTCTAGCAATGATGTGTTTTCTGTTGTATCTGGATCTGATAAACTCAAATTTAATGTTCAATTCTAGGCTAGGAAGGGTTAGGGAGGAAGAAGGAGGGCCTGCTGCTGGACATGAACAGACTAGATGACAAGGAGCCTAGAGGAAGGAAGACAAATTGAGTCAGATGGACTGGTTTCTTGCCTAGGTCTTGTCTTCTAGGCTCTGGGAAGTGAGCAGACCACTGAACTTCGGTTTACTAACCCCAAAGTAGGGCGTCACTCTAGTTTACTATGCCTGGTTTAGTAGGTTTGTGAAGGAAAACCCCTATTCTGTAAAACTACTGTTTGGAATTCTCTGCTATTCTTTGGACGGCCTCTTATTCTGAAAAAGTAACTTTGCTTTCTAGCCTGCTTGAATAATGGGGGAGATAAATTAGCTGTCTGACCTTGTAGGCCAGAGACTAGATACGCCCAATGCCATGCCAGGTGCATTTTTAATTGGATAGAACTGTGTAGTTTCAAGGCCGCCGCCAGCAAGCGCACAAAGGGCTGGCTCTTCCATAAAAAGGGAAGTTCTGCTTGTAGTTTTGCTTAGAATTTGGATTCATTTCCCTAAGCCTGCCGCGGTGAATAAAGTGTAACTCCAAACTCTCAGAGCACTGTTTGGTTCTTGTCCAGTATTCCTGTAACAGGTTAGTATGAGAATAAAGTTGAAACAATAAATGGGAAAATGCTTTGCAAACTCTTAGCTATTAAATATGTGCATTTTTTTTTAAATTAGGGAAGAACCTCTGGGACTGCATTTAAAATATTTAGCAAGTCTTTGTTTATTAACTCGTTGTCCATTGCTGTGCATGATCCTTCCCATCAGCAAGATCCTTTGAAAACCAAGGGCTGAACCAAGAGCTGAATGAAGAGCTGCTTGATTCTGGTTGCAAAGAAAAGCCTCTCCTGCCAATCAAAGATAAACCTGAGGCCCATCACCTGCGGCAGTGAAAGACATCTGCATGTAAAACATAGTAAAGAGCAACTTTACATTTCCTGGAGGCAGGGGGTGCTGCCTGGAAGGAGCCATTACACTCCTTCAACACAAGAGGGTCTGTAGAGTGTCCTGTCATTCTTTCTGGAATTTTTCATTCTCATGTGGATAATTTTCTGATGCTTCTCTGCACCCAAAAAGCCCAACGCTCCCAGCCAAGCAGCTCAGCTTTGCAGGTTTACTACAGGAAATGTTGTAAATACTTATTCCCCCTACGCAACCCCCGCCCCCCCCATGACAGTTTTCCAGGTCACGGCCACCTCTTCCCTGAAGCTACATATGTGTTGCATAGGACTCAGGGGGTGGTAAAGAGGAAAGGTAAAGATCAACACTAGCCTCCCACTCTCCGTCAGCTCCTGGGAGGAGCTTGCCAACCCTGGAGAACCGCCTGCTCTCAGAAGTTGGAGTCTCTGGGTGGGCTGTTACCACCACACCAGGGCCCACTCCTTCCCTTCTCTCCCATAATAACCACTGCTCAACAGTTTGAGGCCCCAGGCAGGTAAGTGGCTCATAAATTGTTCAGTAAAGGGTAGCTGTTAAGATTACTAATAGCATGCTATATGCTATGGGATATTTAAGGGAAATATATGATCCAATTTGCCTTGGAGAAGTTTAAGATCTATCAATCCAGGTGGATAGAGTTTTTTATGTTCTAACACAGAACCTTATATCTGGCAAGAGCTCAGGAGAGCAAAGGTCTTATCCCTGATTTTCAGAGGGAAACCATCTTGCATTTGCATAGAATGCCCTTGAGGCTTGGACAGGTTGAGTAATCTTCTCAAGGTCATACATTTGGCTGGGACAAGAGCCGGGGCGTCCCCTAGCCTCCTGGTTCTCTGTAAGACATTGCTCATGAGCCTTGAGTTCTCAAGAAAGTAGCATTTGACAGTCCAAACGTGTCAAGTACACAGCTGTAAAAATTGATCACTTCATTGTTTTGACTAGCCTTAAGATATTTGGGTCATCTCAGGCTGAGGCTAACTAAATACCAGAGCTATTTCCAAGCCAGTGATGGGCCAGGGCACAGAGGATGCAGTGGATGCCATCCACCCAGGAGCACATGGATGTAAATTAAGAGGGAGGGACAAAAAGTAATAAACAATGTAACAGCAATATGACAACAAAGGAAAGAGCTTGAATATATTAACAGCATTTTCTTTAAAAAGAAATGTGGCAGGGCGGAAAAAGGAAGAAGCAGGAAGTGGCCTCAAGGAATGTAAGTACAAAGACATGTTGATTAAGAAATGTGGGTAGCAGCATGAACTAAATATAAAAGAAAAGCCAAATGAGGTTAGACTCTGCCACTACAAGAAATTAGAGAAGATGAAGATCCTTCCTTTACATCTGACTCTCAGGCAGGCGCTCTTATAGACACACACACACACACACACATACACGAATGCACGCGTGGTAAATATTGTGAATGCAGCACAAACCACCACATCAAAGCTCATCATCATCCTATTTCAAGGCTGCTACAACTCCAGAACTTGAGACTATTTATTCAAAGAGCTTTTCAAATGCTACAGCTATAAAAGCCTCTTGACTTTTCTATTTCTTGCCTTTAAACTCAGTTGAAAAGTCCTTTTCTTCTTCGCCCGCCACCCTGAGATGGAAGTCTATGATACCATTAGCAGCTCTAAGATGGTGAACAGTGGAGTGCTGCCTAATTAGCCAGTAACTTAAACCCACTGACTGGACTCCTGGTGGTGACAGCACCACACAAGAGATCTGCCCTTGTGGTGGCTCAGAGAAATTCATATCAGTGTCGGCCATACTTTCCTTGACCCCCTTAGCATCCTTTTTCACAGACTCTTCAGATTCAATATTTTATTTTATTTTCCTTAGTAGACTATTTTTTAAAAAACAGTTATAGGTTTACAAAAAAATTGAGCACAACATATAGAGTTCCCATATACCCTCCCTCCCCCACGTCCCTGTTATTAACATCTTGGTTACAGTAGATGAGCTAATATTACTACTTTATTAATAACTAAAGTCCATAGTCTACATTAGGGTTCATTCTTTGTGTTGTACAATCTGTGGGTTTGAACACATATAATGATATGTATCCTTCATTATGGTATCATACAGAGTAGTTTTACTGCCCTAAAAATCCCCATGTGCCCACTTATTCGCTTCCTTCCTCAACCCCTGGCAACCACTGAGCTTTCTTATTATCGTCACTAGAGGCCTGATGCATAAAGATTCGTGCAAGAATAGGCCTTCCTTCCCCTGGCTGCCAGCACCCGGGACCCGGGTCTTCGCTCTGGCCTCCACTTTCCGCCTTTGCTACAGGCTGGAGCCGCCTCCCACCCACTCCGGCCGGCTCTGTGGCCACCACCCAGAGGCCGGGCCTTGGCGGCCAGCTGGGGCTTACGGGAGCCCGCTCTGGCGGGCTCCAGCTGGCACCGCCATCTTTGTGGCTATGGGCGCCACCATCTTTGTTGCGGAGTGGTGGTTAATTTGCATATTACCCTTTTATTAGTATAATTTTGCCTTTTCCAGAATGTTACATAGTTGGAATCATGTAGCATGTAAATTTTTCAGATTGTTTCACCTCGTAATATACATACAGATAAGGTTCCCCCGTGTCTTTTCATGATTTGATAGCTCATTTCTTTTAAGCACTGAATAATATTTCATTATCTGGATGTCCCACCGTTTATTCGTGCATTCACCTATAGAAGGATATCGTGGTTGCTTCTGAGTTTTGTCAATTGTGAATAGCACTGCTATAAATACCTGTGGGCAGGTTTTTGTGTGGACATAATTTTTCAACTCCTTTGGGTAAATACCAAGGAGCGTGACTGCCAAATCATACAGTAGGAGTATGTTTTGTTTTGTAAGAAACTGCCAAAGCTGTTTTCCAAAGTGACTGTACATTCTCACCGGCAATGAGTGAGAGTTTCTATTGCTCCACACCCTTGCCAACACTTGGTTTTGTCAGTGTTTTGGATTTTAACGATTCTCATGGGCATGCAGTGGTGTCTCGTTGTTGTTTTAGTTTGTAACTCCCCAATGATATATGATGTCGAGCATCTTTTTGTATTCTCATTTGTCATCTGTACATCTTCTTTGGTGAGGTGTCTGTTCAGATCTTTTGCCCGTTTTTAAAGTGGGTTGTTTGTTTCCTTATTGCCGAATTGTAACAGTTCTTTGTGTTATTTTAGATGCCAGTCCTCATTTGGTGTGCCTTTTGGAAATATTTTCTCCCAGCCTGTGGCTTGTCTTTTCATTCTCTTAAAGGTCCATCTACTTTTCTGAATCAATGTGATCTCTGTCTTTTTCCTCCCTGTTTCCTTGGAAAGCTCTTCTCTGTTTGTCTGGAAACTGAGGGAAAGAAAGGCTCTATATCTAAGCTCTCAAAGTCCTAGGAAGGAAGTCAGACAAACCAAGTCCTGAAACAACCTGACAGTCCAAGTTCTAAGGAGAATCAACTACCAGCTGCTACAGCACTGAGCTGAGAAAATAAAACCTGTTCTTGCCTCTGCAGAGCCTGGAATGAACCGCCATGAAAGTAGCTGTGCGCTGTAAGCAGATGTTTAACTCAGGGAGAGTCCCCTGCACAGTGGTGCGTGCAGTAGTTCTCGGTTGCCCTCCCCGCCTTTCACACGGTCTATCAGGGAAGGTTGTGGCTGGTAAGTGAACTGACCAGCTGGCTTTCATCAGTGCATGAACACTGCATGCAAAAAGAATTAATAAATCAAATCTAAGAGAGTTAAAAAGGGATATGGTTACATCTCACCAATAAGTTCATTATTTTCCACATTGGCTCAGCTCTGGACTATATCAGAGAAATTGGTGGTGTTTTCTAACACAGTCCAGACCACCAGAAGAGGCAGCATGGGCAGGATCACATGCAATAAACATGTACTTCAACACAGAGGGTTCAGAAAGTCCAAGAAAATCGTCTAAGAACAAAGGCCCGAGAAGTGGTGATCCCAAAGAGAAGTTGCAGTATCTTCTCTAAACTTCAGTCTCACACTTGCCCTGATGACTCTGTGCAAACAGGATGAACTCATTGTGTAGGTTTTCTCCCTTTGCTGGCTTTTCGCTGTTGCCAAATATAGGACCCAGAAATTATCTTTGATCATTCACTCTGGTGCCTTTTGGGGCTCTCTCAGGCACCGTGGAACAGAAGAATATAACCCTTTTTGCAGTGTAACAAAGGGCACCTATAAAATCCGCTGTAACACATCCAGGCTGACTGGGCCATGGGTTGACAAGACCAAGAAGATTCACCTAAAAAGTGAACTGTCCCCCACTCACATACTTTATTTCAAATAAATATAAAATAAATGTTAGAGAATTAAAAATATTCTATTACTTATGATGACTCCATCAATGCTTTTATTTTTGTATATCAAATAATATACCAAAATCTATTTCTCTCCCTCTTTCTCTCTCTCTCTCTCTCTCTCTCTCTCTCTCTCTCTCTCTCTCTCTCTCTCTCCCCCTCCCTCCCTCCCTCAACTGCTGGTGACCTCAACATGGGCTGTGTAGCTGACTTGAATGATCGCATATGAAAGGGCCCAGCTACATCCTGGGTTGCATTGGACAACTACCCAAAACGCCAAAAATGGGTGGGCCCAGTCCTGGGGTCATCAAAAAGTGCTGAAGAAGAACACTAATTAACAGACATTCATTCTTGGCTATTTTTCATGGTCTTTCCTACCCTTTCTTATCATAAACTTAAAAATAAATATATAATGGTGACATGTTTGGCACATTGGTGGCTGATGGAAGAAAGACATCTCAGACTCCTGTTGAGTTTTCTTCGCTGGTTACTAGATACTCCTTCTTCCAGGCAGCTGACAATGCTGTGAAAATTAGACATTCATTTCTCTGATGATTAGTGACTTCGAGCATTTTTTCAGTGTCTCTTGGCCATCTATATGTCATCTTTGGAGAAATGTATATTCAGGTCTTCTGCCCATTTTTTAATTGGATTGTTTGTCTTCTTCTTGTAGAGTTGTATGAGTACTTTATATATTTTGGATATTAACCCCTTATCAGATGTATCATTGGCAAATATGTTCTCCCATACAGTGGGCTCCCTTTTCAATTTGATGGTGGTTTCTTTTGCTGTGCATAAGCTTTTTGTTTTGATGTAGTCCCATTTGTTTGCTAAGTGAAATAAGCCAAACTGAGAAAGACAAATATCACATGATCTCACTTATTTGTGGAATCTAATGAACAAAATGAATTGACCAACAAAATGAGATCTGAAGTAGGGAAGCATGGAACAGAATGACATACCTCAATGTGGGGTTGGGGGGACAAGAAGAGATAAACCAAAGAATGTATCTATAGATACAAAAGCCCAAGTGACTGTTTGACTGTTCGACCGTTCGACCAGTAGCTATGACATGCACTGACCACCAGGGGGCAGACGCTCAATGCACAGACATGGGAACATGGAACAGACTGATGAATCTCAGAGAGAAGGGGAGATGGGGGAGGGTGGGAAGAGAGTAACCAAAGATCTTATATACATACTAGAGGCCGGGTGCATGGATTTGTGCACCAGTGAAGTCCCTAGGCTTGGCCTGTGGAGATCGGGCCAAAACCAGCAGTTCGACATCCCCCAAGGGGTCCCAAATTGCAAGACAGCACAGGCCAGGTGAAGGGACCCCAATGGTGCACAAATCCATGCACTGGGCCTCTAGTATACTTATATGCATAGTCCATGGACATGGGCAATATGGTAGTGAAGACCTGAGGAGGGTAGGGACTGGGGGGGGGGGGGAGGGGGAAGGAGGGTAAATGGGAAATATCTGTAATACTATCAACAATAAAAAATACATTTAAAAAATTATACATTCATATCTATGAATAATAATTGCCACAGGGTCTTGCTTCTTTGTCATTTGACCAGTAACATGTGAAATTTTAAAAAGATAAAATTTTAGACACTTTGAAGATTGGGAAATACTAATTTTCTACCCAGTCTTGAAATTGTAATTTTTTTTCTGGCTAGATTTAACCTTTAAATTGCTTTTTTTAAAACCTTTATTTGCTTTTTAAGTTAATTTGACTTTGCCTGCCCTCTCCCCCCTACCCTTGCTTCTCTTATCCTGTTCACAATTCTTCCATTTGGGACTGACAGTTTCTATCTTGGGAGCCATGAGCCACACAGCACTCCAGGCCTCCCAGCCTTTCCAGGTGGGGAGCCAAGTAGGCTCTCTCTTATTGCTGAAACTTGAACATATAATGCACAGGAGTGAGTTACTCAAGGAAAAAGGGCATTTCTTTCCTTGGGGGTCCTTTCAGAAATAATTCTCTTGCCTGACAGCAGGGGTTGCTTCAAGAACTGCTCTGCCTAAATTCTGAGGGAGACAAGTTAGGAGACCCTTTCACAGGGGTCGCCTAAATACATCCTGCATATCAGATATTTACACTACAATTCATAACAGTAGCAAAATTACAGTTATGAAATAGCAATGAAAATAATTTTATGGTTGGGGGTCACCACAACATGAGGAACTGTATTAAAGGGTCATGGCATTAGGAAGGTTGAGAACCGCTGTGCTAGAAGGATGTGTTACTGGCAATTGTGGACAATTATCTGATTAGAGTCAGAATGTGGGGAGTGGGCAGGTAATGCAGGGCAACTTCCCCATCATGAATGGCAACCCCATATCTCTCACCTCAAGGAAAACTCTTAAACTTGTTGTTCTCAATGTAAAATGTATCTATGACTACTACTAACTAGCATTGTTGAATAAGAGGGGCGATTCTACCCAAAGCTATAGAGCAAAATAACCAGATTCAACACAAGAGGAATATTCTCATCTTATCAGTTTGCTTACTAAAATTCTGATCATTGTGCCGAATGATCAGAATTTTTTTTTTTTTTTGGCACACCATGGAGGAGCTATTGATTACAGCTGACATCATAATAAAGCTTGGGGGGGTTAATCTACCAATGTTACGAGTAAATAACTACAAGTTGAAGCACAATTATGAATCTATGTCCCACTGCTCTTACATAGTTTGACCATATTAAAATTAATGACTAGGACCTGGCAATGCAATTAATTTTGATAGAATGTTCAATGTAGAGCGTGGGCTTACATGTTAAACAGCAGACAGGTGGTTCAGGACTTAGAGCCTGAGGCACCAGACCACTGTCACTAAGCTTACCTCTTAACTAGTTTCCCTCAAATCGTCTGGAATATAACTGCATGATGCAAACGTGTTCTCCAAACCTATACATAGGGGATAAATGGTTCTCTTCATACCAAGGAATTTCAGGGATTGCTAAACAAATGCAGATTCCTCCGTAAATGCCTGGGCTAGCTAGCCAATGCAGCAAAAAGAAGAATTTGGGCATTCATTCAAGGAAAGGTTTAATGTGTCTAGAACAGAAATGACATTTCATTTTATTTTTAAATATATTTTTATTTATTCCAGAGAGAAAGGGAGAGGGAAAGAGAAATAGAAACATCAATGATGAGAGAGAATCATTGACCATCTGCTTCCTGCATGCCCCGTAAGGGGGGATCAAGCCTGCAACCCACGCATGTGCCCTGACTGGGAATCAAACCGTGACCTCCTGGTTCATAGGTTGACCCTCAACCACTGAGCTACACTGGCTGGGCAGAGATGACATTTTAAAACAACCATCCTCCTGGAAAAAAAATTTTTTTAATTTAAAAAGAAAAGTAAACTACCCCACAAACATCGAAATGTAATTTTGCATAAGGTGTGATTTATATATAAAATGTAATGTGTGATTTATGTATAAAATGTGGACTCTTTCCATATGTATTTGTGTTCCCACAGGACTCAGTAGCTATTCCAGTATAGTTCAAAAATCATTTTTTGCCAAAACCGGTTTGGCTCAGTGGATAGAGTGTCGGCCTGCGGACTGAAAGGTCCCAGGTTCGATTCCGGTCAAGGGCATGTACATGGGTTGCGGGCACATCCCCAGTAGGAGATGTGCAGGAGGCGACTGATCGATGTTTCTCTCCCATCGATGTTTCTAACTCTCTATATCTCTCCCTTCCTCTCTGTAAAAAATCAATAAAATATATATATTTTTAAAAAAATCATTTTTAACGGCCTTTTTTGCTGTCCCCTTGTACCACATCAAAGCAATTGAAATCCTGTATTTAATTTGAAAAATGCACTCTAAAACATCCAAGGTCTTAAGCACCAACGGAGAACAAGGCAAAGCTAAACCCTCCACAAACAGGCGGGCTTATGATTGATAAGAAATGATCTCATTAAGCACCACTGTCCAAACGGGTCCTCTTTCAAACAGGCGGGGTAAGGAAAGATGGTAGGCGGTGCTGGTCCCTATTTTATCTCCACCTCAAGGTTCTTTTCTTAAGCAGAAACTGAAGCTGGGGTTCTTTGCAGTCTGCTTGTTTTAAAAGATAAGAAAAACATTCCAAAGAAATTACTTTAAAAACTAAAACTTATGGTTTAAATAATGCTATTGCCATTGGTCATAACCCTGAACACAAAATCAGCATCATAAAAAGAATCTTTAAATGTTCACACTGATTTCCCCCCCTAATTTTGTTGTCTCTTCTGCACCCCACCCACTCCCAGTCATTTAGGGCAGTGATTTCAACTTTTTCATCTCATGGCATAGGTAAACTAATTACTAGAATTCTGCAGCACACTAAAAAAATGTTTTCTATTTTTTGCCAATCTGACCGAAAAAAGTAGGTATAACTTTGATTGATTTACCAAAAATAATAATAATAGCAATTACCTACCCTTTTTGATCCAAAGTGACTTTTTAAAACAATCAGATGCCTATAGTTGTATATATGGATTTCTGGTCCCAGGAATTAACAAATCACATGAAATCTGATTATGCAAAGTGACCGACAAGATGCAACTCTATTATATGGCCTATATATTTATGGTTCAAGACAGGGCATTCACACTGGGCAGCTATTGTTGTGTTGGCTGTTATCAATTTTTAAATTTGACAATTTAAAGGAAAATAGGTCAGTGCCCCTGACTAAATAATAGGGTATTACATGTTTGAAAAAGTTGTGTAGCATACCAGTTGAAAATCACTGATTTATGGTAACAAGATCTCTCTGCTCACAGTAGTTTGAAGAGAAAGCAAATATTTATGGCACTTTTCTGATCAGGAGCTAGTTAGTAGTTGTGATTGATTCAATTCAACAAAATATTTTGCACATCTACTATGTGCTTGGGATATATTGGTGAAAAAATAATCATGAAGAGTCTCTGCCCTCATGGACTTACATTCCGTGTGGGGAGACAAACAACAAACATTATGAAAAGTCAATATTTTGGCCCAACTGGCGTGGCTCAGTGGTTGAGCATGGATCTATGATCCAGGAGGTTGATCCTTGACCTATGAACCAGGTTGCGGGCTTGTTCCCCATTGGAGGGCGTGAGGAGGCAGCCAGTCGATGATTCTCTCTCATTGATGTTTCTCTCTCTCTCTCCTTCTCCCTTTCTCTCTGAAATCAATAAAAATATTTTAGGTCAATATTTTGTGTGCGTGAAGGAATTAAATAGATTGAGAAGGTGAGGGAATCAGCAGAATGGACATCAGGTGGCACAGAAGGGCTTTCTAGTCTGAGAGAAGAGCTAGAGAATGTGCCAGGAGGTTGGAGCACAGCCAGAATATTGGAGGAACAGAGTGTCCAGTGTGGCTGGAGTAGTTTGAGCAAGGGTGGTAGTCAGAGAGAATCTCAGAGAGGTCGAGGAGGTATATGTAAGAAAGGGCAACAAAATATACCATCCCAAAATATACCTCTTTGGCATAAGGAGTATTTTGAGAAAAAGCAGACACAGAGAAGCTCTGAGAACAGTTACCCCTTTACAAGGGACTATCATGTTATAAAGGAAATCTCCATTTTCAAGGGTGTCTCTCTCTTTGTACCAGGAAGGGAAGGTTGAGTCTAAATCACAAGAGACTCATATTAATGAAGAAGGCACCTCTTAAAACTGCACAATAAACCTTACCCTTGTTTACCATGCTTTTCCTGGTAACCTCCCCATAACTGGCCCCCCCATAACCTTCTTCCTTTTGTCTTCAACTAAACATGGTATTTAAGCTGGAGTTCTAAACCATCTCAGGGAGTTCCTCATTATTCCCTGCGTGCCAGGCATCTAAACGTCGATGTCTTTATCTCTTGTTAATTGGTCTTTTGTTATAAGAGGCTCCGCAGAGAACTAAAAGGGTGAGAGAAAAATTATTTTTCCTCCCCTGCATAAAGACCTGCATTTATCCTTCTTAAAGACTTCTGGCTGAGAGGGTTTTTGTCTTAGAAAGGTGACACATTTCACGGCAGATCCTTGGTCCCCAGAGTGCTTGTTCCATGTCTTTGGACGTCAGATGATAAGACATGGTTTAATTTTTCTAACTTGCATGAGTCACCCTGCAAATCTCCATTTATTACCACCTTTTCTCCTTAACATTTAACTTGCAAGTGATTTCCAGCATAGCTCTTTCTTTTTATTTGCAGAAAAGATCTTCATTTTGGAACTGCTTGCCTCCGATGAATATTGTAAACTTTACTTTTCTGCTGATTACAAAATTGTTGTCTCTTAAAAATGGCATTTGCTTTTAGTTCAGACATGAAGTTTTCTTATCCAGCCACACTTTCATCACAACTGTGAACTTTACCAACTAAGATATTTCATCTCTTTCCAATCCCCAGTCCCTAAACCCTCCATCTTCTGCTCCCACTCCTACTCCTCCAGCCTCTTTTCTGTGCCCTCCTAAAAGAGCAATTATATCCCTATTATTCAAAGAGCATTATCCATCTTGTGGCTCATACATATCCTTTGCTTGCTAACTCCTCCTCCCCGCCATCACCCCCATCTCTCCCTCCCAATTTTAGTCATTTCAAATCATCATTACCAGAGAAAAGCTAGAGGTAGTATTTTATAAAACACATTTACTGCCCTGGTTCGTGTAGCTCAGTTGGTTGGGCGTCATGCATGGAAAGGTTGCTGGTTTGATTCCAGGTCAGGGCACATGCCTAGATTGTGGGCTCAATCCCCGCTAGAGCAGCGGTACTCAACCTGTGGGTCGTGACCCCTTTGGGGGTCGAACGACCCTTTCACAAGGGTCGCCTAAGACCATCGGAAAACACATATATAATTACATATTGTTTTGTGATTAATCACTATGCTTTAATTATGTTCAATTTGTAACAATGAAAATACACCCTGCATATCAGATATTTACATTACGATTCATAACAGTAGGAAAATTACTGTTATGAAGTAGCAACGAAAATAATTTTATGGTTGGGGGTCACCACAACATGAGAAACTGTATTAAAGGGTCGCGGCATTAGGAAGGTTGAGAACCACTGCTCTAGAGGGTGTGCAGAGGCAGTTGATCAATGTTTCTCTCTTTCTCTCTCTCCCTCCATCTCCCTTCCTCTCTAAAAAACAATACAAATTTTTTAAATAAGTTAATTAACTTTTTAAAAAACACATATTTACTTACATGTGATAAAGACAATGCCATTATTTCACCAAATCTCATGTTATTCTTTTTTCTTTCTGGACAGTTGAGAAACCACATTTTCCAGTTTACTTTGAAGTTTTATTGGGGCTATGGGACTTAGTGCTGGCTAGCGGAGGCTGTGTAGAAGTGACATAAGCCATTCCCAGGTCTAAACATTAAAAGTATATCATTCACTCTTTTCTTTCTTCAATAATTATGGAGGCCTTGTGTTAAGGCTATGTCACAAGATGATGGAAATATGGATCCCAGAATGTCCAGAAAGAGGAGAATCCCTACTGACCTACATCTAAATTCAATTTGGTTGTGCTAAGCCACTGATGGCACTGAGTTTCAGGCATTACTTGCTTCTGTAACACAATCTAAAGTATTTTATTACCATCGCCTATCTCATTTAATTCTTGTTTCACTCCTCCATCTCCCCAAAAAACATTTAACTGGAGAAACCAGGGCTCAATGAAGCTTGTGGTCTGACTAAGCAAACGCAGCTAGTAAATGAGGCAACCAGCTCTTAGTCCTCTCTATGCCAGAACTACCCTGTTTCTGGGACTCTCAGTATACATTTTCTGATCTTTGTCATGTAAAAAAGGGAAAAAAATCATTTTCCCTCTACCATCCTAGGATCTCTGGCTGGACCTTATATATTAGACTGACAAAATACAGATTAACAAGAGGAAAAAAAACCCAGAAGTTTATTAACATGTGCATCGTTTATACACCTAGGAGCACTCAGAAATTAGTAACTCAAAGGGGTGGTTAGAACTTGGGCTTTTGTGCAACACCTTACCAAATAAAAGAAAAGGACTGAGTTTCTAGGACAGCAAATTGTGGGAAGGCAAATATATGCAAGGTAAAGGCCAGTTAGTAAAATTTGTTATGTAAATTCCTCCAGTGCCATCATTGGGCTAATAAAGGTGTAGCATTGTCTGCAACGATTAGCTCTGTCCTTCCTGGTAAAGAGGGGAGAGAGGACACTTACAAATTTGTGTCCTGCTTTGAGGAAAATAGGGAGAGGGCAGGGAGATTTTCCTACATCTGCCTTTTCTTCACTGCCTTCAGCTCAAAATAATTCTCTTTTTTTCCTCATTTTTGCTTTCTAATTTTGTGTGTGTGTGTGTTTTAAATTTAGAATGTATATGTCAAACAATTTTTAAGAAGGGGGCATAATTTATCTCTAATATAGACTTTAATAGTAATTTGTCATACATTTCTTTTGGTTTATTTCTGATGTTAAAAGCTCTCAAATTTGAGAAACACATAAGTGACTCTCTTTGCTTCATCAGATTAATTCCAAGATATGTTAAATGATGATTTACCTATCTGTAATAATAAAGGCATAATATGCTAATTAGACCAGATGACTTTCCGGATGAAGCCAGGACTGCAAGGAAAGCCCAGGTCCTGGGTGCCAGAGGGAAGCCGGTGCTGGCAGCCAGGGGAAGGAAGGCCTACTCTTGCATGAATTTCGTGCATCAGGCCTCTAGTCTCCTATAAAGCAAATCACTTACATGAACAATCCTTGTTTTTATCTTGTCTGAATACTATGGGTATGTATACAGAGAAAATATAGCTTTATTCTTAATATATGCCTGTTTTTTTCTCTAGCCAGCACCTATGTTTTTCTATTTTTCCCCCCAAATTACCCCAGTACCACATATGATGATGAAACAATTCCTGTCACTTAGTAATGTCATAGCATAACGTTTTACTCAAGTTTGTGGTGATGCTGGTGTAAACAAGCCTACTGTGCTGCCAGTTTTATAAATAATCATACATGACTATGTTACAGGTTCATGTATTCTCTATACTATATTAAAGTGGTACATTTGGGGGTGGTATTTTCTGCTACCCTTCTGTAGTGCTCTACAACTCTCATTAGGCCATTTATCATGAATTATCCTCCACCTAATCTCGTCAGAAAGGGCTCTTGTTCCTAAGAACCATTACTCTTTCTGATATGCAAGAAGATACAGAATGGACATACTGCAGCTGTGCCCTACTGGGAAACAATGGCAGATCTCTCTGATATTTAACTTATACAACCAGAATAGCCACAGTTTCATGCTTCTAACCAGTAAGGCAAGACAAACAGCCATGTATCACAACAGGTACTGTAAGGGAGGACCAAAAAAAGTCACCAGGTGCTGTGTACAAGGGGCTAAAGAAAGTCATCTTAACTCGGGCTTCTTTTGTACCATGTTGTATGAAACCTCTATCCCATCTCGTCATTTTGCAGCCATGCTGCCATTTGTAAATAATGACACCTCCCAAAAGACAGGGGAACATAATTCTTCACTTATGTGTGTGTTTGTGTCTGGACTTTTGAGGTAACTTTGTGAACATTCTTTACCTAATCTGGTCTCCCAGCTTCCACTTGAACTCTCCATTAGCCCAATCTCCTCAGATCATCTCAGCCTCCACTTAAAATTCTTAGTTTCTTATAGCACCTTGACTCGAATCCAGACTCTGAACTCTGGCTTCCAAGATTCTTCGTGATCAGGACCTGCCTATCTTTCTTGCCGTATTTCAAGAGTTCTCCCTACTCCCCACACTCCAGCCACTGTCCTTCCCCAGCTGTGCCTCACCTTTGCCTCAGGACTTGCTCTTGCTCAGGCCTGCAATTCTTTGCCCTGGCTCCCTTTGTGGCTGGCTTGCTTCCTTCTTCCTGTTTATTTTTAGATGTCACCTCCCCAGGAAGGTCACCCTGACCTTGCAAATGAAGCAGTCCTTCCCCCATTATTTTCTATCATGCTATTAATCCCTTCAGAAAATTTGTCACAGTCTGCAGTGATCTTACCCATCTTGTGTTTACTTGCCTTCCTTCCCCACTAGAGTGCTGGGTTCATAAAAGTGAAATAACAATAACTAATACTTTCTTCCTGCCAAGCACTGTCTTCAGCACTTTATATATGCAAGCATAGCCTGCCAAATATGTCTCAGAAGCGACACCTTTTGTTTTTTTAATACCCACACTTCATAGAATACATGTATCTCTTAATATAGTCTGTTTGTTTTAAATTGATAGAAAATGTCATATTTATATCTCAAAAGTTTAATAGGCTTTATCAAAACAATGTGAGGGAGTCTTTCAGTTACCTTCCAAATCCAAGTGGCAGGGCAGCAACAACAGTCAGAGACATTTCAAAAGCACAGCGAGTGTCCACAGAGGGAATGTAGTCTTTGGACAAGTCACCCTGAACGTCATGTTCAGGGTGAGTCATGCTTTGCCACAAGCACTTGCTCTGACCGCATACACCAGGGCTTTCCTTATTGAGGCATTGTTTTTGCTGAGAGCAGTACAGTGAGTACCAGAAAAGTTGAGAACGTTTTGAAGAGAATTGTGGATAAATAATTAAAGGAACATTCACAGCAGCACAATTCACCATAGCTAAGATTTGGAAACAACCTAAGTGCCCATCAGCAGATGAATGGAGTAAAAAAACTGTGGTACATCTACACAATGGAATACTATGCTGCTGTAAAAAAGAAAGAACTCTTACCATTTGCAACAGCATGGATGGACCTGGAGAGCATTATGCTAAGTGAAATAAGCCAGTTGGAGAAAGATAAATATCACATGATCTTACTCATTTGTGGGATATAATGAACAACATAAACTGATGAACAAAAATAGAGCCAGAGACATAGAAGCATCAAACTGACCCTCTAACCTCAGTGGGAAGGTGGGGGGGAAGCGGGGAGAGATCAACCAAAGGACTTTATCCATGCATAGAATATTGTCTGTGTCTATTGGTCTACTGGTTTTGACCAATAGACACAGACAATAGGGGATGGGGGCATGTGCTGGGGAGCAGGAGCGGGCGGGGAGAGGTCAATGGGGAAAAAGGAGACATATGTAAAACTTTCAACAATAAAGAATTAAAAAAAAAAGAATTTAAAAAAAATAAAGGAACAAAAATAGTGATTACAATAGAAAAGATGTTACCGTATGTAAAGCAACTATTTAAAATTTCTAGTGACCAATGTTTTAAACATTTTATATACTATCACTATTAATTTCCTGATCTTTTAAAAAATATATTTTTATTGATTTCAGAGAGGAAGGGAGAGGGAGAAAGAAAAACATCACTGATGAGAGAATCATTGATTGGTTGCCTCCTGCATGCCTCCTTTTGGGGATCAGGCCCACAGCTGGGGCATGGGCCCTGACTGGGAATCAAACCGTGACTTCCTGGTTCATAGGTGGAAGTTAACCACTGGGCCACGCTGGTTAACCACTGGGCCATCCTGATCTTGATGGTTGTATTATGGTTACGTAGGAAAGTGTCCTTGTTTGGCAAGAGGAAAACTGGCTTCTGTGAACACTTTTGCCATGATATCTAAAGGAGTTTATTTTGTGTGAATGTGTGTTTTAAGTTATGAGGTGAATAAAGTTTGCACTCCCTCACAAAGGAGGAATGGACGAGTTACATGGTAGTGCAGCAATGGGCGATGATGGCCTGTATATCAAGGCTATAGCCATGCCTGTCAACAGAGCCAGAGTGAGTGGAACCCCGGGGGACATCCTCCAGGCTCAGACCCCTGAAGGCAAAACCAGTCAGGAGAGGAGCAAAGGGGAGAACTTTGAGTGGTTCTCTTATGCATGTCTCGGCTTCCTCACACCCGACCCTGGGCATGACCCTCACCTTGAGCACCCACTTCACAGCCCATTTGTGTTCCTTCCAATGAGATGGAGGGTAATGCAGGGCGGAGGGAGGGGGTTCAGAACATAGCACCCCAAAATATGCCAATTTGACATATTGACTATTTTGAGCATAATCAAGGGCTCTTAAAAAACAAGAGTAAGAAAGGCACTCTGGCTTCCACATTTCTTCTTAAAAACAGAAGCTAAAACTTCCATACGAAACAGGCCTTCCCTGTACCTGAAGGAAAAGAACATTCTCATCACCAGAGATGTGGAGTCGAGGCCAGGAAGAATTTGTACAAACAAACCTTGTTAAAATAGCCCTTATCTTCCTTTACTCTCACACATACAGGATGGGACAAAGATAGGTTTACAATTGTTTGTATGGAAAATAATACAAGAATAAATAAATAATAATACAAGAATAAATTCTGTGTTTCGTGTACTCACAGCTATAATACAGGGTGTACTGTCCCACCCTGTATTTTAGTTCCTTTCTCATAATTACCACTCTGTCAACCTGATATGTAAACACTTAGGCTTAACTGCTTTTTAGGTCTTCATTTTCCTGTGAAGGCTCCCATGTACACACAAAAATAAAATTTGTATGTTTTCCTCCTGTTAATTGGTCTTATGTCAACTTAATTCTCAGGCCCCAGCCAATAATTTAGGTGGGTAGAGGGACAAGCCGAAATCCCTAAGAGGGGAGAAGAAAAGGCTTGCCTTTCTGCAGCCCTAATCAAGTGCATTGGCAGGGGAAGGAGGATTCTTTTTTTCTTTTTTCTTTTTTTTTAAACATCTCTTTACTGGCAGAAATTTAATACATATAATACTGAAATTCATTTCTTTGTATGTAAAATATTTGTATTTGATAATATTTTCTTAGGATAGGTTCCCAATTACATTTTAAATCTGTGAATATAAATTGCCTACATGGATGTGTAACATACTATATATATATATTTTTTAATAAATCTTTATTGTTCAGATTATTACCGTTGTTCCTCTTTTTCCCCCCATAATTCCCCTCCACCCAGTTCCCACCCCACCCTCTGCCATTACCCACCCCCACTGTCCTCATCCATAGGTGTACGATTTTTGTCCAGTCTCTTCCCGCACCCCCGACACCCCTTTCACCCGTGAGAATTGTCAATCCACTCCCTTTCTATGCCCCTGATTCTATTATATTCACCAGTTTACTCTGTTCATCAGATTTTTTATTCACTTGATTTTTAGATTCACTTGTTGATAGATATGTAATTGTTGTTCATAATTTTTATCTTTACCTTTTTCTTCTTCTTCCTCTTCTTAAAGAATACCTTTCAGCATTTCATATAATACTGGTTTGGTGGTGATGAACTCCTTTAGCTTTTTCTTATCAGTGAAGGTCTTTATCTGACCTTCAATTCTGAATGATAGCTTTGCTGGATAAAATAATCTTGGTTGTAGGTTCTTGCTATTCATCACTTTGAATATTTCTTGCCACTCCCTTCTGGCCTGCATAGTTTCTGTTGAGAAATTAGCTGACAGTCGTATGGGTACTCCTTTGTAGGTAACTGACTATTTTTCTCTTGCTGCTTTTAAGATTCTCTCTTTGTCTTTTGCCCTTGGCATTTTAATTATGATGTGTCTTGGTGTGGTCCTCTTTGGATTCCTCTTGTTTGGGGTTCTCTGTGCTTCCTGGACTTGTAAGTCTATTTCTTTCACCAGGTAGGGGAAGTTTTCTGTCATTATTTCTTCAAATAGGTTTTCAATATCTTGGTCTCTCTCATCTTCTGTCACCCCTATAATTCGGATGTTGGTGCGCTTGAAGTTGTCCCAGAGGCTCCTTACACCATCTTGATATTTTTGGTTTCTTTTTTCTTTTTGCTTTTCTAGTTAGGTGTTTTTTGCTTCTTTGTATTTCAAATCTTTGACTTGATTCTTGGGATCCTCTTGTCTGCTGTTGGATCTCTGTATATTATTCTTTATTTCAGTCAGTGTATGCTTAATTTCTAGTTGGTACTTTTTCATATCCTCAAGGGTCTCACTAAATTTATTGGCAGTTTCTAGAAAATTCTTGAAAAACCTTATAACCGTGGTTTTGAACTCTATATCCAGTAGTTTGCTTTCCTCCATTTCTGTCATTTGTGATCTGTTTCTTTGTCTGCGCATTTTGGCTGCGTCCCTGTGTTGATGGAGTGGCTTTGTGTGCTAGCTGTCCTATAGGGCCCAGTGGCTCAGCCTCCCCAATTACCTGAGGTGGACACTCTTGGTGCACCCCTTTGTGGGCTGTGTGCACAGTCTTGTTGTAGTTAAGCCTTGATTGTTGTTGGTATCACTGGGAGGAATTGACCTCCAGGCCAATTGGCTGTGAGAATCAGCTGTGTCTACATTGGGAGAACTTCTGTGCTGAAGACACCCTTCTGGGGCAAGACTTGCTTCAGTGGGGCTTTGGTGCTCACTGAGTCTGCCCCCTGAGTGTGTCCCTTATGTAACTGAGGAGTTGTAATCTGGATGGTCCCACTCTAACCACTAGGTACACGGGCTTTTGGATCTCTAAAGAGGTGCTAATTTAGCCTCTGCCTGAGGCTACCCAGCAGGAGTTACGGAGAGATCTGCAGATTCCCCTTCCTTGTTTGGGGTTTGGAGGTGCTCGGATGAGGCCCAGCTGTGAAGCAATGCAAGCTGCTGTGGGGCCTTGAGCCTTCTTTTGGATGTTCTGGTTCTCTCTGACCCAGCTGCAATTTGTTAGGTAATTTTAGATCTCAAAAGGCCAGCCCATTCATATGCAAAAGCCTCTGCTCGAAGCTTGGGTGGGGCGGGGGTCTCAGGGAATCAACAGGGTGGAGCAAACAGCTATGGCTGCTCCTCAGTCCTGCCCTAAGAGGCTCCCAGGTCTCAGTGTCCCACGGTAATCACTGCAAGCACCTCTGAGAAAGCTGCCTTCGAGTTCCGCCCGCTTCCAGACAGTCCAGTTTCTCCCCGTATGAGTCTGGGTCCCCAGAGACTCGCCCGGAACTGGAGTCACGGCCGTTGGGAGCTTGAGACTCCCTCCTGATTGAAAAAGACACCGGCATCCTCCGTTGCCAGCCCTTTCCGTGTGCCTCCGTACCTCTGCACTTTACTTCTACACCTCCTGAGTATCAGTGTGCTTTTCTCTTTCCTTCTAGTTGTAGAATTTCCACTCAGCCAGCCTTCCTCTGGTTCTGGGTGATGTCTGTTTTGTCTTTAGTTGTAGTTTTGAAGTCGTTGTGCAAGGCAGCAATTTCAGGTGTTTACCTATGCCGCCATCTTGGTTCTCCAGGGAAGGAGGATTCTAACGATTATCACCACTAAGCGAAATGCCATATGATCTTACTTATGGTATCTGATGAACAAAATAAACTGACAAACAAAATAGAACCAGAGACATGGACACATGGAACAGACTGACAACTGTCAGAGGGGAGGAGAGAGGGACTGGATGAAAGAAGGCAAAGAAATTAGCCAAAGAACATATATGCATAGCCCATGAACACAGAGAACAGCACGGTGAGAGCCAGAGGGAGGGGCAGGCGAGGGCTGGGTGGAGGGTGGCAAAAGGGGGGAACGTGGGAAACAACTGTAATAATGTCAACAATAAAAATAAAATATAATTTTTAAAAAAAAGATTATTGCCACCAAAACAGATTTTTCTTTTTGTTTTTCAGAAGATTTGCTATCATATACTTACCTGAGTTATTCTCAATGTCGACTGACAAAGGAAGGTGTAGAACTGACCATATTTATAACATAACCTGACAAGTGACTTAATATGAGGACCAATTTAGATTCTGGGCTCTCGGATTCCCTGCTGAGGCGGAAATAAATGTCAACAGTCTTTCATATACTCATTTGATGCAAAGAAATTATTCACTCCTCCACCGCACCTTTGTTCCCCCTGGTGCTTCTCCTCACTGCCTGGGAATCTTGCCGATTCTCACAGGTTAGTGAGGTGGCTCCCCACTCCGATACACTAAGGGGCCCTGTGGGGCTTCTTGTTTCTTCTCCTCTCAGTATCAGCCATAACTGCCTAAGTTTATGTTCTATTTGTTGAGTATCACTGTAGGCTTAATTTTCACTGTGTAGAGGATTTTATCACCCTGTATTGACCCAGTTACTGTGCCCATTTAATTATATTGCCTAACTTTCTTATGTGGATAAATCTCTTAAAATCTTAAGAAGGCATTTTAGAGAGCAATCAGACTGGTTCCCAAGGTTTTACTCTTCACACATAAGAATTTTATTTAAAATGGTCATGGTTGGGGGGGAAAACAAAATACCTAGACATAAAAAAATTATTGGAAAAAAACACATCAAAATGTTTCTTTTTATTGATGTTTAGAGAGAGGGGGAATGGAGAGGGGGGAGAGAGAGAGAGAGAGAGAGAGAGAGAGAGAGAGAGAGAGAGAGAGAGAGAGACATTGATTTGTTGTTCCACTTATTTAAGCATGCATTGGTTGATCTTCCTGAGTGCCCTGACCGGGGATCAAACCCACAACCTTGGCATATCAGGATGATTCTCTAACCAACTGAGCTACCTGGTTAAGGCTATTTTTCTTTCTTCTTCTTCTTTTTTTTTTTTTAATTTTCTATATGAGCTTATGTAATAGTCATAATAAGAAAATGCAATTACTTTGTTAAATAAAATTAATACAGAACATTATCATATTTTACCAAAAAAATCATCTCTAGATCAAGGTAAAAATAGAGTAATCCTGGTTTGGCACAATTATTCCCCCTCTTCCCTCCCTCCCCGCTCCCCGTCCCACCAAATAGCTATAAGAAACATTTCTCTGTTGTAAAACTTATATATCTTGTTGACTTTCACTATAAAATTTCAGTGGTTTCACTAAAAAAATCCCATAAATTGAGCTTTTGAAAATGTTAAATAAGAAAGAACACTCTGAGTAGTGATCATGTAGCACTTTTAAAACTTGCAGCTGTACTCAAAACAGTGAATAATGTCGTTTCTGTTTACAAAGGACTCAGCTTTATTCAACCATCCACTCATTCAACCAGCCCTCCAGTTCCTGAGCCCCTGAGGTCTTAGGGAAACAGTGGTGGGTAGACAAGTCCATCCTTGCCTCTCTGAAGCCAGCTGGCTGGTGGAGAACAGAGCAATGAAACAGGCCATCACAGACAATCTCACATGGGGAGTTATGAACACTGAGAACAGAGATGGGGCAGCTAGGAATAATGAACAGCCTCTTTGGACAATGTCCAGATGAATTGACTTATAATTTCCTAGACTTAGGCCATCTTTTAGATGCAAATTCCTAGCTAAACCTCATTGGCCCACCCCTTGTCTGGGGGGAGCTGTGGATAGAGTCCTTCCATCACAGGCCTTACTACTGGATAGTGACATGTACCTGTCCCCACCCTTACCCCAGGAGCTAAGACTATAAGTCTAATTTACTTAGTCGTCTTGGTTCCTGGCTCAGGGCCTGGTCCATATAATACATTTAATAAATGTTGAGGAAACCATTTGCTCATGAGTAACAGGACTGCATGTCCTTGTCTTCTATGAGGGTATGTGGGACTCACTCTATGAATCTAAGTAATGATGCGTTAGTAAAAATTATGACTCATTGCTAGCGGAGAATGGAAGTGAAAGAGCTTAAAAGTATTATTTGTTAAGTACAAACATGTAAAATATTCACATTTATGAAATCTTGCGAGTGCTTCTCCTGATTGTATCCACATGTGGCTATAATGGTGCACTGAGACAGCCCAGACACAGAGTCGGGCTCACAGGCCAGGAGCCACCATGCATCCACCTGTGCACACAGGGCAGGGCAACATGCAGTAACACTTGTGACTTTGCCAAGTTGCCAGCATAGTCGGATGAAGGCCCTCTTCCCAATCATATATTTCTTGTATCCTCACACGGCAGAAAGGGCCGGGGAGCTCTGTGCGTTCTCTTTTGTAAGAGAACTAGTCCCATTTATGAGGGTTTCACCCTATGACCGAGGCACCTCCAAAAGGCCCTACCTCCTGATACCATCACCTTTAGAGGGTTAGGGTTTCAACCTATGAATTTGGGGGAGGACACATCATTCAGACATAGCACTATTTCTGTACTTTGCCTTTGGGGACCATACTTATTTAAATGTGACACATGTCCAGGACTGAATGATGAGGTCACAGCGTACCTAGACATCTCTACTTGGTTCTAAGGAGAACTGATGGCATCTCCACTCACCACACCCAGCACTGAACTCCAGACCCTCCTCCCACAATCTGCTCTATCCACAGCCCACTCCTCGGCTGATGGCAAATCCATCCTTCCAGATACTCAGGCCAAACCTTGGTGTCCTCCATGACTCCTTTCCTCTCATTCTGGCGTCCAAGTCATCAGGAAATTCTCTAGGCTCTACCTTCCAAATCCATCCAGAATCTGAACACTTACCGCCACCATGGTTCCTCCCAATTTGAGCATCCATCATCTTAAGTTACAGCAGTGATTTCCAACCCTTTCATCTCATGACAAATATAAACTAATTACTAAAATTCTGCAGCACCCCCAAAAATATTTTTTTGGCTGATCTGACAAAAAAATTGGTGTAATTTTGATTGACTTACAAAATAATAATAGCAATTACCTTTCCTTTTTGCTCCAAAGTGACCTTTTTTTTAAAAGATATTTTATTGATTTTTTACAGAGAGGAAGGGAGAGGGATAGAGAGTTAGAAACATCGATCAGTGGCCTCCTGCACACCTCCTACTGGGGATGTGCCCGCAACCAAGGTACATGTCCTTGACTGGAATCGAACCTGGGACCCTTCAGTCCGCAGGCCAATGCTCTATCCACTGAACCAAACCGGTCAGGGCCCAAAGTGACTTTTTAAAAAGAATCGGGTGCCTATGCTGATATATAAGGATTTCTGGTACCACGAACTAACCAAAATCACACACAACCTTATTATGCGATGTGACCAATAAAACACAACTCTATTATATGACCTATATATTTATGGTTCAAGACAGGGCATTCACACCAGATGGCTATTATTGTGTTGGTTGTTGTCGTTTTTTCAATTGACAATCTAAGGGAAAAGAGGTCAGTGCCTCTGACTAAATAGTCAGGTATTGCATGATTTTTGTTTGTTTTTTGTTGTTGTTGTTTTTTGTTAATCCTCACCTGAGAATATTTTTCCATTGATTTTTAAGAGAGTAGAAGGGACGGGGAGAGACAGAGAGAGAGAAACATCGATTGGTTGCCTCTCACACGCACTCCAACTGGGCCCAGGGATGGAGCCTACAACTTAGATATGTGCCTTTGACTGGAATATAACCCACGACCCTTCAGTCATTGGCTGATGCTCTAACCACTGAGCAATCAGCCAGGGCAGAAATTGCATGTTTTAAAAATCCTTTTGGTTCAAAATCACTGAGTTACAGCACTTGTCTTCCAACTGGTCTCCCTGCTTCCACTCTCACCTTCCTACAATCTATTCTTAACAGAGCAGCCAGAATGATATTTATGCACCTTTAATAAAATACAAAATAATTCAGCTCATTTATCTCCCATGTTTAAACTGCTGCAATGGTTTTCCTTTCCCTTAAAATAAAAGCCGAAGTCCTTTTAAAGCCTTAAAAGGATGCATTCTGCCACACTTACCCTACATATCTCATCTACTCTTCTCTCTGGATAACTCCACTTCAGCCACGATGGCCTCCTTGCTCTTCTGCCTACTCACTAGCAACATTCCAGCTGGCTGTTCTCTCTGCTGGAACACAACAATAGCCACAAGGCTAACTTTCTCCCCTCCTTCAAGTCTTCGCTCGGATGCCACCTTCTTAATGAGACCTACTGCATTAAAAGTTGCAGTTCTGCCCTGAGCCCCACATTCCTGATCCCCTTATCCTGTTCTATGGTTTTTAGCATTTCCCACTTTACTTAGGATACCAACTACTTAGCCTGACCACATTATAAACTCCACAAGTCCACGAGGACAGGTGTCTTTGTTCTGATCCCCACTGTATGCTTTTCATCTGGAAGAGAGACTAGCACAGAGGGAATGAATGAATGAATGAATGAATATATGCTGAATAAATGAATGGAATCAGTTTACACCAACAAGCAATTGAGGAGCTACCTGTGCCAGGCGCTGCAGCCCTGGTAACTGGGGAGGGAGGAGCTAGTCTTGCCCTCTTGACAGATACAGGCTGGGTTCAGAGTTAAGCTCTAGGGCATCCCGCCACCTGGTACACAGATTTTTATCTTCATTATTAATATGCTTAGCTGCAGGACAAAGGCAAAGACAGTAAGACTGACACAATTCAAAGGCAACTCCGACAGTGTCTATGCTTCATTTTGTTCAATGGCTAGACATGCAGCAGGCCCAAGCTCTAGGCCAGATGAGGGAAGCCAGATGGTTTCAACTGAAATTTTGGATATATGTGATACACTTACCAATGAATACTCTTTATAAATCCCTTTCAGAGGTGCAAATGGCAGACCAATCGGTCTCAAACATAATATCTGGCAGCCTTAAGCAAAGTGGAAAGGGAAACCAGAGAGAGAGACTCACAGGTCTCTTCATCTTTTCCAAGGAGAAATGTTTGCCTCCTTATCATAAGAATGACCAATCTTTGCCTCTTTCACTAAGTACCAAACAGAAAAAACGCACTTACTGCTGCAATTACAGGATCTCACCTGTGAACTGAAACCAGCACTGCACATTAGCTCCAGGAGAAATCTGAACAAGATGTATCAACAAGCCCTGAGTCTGGGTTGGGGAAGGAGGTGCTACACACGTAAATAAGACAATTGTTATTTTTCAAGATAGTCAAGTGTTATGGGTTGAATTGTGTGCCCGCAAAATTCATGTGTTGACATCTAAACCCCCACCACCTCAGAATGTGCCCTTATTTGTAGATAGGGTCTTTACAGAGGTAATCAAGTTTAAATGAGATCATGAGAGTGGGCCCTAGTCCAGTATGACTGGTATACTTAGAAAAGGGGAAATTTGGACACAGACATTCATAAAGGGACAATGATGTGAAGATACATAGGGAGAAGACAACCACCTACAAAACAAGGAGAGAGGCCTTTGAATAGATCCATCCCTTGTAGCCATCAGAGGGACCAATCCTACCAACACCTTGATCTCTAGCTTTCAGAACTGTGAGACAATACATTTCTATTGTCGAAGCCACCCAGTTGAGGTACTCTGTTATGGCTGCCCTGGCAAACTAATACAATAAGAAATGTATATTTTGATGTGTAGTTTAGTGTAATTCTGCTTCTCCTTATTTCACTGATACTTTAGAACAGGGGTCCTCAAACTTTTTAAACAGGGGGCCAGTTCACTGTCCCTCAGACCGTTGGAGGGCCGGACTAGTTTAAAAAAAAAAAAAAACTATGAACAAATTCCTATGCACACTGCACATATCTTATTTTGAAGTAAAAAAACAAAACGGGAACAAATACAATATTTGTATTTGCATGTGGCCCGCGGGCCGTAGTTTGAGGACCCATGCTTTAGAACTTGTTATGACCCAATCACTCATGTTGTTGTTAATCCTCAAATATATCCAAAGATATTTTTTCCCATTGATATTTTAGAGAGAGTGGAAGAGAAGGAGGGAGAGAGGAGAGAAAGAGAGAGACATAGATGTGAGAGAGACATAATGACTGGCTGCCTCCCAAATTCACCCTAACCGGTGATCAAACCTGCAACCCAGGTATGTGTCCTAGACCAGGAATCAAACCAGTGGCCCTTCAGTCCAAGGGTCAATGCCCTAACCATTGAGAGACACTGGCCAGGGCCCAATCGCTCATGTCATATAGAACCGGGCCATGGCTGCCACTGAATCACCAATATCCATTTCAGTGCTTGTGTGACACAAAAGGCTGTCAGGTCACCAGGAGAGATTGTCTGGTTACCTTTGGCTTTCTTCACTCACCCTCCATTTCCCTTCCATCCAAACTCTTCCCTGGGAACTTGAAAAGCTTTCCTTCCTTTTCCCAGTGCAGACAGCTCCACCCCCACCACCCCAAGGCACACATTCAGTCTCCCTCCATGAACATGCTTGGCTTGTGATTCCTTTTGGCAAAACCAGATGACTCTTTTTCTCAATTCTCTCTGAACCATCAATTCATGCCTTTCGGGGTGGGCCTTGCACAGCCCATTCCCCGCGAGATTTATTGCCCACTCCATCTTCCTTTTGCACGATTTAATCTGCTGTATTTTAATTGGGTAATAAAACTCTGTGTGCTACCCAGCAAAATTCCAGGGTAAGCAATCACCAGGGACATTCTCTCAGCAGCCAATTTCTAATTATTTATTCGGGCCCAAAGCCTAATTCCACCCCCGGGTGAAGTGGTTCTGAGCTGCTGCGTTCCCTGTTCGTGGAGGGGGAAGGGCTGGGTGGGCAAGTCGGGGATGCCAGGAGCCCGTGACATCCCTGGACAGTGGACTGTCTCTGAGTCGGGATGGCCTTAGTACCTGGGAGAAACTTCTCCTCTGCTGTCACAGCAAATGGGAGGCTTGTCCTGGGGACTTTGCTTTGTTGGCATTGGCATGCCCCTTCCCCCAACCACACCGACCCTCTCCCTTTCATCCCCCCCCCCCCCCCCGCAAATTACTCAGGAATGAGATTGCCACAATTGTTGAGGGGTGCCCAGCCCTTAAGGAAAACAGGAACTAGTGAATTCCTAGTGCCATCGTGTCAGAACAACTGATAGCCATCTGGAAGCAAACTGACACAGAATCAACACTGTATAAATAAGAACATTGAAGGAAGGACAGCAGACTATGCCACCCTAAAATATGACTGTAGGAGTTTAGAACATGCCATCCCCAAATATGCCACTTTGTTCAAATATGACGCTTTGTTACATTGATTATTTTGGGCTGTGGCCACTTGGAAAACAGCACATGCAGGATGAAGCTTTCTCCGAACTCCCTTTTTCTGCCTCAAGACAGATCCTCCAAAGAGAATTCAATTGTCATACATCCCCCCTCCAGGTTCCATCAGCCAGAGGAGATGACTCTTCTCACAGGAGAGACTAGGCAGTGACACTGCGCCCAGATGAACTTTGTCACAAGCTATCATAACTCCCATCTCTTCTTCCATGGGCTCAGTCATCTTTCTTAAAGATCATTGACTCTCCTCTAAAGAGGCCTCCACTTACCTTCCCCTTTTCCTATTAAGACATTACTTAATTCTGAATTCCAAGACACTTCAGGGAGTTACCCATTTTTCCCTGGGTGTTTCCCATGTATGCATGAGGTAGACATAATGGTAAACTTCTGTTTGTCCTTCTCTTATTAATCTCCCTCTTAATACAGGAGTCGAGAATTCAGAAAGGTGAAGGGGAAAATATTTTTCTTCCTCTACAACATCAATATAAATAAAAAGTAAAATATTAGACTAGAACATGGAAGAATTTTTTATAACCTCAAAATAGATTAGGTCTATCTAAACAAAGTTAGAAATGTACAAAACCCAAAAATTTTAAAATATTGAAATATTCGACTATATAAAAAATAAAATTTGTTTAAAGTATGCAATCCTTTCCAAAATAAAAATAAAAAGCAAAGTTAAAAGATAAATGACAGAATGGGGGGAAAGTTCACAATTTATATCACCCTAATATATAAAGATGCACCCTAAAAATTAGTAAGAAATTATCAACAACCCAATAGAAAAATTTGCAAATGTCTGCACAAAAAGTGTATTAAAGAAAAATAAAGAGTAGTTCTTAAAATTTTTAAATGCTAATTATAAAAAATTAAAATTACAATGGAATACCATTTTTTACTGATCTGACTAGCAAAAATTCAATCTCATGCATTGTTGGTGGGATATAGAGTGGTTCAGTTTCTATTAAGAACAATTTGGCAGTATTTATCCAAATTACAAATGTATATTCCTTTTGACCCTAGGAACTTATCATCCAGATAAATATATTGTATAGGGTTATTTCTGAGCATACAAGGGTTATTTATGAGGCATTATCTGAAATAGCTAAAGATTGGAAAGTACCCAAATGTTCAACAGAGGGGAACTGTTTAATCACCTGTGATAAATCTATACAATGGAATACTCTTCTTTTTTTGGGGGGGGGGGGGGAATACTCTTTAGCTGTAAAAAATAACGGAGCCCTAGCCGGTGTGGCTCAGTTGGTTGGCGTGTCATCCAGTGCACTGGAAGGTCTTGGGTTAAATTCTTGGTCAAGGCACATACCTGGGTTGCAGTTCAGTCCCTGGTCAGGGCACATAGGGAGGCAACAGATAGATGTATCTCTCTCACATCGATTTCTTTCTCTCCCTCTCTCACTTCCTCTCTCTAAAATCTATTTTTAAATGATAGAAAAATGGCAACCCTTATTTCTATGCTCTCCCTAACCCCTGCCCCTGCTTGACTTTTTAAAAAAATAGAATTCTTAATAAATCTATATGGAAAAATCATGTTGAAAAATACACATACCATATCTGTGTGTAAAGAAGGCTGACATGTGTGTAAGGGGGAAAAAAAAGGTGAGGGTGAATAAAATGTGTCTATATGACTTAGTGATGCATAAAATAATATACAGAGGGATAAACAAGAAAAAAATAATAGTACTTATTTGTTAAGGAGGATGGAAGCTGAATGAAGAAGGATAAGGTACAAAGGAATTTTTTGTTTTATAGTTTTTTGAACATTTTGATGTTTGAAACATGAATGTGTTACTAAAAAAATTAAATCTGCTGTGAGGGGAGGGGAGGAGGAGAGAATACCTAGATTAGGCAGGTAGTGTGGTTTCCTACAACCAACCACACCCAATTCTCTCTCCCCTCCTTCCAGAGCCTATCTGGGAGGTGGGGCAGGAGGGGGAGGAGGAGGGAGGTAGAATTGCCAGACCTCACACTGAAGCAGTTCTGCTTTTCACATTGATGACAAATAAAACTACATATACACCATTGTGTTTGTATGTGTGCAAATGTTCTTCTGCTAAATGTAAACATTTGGCAACCCTTGTTTCATCATTTCTTCATTTTAAAAATTTGTATATCAGTAGGCTAAAGGAAAGGAAGTGGCCTGGCCTCTTCCCCACTGAGAAAGCCTCCCAGTTGAACTTTTGTCACATCTTTTTTTTCTTCTGAAAACTTCCCGTTGGGTGCTCATGTTCACCAAATTTCACTGGGACACAATCAGATGGGGGGCACCCTCAGATGACTCTCCCTGGGCACTGCACTCTCCCAGGGAGCCCCAGTCCCGCCAGTTCCATCTTAGGGAAGTAAAGAGGCCAGCTGGGGCTATCCCAAGGTATACTGCTCCTTCTTAATGATTCAATACTCAACAGATATTTAGTAAGGATGCAGGATATCTCTATATATAAAAGGCTAATATGCAAAGTGTCCCCTCGGGAGTTCAACTGGAAGACCAGGAGTTCGATCACTTGCTATGATGTGCTCTGACCACCAGGGGGTGGCACAGAATGAAGGAAGGCCCTGGCCAGCAGCTGGAAGGCCTCGATTGGCCCTGATCACCAGCTATGCCTAGGGTCCTATTTGTGCATGAATTTCATGCACCAGGCCTCTAGTTTTAATATAATGGGAATCTTACCCACCTGGTGTATTGAGGCAAAGCCTCCATTTTGGTTTCAATTTGGGTCATTGTAGAAAGGCATGAGACTGGAATTTGTTAGCAAAGAAAAGAAATTGGGTGAGAAGAAGAAGAAGAAGAAGAAGAAGAAGAAGAAGAAGAAGAAGAAGAAGAAGAAGAAGAAGAGGAGGAGGAGGAGGAGGAGGAGGAGGAGGAGGAGGAGGAGGAGGAGGAGGAGGAGGAGGAGGAGGAGGAGGAGGAGGAGGAGGAGGAGGAGGAGGAGGAGGAGCCGAGCCAGCATGGCCCAATGGTTGAGCATTGACCTATGAACCAGGAGGTCACAATTCTATTCCCGGTCAGGGCACATGACTAGCTTGCAGACTCGATCCCCAGTGCGGGACATGCAGGAGGCAGCTGACTGATGACTCTTTCTCATCATTGAAGTTTCTATCTCTCTCTTCCTCTTTGAAATCAGTAAATATGTATTTTTAAAAAACAAACAGCATGAGTTTAGAATAAGGAAGTCAGAATCCCCCTTGAGAATTCACTTCCACTGGCAATGTAAAATATTCATTTACAGTGCCATGTAGCACAAAAATTATGTAGGAACTTACGGGGAAGATTTAGTGATTCAAAGGTGAGGTATTTAAGGGCTAATACAAGAGTCCATAAAGAAGAATTATTGGAGAAAGACTCAATCTGCTTTCCTTGGGTGGAGTCACTAGTCATATATCTTTGGAAGCCTGGGATAAAACTTCTGCTTTAAAGCCACTTTTGCAGCACGATTGGAGTAGAAGGAGCCATATCCAGGTACTGACTGGTTTGGGGAGGAGGAGGCAGGCCAAAGAAGAGTCCAGCATGTCCTAGACAGTGTTCGGCAAACTCATTAGTCAACAAAGCCAAATATCAACACTACAACGATTGAAATTTCTTTTGAGAGCCAAATTTTTTAAACTTAAACTATATAGGTAGGTACATTATTATTGACTTAATTAGGGAACTCCTAAGGCTTAGGAAGAGCCACACTCAAGGGGCCAAAGAGCCGCATGTGGCTCGCGAGCCGCAGTTTGCCGACCATGGTCCTAGGAGAAGGAGGCAAAAGACAGAAACTAAGCCACTCCAACTATGACCCTGAACCCTTGGAAGAAGAGGTCCTCTATAGGCTCCCAGCAGTATAGGCATCAGCCTCCTCAGCCTCTTGGTCGTCACACCTCAGCTCCCTCTCTAGGTTCTAGCACTGCTACATTGCTGACAAGAGTTTCCAGAGGCCATCACAGCAAAACTATAATCATTTTACACCTAGGATATAGGGCCTGACTCTTAGGAGGCAAAAAAAGAATGGATGAGAGGTATAAAATGCAAGAAGATGCCCAGTGGGGCTCATTCCTTCATGGGCAACCCAAGTCCTAGGCCTGAATCCAAGAAGATTACTATAAAGATGGGAGGGCCCCAGTGTGCAGCCCTGGCTGTCCCCATGTGCCTCTGGGATGAAAGATGAGCTTTAAAAGGGGCTAAGATTGCCTAATGAAGAAGACAGTTATAAGTAACACACCGTGGGGATGAAAATGCTGAACGGAAATTCAAAAAGGACTTTCAAAAACCATATTGAGAAGAAGTGAGAAAGCATAGGTCAAAACCAGGAACAAGCAAGTTCTAGAACCTAAATAATTTCCTCATGTTTGCTTCTTCTTCTATGATCTTTTTATTATCTTTCCTAGTAGGACAACTTTTAAAACCCTTAAAGCAGCTGGGCCGGTGTGGCTCAGCAGTTAGCGTCGGTCCCCAGTTCCATTCCTGGCCAGTGCACATGCCCGTTGCAGGTTCGATCCCCAGTAGGAGGTGTGCAGGAGGCAGCCAATCAATGCATCTCTCTCATCACTGATATTTCTACCTCTCCCTTTCCCTCTCTCTAAAATAAATAAAAACACATTTAAAAAAATAACTTAAAGCAAAAATGCCAAATGTTGCCCTGGTTGGTGTGGCTTACTTGGTTGAGCGCCATCCCATGCACCAAAAGGTCCCCGGTTCAATTCCCACTCAGAGTACACAGTGAGTTTGCCAGTTTGATACCAGGTCAAGGTGTGTGTGGGAGGCAACCAATCACTGTTTTTCTCTCTCCCTCTCCCTCTCCCTCTCCCTCTCCCTCTCTCTCTCCCTCTCCCTCTCCCTCTCCCTCTCCCTCTCCTTCTCCCTCTCCCTCTCCCTCTCCCTCTCCTTCTCCCTCTCCCTCTCCCTCTCCCTCTCCCTCTCCCCTCCTCTCTCTAAAAAGTCAATTTTTAAAATGTCAACATGTTTGCTTTGAGAGCAACAGTTAATCACAAGGTGGGGCAACCTGAGAGAGGAGGACAGCAGGAAGGAACTGGTGAGTAGGGCAGTTTCAGAGAGGGCAGATGGTTATCACGAGGAGGAGGAAGCAGTCACTTATGATGTTACATGTCCCAGAACCTTAGTCATTTAAAGCTTTTATTTTTATATTGCTATGCATTTTTATTAGTGTACTAGAGGCCCGGTGCATGACATTCATGCACTGGGGAAGCAGGGGGTCCCTCAGCCCAGCCTGAGCCCTATCACAGTCTGGACCCCTTAGGGGATGTCCGCCTGCCAGCTTAGGCCCAGGCAGACATCCCCTGAGGGGTCCTTAGCGCTGCTGCAGAGGTGGAAGAGGCTCCCGCCACCATCGCTGCACTCGCCAGCTGTGAGGCCGGCTTCTGGCTGAGCAGTGCTCCCCCTGTGGGAGCACACTGACCATCAGGGGGCAGCTCCTGCATTGAGCGTCTGCCCTGTGGTGGTCAGTGAGCATCGTAGTGACCATTTGTTCTGCCATTCAGTCAATTTGCATATTAGGGTTTTATTATGTAGGATAACTTACCTTTTCCCATAAAATATTTAAGTAGTTTGTGTATATAAGAAACTTATGCAATAAAATAAAAAGTCAAAAGCAGGAAAATGTACATTTTTTAAAAAGACCATGAGTAGGAGAAAATTAGAAGACATGTTCACAGAAGGTCCTACTCAGTTACTTAGGGACAGCCTGGGATCTATCTCTGAGTTTCCAGGCACCTGAAGAGGAAAAAAAAAAATCAGATCGTTCCATGAGAAGACAAACAACTCCTGAGATAAAGTTCTTGTGATTCTTATCTCCAACAGGTCATTCTCTTACGGTATTTCATAGAGTTGTGAAAGAGAGACATGGTAAACAATATCTCACCAAGAAAAAAGCCCACAAAGCTTCTCTTATAGAGACTAAGAGGATGGCTCCAGAGCAAGTCTCCCAAGTGGTGTTTCTGTGGGACTCTTCTCTGCCTCACCTAAGCAGAGAGCAGCAGAACCAGATTTGGAACTCAGATAATATCACCTCCTGTTTGCTTTCCACCCCCTTTCACCTACCTATTTCCTACTCCTCTATTTCAATCTCAAATTTAAACTTTACTTCCTGAAAAAGACCTTCTCTGACATTAAGCTGGGTGAGGCTCCTGGATTTTTTCCTACTTTTAACTCATCAATTCTTTGTTTTCATTTATTTGATGTCTATCTTTACCAAAAGACTAAAAGATCATGGGAGCAGGGACCACCTGGCCATCCCTGTAGATACTGAAAAAGCATTTGACAAAACTCAGCACCCATTCATGATAAAAATCTCTCAGCAAACTAGAACTAGAAGTGAACTTCCTCAACCTGACAAAGGGCATCTAATAAAAACCTACAGCTAATGAGGAAAGACTAAATGCTTCCCCCCAAAGATCAGGAACAGGGCAAGAATACCCATTCACATCATTCAGCATTGTAGGAGAGGTTCTAGCCAGGGGAATACTGCAAGACAAAAGAAATAAATTGTATCTAGATGAGAAAGAAAAAAACAACACTACCTTTATGCTCAGATGACATAATCATCTATGTTGAAAACCCTAAGAGCCTTGGCTGTTGTGGTTCAGTTGGTTGAGTGTTGCAGCCAATTGATGGTTCTCTCTCATCCATGTTTCCCTCTCTTCCCTCCCCCTTCCTCTCTCTCTCTAAAATCAATTAAAAAACATATTTTTTAAAAAACAAAGAAATTGATTGATTTTTCCTATACCTGTTAGTAAATATAGCAAAGATGGAAGATTCAAGTTTAATATATAAAAATTAAGTGTATTTCTATATAATAGTAATGGAAATGAACAACTGAAAATGAAATTCATAAAAAATAAAGTAAAAGAGCATAAAATATAAGATACTTATGGATACATTTAACAAAAATATACAAGATATGTGCAATGAAAACTTCAAACCATTTCTGTGAAAAATATTAAAGATGATCTAAAGAGAGAGCCATTTCACGTTCATGGATTGTTGAGATGTCAATTCTTCCCAAATTAATCTATCGATCAAAGCAATCCCAAGTAAAATTCCAGAAGACTTTTTTTTAGAAATTGAGAAGTTAATTTTAAAATTCATATAGAAATGCAAAGGACATAGCATAGCCAAACTATTTTGAAAAAGAAGAACAAAGTTGTAAAAGTTATACCACCTGATTTCAAGACTTACTGTAAAGTTACTGTAATCAACATGGTGTGATATTGCAGAAGGATAAACATATAGATGAGGAGTCAGCAAACTTTTTCTATGAAGGGCCAGATAGTAAATATTTTTGACTTTGTAGTCTGTTTCAACTCTGCCTTTATGAAATAGTCATAGACAATACTTAAAGGGATGAATGGGCTTGACTGAGTTCCAATAAAACTTTATTTACAAAACAGGTTGTGAGCTGGATTTGGCCCTCATGTCATAGTTTGTGACTCCTAATATAGACCAATGGAATAGAACAGAGAATCCAGAAATAGACCCACATATATATATAGTCTATTGACTTTCAACAAAAGTACCAATATAATTAAATGGAGAAAGGATATCCTGACAATAAATGTTATTAGAACAATCGGACAATCATATGAGAAAAAAGGAACCGGACACTTTACTTCACACCATATAAAAAAAAACTCAAAATAAATTATAAAGCTAAATGCAAGAGCTATGACTATCAAACATCTAAAATAAAATATAAGATAAAATCTTTGTGTCTTTGGGTTAGGCGAATGACACCAAAACATTACACATTTTTTAAAAAATGAACTTTATCAAAATGAATCTTTATGCCCAATTTGAAAAGACTGCAATGCTGAATATGCAATAATCTGTGACTAACAGACTCAAACTTGCTCCTGGCAATCAAGGTGGCCATAGAAGCTAATGTTTTTTTCTGTGTTTCAGATTCTGAATTTGCAAAATGAAAGTTGAGGAACACGCCTGAGTGAAATCTTTACACAGGTCCTCATATAAGCAATGTGAAATAGAAGAGAACTCATCTGGGCAAAGTACAGAGACTACCTGATTTGCATGGCCAGGAACTGGAGTTGGAAATCCCATAAAGCACAAAACTTCCATAGGGCCCCTCTCAATATCTTTGCTTCTCTCTGAAATTATCTGACCACTTCTTACACTTCCTCACCTCATCTGATCATGCCAGGTCAATAGTTAGCTGGTCAGCCTATGGACTTATTTTATCCTGATCCAAAAGATCGTGTGATGTAAAGGTTTACTATTTAGGCAGAACCCATAAAATGTTTCAATTACAGGAATACAGATAAATGTAAGATCTGATCAGTACAGAACTGCTATGGTTTCTCCTAGTCAAGTAATTATGCTACTTTCAGAAAGGAGTATTTTAAGGGGGAATGGAAGGTCCTGTAGCATCAACAGAACATGTTCTAAGTTCCTAAAATTATACTATACTAGGGGCCCGGTGCACGAAATTCGTGCACTGGGTGTGGGGCGGGGGGGAGTGTCCCTCAACCCAGCCTGCCCCCTCTCACATACTGGGAGCCCTCAGGCGTTGACCCCCATCACCCTCCAATCGCAGGATCGGCCCCTTGCCCAGGCCTGACGCCTCTGGCCTAGGCGTCCGGCCCGGGCAGCGGGGACCCGCAGCTGCAGCGGCCCCGTGATCGTGGGCTTCGCTTTAGGCCCAGGCAAGGGACCCCTAGCTCCTGGGACTGCCAGCTTCGACCGTGCCCAGCTCCCATCGCTGGCTCCACCCCTACTTCCTGCTATCACTGGCCAGGGCGGAAAAGGCACCTGATTCTCCGATCATGGCTGGGGGGCAGGGCAAAGGCGGCCCCAGGGCCGCCTTTGCCCTGCCCCCCAGCTCTTAGCTCCCCCCTGGGTTTCCGATCACTGTCAGTGGCAGGGGGCTTCTTCCTGCTTTCCCTTTCGCCTCCCTGCATTGTGCCTACATATGCAAATTAACCACCATCTTGTTGGCAGTTAACTGGCAATCTTAGTTGGCAGTTAACTGCCAATCTTAGTTGGCAGATAATTTGCATATAGCCCTGATTAGCCAATGAAAAGGGTAGCTTGTACGCCAATTACCATTTTTCTCTTTTATTAGTGTTGATTCAGCACTTAGATACTATGACTGTGATGGTTAATTTTATGTGTCAATTTGACTGGGTCATGGGCTGCCCAGTCGAGATACTTGGTTAAACATTATTCTGAGTGTACCTGGGAAAGCAATTTGAGGTTAGCATTTGAATGGATGGACTGAGTACAGCAGCTGGCCCTCCCCAGTGCATGGGCCACTTCCAGTCCATTGAGACCTGAATAGACAAAAGGCTGAGTGAGAAAGAATTCATTCTCTGACTGACTGTCTTTGAGCTGGGACATGGTCTCCTCCTGCCTTCAGACTGGGGCTGGAACTTATACCATCAGGTCTCCTGCTTCTCAGACTCTCCTGGGTCTCCAGCACGCAGAGCACGGAGCTTCTCCGCCTCCTTATTTGTGTGAACCAATTCCTTATAATAAATATGTACATACACTTGAATCCTGTTGGTTCGATTCTGTTTCTTTGCAGAACCCTGACTAATACAATGTCTCAAAGGCACAAAAATCAATTCAACACAAACAAGTCCAAGTGAAAATTTCATTCCAGACTCTGTGATTCTCCATACAGAGAGCTATGAAACTCAGTTCTGCTGAGATATCTTACACCCTCCTCTTCGGTAAGATGGTGAGTGAGAAACTGACGCTGTCTGAGTGATCCGCACATTCATCCCATTTCTCTCGCCTGTCACCAGTCCACCCCATCAACACCCCGCAGCATGAAACCCTCATAACAGTTCATCCTCCCCCGACCAAAGAGAAGCTCCTGAGCCATATGTGAACTACAGTCTCATTTTCTTCTTCTTTCCTCTGTTTAATTATCCACTTCACTTCATTTTATTTTTCTCTTTTTCATTGGGTAAAGACACCTTTGTATTTGGGTAAATTGGTCTTTAGGGTCTAATAATAAAGGAAGATGTTTCTCTTTGACATTTATTATCATGATGGAAATTCCCAAATGTGCCCTGAATCGCTGATATTTACTTCTTGTTACAAACAAGCTCAGATCTTTTCTCCCATTAAGCACCTAAGATAATCCCTCTTTCAGCCCAAATGATTCCTGTTGATTTTTGATATAAAGTGTTGCTGGGAGAAGTAACTGCCAATGTTGAAAGCAAATAGTTGGCTTGCGAACTTGCTTGCTTAGAGTAAGTAGGCGGTGTGTGTTATTCCAAAGAAACTCCTCTGCATTACTCAGCTGCTACAAGTTTTACATTTTCACATATTTTTCCAGAATGTCCCTTCTCATCATTCTGGACTCACGGCTGGATTTCAGTCTACGGCACTGCTCTTCAAATCTGAAAGTACCTCCTGGAGTTTTTCCTAGTGGATCACTTCTCCTAATGAGAACTATAAATGGTTTTTCTTTCCAGCCAAGTTTTGATAACCATATGAAAGCAGCGTCAATGAGAGCGTGGAAATATATCTTTGCAAAGGCCTCATAAACAACTTCATTCAGACCATCAGACCTGGCTCTACCCAAACTGAAGGGGCAGGAAAGATCCCATTCTCATCCTGCAAGAATTAAACAAAAGCTCTGAGGCCATTGTGTGGTCTTTTAAAGCAGTCGGATCATTTTCTTTCCATTCTCCACCTCCATCCCCTCCCCCCTCTTTATTTGATGTCTGCTCATATCTACTTCAACTATGGACTTGTTCTATTATGAAGACTTCTTTTATATTTATGTGTAAATATATATGCTTGTTATACTGTATTTTGGAAATGGAAGTGCTTTTGTGTAAATTGAGAATCAGCTAAGAGTAATAGGTGGCTCTCACCAGACTAATGTGGTCTAGTGGATTTTGTGCCCTCACAGGAGTGGGAAACCATAAATCCTGCCACTCTAAACTGGTTTTCTGGCAAGGTCTAGACAACTAATGACATTTAATATGTTGTAGCTCACATGGGCACTTTAGGGATCACCACCAGCTTGTGAACCTGTTATAAAATTAAGGTTTATCTAATGTGTCAGCTGCTTTCAATAGCTATTTATTACCCACTGTTTGCATTAGCTGCTAGTTCCTAAATATGATCCAGACATGGCTGGTGGTAATTAACAAAAGCTGTTAGCCATTCTGTATTTCTCATGCGATTCTTTATCCCAAGGCAGCCTCTTTCCAGTCAGGAAAAGCACAGCCCCATTTCACAGAGATGCTGTGGGGGCCGAAAGGAAGCTTGATTCTGAAAAATTAAGTAAAGATAGTACGTTAAACATTAATGCAGAGCCTTACCGTTTGCTTTCATCTGATCCTCAGAAAAATCCCATGAAGTAGGTAAGACAGTTGCTATGACTGTCCTGTGTTAGATAGGGCAAAGGCCAAGCTACTATAACAGAGACTAACAATACAGTGGCTTAAAGAGCCAAGAAAGATATTTCTCATTCACATAACGGCATTGAGGTTGGTGGTATGGTTCTGCTCCACATGGTCATTCAGGAATTCTGGGTCTTTCCATTGTGTAGCTCTGCCATTCCCTCAGGCACTTCTACAGTCAACGCTGGGCGGCCAAAGACCCATCCCTGACAGAAAGGGAAAGATGGCACAGACGGAGTACACCCACTCCTTTGAGACCTAGGCCGAGTGGCATGCGTCCCTTTCACTCATATTCCTTTGGAAAGAACGTGGTCACACGGCCACCGTGACTGCTTGGATGCCCGGAAATGTGGGATAGTGCACCCACCAAGAAGGGGAGAATGGGTTTTGGTGGATGACTAACCATTGCCACCACACCATTCTCATTGTACAGATAAGGGCACTGAAACTCAGAGAGGCAGCTCACAACAGAGAATTAAGTAAATAAGTAGTTTCCCCTGCAAAATATTATGTAATTTCAAGTGGGTTATAACAAAAAAAATAGCATGGTTAATGTATTAGTCAGGATTCTCCAGAGGAACAGACGTGTGTGTGTGTGTGTGTGTATGTGTGTAGATAGATAGATAGAGATAGAGATGGAGATGGAGATGGAGATGGAGATGGAGATGGAGATGGAGATGGAGGGAGAGAGAGAGAGAGAGAGAGAGAGAGAGAGAGAGGAAGAGGATAATATTAAAGAATTTACTCCCATGATTACAGAGTCTGACAAAGTCCAAAATCTTCAGGGTAGGCTGGCAGGCTGGAGACCCAGGGAAGAGCCAAGGTTGCAGTTTAGCTCCAAAGGCTGGCAGCTGGCAAAATTCGCTCTTGTGTGTGTGTGGGGGGGGGGGGGGGGGGGGGAGGGGTCAGTGTTTGTTCTGTTAAGGCCTTCACTCACATTACAGAGGGCAATCTGCTTTACTCAAAGTCCACCAGTTTAAATGTTAATGTCATCCAGAAAACACCCTCACAAAAACATTTGGAGAAATGGTTCACCAGATATTCCGGCACCATGGCCCAGCCTGATTGACACATAAAATTAGTTGTCACGTTCAACAACTCCATCACCCCTCAAAAATCTCTTTTAGCTCCCTGATTACATGAGATGTGCCTGGTAGCTAACTGCAACTCTGCCAGTAACATTAACATCTCTGATTATCAGCTTACCCACAACATCAACAGAGGAAAGAGTATCATTAATCCCTTCACAGTGAGAACATAGCAGGAAGTAACAATACATGTGACCATGTGAAGATCTTAAAATTTTTGTGTGCCACAGTGCACTATTTCCCACAGACCACTCAGTCTTTTCCTCAGGAGTCCTCCAGACATCACTTTTACTAGTAAGCCAGGGAAAAGGAAAGAGATGGGAGTAGCAGAAGGAAAGAAGGTGGGGGTGAGTTACTGAACACTTACCTGCTATCCCTCTGTCATCCTTCCAAATGCTCTCTCTAGGAACACTGCACTGCACCAAGCATTATTCTCATCAAATATTTACTGTCTTGTCCCAGCTGGTGTGGCTCAGTTGTTGAGCATCGACCTATGAACCAGAACAGGGTTCGATTCCTAGTTAGGGCACATGCCTGGGTTGCAGGCTCAATTCCCAGTGTGGGGCATACAGGAGGCAGCTAATCAATGATTCTCTCTCCTCATTGGTGTTTCTGTCTCTCTCTTCCTCTCCCTTTCTCTCTCAAATCAATAAAAATATATTTTAAAAAATAAAAATAAATGTACTGTCTGGTACTGCAGTGGATGCTCTCTCCAGCTAAGGTATAAATACCAGCTAAAGCAGACTCCCAACTAGAGTGCTCGAAAGCATTAGCTACCAGGTGTTCCATGAACCAAACAAACAGGGATGATTTCAAAAATCAATGTCAACAATTTGTAGTCATTTCTGAAAAAGTTACTTCCCATCTGCACACCGCATAGTGTTCTGGAAAGTGGCACAGAAAGTGGAAAGCGGTGTGCTCTGCTCTGCCAGCGAAATGCTGAGCCCTGCACCCCCTCAGGCACTAGGGCTACTTGGCTTGATGTGAATGTCTGCACACCCTTGGGGTTGGGCCCTCCTCCTAACCTGTGTTAGCGCTCTGCGCACTCCACCCCCAACAACCTCGGGTTCTCCTTCCATCATTGTTATTTTCTTTATAATCATCAAACTAGTTTAACGACTAAGTCTTCATTGTTTCTAATCTGACTGATTATGAGGGGACCTAGAGAATGACAGCTTATCCTGTTGGCTCATCCTCTTTTCACATATGAAGTAGATTTTTTTCTCCAAGATTTGCAAGATACAACCATGACCGGCATACTCAGTGGTTAGAATATCAGCCCACGGACCAAAGGATCTCAGGTTTGATTCCGATCAAGGGTATGTACCTGGGTTGCAAGTTTGATCCCCATGTGCTGGAGGTAACCAATCCATGTGTCTCTCTCATCTCTCTCTCTCTCTCTCTCTCTCTCTCTCTCTCTCTCTCTCTCCCCCCCCCCACTTTCTTCTTCTTCTTCTTCTTCTTCTTCTTCTTCTTCTTCTTCTTCTTCTTCTTCTTCTTCTTCTTCTTCTTCTTCTTCTTCTTCCTCTCTTTTTCCCTCTCCCTCTCCCTCTCTTTCTCTCTCTCGTTCCCTCTCTCCATCCCTTCCACTTTCTCTAAAAATCAATGGAAAAACATCCTTGGGTGAGGATTAACAAAAAAGGAAACAAAACAAAAAAACACCAAGATTTATAAGATACAGATTTTATTATTAGCATACCCAAAATAATATAATATCTATGAATCTAAAAATAATAATAAAGCTATGTGTGCGTATAAGACTAAGTTATTTGGATGATTACTACTGACCTTCTATTTTTAATATTAATAATGGTGTCAAATAATTTAAACATCAAAAAGAATAAAAAGGTATACAGTGAAAAGTCTCCTATTTTCCCAACCTGCTATTGGGTGGTTGTTTATTTTTCTTATTGATTTATAGAAATAAATATGTTAAGGAGGTTATCCCATTATCTGAGACATAAGTTACAAATATTTTTCCAGCTTCTTATGTAGTTTTCATGCAAAAATTTTAGTATAGTTGAACCTAACATTTTAAAATAACTTTATTTAATAGTTAGAGAGGTTTTGTCTATTTTGAGGTGTTAAAATAATTTTCTCATGTTTTTTAAATATTGTTATTCTTTATTTTTTAACATTTAAATCTTTAATCTTTTTAAAGAAGTAGGCGGTATAGATAGATACCCATCTCTTTTCTTCCAGAGAGCTCCCCTGTTGCCTCAAACACTGATGACTAGATTTCTTCTGTGAGCTTTATTTAAATGATGACAACATAGGTCAGAGAATCAAAAACCCGTGAGCCAAAATCTGGCCCATAGCCTGTTTTTAATAAACAAAAAACACAGCCACTGCCCTGGCCAGTGGTTCAGCTGGTTGGAGCATCGTCCCATACACCAAACGGTTGCTGGTTCTATTCTGGTCAGGGCACATTCCTAGGTTTCAGGTTCAATCCATGGTCAGGGTGTGTATAGGAGGCAACTGGTTGATGTTTCTCTCTCACATTGATGTTTCTCTCTCTTTCTTTCCTCCTTTCTCTATCTCTACAAATCAATTTAAAAAAAAACATGTCCTCGGGTAAGGATTAAAAAAACAAACCAGCTACACCCATTCATTTCTATGGCTGCTTTTGCACAGCGGCGGTAGAGTAGTTGCAACAGAGCCTGCATGGCCTGCGAAGCCTAAAATATTTATCTTTCTGGCTCTTTACAGGAAAAAGTTTGCTAACTTTTGATATAAAGAAAAGACAATAAAAAGAGGAGAAGGAAGAAGAAAAGGAAGAGGAGAAGGAGGAAGAGGAGGATGAAAAAAAGGAGAAGACATTTGGAAAATAAAATTTTTTTGGAATAAACTGTGCAGAGAAAAAATATTCATTAGGAGAATAAAACTAAATTGAACTAAAATTGTGGGTTTATTTTTCTTTTTTATAATCTTGGTAGAAACTGAGGCGTTTTACTTTGGTTTTATACTGTGGTCCACTTCACAAAGACCCTCAAGTCTGTCATTCTTTCTTCTATCAAGTGAGGCTCACATGTTTAATGAGGTGTGGGGAGCTCTCAGGGGACCCCTTGGAATGTGGAAAGCTGGGTTTCTTTTTTTAACACATCCCTTTGGAATATTATGTGCTACGGCCTTTTGAATCTCCTTTCTTATAGAATTAACAAGAAACCCTTCTAAATTGGTTTTTATTATTATTTTTTTTAAATGTGTTATACAGAACCCAAAGGATTGTTTCCCCAAGAAAGTATACTGTTTCTTCCTTCTAAAAAATGTATATATATATCTTATTTATTTTTTACAGAGAGGAAGGGAGAGAGATAGAGAGTTAGAAACATCGAACAGCTGCCTCCTGCACATTTCCTACTGGGGATGTGCCCGCAACCCAGGTACATGCCCTTGACCGGAATCGAATATGGGACCTTTCAGTCCGCAGGCCGATGCTCTATCCACTGAGCCAAACCGGTTTCAGCATGTTTCTTCCTTCTAAATATTGAATAAAGGGAATATATACTCCAGTGTCTCAGTGGATCACACTGGGAGTTTAATGCTGCAGCTGTTTCCCCTTCTTTTCTCAGACACCAAAGCTTTCTACAAATTACTCACTAATCTCACTAGTCCCATTCCAGTCATCCTAAACATACTTCAGCCTTTCTGAGGTAGTTATGAAACACCAATTATTAAAAGGCAAAATTATATTGACCTGCATAAAGAGAAAAAGTACAATAGGGAGCATAGAATAAAGTTATCTATATATATAAAAGGCTAATATGCTAAGTGTCCGACCATCTGGGTAACGATGTCATGTAGCAAGGCCCAGCTTCCTCTCCCTAGCAACTAGCTAGCCACCTTGCAGTTTCTTCAGCTCAGAAACACGACTGCTTTATAGCCAGGTGCAAACATTTCACACTTTAACCAAATGTTTGTGAAACATTTTCATGTGCCTCATCTCATTTGATCCTCATAGAAGTCCTGGAGTAAGTAGATGGGAGACTTGGTAGAATCCTATTTTCTTTTCATTAGCCCAAAAATGGAGATTTAGAAAGTTTAGAAACTTGACCTGACTGAAAAGAATAAATGGTGGAACTTGAAAATGACTTCAGGTTTTCTCACTGCACAAAATATAATCAAACACTGCTGCAGTTAAATATTTTACCCTTTTTTCTCCCTGCATGATCTACAATAATAATCTGCTTCATGTTGATATTTACTGCTGTGTTGCTGACAATTACCTGAAAGAGAAGGGTGCTTCACTGGGCTGGAAAAAGTTTAGCTAAATCAGAAAGCAGGTCTAATTAAGCAACTTTATTCTATATCTATAAAAGGCTAAGTTGACTCAAGCATACGCAATACATATAAAGCTCTCACTGAGGCCAATCGCACGCATGTGTTTCGATCTGTCATTGACGATCGTGAATTTGGTTGACACTTCTATTATAGAGAAGGGCGAATAGCGATATTAAAATATTTCTTCTAATTAATTTCCTTTTAATGTGCATGAATTTGTGCACTGGGCCTCTAGTTTTTATATAATAGCTATCCTGCAATGATTAACATGCTTCACAAATATGAATTTACTTTATATTATTATAATGTCAGTCTTATGTCCAGTTCTACAGTTCAAAATTTAAAAAGCACATACAGGATTTAAAGAGTGTCCACACTTATTAGAACATTCAAAATGAACATTATATGAATAAAATTATATTTTTCAATATAATATAATCTTTATACATCATTCTACTTGAGTCTTAGAATAAACAATGGGTATGACTATATCCGTTTCATAGATGAGGAAACTGAGTCACATAATTTACTTCATTTTTATTTAAATTTATTTATTCTTTCTTATATACTTAAAACATTTACATTACTCAAAATTCAAAAGGTACAGAGAAGTGTACAATGAACAACCCCCCTCCACCTCTCACCCCCCCCCCCCAGCTACCCAGTTTCCCTTCTTGAAGGCAGTTCTGTTTCTACATATTGTCCTGGAGATATTTTATGTTTGTGCAAACATACATACCAATACATGGTTTTCTTCTGTTTTACATAAATATCTTAATATATACATTTGGTCTGATCCTAGCATTTTTTTTCCTTTTAATGATATATTCTAGAGATCTTTCATATAAGTACATAGTGAACTTTCTCTTACTTATGGTCTTCTAGTATTTGATTGCATAAATTTATAATTTATTTAAACAGCTTTATATTGATTAAATTTTTGGTTGCGTCCAATCTGTTTTGAATGAGTAACCTTATGCATGTGTTGTTTACACATGTGCAAATGTATCTGTTGGAAAACTTCTATGTTGGAATGGTTGGGTGAGAAAATACATGCATTTAAAATTTTGAAAAGTATTATAAACTTTTCCTCCTAATATTGGACAGAGATTTTAGGTGACTTAACCAAGATTGAAGAGCAAATATTTAATGGATTTAAAGTTGGAACAAATGTTTCCTAACCAGAAAATGGAAACTATGAAGAAAGACACTTTGGGGGGACACTAACTCTTTGGCAAGTATAATTAATTGGGTCATTTTCAAGAGGAGAAAAGGAGGAGTTGCCCCTCTTGCCTACTCCATCCTTCTCCAATGCTTCTTTGTACTTGTTCCATGAACCCAAGGGCCCAGTGAACTAACCCCACCCAGCAAGCTTAGATAGGTTTACCTCTGGTTAGCCAGGACTCATCAGCCTCATAGACTACTGAGATGAGGCTCCTCTGCCTGTACTGAATATTTGAAAAAGTTAAAATGGTTTACCTCAAAAAGTAGAAAGCTAGGAAGAAAGGAGGAAAGAAGTGATAAAGGCCTTCAAACATATTGTTCTCCTGGCAGAATGTAGCCTCACTTCAAAAGCTTGCTTTGTGGGTCACTGTCCTTGGTGCTGACAATGTCCCCATGGGTTGAGGCAGGATTGCTTTTCCTATTCTGGGGGCATTAAGGAAGCCCATGCAAACCCTTCCAGGAAATTCTAAAGAGGAAGAGAGAAATGGAACAATTGGCAGAAACAAGAGAAGTGAAAAGAACAAGGGATACTTACATAGGAAGAATGTGCGGTTGGATGGAGCAGGAAGGGGGATTGGTATGATTTAATATAGTTTACAAATCATAGATACTAAAAGATAATCCTGCCTCTTTTGTGATGGGGGAGGGACATATGCACATTGCCTTCTGCATTCCATTAGTATGTGCATATATCTCCTGAGAAAGTAAAACAAAACAAAAAAATGAAGGTTATAGAAAGGACCATGGAAAGAGTTATCATGTGGAATTTCTTTTCTTTTTTTAATCCTCATCTGAGGATGTGTTTATTGATTTGTGAGAGAGTGAGAGAGAGAGAGAGAGAAACATCTACAGGAGGTAAGCGCCCAGACCGGGGAGCAAACCTGAAATCTAGGAATGTGCCCTGATCAAGAATCAAACATGCAACCTTTTGGTGTTGGGGGGAACTCTCCAACCAACTGAGCCACCTGGCCAGGGCTCATGTGGAATTTCTTGAGTGGGCAATTTTAGAAGTAAAATGGATTGTCATCTGCCTCAGCTGATTAAACTATAATCCTGCCAAAGACTAGGAATATACTAGATCACCTCCTGAGATCCTCACAATATTTGAAGTTGGGACTTCAATGAAAACATTCATCCTACTCCTGCTCTTTATCTCTGTTTGAGCTTCAGGGCAGCCTAGATTTAAACTAAAGTAACATCACAGGCCATACTGATTATTTTTGTCTTATCTAAAGTCAGTTGCCTTCTAGTGTTGTGAAATGTTAATAACTTTCTCAACTTGTCAGTTTTTTCCCTAGCATAGCAGCATAAAAAGTGTAATACAGAACAAATATTCAATAAATTCCATTCATTCTTCATAGCTGCACTGGAATTGAATAATCTTCCATTCACATATTTAAGCCTGAAAAATATGTATGTCTTGGTGCAAAAAGAAAAAGAAGTCCTTGGATTTATGTAAAGTTTGAGTATAAAAATATAAAGTTTTTTACATTTCTATACTTGGTTTGTTTCCATTTTTAAATGCTGGATTTTCAAATTGGAGGGAGTACATAACATTGGGCATTAGGCCAAGAGTCCGAAAGTACTAGAATGCATTTTCCAATATTTTAATGGCCTCACTGGCAATGCAGTTGGCCTTGTGTGCTTGGCTGTGATTATAATCATGCTACTGTAGGGACACTCAGGATTTGAGCTCTCTGGATTTGGGTACCTCTTGTCTATGGAAGTCAAAACAACATCGAGATGTCAGGTCACTGGACAGAGTCTAGTGTATCTGTCTCTACGAGGGGTGAGATTTCCCCACAGGTCACTGGAAAAGTAACCTATTCTCCCCAAAGATTATCTGATCCTGCCTGTGGGTATTGGCTCTGCTAACCCATCTTAATTCCAAGTTTAGAGACTACCTTCAAGTTTTACATCAACTTCTCTACTCCAGGGGTGTGACTCAGATCCAATCTAAATCCATTTGAGAAGAGAAAACATTAAAGGAAAGAGTATCACTGATTTTCAACATTTATTTTTCCTTACACACAGCTAGCACAGTGATCACCTCTCAGCACACTGCAGCGAGCCTCTGCCAAGGCGTGGGTGGCAGGCAGAGAGGTGTGACCCTGCTGCTCCATCCAGAGAAACTTACCAAATTGGGGCCTTTATAAAGCTCCCCAGGTTTCTATGTCCTCTTGGCTAGATAGCTTCCATGGGCAATTAAGTAAGCCCTATAACACAACTAAACAAATATGAATACATGAATTTGGGGCTGGGGGGCGGGGAGGGGGCAGAATTCAATGACCATGCTAAATTACAAAATGTAGATCATATTTTGGTAGTTATAAAACTACCACTACTTAGAGAAACATTGAAACAAGAATACTCCATGAGAGTTTTCTTGACGTGAAAGTATAAATTAAATATAATATTCATTTTCCTTTTTTAAAATAAAGTTTAGCCCTGGCCAAGTGTCTTAGTTGGTTGGAGCATCGTCCCATACATCAAAATGTTGTGGGTCTACCAGTAATTCCCATTCAGGACACATACCTAAGTTTCAGGTTAGATTCCCAGTCAATGCATGTAAGGGAGGCAGACGATTAATGTTTGTCTCTCACATCGATGCTTCTCTCTCTCTCTCTCAAAATCAATGGAGGAAAAAAGCATATCCTTGAGTGATGATTAAAATAATGCTAATACTAGTAAAGTTTAAAGATAGAAACAGTTTAAAGAGTAAGAATAACATGAACATTCTTGTACTCCAACCCCACCTTGGAGGCCACCCACTAGTACATGACTCTCCAAAGGTTACCATCTCTGTATTTTATAATAATAATTCTCCCACTGCTCTTAATAGTTTAATCTCATATTGTTAAGTTTGCCTGGTTATAAATTTTGTCTCTGACATTTTTTTTCCACCTTAATCTCATGTTCAAGGGATTCATCTCTACCATGGTATGTAGCCATAGTTCCACTGTTCCTATTGCTGCACAGTATTCCAGTGTAGACTAAGCATACATTTGATTCTTTTTCTTCTAATGTGTAGTGGCTATTTTTAGTTATTTGCTATACCACATCAAATTTAGAATCAGCTGTAAATTTCTTTAAAAAAACAACACACACCCCTATTGGGTTTTTGATCAGAATCTACAGATCAATTTTGTATGAATTGACATCTTTGTACTATTAAGCATTTTTATCTGGGAACATAATATTCCTCCCCCGTAATTAGGTTTTAATATCTTTCAGGAAAATTTTATGATCTGGTACATAAAACCTTTATTTGTAATTGCTGTGTTAAATGCCTTTTTGTGCTGCATCCTATGTTGCTGGCAATAATAACAACTGTAGTCATAATGTTGGTGATGACAGTAACTAGCAGGTATTGTACGTTCACTCATGCCAGGCACGGGTCCATATGAACTACCCTTACACTGTGCACTCCACGGCCCTGCGATGGTAAATGACATACCCAACAGTTCACACTAATAACTGGTGAAGTCAGGATTGAAGAAGGCTCCAGGTGACATGCTCTTAACCACAAGCTCTGCTCTTTCATGCATTCTTGTATGCATTCCCTAAGCCTGCTACGACAAGTCGCCACACACTTGGTGGCTTTAAAACAGCATGGATTTATTCTCTCACAACGGGGAAAGCTGGAAATGCAAGCTTCAGCAGGTGCTCCCTCGGGGGCTCTAAGGAAGGATTCTTCCTTGCCTCTTCCAGCTTCTGGTGGCTTCCCCAGCATTTTGGGGCTTGTGGCTTCATCACTCCAATCTTTATATTGCCTTCTCATCTACGTATCTAATCTCCACCTACCTTCCTCTTATCATTGGATTTAAAACCTTAACTTAATCACATCTTTTACCATATTCTGTATAATAAAAGCATAGCATGCAAATTGTCCCCTCCACCGGCAGATCATCTGGGAGTTTGACAGGGGACGGGCTGGCTGGGGGAAGGGAGGAAGGCCCCCGGCCAGTGGCAGTGGCAGGTGGCCGGGGGGAGGGAGGGAGTACCCAGCTGGCAGCCGGCAGCTGCTAGGGACCCTACCAGTGCATGAATTTCATGCACGGGCCTCTAGTGGTAATATAATATTTAATCTTTTACTATATAAGGTAGTATTACAGGTTCAAGATATAAGGACGTGGACATATCTTTTGGAAACCACCATTCAACGCCTGACAACACTTTAGAAAATCAACTGACTCATGTATACAGCAACCTGGCTGTCTTTTCTGATCCATTTTAATAGATAGGTGTCAACTCTTTTGATCACCAACAACAATGTTTACTGAGTGTTCACTAGGTCAAAGACATGATGCTGGGGATCAACAGGATGAATAAAACATAGCTATTGCCCTCTCAAAAGCATAGTAATTGGAACATGGTTAGTCTATGTGAAAAACAGAACCATTAAGTGAAATGGAACAAGGTCATGATTACCTTTGTGGACTCAGACTTTGTTCAGAATTGCCTTTCTTCTGACCCTAAAATGTGGACATGCTGCATCCACCCAGATGGGCTATGAGGTCACGATTCCCCACTCTCCTCTTGTTTTTCCCCTTGTTTTGAACACTTTTCAATGTCCAGTCTCTGGTCTGAGTCATGAGCAATGTGATATTAGAGGTAAATGGAAAAGCAAGAGCGGATCTGAAGCTTGCAGCAGGACAGCTACGCTCACTCTGCTGCTCTCTCCGTCTGACGGACTTCCTGCTCCTCATCAGCAGAGATTACTGTGGACACTGTAGCTACATTAGAAAGGATCATCTATAAACCCACAAATCTGTGCCTGTGTAAACTGGCCAGAAACTTTTCCCAGAAGCTGAGTGCCAGGCTGGGAATTCAAAGGAACATAAGACAAATAAATAACACATTATTTTCTTCTCCAAGAAAATATGTTTTTAGAAAATACAGCATGAAATTTGAATTAAAGAGACATTTTGTGCCTGACTTTCAGTTGTTTACAGACAATTTTGAAGGGTCTTAAATTTAGCTAATCCATAGCATGGATGTTTAGGTGGTTTACAAATAAAATGTATAACAAAATCTACTTTCGTAAGAAATAAAGGTATATTTATGACTGGAAAAGACTGTCATCTGTAAATACCCCCAAGTCCTGTGATTTTAGTTCATTGTTATTTTCTTCTTTTTGAATAACTGCCTTTTCTACAATGAATATATATTATGTTCAGTGATAATTTTTAAAATATAATGTTTAGTCTAATTTAAAAATACATTAACATGGGACCATTCTGTCACTATCATGGCAGTCTACAGATACCATGAGACCAAATGATGCTAGTCACACCTGTGAGCAGGCAGGAGGGGGACCCAGAACTATGGGGGATGTCACATAAGGTCAATCTCTGAAATTGAAAATAGTAAAATTCTACAAAAACAATGCCATATACAGAAATATCACTGGTCAATGTATTATTGGCAAGGAGATTGGACTATCTCCCAAGTTGTTTCTCAGATTATAGGCAATTATGTCTCCAGAAGACCTGAGCTGACAAAGAACTCAGACAAGGATTAGAGAGGCTCCCCTCAAGCCGCCCTCCCCCCCCTCCCCCCCCCCCCCCACAACCCCCTGCTACTCTCATGCTTTCCTGAGTTTGTGTTATCAGCTCTCTCTTCAACGAGTTTCTTTGCAGGAACCTTCTTTGGCCATTTATCTATGAACCAGGTGGACACTTTAGCTAAATTAGAAAGCATAATCTGTAAACCCACAAATCTGTGCCTGTGTAAACTGATCAACATGCACTGGAGGGCCTGGCTGGTGTGGCTCAGTGATTGAGCGTTGACACAGGAACCAAGAGGTCACTGGGTCGATTTCCAGTCAGGGCACATACCGGGTTGTGGGCTCTATCCTCGGTGGGGGGCGTGCGGCGGGGCGGGGGACAGGGGACAGTCAATAGATAATGTTTCTCTCATTGATGCTTCTGTCTCTCTAGCCCCTCTTTCTTCTCTAAAAATCAATAAAAACATTTTTTAAATGCACTGGAGGGCAACAAGAGGATACCACCACCCACCCGCTGGGTAGGGGCCCTGACATGGGTGTACTTTCCTGGGAACACCTCATGACAAGGGCAGCATTGCTCTAACTCCACATGGGTGAGAGTGCCTGAAATCAAACTACATGTTGAATTACACAAGACATGATTTCTTTATATTTTTTATTAAAATAAACATAAATAAATAGTTGAATATTTCCTTCTCACTCTCTGAAGAATTATCTGCACTCCACCTCCCAACCCATGCCCCAGTCATCTGAATGGAGTTAAGACCAAAGACATGAAAGAAAAAAAGAATATGTAGGGAAACTTGAAGACAGGAGAAAGCTGAAGACTCATTTACATGTGATAATATAGTCACCCACTGATGCAGAAAATCCTTGGCCAAACCAAACCTAAAATAAATAAGCCACACATCAGCACACATATAACCTAACCCCAACTGTATCAGCCACACAAAAATGCATAAACCTCTTAATTTAATCAGGTTCCTTGCACAGAATCACATCGCTGCTGTGAATTTTTATTACATGCTGAAATAGAATATTCAGTAGTAAAAGATCACTAGTAGCATAATGATATCATACAACAGCAGCACAAAATTAAAATCCTACCAAATAATAACTGCATTGGAAACCCTGAACTACATAATAATCACTTTAGGAACACATGCCTTTGCTGACTGAGATGTTCCTGGGCTTTCTGCTTCTCTGTGAGAGGGTGTTGATAGGGAGGCTGATGCAGCTCATCTGATGGAGCCACTGCCAAAGGGTTTGTTCACTTTCCCAGGTCTCACGGCCACACCCAAACAAAGATCCTGGACACACTGAAGAGTTGGTGATGTGGTTTTAAATTTGGGGAGACTTCTCTCCAATTCATGACCCTGAAAGCACCCCTAAGGAGGTCTTGGAGGCCAGTCCTTGGGGACTCAGGGAATGTTTTGGACTTTTGGAACTAAATAGCTCCTTATACTGCTGTCAGTGAGGCTAGCGTACATATGAATTGGGGATACTAGCCCTTCATCTGTCATGGTACCTGAAATGTCACCATTTTATAATCTCCTTTTGGCTCTGGAGACTTGCCTGCTGTTTTATCCTGGACTGAAACATTGCATCTTAATTACATATTGCTTTTCATCTGAACTTGGTAAGAGCAAGATCTGGTGGAAAGAATTTCTGCGGGACTTGAACGTGAGTTAGACACCCAGGAATGGTAGAGTATGGAAGTAGAAAGACAATTCCTGAAAGGGAAACCGGGAGTTCTAGCAAACTCTCATACACACAATTCTCTTTCATTTTTCTTTATGCTCAGGTCTCCCTCTTCTTCCCTCTGCATCATTTCTAGATTCCTATCTTCGATATCACTAATTCTTTCCTCCATCTGGTTGGCTCGGTTTTCTATGCTCAGTAGTTCACTCAGGTCGGGGAGAGGTGGTGGCAAGGGTAGAGAAGGGTAATGGTCCTTGCAGCATAACTGAAATAACGTAGTCTCAGCAAGCCAGAGGAGACCCTGCAGAGAACCAACAACCTCTGTTACCCATGTTAGCTTGTGGCCTCCTCTCTAATGTGATTGATGGGTTAGTCTCTGTTCCTTCTTCTTTCTCACTCCCTTCCCTTTGCCCACCTTCTCCTCTCCACCCCTGGGTGTAACCTCAGGGGAAGGGCCTTCCTGGTCTGAGGATATGAGGAAAAAATGAATGTGACTGGGAATTGATTGGTCTTGTGTTAAGTCCTCAAGTCTCTAAGGTATCTTCCAGAGAAAGACTCTGCCTCCACAGGGTGTGGCTTCTGAGTGATTTGGTTCCGCTTCCAGAGATTTGGAGGAGACTCACTAAAACCAGGAGATGCGTGTGTTACTCAGTAGACTGCTTAAGATGCATCTGTAATTTGTTGGACTTTGTTTTGAAATTGCGACAGCACTGAAAGCTAGTTGCTAGATGTTTGGGTATTAAATATAGATACTGCTTAACAACACAAATACTTGGCTCTGCAAATGTGTTTGATTTGTTGGGATACACCTGCTGAGCTCTATAGATCCTAGACAACAACATCATGTACCTGGTATGTTATAAACCAAAATCAACAAAGGAAGCCATAATAAATATATTTAATGAATCTTAAAGTCAAAAATTTATATATATATTTGCATATATATAATATAGTTGAACAAGAAGCAGAGATCTTAGATTCTAGTTGTTACTTTCCAAAGACTTATTATGATCTCTCAAAAAGCCACTTGCTACCATGAAAAGGGCGTTGACTTGGTGTTAGGTCAGGTATCAGTTCTTGCTCAGTGACATACTAAACTGTGTGACTGTGAGCAAGTTATTTAACCTCTCTGAACATGTCTATTTCCTCCTCTGTAGAACGCATTGGTGAGAGCATTGAACGTGTAATGTAATTAAGATTCCTGACGACCTCTTCTAACAGGTACTTGCTGTGGACTGAATATTATGTCTCCCAAATTCGTATGTTGAATCCCTAATCCCTGATGGGATGGTATTTGGAGATGGAGGCTTTGGGGAGGTAATTAGGTCATGAGCGTAGAGCCCTGAATGGTATCAGTCCCCGTTGGAGGAGGTCACCAAGAGGATGTGATAACCAGTTGACCCTTGCGCTCGACCTGTCCTTGGAATGCTCACTCTGTCTGCCATCTCCACAGTGGGAGCTCCTCCAAATGCACAGCCTTGAGAGAGTAAAATGTTCCTGGTTCCATATGGATGGTGTACATATAGAGGCCTTATGTGAACTTTTAAGATTTGGTGGGTGGGTGGGTGGGAAGATCCACTTTTCTTGGGGCCACCCAAGACTAAGTAAGTTCCCTTGCTTTTAAAACTGCCACCTACCACTCTGGGAAGAAAGTGGTCTGACTCTTTCTTCAGTCTTTTCTTGCCCTGCATGAAAAGTATCTTATAAGAAAGATAAGAGGCAGATGATCTCTCTCTCTCTCTCCACCAGGTGAGGACACAGTGAGAAGGCAGCTGTCTGCAAACCAGGAAGAGGGATCTAACTAGGAACCAAATTGGCCAGCACTTTGATATTGGATTTCCCAGCCTCTAGAATTATGAGAAATAAATGTTTGTTGTTCAAGCCACTCAGTGTATGATATTTTGTTATAGAAGCCTAAACTGACCAAGACAGTACTATATAACAATATTGCAGAACAATATTTTTTGAAATCTTATATCCTAAGTATAAAAATTGATGCAATTATCTTATGTAAAGCATTATAAGTAGAATGCAGCATTAGATTAACAGATTAGCATACCAGCCCAAGTAGAGTTCATTTTTAAAATGTAAAGATGTTTCAACACATGGATTCTATTAATAAAATTCATCATTGTAATTTTTAAAGGTGAAAAATCACATCACCTCAAGATATTCCAAAAGAAGCATTTTTTTTAAAATTCCACAGCAATTGCAAATTTAAAACCCATTTTTGAAACATCGATACAAGAATGTTCTAAACATGACAAATTATGTATTTATAGTAGTGTGACATTTAATAATAAAATATAAGAAGAATCATTTCCATAAGTATAATGAACAAAGCAAGGTGATTTATTATTTAATCTTGTGGAAGTGCTAGCCAAAATGATTAGAAAAGGGGAAAGAAGGTATAAAATATTGGGAGTAAAGAGACAATGCCTGAAAAATCTGACAGGCTGAAACACAAAGGTTTTAGAACCACTAGAGAGTTTTATTAGGTGGTCCGATTAATGTAAAAACACAATGATTCTCAATTATGCCTCAATAAAGCTACATTTAAAAAAAAAAACATGAAATTTTCTTATATGTTGAAAATAACCAGGGAAAAATAAAATAAAAAAGATACTATTCACAATAGAAACAAAATGCATAAAACACTTAAATAAGTAGTATGTAAATTAAATAAGAAAACCAGTCCCTGGCCAGTGGTTGAGCATTAATCTATGAACCAGGAGGTCATGTTTTGATTCCCCAGGTTGCCAATAATTCTCTCTCATTGTTGATGTTTCTGTCTCTCTCCTCTCCCTTCCTCTCTGAAATCAATAAAAAAAATTTTTTTTAAAGAAAACTATAAACCACCAAGGAACACTGAAGAAAATATAAATAAATAAAGAGAAATGCCTTGCTCACACATATGTACTGCACATCTAATTTTGTTGTCCTTGTTGGCATTGTTACTGTCTTTGCCCAACACCCAACCCCAAAACCCCTGTTTCTGGAACAGCTACTGGTTCCCTTTCTCTGTCCCACTGTGTGTAAGCTTTTTGGGACTGTCACCCAAAGTACCCTACCCTTGCCCTGGCTGAGTAGCTCAATTAATTAGAGCAGTGGTCGCAAACTGCGGCCCCTTGAGTGTGGCTCTTCCACAAAATACCATGTGCGGGCACACACATACAGTGTGATTGAAACTTCGTGGCCACACTCAAGGAGCCAAAGAGCCACATGTGGCTCTCGAGCCGCAGTTTGCCAACCACTGAATTAGAGAGTTGTCACAATAAGCCAAGATTGAAGGTTTAATCCCCAGTCACAGGGTACATACAAGAATCAACCAATGAATTCATAAATAAGTGGAACAACAGCCCTGGCCGGTTTGGCTCAGTAGATAGAGCGTTGGCCTGCGGACTGAAGGGTCCAGGTTCGATTCTGATCAAGGGCATGTACCTTGGTTGCGGGCACATCCCCAGTAGGGGGCGTCCAGGAGGCAGCTGATTGATGTTTCTAATCGATGTTTCTAGCTCTCTATCCATCTCCCTTCCTCTCTGTGAAAAAATCAATAAAATATATTTTAAAAAGTAAATAAATAAGTGGAACAACAACTCTCTCTCTCTCTCTCCCTCTCCCCCCCACCCTCAAATCGGTAAATTTAAAAAAAAAAATGTTCCTAAGTATCCTGCCCTCCTCCAGCCAAGGGGTAGACAAACTACTCAAGCGAGGATCATTAAATTTTCTTTCAGAATCTGAAATTTGAGCAAAATGCCTCAAAGATGGAAAGCTGGTCCAGCTGAGGAATGTGATAGAGTTGCATTAAGCTGGTCCCAGACCCCTGTGTGTGCTCTGATTCTTTTTACCCCCAAATCTGGTCCTTCAGCTTCCCTTCACATCTATGAGCCACCCAAATCCTTTTAGATATGCCTTTATCTTTTTCTTAAAATCAGCAAAAGTCTGTTTCTAATTTTATTCAAAGAACTGTAACAGAATCTAATAGAAAGACAGTATTATAAAGATGTCAATTACCTCTAAATTAATCTACACATAATACAATACAAATCAAGACCATAATAGAAATGAAACAAAATAGTTTTAAAGTTCATCTTGTAAAGTGGTATTCGACGTTGGCTTGCACATTAGAATCATCTGGGAGCTTTTAAAACTCTGTTTCCAGGCTGCACCCAGAGCAGTTAAACCAGGACCTCTGGGAGTGGGACAAAGTTATCAGAGTTTATTAAAGCTCCTGAGTAATGATGATGTGCTGCCAAGGTTGAGAATTAATTCTCTAGAAGAATAAACACATAAGACCAGCAAGAAATTTCCAGGGAGGGGGAAAGAAAAACAAGCAGGCTTGTCCCATCAGCAATTGAAATATATTATGAAGCTATAGTGATTAAAACAGTGTTGTGCTAGCACAAGAATTGACAGACCCATCAATGGAACAAAATACATAATCCAAAAAAGAGTCAAGCTGAACAATTTAAAATAGAATAAAGATGGCATTTAAAATAATTGGGGGAAAGATGGACTACTCCATACTGTTGTGACAAGGAGCTAACCATTGGGGGAGGAGGAGGAGAATAAAGCCATTAAAATAAATTCTAGATTAAATAAATGTTAAAATTTAAAAATGAAAATATATTTCTTTTGACTGTGTAGTATATATAATCCTTCTTTTGGTAATAGAACCCCGGTTCTATTGGGAAACCACTCATCTGCAATTTTCAATCCATTTGCTTGGGGGTTGAAGTAAAAAGATGAAAAGAGCCCAACCAGAGTGGCTCAGTTGGTTGGAGCCACTGAAAGGTTGCCAGTTCGATTCTTGGGCAAGGCACCTATGGAAGGCAACTAGTCAAGGTTTCTCTCTCACATCCATGTCTCTTGATGTCTCTCTCATCATATCGACTGAGGGTTAAAAAAAATAAAATTAAAATTATTTTTTTAAAGATGAAAAGATATTAAATCTCACTAGAAACTAAAGAATATAATAAAAACAATGAGATAGCATTTGTTGGCCATCATATTGACAAAATTAATTCTTTATTGGTAATATCCAATCTTGGTTAGTGTGTGGGGATTAGAAACTCTCAGAGCATAAATTTCAGGAAACATTGCAAACATTATTCTTTTTATTTATTTAATTCTTTATTGTTTTAAAGTATTACATAAGTCTCCTCCCCCCTTCCCCATTGACCTCTCCCTGGCCACTCCCACCCCCCCCCCCCAGCACATGCCCTCATCAAACATATATTCTTTTAATTCAACTTTTGGTAATATAAGCTTATAATCAGCCACAATCACGAAGATGTACATATAGAGATTTTATTGATCACAACTTTCTTTCCACAGTGAAAAACTAAAAAGCCAAATGTCTTTCAAGAGGATAATATATCTGTACATGTGCTGACATTAAAGAGTTCCATGACTGTTCACATTCATCAAAATAGCTGTTATTAAAGAGAGAGAGAAAACAAGCATTGGCAATGATGTGAAAAAAATTGGAACTCTTGGATACTTGGTGAGAGTGTAAAAATGATAAAACCACTATGGAAAACAATATGGTTATTCCTCAAAAAATTAAACATAGAATTACCACATGATCCAGCATGCCCACTTCCCCTTTGAGTATAAACTCAAAAGAAGTGAAAGCAGAAACTGTAACAGATATTTGTACACTGTGTTTTTAGCAGCATTATTTACAATGGTCAAAGGACAGGAGTGATTCAAGTGTCCATTGATGGATAAGCAAAATGTGGTAAATACATACAATGAAATATTATTCAGCCTTTCAAAGGAAGGATATGCTGACACATGTACAACATGGATAAGTCTTGAGAACATTATGTTAAGTGAAATAAGCCAGTCAAAAAAGAAATAGAGGAAGATACAAACAAGAGGAAGCATATACCATGTTCATGGATTGGTAGAATCAACATCATTAAAATGTCCACACTACCCAAAACAATCTACAGATTCAAAGCAATCCCTATTAAAATACCATCAGCCTATTTCACAGATCTAAAACAAAGACTCCAAAAATTTATGTGGAATCAAAAAAGACCTCAAATAGCAGCAGCAATCTTGAGAAAGAAAAACAGAGTTGGAAGGATCACAATACCATATATCAAACTACACTACAAAGCCATTGTAATCAAAATAGCGTGGTACTGGCACAAGAACAGGCATATAGAACAGAGACCCCAGAAATGGGCCCATGCTAATATGGTCAATTAATATTTGACAAAAGAGGCAAGAGCATACAGTGGAGTAAAGACAGTTTCTTCAAAAAATGATGTTGGGAAAATTGGACAGGTACATGCAAAAAAAAAAAATGAAACTAGACCACAAACTTACACCACACAAAAATAAACTCAAAATGGATAAAAGACATAACTGTAAGTCATGAATCCATAAAAATCCTAGAAGAAAACACATGCAGTAAAATCACAGACATCTCATGTAGCAGTATTTTCTCCAATACATCTTTTAGGGCAAGAGAAACAAAGAAAAAATAAACAAATGGGACTACATCAAAATAAAAAGTTTCTGCACAGTAAAAGAAACCATCAACAAAACAAAAAGGGAGCCCACTGTATGGGAGAACACATTCATCAGTGATACATTTGATAAGAGATTAATTTCTAAAATATATAAGAATTCATACAACTCAACACCAGGAGGCAAACAATCCAAGTAAAAGCAGACAAAGGGCCTAAATAGACACTTCTTCAAAGTGGACATACAGATGGCCAAGAGACATTTTAAAAAATGCTCAACATTACTAATCATCAGAGAGTTCAAATTAAAATTCAGTGAGATATCACCTCACACCTGCCAGAATGGCACCATCAATAAATCATCAAACAACAAGGGCTGGTGAGGATGCGGAGAAAAGGGAAAACTAGTACACTGCTGGAGGGAATGCAGACTGGTGAAGCCATTATGGAAAACAATATGGAGTTTTCTCAAAAATTAAAAATGGAACTGCTTTATGACACAGCTATCCCACTTCTGGGAATATATCCTAAGAATCCTGAAACACCAATCAGAAAGAATATATGCACCCCTATGTTCACAGCAGCCTTATTTACAATAGCTAGGATCTGGAAACAGCCCAAGTATCTATCATTAGATGAGTGGATAAAAAAGCTGTGGTATGCCCTAGCTGGTTTGGCTCAGTGGATAGAGCGTTGGCCTTCAGACTGAAGGGTCCTGGGTTCGATTCCAGTCAAGGGCACATGCCCGGGTTGAGAGCTTGATACCCAGTGGGGGGACATGCAGGAGGTAGTCCATCAATGGTTCTCTCTCATCATTGATGTTCCTATCTCTCTCTCCCTTTCCCTCTTCTCTGAAATCAATAAAAATATATATTTTTTTAAAAAGTTGTGGTACATTTACACAATGGAATACTATGCAGCTGTAAAAAGGGGCTCTCTTACCCTTTGAGATAGCATGGATGGATCTGGAGGTTATTATGCTAAGGGAAATAATCCAGTTAGAGAATAACAAGTATCACATGATCTCACTTTTATGTGGAATCTAATAAACAAAATAAACTGACGAACAAAATAGGTCCAGAGACATGGAAGTATGGAACAGACTGACAGATCTCAGAGGTAAGGGGGAGGTGGGGGAAGAAGTTACCCAAAGAAGTTACATACATACTAGAGGCCCGATGCATGAAATTTGTGCAAGGGGCTCCACCCCCGCTGCCGCCACAGCTGCCTTGGCCCCCACTGCTGGGGTGGCCGGGGGCCTCTGTCTCAGCCCCTGCCCACCGTGGCAGCCGCCTCAGCCTTCACAACCCCAGCTCTGTCTGGAAGGTCATCCAGAAGAACATCCGGAAGGACGTCCAGTCTAGCATATTATGCTTTTATTATTATAGCTATGCATAACGCATGGACACAGACAATAGTTCGGTGAAGGCCTGGAGTGCGGCAGGAGCGGGGTGTGGGGAGGCAAATAGGGGAGAAGAGGGGGTGCCTGTAATACTCTCAGCAATAACTATAAATTTTTTAAATGACTCTGAAAAACAAATTTTGAGAATATGCAGCAAAGCTATTCTTCATGGTTGCTTTTATAATTTGTGATTATCAATCATTTTTATTTGTAATCATTTTTTTTAAAGTAGGGAGTTTGTCTTTAAATAAAGAGCAGAGCCCTGGCAGTGCCCTCGGTCCCAGATCTGTCTCTTGCTTCAACAGTGTTTGGACAGAACAGACCCGGGAACGCCCCTTCTTGCAGCCTCCCGCCACTCTCCAGCATCTCATCCAGTCACCACCTTCGGACCCACCTCCGAGACCAGCCAACACACCAGTTTTATTTCTACCTTAACTCCTTATTGCCGAACAACCATGAGCTCCCATATTCGTCAGAATTATTCCACGGAGGTGGAGGCTGCGGTCAACCGCCTGGCCAGCCTGCACCTGCGCGCCCCCAGCACCTACCTCTCTCAGGGCTTCTATTTCCACTGAGAAGCTGACGCTGTGGCTTTGAGGGCGTGGGCCGCTTCCCCGCGAGTTGGCGGAAAAGAGAAAAGAAGCGCGAGGCGCTGAGCGGCTCTTAAAGTTGCAAAACAGTGCGGTCGGTGGCCACGTTCTCTTCCAGGACGCTGAAGCCTCCCAAGGTGAGTGAGGCCATGGAGGCCGCCCTGGACTTGGAGAGGAACCTGGCCAGGCCCTTTTGGAGCTGCAAGCCCTCGGATCTACCCGCACTCGCCCTCATCTCTGGGGCTTCCTGCAGAACCACTTCCCGGTGAGGAGGTGAAACTCATCAAGAAGATGGGCGACACCTGAGTAATGTCCACAGGCTGGCCTGCCCCCAGGCTGGGCTGGGCGAGTATCTCTTCGAAAGGCTCACCCCCAAGCATGACCAGGAGCCTTTGGAGCCCAGAGGCCTTTGAAAGGCCCCTCTGCATCCCCCTGGTGTCCGGCTTTTACCTGAGCCTCTTCCTGAAACTACTAGCCATTCTTTTAGCCACCCTGAAGCTCTCTCCCTGCATTGGACCAAATGAAACAATAAAGCTTTTTGCAGGGGGAAAAAAAAAAAAAAAAGCAGACACCTTAAAAGCATCAAAAGGATCCTTATACAGGATCAATCACAAATGGAATTGTGGGAAATCACGTGGTGACATTACATCTTAAGTTACAAGTCACTTCTTTGTGGGATAATTTTCCATATTGGAATTTTGTTTCACATTTTCTCAGCAGCTCCATTTCATTCCCAGAAGCTAGCTGCCCATAAAGAATCTAGTGGCCCAATCATGCATGCCAGGGACCCAAAACCTGAGAGGCTTCGCTTGGCTAGCCAAGAACCCTTAACTAGAGGTGATCTGGTTTCTTTCTCAGGGCTGGAACAAAACAGTGAAAATATTTCTACTCAAAATACAAGCTGCAATCTGTAAGAAATCTTGTTCCTTTTAATATAAGAACTGAAGCAGAAATATGGAGTGTGACTTTGGGTTGCCTTACACTGGGTTTAAGAAAGAAACTACAGCGTATAGAAAACAAAATCTTAATTGGCACTAGACCGCATAACCAATACTTCATTTACAAACTGGATGTAGTGCTTAGTATAGAACAGAATCAGGATAGAAAAGCAATATAAGGCCAACTTCTTGTCAGACTATCAAAACACTAACCCACCTGAAAGCAGGTAAATACCTTTCCTTAATGTTCATTTAAATATGTGCTGAGGTTTATAGACACAAAAGCGCCATTGTGAACCCAGGATACGACTTTATGTAATCTGATCCCAGGAACTAGCTGACGTTGATAAGGATCCCTATTTGCAAACAAACCAAGCAAAGTTGTTCAAAAGCAGCACCAAAAGAACAGGAAAATTCTTCCTACCGAAACCAGTTGTGACTTTCTGCTCTCTGAGCAGTTGTGCTTCCGTTCCGGTACACAGTCACTCTTCTTCGGTCTTCACATCAACTGTTTCTTAGGATCATTTAGAGTACTTTTGGTGATTTCAGGCCAAAGATGCATAAAAGTGTTGTTGCTTAACTCTGATATTTGGTGAGAGATTTCCTGAATAAATTAAAGGGGCATGAGACATTTCTATATCGGAGATTTTAAAATTATTTTCAAATATGACACCAAAGTACTATATCAAGAAAATACTACTATCAAAGGTCTATCTAGCCCTGGCTGTTATGGCTCAGTTGGTTGAGCACTGTCCCATGCACCCAAAGGTCTCAGGTCAGGGTACATACTCGGATTGTGGGGTCTGGGTGGGGATGTATAGGCGGCAACCAATCGATGTTTCTCTCTCTCTCTCTCTTCAAAGTCAATAAAAAACATACTTTTTAAAAAGTCTGTCTATTCTCATTCTTGCCAGTCATTATAAATTATTCATTTCTGTCATTCCATTGTATAGGAGCATGCATTCAGAATCAAAGTAGCACAGCAATTCTAACAAATGCCAGTCCTCACTAAGAAACCATAGAAGTCCATCCAATAGCAATGGAGGCAACGCTAATAACTCAGCCCTCTAAAATAACCAGTTCTTGCTATCTAGTATAGCTGAAAAAAAGCATCACCCCATGACCCAGCAACTCCATTACTAAGTACTAGTATAAACCCTAAAAAATATATATACAATGAGACATGTACTAGAATGTTCATTGCAACACTATTGGTAGTAGCATAACTGGGAAAACTCTGAAAGCCCACCAGCAGAAAATTAGATGCACAAATTGTGGTGTAATTATAGAATAAAATACTCATAGACATTAAATAAATAGTTACTTCATACTAACTTAGCTCTTGAAAACATAATTTCAGTGGATAAAAGCAAGTTTCAGTCTATTTCACTTAGTATGACACCATTTATATAAATTTTAAAGTCATATAGTCAAAACAGTAAAAATTTAGAAATGAGTTAAGTGTCCATAAAGAAGATATTGGACAAATCAAGACAATATGTTTACACAATAAAAGAGACCATTACTTTTTAAATGATAGTGTAAAGCTCTGTTGATTGACATTGAAAAGGTCAATGATATTTTTCTAAATGAAGAAGCAATATATATGTACTATGCTCTGATTTTTATTTTCAAAAAAAAGTGTGTATGCATAAAATATGTTAACTGTTTCTGGGTGGTAGAATAATTGGTAGGCTTTATTTTCTTCTTATATGTTTCTGAAAATTTTTTTTGCAATTAACAGCATTACTTTTATCATCAGAAAAAATTTACTTCAAAAAAGAAAGAACCAAATCACAATGTGGTGGATTTTATTTCCAGAGATGGCTGCACCCATATATAGCTCATCCCACATGCTTCTTGTACAGTGCGACATTGACGCTGCTCCATGGAGAGGTAGAGCCTCCATTCCCGCCCCTTGTATGTGGGCCAGCCTTTTGGCTTGCTTCTAACGAATAGAACACAGTCAAGTAACTGTATTACTTCCAAGGATAGTTCTTAAAAGATGATACAGATTCTACCTGGTTTGTTCTCTCTCCCCATTCACCCTTGGAACCCAGCCACAATGTCATGAATTAGCCCAGGCCACATAGAGAGGTTTCATGGAGATGTTCTGGCCAACAGCCCAGCTAAGGCCTCAGCTGAGAGCCAACATCAACCACCAGACTGGGGAGTGAACTAGTCTTTAAATGATTCCACCCTCAGCCTTGGAGTCTTCAGGCCGAGACCCCACACACCTCTGTGCCTTGCCCAGGATCTGTGAGCATAATACATGGTTTTGTGCCATTGTATCTTGGGTGTATTTTTGGATAATTTACTCCAAAGTCCTAGAAACTGAAACATACAAACAAGCAACATTACATGTTTTTTAAGGCTATGTATGAATGTGGTAAGGGTAAATGAATTGACAAAAATAATCAGTTCTTGCTATCTAATATAGCTTAGAATGAGCTTACTCCATGACTCCGAAAATTCATTTCTAGGTATAAACCCTGAAAAGTAAATGCACAATGGGATATATGCTAGGACAGGGGTGGGCAACCTTTTTGTGAGTGCGTGCCAAAACCAGCAAAATCTCTGACTCAAAATTCTTCTGTGTGCCAACCCTAATTTTTTGAGAACATGTTATGCCTACTTGATATCTCTTACACCTACTTGATATCTCTTAAGGTGTACGTATGTGAAGAACCTTGAAGAAATAATAAAATTCATTCGAGCGACAAAAACACAGTACATGATGATGAAAAATACATTTATTTTTTAATGTATACATGTACACTGATAGTCCGACAGAAAACTTTATGACTCCGTTTGATATTATCAGTGGGACTTTGCTGCTGCATCACTGATGACAGAGATTTTACATCAGGTTTATATTTCATGACCTTCAGAGATATGCACGAGCTACTACTTTCATCCATCAGGCTACTCCGATTACGAGACTTAACAAAATCCATCACAGAAAACAAAGATTCACAATTGTAAATGGAAGATTATAAGAGAGGGTTTCACGTGCCTGCAAAAGTTACTGGCGTGCCATGTTTGGCACGCGTGCCAGTGGTTGCCCACCCCTGTACTAGGATGTTATTGTAACACTATTTATGGTAGAATAATTAGAAAATACCTAAAAGTTCATCAGCAGGAAATTAGATACATAAATTGTGATGTAATTGTATCATAGACTGCTCATAGAAGTTAAATAAATTGCTGTAAATACTAACTTAGCATGGATTGGATACATACCAAATTCCTTATAATAATTGCTTCAAGGAGGATAGGAAGAGAATGGGACCAGAGAGAGGACTCCAGGGGACTTCAATGGTATGTGGATTTTTTTTAAAGGTCAAAAGGTAAAAAAACAATTTCTTTAATTTAAAATATTTGTTTGAGCCTGCCGGCATGGCTCAGTGGTTGAGCATCGATCTATGAACCAGGAGATCACCATTCGATTCCTGGTCAGGGCACATGCCTGGGTTGTGGACTTGATCCCCAGTGTGAGGCATGCAGAAGGCAGCCAATCAATGATTCTCTCTCACCATTGGTATTTCTATCTCTTTCTCTCCTTTCCTCTCTGAAATCAATAAAAATATATTTAAAAAAAGAAAACCTGATCTTCAAGGGTCTCCCATTTCAGAGATCACCATCCATTCACTTGTGCACCTGAAAACTGGGAGACAACCTGCACCCCTTGGTGTCTGGAAGAGAGGGTGGCTGGCATAGAGTAGGTGTTCAATCAATATTTGATCAAAAAATATTTTTTAAGACTCCTTATTCTTCACCCAGGATATCCAATCCATTACCAAAAAAGTGTTGATTTTATTTCCCAAATATCTCTTCAATCCACCCACTTTTCTCCTCCACTGTTAGAAGTGGAGTCTATTTATTTCTCACCCAGATTATAAAATAGCCTCCTCTTTGGTGTCTACACCTCTGCTCTGGCCACCTTCTACTCAGTTCTAAGCTGCAGGCAGGCCATCTTTCCAAAACAGAGATCTGATCATGTCACCCCAACCCCAACTCCTCATGACCAGGGCTGAGGTGTTAGGCAGAGAGGAAGAAGGAGGAAAGGACTCAACTTTACTCTCCTTCACCTTCCAGATCTCCTGCTGGTACCTCCCACTTGCCAAACCCTCCTGGGAGCCAAAGAGCATGGGAAACCCAGAGGCTGTCCGTACAGGTCAGCCTCCAGGAGCACAGCAGACGGGGTGAAGCCAGGTGAAGAGTGAACTTGAAGTGACAAAGTAAAGTGTTAGTGCTGGGGCTGCCATGACAAAACACCACAGACTGAGTGGCCTAAGCAGTAGACATTAATTTTCTCACAGTTCTGGAGGCTAAATGTCCAAAATCAAGTTATTATCAGGGTTGATTTTTTTTTCCTGAGATCTCTCCCCTTGGCCTGTAAACATCCTCACCTGGTCTTTTCTCTGTGAATGTCTGTGTCCTAATCCCTTCGTATAAGGACACCAGTCATATTGAATTAGGGCCAACCCATCTAACGTTATTTTACCTTGATTACCTCTTTAAAGACCTACCTCCAAATACAATCACATTCTGAGGAACCAACAGTTCGGACTTGAACATAGGAATGGGGGGATGAGGTGCACTACTCAGCCCACAACACCATGCGCTTAGGCTAAAACCCAAACTGTGTCCATGGCTGTGCTGGAGAGCTTTGCTTGGTCCCTTCAAGTTCACCCTTCACCCCGTCTGCTGTGCTCCTGGAGGCTGACCTGTATGGACAGCCTCCGGGTTTCCCATGCTCTTTGGCTTCCAGGAGGGTTTGGCAAGTGGGAGGGACCAGCAGGAGATCTGGAAGGTGGACGGAGAGTAAAGTTGAGTCCTTTTCTCCTTCTTCCTCTCTGCCTAGCACCTCAGGTTGACTGTGTCCCTCTCCTGAAGCCACATTGCCCATCAGGCAGCCCTCTCCACACGGGGCCAGACTGGATTCCAATAACTGCTCCTCCAAGTTTGCTAGTTAAGGGCTCCCTGCTGGTTCCAGCCCCCTCTTAGCCTTTACTAAACTCTGCCCACAGCTTTGTAAATAGGCTCTTCACTCAACTGTCCTGGAATTGCCCAATTGAATGTGTTATCTGCTTCCTGCCATCAGATCGAAAAGGCCTCTATGGTCTGGTCCTTGCAAAACTCTCCACCTTCATCTCACACTTCTTTTTTCTTCTTCTTTTTAATATATTTTATTGATTTTTTTACAGGGAGGAAGGGAGAGGGATAGAGAGTTAGAAACATTGATGATAGAGAAACATCGATCAGCTGCCTCCTGCACACCCACCACTGGGGATGTGCCCGCAATCAAGGTACATGCCCTTGACTGGAATCGAACCTGGGACCCTTCAGTCCACAAGCCAATGCTCTATCCACTGAGCCAAACCAGTCAGGGCTTCATCTCACGATTCTGTCATCACTCTCCACTACAATCACTCTAGCCTTCTTTCAGTTCTTCAGATGGGTCTGCCGATCTGAAATATTAACAAGCATACATTCCTATTACTTTAGAACTATATAAAATTACATAAAGATGCATGTACCATTTTGTCTTAGGTCCCCAGAGAAACGGGTGCTGAGAAGAGATTCATGTGCAAGTTTATTGGGGAATGTCCTGGGGATCAACACCCGTGAAGGGGTGAGGGAGGCAGGGCTGGGCAGCAGAAGCAGCTGGGCTGTGATGCATTGGAACCAGGCCCCTCACATGGTTCCATGGAGCTGGAGCAGGATGGCCCTTCAGAGCTGACCTGGATTGAGGCAAGCAGGCTGGGTCCTTGGACCTCCACATCAACAGTCACCAGAAGTGAGCTGGCCCTGGGAGATGCCATAACCAAGGTGGTCCTGGAAAGTGAATCTGTTGTGAGCTATCCGCAGTGAACACCCCAGGAAGTGGGGAAATGAGTCCCTGGGTCCTGAAGGGAGGATCTAGGTAGCATCCACCATCCACCAAGAAATCCTACTTCTAGGAAGTTCTAAAAAGGACATATGGATAAAAGTAAAGAGCTAGGTACAACTGTGCTTATAAAATATTATTTATTTATAATGGGTAGAACATTAGGTACCATCTAAATATCTAATAATAGGAAACATTAAAGTCTGTAACACGTTGTACCTATTTAAAAACCATGTTGCAGAAAGGAATAATCACATGAGATATTATTAAATTAAAAAGCAGGTTATAAAACAACTTTGTTGAAATGTATATGTTTGTATGCCCAAGAATGCATATAAATGCATGGGGGGGGGGGGATGATGAAGAATATACATCAAAATGTAAATTGTCATTGCTAGGTGTTAGGATTATAGGTGGCTTGCCATTTCTTTTTAGTACTTCTTCCCCCACCCCCCCGCCCCACAGCTCCCACATTTTTAGCAATGAACATATATAGCTTACCTAATCAGAAACAATGAATTCAGGGATTCATTAATTAAAAAGTATCATGGTTGTGATGGCACAGAACAGTAATTTTCAATTGTTTTGCCTTGAAATTTTTTGCTTAATTAAAATTTACATGTAAACCTCCAATGTGAAACAGATCCCCATGGCAGTGCTCTACTTGGATGGGGTGTAACAGGAAAGGGTGTGGGGCACAGTCTGCTCAGGCCTCTCCTTCACTGTCTCCCCCACCCTCACATGCCCTTGTTGGGTCCCTTCACAGCCTGTTTGAAAACCATAGACCTCTGTGAACTGCATCACCGATTTGTTTGACACCTCAGTGTGGACATGCCATGGTTGCTATTCAGCCCTGAGGGGGTTCTTTATTTTAATGACATGATGTCAACTTCTGCATGTTTAAGTGTAAAACTTGTTCTTAAACAGTAACTGGAGAAGCCAAAGTCAGAGGAGATAACTGCAGACTCTCAGAGAGGAGAGGATAGTGCAGTGGCAGAAAGCAAGGAATCACATGACATGAGCTCATATATCAGTCTACCAAGGGGTGACCTTGGGCAAGCTACCAAACACCTTTCTGTTTTGGTTTCCTCATCTGTACAAAGGTGATGATGATGCAGGAGAACTGACCACATAGGGATGTTTCAAGTATTAAATGAGTAAATATATGTAAAAGTATTTAGAATAGTGACTATACATGCTATTTGCCATTATTGCCGGCTCAATCCATATCAAAAAACTCAGTTACAAAAAAAAATACTCATGGAGGATGTTGTCCATATATCCCTCTAAATATTCAGATTTTTTTTCCTGTAAGTATTTAATTTCAGAGCTGCATATTTGGTTAGCATTATTTTAGCTGCTAGCAAAATTACTTCTGCTAAATTATGCTTTGCTATGTCTTGATGAAATAACAAATAGACATAAGGAGTTTGCTGTTGCACTTATTGCAGGGATAGTGCCAATGGCAATGGCATTGACCCAATTCACCTCGAAGCCCCTTCCTTAGGACCCATAAAGAAAATTTATCCTCAGAACTCAATACTTCAGGTTTAGTCATGTGTTTTAAATGCACGGGCAATTTAGCTTCTGTTTCTAATCATGGCCCCTTCCTTTAGCCATAGCAGCTACTCAGGGCCCCATGACAGGCATTCTTGAATTTTCTCCATAAACTCATGGGTTTTTTTCCACCCTTATTTATACTCTACCTCAAATTCATATTTCTCTAAGCTGACTCAAAATCTCGTTTTTTTTACTAGAATGAGACAGAACAAATAAGCAAGTAATAAGTAAATGCAAAACCAAATGCATACTGATGAACGTAGGTATGAAGAGGCTACAAAGGGAGACAGTTTGCTGGTTGTATTCATACCCTAGTCTCTACCAGGGTTGTGTCTCTGGTTGTATTTCACAAGCCCCGTCAAACAGTTCACGGTTGTTGCAATCTCAATCAAGATGGACAGCAACTACCAATTAGACTGCCCTCACCTATCAGTAAGAGAAACCCTTTCCAAGTCTTCATAAAATGCAGTAGGGTGCAAAATGACAACCAAATAGAAGAACAAATAAATACGATGAACGCCCAGTACCTTGATAATAACAATGAGATTGCATTAATTTTTGTAAGCTCAGCATGGACTACTGAGCCCAATTTTTCATGAATGGGAGAGCAAGCTCACCAAAACTCACAGGGGAAAAAATGTAACATTCTGAATCACGATTTTTAAAAATGTGGATAGAATCTTAGTATTAAAACAGGAAAGTATCTCCAACAAGTCCAACCCTCTCAAAGCCCAGAGACACAGGAGGCATGCAGAAAGTTTTCAGACCCAGACTGGGGCCTGGATCTGCTGATGACAGCGTCTCAGGCACCGGACCCAGCCAACTCTGGCATGAATTCCTGTGCTCTTTTTGAATTGGGTAGAAATTCAAACAAAGGACTAGAGGAAAGTGACCTTACTTGTCTCTAATAACAGCCCTGATGTGAGCATACTTGCCAGGCACAAGGATTTGGAGACAAGGGCCAGGACTTTGTCTTCTTCTGCAGCCCCTGCCAGCCGGTTGGTCTCAGAGAGCAGAGTTGTGCAAACCCGCTTTCGGGCCTGTGCTTCTCAACTTGGCTGTACTTTAGAATCCGGGGAGCTTTTAAAAACTACTGATGAGTGAGGTCCACTTGACCAATTCAATCAGAATTTCTAGGTAGGTAGAGGTGACTCCTTCTAGCCCACCCCCAGACATCGCTATTATTAAGAAGCTTCCCAAGTGATTCTAATACGCAGTCAGCATTGAGACATTGAGAACCATTGCTGTGGGTAGATAAGCAGGCTGCCTATCTAATGGAAACTGAGCAGCCTGAGAGACCAGCCTGTTTAGAAATAGTCCTAACCACCTTCTCATGGGTCCCACCATGACCTAATATAGTATCAAAGGTCTGCCCTCTACCTCCCCTAGTCATTCTGGTGACTGCTGGCTCTTCTACTTACTCAGCATTAATTGAGCACGTACTCTCAGTCATCCATTCAGAATTTAGAAATTCCTGACTCAAAGAGATCATACACAGGTCCACACAATGTTCATATATTAATAGAAAAGAATGCTGGTCAATGTTTATCAAGTACTAGCAATGTACCAGACTTTGTTCTAAAACTTTGTGTATTAGTCATTTAATTCTCCTAATAACCTTACGAGATAGGTACCATTACTATCAAGTCCATTTACAGACAAGACTCCTGGGCCACAGAGAATTTATATAATTGCCTAAGCTCCTTTAGCGAGTCATAGTTGGGCCAAGAGTCCAGCTGAGGCAGCCTGGCTCTAGTATCCAGCCTTTAATCGTTCCACTGAGTTGGATGAGTGGGTGCACTCAAAGCCATGGAGGCATGACAAGATAGTGTGGATTCAGAGAACGATGAGCAATCCAACATGGCTGAAAATGGGGCTGGAAAGTTGGTTTGGAGCCAGATTGTGAAGAGCCTTACAGAGCGTGAATGGGGATTTCTCTTTTATTTTCCATAGGCAAAGGGTAGCCAGTCAAACTTTTTGAAAACAGATTTTTAAATATGTTTTTGGTTTATTTTTAGAGAGAGAAAGGGAGAGGGAGAAAAAGAGAAAAGCATCCATGGGCTGCTCCTTCCCTTCTCCCCTCACTGCACACACCTCGACCCACAACCTGGGCATGTGCCCTGACGGGGAATAAACCAGCGACCTTTTGGTGCACAGGACCACGCTTAACCAACTAAGCCACACTGGCCAAGGCGCCAGCCAAACTTTTAAAGTAAGGAACAGCCCTAGCTGGTTTGGCTCAGCGGATAGACTATCTACCCAAGGACTAAAGGGTTCAATTCCAGTCAAGGACACATACCTCCATTGCAGGCTCCATCCCCAGCCCCGACCAGTGGTCCTGTGGGAGGCAACCAATCAACGTGTCTCTCTCACATCAGATGTTTCTCTCTGTCTCTCCCCCTCCCTTCCACTCTCCCTAAAAAAGTCAATGGAAAAAATATTCTCAGGTGAGGATTAACAAAGAAAAAGTAAATTAAAATCAAGTGAGGGACAAATAATCAGATCTACATTTTAGAAAATAACCTTGGGGTGGGGAGACGAAGGGCAGAAAAACAGAGCTTGGCCAGTTGAAGTGAGTCGGTGGAAGGCCTGGGGAGGGGAAGGGAAGACGGATGCCTAGACAATTCTGACTTACAATTGACAGGATTTTGCGGCTGATTAGAGATGGGGAGAGGAGAGGAAGGCTGCTCCCAGGTTTGTAATGAGAGAGACTTGGCAAGTCGGTGCTCTGAATAGAGAAGCAGGTAATGTGGAGGGAAGGTAATGAGCTCAGTTTTAGACATGTTAGGTTTCCCCGAACCTTAGCATCTGCCAGGTGCTGAGAAGCATGACAGTTAAACTAAGTCAGACCCTTTGGGCTCACAGAGATAATTCTTTGCAAAATCATAAATATGGAAACTTCCTGTTGTCTTACAAATGCATAGGTTTGTGTGTGTGTTTTTTACATTTAGGTGTAATTTGAAGAGAAACTGAGAAGCAAACTGTGATGGTGATTTGCTTGTTTCAAAAAGTGCCATCCTTCCAAAATTAGAAAAAAAAATACTCTCTTTATACTAAGGAAGGAATGCAAAAATAATCAAGCCAACCCCAAATGAGGTCTATGAGAAATGAAAAACTCATACTTTTTAGATACCTAAATATTTGAGTTCTATTTTAAGGTCAGTGGTGGCATTGGGTTTGTGGGTTTAGAATATGTTTAGTTCTAAATAGATTTTTCTCATCTTAACTTTATGGCTTAGTGCTTCAACTATCTGCTCATCTATAAACTGTTTGCTTTTATCTACTAAAGCTAAACTTAGTTCAAGGGACAGTCACACAGTAGCTACTCATTACTGAATTTAGCCCTAAATTATATGTCTAGTGTTTAGGTGTGAATATTTAAAATATAAGTCCAAAATAGAATTTTAAGCATTTTTCTGATAAATAAAACAGCCCAGGTTTGTTTAAAATCATGTTCAAAAAAAATAGTTGAAAAAGTAATTCTGTTTCTTCCTCCATGAGCATTGATGATTACTTTTTAAAAGATAGACCCAAATTTTCTTATTGCTTTTCTATAAATGTATAGTAGATCAATGGTTGCTGTGATGGTCTGTTTTAGAATTTCAGAGCAAAGCCCTGCCAGCCACAGTAGACAGCAACTCTTCTTTGAGAAACAGGCTTTGGCTTGTTACCGAGCGTTAGTAAAGACTAAATGCTTAACCACAGACCACCCTGCACCCTGAATGCCCAACATAAACTGGGTGTGGTCTAACCCACCAATCCATAAAGCTGGGTGTACACAGCAGTACTCCATTGTCAAATGAAAGTGGCATTTATGATACTGGCTCGAGCACGTCCTGAAGATACCAGTAAGTTACATGAGGAAGTAACCCAAATGACCATGATTCCTATTCCTGTCATATTACTTTCTCTTTCCCAGCCTGCACCTATGGCCACATGGGCAATTCCCTAAGATCAGTTGATGAGAAAAGATAACTTGGATCTGGTTTACAAAATGTTCTGTACAGCCCTAGCCAGTTTTCTCAGTGGTTAGAGTGTCAGCCTGCAAATTGAAAGGTCCCAGGTTCGACTCCGGTCGGGGGCACATGTCCGGGTTGTGGGCTTGATCCCCAGTGGGGGACTTGCAGGAGGCAGCTAATCAATGATTCTCTCTCATCATTGATATTTCTATCTCTCTCTCCCTTTTCCTTCCTCTCTGAAATCAATAAAAATATATTTTAAAAAAAAAGATTCTGTACAGAATGCAGGTACCACCCCAATGGGGACAGCCACAGCTCTACAACTCACTCTGAGACATCCCTGAAGGGCAGTAGTGAAGGAAAAGACTCCCAGTGAGCAGAACTATAAGCAGTGAACCTGGTTGCTCATTTTCTTGGAAGGAAAAGTGGCCAGAGGTATGAGTCTGTCCAACTCGTGGGCTGTGGCCAATTTTGGCTGGAGGGACTTGGAAGAAGCATAATTGGAAAATTGGTGATGAGGAGGCTGGGGAAGAAGTATATGGATAAACTTCCACATAGGAGGTTTATAGGAAAAGAATGTGATAGTATTTGTGTCTCCCATGTGAATGTTCACCAAAAGGTGACCTTAGTGGAGGTGACCTTAGTGGAGGATTTAAATAATCAAGTGGGTAAGATAGCCCATTCTGCAGATGCCAGTCCCCTTTCCCTGGCCATCACTGTCATCAACCAATAGGCTCACAAATGAATGGCAGGGGTGGTGGGGATGGAGGTTATGCAGGGGCCCAGCAACATGGACTTGTAGTAGGGCTGACCTGGCCATAGCCACTGCTAGGCACCCAATCTGTTGCAGCAGGGACCAACACTGAGTTCCCCATGACACCATACCATGGGGTCAGCAGCCAGGTGACTGTTGATTACATTGGACCACATACACCATGGGAGGGACAGCATTTTATTATTAGAATAGACACTTATTCTGGATATGGATTTGCCTTCCCTGTATGCAGTGCTTCTGCCAAATTATCATCCATGAACTTAAATACCTTACCCACCATCTCAATGACCCACACAACATTCTGATCAAGGATGATATGTGGCAGTGGGCCTGTGTCCATGGAACTCACTGGTCCTACCGTGTTCCTCACCAGCCTGAGGCACCTAGCTTGATGTAACAGTGGCCTTTTGAGATCCAGCAAGACGGCAATACCCTGAAGAGATAAAGCACTGAACTCCAAGAGGCTACATGTGCTCTAAATATGGTGCTGGTTCTCCCATTGCCAGGATTCACAAGTCCAGGAATCAAGGAATAAAGATGATAGTGGCACCATTACCCCCAATAAGTGATCCACTAGCAAACATTTTACTTTCTATCCCTGAGACCTTATATTCTGCTGGTCTAGAGATCTCAGTTCCAAAGGGAGTATTGCTTCTACCGGGAGGCACAGCAATAATCCCATTAAACTGAGGTAGAGACCGACCCAACCACTTGGAGCTCAAGCCTCTGAATCAACAAAGTAAGGGGAGTTACTATGCTGACTGGAGTGATGGACTACCAAGGGGAAACTGGGCTGCTACTACACAATGGAGGTTAAGGAAGAGGATGTTTGGAATACATATCTGTTAGGGAGTCTCCTAGTACCATGCCCTATGATTTCAATAAAAAACTACAATGAGTTGCTCTTTCAGCCATTTTTTATTTACAGTTTGTGCTCAATGCAAATCAATTCCATAAAATGAGAAGTCACTATGAATCAAAGCATAAATACACAAACACAATATACAATCCAAAATAGATATACAGCATTCAGGTATGAAACAAAAGGGAATGTTCATTCACACACACACAGTAGCTTAAGATCTGCTGTATGATGTTCCTGGGTAAGTTTCTAAAGATGGAAAATAATGACTTTTGGTTATCAAGACTACTGTTGCCATGTTAAATACTGGAACATCTAAGCATCAGTGTGTGACCATGCGAACAAAAGACTTTAGGGCGTGTCTATTTTTAAAAAGGTTCTGAGCATTGAGGCAATTGTGAAAAGATTTACTTTCCAAAATTAAGCCTACACATTAGAGGCTTTGGATCAGGTTCTAACTATCTAAAAATATTGACCAACAACAGAAAGTGTTCCCAATGTGGTTATTCTGATTCGTTTTTTTAAAAAAAGTATGTACAGGAAGAGTATAAAAGTTTTTCTGAATTTAATGTAAGCTTCCAGTCTTCACTTCCCAAACACCTAATTTACAGTTTTGGCTCTTTCATATATTTGCCTTTTCAATTTTAAGGTTTGCCAATTTTACCTTCAAGACCAATCATTTTTAAAATTATAAAAACGTATTCAACATATGCAGAAATAAAAAGCATTTTGAAATTAGTTGAGGTCAGTGTACTACTACTCTTCAGAATTAGATTAGCTAAATGAATTTGGCGCTCTTATTGAATATCAGCAAAATTTACCCATTATGCTTGGATTTGGAGTAGGTTCCAATCCATCATTATCCTGGCACATATAAATTACCACACAAAAAGTCAAATGCTATGTCAAACCCAGAGGCTCAGAGGAAAGAGTCCAGCTCCCAAGAGAACAGTGATAGCTTAACAATGTAAAATTTTATTTTGAGTTATATGGACATTAAATTAGAACTGTAAAACAATACATTGGGGGTTACAGAAACACTTGGAAGTTCCTTCTAGTATGCACATAAATAGAACCGTATCTTTTTGCATTACCTAACTGTTTTATGGCCATATAACTTTAATGAACCAAATGAAAACTGACTGTTCCAAATGCCATCCTTTATCTCTAGATAAAATCTACTGATTTTCAAGGTAGAATTGTATGCGTCCATACTTCTTAAGCCACATTTAAGGAAGTCACCTCTGAACTAATTTTGGATGTGTCTCTTCATCTTGTACGTGAAAAGTCCAGCAGACTTAATATTGGCATTCATCATCTAGTCAAACCCTGACCATGCTCTTCAAGCCAATCAAATTTGAGATCCTCAACATTTTCTGTGTCAATAAAATTAGGTGTGAATTAGCAGATTCAATGAAGACCTGTTTCTTCCTTGTCACACTGGATATCTAGATGCCATTTGGATTGGGTTTAGAAGATGGAGAAGTACGGACGTTTCTTGCCCGAGTCTTTTAACAGTAGAGATGTAGAAGAGCCAACGAGATCACGAAGACACTGGCTGTTGACTGCAGAGCACCGCCACTTGCCCTGGTCGTGGCATTTGCTGGACTCTGGGTCGTCGAAGTATTGTGGGAGGGGTTACTTACAGGTGTTACAGGAGTTGTTTGATTTGAATAAATCTAAAAAATATCAAAAGTTACATTGATAAATTTCCACTTGTGCGAGTTGCCTCCACATACACTTAATATGCAATTAAGATTGATAAGACAGGTTGCTCTTGGCCCATTATTCCCTTACCCACATCATTTAATTCTGAATTCTTCCTTAGTACCACCAAGATAATTCTCCCTAGTTTCAAAACAAACTACCAAGAGATGCCAAATGTCTGCAACAACCAAAAATCAAACAAAAATGTTCTTCAATAACTATAACTCCCAAGAGTATTTTATTTTTAATTCTTTGTCAATTAATATAGAAGTTTCTGTGACTATAATGATTTACTGGCATTGCAAAAGAGGTTTCCTTTCTTTTCCCAGAAAGGGGGAAGTTTTAAAGTGCACAAATAATTTGGATTTATATTATAGTATTGGGACTTATGGTACTAGAATAGAGTCACTTTGTATACTGGATTGGCTAGATAACATTCCTATTTAATACCCCCTTGGTTTTAACTTAAATGGACATAGAGTATCTGCTCCCTTGAAATCTTTTTTTTTTATTTTTTTTTTTATCTTTTTTTTTGTGATTGGAGAGAAGAAGGGAAACATTGGTTGCCTCCTATGTGCCCTAACTGGGGATCGAACCCATAACCTTCTGGTGTACCAACCAACCCAATCACACCAACCAGGGCAGAAATCTTAAAATTATATATTAAAATGGCCACGGTATTGGTTTTAAATGTAAATATATAATGAGCCCTTTCCTTAAGGCAAAATGATTTCACCCAAAAAACACCAACAGGGTTTGGTGTTAGTTTTCAGCAGCAGCCTCCTGCCTGGTCACCAAGCCCAATGCTGTGGCCAAGAACTAAGGTTCCCCAGCGTCCCGGCGCCTAAGTGGCATCATTCACCACACTGATTTTTCAAGTCACAAAATGCACAGTCCAGTGGGGCACGTGATAATCTCTCCTTTATCCCGGAACAAAGGCAGATGGGAGATTTCAGCTCTCCCTGCAAGGGAGGGTTTACAAGGGCTTCTAATTACAGGCAGGATGGAGGATGTGGCACCAAGCAGGTCTGGTCCACATGTACATTGGCTGCCTGTTAATCCAAAAATAAAACCAGTCTACAGCAGCACCAGCCCCTTTTGTTGTAAAACACATAAGGTCATTAAGCAAATATTGACCCAAGTGATGTACAAATCCTATACAAAATAGACTAATTAAAAAAAATCCTGATCAAGTCAAATACATTTACTGGGCACCTACTGTGTGCAAGATTCACTTGCCCTACCCGGAAATAGCACTCCCACTAAGAGAAAAGAATTAATAATATGGAAAATTACTTAAAACAGGGCACTGTGCTTGGGGGCAAGACCTGGCTTGGGATCCCTGAAGGTAATCTACTTTCATTCATACAAAGTATTTTGGTGCAGCAGGTGACTTCTTAAATAGAGCCCAGTACATCAATAGGAGAATCTAAGTAAGGACCCTCTGCAGCACCAAAAAAACCCACAAAACAACAAAAACCACAAAACAAACTGTAATGTTAAGTTGACATTAAACAAAAGATTTCCTACCAAACTAGATTGATGCTCTCATCTAGAACCTTCTTTGTAAAATGGGGGCGGGGGGGGTCTCTTTGGAAAGGACAAGGGGCTGGGAGAGACCAGTGGTTTCTTGCAGCCGCGCCCCTCCCCCCACCGAGGAATCGTGAAAGCCTCGGAGCGCAGCCGACCCGTAAGACAACAATAGGGTACAGTTACCCGCCCGCGGAGGGCCAGGCGAGGAGCGCTCCAGTCGCAGGCTGCGCTGCCCGGTGAGCCGCGAAACTGGCCGTCTGGGGGCCAAGGACCCGGGGCACCCAAGTTTCTGGCTAAGCTCAGGAGACACTCCTCACAAAGCCCCAACTGAAGGCGGTGGAGAGCCAGCCCTGCCCTCCAAGCCCGACCTGCTGGAGAGAAATGCGCCTTCGCGCCACCCTCCCCCAACCCCACACCTCCCACTCGGGTGTCCCAGGCTCAGACCCCGGCCGGCCTCGAGGCCGTCGCGCACCTCCCGCCCCACCCCCCCGGTCCTTCCCCAGGGCAGTGTAATTCCTAGTTACTGCGCTTGGAGCGAGGTCCGATCCCGGGATAGAGGATTTGGGGGAACAAAGCCTGGTGGGGACTTGGGACAAACCCGCCGCCTGCCCAGAGCTCGCCCATCTACGCTAACGCGCGGCTTCGAGGTGCGAAGAGATGGACATGTAAGGTCGCACCTGGGAGAAGGGCAGGGTCAGGAGAGGGTCCCCGCCCAGGCTTCAGTCCCGAACCACGCGGGACGGGGGTAGGTTAATAGGGCCAGATAGTCGGGGCTTCCTGGGGATCCCCAAACTAGCTGAATGGAAAATGGTCGAGAGCGGCGCCCTCCGAAGGGGATCGTCCCCTCTCTTTGTGTGGTGCGCTAGGGGCGCGAACACTCCTGGAGGGAAGCGGAGCGCTCGGGGGATCCAGGGACGACCTCCCCAAAGAGTCTGAGGTCTCCGGGCCCTCAGGGCGTGGGGAGCGCATTCTCTTCCCCGCCAGCGCCTCGGACCCCTGGGTGACAGCGGGTGCTGGACACAGGCTGCCTAGAGGAAGGAGCGACGTGAAACCTGGGTGGGGCAGGGTCTTCCCAGCCCACGCGCGGACCCGCATTGTTCTCGGGGACGCGACAGCCCGCGAGGAACTGGAAAGTGGGCTCCACACTGCCCTCCCCCTGGTCAGATTATGTTAGATCCCCTCTCTGAGTCGCAGTCGGCGGCCCCAGGTAGGGCGATGGGCCAGAGCCTGGGAGCATCCCCAGCCCCTCGGGCGCAGCCCCCGCGCCCCGGGAACTCACCTGCGTGGGTAGGAGCAGCGCCAGAAGCAGCAGCCCCAGTCCGAGCCTGGCTACCATGGCTCTGCCCATGTCCGCTCCGTCGGTGCGCCGCGAGTTTCGCTGGATACAGAGTAAGGGGAGAACCGCAGGCTCGGGCGGGCGCAGGCAAAGTGGGGAGCACGGCCCGCAAGCGGGACTTTATATACCGGGACGGCTACAATAGCCGTGACGTGGCGCCGCCCGCCCACCCACCCGCGCTCCCCTCCTCCGCCGCCACCGCCTCCCGCGCGCGCGCCCGGTCGTCGTCCCACCCGCCCCGGCCCGCCCCGCCCCGCCGGGCTCCCCTGCGCCCCAGCCCTCGGTAGCCGTCCGGCCGCCGCCCGCCCGCCCGGACACCCGCGGATGGCCCGGCCCGGCAGGTGGGCGACCCGGCGCCGCCTGCTCCTGGAAGGGCGCTTTGTGTTTCCCCGAGTGCGCGGCGTGCAGGCTGGCACAGGCGCCCGGCGGCTCCCACACCGGACCCGGCGCCAACTCGCTAACCACGCGCGCCGCTCCCCGGGCCCGGCCCAAGTTTCCTTTGTTCCCCTGACCAGCCATCTTAGCCCCCAAAGAAAAGTCTGCGCCTCCCGCGCGGCGGGCAGCGTCCAGTTCCCGCTCGGACTGCGGCGCGGGCGGAGGGGAGCTCCCTCGGCTTGGGTTTTCTCCGATCCTCGCCGCAGAGGAAGGGGGGCTGTGCGGGCTTGGTGGGTACCCCGAGCCTGGCGACGGGAACGGGGCGCCGCCACGCGCGTGCCCTCCCTGGGCTGATCCGCGGGGCTCGCCGGCGGCGCCCAGGCGCAGAGAAATGTGTGTGCTCAGCCCCCGCGTGTCGCGCCCGCCGCTGGCCCAACTCGCCGGCTTTGTTTTTGAGCGCCTCACTTTCGCCAGCCCCGCCTGCGCGCGGGGACCTCCCGGGTCCGCATCTCCCTGCGAGTCGGGGAACCGCCCGCTGCCGAGACCCGGCAGGCTGCTGGGTTCTGGTCCCTGGCCCCTCTCCCTGCTGCGACCTGCGGACGGGGGCGAGGAGGCCACGGCCCGCTCGGAGGGGTGGCCCGGTCCCCACGCGGCTTCGCTCCCAGGTGCCACCCAAAGAGCAGGAACCTCTCAGCTGCCCCCACTGGAATTCGCCGCTCCTCCGGAACTCCTGGGGACACACTCCTCTGGTCTCCGTTGCAATGCACTTGTTCGTCTTTCCTTTAATGAGCAAAAGCTTTCGGAAGAAGGCATTTACTTTTCCATGGCTGCCATTAGGCAGTTTAATGAACTGGAACAAATATTTCCAATTGTGAACATTCCCGAACATACATCCAAAGTAGAAATAATTTTACTGGTAGAATATTTTTGGTGTAATTTTTAATTGCCGGACATAATCCTTTTATTTTAGGTTTGCCCTAGTGTTTTGCCATCTTGAAAGCAAACAACAGAGACCGAACCTAATAAGATTGTTGTAAATTTGTTTAAATTTCACTTTTGCAGAACAGCCTTGTATATATACCTATCTATATATGTAGTTAGATATATATTCCCTCTTTATCTATCTATCTATGCACACATACATACAGAGTGACAATGTAATTAATCCCCAGTAGTTGGTCTGTGACTGAATTCACCTGTGTCCTAATGGTCAGCCACTTGAACGCAGTAACTTTCCACGTTAGTGTGTGCTTGGGAAAGCAGGAATGTCTGTCGTGCATGTAATCACACTGTATAGAAATAACCTGTTTGTGTTCAGCTTCTCTGCTCCTCTTCCAGGGCATGAAGGGACTGTGTTTCCATCCCTACTTCCAAGGCAGAGCCCATAGTAGATTCTTCAGAAGCTGCTTATAAGATCGATCCATTCATGTTGTCCTATATCTTTTTGTTCTGTTCCTCCTCCACCACCTCCTCTCCTCCTCTGTCTGCCTCCTTCTCCTTCCTTATTAGTTTAAGGAGATGGACTAGTAGAGTGGTAAAGACTACAGATCCTAGAGACAGGCTGCCAGGGTCCAAATCCTGGTTGTGTACTTTCACTTGAGGCAAAAGGCCTCAGTTTTTTCATCTGTAAAATGGAGATAATAGAACCATTAGGGTTATTGTACATAAAGTGTTAGAACAGTGCCTGCCTCATACTAGGAGCTGTCAAGTATTTGCTCCAGCAACTTAAAGTCCCAGGAACCAGCTGTATGATTCATGAAAGAAATATCAAGCACAAAAGAGTACCCAGGATTGGTAAGACCCTTGGGATCTATGCTTTGTGAGCCACCTCTTCACCACCAGCTAATGAGACTGTAAAATTTACAAAGCAAAGTCCTTCACTTCAGCCTAGCAGCACCCCCCCCCCACATACACACACACACAAACACACACACACACACACACACACACACACACACCTCCCCACCCCACCCCTACTCCCTCATCCAAAAAGGCTGTTGTCCAGGGTTTGGCAATTCTGTACCCTGAAGGCTTAGCCCTAGTAGTGGAATCCACCCCATTCTATTTCCTATATGTCAAGAAACTCAGCAAATCTGCCTAAAACTTTCCCTTGAAGTTCTTTTTGTTTATAATTCTTTCTGTTCATTCTCCTCTTCTGTTAGTTTGCCATAGTTATTTGTTTGCTTTGCCCTTTGCCAACAATAGCATTGAATAGCAAAATGGATATGAAATATAACATTAATCCAATAATAGATATTCCTTTTGTGCTTTACAGCAGGAATGGTGGCTGGGATAATCGAATATTTTATTTAAATTCTATTCTACAATATGGTGCTATTCTTATTTATGTTCATAATACTCTTTCCCCTTATTCTATGCCATCCTAGATTTGGCTGGCATTTAATGTTTTAATTTACTCTGCTTTTTTAGCTAAGCTTTGCTCTGCATTGAAAAACTCCAGCCAACTCCAATCTTGAGATGCAGTGAAGGTAAAGTGAATTAGCGTTTCTGACTGAACTCTAGGTCCTAAGTCCCAGGGCTGGAGCATGAGTTGCAATCTGACGCTCTGTGGGGATGTGCTGCCCCCTGCTGGCTATAGGGGCCCATCAGCTCTCACTGTTAAAAAATGAAGTCCTTTGTGCTGACTGTATTTGAAGCCTTATTCTAGTACAGCTAATAAACCACAATAAGCTTCTTTGAGAATAGTTCCTTTATTTCCTCTCAGAGTCTCCCAAATAAATTCTCTCCGATTTTAAGCTTTATCCAAGTGAGAAAACAAATGTAAAGTGCGGGAACTGTGACTATTTTCAGATGCAATTGAGTAGTAGAATGCCTACCTGTAAATATCCTAGGGACTTTCTGCTCAGGGAAATGAAAGAAGAAGAAGTAACTCTTAATCCCTTCGGCCAGAATTTTAAAATGGCATCTCCATTGTGTCAGCCAGGATGTGAGAAAGCAGGCCCTCTCCTCCAGGCTGAAGGGATTATGGAAAGAATTTGACATCTATCAATACATTAGACCTAGCATTTCTAATTTTAGGAATTTAGCCTACAGACATATTACAGAAAGCAAAAGAATATATATCTAAGGGTTTGTCGCAGCGCTGTTTTACTAACAGTCAAGGATTGGAAATCACCAAATTAGTCAAAGGTAGAGGCCCAGTTAAAGAAATTTCATGAAATATTTTAAATCGTTAAAAAGAGCAAAAGACCATGCCCTACCCACCGGGTGGCTCAGTTGGAGCATCCTCCAGCACACCAAAAGGTTTTGGGTTTGATTCCCGGTCAGGGCACATACCTTGGTTTCTGTTTGATTCCAGGTGGGGGTGGGAAGGGGAAGCAACAGATTCTCACATTGATGTTCTTCACATTGATGTTTCTCTCTCTCTCCCTTACTCTGTCTAAAGTCAAACATATCCTTGAGTGAGGCTAAGAAAGAGAGAAAAAAGAGCATAATATATATGTACTACAAAGAAAAATCCCCAAGATAAATTCTGAAGGAAGGAAGGGAGGGAGGGAGGGAGGGAGGGAGGGAGGAAGGAAGGAAGGAAGGAAGGAAGGAAGGAAGGAAGGAAGGAAGGAAGGAAGGAAGGGAGGGAGGGAGGGAAAGAGGGAGGGAGGGAGGGAGGGAGGGAGGGAGGGAGGGAGGGAGGGAGGGAAAGAGGGAGGGAGGGAGGGACAGTATATACAGATATACAGTATGGTATTCCCTGTAGTTAAAAACAACCTAGACATAAAAATAATATTTCCAAAGGGATCCATAAGAAATTGATAGTAGTGCTTGCCATTGAGGAGGGGAATTGGCTGGCCAAGGCACCCAAGTAAGACCCACTTTTTATTGCATACTGGTTTGTACTTTTTGAATTTTGTACCATTGTTTATTCACAAATAGTTAGACAAAATCATTTAGATTCATAAATCAGGGCATTCTGTGGCCTTCCTTCCCTGACTCCCACAACGCAAGTGTGAGGAAAGCCAACTTTTTCCAGCCCCGAGGGCCTCAAAATCGCCCTCCCCTCCTCAGGAGCCCCCCCCCCCCCCCCCCCCCCCGCTTCTTTCATTCGCAGGTTCTTGAACAGAATTTATAGTTTTGCCTCAATTCATCCATCCTATGACAGCTGTGAAACCAATTCTCTTGAGTCCAGATGGTACACACAAAAAAGCTTTCAGGAAAAATGAAGAAAAATGAAAAACTGAGCTGTAGAAAAAATAATGAGAAATCACTTGGCAAAGCATCCGTTTCCTCCATTAGTGTCCCTGCGACACCTCCGGTCAGGAAGGCTGTGGGGGATGAAGAGCTTGGGGTTGGGCAGTTAGCCTCACAGAAAAGCCTGAGCTGGGTGGGCTCACTCCCTTTAAGGGATCTTCTTGAGGTCCTCCTCCACTCCTGGGCAGCAGGTGGATTTGGGACCTAATGGGAGTCATTAAATTCTAGTGTAAATGAAATCCCACTCCCACCTCACAGAAGAAATGTCCAAAGCTATAGAGAATTTTTATGAGTTTATTTGAGCCAAACTGATGACTATTGATGGGAAGCAAAATCTGAATGGATTGAGAAAATGCTCCAGCGAATGGCAGTTTTACAGCTTATTTTATATACTACACCCAAAGAAAGAGATAAAGGGTTGGGGGGAGGGTTACATGAAATCCATTGGTGATAGATTAGGGAGGAGGTGTTACAGAAGACCAGAGAAAAAACCAAGCCACACTTCAAGAAAGGGAGTTACACTTTATTATTAAATTCTGCACAGGCCCAGAGAAAAATGTGTCTTTCAAATTCTGGACCCCCCAACATGAAGAAAACTCTATTTATGCTTTTTCCAGTCCTTTGTCTCCCAAATTTGGAATGAGCCTTCCGGGCCTTCTGAGAAAGAAGGCCTGCGTGCTGGGAAGGGGCCATGAAACCATATCTCAAGGCCTGGCCTGGTGCCAGCACTGACAACTCTGTCTGGGGCATAGTTTATGGCCTCTCTGGAATGGGAGTAGCCTCATTTTCCTTATTGTTTAAGCAGGCAAGCATTTACAGAAGCCAAAATAGCAGGATTAAAATTTCAACCAGCAGTTTTTATTTAAGATGGACGCTTCAGAGGGAGAAAGCAAAGAGGGGGAAATCTCTGGGATTGGATAAAAAATTAAAATGGAGAGGCACGTACTTCTTTTACATTCGTGGGTACAGCATAGTTAACAACTAACATTTACAGCACGTAGAGATGGTGTGGGGGCACCAGATAACGAGGGGTTCTGTGGTCTCCTGCTCTGGGGTGGTGTGATATGGTGAGGGGTCCAGACGAAGGACGGAGCTCACTGACATTCCAAGGGCATGTTACCCTAGATGCAAAAGGACAACGGATAGGCTTCCTTAAGGACAAGATTGACCTTTGTTGAGAGAGCTACAGGCCTAGGATGTGACTAACCACCATGACTCATTTTCAGTTAGGAAGTTTTTGTTCCAGACCATCCTATGTGGTTCCTGAGTTTGTCCGGCCCACCATGCAGGCCTCCCCTGTGCTTGGCAGGTTTCATATGTGGCCTCTTTTTATCCACAACCCCGAGTGATCCTTGGCTTAGAAATAATGAAACTGGAAAAGTAGGAAAGGATGTGTATTTTCGTGCCAGTCTGATTTTGAGTCTTATTTCCATGTCCCTTTGTTCTCCCAGATCTTACACTTTATGTTGGGCTTAAAGCAGGAGGGTTCCTTATGCTAGTAGAGATTCGTACAATGTTAAGTGGCCAGGAAAACCGGATTAAATATTTTATAAGCCAAAAAGAGTGTTATAACATATCACACCATGGTACATGCAATGCAATGTTGCATTGAGCCAGAAACAGGGACTGCATTGTTAGACTTCGTGGAATCTTCTCTAAATCTATGGCCATGGTTGTTGAAGATTCGACTCAGCAACATCTAAAGCAGATGCAGCTTCCATCTCAACCAATATGGCTTCAGGATGTCATTCTAAGGAAGAAGCACTCTGTATTAAAATAAGACCAGATGAAAAAAATAAATAAAATAAAAAAATAAGACCAGATGAATTTAACTAGCTGGTTGATAGGAATTGCTCTTTTGAGAGCCATGTATTTCCATATAGGTTTGTGAGTTAAAAAAAAAAAGTTCTCAATATTCGTTTACATATTTTTTCAGATTTTAAGAGTAATACATGTCCAATATTTTTAAAAATTGGAAAATATAGAAAGCTATAACAAAGAATATTAAAATTACCTACAGCCCACTAACCAGAAGTAACCACTAATAAATTAATATTTTCTTTCTGTTTATATATATCTATATATTTAAAATTTGCTTATTTGCTTTGCTAATTTGGAAACAAATGTACATAAAGTTTTTAGCTTGCTTTTTTCACTCAATGAAAATAGAAAAAAATTAATCACAAAATTTGAGGTCACATTACAGTTGAATGAAATAAGTGGGGTCATAATAGTGAAATTGCTGGGTCTCTGACTCCACCTTGTTCAAGCCTGCTTTGTTCCCATGACATCGAGGCTAATAGCTTCTGCTTAGTATTGCATATAGACATGCTAATCAGAGGAATTCTGCTTGCGGCTTGAGGAGATAAGGGAAGTATGCATCCTTTGTCAAAGATTTATAGGAACCCCATGACCAAACTCACATCAACTAGCACCAGATGTCTGCTGTGGTCACTCACCTCCTGCCCCACGCCCATTTCCCCTTTTCTTGACATAAAAGAAACCTGAACTCTGTACTTTCTTTTTTTTTTTAATTAAATCTTTATTGTTCGGATTATTACAGTTGTTCCTCTTTTTTCCCTCCATAGCTCTCCTCCACCCAGTTCCCACCCCACCCTCTGCCCTTACCCCTCCCACTGTCCTCATCCATAGGTGTATGATTTTTGTCCAGTCTCTTCCTGCATCTCCCACACCCCTTTCCCCTGAGAATTGTCAGTCCACTCCCTTTCTATGCCCCAGATTCTATTATATTCACCAGTTTACTCTGTTCATCAGATTTTTTATTCACTTGACTTCTAGATTCACTTGTTGATAGATGTGTATTTGTTGTTCATAATTTTTATCTTTACCGTTTTCTTCTTCCTCTTCTTAGAGAATACCTTTCAGCATTTCATATAATACTGATTTAGTGGTGATGAACTCCTTTAGCTTTTTCTTATCCGTGAAGCTCTTCATCTGACCTTCAATTCTGAATGATAGCTTTGCTGGATAAAATAATCTTGGTTGTAGGTTCTTGCTATTCATCACTTTGAATATTTCTTGCCATTCCCTTCTGGCCTGCAAAGTTTCTGTTGAGAAATCAGCTGATAGTCGTATGGGTACTCCCTTGTAGGTAACTGACTTTTTTTCTCTTGCTGCTTTTAAGATTCTCTCTTTGTCTTTTGCCCTTGGCATTTTAATTATGATGTGTCTTGGTGTGGTCCTCTTTGGATTCCTTTTGTTTGGGATTATCTCTGCATCCTGGACTTGTAAGTCTATTTCTTTCACCAGGAAGGGGAAGTTTTCTGTCATTATTTCTTCAAAAAGGTTTTCAATATCTTGCTCTCTCTCTTTTTCTGGCACCCCCATAATTCGGATGTTGGTGCGCTGGAAGTTATCCCAGAGGCTCCTTACACTACCTTCATATTTTTGGATTCTTTTTTCTTTTTGCTTTTCTGGTTGGGTATTTTTTGCTTCTTCATATTTCAAATCTTTGACTTGATTCTTGGGATCCTCTTGTCTGCTGTTGGATCTCTGTATATTATTCTTTATTTCAGTCAGTGTATGCTTAATTTCTAGTTGGTCTTTTTTCATATCCTCCAGGGTCTCACTAAATTTATTGGCGGTTTCTAGAAAATTCTTGAAAAACCTTATAACCGTGGTTTTGAACTCTATATCCAGCAGCTTGCTTTCCTCCATTTCTGTCATTTGTGACCTGTTTCTTTGTCTCCGCATTTTTTATGCTTCCCTGTGTTGGTAGAGTGGCTTTCTGTGCTAGGTGTCCTATAGGGCCCAGTGGCTCAGCCTCCCCAATTACCTGAGGTGGACACTCTTGGTGCACCCCTTTGTGGGCTGTGTGCACAGTCTTGTTGTAGTTAAGCCTTGATTGTTGTTGGTATCACTGGGAGGAATTGACCTCCGGACCAATTGGCTGTAAGAATCAGCTGTGTCTACAGTGGGAGAACTTCTGTGCTGAAGACACCCTTCTGGGGCAAGACTTGCTTCAGTGGGGCTTTGGTGCTCACTGAGTCTTCCCCTGAGTGTGTCCCTTATGGATCTGAGGAGTTGTAATCTGGATGGTCCCACTCTGACCACTGGGTACACTGGCTCTTGGATCTAAGGAGGTGCTAATTTAGCCTCTGCCTGAGGCTACCCAGCAGGAGCTACGAAGAGATCTGCAGATTCCCCTTCCTTGTTTGGGGTTTGGAGGTGCCCAGATGAGGCCCAGCTGTGAAGCAATGCAAGCTGCTGTGGGGCCTTGGGCCTTCTCTTGGAAGTTCTGAGTCTGTCTGGCCCAGCTGCAGTTTGTTAGGTAATTTTCAGATTGCAAAGGGCCAGGGCATTCATATGCAAAAGCCTCTGCCTAAGCTTGGGTGGGGCAGGGTCTCAGGGAATCAACAGGGCGGAGCAAGCAGCTATGGCTGATCCTCAGCCCTGCCCTAAGGGGCCTCGCGTCTCAGTGTCCTGGTAATCGCTGCAAGCACCTCTGAGAGAAAGCGGCCCTCGAGTTCCGAGTTCTGCCTGCTGCCAGACAGTCCAGTTTCTCCCCGTATGAGTCTGGGTCCCCAGAGACTTCCCAGAACTGGAGTTCAGAGCAGTCGGGGGCTTCTGACTCCCTCCCGATTCCAAAAGACAGCCGCGTCCTCAGTTGCCAGCCCTTGCCTCGTGCACCTCCGTACCTCTGCACTTTACTTCCGCACCTCCTCTGAGTCTCTGTGTGCTTTTCTCTTTGCTTCTAGTTGTAGAATTTCCACTCAGCCAGCCTTCCTCTAGTTCTGGATGATGTCCGTTTTGTCTTTTAGTTGTATTTTTGAAGTTGTTGTGGGAGGCAGCAATTTCCAGGTGTTTACCTATGCCGCCATCTTGGTTTCTCATGAACTCTGTACTTTCTTAAGATGAATTTGAGGTGTCACTAAGAGGGCTCCCATCTTTTTGGTTGGCACCTTCTTGATCAGTAAACCTTTTCTTACTCCAAACTCTGCTGTTTTGAGTTTTGGCCTTTTTTTTTTTTAATCTCTCTCCTCTCCCTTCCTCTCTGAAGTCAATAAAAATATATTTTTTAAAAAAAGAAAGAGAGAGAGATAGAAACATCAATGATAAGAGAGAATCATTGATTGGCTGCCTCCCGCATGCCCCACACCAGGGATGGAGCTGCAACCCGGGCATGTGCCCTGACCAGGAATCGAACCATGACCTCCTGGTTCATAGTTTGATGCTCAACCACAGAGCCAAACTGGCCAGGCAAGTTTTGGCCTTTCTAAGCATCAAGCACAGACTTTGGACTGGTATCTGGGTGACCTGTACAGGTGGCCAGCCAGGATTTCTGCAAGATACAAATCCACCCAGATCCTGGCTTCAGTGGGGCGGACCTGGTAGCTTTTATCTGCTCCAAATCTCAATGGGGTTGATTCTGGGTTCAGGGGCTGGCAGGACTTCCAGAACAGCTGTGACAATTCCTGGAATCTTCTGAAGCTAAGAGAACCCTGGGACAGAACTCTCCACTTCCCTTATTTCCAAGAAGAGATGTCTGTTGTTTCCCCACCCAGCCTGTCCTCCCTCTACACTCCCCACACCTCAGAAAACAGGACTTTAGGGCACCCTATTAGAGAAGGGAAGTTGATGAGGATAAGGGTCAATTGTGTTATGTCTGAATTTGTGTTATCTCAAGATAGGCTTTTAGCAGGTTTTACTGTATTTTTTCTTTGTCATTACATGTTCTTCAAACATATTCTTTCTTGCATAGGTACTGTACAGGCTTCCAAGTCGTTCCTAATGATGCCACAATATTCTTTCTAATTGGACACTTGTTCCTATTATGCATGTTTTGTTTTCATTTCTGGATATTTTTTAAAATATATTTTTATTGATTTCAGAGAGGAAGGGAGAGGGGAAAGAGAGATCGAAACATCAATGATGAGAGAAAATCATTCATCAGCTGTCTCCTGCACACCCCCTACTGGGGATCGAGCCTGTGATCTGGGCATGTGCCCTTGACCAGAATCGAATCTGGAAGCCTTCAGTCCACAGGCCGACACTCTAGCCACTGAGCCAAACCAGCTAGAGCATTTCTATTTTTTTGCCTAAAAATTGAAGTTTGGGTCTTGAAACAAACTGCCACACTGTCCTCTAGAAATGCACACTCACAAGAGCACTGTGTGAGATTGCCTAGCGAACAAACCTTTACAGAATGTGAGAATTATCATGTAAAATACTTTTAAAATGTTATCAGAGGAAAATGTCTCATTTTTATTTGCACTTTTACAATCAATGAGATCCAACTTTTTCCCCCTGGCTGTTTATTAGGTAAAAGGGTTTCTCCTTATATGAATTGTTCCCCATAAAATATTCCTATCCACAGAAATGAGCTATGTCAAGAGTGTGCTCAGGGCGAGGAGATACTAGACTCAGATGTCATTTGGTTAAATCAAATAGAGCCGCTCCTCGAAAGGATTCAGAAGCAAGTCAGTGCAGACAGTTAGGCTTCCAAGTAGTATTTTCTAAGATAGGAACAACATATTTCTAGCTCGGTCAGAGTGGCTCAATGGTTGAGCCAGGAGGTAACAGTTTGATTACTGTTCAGGGCACATGTCTAGGTTGTGGTCACATGTTGGATCCCCAATAGAGGGCGTGCAGGAGGCAGCCAATCAATGATTCTCTCATCATTGATATTTCTTTTTTAAAAAATATATTTTATTGATTTGTTACAGAGAGGAAGGGAGAAGGATAGAGTTAGAAACATCGATGAGAGAGAAACATCAATCAGCTGCCTCCTGCGCACCCCCTACTGGGGATGTGGCCGCAAACCAAGGTACATGCCCTTGACCAGAATCGAACCCAGGACCCTTCAGTCTGCAGGCCAACGCTCTATCCACTGAGCCAAATCTGTTAGGGTTCATCATTGATATTTCTATTTCTCCCTCTCCCTTCCTCTCTGAAATCAATAAAAATATATTTTAAAAAAATACATCTCATTAAAAAAAAATACATCTCAAGTCAGACCAGCCATATTTCAAGAGCTCCATAGCCACTAACTATATTGGACAGTGCTATTCTGGAGCAACTAACTCCGGAGATCTGGGAATTATAGAGTACCAAACATGGGTGTAAGCAATCATGTTTCTCTATACAAACACACAAACAATCATGTGTTTATATAGAGAATTCAAGCTCAAAAGAACTGGAAGCATAAAAGTATAGAAAGTTAATAACATTTTGTTAGTTTTAACTAGAGGCCCGATGCACGAAAATTCATGCAAGAGTAGGCCTTCCTTCCCTCCGACACCCAGGCTTCCCTCCTCCAGCAGCCGGCAGGCACCCAGGACCCAGGCTGGCTTCCCCCGGGCCGCCCCCAGGCACCCAGAACCCAGCTGGCTTCCCTCCAGCCCCAACTTTGTCAGGAAGGACGTCCAGAATGACATCCACAAGACATCTGGTCTAATGAGCATATTACCCTTTTATTATTATAGATAGGTAAAGAGCTTATTACTACCATTTAAAATTATATTTTAAATGTCAATTAAAATCTGAATCCTCAAAGCAAATAGAGGCTGAAAAGTGGGTTTTGCACTTGTTTTTACTTCATGCTTTCCCTGGCCTATTGGGCAAGTGCTATAGGCTGAGAGAGAATTAAACAAAGGCAATTTACAGAAGGGTTAGGTGACCATAATGTCAGAGGGCTCCCAGGAAGATATCTTGGTAAGTAATCTTATACTTTTCCCCCACGATTCCTAGCAGGACCGCTTTAGCCAGTCAACACAATGAATTGATCCTTTCCTTGCATGACATTTTACTAGAAACAGAAGGCTCAGAGGAAAGATGAAGATGAGGGTATTTTGCAAGCAATTCTCCAGTTTCCCACTTGACTGCTATGTGAGGGACCACTGTATAAAGAGGATCTGATCCCTGTTAAATTAATTACATAAGGAGGCGGTTAGACTGAGGTGGCTCTAATGACTTGGCAGCTTACATCAAACCAGAACCTAAGCCTACCAATGACTCGGGGATATGAAATTAAAACTTAGGATAGCCAATCACAAACGGCTAACTAGGCTTTTCCAAATAAGATAGGTGTTGAAGCTATAACCAATCAAATAACGTCCTTGCTTTTGCTTCTGCATCTGTTCTATAAAAGTCTTAGCCCACCTCCCGTCCGTGGACCGCTCCTAACAGCTTCCGGTTTGGAGTTGCCCAATTGGGACAGATGTTTGCTCAAATAACCTCTTCACACTTTTAATATGCCTCAGGTTATCTGGTAACAGCCCTGAGCATGTGCTAGCATGCTGAAGAGGAGTGGCTGTTTCTTTACTAAACATGCATCCCACATGCAAGCCAATGGGCTCACCCCAGCTCCTCCCAGCTCTTCCCGTGCCACACGGCACTCAGTTCAAACATCAATTCTGTGTGCAAACGTGCACTCGTTTGGGTTCACATGATGTTCATGCATCTGTTCTCGTGCTTTCTCTGTCACCTCTCTAAGGACAGCCCCAAGCCCATCTGGCTTCCTGTTGGAATTTCCAGTCCCACCTCCCCACCCACCTCCATTTCCAGTAGGAAATGATAGTGCCTGATTTGCTTTTATTGGACGAGTAGGTAATAAAATGTTTCTCTCTGAATATGCCCCTTTCATATTCAGTGCAACGTACCTAACTACCAAACAGCAAATCTTCAGCACCCTGCCATGCAGGGTCAGCCTCAGCAGAGATGGAAGCATTGTGCAGAGGGGAAGCTGAGGGGCATCAAAAGAATACAGTGGCTCTGTCCAAGTCAGGGTTGTTTGCACACAGAAAGTAAACCTTCTCAATGTGCTAATCATATATGAAAGCATGACTTAATCAGAGTTATTTTCTCCTTCTTTAGCCTAAAACACCCTTGGCTCTGAGATAAGAAGTACTTCCTTTAGAGAACCTTCGTGCAGTCTACGTAGCCTCTCCCCCCATCTCACACCAAGGCTATAGTGTTCAAACCAAAATTCAACTGAGTAAATTTAAAAGATCTTATTGGTTTTATTTAATGTTTCATGAGTTGGGCAGCATCCCATCTGGCACGTAGAAAGGTGCTCTGAAGAGCTATATAAATGAAAATCTTTTATAGGCAAAAGGGGGTGGGCAAAGGAAGTTTCTAACAAAGAATGGGTTGTTTTAGGCAAAGTTACCTTCCCGTGAGGGACCAAAGGGGTCTCTCGGGTGGATTACCTCACTAGTGCTGACCAGGTAATTAAAGATTGGCTGGTTGCCCTAGCTGGTCTGGCTCAGTGGATGGAACGTTGGCCTGCGGACTGAAGGGTCCCAGTTTCCATTCAGGTCAAGGGCACATGCCCCAGTTGCAGGCTCGATCCCCAGTGTGGGGCATGCAGGAGGCAGCTGATCAGTGGTTCTCTCTCATCATTGGTGTTTCTATCTCTACCTCTCTCTTCCTCTCTGAAATCAATAAAAAAAATAAAAACATTTAAAGATTGACTGGTTAAAGGTTACATTCCTGGGAGAATCTGAAACAAATCAGGTGAGGCATTAAGTCTTGGTTTGATGATAGGGCTCAGCACAAGAGACTCCATTTTGGACCTATTGGTGTGTTTTTGTTTTGTTTGTTTTTTAACGAGGGACATCCAAGTCCTGCCAAAATGAAATAAAAAAATTTCTTAGTCATGGTTCCTCCTGTGACCATAACGGGTAATACAAAAATCTCCTAGATCTTTATCAGTGACTCTCAGTAGGATGAAATATAAGACTCATAAAATGTATATTAAAACCAGGGTAGAGAAATGACAGTGCCTAATTTGATTTTATTGGGCGAGTAGGTAATAGGAAGAATAGTGTACTTATAAAAATGCCCTTGCTCATTAAATTATTGTAGTAGAAAGAGTAACATTATTTTAAAAATTGTGTAATTCAAGGAGTATTGTGTAATTCAAGGGAGAGAGAGAGAGAGATTAACTTGTTGTTCCATGTATTTATGCATTCATTGGTTGGTGCTTGGATATGCCCTGGTCAGGGAATCAAACATGCAACCTTGGCATATCAGGATCAACTGAGATACCCAGCCAGGGCTTTAAATTTTTTTTAAATGTTAGCTTTAAAAAAAATGTTATTAAAATATTGAACTTTGTTAATAATTTGCTTTTTACTTTTTAATTTTAGTAGGCAATTTTGAATATTTTAGGAAAATAACTTTTTAAAATACATATATTAAATAATCTTACTTTTTGTATTGTTTGTATTTATTTTAATATACATTTTAATAAAAACTATTCAACTAATACTTGAATACAGTCATACTTTCTTTTTTTAAAAAAAAATATGTTTTTATTGATGGTAGAAAGAGAGGAAGGGAGAGGGAGAGAGATAAACATCAATCAGTTGCCTCCTGCTGCCCCCTACTGGCAGGTCAAGCCTGCAACCTGAGCATGTGCGAGGACCAGAATCAAACCAGTGACTTCTTGGTTCATGGGTAGATGCTCAACCACTGAGCCACACCAGCTGGGCTATACTTTGTTTTTTTGTATACTTTCTTTTTTTAATCTTTTAGGTCATTGCTTAATATCTGCCTCACCTCCAAATCAACAGCCAATCAACAGAACACTCAGATATATGCAGTAATAATCATATTTAGTCACATTTACCAACTTTCTGTCACGTGAAAACCAGCACATGTTTTATTTTTTGTCATTATGAAGGTACATTGATCAATGTCGGAGGATAAAGCACATTTCATGTAACAGTTGTTCACTTGATTTATAGCTCTTAAATGCTTCGACACTTAGAATGCACCTTCGTTTGTATGCTCTCCCTGCGTGGCAGGGACCTAGAATGAATTAGGCGCCTGTTTATTAATCCATCAGAATTAAGAGCAGTATCTGACTGGCACATTTACTCACAACTGGAATCCCTGCGGTCATTCAGAAAGAAGAGATGCCCTTTTAAAAATGAAGCTATTCCTGAAAACTGTCCATTTATAATGCTGTCTTATGATTGTATGTTGTGGACAGTAATGGATGGACCGGAGACATCCTTTGTTAAGTTACATGCAGAAAGGTCATACATCACAAAGGAAAGAGAAAAACTCAGCAGGAGAAAGAAAGCAAATAAATTGAAGTAGACATCTTAACTGTTGTTGAAAAGACCATATCAATGAGCCCATGATAGATAAGAGGATGAAATTTTGTCAGGCTTAATAGCCAGGGAAATGAGAAAAGAAATCAGCCACTTCTAGAGAGGCAGGCACAAGCTGACGAAGAGCCTGTAAGAAGCAGCAACTTGTTAAGAGAAAAGAGGAGTAAATGCACAAGGAAAAGGGCAGGAATCAGGATTTGTTGAACACCCACCAAGTGCCAGGCCCAGTGCCAAACACAAACGTACCTTGACACCTTCAACTGCCTGACACACAAAAGTTTTTAATAGGATTTCACATACTAAAGCTGTCTGAGGGAGACTACTTAACCCCAATGCATATAGGGCGAAATTCAAACTGGTTAATGAAGCACCCACCGCCTGGTCCCAGTCTCCCCTCCCCCAGCACATTGCACTTCCTCTGTCCCCAGCACAGCAGCCATTCCACACTCTGACTTGGTAGGTCAGGAACAGCGCCCCAGTTTGTGAATGTCTAAGTCCCCAAGTGATGCTAATGCAGATAATGAGCCTGGTGTCACACTTTGAGAAGCACTGCTCAAAGTCATTGATTGCTTCCGCCCTCAGCTACTTTTCTTGCAGTTCCTTACAGGGCTTGAGTCAGTTCTTCATAACGAAAACATGGGTAAGAGAGTGTGTGCTTACGGAGAGGGGGCTTAGTTATCTCTTTCCCCACTGTCCTCCCCCGGAAGGTCAGCACTGCAGGCTGGATACGTGGTGGCTATTGCCAGTAACATGGCCCAGTGGGAATGTCACTCTGGACCATCTTTCAGCTGATTCCAGTCACCTGGCCAGCACCCCGGCCGGTGAGCATGCTGGCCCAGAGCACACCTGCGCAGAGAAGGGCAGCTTTTTCCTCAGAGGCTCACAGCCTCCCCCTCCGCCCACTCCTCTCCACAGGTCACTCAGTTTGCCCCCTTTAACTTGTCCAGGCCATTCTGCTAGGTCAGCGGTTCTCAACCTGTGGGTCGCGACCCCTTTGGGGGTCGAACAACCCTTTCACAGAGGTCGCCTAAGACCATCGGAAAACACATATATAATTACATATTGTTTTTGTGGTTAATCACTATGCTTTAATTATGTTCAATTTGTAACAATGAAAAAACATCCTGCATATCAGATATTTACATTACGATTCATAACAGTAGCAAAATTACAGTTATGAAGTAGCAACGAAAATAATTTTAATGATTAGGGGTCACCACAACATGAGGAACTGTATTAAAGGGTCGTGGCATTAGGAAGGTTGAGAACCACTGTGCTAGATGATGATCGTTTCTTGTCAAGAAGAAAATCTGTAAATATGTAAGGGCTTTTGACAAAGGTCTGTCTTGGTCATTTACAAAAGAAAAGTTTATATTTTCATGGAGAGGCTGTAGATAAGGATGACTGGATTATCCAGTTCATTGAAGAGTGTTAGAGACCCTACCTGTCAGCAAAGATCCAAAACTCACCATTTCTGTTTTCTTTAAGCTACCGTTTATATATTACATGCCATGTGCCATGCACTGTTCTAAGTACTTCATACATATTAACTCATTTTATCCTCATTATCCTTTAAAATATATATATTATCACCCCTATTTTACACTTAAGGAAACTGGGACACAGAGGTTGAATGACATGGGCAAAGTCACACTGCTACTGAGTGGTAGCACCAAGACTCAAACCCAAGGCACTGGCCTCAGAACTCATGCTCATCACCATTCCATATACTTTTGGTGCTTTCTGTGCCTCTCACTAAGTGGACGGGAAAGTTGGTGTTGACCAGTCAGCCAGTGCTGAAGACACAGCCAACCTTTTAACCTCTTGCCTGAATTTCTTTCTAGTAAGCATTTATCCTGCCATTGGCACATGAAGAACACATTGAAGATACTAGATGGCAGGGGTAGGAAAACAGGAATAAAACACGGTTTTCACCCTCCGGGAGCTGACAATCCGGAAGAGGGTAGAGAGGTCAACAGCCAGCTGTAATTTACAGTTTACCTTAGGTCAGTGCCAGCTTCGTCTGCTGGATGAGCTTTGTGAGATGCCCTTCTACTTTGACAATATCCTTGATGAAGTCATGGAAAACAGCTCTTATTTATTTGCGCCAGGCACTGTAATAAGCAAGTAAGCATGTGCCACGGGTAGGGTTGCCAGATAACATAGAAGCCGCTCAGTTAAATTTCAATGCCTATGTCCATTGCAATATTTGGACGTACTTAACTAAAAAAGCATTTGTTCATCTGTAATTCAAATTTATTTGGGCATGCTGTACTTTCAATTGCTAAATCTTGCAGCCCTGAACACCAGTTGTCCTTAATGCTCGCAACAATTCTTTGAGGAAGGCACTATTATTATCTCCATTTCACAGAAACTGAGACATAGTCAAATTAAGTGACTTGTCCAGAGTCATACCTCTATCTGTTAACACACGCTTAGAAACCAAATGCTCAGGCCGCTTTGTTTCCACCAATGGCCGTTTTGTGCATTTATGTTGAAAACTACCATCACCTGTCTCGCTGAAACTTCTTTTCTGATCTTGTTCTCAAATTACCAGAGTAGGCCCCATTCACTGACCAATATGCAAAGCGCTGGGTCCCAATTTTCAGAGTCAAAAAAGAGATTTAAGTATTATATAAATGAAGGATAGAAATAGCACTGGGGATGGCAAAAGTCAGATCTGCAATTTCTAAGAATGTGTTCTATTGCCAGAGTACACATGCAAAGGGAAGGGACAGAAAGACCAGAGGCTGGCACCTCATGGTGTCAGAAAACTGCCACTGAACGACGAAGCTGCTGGGGGACAGCTGGCATGAATGGCCCTGGAAGGTCGCACACTGGAGCACCTGAGACCACTCAAACGGCAATAGTCTTGGTTTTTCACATGACAATTAAAACTGCCCGACAGCGAGTAAACGAGTTTAACTTGATTCTTTGTGAGATTGATTCATTCTGCACTTCCCATCCCCCTAGCAATCGTTTTTCTCCAGCTGTTTTTAAAAGAAAACAAAGGCCATCTAATACTGTGCCAAGCATTGGAAACACCACTGAACTTCCCCTTTAAACACAAAGCAAAAGCTAACTTCCTGATTAGACTTATACACTTATCAAAAGGTCAACATTAAATTAGTAGCCTTGAGATTTAAGGTTTACCAGCATATGATGCAATTACTTATGGTGGCTCTTTTCTTTTCTCCAGTTTTTTTCCCTTACCAGAAGAGGGAGTTTTCATGACCATGCCATAGGACTTGTTTCCATTCAAGCTTTAAATATACTAGTGCAGGGTTGAGCCACATGAAACTGGCTCAACCTGATCTTTCATATTTCTGGTCAGTTTAGACTCCCCTGATCTTTTCCTCACTGAAGATAACATCTAGCCCTAGCTGGTTTGGATAGAGCATTGGCCTGCGGACTGAAAGGTCCCAGGTCTGATTCTGGTCAAGGTCACATGCCTGGGTTGCAGGCTTGATCCCCAGTAGGGGGTGTGCAGGTGGCAGCCGATCAATGATTCAGTCTCACCATTGATGTTTCTATCTCTCTTTCCCTCTCCCTTCCTCTCTGAGTCAATAAATATATATTTAAAAAAATAATAATAACTATGTGAAGAGATGATATACTAATTAGCTAGACTATAGTTATCATTTCACTATATGTCTATTTCACTATATATATCAAACCATCATATTGTACACCTTAAATACATACAATATTCATTTAAATTTTAATTTTTTAAATATATATATATTTTTATTGATTTTTCACAGAAAGGAAGGGAGAGGAATAGAGAGTTAGAAACATTGACAGAAGAGAAACATCGATCAGCTGCCTCCTGCACACCCCCTGCTGGGAATGTGCCCACAACCAAGGTACATGCCCTTGACTGGAATTGAACCCAGGACCCTTCAGTCCACAGGCCGACGCTCTATCCACTGAGCCAAACCGGTTAGGGCTAAAAATTAAATTTTAATTTTGAAGAATAATCATGAAGTAAATCAATGCAACCATCCTTTGTGATAGACAGAGCAGAGTAAGGTAATGGGCCAGGTACAGAAACTCACCAGGGCAGAAAGTTCCGGATGCCTAGCAAGGGGTAAAACTGGGCAAACAAGAACCTTGCCCCCAGGGAAACCTGTCCTCCAATCGCATATCTCTGGTCAGAGGGTTTAAACCCCACCCCCCACCTTCCCTCCCTAAAGATTACATCCAGGCCTCAGTTGTATTTCAGCTCCGGGCTCAGAAAAGCAGCAAAACCGGACAATACCTTGGCGGCCTCAGGACCAGCTACATTGACTAAGCATTCCCCTGCCCTGGCACCGACCAATCAGTGGAGACCACAACCCTGAAAGAGCACACCGGAAGCTGATGGATAGTCTATTAAGATCCTCCCCGCCTGGCTGGTTTGGCCAAGTGGATAGAGCATCGGCCTGCAGACTCAAGGGTCCCGGTTGGATTCTGGTCAAGGGCACATGCCCTGGTTATGGGCTCGGTCCCCGGTGGGGGGCGTGCAGGAGGCAGCCGATCAATGATTCCCTCTCATCATTGATGTTTCTATCTCTTCCATTCCCTTCCTCTCTGAAATCAATAAAAATATACATGGGGGGAAAAATCCTCCCCCAAGACCTCCCCTAAGATTTCCACCTGCAAGAAATACAAATATGCTCAGGACAAAGGACCCAGTGCATGCTCTCCCTCCAAGGGGCCACCCGTGCGTTTTCCCACAGACACGCATCCCCCGGCCTCTAAGTGACCCCATGAGACTCACCGCCGGGGAGCAATGGGCAGCAGCAGCTCGCCCCCCGCCACCCCCCCAACCCAGAACTTGTCTCTAAGGCCCCCTTTCCTCTGTGTAGCCCTTCCCTTTGGGTATCCCCATCCCCTATCCACTTTTTCCTTAAATAATTTAATTTTCTTTCATCACTATCTGAGGTGGGTATGTAGCCTGCCCACCCACCACCAAGTTGAACCTTTCACGTTCTTCCTGGTCATTGTAACAATAACAACAACAGAATTCTCTAAAAGTTTCTAGTTACCTGTATGATATACACACACGTGTGGATCTTAGAAATTGTGGGATTGCAGAGAATGAACAGTGCAAGGGGAGTGTTCATGGAAAATTAGAACAAATTGTGAGAAGAAGCAAGTCATCTTTTCTGTCAAAAAGCAGTGTAGACAGCCGCATTTTGGACTGTGTAACGTGGCAGCCACCTTATTGGCTGCAGGGCTTGAAGCTCCCCTGGGGGCTGCCATCTTAAAACAGCAAAGGCCAACCCCTCCCTTTGAATTAGCCGATCATGAAAGACTGTGCGCCTGAGCTCCAATCGAGAGTAAGAGGCCCTGACAGGTTTGGCTCAGTGGATAGAGCGTCGGCCCGCAGACTGAAGGGTCCCAGGTTCGATTCCGGTCAAGGGCATGTACCTGGGTTGCGGGCACATCCCCAGTAGCGGGGGTGCAGGAGGCAGCTGATCGATGTTTCTCTCTCATCGATGTTTCTAACTCTCTATCCCTCTCCCTTTCTCTCTGTAAAAAATCAATAAAATATATTTTTTTTTAAAAAAAGAATGAGACAGGTCACATGCATAAGGGATTATAAAGCCAAGCAGCCCACCTGCTCCGTGTGCATGCGCTTCCTGACCATGTGTGTGCACCCACCTACATAGAAGTAAAGATGTTTGCCTTGCTGCCTGGCTCCTGGTATGTTTTGTTCTACCAGGACCCCTGCATTGGAGACTTGCCTTATTTCTAACAAAATTACAGATTCCAAGCTTGAACACAACTACACAAAACATGAAAAGCTGCCGAGTGGAGAGCTAGAGCTTTGTTTTTTGTTTTTAAATATATTTTTATTGATTTCAGAGAAGAAGAGAGAGGGAGATATAGTAACACCAATGATGAGAGAGAATAACTGATTGGCTGCCTTGTGCACCCTCCCTCCTCCCTACACACACACACACACACACACACACACACACACACTGGGGATCGAGCCTGCAACCTGGGCATGTACCCTGACTGGGAATCGAACCGTGACCTCCTGGTTCACAGGTCGATGCTCAACCACTCATCCACACCAACTGGCCAAGGAAATAGAGCTTTGGCTTGCTCTTAAAATACCTTTAGTGATTAGCTAATCTTGAGATTTGGGATAAGTGGAAGGGTATTGGGGTCCAACGCCAGCAGGTCCAGGGGTCCCCAAAGGTGTGGACGGAGTCGGTAAAGAAGGAATGACACGGAGACAGCATTCAGTTGATTGGCAGCCTAGCCAGGATCTCCAGCCAGGATCTCCAGCCAGGATTTCCAGCCAAGTTCTGTCTTTTATTGCCTAGTTACATCTGTATTTATAAGAGTTGATTTTAATCCTGTCAATTTCTATTCCAAAGGTTAGGGCATTTCTTATCTCCATTCCAGGGAGTAAAGATTATGTAGCTTAAGCGTGATTGTTCGTAGTTAAAGTGATTAACTACCCGCTTGGCATTTAGTTAAGGAGTTTTATTCCCTCCCTAACTTCAGGGAAAAATCCCTACCTGGGGAAACAACTTTTCTCCAAGAGGTGACCTTGGTTAAAACACATAGCGCCAAGAAGGGGAGCAAACATATTAAGAACAGTATGCCATATACGCCAGGTCCCTTGAAACATATGCTGTGCAGATGTTTCTTCCCTGCAGCGACTGTGTCAAGCAGTAAGGATGGACCAGCTTCCGGCAGAAGGGAACTTTCTTCTCCAAGTAATTTTTCTCCACTTAAACAAACAAATAAACAAATACATAGTATATAAATTATAGGAGAAAATATATGGAAATAAAACCCAACCATACAATGTTCAGAGAATTGAAAGTAAAGCTTTTCCACCCTGGCCGGGTGGCTCAGTTGGTTGGAGTGTTGTCCCACGCATGAAAAGGTTGTGGGTTCCATTCAGTTGGGGCTCATACAGAGGCAACCAATCTATGTTTCTCTCTCACATGGATTTGTTTTTGTTTTCTCTCTCTCCTTGCCTCTCTCTAAAACAGTAATAAACACATCCTTGGGTGAGAATAAAAAAGAAAATGAACTTGTTCCTCCTGCATTAAAAAGTAACTTTAAACTCACCTGCAGACCCCAACCAAAGCGCTATCTGATTTGCTCCGCTCTTATGTAAGATTAAGTACTTAAGCTAAATAAAAAGCTGGAGCCCACAATTGTAGGTTCAATTTCGAGCTCAATTCTGTGTTTGTGGTGTGCATTGGGGCAGCCCTGATGAGGGAAATGAGAGCTTAGTCTACTTTGCATTCTAAGCCTCTAAAAACTACAATCCCCATAATGCAATATAGCAGGGGCTGCTTCAAATGAGGAAAAGAAATGTGGGGTTTTTGTGAAAAAAGTTAGAAATCATAAATAAGAAATAAAATGGAGTCACTGTAATCGAGCTGTTAAATTACTAACATCTATTAAGTTAAGGTATGAGGAAACAATTTTATTCTTGTTCTAACTAGCTTGGGAATTTAAACTTTTGAACTTTCTAGTTCTGCATCAATGCCTGACTATACATCAAGCCTCCAGATCACCATCTGATAACTCCTGAAGGACTAAGGAAAGAATGTTCATGTATCCAGGCCACCTGACATCCAATATCCAGACCACCGGTTATCTAGAGCAAGCATGTCAAACTCAAAGGCTAACACAGGCTAAATAAACGAGGCATGCAGCCTACAGGCCGCGAGTTTGACATGCTTGATCTAGAGAAAACTATCTCAGACCAATGCAGGGCCTAAGAATGCAGGACTGATTCTTCTTAAGGATATACTTTTTACCATAAGAACCCTCTCCGCTTTTATTTCTTCTTCAGAACACTCTGGGTATTGCCTAGTTGTAATTCTGGTTTGCAAACCCTAAGACTCTTGAATAAATCTTTCTATTTATTTCCTTCCAAAGCCTCCTAATTCAGTTATGCTCAGTAGACAAACACAATACTTGTAACCTCAAAGCAATTTTAAAATATTAATTAGCATTTTTAAGTTAAAAGTTTAACTTGATTCATCTAATGAAATATTTATTTTTTAAAATATATTTTATTGATTTTTTTACAGTGAGGAAGGGAGAGAGATAGTTAGAAACATTAATGAGAAGAAACATTGATCAGCTGCTGCCTCCTGCACACTCCCTACTGGGGATGTGTCCACAACCAAGGTACGTGCCCTTGACCGGAATCGAACCTGGGACCCTTCAGTCCACAGGCCGACGCTCTATCCACTGAGCCAAATCTGTTAGGGTGAAATATTTATTTTTTAAAGGCCAATGACCAAGCTGATTTATGTAATCCAATATCACTGTATTCTTTTCTTCCGTAATCATTCATGATCCTATGGCAATTTTGTCTGTTTATAATAATAAATGATTAACTCCTGTTACTGGAAGATTAAACAACACATCTGCAATTTTTTACAAATGTCTTAAACTAGTAAATGCAACTATGTGTCACCTGTATAAAATGTCAACAGTGTAAACTGAACTGATATGAAGTTGTGATACAGTTGTACTTAGCTAGTTCTTTTTTTTTTCTTTTTTTAGCTAGTTTTTAATAATAGGAAAGGAGCAAAGGAAAGGCCAGATATTATAGGCATGTCATTTGGGCAGCTTCACTAGGAAGCTACTTTACACTCCGTAGGGGTCCAACAAAGGGAAGATAGACACATGCCCAGTAAAGGTGCTTGCTGTCAACCACACCTGAGGACAGAGATGGTTGGCCAGAATGGGCGTGGCCACTGCAAGAGTGCAGACACTGGGGATGCAGAGCCCCTAATCAAAGAAGTTTGCTCTCCTGCTCTCTTGTGTGCTCTTGGCTCTTTTAGGACTTGAGTGACTCTGAGATTATGGGGCTCTTTTGCTCCTGTGTTCCTGCATTTGCCCACATGGCCCATGGCCATGTGAACCCCACACACAATGGACGAATGGACCGTATCTAGCCTGATGCTGAACGGGACCCAGCTCCAACAAGGAAAGGAAACTCTGGACACTGGCTTTGTTTCTAGCTTTACTAAACCTCAGCAACACTTCTTCTATGACTGGACTAGGGAAATCGGACTTTGGAAACCATGGTGTAATTCCAGGGAAATAAAGCTTTGTACTATATCTCGGGGACCTCTGGAAATGCTTATTCTAGCAGTACCCCAAGAACCCCACTTCCACTAGCAATGGGGGAAGACAAAACATTTTTTTCCCCAATAACAGTTGTATCATTTCAGCAATTGAAAGAATTTCTGCTTTTTCTGATTGCACAAATGCAATCAAGTAGTCACTGTGGGAAGCAGTGAAGAAGCGGTGGAATGAAAGTGTGTAGGATGGGAAAAGGAAGGGAGATCACTCTGAAAACGAGAAAAAAAAATACTTTCTAATTTAACAGAGCATGTATCTTCTTGAGCATTAATGTGAACATGTACGAAACTTCATGCAACAGGTTGTCCTTAGAAGTTCTTCCTTTAACTTCTGGTTCATCTTTTTACATCGCAAAAGGGCTGTTTCCACTGCTGAGCAGTATTTTTTTCAGTTGGGTTTTTGTTTTGTTTCATGCTGTCTAATCACCTACTGCCTGACCAATAAGCTGGACAGGTATGACTCAGTTGATCTTTTCATCGCTTTGTTCTTTTTTCTCTCTTCATTTTCTTTTTGTTTCTAAAATATTTTTTATCAATTTTTATTTTTTAAAAAAAATACTTTAATTGACTTCAGAGAGGAAGGAAGAGAGGGAGAGAGAGAAACATCGATGATGAGAGAGAATCACTGATAGGCTGCTTCCTGCGCATCCCCATCTGGGGGACTGAGCCCGCCAACCCAGGCGTGCGCCCAGACGGCCAGACAGGGAATCGAACCTTGACCTCCTGTTTCATAGGTCCACATTCAATCACTGAGCAACACCGGCCAGGATTTATTTTTATTTTTTTTAGAGAGAGGAAGGGAGAGGGGAAAAGAGAAACGTGATGTTCTACTCTCACATCTGTCTGCTGCCTCCTGCAGGCACCCTGGGTGTGTGTGTGTGGAGGGGGTGAGGGGGTCGAAGCGGGGATTGAGCTTGAAATCCTGGCAGGTAATCTGACTGGGAAGTCAACCAGCAACCTTTTGGCGCAGGGGGAGGACATCCAACCAATGGATCCACACCTGCCAGGGTTAATCGCTTTATTCCTGAAAAGATGTTCTGAACTTCCTTTATATTGTCAGTAAATTCTGGCAGGTGTATCTGTTTTGCTGAAGATTACGGCCTATAATTCTCAAAGATGTTCCAACGGGTATGACTCCAGAGAATTCAGGGCCCACGGCATTAACAGAAGCTCTCTGCAGCCACGTGTACCAGCTCCGCGCTGGCTTCCCGCTGGGCTCGGAGCCGGGCGCGTCCCGCAGTCCGTCCTCCGCGCAGTCCTCCGAGGCGCAGCTTCCAGCAGGGGTCGCTGCGCCGCCGCCGTGCCCGTGCGTCCGGCCCGGCCCGTTCTCGCCGCGCCTGCGCCGACGGAAGGGGCGGGGCACGGGCAGGGCGGTGCCTGGAGGCCGGAGGTCGGCCCGGCTGCGGGGGGGAGGGGGGAGCGGCTCTGACGTACAGGTAACTGCGTCCCTGCCGGGTGCGTGGCGCCCCCGGCCCGCGACCCCTCTCTGTTGCTTCACCGCGCGCACCGGTGAATAGGGGCTCGGCGCGCGCCGCCGCCCCGCCCGCGCCGCTGCCGCATCTCCGCGTGAGTCTCCCGCTTCGTGGCCCGGCCCGCTTCGCCTCCCCTCGTGACGCCCCGGGGGCCCGGGGGCTGAAGGGGCCGTGGGAACCCGGCGGGCCGAGACGGTCCGCCCCCACGCTCGGCACCTACTGCTGTCTCCCGGCGCAGACCGGGAGCTCGCGGCCGCTCGTGCTCCGTTCCCCTTGACCTTGAGGAGCGGGAAGGTGCGCAGCCCGCGGGCGCGGGGCGGGAGCGAGGAGAGCCGGGCCTCGCCCCTGCAGCCAGCCCGGTCGCCTCTGGCCTCCGGGGGAAGGGAGGCTTTCTAATGGCAGTAAACCTGCAGCAGGGAGACCAGGTCCTCCTGATGGAGTAGCGAGCAGGCTCGGGGACTGCACCGACCCCGCTGCTCCCGGACCGCGTGGCCTCTGCAGCCTTCGGTCGTCCACAGGTTTTATCTCTCCGGAAATCTCGCCCGAAACCGCCGTGGGGCTCACTGCCTCGAGCACCCCTGTGCGCAGTCACGGTGTCGCCAAGGAAATCTTTTAAATACTTTTAATACTCTCCTCTCGGGTCGCTTACCTCCTTGGGACCTTTTATGGTTCCCGTGCCCTCTGGGTCAAGTCCAAGGAGATCTAAGATAGGCGAGGCCTTTGGAGACGAGCTTCTTGCCCATCTTCTTGGTGCTCTTTCGGACTCCAATGTTCCAGCCCTGATCTCCCGTCATTCCACAGTCATTAAGCACTTTCCGCGTGCCGGGTACTATCCTGGGCGCTTAGGATTGCGCCGAGGAAAGGGCCCAGGTGAAGATCCCTGCCCTTGCAGAGTGTTTATCCTAGCAGGGGAGACAGGCAAAAAATAAACATTAAAAGGCCACCAGTAAGTTAGATCGTGATAGCAGGTGACCAGTGCTATGGGGAAGAAACGAGAGCAGGGTCAGGGGACATCGGGAGGGGGAGATGCCTGTTAAGTAGAGTCAGAATGAGTGGACCTCATAAGTGAGGATGCGCTGTCCGTGGGGACATCTGGGGCGAGGGTGTTCCAGGGGCAGCTGGCACAAGGGACTCTCCCCAGCAATGTGCCTGTTGTGTATGAGGAGCATCAGGGAGGCCTGTGTGGCCGGAGCTGAGTGAGCAAGGGCCAGAGAGGCAGGACATGAGGTCAGAGAGGAAACGGAGGGGCCAGGTCCCAGGAAGCCTTTAGGCCAGGGGTTCTCAACCTTCCTAGTGCCGCGACCCTTTAATACAGTTCCTCATGTTGTGGTGACCCCCAACCATGAAATGATTTTCGTTGCTACTTCATCACTGTAATTTTGCTTCTGTTATGAACCGTAATGTCAATATCTGATATGCAGGATGTATTTAGGCGACCCCTGTGAAAGGGCCGTTCGATCCCCAAAGGGGTCGCGACCCACCGGTTGAGAACCGCTGCTTTAGGCCACGGTAGGGATTTTGCCTTTCTCGGTGCTTGCGTAGAGTTTTGAGGAAAGTAGTGACGTGGTGTAAATTACTTTTTAAAAGAATCACTGACCACTGGAGAGCAGGCTCTCACAGAGCCTTCGTGGGTAACCTGGTGAGAGAGGAGGTGGCCTGAATCTGTGGTAGCAGAGGCAATGGTGAGCTATGGAACTTGGTGTCCTGACATCATGCACATGGGCCTGAGAGAAAGGGAAGAGTCGAGAATGACCGGCAGCTTTAGTTCTTAGCAACTGGAAGGGTGGAGTTACCACTGACTGAGGTGGGGAAGGCGGCCGCTGAAGCAGATTTGGGACTGGGGATGTATCAGGAGCTTGTTTTTGGACCCGTTGTTTCCGGTGCCTGTTACACACTTACACACTGAACTGGAGATACGGAACAGGCAATTGGATATTGTGTCGGGGGTCCCCAAGGCCGCCTCCAGGTTCATTGAGTCACCGGGAAGGCTGAGTAGAACTCAGCTGTGGGTCACAGCAAACGCATACAAAGCACAGCCAGCGATGGAGAGGATGCCTGAGACAGACGGGAGGAAGCCAGGGTCAGTCTTCCAAGCCGAGAGCCCTCTCCCAGTGCAGTCACATTGGATGTGCGTAATTCTCGCAGCAGCACATTGTGACAACGTGGGAAATGTCTATCAGGAAAGCTCATTAGAGAGTCAGGGCCCCAGGTTTTTATTAGGGTTTAGTCACATAGGCACCCTCTGTCGAGAATGAACCAAAATTCCAGACTCGCAGAAGGAAAGCGGGTGTTCAGCATAAATCAAGTACAGTGGGGCCTTGACTTACCAGTTTAATGCGTTCCGTGACGGAGCTCGTAACTCAAATTACTCGTATGTCAAATCAAGAAGTGAACGAGTGAGACACGTGATGCTGGGCTGATGCTGTGGCATTCACTGTGACGTTCGCTGCGCCAACTAGCGGTGGGGTACCTGAAGCTGGCTCGTAACCCGAATTTTAGCTCGCAACTCAAAGCAAAAAATCGGCCGAGAGAGGGTTCGTTTCTCGAAAAACTCGTTCGTCGGGACACTCGTAAGTCAAGGCCCCACTGTAGTTTGTACAGACAGAGTAGGCCCAGTGAGCCACTCCTGTCCGTTCTGTGAATGGTGAGAACCCTCCTGAAATCCAAGTTCCCAGACACCAGCCAAGGGCCACCTTGCAAGCGGGCTTTCTAAGGATAGCAGTCTCAGGCCTACTATAGTAACTGTTCTGCACAGACATACAAGTCTGGAATTTGGAAGAAAGGGGTGATATAGGAAGCCATTGGCATTTACTAGTAGGTGGTATTTAAAGCCACGGAGATGCCTGGTGTCTTGATAAACATTTGCCAAAACTGATCGAGCTGGATGATGTGAATGTAGAAGAGGATCAGAGGCTGAGCCCTAGCGCCCTCCAACATTAAGATGTCAGGGAGAAGAGAAGGAAGCAGCAAAGAAGTGTCGAAAAGCAGCAGCCGGTGAGGTAGGAGGTAAGCCGAGAATAGGGTGTCCTGAAACCAAGTGGAAAAGAAAAGAGTGATTAGTTGTTTCAGATGCTACTGAGAAAGTAAGATAAGACGGGGGCAAACAGCTGACCTTTTGGATTTAGAAATGAGAGGCACTGAAGAGAGTATAGACAACCCTTTTGGGGAGTTTTGTTGTAAAGAGGAGCAAGAAGAGCAGCTGGGGGGTAGTGGGGTTAAGAGGTTCGTTGGTTTGTTTTGAATGAGAAATAACACCATGCTGATGAGAATGGTTCACTAGAAAGGGAAAAATCACTGTTGTAACTTTCTGTTTCCTCAAAGCTCCATTTCCGGCCACTTTTGCCATCAGAACTCTCCTCAGGCATCCCTGCTCTGGCTCCAACCTGCGCAAGAACAGCCTCCTCGACCTCAGCTTTCACTTAATGTTCTCTGACACCCACATCCCACTTCAGTGGCAGCTTCTTGACAGGACTGTGTTTTATGTAGCCCTCGCTGGCCACTTGGCATATGAGTGGACGTAGTAATAGGTAGGATGCTCATTTCATTTCGCGAAAGTGAATCTTCAAGTAGTCACTGGTTTTTGTGTGTGCCGAGCAGATTGGGGATGGAGTGAGAAATGGGGTACAGTTCCCGCCCTGCCACTGCCCTTAGGAGATAAGAATAGTACAAAAGACATACAGCATTGGTGCAGATGAGTTTGGAAAGGGGCACGGTGAGTGGGGGCAGGGGAGGGTGGAGGAGAGGCCTGGATTTTGGGTGAAGCCTGGAAGAAAAGAGGCCATGTTAAAAGGATAGAAACTTTTTTGCAGTAGTAGAGTCCTTATTTTCAATGAAATACAACGAACCCCGGTATTCACCAGCACTGCTTGCTGTTCTGGTTGAAGAGGGGTTGGGCCTGCTTCGTTAGCCCTCTCCTCTGGCACTCCCACGTCTCTGACTAGTTTCAAAACTCTGAGGCAGAATCTGGGTTTCTAAACAACAACAACAAAAAATGTTTCTATTGATACTTTTAGAGAGAGAGGAGGAAGGGAGAGGGATAGAGAGATAGACACAGCATCGATCGGCTGCCTCCTGCATGCCCCACACCAGGGATCGAGCCCGCAACCTGGGCAGGTGCCCTGACAGGGTCAACGTTCAACCGCTGCAAATCTGAGTTTCAGAGCTCTGGGCAGAATCAGAGGTATTGCTTGGCTTGCCATTTTGGTTATGTTTATTGTAATTACATGAGTATGATTTTAAAGTTATTTTGTGCTAGTAAACGTTTCCTAGTGTAGGTAACTATTAACTGTGATGTATGCAGAGAGCACCATCATATCTGGCATTCCTCACAGAGACAACAGTGTGGTACACCGGCAGGACTCTGGGATGGGGTATGTGGGAGTCCAGGGACTGATCCAGAGAGAACTTCCCTCCCCAGGAATGTCTCCTCTTAGGATTTCATCTACACGAGGACGACACTTCCAATCCACTATTCCTGAAACTCTTCATTCTCTCTAGTATTGCAGTCGGTGAAGGTTAGCTTTTGTCCAAAGAAAATGAGAAATGTCATGGTGTAGCACAGTGGTTCCCAACGTGGGGCAATTTGGTTTTTAAGGGGGTAATTCAAGAATGAGTTATTAACAGTGAATTTTTTGCATTTCTTATGGTTCTAGGGGCCTTATATACAGTATATAAATATATATTGTGACATACTTACGCATTTCAGTTCTCATATGTTTTGAAACTTTGCTATTTTTTCATATCACTTCATATTATTATTTTTTTAAACAATTTCTTCGTGACTTCTTCCTCAGTACTTCAACTGTCCTTTTGTTCTTTTATTTTTCTCTTTCATGGCTGCCATGTTCTTTGGAAGCTTGTTAGACCTAGTTAATGGCCTTTTAGACTTCCTCCACGTGAATAGGAGTTCACTTTTTGAATAACAAGAATTATATGGCACAGGGTCGGGGGGAGGTATCAGAATTTTAGAGATGCTTAGGTGGGGCATGGCCAAAAAAAAGGTTGGGAACCACTGGTGTAGCAGAAAGAACACTGGATTTGGAGTCAGAAGATTGGTGGGCGATTCAGCATGGTAGCGAAGAGCCTGGACTAGGAGCCAGGGAGCCTGGCTTTGAGTCCACTTAGTGTCTGTGTGGCCATGTAACTTAGATGGGCTTGTTGGAAGGAATAAATGAATTCATGTGTAGAGCAATGCCTGACCCATAGTAATTAGTGAGTGTTAAGACTTGTCATTGAAATCCTGGCTATATCACTTACTAGCTGTATGACTTAGCAACGTGTTGAATTGGTCCAGTTTTAGTTTGTATTCTTTTGTAAGATGAGGAGCTTGCACAGAGTTATCCCTGAGAGGCTGCCTTTGCTGTCTCTGCAGACAGGAACAGCTCTGGGAGTGTTGTTAATTGGGATGGAACATGAAGCCAGGCCTGAGCTCCAAGGCATACATATGGCCTTTGGCATTATACCTGATAGCAAAAAAATAATTTGCTGAAGTCACTTAGACCAGTGTTTTCAAACTTTTTGTTTATTGTGATCCACAGTAAATGCATTTTACATGATGACCCAGTGTGTGTGTGTATGTGTGTGTGTGTGTGTGTGTGTGTGTATACATACATATATGCATATGTGAGTAAATGTAACAAAAGTTTCATGAAGCACTGTTAGCAGTATTTACTCTTGCTATATGTGATGCACTGTAATATTTTCTATACCCTTCAGTTGTAGCTCTTAAAAAGTAGACATTTTCATAATGGTTCATGACCCACAGTTTAAAAAACACTCACTTAAAGATGGGCAAATCATTATTATTAATGTCAGTCTTCGTCTTTTCCATTACATGAGCATCTTACAAACCAGTCTGGTCTAGGCCCAACAGCAGGGGGTGATTTCAACCAAGACTGTCTTAGCCCATAACTTAGACATCACCTGGATAAATTCTAATGAGTCTAGAACTTAAGCCCAACACAGAATTCCTGAGGCTGATGATGGAGAGCTCTGGCCACTTATGGTGAACCTTCCTGTTTTGGTTGAGTGGTTAGGTATGAGAGGACCTGCTAGCAAGGGAATTATTTTTCTTAAAATTTTACACTGTGAAGAATATATACCAAAAATGTGAACAGTAGTATCATAGAGGAGATGATTGGTAATTTGACTTTTTTAAAAAAATTTTCAAAATTTCTTTTTTTCAAATTTTATTTATTTATTTATTTATTTTTAGAATGAGAGAGGAAGGGAGAAAGGAGGAGAGAGGGAGAGAGAAACATCAACCTATTGTTCCACTCATTTATGCATTCATTGTTTGCCTCTTGTATGTTCCCTGAAAGGGGATTGAACACAAAACCTTGGCGTATTGGTATGATGCTCCAATCAACTGAGCTACCCAGCCAGGGTTCAGATTTTCTGCCATGAAAATATATTTCATATATAATCATTGAAATCTCTTTTAAAAATTACATTACTACTAAAAATTCCTTCTTGGCAAAATAAAGGGTAAAAAATACTTTACTTGGTAAAATAAAAAGTAGTTCATCATTAGGTAACTTTAAAAAAAATTAATTGTAGTGGGCCATAAACTATTTTCTTTATCACTGCTGATGTAAAATTTAAAGTTCTTTCTATGAATGATTATCTGTTCTGTATTAGATTAGATAGACCATGTGTATAAATATCAGTATTTCTCTTTAAGGTGCTTCAAGTAATTTCTAGTCAGTATTTTAGAGTACTCTAGGGATTTTGTAGCATTTAAAAATCATTTCAAATTATAGTTGTGTTGAAAAACAGCCCTCAAATTGAGCCTGCTTTATTTCTCATTTACAGCTCACATTGGGGTCCCAAGAGCACTAAAATATAGAGTTGAGCTTCCGTAGTCTGCCTCATTCATGCCAACAAAAATAAGGCCCAAAATGTTAACAAATGTAATTTAGAAGTAGCTAGCTATGAGCTGTTGAGTGAGCTTACAGGTAATTGCTGTTGTCAGCTTTGTGATGAATGGAGAGTAAGAAGGAGAAGTCGTGCGAATCATTACCAGATCAGTCTGAAAGGATAGCCGTGGCGCAGTCACTTGCAGATTGAAGTACGCGGGTACTGACCACATGGCAACCCTTCTCGCATTACTATTCATGGTGTTAAAACCATCTTGATGGACATGGGAACAGTCTGCCACCGTCATAATAATATAGTTTCTACTGCCTTTGAGGTACTGTAGGTATTGGTTGCTCTCTGGCATGTCAGCACCTCCGTGCCTCAGGAAACAATTCCCTAGCTTGTGGTCTCCAAGTCTCTTTTTTCTTTGCTAGCTAATGCCTCTGCAAACAGTGGGAAGATGTCAAAGGTAAAAGGTGGTAAAATGCACACTTGTCCAGTTGGTTCATTCCTAGCTCTGCTTTGCTGGGGTTGAAGGCTGAAATAAAGTTTAGAGATTCACTCTGGGTTTTAGGAAGACATGATCTGGTGTCCTTCCTTGGCAAAGTCAATAGTGTAAGGATGCACTGTATGTCCGTAGTCTTTCTCTCCATGAGATTTTTCTTTAAAAAAAAAATTGAGAACTATTGTTAATATTTTTCAGTAGCAATCAGTACCAAGCTAATTCAGGGGTTGGAAAGAGTAGAACCAGTGTGTGCACAGATATTAGTATCTAGTATGACCCTTATGGCCACCCTATAAGGCAGTGATGGCGAACCTTTTGAGCTCGGCGTGTCAGCATTTTGAAAAACCCTAACTTAACTCTGGTGCCGTGTCACATATAGAAATTTTTTGATATTTGCAACCATAGTAAAACAAAGACTTATATTTTTGATATTTATTTTATATATTTAAATGCCATTTAACAAAGAAAAATCAACCAAAAAAATGAGTTTGCATGTCACCTCTGACACGTGTGTCATAGGTTCGCCATCATTGCTATAAGGTAAGCACATTAATTGCAGCTTGAAGACTCACCATAGTACACTGCATGGCCCTTCGTACATGCAAACCGACACGGCCTTTTGTAGGGAGCTTCAGTACCGTAGAGGTATAAAGCGTTCGTGGTGTGTGTGTGTGGTTTGTGCAGTAAGAATGCCAGGACACGGCACTTGTGAAGTAAACTGCGTCATTGTCTGTTGCAGGTTATATGCACCATGGCTATGACTAGTGTCAGATTGCCCACCAGTATTTTAAGAAAGCCAGATGCCTGGATTGGACTCTGGGGAGCGCTACGAGGGACACCTTCACACAAACTCTGTGCTTCCTGGAATCGGTACTTCTATTTTTCTAGTACCAAATTAAATGCACCAAGTTATAAAACACTTTTCCATAACATTTTCTCACTGAGACTCCCAGGACTTTTAATAGCTCCAGAATATATTTTCCCGTTTTCTATAAGACTCAAAAGTAATATAAGCTCTAAAAAATCCACTAAAAAGACTCTGCAGAAAGTTGAAGCTGAAGAGGACTCTGATGAAGAGAGCGATCATGAAGTGAGTGAGCAAGAAGAGGAGCTGGAGGAAGACCCCAGTGTGGTCAAAGACTATAAAGACCTGGAGAAAGTAGTGCAGTCTTTTCGGTATGATATTATCCTGAAGACAGGCCTAGATATTGGCAGAAAGTAAGTATGATGTGCATTTCATTACAAAATCACTTGTCTTCTTGTTGGTTATTTTAACGTAGCATTATCAGTACTGTGGTGAAGAGTAACCATAGATGTGAAAAGACCTTAGAGGAAACCTCTTTCATTTCTATAGACAAAAAAATTGATTCCCAAAGAAGTCAAGTGACTGCAAATCCCACGTGCCATATTTCCTTGTTTCTAAATCTCCCATAAGATTGTAAGATGAACCATTAATAACATCTTTGAGGAGAAAAGGAATCACTGTGTTAGATGTATATTGAAAAAAAAAAAAGATGTATATCGTAAGCATAAATGCATGTGGGTTTTACAAATACTGCAGCGTGAAAAAATGCCTCTTAGAATCAACGAAAGCAGTATAATGTGGTTAAGAATGCAGGCTCTGGCCTGGCTGGCATGGCTCAGTGGTTGAGTGTTGACCTATGAGCCAGGAGGTCACGGTTCGATTCCTGGTCAGCGCACATGCCTGGATTTCAGGCTCGATCCCCAGTGTAGGGCGTGTAGGGGGCAGCCGATCAATGATTCTTATCATTGATGTTTCTTTCTCTCTCCCCCTCTCCCTCCTTCTCTGAAATTAATAAAAATATATTTAAGGGGAAAAAAATGCAGGCTCTGGCCCTGGCCAGTTTTCTCAGTGGTTAGAGCATTGGCCTGTGGACTGACTGAAGCGTCTCAGGTTTGATTCCCAGTCAAGGGCACATACCCCGGTTGCAGGTTCCCCAGCCCCATTAGGGGCGAGTACGGGAGGCATTCAATTGATGTGTGTCACATTGTGTTTCTCCTTCCCCTCCCTCCCTTTCACTCTAAAAATCAATGGAAAAAATACCCTTGGGTGAGGATTAAAAAAGAAAGAAAAGAATGCAGGCTCTGCAGCCAGACCACTAATGTCTGAATCCTGATTCTGTGTATGACCTCGGGCATAAATTCTCTGTGCTTCAGTTTCCTTATCTGTAAAATGAGGATAATAGAACCTGCTCTAGAAGGTAGTGGTAGGATTAAATGAGTATTTCTCTATGTATCTAAAGCACTTATAGCAGTGCCTGGCACATAGTAGGTACTCAATATGTTACCCGTGATGACGAAAATACTGTGTGTGTTCATATATAGTGCACAGAGATAGTAAGTATAACTTTCAAGATTTCTTTAATCTCATTCTCTCTTAGACTATAATTATATAAGAATAATGACCCTCATTATTCATTCATTCCTGTAATAATCATTTTGTGCATATTGCACTCAAGGTAAGAATTGCGGTATGAATGATAAATTCAGAAAGATTTCCTTACGTAATTTGTACCTTTATGACCTAACTTAATGGCATAGTTTAGTTGTTTCAATCTATGGAGCATAAGGACTCATAAAGGTGACTCAGCCCATAGGCAACCTGATTAGGATTTGTTGAATGTTCTCTAAAATCTGACAGACTCATAAGGGGTCCTCTCCTCTCCCAGGGTAGTAGCTGCTGCTGCTGCTGTAATTAAGCAGAACCCCAGATGTCAGTCACTTGGAATCAGAGCTTCAGGAAGAAAGGGCATTGATTTTTGTCTGCATCCTTCCCTGGTCTAGTTGCCCCAGTGATTAAATTCAGACAGATCAGCAGCTGCTGGATTGGAGTTTCCCCAATCTCAGTGCAGACCAGTGAGGGTTTCTTAATGGCCTCAGCATACGTGTGGTGCCTGGCTTTTCAGTCAGAGCACAGAGCAGGTATGTGAGGAGGAGCGAGCGCTCATTACTTTGTTAGAGAACCACAGGCGCTGCCACCTTGAAGGGAGTTGCTGCACAGGGAGTCAGGTGGAGAACCTGGGCCCCCTTCCAAGAGGGCTGGTGCGGGTACCTTGGAAAGCCCCATCAAGGTTACCTGCCTGATTACCTGCCTGATGGTACTAGCAAATCTTTGCAGCAGGTCAGCGTCTACTTAGAAGTACCCTTTGGTCTCCCTGTTTTAGATACATAGGGAGCAGTTGCCTTTCACTTTCCCAGCACCCAGGCTGAAGATTTTGTGGGGAGGTACACGTCACTGTCAGAATAAGCATTAATGGCAGGTGTGTTTCTCAAACTTGTGTAATGGTTCTGAAATATATTTCTATTTTAAAGCACTTTGACTTTTTTTTTTTAAGCAAAGTGGAAGATGCATTCTACAAAGGTGAACTCAGGCTGAACGGGGAAAAATTATGGAAGAAAAGCAGAACGGTGAGATAATAAGACAGCCAGATGTTTTTGTCTGTTGCTTTGCAAATACTCAGTTAATGCCCCTACCTTCCCCTCGGCTCCTTACTTGGGGCATCCTTGTGTCTGTCTTACCATTTCTCAGGTCTCCCCAGTCCTGGTCACGCTAGTGAGAGTGAATCACCAGCTGGCTTCAGTCACACAGATCACTTGCTCTTTTGCAGCCATAATGACTTTGAGGTGAAGCTTCCCCCTCCCCCTTTTTTTTCTTTAAAATTTCAAGATGACAATCAGAACTGGCAAAAATCTATTATTTAAACTTCTCAGTCATAATAACCAGGCTAAAAAGAAACATTTGATCTATGGAGAGGTTTTTTTGGCCCGCTGTTACCTGAGCAGATGTGTAATTCTGTGCGGGCGGAGGACACCCCTCCCCCCAGCACCTGCTGGGTACCCTGCTCTGTGCAGGCGCTGTCACACAGGAGGGGTCATGTTCTCTTGACAGCTCCACATCAACACTACTGTAAGCAAAAGAAATCACTTAGAAAATTTATTTCCAGTATCCAGTGTTACAGTAAATCATATTTGTTAATTCTGTTAAATATATGTATTTTTGTAAAAGTAAATTACATAAATATATGCATCTAGAATTAAATTATTAATATTACTAGTATTCTTTGGGTGGGGCATTATGGGTTATATTTTCTTCATGCTTCTTATTATCTGGATTTCTTACAAATATGTGTCCCTTTCATAATTGGGAAATACAATAATGAAGGTAAAAGTTAACAAAACAAAAATATGAATGACAAAGACCCTTAAAAAGTTAGGAAGACAGACCTCTGAGGCATTGGCAGACATAATCTACCTCCTAGAGTCCAGGGAACCAGTGTTCTGGGCAAGTTAGACACACTTTTGGACGTTTTTATTTTAGCTTCTCTCATATTTCAAATCATCCCAGAGGTTGGAGGCCCTAAGCTGTCTCCCGTTGCCCTGGGACCTGGTAGGGTGTGAGCCGATGGCCATGGACCTGGGTGAGTGCTGCGGCTTTCTTCAGAGTCCTTGCAGGATAAGGGGACCCCTCAGCGCTGGGTCAGCCGCCAAGTCACAAGGCCCACTCTCCCTCTGATGGCACCTGACTAGCTGACTGGGTGTCAGTCATTGCTCTGTGAGCCGCAGGAAATCAGGCACTACGGCCACGCTTCTGGAGACGGGGGCCTTCTCCACCCTTACTGCTTTTTCGGGGTTGTAGTCCAGCCCCTCTCACCAGCTGCAGTGTTCCAAAGGCAGGACCCTTGGTGCACGGTGCGCCTGTGCTGGGGTCTTATTTACAAACGCCACAGGCCTATTCTCCCTCTGCTAGGAGATATTGTTAACTACAGCCTAATTGCTGCTGCTTTATTCTGCCTTGGGTGTAATGTTATCTCGGCTGCCTTCCAGATTTCTCCTGAGGGTCAGCAAAGGAAGGGGCCAGTATTAACATTCTGCTGCCTGTTACTAGGAGACCTGGTAGCCATAGTAACTGCAGCTAAGAGGAGATTTGAAATGTAGATATTTGGAACTGTCCCTAATCCCAGTTTGCTTTGTGTCTGCTGTGCCGTCTCCCACATTAGGAAGGACAGGGCCTTGCAAGGAATAAAGAACACCTCCCCGTGCATGGCCTGCTCCATGGGGCCCGGCCCTGGCTGCTGGCCTGAAGGATCAGGCGCTTGCCTGATGCTGCAGCTGTAACCCTGGCTGCCTGCTGTAACCCTGGGCAGAGCTGTTCTGTGAGCTGCAAACCAGTTGGGACCCAGAGGGCTGTAGGTGCTGGGTAACTGGTGCTTCAGATAGGAGCGTGCGGTGAATCCAGGTGTGGGGATTGAAGCCTTCCTGAATTCTCTTTCTGGGATGGGGGTGGGGGCGGGGGCGCGGAGAACGGTTCCTTCCCGCTTTTCAGGTACATGTGAGCCTGCCCTTCCCTTACAGTATGTCTATGAGAAGGTACACAAGAGGGCATGCCCTTCCCCTATGTCTTTTTAAATTTCATATCATGTGCATACATTACTTAATTAAAATGAGTTTTAATGAAACACATTCCCAAGCCTTGTATTTTTGGACGTTAATTTTAAGTGTCCACACAGGTGGAGCTGTGTGGTTATTATTATTATTTTTTAACTGAACCCAGCAGAACCACAGGAGGATCCCCCCACCCCAGGTGATTCTTAGGTCAGTCCATCCTTCAAACCTAGGGGAGAAGCAGTCTTCATGCCTGGCTGTGGTGTGAGCCTTTCTGGTTCTCAGCCCAAAGGGGAGAGAGTTAATGGTCTAAAACAGGCCCCTGTGTGGGTTTTTCACCCGCCTGCTCTGGGCTGTCTGGATTGACCAGTGTGGCATCATGGTGAGCAGGTGTGCAGTCCCCTGTTGTAGACTGAGTATTGTGCCTACAAAAGCCTAGTGTGGGTGGGAGAACAGATGTTCCGAAAGCATGAAATTATGACTGCCTCAGAGAGCAGTCATTGGAAAATAAGGTAAAAGTCGGCATCTGGCACCATGCCTCTTAACCAGAAGCCTTCTAGTGGGATTTTAAGTGGTCATGTGTGTCCACTTCAAGTCCATGGCCCACACGTGGGTCCCCCTTCCCCTTGGAAGAAGGTGAGCAGTCTGAGATGGCCCTGGTCATCCCTGCTTGTGTTCTAGTGGAAGAAGCACATGGCATGTGGGGCAGTTTAGCCCCTTCCTTGGTTGCTGGGCAGATCCCCTGGGATCCGGCCTTCCTACGACCAGGGGTCCATCCTGGGCTCTCAGCACCCTGGCAACAGTGACTGAATGCCCTAGGCATGCCCTGTACTGGCTCAACCCAAAGCTCCATCTGGGCAGGAATGGGTTTGACCTCAGCCCTTTGAACCTACTGAATCAGCATCCAGCTTGACCCTCTTTTCTGGGGCATTCATCTTTGTGAGTCCTGTCTCTCTTTTTTTAAGTATAGTTGGTATATAATATTATATTAATTATATTAGTTTTAGGTGTACAATGTAGTGATTTGACATTTTATACCTTAAAGTGTGATCACTTCATTAATTTTAGTAATCACCTATCACCATGCCAGTTTATCACAATATTATTAACCGTATTCCCCTTCACCTTTTTCACCTGTCCACATCCCCTGCGCTCCCCACCACCACCACGCCCCCCACCTTCTGGTAACCATCCCTTTGGCCTGTTTCCTGTTTCTCTTGATGATGTGGCATACTGGGACCAGTCAGTGCGAGAAAAGCAGATACAGCTTTTTCCATTTCTCCAAGAGGTACAGCTGAGCACTGTTCCATAGTGACTTCCAGCAAACTGCCTAGAGCTGTGGTTCTCAACCTTGGCTGCACATTAGAATCACCGGGGAATCTTTTTAAAATCCTGATTTCTGGGCCTCATCCTCCGGAAATCCTGTTTCTCTGTTATGGGGTGGGGCCACAACATTAGTAACAAAGAAACAGAATTTTCAGAGGATGAGGCCCAGAAATCAGGATTTTAAAAAGATTCCCAGGTGATTCTAATGTGCAGCCAAGGTTGAGAACCACTGGTCTGGAGCATGACCATGTAGCGCATCTGGATTGAAATCAGTGAAAAGTGTTAGACTGGAAATTGTCTTCTCAATGCATGTAGTAATTACTATGCACATAATCTCTAAGACTGTGCCCCGCTTTTTGTCTTTTGCCATTGTTATCAAAATAAGTACCTCCATGCAGATGTGTCTTTAAATCATCCAATAGAGGTATTTGAGTCACACCACACAGGGACTGCCACAAGCTGCCAGTTGTCTAGGTCTGAAGGCAGGACACTGACTGGTATTGAGGTGCGCGTGTTGGAGGCAGGCAGCTGAGTGTGGCCCTAGGAACCAAGCGACTGTTACAGAGGAGTCAGGATCTTTCCTCACCTGCCCCTGGGTGATGATCACCTGGTGAAAACTCAGAGCAGAGATGTTTGCATTGGCCTGCATTTCCCAAGATGTAATGAAGGTTCTGTTGGCTCTTAAATTTCAGGTGAAAGTGGGAGATACGTTGGATATTCTAATTGGAGAAGATAAGGAAACAGAAACAGAGGTAGTGATGCGGATTCTCCTGAAAAAAGTGTTTGAAGAGAAGACTGAAAGTGAAAAATACAGAGTGATCTTACGACGGTGGAAAAAGTTAAAATTGCCTAAAAAGAGTGTGATGAAATAAATGGATTGCTTTTTAACAATAAAGCGTTTTCTACTGGTGGGGGAAGGAGCGAGCTCAAAAAGCAGGCATTTTTATTAAAATAAAGTTCTCACCATTTGTGGAATCTGCTGAACCATGTTGGAGCAATCAGGATCCATATCTTGGAGTCTACCCCAGCCTGGATTTCTGTCCTGGGCTTGATTTGTGCTTAATTTGACTCGGGAGCATGAGTGACATGTATGCCGGAGGAGCTAAGCCCAGAGAGGTTTTAATGACTAGCCTGCTGTTTCCCACGTTCACTACCTGGGAGGGAGGGTAACATAAACTGGCTTTGTTAGTGTTTTCATTTCAATTTGAACCCTGATGGCCAGCTTCCCTGAGTCCAGGCTTCTGAAGGCAAAGCCAGGCCCAGTGAAGGTCACCCTCGTAGCCTCAGGGGAGCATTGGGAGACCTCACTCTGCTCAGGCCTTTTTGAATTGCCAGCATGGTGGCTTTAGTTCCCCCTTCCATTTATCTTCAGAAGTCTGGATGAGTAAAATTCCGAATAGGCTAGTTAGGGCCCATTTAAAATTAATTGTTTAGGGCAGGGGTTAATAAACTAAGGCAGCCAGAGGCCTTTTACATTTTTAATGGGTTGTTTAAAAAATACAAAGGATGCCCTTGCCCAGGGGTGGGCAAACTTTTTGACTCGAGGGCCACAATGGGTTCTTAAACTGGACCGGAGGGCCGGAACAAAAGCATGGATGGAGTGTTTGTGTGAACTAATATAAATTCAAAGTAAACATCATTACATAAAAGGGTACGGTCTTTTTTTTCAATAGTTTTATTCATTTCAAAGGGCTGGATCCGGCCCACAGGCAGTAGTTTGCCCACGGCTGCCCTAGCCATTTTGGCTCACTCTGCCTGAGAACTGAAGGGTCCCGGGTTCAATTCCAGTGAATGGCACATATCTCGGTTGCATACTGCATCCCCAGCCCTGGTTGGGGTGCCTACATGCAGGAGGCAACCAATCCTTGTATTTCTCTCACATTGATGTTTCTCTCTCTCCCTCGCTTTCTCTTTCCACTCTCTCTAAAAAAAAAAAAAAAAAAAAATCAATGGAGAGGATTAACAAAAACAATATAAAGTGAAAAATTTCTTTAAAGACAAAACAAAGGGATATATGACAGAGACCTTATGTGGTCCACAAAGCCTAAAATATTTGCTATCTGACCCTTTAGAGAAAAAATGTAGTGACCCCAGGTGGAGGGCAGGCAATAAGCTGAGAGTTTAATTTTCAGGTGAAAGTAGAAAATACGCCGAAACCGGTTTGGCTCAGTGGATAGAGCGTCGGCCTGCGGACTGAAAGGTCCCAGGTTCGATTCCGGTCAAGGGCATGTACCTGGGTTGCGGGCACATCCCCAGTAGGAGATGTGCTGGAGGCAGCTGATTGATGTTTCTCTCTCATCGATGTTTCTAACTATCTCTCTCCCTTCCTCTCTGTAAAAAATCAATAAAGTATATTTTAAAAAAAAAAGAAAAAAGAAAATACACAGATTTTATCAATGAAGAGAATAAAGAATCAGACTGTTCTAATTCTCGAGTGTTATAAAAGGGACAAACATATAAAGTAGTAGTAGAAGGGACACACAAATATACATCATCTAAGGCAGCGGTTCTCAACCTGTGGGTCGCAACCCCTTTGGCGGTCGATCGACCCTTTCACAGGGGTCGCCTAAGACCATCCTGCATATCAGATATTTACATTACGATTCATAACAGTAGCAACATTACAGTTATGAAGTAGCAACAAAAATAATTTTATGGTTGGGTTACAACATGAGGAACTGTATTTAAAGGGCCAGAAGGTTGAGAACCACTGATCTAAGGGCAAGGTCATTTGCATAAGTCAGCCAGCGATTCCTAGGAGCTGTTTCAGGCACTGGAAGGGTCAGCTCAAATAGATTAGGTTATGTAACGTCAGAAAGACTGTGTCTGGCTCCAGCAATTCTTGAGAACTCGGGTTAACTGACAGTGAAGGGAAATGTCTGTAGCCTGGAACAGTGGGCTATTTGGGCCCATGAACCAGCTCAGGTTTCAGAAGACCCAGGAACATCAATTTTTTAAAAATATTTTTGTATTGATTTCAGAGAAGTGGGGGGAGAGAGAAACATCAATGACGAAGATCATTGATGGACTGCCTCCTGCACGTCCCCTACTGGGGATTGAGCACACAACCCAGCCATGTGCCCTTGACCAGAATCGAACCCGGGACCCTTCAGCCCGCAGGCTGACACTATCTACTGAGCCAAACCAGCTAGGCCTGAACGGCTCTTTAAAACTATTGGTCATTAGTACCTACCTTAGCTATTTGGCAGTTTGACCCATTCCAGACTTCTCTGTTTTTAAAACTCAAACTAAGAAGATATCTGATGATGGAAAATGTTGGTTTGGTCACAGCTCGTGGCAAAAACTGATCTAAACAAAAGCATTTCATAAAGATTTATGGACTCTTGAAACACACTCATTCCTACTTGACACAAATGACAGCGGCTTTACGTATAATGCTGTGTGGCAAAGCCTCCTCAGATAAAAGATTTGGATATTTCTAATGCCGTGGTTCTCACCTGGGGGTGATTTCGCCACGGGGTACATTTGACAGTGTCTGGAGATATTTTTGGTTTTGGGATGGCATGGACATGGAGTGGGTAGAGACCAGTGATGCCGCTAAATATCCTATGGCGCACCGACAGCCCCCACAACAGTTATCTGAGCCAGAATGTCCAGAGTGATGAGGTTGAGACCCTCCTCTGATGGCATGACAAGGAAGAATTTTTTTAGTGGTTCTTGTTTTCCCGGAGAAGTATGGAAATGCTGCTGGTGTATGTTTGCAGTTTTTAAAGGATGAACAATTTAAAGTTATCACTTGGTATGTCGTGGCAGAATGCACGGGAGAACGATCGGCCAGCACTCTGAGGGAGGAAAGTTGAGCCTTTATTTCGCAGATCTGGTAGTCCAGGAGAATTCCGAATCCAAAGCCTGAATTCTACTCATGGGGAGGCTCTGACCTATATAGCCCCTCCTGTGGCGGGCCCGAGGGTCCCCGCAGCTCCGCCCAAGTCAGCTGTGGCGGGCCCTGGGTTAGGCTCCGCAGCTCCGCCCCAGTCAGTCAGAGTGGGGAAGTAAGACTACAGTTTTAACCTGATGCTGAACTAGGTTGCAAGCCCTCCCTACCCCCCCCCCCCCCCCATTTTCCTTTTCAGGTAGAGGCCTATCTAGACCTTTTACCAGTAATGGTTAATCCTTTCAAAGAAATAGCTTTTTTCCTAGGAAATATGGTGCTAATTGCATTTATCAGCCAACAAAAAAGTAGACATTTGGGGGATAATTTGTGGTTTATTTGGTCAATAATGATTGGGGAGATAGAAACATAACTCCCATTTTTCAAGAAACGAAGAAGAAAATAGATTTCAGTTGGGGTGGTAATGCCCGGTCCATGAGCCTTAAAGGGTGAGCCGTGTGTATCATGACTTCCCACTAGAGTTCTGCCTTACCTGGGACATAGAGATGTTGGCCTTCAAACAGTTACTGTTACTGACGACACTGCGGATCGCAGGGAGCAGGAAGGAAGCTGTAAACTCCATCATGCAGACTTAGGAGAGCAGCAAGGGTGCATCTCCCAGACTGTCTTTGAAAATCAGCCCTAGCAGGGTAGTCTGAGTAAACGCCATGAATCAGAGTTTATTTTCCCTTGAGAACCACTGACCAACATGTTAAACATTTACCAACACACCATTGGGTGGAATGGGGACGCACGCCCACACGGTTTCCCATTAGGACAAGCCTCGCACCAGTATTCACCCTGCAAGTTCTTTCAGGTTATTTTTTCTCCTCTGTTGGTTTCATGTATTCACAGGTCCTCCCTGACTTTAGCCAGCTATTCTAATGGGTGTAATGTGTTATCTTTCTTGGTATCATTCTTGTAAAATGTGTTTTGCTGTTCTCTACACATTTAAATTTCATAAATGGCATTACTATATATTTCATTTTGAATCTTTTTTCACTCAGAATGGTTTTTAAGATCCACCGATGGCACTCACTATAGGTACATCTAATCTATTGTTTCTCTCTGCTGCATAATAAATCCCAGTGTGCATCCACATTTTGCCTACCTTTTTTTTTTTTTTTTTTAAGAGAGAAGGAGGTAAGGAGAGAATGAGAGAAACATCCATTTGTTCCACTTACTTATGTATTCATTAGTTGCTTCTTGTATGTGCCCTGAACAGGGATCAAACCTGCAACCTTGGCATATCGAGACAATGCTCTAATCAACTGAGTTACCCGGTAAGGCCTTGCCTATCCTCTCTTCCAGACTCCACCAACTCCCCTCACCACAAATAACAGTGCTTGCTTCCTCTCCACAATGGCTGCACCAGGCTGCTCTCCCACCAGCAACACACAGTGCCTGCAGGCCCACAGCCTCACCCAGCCCCTGGCACGATGACCCAGCTTTTGGACTTCTGCCAGTCTAATGTAGTCTAAAGAGGTGCAGTTGTAACAGACTTCATAGGTTCTCCTTTCCTATAATGCAAGTGGAGTAGGCAGTTAAACAGCATGAGCAGAGCAGAACCATGGGCCAGGTGCAGAGGGTCACCAGGGCGGAGAGCCCCAGGTGCCTAGCAACCACAAAACGACAAGCCCTTGCCTGACCACTCCCTTAAGCATTAACTCCTGGAAGGTGACATCTAGGCTTCGGTTGTTTCAGCTCCAGGCCCAGAGAAGCAGCACCATACCAGGACCTGCTGCACTGACTAATGACCCCCTGGCACCAACCACTCAGTGGAGGCCCTGAGGAGACCGGGGGTGGGGGGGGGGGTGGGGGGGGGGGACATGCTCTATCTAGATCTTCCCCTGAGACCTTCAGATAAAAGCTCTAAGGAGCATCCAGCCCCCTTCCCCACCCCCTCTCCCCAGGGCATGCTCTCTTTCCTGGAGTATGCCCTTGCGCCTCTCCCTTTCTCCTCCCTTTCTCCTCAAGATGCATATCTCTTGCCCTCTTTCTTCTAAGCTCCAAGGGCCCTTTTACTACTGTCACTTTCTAAATTTTCCTTTAAGTTCCTTGGCTCTGAATTCTTTCAAGCCAAACTCAAGGAGGGAGGTTGCTGAACCGTCCAGCCTAACGCATGGCTAAAGCCAGGTGCCCTTTTCCCACCGCCAACACAAGCTCCCACAGACTGCCCATCTATAGCTTGGACTTTCAGAGGGCTCTGAGACCGCCTCTCCTGCTGCTCTCGAAGCCATGCTGGCTGGCTTTTATATTTTTTGTTCATTGTTACTGGTTAACAGCCCAGGTATATTAAAAGGAGGATGGTGGAAGCCTACCATTCTGTCTCATCATTGATGTTTCTACCTCTCTCTCCCTCTCCCTTCCTCTCTGAAATCAATAAAAATAATATATATTTTAAAAAAATAAAGTGGGAAATTTCTATTTAGAGGTCTGGACTGGTTATATCCGTTTTCTGGAGCCCCACTCAGAGGGGTTAGATCAGGGGTCCTCAAACTTTTTAAACACAGGGCCAGTTCACTGTCCCTCAGACCGTTGGAGGGCCGGACTAGTTTTTTTTAAAAAAAAAACAACTATGAACAAATTCCTATGCACACTGCACATACCTTATTTTGAAGTAAAAAAACAAAACGGGAACAAATACAATATTTGTATTTGCATGTGGCCTGCGGGCCATAGTTTGAGGAGCCCTGGGTTAGATACTATTAGATATTTCCCCACAGAGTATGTGAGAATTTTCTTTAGGGTGGTGGGGGAAATCCCTTAACTCTTGATTCTGAGACAAAGGTGAGGCTGAAATGATAGGAGCCAGCTCTGGATCTCGGCAACACCACTGCTGTTAATAACCTGAGGAGAAGGCGCCCATCCCCATGGGCTGAACGTATGCTGGAGCATGTGCCTCATCGTGCCTGGAACTGTGCCTGTGCGGAGATTTCAGCTCATCCAATCCAAGGAGACTTGGCTTTAATACCTCGTGTCAGAAACGGAGCCGCAGGAAGACCAGGGCATTGCGTTCTGCAGTGCTGTGTTCCGGCCTCTGAGCAACAGGGGAGCCGGGGAACCGGAGACCCACAGGTGCACCTCGGACCAGAGCCTGGCCTGCTCCACCTGGGCGGGCTCGGCTGTCTGCACGGAAGGCAGGAGCCAAGGCCTCGGGCTGCCAATGCCCACATGCATCTGGGAAACCAGTTCCAGGCCGGAGATGTCAGGTTTTGTGCTGTTTACCACCAGAACCTTCTCTCCAAGCTAAACAGGCTTCACTACCAACGAGGGAGGCTGGGACTTGTTAGAATCATGGAACAGTGCCCAGGAGGTAGCAGGTGTTTCAAATGCTTTTGCCGAAGGAACTTCCTTTGAGGCAGAGAAGATTCCTCCTGCATTCCTTGTTGTGTTTCCTGTGGCATTAAAAGTTTTCATGAGTCAAATTCTCTCTACTTGGATGGATCCAGAAAGCTCAGAGACTGTAGACAGTTAGCAAAAGTTAAACGTCGGGGACTACTAGGTAGAGAGACGGAGACATTTACTCCACACAGCTTTGCAAATGGCAGCACAGAAATCAAGAGCACACACTTTGGAGTCAGCCTCGCCATCTCCGCTACCTGTATGACCTTGACCAAGCTACTTAACCTCTGGAAGCACCCCCTTTTGTAAAATGGGGGAAAAAAACATCTTGCTCACAGGGTTTCCGTGAGGATTAAATGGAATAATGCTTGTGAGGTCCCTAGCACATTCCTGACCCATTACAGGAGCTCAGAAAACAGGAGTGCTTATGAAAAACAGAACTCCCTGTAACAGGGACCTGCCAGCCCTTCTGAACACACAGCTGTCACACGGGGGGAGCCTGCGGAAGGAGGGGCTGTGGCATTATATGCTCTCAATCCCTGTGAAGGACACAGCTCCCCATCGGGACCAGCAGGACTATAAACTCTATTTAGAAGAACAAATGACTTCTCACTCCTTCAAATAAAATCAACGGGCATGCTCTACCACGCAGAAATGTTCTGGCAAAAGGCATCACATTCGGCAGCGCCCCTAAGCCCTGATGCTGAAGCAAGGCAAACCACCTCTTCCTACTGACCTAGAAGCTAAGATTTAGTTTACCACTAGTGGAGGAGTCGTCAGTTTTATTTGAACACAACAGGAAACCACTTGTTTCAGCTCAGATCTCTTTCTAATGGTCAGGAAAGTGCTAAGCCTTCAGTTCCTGTATGTACACAGATAATCACGGCGGATTTTGTGAAGTTACTGTAGTGAAGTAGGTCTCAGAGTGCAGCCCACAGCACCGGCATCTCCCAAACCTACGGATTCAGGACCGCTGAGGGGCGGGCCCAGCAAGCTGGCCTAACATGTCCTCTGGCGGTTCTGCCCCTTGTGGGTGCTGATGGAGTCCCACCCAGACCCCTTTGCCACTGCCTCCATCCTGTAGCTGCAAGGGCCAGTTACCCTCTTCCCACCTCAGACCCATCATTAACCAGCCCCATGGCTTCAACTGGGACTAGTTCTGGCGAACAATTCATATCCTAGGGCAGTGATGGCGAACCTATGACACACGAACTCATTTTTTTGGTTGATTTTTCTTCGTTAAATGGCATTTAAATATATAAAATAAATATCAAAAATATGTCTGTTTTACTATGGTTGCAAATATCAAAAAATTTCTATATGTGACACGGCACCAGAGTTAAGTTAGAGTTTTTCAAAATGCTGACACGCTGAGCTCAAACGGTTCGCCATCACTGTCCTAGGTTTTCTCAGTGGATGGGGAGGGAGCTAGACTGCAGTGGAAACCACACGCTTGCCCGTGTCTTTTCCCTGGACGCATCTGCTTTTCCCATGCTCCTCCTGACAGCACGCCCTCAATCAATTGCACAAGAACCCCCGTCTCAGATTCTGCTCTTAGGGAATGCAATCCACAGCAGTTAATTTCACAATCTCAAAAAGTGCACTACCACCAGAACATGTCTGTCCACAATTCCCAGTTATTTCACTCAAGGCAATTCTCAAACCAGCGCACCTATGCCTAAGCCCCCTAGAGCAGTGGTTCTCAACCTTGGCTGCACATCAGAATCACTTGGGAATCTTTTTAAAATCCTGATTTCTGGGCCTCATCCACCGGAAAGTGTTTCTCTGTTATGGGGTGGGGCCACAACATTAGTAACAAAGAAACAGAATTTCCGAAGGATGAGGCCCAGAAATCAGGATTTTAAAAAGATTCCCAGGTGATTCTGATGTGCAGCCAAGGTTGAGAACCACTGCCCTAGAGGCTTAGAGGAAGCGGTGACAGAACACGGACTTGCAATTGCTTTTGGATCTGAACGTTTGTGTATTGTGACTTGGGGAATGTAGTGTTTTAGTTCCTGAGACGGTGTGATATGGTGAGACAAGCTTGGATTCAAATCCTGGCACCACCATTTGCAAGTTGTGTCAACTTGGACAATAAAGCTACTTCTCTCTTCTTCCTCCTTACCACAAAGCAGAGTGCCCAAAACACTGAGTTTTTATGAGAATTAAATGAGATGGCATAGACATCACTCGGGGCCTTAGCTTTCTTGTCTTAACAGGCAAAATTACGGGATCTATTCACAGGGCTCTTGAGGATCCAGGTACAGCTCTCACGTGGTATACACTACACGGATGTTAGGTGCCATTATAAGGAGCAGGCTTGACACATGCTCACTCCCTTCCCACCACAGGCCAGGGGTTCCCGATTCACCTGGAAGCTCCCTCAGAGTCCACTGCAGCTCCATCCCGGCGACAGTGGAAACGAATGTGGTGCGGCACCCTTCTCTCTGAGATTCCCTAAGGAAGCTCACACATATGGAAATGCTCTGAATTTTCTCTTTGGTAGAAAACAAAGATCCTTACAGCCAGAAGGGGCTTCAGAATTTAGCTCTCCGTCTAGTCCTGCTTAAACTTGCTCATGTATTTTGCCTCTGGGGCTCCAGCCCCTGACCAGTCCCAACCCGCACGCAGCTCGGCGGACAGGGGTCAGGCTCCCAGCAGCCCTCACTCACCGGGGAAAAGTGTCCCCGTCACAAGCCACAGCTCACTTCACCTACTGTGGCCCTTGGGCCAGAAAAAGTTCCTCTGACAGCTCGAGACATTACTTTTACTATGAAATATTAACGCTGATGATTTGTAATTAGCCAAAGGGTGAGAAAAAACAGGCATCCTTTTGTTATCCGTTAATAACACGTTAGCTCTGAGGAACGAAATCCCATTTAATCCAAAGGGAAAAGCACTCTGCCGGGGGGGGGGGGGGGGGGGGGGGGGGGGGCTCAGGCGGGGAGCGCTGGGCGCCCAGGAAAGATGAAGTGAGTGCGCCTCCACCAGTGTCCAGGAAGCGGTTTGTGTAGAAACGGGCTAGGATTTATTAGGTGACTTCTCAGTCATTCAGCTGTGACAAACTGAAATCCTGTGAGCTTCCGACACCCCACGTGTGGAAGCCCCAGAGGCTGGGGTGCCCCAAGCATTCATGCCCGCCGCCCCCCACCCCCCCAGCAGTGAGGAGGCCGCAGAGTAAGACAAACAGACCAAGAAACGTCTTCCCTAAGGAAATAAGATGTTACGAGGCCATATTTTTTCGATTTTTAAACATTTTATATAACTCATAAAACAGTGCTTGTATAAAAATCCACACAAAGTCGCTAGAGAGCATACAATTTCCAAAAAGGTCCTGGGTTTTTGTTACATTCAGTTTTCTAAGGACGCACTCAAATCAATGGTAAGATGCAGACATTATGTGATAGTTCATTATCTTTGGTAAAACTATGCTCATTATTTTGTCTCCTCACAGTATTAACTCTGATATCCACTTTGTGCAGGGTCTGCTATCACTAGGATGTCAGAAAAACATTAAGGCTGGATCTACGCGAGGCAAGTATTTCCAAATGGCAGTAACAGCCCTTGGCCTCCAGCCCCACTTCCTATCACCTAGCTACACAGGCAGGGAGAGAGCGCCATGGGCTCCAACCAGGGGTCTTGAGAACCCCCCTCCCCCATCAGGCAAGAGGCAAACGTTTTGGGGAAAGGAGGAAACTGAGGCCATTGCTACCGGAACCGGGTGCCATGCTGTGGTCTGGTCAGGCCAGTGACGCTTACCATTTAAACAGCTAATCCATCCATCACTCAGTAGATCCCATTGGTGGGTTGATGATTGCAGCTGACATGATGCCCCTGCCCCTCAACTTACAGAAAGGAAGGTTCAGGGCTGACATGGAATGGGGAGGGGCACACGAACACCCTCGACACAAGACACGACTTTATTCCCTGTCAAATGGTTGCTGTCATGTAGACACAGCCAAAGTGAACTGAAGCAGGATTAGAACACTTAGTACATTCAGGACTACCTTCATACATTCTTTTAAAAGTTCCTAACACAGAACATGAGGGACGCTACCACCTAATGTGACTAGCTATTTCACTTAACATCAGAATGTGTCTGTGCTAACTCTTTACTTCTCCGGATACAAGGCAAAAGAACACCCCGAAAAACAAGTGGAAACCAAAAAATTTAGATAGGGGGAAGGGATGTGCCAACAGATTTTATGGAAAACATTACATTTAGAAAAAAAATAAGTAGTTTGTACTTATATTGCTTCATGTAAAAACTGCCCCTGAGCCCACCTGCATGGCTGGGGAACTGAGTGCACCATACAGGCCACAGGGCCTGCATTCGCTTCCGGCCGACAGTCCAGAGGGACAGCAAACAGCTCCCAGAGTGTGGCCACCTCTCTTCACTGAAAGGGACACTAAGATTTGGGGGGAGGCGGGGGCGCGGGGGCGGGGGGGCGGGGAAGAAGCCCTACACAGGAAAGGTATACAAGGAAACCACCCAAATACAGTTTCCAAAAACATGATCTAGGTTACGGAGACATAGTTCATCCTTAGAACCTAGAACCTGTTGATTTCTTTAACGTGGGTACATAGGGTTTTAAAAAATGATTGTGCTTCTGAAGTTGCAGGGTCACATTCCACCCTCTAGAAAGCAGGACAGTTTTCACATGGCTTGGAATCCTCTCGGATACATCCCGGAGACCAGAACGAATTCCTCGGCACTCTCCAACCAGCAGGGCTGGCGGGCGAGTGCCACTGCCACCTTTGGGTAGGGGGTAGGGCATGTGTGTATATGCATGCATGTGTGCATTTGCGTGCGTGCATGTGTGTGTTTGGGAGACTAAGGCATAGAGAAAGGCGCAGGTGAGGGGGCGTGGGGTGAACCTCCTGGCTGCTCCAGTCCCTTCTTCTTTCCAGGCACAAAGAAGTTGCAGTTGCTTAAGTAGGTCCCCATCACTCGTTTTTTAATAAGAAATGTGTGCGTGCGCGTGTGGGTGGGTGGGAGAGTCATTAAATCCCTGTGCATTTCTAAATTTCAATAATTTAGGACTGCAGTGTCGACAGAAATAATCTGTAAATGACAATTAAAAGCAAATTTAATAAAGCTAGGTCAACACGTAAACATTGTTCAAAATCCTGTCATATATATTAAAACAAACAAACCTGCTGGGTGCAGGCAAAATGCTGTCCTACAGCCACCGGAACCGAAGTCCTTGTCAGCTGTATAAAGACAATTCACAGATTGTTTCTGTTGTTTCTGCATTTTAAGGTAGCCAATATTTAAGCCACGGGGTTTTATGACTACCCTGTGTGATTCATTCATGTTTCCAGGTTTCTGGTATGATGCATTCAGTTTGAGTTCTAGACTGTTTCCTTTTCCTCTTAGGCATTTGGCCCCCAAGTCAGGTCCATAAAAGTATTGTTTTCAAGAACTTCTAACTACTGGGGAATTTCCTGGTCAGAACTCCTGGAGAGCATGCCACTGGCCTGAAATAGTCTGACCTTCCCAACCAGTGGGAAGAGAAGAAATGTCACAATCCAAGGCAAGGGGCCAAGATGTAGGACAGCAGGGCCTTTTAGGGGGTCTGAGGGGGGAGCTCTGAGTGGACCCTGGGAAGGGACATGGCAGCCCCATTTGAGATGACCTGTGTCCTTCCAATACCGGGCATCCCCAAGAGGGCCTGAGGGTCTGGGCCTGCCCTGAGGAACAGGATGCATACTGATCGGGGGAGCTAACACGGAGCTGTGGTGAAGTCGCCATACGGCTCCCAGAACCCAGGTTTTGTACAAATACACACACAGAAAGTAAACAGTTCTTGGTGAGTCCAAAGGGACCCGTCCTTACATCAAACAAGAAGCCAATTAATTCACACACACTGTTCTCCAAGGACATGTGTCGGCCCCTCCAACCAGCCTCCTCGTATGGAGAGGGAAGGGGCAATGGAAGGACACAGCTCAAATGACACTGTGAACGTGTTCCCACGTCTATCTACATTCATCTCATCATCATCATCCAGTGTTCTTGTCTACAGAGAGTGAGCACAGCATCCTACCCACCCAGCAATGACGAGCACTGCAGCGGAGGGAGGGAGCGAACATGGTCAGGAAGGATGTCACGCCACCCCGTTCCCTCCACTGCCATCCAAGGGGCATCCTGACCCTTCAAATTCAGACAAAGACAAGGTCAGTCAGCTCGGTGGCTATGCCCCCTGAAGCGATTATTAGCCACCATGCAGCAACATGGCCACGCTAAAAATTTCATCAATCTGAAACCACCTTCAAAAGAAATCCCAGCAACTGAAGTCATCTAACAGTATTTCACCATGAATATTTAAAAGACTTTTTTTTCCCCCCCTAAGCAAATTGGCCCCCAAAGAGCCCAAATGATCTTTTAAAAAAAAGGGTTTCCTTTTAATTAAAAAAACAATTGATAAAAATGGAAGATGTAAAATGTGGGAAGAGGAACAAGAGTTGCTGAATTTGTGTTTCAAATTGAGAAGAAGGGGAGGACAGCCAGGAGAGAGAAGCCTGCTCCTGAGGCCTCGGCTCTCACAGCTCAGCCATCCCCAATCTGGCTGCACCCCTGGGGAACTCGGGACACAGGTCGGAAGTAAGAGAGACCAAATGTAAGGCTTCGTTCTTGTGGTTGGGTGGGTGTTTGTGTGCAAAAGTAGTAAGCCACTTCCCACTGCCATAAGGTGCGTGTCTGTGGATACCATACACGTGCTCCGAAGGAAGGCTCGGGCCCCAGGGCACCGTCACTTCTCCACCTTCTTGGCTTTCTTCAGGATGTCACATTTTTTCCTGTTGGGGCGGCGGCATCGCTCGTCGATGCTGGGGATACATTCGTAATGCCACACCTCCTCCATCTTCTCCACGGGGTACACCGCCTCCACGTAGTGGCGGATGAGTCTGAGCCGCGTGGGGTCCAGCTGCTTCTTGTTGCAGGCCCCCGAGTGGTTGTACTGCAGCCGGAGGTTCTCGGCCGTGAAGAGTTCGGGGAAGAGCCTGACGAGGAGCCGCGCGGCGAAGTTGCCCACCGAGAGGCTCTGCTGCACGATCTCGCGCACCTCCTTGTCTGACAGCAGGTACGGCGAAGGCACGGGGAAGTCGGGCGAGGGGACCACCAGCTCGTCCAGCGGGATCTTGCAGAAGTCTTTGCTACTTCTTTCGGGGGGCAGCGGGGGTCCTTCGAATTCCTCTCGGAACCTCTCGGAGTTGACTGCATAGCTTGCCAGGTCCCTGCACTCGGGGCCTGGCACATGGACCTTGCGCTGCTGCTGGTAGGAGCGCCTCTGCTCCGTGTCCCGGCGGCGGCAGCGCTCGTCCAGTTTGCCCACGAACTCCAGCGTCCAGACGCGGTCGTTCTTGGCCCGGGGATAGAGCAGCTGCACGTAGTGGCGGATGAGCTTGATGCGGGACGGGTCCAGCTGCTTCTTGCCCAGGGAGCCGCTGCAGTTGTACTGTTTGCGCAGGTTCTCGTGGGTGAAGAGCTCGGGGAAGAGGTGCACCAGCAGGCGCGAGGCGAAGTTGCCGATGGACAGGCTGCTCTCGTAGATGCTGCGCAGCTGCTCCTTGCTGAGCAGGCAGTCGCCGCCAGGCACCTCGAAGTCGGGCTGCGGGACCTCCAGCTTGTCGAAGTCAATGGGCACCAGCCAGATCTTCTTGGACCGCCGGCCGGGCCGCTCGCCCTCGAAGCTGTCCTCCACCTTGATCACGGAGATGTCGTCGGGCAGGCTGGAGGAGTCGTAGCAGTCGTCCCGCGGGGGCTCGCCCTCGCTGCCCCCGTCCAGCCCCAGCCCCTCCAGCTCGTCGTTGATGCGCTGGGCGCACTGCTGCAGCCAGGCCTCCTCCTCCTGCATGTCCGGGAAGTAGATCTCCGTGTAGTTGCGGATGATCTGCAGCCTCTGCGGGTCCAGCTCCTGCTTGCCGCCGTCCCCGTAGCAGCTGTACTGCTCACCCAGCTTCCGGTGGTCAAAGAGCTCGGGGAAAAGCCGGTGCAGCAGGAAGACCGCGAACTCTCCGGGCGAGGAGGCTTCGTCCAGGAACTCGGTGAGGTCCTGCGTGTCCACCACGTGGTCCGAGGCGATGGTGCTGCTCCGATCCAAGGACAGGGCCTCCTCCTGGTCTTTGCTGTCCAGGAAGTGGCCGGCATCCACCGGCTCAGCCTCAAAGAAGCCGGCGACCTGGCCCGCTGGCTGGCTGTCCTCCATTTCCCGCTGGGCCCAGAAGCGGCTGAAGAAGTCGTTCAGCTGAGGCAGGCACTCTGCCTGCCACACGGCCGTGTCCTTCACGGAGGGGTAGTAGACCTCCACGTAGTTGCGGATGAGCTGCAGATGCAGCGACTCCAGCTTCCGCTTGGCTGCGAAGCCGCAGGCGCTGCAGCCGCGAGAGAAGTCCACGTCGCTGAAGAGCTCGGGGAAGAGCTGCACCAGCAGGCGGCAGGCCAGGTCCCCGCCCGACAGGCTCTGGTCCACGATCTGCTTGAGCTCGGCGGCCGTCAGCTGGTACTCGGGGGGCGGCTGGAACTTGGCCACCATCTCCGTGGGGCTCACCTGCTTCTTGATGCGGCTCACCTCCAGGGACAGCAGGTCCACCTTGCTGTGCAGCTGGGACATGCTGGAGGAGAGTGTGTTGAGCATGTAGAACATCTTCTGGAGCAGGAAGTAGATGTTGGGGTCGCCGTCGGCGGTGGCCGAGGCCGCACTGCCACTGTCCCGCTTCTGCGTCTCGTTCAGGAGCCGCAGCGGTGAGGGGCTGTTGCTGGGGTTTGCCTTCTCCAAGAGCTCATACGTGCTGAGCATGTCGCCCGCCGGCGGGTTCTTCTTCTCCATGATCTTGTGTGAGATGCCGTACAGAGGCTTCTTGTAGGAGGGGGTGGTCGCGTCATGGCAGGGCTCCTCCTCACCCGGCCACGCGGAGACCAAGTGCTTGCCCCTGCCGGCCTGCTCCCCGTTGCCCTGGCAGGGTGAGCTGTTCTCCCGGTTCCTCATGCCTGCCAGGAGCGCCTGGAAAACAAAAGGTGTGTTAGGGGATATTCCGATTTACTACACTCGACACAGGTCTGTGCCACACACAAGGGCCAACATCAACTGCAGGAGCACGTGAGGAGCCGGTTCCCTCGCCCTGGACTCACTCTGTCCAGAACGCACCACGAATACAAACACGCGTCTCAGTGTGAACCTGTTCCACCCCCTACTTCCTGAGAGAGGTTCCGACTGGACCCGGAAGGCTGCGAATTGCTGCGGGAAACCAGCGCTGGGCTTTCTACCCAGGGCCCGACAGGAGACACAGCACCATGGCTGGCAAGGCCGGGCAGGAACCCTGCTGGGGGTGGGAGGGAGACCATGGGAAGGAGGAGCTCCTGGGCAGCTGACCTCACTGACCGCAGCCTCAAGGCGAACAGGCATTTCCGTGTGGACAGCTGAGATGCCCGGTGGTGGGCACAGAAGAACGGGGTGTAGACAGTGGCAATGAGCTGCCCACTCCACCACCGCCTGGAATCACATCTCACCTCGACTGGAAAAGGGCTAGCCCAGATGTTCCAGAGCCCGTGCTACTGAGAGTCCATGAAATGATGGGGCCTCCCAGGTTCTAAGCTTTGGTCTCCCAGAACTCCAGGAGGACAGGAAGCCCCACTGTCCTAAGTCACCCACAGTCTGTAATGAATTAACATGTATCTTATGCATCTAAGAAGGGTACTTGCTATGAATGATCCACTTTGCTCAACAGAGGTCTGTGAGAGAATTAAGACTTACCAACAAAGGTCTGGGGGACGGGTTCCTCCAGTCACCCAAGGATGGTACACACTGAAGGCCCCTTGTTGCCAGACACCCAAGGAAGCTCAAGATACTCTTTAAGAACCTCAAAGCTGGACTCCACACCCCACCACGGGACAGAAATCACCCTGACCACTGGGAACCCAGAGTTCTCAGTGCTTTCATCAGTAGTTTCCCCACTGCCAGGCCCTGAATGTTTCAAGAGGCTTATTTACATACATGTGGACAGGCGGTTTTTGAGAAAGGTTCCAAGGCAAGTCAGTGGCGGTGCTGGCTCATTCTACCATGTGCCATACACAAAAATGAACTCCAGATGGACTGTGGACCTAAATACAAATCCCAACTTAAAATTCTAATACTTCCAGAAGAAAACATACGAGAAATCCTTTGTGACCTTGGTTTAGGCAAAAATCTCCTAGAATACAAGCACAATCCATACCATAAGAGAACAAATTGATATATTGAACTTCATCAAAATAAAAAATTTCTGCTCTTTGAAGGACACCATTAAAAGAATGAAAAACAGCCTAGAATGGGAGAAAATACTGGCAAATCATTTGTCTGATAAAGGACTTGAGCCCAGGATACTTACAGTACTCTCAAATACAGTGATAGACAACTCAATCAGTTATTTCAACAGCCACTTCAAAGTAGGTATATAAATGGCATATACGCACATAAAGGACGCTTATTAATAAAATGCAGATTAAAGCCACAATGAAGGGACTCTTTCCCCCTCCGAGATTCTTTCCCCTTCCCCACGTGGGACTCTGTACTTGTTCTTCAATAAATTTCCACCTTTGCTATACCAAAAAACACAAACAAACAAACAAAAAACCCACAAGGAAATGCCACGTCACACCCACCAGAGTGGGTAATAAAAAAGATGATAAAGAGTCCTGGAGATGAGGTGAAGGAACTGGAACCCTCAGACACTGCTGGCGGGGATAGAACCACTTCGGGAAATACTTGGTACTTCCCAGAAAGTTAAACATACATGGACCATATGAACCAGGTATTCCATTCCTAGGAATTTACTTACCAAGCAAAATGGAAGCACAAGATCATATAAATACTTCTACGCAAATGTTCACGGCAGCCCTATTTGTAAATAGCCCCAAACTGGAAACAACCCAAATTTTTATTAGCATGTATATAAACAGTTATATTCGTACAAAGGAATACTACTCATAATAAAACTGCTACACCATGATAAATCGAAGTAATTATGCTGAAAGAAGCCAGACAAACAAGAGAGACCATACTATAGGATTCCATTCACATAAATTTCTGGAAAATACAAACTTATCAAAAGTGACAAAAAGCAGATTAGAAGTTATGTGGTGTGCAGGGAGGATGCAAAAGGGCACAAAACTGTAATGGTAGCTGATGGATATGTTTATTATCTTGATTGTGGTGACGGCTTTACTGACATACACATGTCAAAACTTACCAAATGGTACACTTTGTGTGCCACTCGTTGTATTTCAGTCCTAACTTTATAAAGCTGTTTTTGGCAAACGTTGAATTTGACCCCAAAATGTATGGGAATATATTTCCCAGGGTGTAATCAAGCAAAAGCGCTCATTGGCAAGCACTGGTGGCTGTCAGGGCAGCAGGAGGGCTGAAGCTTTCCAAACGGTTCACGTCCACAGACATGCCTGTGCCCAAGGCAACTGCGGGATGGACGGGAACAAGGTGCATCGGAAGGAAAACGTGGCTGGCTCGGCTGGCCCGGCCAGGGCTTCTGAAATGCAGTCCCTGGAGTCTTGCTAGAATGAGATCCTGATCCCTGGGTCTGCATTTCGAACGCGTTCCTGAGTGGGCGTTGGTCCTCTCCAGGGCCCGCTCTCCGTTTTCCTCATCCAGGCAGATTCAGTGTCATTTCTAAACCTTCCGATAACTCATGCCGCATCAAACAGCATGTGAGGTTTTTCCTCTTGCAGGGCAAGGAACAATTTCAAGAGGCTGGGGTTACAGTGGCAGGTGAGCAACGTGGTGTGAGAAGAGGTAGGCCCAGGGTGAAAACAGGCCGTGAGGGCACATCATCATAAAACCTTGATCCTTCTCAACTTCCATGCTATTTTCATTTAAATCAATCAACTACTTCCTTGACCCTCTTAGATAACAAAATAATGACTCATATTACAGAGAGGTTAATTTTTCTCTGATATCTCTGTTGATAACCATGCCAAAGAAAAGCTATTTTACTCTCCTAGGAACCTGAAGACATAGGAATTCTTGTGTTTTAATTTTCCCACAGAGCTGCCCAATACTTTCTCAGGGTTCATCTGTCTAGGCTGATGAAGGGTCAGAGGCACTGGCCCCTCCTGTACCTCACCGCACCCCCACCCCCCAAGAGCATAGGAGCAGGACATGCTGGGTTGGGGAGCCTGCCCCTGCCCTACTCCCTCCTGGGGTCTCCATCCTCATCAAATAGCAGGATGGTTACCTGATGGGAGCAGGCCATTCCTGAGTCTACCCCCAGTGCCAAGCACAGTGCCTGGGACACAGAGAAGCTCAATGAATGTCAGTTAACCACATACAAGGAAGTTTAAAGCAGAGCAAGGGGTTCTACCACTCTCAAATACATGCTTAAGACAGAGGAGCAGTTCAGACAGGCCACTAGCTTCATGAATAACTTGACTGTAGGGGTGAAAGGAGTGGGTAAGTGTTCAGCTCAACTGTCATGCTGTCTGCCCTCTGTGTGACCTTGGTTACATTACATGACCTTTCATGTCTCAGCTTCCTGTGCATAACTCAGGGATAAATAATGTACCGGTCTCGTGGGGTTCTGAGGACTTAATGTACATAAGTACTTAATATTTATTATTACAATATGATTATTATTTTGTTGTTGTCATTAATCCTCACCCAAGGACATTTTTTCTATTGATTTTCAGAGAGAGTGGAAGGAAGGGAGGGAGGAAAGGAAAGGAGAGGAGAGGGAGGGAGGGAGGGAGAGAGAGAGAGAGAGGTATGTGAGAGAGACACAATGATTGCTTGCCTCCTGCAGCACCCCACCTGAAACCCAGGTATGTGTCCTTGACCAGGAATTGAACCTGCGACCCTTCAGTGCATGGGCTGATGCTCTAACCCACTGGGAAACACTGGCCAGGGTTATGATATTATTAAATAACTAGTAGCCCTGCACACGAATCCATGCGTGAGGAGCTCGCTGCCGGCTTGCCTGAGCTGGCCACCCGCCCACCGCCGCTGGTAGCTCTCCGCTGCTTGTAGCTCGCTGCCCTGCCCTCCTGTACCTCTCCCCGCTCCTAGCTCGTGGCACGCCCTCCTGTAGCTCTCCACCACTTGTAGATTGGTCGTGATGTTACAGCGTAATGGATAATTAGCATATTCTCTCTTATTATATAGGACAGCCGTGGGCAAACTACAGCCCGCGGGCCAGATCTGGCCCGTTTGAAATGAATAAAACTAAAAAAAAAAAAAAAAAAAAAAAAAGACCATACCCTTTTATGTAATGATGTTTACTTTGAATTTATAATTAGTTCACAAAAACACTCCATCCATGCTTTTGTTCTGGCCCTCCGGTCCAGTTTAAGAACCCATTGTGGCCCTTGAGTCAAAAAGTTTGCCCACCCCTGATATAGGATGTTACTCCTAAGCCAGAGCAGAGGTAACCCTATGGGCCTTTTATAAAACTAGTTGTAATGATTACTCTCTACTGGTAAACAAGAGAGCTTGCCTACAGCACCAGGAGCAGGGTAACTCACTCACGGAAGGTGCATCTTACAGGCCTGTTTGCCAGGGGAGGAGTACAGGACAACTGAGCTAGAGGTGGGGTTTTAAGCTCTTAATATATTTTTTTGTTCTGCTATCTGGCAGAAAGCAAAGGAATAGGAAGGAGGAAAGGAAGGAAGCCTCCCCGCCCAAATACACGCCTCAGAAACTTGGAAAAAGGAAGGGATAGAGATAATTAGAAATCTTACCCCTAATGCAGTGTGTTTGGAACAGTGGGTCATGACCCATTAGTAAATTGGTGCAATTGACTTGATGGATCATGACTAGCATAAGAAGAAAGAGGGAGGGAAGGAGGAAGTATGAAAGAAAATAGAATAGAAAATACCACAGTGCACTGTGCATGAATTAAATTCGGGAAAGTTTCGTTTCATTTCTGGGTGTAGCTACATAATTACATGTAAACTCATATATGTGAGCTGCATTTCTCTGCAAGATGGATTATGGCTGTGGGTCACTGTTGAAAAGCACTGCCCAAATAAATTCAAAGGGCCTTACGTGCTCATTCCTGCAGACTGTAAATTAGATTTTTAGCAACTTATGCACCTTAAATTCTATTATACCAAAATAACTTTGGCGGTCCCGTGGATCATGAGATAACTAGGAGGTTTTACCAATATAGAGAAATTTGAGTGTGCCACGCCAGCACGGCCAAGGGTGAACCTGAGTGGGGCAGCTGAAAGGCTTAGAAAAGACAGACAAGAGAATGAAAGCCGGGTCTCGGTGGGACGCTGCTTCTCTGAGAGACAGCGACAGTGCCCACAGGCTGTGTCTTTATTTTATAGACGGATTCCACGAGGCAAAGTAAGGGCATGATCAAGATGTTTACAACATTCTCGTGGTTTTCAATCCTACTCGACTACACACACCAGAACTTTATCACTCAGGCACGTGGGGCCACGTGTTCGGACCATAGGTTCAAGCTTGCAACGATAGTTGTTGGCTATAATTGTGCTGGGAGGGCTCTGCCCTCCAAGCTGGGACTTGGACTGTGCCCTCTCCTCAGTCCAAGGCTTGAACCTGTCCATACACTGTAGCTGCTCCCACATTTGAGTTTGTAATCCCATCACTAAAGAAATCATAACTGCATTAGGAATGATTTTAGCAACAGGGTCTTTGTTTTACAAGTGACTCCACTAATATTTTTAAAAATGATTCTGTGAAGAGAGATCACCAGAAACCCACATGCCAAGCAAAAAGAGTACAGGTTCTAGAGCAGTGGTTCTCAACCTTCCTAATGCCGCGACCCTTTAATACAGTTCCTCATGTTGCGGTGACTCCCAATTTCACTGTTACAAATTGAACATAATTAAAGCATAGTGATTAATCACAAAAACAATATGTAATTATGTATGTGTTTTCCGATGGTCTTAGGCGACCCCTGTGAAAGGGTCGTTTGACCCCCAAGTTGAGAACCGCTGTTCTAGAGGGAGATCTGAACAAACCAATCCCAGGCTAGAAAGTAAGCAGGGGGGAAGTTTCTGGGTGAACTGTTTGAATACCAACAACAAACAGACGTCCTCTGACTCCCCTACCTCCCCACAGCAGGCAGAAGGCCAGGGTACATCGGAACTGGAAATCCCCCCTATAACTCTCAATATTCAGCCTCATTAATAAAAACATTTCAGTTTCTACCAAGCATGTTAGGAACAGTGCCACCCGCCGAAACATTTTTGGCTAACCTGCTTGAATAAAAAATTAAGTTTGAGTCCCAGTAGAGGGCAACATTCCTCACTCGCAGAGACCTCGGATACACAATTCAACACAAAACACAACACCAGCACCAAAGAGAAGGTTCTTAGACATCTCCACAGCGGTGACCTGTCAACTCAGTGCTCCAATGAACTCCACAAATGCTGACAAGGTGACGACGGGCTGGCTGCTCTGGCAGCCGCTGATACAATCTCTGCTCAGCTGTCTAGGAGTATCAAGAAATCTTAAATCTGTGCTACTTGGCACTGGGTGTCTGGCTGACACACTGTTCGTGATTCTCCAAGGTTCATCTTCCAACCATATGGGAACTCGGCAGCAGAGCTCAGGCTCGGCAGTGCCAGCATCTATCCTGGATTTGATCAGCACCCTCAGCACCCTCAGACTCAAGAGGGAATGCCCAAATCTCTCAGCTGGAGAATCTGAACAAAAAGGTTGACGCTGGGTTGCAGGTGAGGGGCAAGTAGACTACTTAGGGGAGATTCCACGTGTCTGTGCTCAGCGACATCGCAGGGATTGTGTCACCACGGAGATGCTTTACGGATTAAACAGCTTTCTCAGGACTTCAAATCCAAGAACAGTCACTGATTTCAGTTCAACAAATGATGAGTTGCTAAATGGTGCCCAGAGAGTCAGCAAACTGGAACACCAAGAAAGCAGCATGCCTTCGAGAGAGCAGGGAGTGGAGCATTAATGCGGCGTCAAGGCAGACGTGTGAAACGTCTCCAAGTAAATGAAGCAGGAGTGACGCTTACCTTTTTCATTTTCAATAGAATGTTTCTTCTTCTTCTTCATATCATCATCATCATCATCATCATTAGTTGATCAACTACTGTTTAGCAATAAGGTATGGAAGAGCTCTCTACCCCACAGGCCAGTAAACAAATACGACTGAGTGCCCAACATCTGGCAGGCTCTGTGCAAGGCCATGGGCACACAGGGAATGAGCCAGACACAATCTCTGCCCTGGTGGCTTTTCCCTTGGGATCATCCTCATACTGCCAAACAGTGTATGATGAGGATCAGGAATGATGCCTGAGAAAATAAGAATCTGGACAGAAAAAGCAACCACAATGGAAGTGAGAAGAAAAAGAAGGGACAGCAAGGTATCAGGGCAGGACGTCCTCAAAGGCTCCTCACAGCACCTTATAACTACCCACAGCCCTTAGAGCCACCATGGTGCCTAAGTGCACAGCTCCCAATGGAGCAGGCTTGGCAGTGCTGACTTCCTGCACCTCGTGAAAACAGGAACGGCCATAATTCCTATCGGCTATGGCTGTTGTAGAAACCATTCTAAACCCCCAGCTGGTCCCACAGTAACCGACATGGAGGAGGTGTTCAGTACATTTGCACTGAATGAGATGGCATTTTTGTTCTCCAAAAACAAACCACAGTGACACTTTAGGATAAAAAACAAACATTAACAAACGCCCCCAGGAGAACAAAGCTAACTTCTGCCTGACATACAGCTATTGAATATCGCCCCCATGTCCATGAACAAAAAGATGATTTCCAATAAAAGTGCTAGCTGCTTACCTTCTACATCTGCTGTGTTTGGCTATGAAGCCTTTTCCAGCAGAGGCACCAAATAAGGCTTTATAGAGCCTTTTGTTAAATTTTTTGAGGGAGTTTTTATTTTTCCTCTTAATATTGTACTAAATGTCACTCATGAACAAGTCATCGGCCCTGATGAGTCTGCATGTGACGTACCTTTAGCATCAGAGTTACCACTCAAATTCTCCCGTCACCTTCCTCCCCTCCCTTGGGTTTGGGGAAGAAGACAGAGGTGGTCTCCTGTGCTCAGACTTGAATGGTGTTCAGAATCAAGGGTGCTCAGGCCTGGGTGTCCTAACAGGCATCAGATGGCTTCCCTTGGAGGGAGGCAGTTGAATAGTGACCACAAGGGGTGGAGTTGATATGGGGGGGGGGGGGGGGCAGTAAGTAAACAGTTCTGAAGGCTGGCATGGGTCAGGCCCTGTGCTGGCTCCTTACATGGATCTCAATGACCCACACAGGAAATGAGTGAGCAGTATCATCCCTCATCACCATGTAGGAACCTGAGTCTGGGAGGTCACTAGTTGGCCAAAGGCCCCAGGACGAACTTCCCCTTATCTGACTCTAGAACAGGGGTGGGCAAACTTTTTGACTCGAGGGCCACAATGGGTTCTTAAACTGGACCGGAGGGCCGGAACAAAAGCATGGATGGAGTGTTTGTGTGAACTAATATAAATTCAAAGTAAACATCATTACATAAAAGGGTACGGGGTTTTTTTTTTTTAGTTTTATTCATTTCAAACGGGCCAGATCCGGCCCGCGGGCCGTAGTTTGCCCACGGCTGCTCTAGAATCTCACCTCATTCTGCTACTTTGTGTTCCTATAGGCTGGATAGGAGCAGGTGGGGCTCACACCTGGACGGGGAGCAGGGGGCTGAGCGTCCCAATCACTCTACACCAGGAACAAGGCTGCCCCACCGACATCCCAGCACTTTACTAACTTACATGCCTGAGTTTTCTCATCTGTCTGGTGAAGATATTAATCCTCTCATCACTAATTTATTATATGGATACACGAAATAAGGAATGGTGGTATTTGTCGAGTAGGGACTCAACTGTGTTTTTTTTGTTTGTTATTGTTATTACTTTCTAAAGAATTTTTATTGCATTTATTGGGGTGACACTGCTTAATAAAATCATATAGGTTTCAGGTGTACGAGTCTACAATACATCATCTGTATACTGTATTGTGTGTTTACCACCCCAAGTCAAGTCGCCTTCCATCACCATTTAATCCCCTGTGCTCCCTTCTACCTCCCCCCAATACTGTTACTGCACTTGCTTCCCATCTTTTGATGACTGCTTGTTTCAGCCTCCTGGTGCCTCTGGTCTCACCCTGTGAAGACTGTGCTGAAGAAAGCGGCACACACTCCTTACCTCCACCTCCACCACATATGTAAGAAGGATCAGAGAAAACTCAGGGGGAGAAGGATAAAGGACTATTCACTCTGAACTAGGACTAGTACCATTCTGAAAAATCAACATGTACTATAATTCCATAAAATTGATGGGTTGTTCTGAGGTCCCCAGGGATCTGAGGCTCCTGATATACTGACAAATTGACTCACACAAAGTTTAGAAGGAAATACTGCCTTGAAATCACATGACATCTTTCTACACAGAGCTCAAGAGTTTCAAAAGGTTTTACTTACATATATTCTTTTTGCAGAACAGGAAGGGGTGCAGGGAGATCAACCTCACTTTCTATACACTAAGGACAATGAACACAGCTAACACCCAAAATAAAACCCAGGAGTAAACATGTCTTTTCCTTGCCAAAATCTAATGAATTAGAACTATAGCAATCCATTGCAAAGTAAACGTATGTGACCAATTAGAATATGTAAATTGGACCAGTCATACTAGAAATATTCAAATATATTTTGGTTCCCTTTTCTCTGAACATGTCAGAATTCCCGGGTGGTACCTGAAGCTTGGGCCTGACAAAGCTGAAACCTCACATCACTCATGTGATGTGCGGGCATTCCCTCCACTGTGAACCTCGTGGGGCGCTAGCCCAATGCCAGGTCTTTTCTGACTTGCTTCACATCCTGAAGGATTCAACTAAAACACAAATCATAAGCACCTTCTCTCGATCCTTCTGCTCCAAGAATATGAAGATGCTCCCTTCTCTATGATGCCGTGAGAACAGAAATTTATTGAATGAAAGCATAAAGAGTGACACTATTTGTGTCCACGAAGGCCAGAACCCAGGCTTCACATGGTCAGAATGCCTCCTAGATGTGGAGCGTGCTGTTGCTCACTGTGGTGAATTGTTGATGAGAACGGCCACACCAGTTGCCCCACCCTCTGTGACAGCCTCTTTGCAATGGGACTTGGCTGCTCCTGCCGTCAGGGGTGGGATCTATTTTCCCACCCGGGCACCCAGGTTGGGCCACATGACTGACTTTGACCAGTGGGATGGTAGCAAACGTGATGCAAGCAGAAGCCTGATGAGTCTGCAGTCCTGAGCTTGACCTGTCTTGCTCCCAGGAACTCTTCCGTGTCATGTGAACAAGCCTGGACTGGCCTCGGGGAGGGTGAGAAAGTGCACAGGGGAAGCTGCAGTCCTCCCTGCCAGCCCAGGGGCAACCCTGGATGTAGGAGTGAGGTCATCCCAGACCACCTCGCCCCAGCCATGTCAGGCCAAGTCAGGAGAACTACCAGCTGACCCACATAATTTTGAATAAAATGGTGGTTGTTTTAAGTTTGGGTTTTTTTTGTTTTGTTTTGTTTTGTTTGTTTTGGGGGGGGGGGGGTTGGCATACAGCAAAAGTGAATCAACAGGCTCAACTCAGTGTCCCACTTGAATTCTGGCTTTACTTACACACTTGAAGGGCTGTGTAGGATTTTTAAAAATATATATTTTTACTGATTTCAGAGAGGAAGAGAGAGGGAGAGGGAGAGGGAGAGGGAGAGGGAGAGGGAGAGGGAGAGGGAGAGGGAGAGGGAGAGGGAGAGGGAGAGGGAGAGGGAGAGGGAGAGGGAGAGGGAGAGGGAGAGGGAGAGGGAGAGGGAGAGGGAGAGGGAGAGGGAGAGGGAGAGGGAGAAACATCAATGATGAGAGAGAATCATTGATAGGCTACCTCCTGCACACCCCTTACTGGGGATCGAGGCTGCCACCCGGGACTGTGCCCTTGACCAGAATCGAACCCAGGACCCTTCAGTATGCAAGCTGACGCTCTAGCCACTGAGCCAACCAGCGAGGGAAAGCTTTGTAGGATTGACCATAAGCAGATGACAAACAGAAGAAAAACTTTTAGGAGCTCCTTTAGGAGCTAACAGTGCTTCTCAAACTTCTCAACACTTTCAGAATAACCTCGAGGAATCCAATCCAGAGAACACTCACAGAGGGGCCCAGGTTTACTTACATGGATGGTCCTGGGGCACTGCTGTAAGAGTATAAAAGTGCAAAACACCTAAATGCCAATCATTAGGGGAAAGGATAATAAATTATGGTTTAAAGTAAGACATAAGAAACAGCAAATGGTTAAACGTTTTTCAAAGAAACTATTCTACTATCTTGTAGCTTTCATTTGCCATAAAAGGTATCTCAGCAGACAGAAATCTGAGATTTAATCTGTAGTAACTGCTTACTGCACTAGAAACTGCCACTCACACAGGAAAATTTCCCCAGGGTAACAAGGTGTGCAGCCAGTGCTGGTTTTAGGAAGCCAGAGTCAAGGGTGGGATATCTCTAATCAATCCTTTATTTAAAAAAAAAAAAAGGTATAAAGAAAGGTATAAAAAATTCATGTAGGCATTAAAAAATTCAACCTATTTTCTGGGCACTATAGATCTTTAAAAATGTATTGCTCAAGTATTACTCATTATACTCAAAAGTGAAAGCAACTCAAATGTCCATCAACTGGTATCTTTACACAATGGACTATTACTCGGCCACAAAAAGAAATGAAGCACTGATACCTGCTACAGCCTGGACGAACGTGGAAAACATCTGCTATGTAAAAGAAACCAGATACGAAAGACCACGTATTCTAAGATTCCAATTATAATAAATGTTCAGAATAGGCAAGTCCAGAGACAAAAAGTAGATGAATGGTTGCCAGGAGCTAGAGCAACGGGGAATAGGAACTGACTGATAATGGGGACAGGATTTCTTTGTGGGGTGATGAAAATGTTCTGGAATTTATTGTGGTGGTGGTGGTTGCACAACTCTATGAACATATGAAAAACCGCTGAATTATACACTGTAAATTAGTAAATTGTATAGTATGTAAACTGTATGTCAACAAAGCTGTTTTTGGAGGGGGGACCTAGCTAAACAAATTGATAGGTAGATTAAATAAATAAACAAACAAACAAATAGTTAGGTAGATAGATAAATAAATGTATTGCTCAATGTTCCATGATGTGGGATGCAGGTCAGTACTCATTATAATGTAGCGTACACATGTGTACTTGAATCCTGGTGAAAATCTTAACTTCACCAGTTTGCCACTCAAAGAATCGTTTTTACTTACTGAAGACTCAGTCGCTAAAATCCATAAAACGCCCAGTTTATTTGGAGCTTCCCTAGCATCTCATAGTAGATAATGAAAACAAACCAATAATAGTCCCAGGATGATACCCCATGGTGTTCTGGCTCATGATAATGAGACGTGAAAATGGGGACTCTTTTGGACAGACATGCAGAAATTGAAGTAACTGTCTGGGTCCTCCCAAAGAGAGTGAGTCGTGTGTGTGTGTGTGTGTGTGTGTGGTGGGGTTGGAGAATTTGGGAAAATGTTCTGAGTTTGAGGTGTAATCTGCTGACCCATGGGAGGCTCGCTGACAAGATATCCCAGGGGACCCCCTTCTCGTGTCCCTCCCAAGTCTTCACTGTTTTTTGTTGTTGTTTTAAAAATATTTTTTTAATTGATTTCAGAGAGGAAGGAAGAGGGAGAGAGAGACAGAAACATCAATGATGAGAGAGAATCATGGATTGGCTGCCTCCTGCACAACCTACACTGGAGATTGAGCCCGCAACCCAGGCACGGGCCCTGATCAGGTATCAAACAGTAACCTCCTGGTTCATAGGTCAATGCTCAACCACTGAGCCACGCCAACCGGGCTCAGTCTTCACTGTTTTGTGTACGTGTCTTATCTCCCATGTGGACTACAGGCTGCTAGAGAGGGCCACTATGTCAGTTCCACTTTCTCAGAATTTAGCAGAGTTCAATATAACCGGCAGGTGACTAAGATATAAAACAAATGCATAAAATAGGAATAACAGATATGACATAGAAGAATTCCCCACTTTGCAAAAATGATTCACTGAACAGTTTCTTTAGGCAACAAACTCCCATAATAGACATAAAAGATGAATTTGATTTAGGAAAAGACCTGCTCACCCTTGGCACTTTCCCAGGAATCTATGTTAAGGGTGCACCACGGAAAACTAGACTTGCCGTCAACAAGTTCCTGCCTTCCCTGAGAGCAGATGCTGCGAAGACTCCCTGCCCCTCTGAACCCAGACAGACAAGATTCCAGTTAAGGACACTTTCTGCTAGACACTCAAGCCAGAGACGGGACAGCTGAAGTGAAAGCCTCCTCATGCCCAGGCGTTGAGGAGTAGCCCAGATCCCACGAGCAGAGATTCAGCATCTTATCAGAGGGTTAGCGCCCAAGCAGGCACAGACAGGGTGGTCCCTTACCTCGGGAATCAGCCGCCGCCTCTTCACGCTGGAGACAGAGTCTGGCTGACCCTCGCTGAGCTGCTGCTTGCGCTTGCTGGCGTCCTGGAGGGTGTTGAAGACACCGTCTAGAAGGTGCTTCTCCGAAGACCTGGAATTCACTGAGCAGTCCAGGGCAGCATCCTCAGCCTCCGCCTCCACTTTCACAGTGTTATTTTTTAGAACTGCGGCAGAGGAGAGAGAGGATTCAGCGGGAGAAGACCGTGGGTGGCTCAGAGATCAGCAGGGTCCCCCCCCAGTGACAGGCTGTTTGTGGGCTGCCCTTCGACACGACCACTCAGATGATAAAGTCTAGTCACAATAAAACTGCACCTTCCAACCAAGCAATTTTTATCTTACCAGACTAGGGCCACACAATAAAACCCCTTCCAAGGAACATTTTGTTCAAAACTGGTTTTAAAGTCTTTTTGGAGGGTGGGGGAGAGAGAGGAGGTGGAGGGAAAGAAATACTACCTTTTAAATGATGCTTTTAGAAAAAGTAACTCTGGAAAGACACATAGATAAGGTGCATGGGTACCGGGGCAGGGAGACTTTTCATTGATTTTTTATTTTGTATCATTTTATATTTTTGAACCCTGTGAATGTATGACCCAATAATAGTATTAAGTTAAAAACAATTTTAATAAGTATTTTTTTTTACCTTCTTCTACATCTTCACTGAATTCAGCTGAGTTCATCTTCTATTCCACTACATGAAAAGACAAGACAAAGACAAAGTCTTGATTTATTGCTTGATTTATTTCTTAATTTTCCCTCCCCAAAGGAAATTCCCTTCCCCTCCCGACCCTGGCTCTGGATAGTAGAAGGTTAAGCCCACACTGCTCAGCAACGTCATGGAAAATCGCATCCTCTTATTCTTGTTTGCAGTTGCTCAAAGCATCCAGGCCCTCTGTGCACCTGCTGGGAGCGCTTCTCCAAGACTCTACGTGGGCAGAACGGGTCTCCCAGCTCCGACTGAGAGCACTTACGGAGCTAGGGGAACGTCACTGAAGAAAAGCAGTCTTTTGCACAGACTCCAGTTTAAATCATCTGTGAGTCCCTGCTTTATAAATTCCAGCCACAAAAATGAAAAGGCTGGCCAAGGAGGAAGCTGTGGGTCCTGCGGACCGAGCTGAGGCCTTAGGACTCCAGGTGGTCCCAGGAGACCTGTGCTGCCCGTCAGCATAGCCACTGGCCAGGTAGCTATGAGGACTGGCCATGTGGCTGGTCCAAGGGGAGACGCACACTCTGGATTTCAAAGACTTAGTTCAGCTCAAAGAATGTAAAATAGCTCATTAGTAATTCTGTATATTGATTACATGTTGAAATGGTAATATTTTTGATTTATTGGGCTAAATTAAATACTTTAATGAAGTTAATTCCATCTTTTTTTTTTTAAATATATTTTATTGATTTTTTACAGAGAGGAAGGGAGAGAGATAGAGAGTTAGAAACATCGATGAGAGAGAAACATCGATCAGCCGCCTCCTGCACATCTCCTACTGGGGATATGCCCGCAACCCAGGCACATGCCCTTGACCGGAATCGAACCTGGGACCTTTCAGTCCGCAGGCCGACGCTCTATCCACTGAGCCAAACCGGTTTCGGCAATTCCATCTTTTTTAATGTGGCTACCAGAAAGTGTTAAATTACATATGTGGCTTGCATCACATTTTTATTGGATGGTGCTGGTCTAGCCTTCCCTTCAGAAACAACTTTCCCTTTCAGAGAAAGAGGTGCTGTGGGTTTTTATAGCTCTCGAGTTCCACACAATCTGTCCAAACCCTTCTTTTTAGTGACGAGGGAATGGGGGGGGGGGGGCGGGCAGGATGGAAGGTGCCCTGCATGGGTTTCGGGGCCTGGTGCAGAGCTGGCCTGACTCCCACCGCCCCAGCTGGAATGGGAGGGCCACCATGACTAAAAGCACTAGTACGTCTCTGAGACTCCCCGATTTCCATACCAGCACGCCCGTAACAACAACAGGAATACGTGAGGCAGTGCGAAAGAACACACGTGACAGCCTTTACTATGACACTGGGGAGCTGTGGCTCCCACAACTGACGGACGGCAAATATCAGTCTCACTCTGGTGAAGGATCAGGAGAGCAGGACTAAGGAGCATCGCTCAAGAAATTTCTATAAGGAAGCGGGATGCCGCCTACAAAGTCCAGTAAACCATCCGAGGAGCTGGGGAACGGGGTGTGGTCCCGGTTTACACCAGTGAGTGGAGTGCTGGGGGATGGGGCAAGACAGAAGGAGCAGCTCGGTGACCTGGGCACAGCATCACCTCCAAGTTCACTAGTAACAGCCCCGCAGGCACAGTGCTTATGATGGGACGCACTCCTCTGGGCGCGCCACACAGCCTTCTGACAGGCACATCCTTCAATCCCTGCCCTGCTCATTTTCAGAGGAATGAATAAGAAAATTTAAGGTTTATTTGAACCTGAAATTAACACTACAATAATTCCTACTTACCAAAAACTATCATCTCCCATCGGGAAAACATAACACACAGGTGATACTGAGGGAAAATAAACGGTAAGTAAACTTCGACAGTCCAAGAATGGTTTTGCCAGCGGTGATTTCAAGCAAGTGCACCTCCTCCGTATCCCAGGCCAATAAGCCCCGTGCTTGATGACATCACCTGCTCTGGGCGTCTCCGAGGGAGGCACCGGCAGGCAGGCAGGCAGGCATTTCCCATTTGCAGGTCCAGCCCACCACCACGGCATTTCGGACAGGAGGGTGACCAATGGTAGGCGGAAATGCAACCTAGTCAGGGGCCCCTCAAGGGGACGCACTTCAGGCTTCACCCGAAGGCCCGAGTGTGGCAACTGCTCTTGGAAACCTGCCACAGGGTCTTATAACCAGTTCCCTCAAGCCTAGGGCAGAGGTGAGAGCAGCAGAGCAAATGGGAAAATGAGAAAATGCTGGTGGAGGGGGTACACTATACAAAACAAGCACATTCTGGAGAGAAAAGGAGGGAGAGGGAGGATGATTTATTTGCGGGGGGCGGGGGGGGAGAGGGGTCAAAGTGGAAGAAAACCACAAAGACTCTGGCTAAGTAGAAAGCTTTAAAAGGAGGAGTAAATCCTAGAAAAGAAACAGGAGCCAATGAAGGAAACACATTGACAGAACCACAAGTGCTGAGCAAGGACGGAATCACCGTCCAGTATTACGTCCACCCACCTGTATTTCTCACAGGAGCTCAAGGAGAGCATGAGGCCTGGAGTCATGGGCTGGGTGTGGCCCCTGCCGGGTTGTGGCTCAGTGAGCAGGAAGGGTATTTTCTGAACCACCACCACGTGACCCGACTGCAGGCAACTCAGCACCCGAACTCTGAGCTCCTAGGATTATCCTGTCAGAAAATCACAGAGGAGGAGCACACACCTGAGCCACCTGTGTCGTGAGGAAAAGCCGAGGGGGAGCTAGAAGGGGCGGCTGGCTTTATGAGCATCCAAGATGCCCAGATGCATCTGCTTTGGGAAACATGTCTGTGCTCATTACAGACCAGTGACAGATGCTGCATCAGCCCAGAAGGAACCCGGAACACGGAGCGGCAGGCCCTCCCTCCCGGCCAGCCAAGCAGCCGTGCTCTTCGGGAAGCTGGGGAATTCCCACAGCTACGTGGCGCCGTGTGGTAGGGAGCGAGCGAAGGTCCTCATTCCCATCTGCAGCCTGAACTGCGTCCAGACACCGCTGGCCACTGTGTGTCTCCATCTCACCCTGAGCTATTTGAATCCCAGTTCTACCAATAAGGAAACTGAGGACATATGCCTCAAATATACACAATTTCTATTTGTCATTGAAGCTGGGAAAAAATGTTTTTAAAGATATATATATATATATATTTTTTTTTTTTAAGAGAAAGAAGGAGAGAAAGATCGATGAGAAAGATCGATTGGCTGCCTCCTTCATGCCCCCTACTGGGGATTGAGCTGGAAACCCGGGCATGTGCCCTGACCAGAATCAAACCAGTGACCTCACAGTGCACGGACCACGGTCAACCAACTAAGCCACACAGCCAGGGCTGGGAAAATATTTTTTAACATTGTGATTAAGGAAATAAAACACTTGAATACTGGAGTCCAGCAGGCAAAGGAGATTGGAAAGGGGGGGAGGGGAACAGAGGGCAGGTAACTTGCCAGTGCCACACAACTGTCAAGTGGCAGGACCAGCGCTGAAGCCCAGTCTGTCTCTCTCCCGTCAGCCGCCAGGAGAGGAACTGCGAAGAGAATCCTCAATCTTCTGTTGAGGTTCTTCTGCTGAACATGGGGCCAATTTTCAGCCTTAGATTTCTCAGTCCAACAGCAGCTGGAACATCCAAATCTTTCACCTCCAGGTAACCACCTGGAAAACCTGTGTGCCCTGTGCTTATGAACAGACTCCAGCCCAAGCACAGAAGTTTCTCCAAGCGGAGTGTGTGGGTCACTCCAGGCCTCCTGGGCTGAGGCAGTGACAGCACATCAACGTCAGGGCCCGAGAGAGGGGACGGATATAGTGTCTGCTACCTCCACTTCCTGGTCATCTGCAACATGAAGGTCACACAGGGCTGCTCATCCTGGGTGGATACGGAGTATCCGGATGCCAAGCATGCCACAGACATTCCTTCCGTTACTTAACTACAGGTTATGGAGGAGCCACCAACCACCACAGCTCCCGCCCACCCAGGCTGCGAAGATTGCAATCTCCTTTGCCTGCTGGACTTTGCAGAATTTCTTATGCTAACATTCTCTCCTTTTCAAAATCTTATTTCTCTCACCACAATCTCAAATTGTGAGACAATCTAGGCATCGACAGGCTCCTGAAAATCAGCTTTCTTCCCAAGGGTGGCTGTTCTACATCCCTCAAGAACCTCTGACCAAGCCCAAGGGAAGATGATTCAACTGAATGAAGGGAACATGTGCCAACAAGACCTGTGCAGCTAGCTGCTGCTTCTAGTTAAACCAGCACAGGTTCTAAGACATCAATGAGCTATCGAGGGTAACTCTCAAACAGAGCTAATCTCCAGTGGTTAATCTAATAAGTGAAATGTTCTTTCACACACACACACACACACACACACACACACACACACAGGGTAGGAAGCCTGAGGCAAAGTGACCGTCATTGTTACAGAAAGGTCTGCAATGTTGCAGGGCACACAGGAGTGTATATAATTTTATTAAAATGCTTCCTAGTCGCTATCCTTCTGGGTAGAGTCAGATGGACAATACTCAGTTTTCCACGCATGGGTGTAATTCTGTGTGTGGCTGCGGGAAGATCAGAATGTTCTCAGAAAAGCCTTTAGTTTACAAAAAGCACAGAAGAGCCGGTAAAAAGGTAATCCCAAATGTTCGAGAATAAGATGCTTTAGCCACTCAAATCTCAAATTACAAAGGATAAGTTGCTTAAAGTGGCTGCATAAATGCACCAACTGGTGGAGCTGCCCCTGAGCCTCACGCTGAATTGAGGCTGAATCTCAATCCCAAATATCAGCATGCACCTGGCTTGGGCTGGAAAGGCGCTGAGGAGGGAAGGGAGTCTGAAGCAAGACAAGGAGGAGACAGATGTGAGAACCATCCACTGGTGCTCAGAACCAATTCTACGAGATGAAACAGAGATGGGAAAACTGGAAAGATTTACAGTTATACAATTATAGGTCAATTTATATTTTTAGAGTTCATTTTAAGAACGGAAGACCCTTAAAATCCTTTTTTTTTTTTTTTTTGGACTAGGTTTTACATGCACGTGAAACAAAATTCAAAAGCTATAAAAGAATATTCGGTTAAAAGGTCCAGTCCTCCAGTCACTGGGTTACTCTCTTGGAAACAACCGTGCTATTTTCCTTGTGAGTCCTACCAGGGACGTTCTGCCAGTGGCTCTCAGTGCGCTTCGTACACAGTGGCTCCCTGCAGGTGGCCTACACAGGCTTGTCCAGATCCTCTCATCCCCAACTCCAGTGGCTCCCTGCAGGTGGCCTACACAGGCTTGTCCAGATCCTCTCATCCCCAACTCCACCGCGAATGGGATCAAGCTGGTAGCTTGAAATTGCCCATAGTGGGAGAATTTACACTGTGGAAATTGACACTTTCACTACCAGGGCATTTTCTTTTTCTTTCTGGAGAGCACGTTTATCAGTACATCCAAGACCCTTTCAGGGGGGTCCATGAGATCATAACTACTTTCACAACACTGAGATGTGCTTGCCCCTTCTCTCACACAGGCACACAGGAGCGTTTCCTGAGGCGACATGATATGTCAGTTTGCAGAAGACTGAACTGCAGAAGGTAGAATACAGAAGCAGATCTGAAAATGTGGCTGTCTTCTATCAAGTCAGATATTGAAGAGATCTGCAAAAATGTAAGTGATACCATTCTTTTCACAAAGATTGTTTCTTTGGGAAAATAGTTATTTCCCCTAAAAATGTTACTGATATTAACATGTAATGAATTTATTATGGTTAATTTTAAAATGAATTCACATTTAAATATTTTTGTTTTAATTTCTAACACATTAAATATTGACAGCTATCACCCTCATAAATGGAAGATATTTGGGGTCCTCAACAGTTTTTAAGAGTATAAAAGAATCCTGAGAATAAAAGGTTTAGGATCCTCATTCCTTGCTTTTTTCACTTAATGTATCATGGAAATTTTATTTCTTTTTTTAGTTTGCATTCCCCCAGAGGCAAATTTTGAGACAGGGATTTGGAGTCGTTTCTTTGGGAAGAGAGGGAAGGGCTGAAAACCTGTAACAGGCAAATTAACAGGCGTCCGGCGAGGAAACCCCCTGGCTACAGGCAATGCCGAGGGCACCACTGCAGGTGTCCAACAGGGTCTCTGGGAGCAGAGGGTCGTCCCAGCCCATCTGGACAAGTCCTGGAAGACAGCAACCCCACTGTGCCACCCTGCTGTGCCACTGCTCCCCACACTGCATCCCACACTGTGTGGGCGGTGCCCTGCTAAGAGCTTCCCAGTAAACTTAACCTAACAATCCTATGAGGTAGAATCCTGTTTGCCTCATTTTACAAGTGAGGACACAGGCACAGTTATATTTGTTTGTTTGTTTGTTTGAATCCTCACCCGAGGATATTTTTCCATTGATCTTTTAGAGAGAGTGGAAGAGAGAGCGAAAGACTGAAACATCAATGTGAGAGAAACACATCGATTGGTTGCCTCCTGCACACGCTCTGACCAGGGCCCTGGCCAGGGAGGAGCCTGCAACCAAGGTACGTGCCCCGGATGGAATCGAACCTGGGACCCTTTGGTCTGCAGGCTGATGCTCTATCCACTGAGCCAAACTGGCTAAGGCAACAGGCACAGCTTTAGGGCCAAAGGGACCTCAGAGAGCATCTTGCTTTACAGGCGTGGGACTCGGGGCTCAGAGAGGTTAGAAACACGCTCCCGATCACTCTGTCAGGAGTGGCCTTTCGCCTCCCTTCCCTGGGCTTTGGTGGCCACATGCCCCACTGTGTGACGGGAGCTGTTGGTGGCACTGCCCTCTGCGCAGGGAGTCCACTGAATGAACCCCTTATCCAAGGGACCACAACCAACCCATGGGAGGACCTGGAGGATGAAGGGGGACCTCTGGGAACTTCTGTCCAAGGGGGATGAGAAAACGCCAGGAAGGAAAGAGCAGCCAGAGCCCCAGGTTAGAAGGTACTACGTTAGGGTTTCTATAACAGGCTGCGTCCAGGGCTGTGCAGACGACCACCCACGCTTACAATTCTGTGCTCCAGATACAGCTGATTTTAAACTTCTACTTATACCTACAAGACGCTTTTCCTTTGCGGGGGAGAGATGTTAATCCAAGAAAATCCCAGTTGGGGAAAGGTCTACTTTGAAAATAATTTTGTCAGTGTTCAAATGGGCGTATCTTTTTCAAAAAATTAATTTTCCCTTTATTGATTAAGATATTACAAATGTGGCCTTATCCCCCCAATGTCCTCTCATCCCCCCAATCCTGCCCTCACCCTCACCCCGTTGTCCACATCCATCGCATATGCTTATATGCATACCAAATGGGCATATCTTAATCTTCCTCAGCACTTTCAGGGTAAAAAGACCCCAAAGCAAGCCTTTCTGTCGCTTCCAGAGCCTCACACACTCGACGGCTATGATATGTGGTCATCACGATGAGCAACGGCCGGGAGAGCTAAACACAGAGTCTGGGCCAGTAGGTCTCTTCTTTCACAGGTGGTCTTAGGTCAGGCACAGCCAGGGACTCTAGGGGCAGACCACTCTTCGTGCAGAGGACACCCTCCAAAACCACCAGCCATAATTCACTACCGATAAATTGCACAAAAAGCTGCAGAGAAAATGGAAGGGCCAACAGTGGAATGTGACCTGGACAGAGACCATCACACAAAGTTAGGAAGTCAACGTCCACCCATTTTCTCAACACACGACCTCAACCTCTACTGACAGCAAGAGCCAAGCATTCCATGTGTAAAAAGCATCAATTGTTCAACACAGGGCTATCCAGTCAATAACAACATCCTTCCCAGTGCACTGGGGATATCTCAGCGACATAATTAAAAATGCCATACAGCAGCCGGAAGCAAGTATGCCAAAATGGTAATTACTTCCAATTAGGAGGATTATGGATAGTTTTTTTTCTTTATGTTTTCCTCTACTTTCCTAATATTTTACAGTGAGCATGCAATTCTTTGGAAACAAAGAATAAATTTTTAAATGAAAATAGTAATAGTCCTTACTAGGGAGGTAACATTGTAAGTTATGTCCACACATAGATACAAGCTAAGAATGTAAAGTCAGATCATTACATTTCAACAACTGACAACCTAGTGAAGACCTTTCATTTCATAACTGTCCCTGAATCATGGCCTCTGAAGGTATAGAAAGCTCCTCAGTATGGGGAGAGGGGGCATCAGAAAAGTCTCCGTCAGAAACCCAGGAGTGAATGAGAAGGTGCAGGGATCAGCTTTGTCGTTTCCTGGTGGGCGCACTGTAGGCTCTATCAATGCATTTGCCTGACACTTGAAGTATTTATCAAAGTAAGCCGAACTTCACAGGAGGAGAACAAAATTAATGCGGGACCAAATCTTCCGAAGGAGGGGTCCGAGCTGAGTGCGGGCGGGCGTGTGGCTGCTGGGGAAGCGAATGGACTGAGAGCCGCTGGGTGAGTCACCCGGCTGATGCCAACCCTGCTGGGTGTCTGCACTCTGGATGGCGGATGACGGATGACGGTTACATGTGGTCCTTTCTCCCGGGTTCTCTTGCGTGTGAGCACCCTGGGAGAGGTTCTGAGCCCCTCCTTCCTCGACACCTGAATGCTGGACCGAGCTGGGCAATCGGAGGCTTGCTCCAGGGGCCCCGGCTTCAGGGTGGAGCGGCAGGCAGCAGGGGGGACAGAGGGGAGGTGAGGAGGCCTGGGGCGCTGAGTAGTGGCCGGGCCACAGAAAAAGGGAGTGTAGGGAGGTCACTGGTTAAAAGTGGGTAGTAAGGAGTCACGCAAGAATCTGACTTGGGAAATTCTCCTTGTGAAGAGCTGGATGCAAGACCACAGCAACGAGAGCAGGGGGCACCTGGTGTGGCGATTCCTTGGCAAAGGCAAAGGATCGTTGGCCTCATCCCTAAATGTCCCACAGGCTTCCAAAGGAAAACGTTCTCTAGCACTGCCCACAGGGCGGTGGTGCCTCTCCAACCAGTTCTTTTAAGAGAACTGGCCAGTCCTGAGTGATCAGCCAGACCAGGCCTCTGGTGAGAGCAGCACGAGGCTAATCAGAGGCGCCAGAGGCTTGTGGCTGGCCAGTGTCACACAGGATAAGCAGCAGGCCCAGAAATGGGAAGTACTTGGGCTTCCTGAAAGCCCGAGGTTCAAATCCCAGCCAGCTGACTCAGGATCCTGCTCCACTAAACCAGAAACGTCCACTGATTGTAGGACTCGCCACTGGGCTGAGCGCAGGTCTGGAAACAGCTGGCCCTGCCCTGCAGCCTGGCCTCGGGCATGCATACAGAGGCAAGTCCTCCTCACCTCCCATCAGGTTTCTAGCTGTGAGGTGCAGCAAGCTCTCCCCGCTGAAGACAGTCTCCTTGAGAATGTGAGCCCCAGGAGGTGAATGTGACTGGAACCTGAGACCGTGGGGCCGGGGCTGTGCAGCACTGCCACATACAGAAGGCACAGCAGAGAGAAGAGGCTCAAACCATTTGACAAGCGTTGTTAATAAAACAGATCCAGAGATTTAAAAGTTTTACTAAGACCTAACGAAACCTACCAGTACTTCATCCTTTTCTCAACTGTCACACCCTATGATCTGACACCTCTCTCCTGCAGGGCATAGTGATTTAAAAAAATGAAACAGAAAAGGAGGACAGCAGCTGACATTCACGTAGGGCCAGCTCCACGGTCTAGGTGTTTCACATGTTAGCCACGCAGTCCTCACCAGAGCCCTCTTTGGTTGCAGATGGAAAACCAGGGGGCCAGCAATCTGCATCTCCCATGGAGGAGGTGCTGCAGAGATGGAGGAGAGGGAAAGGAGCGGGGTGCACGCCGGGCTGATGGTCTCATCCCCGTCTTCCCAGAAAAGCTGGGACCCGATGGGGCATGACCATCCCTTTCTGCTGAGCACCCATCAGGAGGCTGGGCTCAGATGCAGGAGCAAGTCCACTGGCCACGTGGGCCCTCAGACCACAAGGCAGGGATAGTGCTGCTGATCTCAAAAGTAGGATCCCCTACTAACCTTAGAGCCAGCCAGAACTAGGTTAAAACCCTGGCTCCACCTATGTTTGGTTTCTAACACTGGGCAAGTTGCTTACCCACCCAAGCCTTGGTTCTTTCTTCTGTAAAAAAAGAGCTGATCACACCACCGCACCTAGTATAAGTGAAAACTACAACGGGGAAAGTGCCTGGCATGTAGCATCCAGTACATGTTATTACAAAGCCTTTTTGAAAAGATGTTTAAAGTGCATCTTAATAGTGACTATTTTTTTAAAACTTCAAAATTAAATGACTTGCAGTGGTTCTCAACCTTCCTAATGCCGCGACCCTTTAATACAGTTCCTCATGTTGTGGTGACCCCCAACCATAAAATTTCGTTGCTACTTCATAACTGTAATTTTGCTACTGTTATGAATCGTAATGTAAATATCTGATATGCAGGATGTATTTTCAGGGGTTGCGACCCATAGGTTGAGAACCGCTGAAAAGCCTTTGGAAAGGTTAGTGTAACTTGTCTTTCAAATGAAAGAAACTGGAAGGGGGTGAAATCAAATCAAACGGCCTCCCTAAGGACGGGAAGAATGTTCCCATGCCACACTCTCTCGCAGGCCGGTCTCTGGGTTTACAGGAACGGCTGGGAGCCTTGGGGCTCTCAGAACCCAGCCCTCCCGACAGTGGCATCCTGCCCATGGGACTTTGCATGACATGTTTGCAATTTGTTTTTATTTTTGGACACATCTGCACACGCTGTTTGAAAAATAGCAGTCCTCACAAAACCAGGGCAATTTTCTCCCGAGTTGTTCTAAAGCTGTAATTGCCAATGCCTTCCTCATTCAGTTAGAACACAAACTCATCCTTCAGCATGCAGCGAAGTACAACCACACAACCCTGCTTGCCTTCAACTCTCAGCCTCTTACCCTTGCGACACTGAGTTTTCTGAATGTGACTAAATATGATGTCTTCCTCAGCAAAGGAAGGGCAACTGCTTTCAGTGTCCATGGCAGGAGGCATAAGACTCTGCTTATAAGTTTAACCTTGGCATAAGGAGGAAAGGAGAGCCAGCACATCCCAGCAGCCACCCATGTGACTGACTGGACAACGATGACTAATTTTCCTGGGAGGTATAAGCTGAATTTCCTCTGTACTTCCCACTTTTTCATCTGTTGTCTTATGACCACACGAGCTAATTAGAGTTGGGGCATAATCTGGTGTAAACTAAACCCCCACCTTACCCTACCCCCAAACCTCTACACAAGACCACTGATTTGTTCAAGCGAGCAATCAATGCCTTTGTACAGACTGATGCAACTATTTCACTGTCCAGTGATAACTGAAGATCAGACAGGAGAGAGGAAAAGAGGTCATTGGTAGAAAAGAAAACACTAAGAGGGCTGCGTTTACACACGTTGCAAGTTGGATTAAAAATGGAGGCAAGGTATTGTGCCAGGTGAGCTGCGGAGAAAAAAAACAGCTCTGAAACCACAGCCTGGTCATTCCGGGATGAACAGAACCCGACACTCCAAGTGAAACGGCACTTCTCCCGTCTGACACACTGAAGGCCTGCTGCCCGCATGGAGAGATCTCAGCTTGGCAAGTGCCGGTCACGTGTGGCAGCTGCGTCCAGAAACCACAAGAGCTCTGGGCTGAAATCATAACGTTGCAGGAGATATTGGAACACCAGAAGGGAGAGAAAAGAAGTGTCTAATTTGGAGGGGGAGGCAAAAGCACGGTGATGCACACAAAACACATTCAAATATACATGTTTTTGGCATGTGTGTTTTATGTGACTTTAAACTTTTTTAAAATTATCATACAGTAAAATCTACTCCCTGGAGGGAAGGTGTACTGTTCTATGAAAAGGCAGATGTATAATATCTCCCTGAAACCACCAATGAGAGTGCTGGGAGCCGGTCCATCCTTGCTGTTTCAAGGGACCTGGCATATATGGCATACGGTTCTTAATATGTTTGCTCACCTTCTTGGCACTGTGTTTTAACCAAGGTCACCTCTCCGAGAAAGGTTGAATCCCCAGGTAGGGATTTTCCCCTGAAGTTAGGGAGGGAATAAAACCCCTCAACTAAGTCCCAGGCGGGTAATTAATCATTTTAACTACGAACAATCATGCTTAAGCTACATAATCTTTACTCCCTGGAATGGAGATAAGAAACGCCCTAACCTTTGGAATAGAGATTGATAGGATTGGAATCAACTGGTATAAATACAGATGCAACAAGACAGCGAGACAGAACTCAGGAGACAGGACTTAGAAGAGAGAACCTACAGACAGAACCTACAGACAGAACCTACAGACAGAAGAACTTCGCTGGAGAGAACATGGCAAAAGATCCTGGACTGAACCTGACTATAGAAATATGGCAAGAGAACCTGACTAGAACCTGGTGACTGAACCTGGCTGGAGATCCTAAGCAGAACCTCTCTGGAGATCCAGACCAGAACTTGGCTGGAGATCCTGGCTAGGCTGCTGATCAACTGAACGCTGTCTCCGTGTCATTCCCTCTTCGCCGACTCCATCTATGCCTTTGGGAACCCCTGGACCTGCTGGGGTTGGACCCCGGCATGAGAGGGTACTAAAAAGTCCCATTACCCAAAGATTAATTCCACAAATAATTCCTCCAAACTTACTTTAGCCAATAATGGCACAATGACTATGAAGAGTAGCAAACATAATTCGCCACCTGCCATCAAAATTAAGTGCCAGAAACAAAACACTTCACCCCAACCTCCAAATTGTGGCACTTCACTCATACCAAATTGTTTTTGCTGGTCGGCAGCAACCTTCACGTTTCTACATTATAAAATTTGAGATGCATGTTGTTTCCTTCCTCAGTGCTTCAGGGGCTTTCTAGACAGCTCGAAAGAGTGGTAGACGAGCCCTAGCCAGTTTGGCTCAGTGGATGGAGTGTCGGCTGCAGACTGAAAGGTCACGGGTTCGATTCTGGTCAAGGGCACATGCCTGGGTTGTGGGCTCAATCCCCAGTGGGTGGCGTGCCGGAGGCAGCCAATGATTCTCCCTCATCATTGATGTTCCTCTCTCTCCCTCTCCCTCCTTCTCTGAAGTCAATAAAAATATGTATTTTTAAAAAGTGGTATACAAGCCCTAACCGGTTTGGCTTAGTGCATAGAGCGTCAGCCTGCGGACTCAAGGGTCCCAGGTTCGATTCCAGCCAAGGGCATGTACCTTGGTTGCGGGCACATCCCCAGTAGGAGGTGTGCAAGAGGCAGCTGATCAATGTTTCTAACTCTCTATCCCTCTCTCTTCCTCTCTGTAAAAAATCAATAAAATATATATTTTTAAAAAATATATATTTTTTAAATGGTAGACATTTCTGCAGGACATTTTCACCTAATCAGGGTTATTTCAAAATTTTCTCTTCCTAATTATTAGACATTCTGCTATTCCTTTGCTCACATAATGGATGCTTGGGAACTTAGAAGTGATCAAAAGGGAGGGTGTGAATTAAATGTGTCAAATACACTTCAACAGATTGGGATGCTATGTCGTCTGCTAGGTCCTAACTGGTCTCTTTTACTGTTACCAGTGCTTTGGTGGTAGTGGTGGTGGTGGGGAAGACAAAACTTTTCTTTTAAATTACCTCAACAAGGAAATGGCGTCTCTGGTAAAACCCGTGCTCAGTGGCAGGAGTTTTCATGTGCCAAATTTTAAAGGCTCTGTGAATTACATTTTAAGGACCAGGCACAGACAGGCTAACCCACCAGCAAGAACAGGCTGCACGGAACCCACCTTTCTTCTGGAATCCAAAGGGCTCTCCATTCATTTAGCAAATGTTTACTGAGCACCTATCAAACTCAGGTATGGAAAACTCTTAAGAAGATACAAAATCTTGGGCAAATCTCATGATTGAGGGCGCGGGAACTGACAGGGTCCTGTATGGTGATACAAAGCCACAAACCAGGACTGGTTGTTTAAAAAAACAAAAAGGGGTGGGGTTGGGGAGTGGATAGCAAAAGAACCTCCTCCATCCTTCTTGTTTATATACCGAAGCCAGCCCCAGAGCTCAGTTCCTTGCCTCAATTTTCTGCAGCCGTAGCTTTCTGCTACCGCACGCGTTGCCCCCTCCCCGTGGCACGTTAAACATCCCCAAGTTACTTTAAGAAGGTGAAGTTGAACATTTCCGACTCTGAAGTGCTCAGCACCACTCCACGCACCCTTGTCTGGTTAGCCTCGGCGCATAAAATTCTTCCAGATGGGCCACCTGAGCACTCACTCTTTTACCTTTGTAAAAACACCTGGGGGAAAATTCTATGTCTCGGTACACAGGTCCTTCCAGGGGTTCTGCACAACTCACCACTGAGGCGAGGGCAGAGTCTGCGTGGGTAGTCACGTTTGCAAGAGGAAAAGGGGGGAGGTCAGGAGCAGCGGCGAGCGCCTCAGGCTGCAGTCCGCGGCCGGCCACGAAGGCCTCGCGCCAGCCGGGGTGCACACCCAGGGCGCCGGGCCCGCCTCCAGCTCCCAGGCAGCGGGAACCGCGAACCACGCCGTGGAAGACGGGGAGGGAGCGCGGCGCCCCCTGGCGGCGGGGCCTGTATCCGTCCGCTCCCGGCCGCCGCCGCCGCCGCGGGCCGGCCTCACTCCATTTGCAGACTCCGGTGGCAGCCTCCCTCCGAGCCGCGGCTCCTCTGGCCTCCCGCGCCCCGCTCGGCATCTCCCTCCGGTCCCCGCCCCCTGCTCCGCTCCGACACCCCCTTCTTCACGCCGAACCGTCCCCCGCCGCAGCCCGGCCGTGCGCGAGCGCCGAGCCCCCACGGGCTCCGCAGAGCCTTCCGGCGGCCCCGGCCGCTCCATCGCGGCGCCAGGCGGGGGTGCGGGGCCGGCGCGCGGCGCGAGTGGGGCGGGCAGCGGCGGCAGTGCGGACCATTCCACTCCGCGTCCCCCCCGCCCCCGCGAGGCGCGCGTGCTCCCGGGGACGCCATGGAGCCGCCGCGTTCCGAGCGGCACAAAGGGGTGCGCGGCACAATGGGCGCGGCGAGCCCGTGGGCGCCGGGTGCTCGCTCGGCAGCTCGGCCCTGCACGGGGGTGGGCGCTCCTGCCGCCGGGCGCGCTCAGGGCAGCCCCCCTTCGCGTCCCCTCCCCTGCTCCCGCCCCCACCCCGGCATGGATGTTGCAGCCACTCTCCCGTCCGTCTGCCCCGAGCCGCCGCCGCGCAGCCAGCTTGGTCCGCCCCGCACTTACCTGGGACACGAGTTCTGTACTTTACAGAGCGGGTCCGCGCCGAGTTTGGCGCCACGTGGGGTGCGGGGTAGCGCAGGTCCGGGTGGTGGGGGACGCGCGCGGAGGGCCTGGCCGGGGCGGCCCGGGGAGTTGCTGGGGGCGGCGAGCGGGCGCCGTGTATTTTCCCCTCTTTGTGTGTGTCCGTGCGCTGCGCTCTCGCGTGACGTGACGGGACTCCGTGTGTCATTTCCGCACAAGGACACAGGAGCCCCCGCCGCATTAGAACCACAACCCCTCCGCCCCCACCCTTGGCCCGCCCCTCCCCCTCAGCGGGGCACACGCGGGACGAGCGGTGGCGCTCGGGCGTGAACGGCCGCAGCGGGGAGCTGGGGCGCGCACTCCGGGACCCGGGCGCCCGGCGCGCTCAGCGGGTGCCGCGCTGCTCCACGTGGGCCCGCGCCGGGTGCCCGGGCGGGGGGCGGAGGCCGCGCACCCACGGCGCTCCGGGCCGCGCTGGCTCACAATGACCCCCGCGCACCGTGTGTTCTCCCCCCGCGAGTCGTGTCTCTAAAACGTGGTTTCTCAGACCCGAGGAGTTTGACCTGAAAAGCCTCTTTTTCTACTTTTTTTTTTTTTTCTCTCCGCGGGACGGCGACTGTGCGGGGCGTTTCCTTCCCTAGCGTCCGCGCCTCTCCCGAATTCTTAGCATTTCCGCGGCACCCCGGGCCCCCGGGCGGGTGTTCCCGCGCCGAGCTCGGCACAAAGACATCGGGGCGCAGGGACCCCCGTGGCCCCGGAGACCCCGCGGAGCCGGCATGGAGCCGAGGGCTGCCGGAGAGCGACCGCAGCGCTGGGAAACGCTGGGTCTGGCCACTCCCCCGGGGACTGGCCGCCCTCTCTTGTGAGCCGAAGACTACAAATCTGCCTCCTACTTGTTACCCGAAGTTTTGAGGCTGCAAAGCGAGAGATTCAGAAGTGCGCGCGCTCCACAGACGAACCCACAGGATAGCTGCGCCCAGCGCTTCCAATAGAGAAACACGAGTCACCCTCTGAATAAAGGTGGATTCTTTGGACTAATTCCCGACCTGGAGGTTTCAACTGGATAAAACTGCCCCTCGGGTATTTCTCAGTGACTTGAAGGGGTGTGGTTGGGGAGGGTCAGGAAAGCCCAATCCAACAATTAAACCACATATTTTAGGCAAACAGCGAGAATGTATTTTGGAAAGAAAAAAAAAATCCTTTAATTTGCCTGTCGAAGAAAATATAAGGAAAATGCAAATGATCCCATCTGCTGCTCACAGCTGGACCGGCTGCGAGAGAGGACCATGTGGCCCAGCCCTGCGCGGTCCGTGAATAGATAAAATGGATTTTAAAATAAGGCATATGCCGGCTCCTTCCCGGCCACTCGCGGGGAAGGTTTGAATTAACGTCGAGTTTTGGACTACTGTATCTTCCTCCAGACCACTCCAATTGGGAATTTAGTAATTATGCAAGCTCCTCCTCTTCGGGCGTGAAATAAAAAAAGCACAAGGTTACCCCAGATCGCTGAGGAACCACGTGGGGCATCCTCAAACAGTGTCTGGATAGCCCGCTTGGAGAAGTCAGTACTGATTGCTATGCAAAAGCAGCAAACTGCCTGGAGAACGGAGCCCTGCATCCAGGGGGTGGTTTTTATAAAAGAATCCATACGTGCTCAGTGTCATTCAAAACAGGATGATGAAAAGAATGGAGCCCAGATAGCAGCCCTTCAAATTCAAAAGGCTCGAGTCGCCCTATCTACATTTAAAATAGGGCGGAGGAGGAAGGGAGGAGGACCGCTGGGCGAGAGTGGTTAATTTATACGTTCAAAGAAGACAGAATGGAGGCACGCCGATTTCTGCCGGGGACTTGACTTTTACACTCGCACATTAAATAACATCGGACATATTACGCCACTTGACTTAGGTAGCAGATGCAGCAGTTTCAGTCTCACCTCCAATTTAATGTCATAATTAGGATTTTAAAAGGACAAGTTGTATTTCATTAGTTCCGTTTTCTAGGATTTCCCCGTAGGAGAGTTAGGAAGAGCTGAGACTAGCGTTTAAACCACTAGTTATTTTAAAATGTAAAATGACGTAACTTTTTGCAAAGGCGGCTAGATGAAATGTGTGTTTTGAAGGATATATCATTTATATATCTTTAATCAGTCGTTCACTGTGTCAACTCGGGGTATTTAAGGATAAGCTAAAACAAGACAATAGAAATAAAATAATAGAAATTAACACGTCTTTGTTCATATTGTTTGAAACCAAAGATGTTATCAAATAGTAGAATGATTTTACTAAAAAATAGCATCTAGGGCAGTGGTTCTCAACCTTGGCTGCACATTAGAATCACTTGGGAATCTTTTTAAAATCCTGATTTCTGGGCCTCATCCTCCGGAAATTCTGTTTCTTTGTTACTAATGTTGTGGCCGCTCCCCATAACAAAGAAACAGAATTTCCAGAGGATGAGGCCCAGAAATCAGGATTTTAAAAAGATTCCCAGGTGATTCTAATGTGCAGCCAAGGTTGAGAACCACTGATCTAAGACAATAAGCATGCTTAACTGACAGTATACTTTTTCACTAGCTCCTAAACTATACAGTGAGGTTGAGTTATTGTAAATAATTTACACAACTGGATCAATCTACTTAACAAAGTGAGCTATTTATTCCAAATAAGTTATTAACAGAAATGGAAATCATTGCTATTTAGGAAAGGAAACATCTACTTTCAAATGGTTTTGTAAGTTCATATGAGTTTGTTTTCTTTAAATAAGCAATGTTTAAAAAAAATTCCACCAAGTAAAATCGAAGATCTAATTGGCTTTATTAAGGAATTCATGAATCAGGCAGCATCCCACCTAAAGGAGGGTGGGGTAAGGGAGGCGTTGGAAGAAAAGAAAGGATTATGTTTAGGCCAGGACACCCTCCTCAGGGAAGTAGCTTGCGGCAAGGGTTTTTATCATGCAGATTGCCTCTTCTTTCTTCGGGGGGGAGGAGGGCATGGAGAGAGCCCATGTGACAAGCACCATGTGACTGGTGCTTGACCAGAAATTTTCAAAATAGTTGTTTAAGATTACATTTCTGGGAGAGGTTGAAACTGTAATTAGCTCAGGTATTAAATCTAGGTTCGATATCATGGGGTTTTAGCACAAGTGACATCATACTGGGCCTGTGGTTTTCTCTTTAACAGGAGGAAGGGAAAATAATACATAAAGGTGAAACCAACTGCATCAGAGTAGTTGTATTCCAGTTGTATTCTGGAGCCTTTAAAAAATAGTAGTTCTGGAAATGCTATTGGATAAAAGTAATGCCTTATCAAAAATATGATTAAACATGGAGTAAGATGAGGAGAGAAGTGAGGTATGAAAAACACAATTGCGCCTGGCCGGTGTGGCTCTGGATTGAATGTCGTCCCATGCACCAAGAGGTCGCTGGTTTGATTCCAGGTCAGGCCACATACCAGGGTTTCGGGGCTCCACGATCCCCAGTGGAGGGCGTGCAGGAGGCAGCAAATGGATGTTTCTATCTCTCTCCCTCTCCCTTTAAAAAAACAAAACATTTTGAAGAAAAGAAAGACACAATTGCTGCCCAATCCAACCCAAAGAAGTCAGTAGGAGTGACTTCATGATTCATAAGGATGTGCATAAAGACCTGAAAAAAACAACCTGAGTTTCAGAGGGTCTGTTTGGTTAGAAATTTCTTAATTAGAAATGCATTTTTCAAGATTTCAAATTAGAGTTGCTGCAATTGATATAATGAACTCATTTCCAATTTTTAAAAATATATTGTATTGATTTTTTTACAGAGAGGAGGGACAGAGAGTTAGAAATATCAATGAGAGAGAAACATCCATCAGCTGCCTCCTGCATACCCCCTACTGGGGATGTGCCAGCAACCAAGGTACATACCCTCGAACCTGGGACTTTTCAGTTCGCAGGCTGACGCTCTATCCACTGAGCCAAACCAGTCAGGGCTCTCATTTCCAATTTTATGAGTAAAATGCAGCAGGGTGGGGTGGCAGGAATTGGATACTTGGCCATATAAAGGACTTGTATAAAACACTGTAAAATCTCAAATGGAAAATTATGTGACAGTGAATGAAGAATGGGATATATATATATATATATATATATATATATATATATATAGTCAAAATCTATAATTAAGGGTAGTGGACAGACACATTAGGTTTCAGGTATCTGTTACCTATTACTCTAAAGGTTTTATCATTGTTAAAATATGTTTATAGTTGCCAAAGCAATATTTAGTAGGGATTTTTTTTTCTCATTAGTTTAGTCTTAAAACAACGCAACAGATTTAGCTATTACCTGTGAGACATTTCCCCTTTATTTTTTTGCCTGCTGGATGCATAATTTTGCCAAGACTTCAACTTCAAACAGAAGTAACTGGCGGGTCCAGATTCTGTGAATACTCAAAACAGAAAGGTAAGAGGGAAAAAGAGGAGCACTATTAACTTTATTAAATAGAAGTTACAGAAAGACACACCTTGCTAAATAACTTGCAAAACTGAGTTTTGGTTGGGAAGTTGGGCCCAAGGAGTTGAATTTAACACGTTGTGTGCTGAGGGTGGGGGGTGGGGGAACCAACTAACCTTAGTGGAATCAGGAGCAGGTAAATGACAGGACGCGGCAGTGCGGGGCAGAGGGGAGATGAGGTTTTGAATCAAACCCTGAAGAGAATTTGTGCTGGGCAGTTTTCCTTATGTGCAGAACTATTTAATAATTTATAATAGCTTCAGATGTGAAGTACCCAACGCAGCCATTAGGACCTGGTTTTAGTTGAATAACTGCCTTGCACAATAGGATTCTCAAATAGATACTAGGAAGAGTGAAAAACTGCTGCAATCCCACTCTCAATGTCAAGCCCCTGAGAAAACGCCAAACCGAACTGTAGCTCACTGTGAGCCTGAGTGCTGGCTGGAGGCGCTGCAGCCACCAGGGGCCCCTCGCCGGAGGGGTGCCCAAGGGCCTGCAGTCAGGAGTCCACACTGATCACAGAGCTGCAGCGACAGGCGGGAAGCAGGGAGGTGGGGAGGCTGGTTCTCTCCAGTCAGACCCCATTAGAAAAGAAGAAGCCCTGGCTGGTGTGGCACAGGAGATAGAGCATCCGCACGCTGACTGAAAGGTCCCGGGTTCAATTCCAGTCAAGGGCACATGCCCCGGTTGCATGCTCAATCCCCAGTAGGGGGCGTGCAGGAGGCAGCCAATCAATGATTCTCTCTCATCATTGGTGTTTCTCTCTCTTCTTCTCCCTTCCTCTCTGAAATCAATAAATACATATTTTTTTAAAAAAGAAGAAACAGACACACATACTGCTCTAGTAATTGTCTGATTAAAAAAAAAAGTCATTTCATGCTGTGATTGACTGTAAATGAAATGGGATATATATATATATTTGACTTGCCTAAAACCTTTTCTGTAAAATGAAACATGTCATAGACATAAACTCAAGATCCAGTAATTCCACTTCTAGGACTCTATCCCTAAGTAATAGCCAAGGCTACATCTACAGAGATGCTCTCTGCAGGATCGTTCATGATAGCAAAAACATTGGCGAGAGCTTGGGAACTATGGTACACTATGTAGGCTTTAGAAAAAAAGAAAGGCACTCTTTTTTTAGGATTCAGAAAAATGGCTATGATGCATTGAGTAAAAGAATGTTACAGCTAGCTCGTGGCTCAGTGGTTGAGCATTGATCTATGAACCAGGAGGTCACGATTCGATTCCAGGTCAGGGCACATGCCCGGGTTGCAGGCTTGGTCCCCACTGTGGGGTGTGCAGGAGGCAGCCGATTGGTGTTCCTCTCTCATCATTGATGTTGAGAGAATCTCTCCCTCCCTTCCTCTCTGAAATCAATAAAAATAAAAAGAAAGAAAAAAAAGAATATTACAGATCTATATATAGTGTAATCCCATTTTGGGAAAAAAATGTATGTACACATATCTGGGTGTGAATAGAAAAGGTATGGGAAACATAATGGTAACAGTGGATAATTCTGAGGCATAGGATGGTAGAGAGGAAAGGGACTTTCATTTTTTCAGGTTATACTTTTGTGTAATGTTTTTTTAAAAAAGTATATTTTATTGATTTTTTACAGAGAGGAAGGGAGAGCGATAGAGAGTTAGAAACATCGATTAGAGAGGAACATCGATCAGCTGCCTCCTGCACATCTCCTACTGGGGATGTGCCCGCAACCCACGTACATGCCCTTGACTGGAATCGAACTTGGGACCCTTCAGTCCACAGGCCGATGCTCTATCCACTGAGCCAAACCGGTTAGGGCTGTAATGTTTTATTTATTTTCCCCTCCACAATGAGCATCTATTGCTTTGTAGCCTTTCCTGTTCCCACAGACTAAGAACAGAGTGGTCACCATTGCCTAAGGAGCAGACAACCTGGTGTGAGAGCCTACATGCACTCCCCTCACCAGTCTCTCCTTTTTCTACATATTCTATGGCTTTAACAGAAAAAAAAGAAAGGAAGGAAAGAAGAGACTCAACATTAGTAATAATGTTCCAAAAGTAAACATGGCATTTGGCTACAGAACCATGGCTCCCTTTCCCAAAGCTTCTGAAATGTCAGCACAATATTTGAGAGCCATCCCTGTGAGGAATGCTGAGGATTTCCCTAGAATCATGACACATTAGGGCCTGAGAGGTAATAGATGCCAACTGCCTGGTTTTACCAATAAGGAAACCGAGGCAAGAAGGAAAGGTGGCTTGCCCAAGGCACACTGGCCTCTGGAACAGTGTTTTTGGGTCCTTCTTTCTATGTTATTTCTATCAAAGGCCAAACATTACAAAATGAAAAGATCAGATTCCACCAAAGAATAAAATATGCACGGTCTATGCCTCAGAGAGTTGTGTTCATTTAAATTATCAGCTCCTGACTCCAACCTTGTCTTTTAGTCCTAAGCAACTTCCATCTCTTTCTAAAGAGACTTCCTACGTACCAAGTCTGAGTTAGAGGCCCCTGCTGGGCATTTCCACGGCACCTTGTTCTTTCTCTGTCATGGAGACTGTTGTGGACTGAATTGCAGCCCCCAAAGATTCGTGTGTTAAAGCTCTGTGCCCCGGTACACCTCGGAGGGTGACAGTAGTTGGAGAAAGGGCCTTTTAAGAGGTAGTTAAGGTTAAATGAAAGCATATGGTGGGCTTCAGTCCAATATGATTGGTGTCCTTATCAGAAAAGGGAAAGACTCGAGGGATGTGCCACCACAGAGAAAAGGACATGGAGAAGGCAGTGGTCTGCAAGCCAAGGAGAGAGGCCTCAGAGAAACCAGCCCTGCTGGCACCTTGATCTTGGACTCACCACCTCCAGAACTATGAGGAAAGAAAATGAAAAGGTGTGTTGAGGGGGAGATGAGGACACATTTGTAATACCTTAACTAATAATAAAAAAGAAAAAGGAAAAAAAAGAAAAGGTGTGTTGTTTAAGCCACCCGGTCTGAAGTATATTATTATGGCATCGGAGCTGGTTAATACAGAGACTCTGCTCACACAGAGCTGTAATTGCCTTTTTATTTGTCTGTCTCCCCAACTAAAATGTCTCATGGAGGGCAAGACCAGTTTTGACAACTCTATCTTCAAATACCTGAGACATAGCCAATTCTCAACAGATATTTGGTGAGAGAATAAACGAATCATTGTTAGATATCTATGTTCCATTCCCTTTCTGCTGGGAGCCGGTCCATCCTTGCTGTTTCAAGGGACCTGGCATATATGGCATACTGTTCTTAATATGTTTGCTCACCTTCTTGGCACTATGTGTTTTAACCAAGGTCACCTCTCTGAGAAAGGTTGTTTCCCCAGGTAGGGATTTTCCCCTGAAGTTAGGGAGGGAATAAAACTCCTTAACTAAGTGCCAGGCGGGTAATTAATCACTTTAACTACAAACAATCATGCTTAAGCTACATAATCTTTACTCCCTGGAATGGAGATAAGAAACGCCCTAACCTTTGGAATAGAGATTGATAGGATTGTAATCAACTGGTATAAATACAGATGTAACAAGACAACAAGACACAACCTATACAGAACCTAGACACAGAACCTAGATATGGAACCTAGACACAGAACCTAGAGACAGAACATGGCAAAAGATCCTGGACAGAAACTGGCAACAGAACCTAGAGTCAGAACCCAGCAAGAGAACCAGGCTGAAGATCCTAGAGACAGAACCTGGCTACAGAACCTGGATAAAACATGGCAAGAGAACCTGACTAGAACCTGGTAACTGAACCTGGCTGGAGAACCTGGACAGAACCTGGCTGGAGAACCTAGCGAGGGAACATGGCTACAGAACTTGGCTGGAGAACCTAGTGAGAGAACCGAACCAGAACTTCGCTGGAGATCCTAACTAGAACTTCGCTGGAGATCCTGACCAGAACTTGGCTAGAAATCCTGGCTAGGCTGTTGATCAACTGAACGCTGTCTCTGTGTCGTTCCTCTTCGCCGACTCCGTCCACACCTTTGGGGACCCCTGGACCTGCTGGGGTTGGACACCAGCACCTTTCCATCGTATAGATGAAGAAACAAAGGGTTAGGCACAAGACTGTCCCTAGTTTATAGGAAAGGTACCTCCTGTGTTGGTACCGTGCCACACCTATGCTATTATGAGGGAATATCCCAAAGACAGCTAACTCATGGCAGAATCTGAGCGACAGGCCAGAACCCCTCCCCCCACCCCTTCCAATCTAGGGGTCCATCCACCATAGCACACCAACTCTGAAATAATATCATCCAGCTATCAAGTCCTTTCCATAGTTGTCTTGGTCTGCTCAGGCCATAACAAGATACCACAGATTGTGTGGCATCAATAACAAAGTTATTTTCTCACATTTCTGGAGGTTGGAAGTCCAAGATCAGGGTGCCAATAGTTGGGTTCTAGTGACAGCTGTCTTCCTGGCTTGCCACCTTCTTGCTGTGTCCTCACATGGTGGATAGAGAGCGTCCCTCTTCTTATAAGAGCACTAATCCACTATGAGGGTCCCATCCTCAGGACCTCCCAAAGGTCCCATCTCCAAATACCATCACATTGTGGGTTATGGCTTCAACATATGAATTGGGCAGGACATAAACATTTAGTCCATAACAATAGTGTTATCCTTGATCACAGGTCTGAGAGAGGTGGAACAGGTACAGCACCTCCCCACACCAATCCAACCCATTTTTATTTTTATTTTATTGCTTAAAGTATTACAAAGAGTATTACATATGTCAACCCATTTTTAAACTGGTGAGAAAAAATGTCCAGAAACATTACATGGTTTGTAATTCACCCCTTCATTTAGCAAATAATTACTGCAGGGCGAACATGTGCCAGGCTCTAGATACTACATGACTGGCAATTGCCATGACCTATATTACATCCAAGTATGAATTCTTCTGCTGTTTTTTTTAAAAAATATTTTATTGATTTTTTTTTACAGAGAGGTAGGGAGAGAGATAGAGAGTTAGAGACATCGATGAGAGAGAAACATCGATCAGCTGCCTCCTGCACATCTCCTACTGGGGATGTGCCCGCAACCCAGGTACATGCCCTTGACCGGAATCGAACCTGGGACCTTTCAGTCCTCAGGCCGATGCTCTATCCACTGAGCCAAACCGGTTTCGGCATTCTTCTGCTGTTTTTTAATGAAGTCTAGTTATTTCCTAGTTTAATTGTTCAAAACATCAGTAGTGCTGACCAGAATGAAGTGTAATCATTTCCTTTCAGAAAATTCAACTCTACTCCAAAACACAGGCCTGCTTACACACTCCTTCCTGCTCAGGCTCAGCACTTCTACCATCTCTGCCTTTGTTCGTGATGCTGCTCCAGTCCTCTGGTCAACTCCTATTCATCCTTCAAAACCCAGTCTCCACTGGGAGCTTTTCACTATTCCCCTTCCCCCCAGAGCTCATAGCACCAGGCCTATGTTCCCACAGTGCTCTACTTATGTCTTTATTACAGAGAGACCTTATCTCAGCCTAACTGGCATTACTTGGTTGTACTGTTTATTTGTATCTTCCAAGATGCTCTTTATTATTATTACTTTTTAAGTGATTTTAAAAATCCTCAGCCAAAGATATATTTTTCATCGATTTTATAGAAAGGCAAGGAGAGGGAGAGAGAGAGAGAAAGAGAGAGAAACATCGATGTGAGAGAGAAACATCAATTGGCTGTTTCCTGCAACCTGGTATATACTCTGACTGAGAATCGAACAACATTCCAACCAACTAGGCCATACCTGCCAGGGCGGAAGATGCTCTTGTACTAGACTCCACACAGTCTCAGAACACATTATCCCTCCTTGCTGTGCCTGCGACACAGGCACTGGACACTCGAGCTGACTTCACTGGGCTGAGGTGGACATGTGGATAGTCAATCCCCTCTGCATGTGGATGATGCCAGTCTTTGTGGGGTGCCTTGGTGCCAGCCTGCTCAGTGGAGGACTCTGAAGTGGACGCTGACAAACGCATACAACCAAATCTTCTTTAAAAAGTATACGTGTTGGGTGGTGTTTTCCTAGGGTTTCCCTAACAAAGCGTCACAAACTGGGTGGCTTAGAACATCAGAAATTTATTGCCTCACAATTCTGGAGATCAAGGTATTGGTGGGAGTGGTTTCTTCAGGGGGCTGTGTGGGAGGATCTGTCCCAGGCTGTTTTCCTACCTTCTCGTGGCCTCTTGTGTTCATTGGCTCATAGATGGCATTCTCCCTGTGACTTCCCATCGTCTTCCTTCTGTGCACGTCTGTCTCTGTGTCATGTTCTTTGTTTTCTAAGGACACCAGTCATGTTGGATTAGAGTCCACTCTGATGACCTCATCTTAATGTGATCACCCTCAAAGACTCTATTTCATATAATGTCACATGCACAGGGACTGGGGTGAAGGCTTCAATATGTTTTTGGGGACACAATTCAAGTCATAATAGTTGGGAAAAGAGTAGCATGCTCCCTTGGACTCAGCCCTAATATCCCAGGAACACTGGGTCCCAGAGTGATGTTTAACTGACAGGGTGGCTTCTTGTGCTACAGAATAGCTCCAAGCATTCTTGCAAAAACCTCTCTCACTGCAGGAATCTGCCTTACCTTTTTATCTAATGCAGGGGTGGGGAACCTTTGGTCTGCCAAGGGCCATTTAGACATTTACAACATCACTAGAGGCCCGGTGCATGAAATTTGTGCATGGAGGGGAGGGTCCCTCAGCCCAGCCTGCGCTCTCTTACAGTCTGGGAGACCTTGGGGAATGGGGCCTAAGCCGTCAGTCAAACATCATAAGAGCTGCTGCGGAGGCAGGAGAGGCTCTCGCCACTGCCACTGCACTTGCCAGCTGTGAGCCCAGCTTCTGGCTGAGCAGTGCTCCCCCTGTGGGAGCACACTGACCACCAGGGGCAGCTACTGTGTTCAGTGTCTGCCCCCTAGTGGTCAGTGCACATCATAGCGACTGGTCATTCCGCTGTTTGGTTCATTTGCATATTAGCCTTTTATTATATAGGATTTGCAGCCATACAAAATTATCAACTTAAAAATTAGCCTGTTAAATTTGGTCAAACATTTAATTAACTCACCCCTAGTGCTTCGGCAGGGCCAGACCAAATGATTTCTCCGGCCTTATATATATCCCACAGGCCAGACGTTCCACCCCTGATCTACAGAATGTGCCTAGTCCTGGCCAGTTGGCTCAGTTGGTTGGGGCATCATTCTGATGCACCAAGGTTGCAGGTTCGATCCCCGGTCAGGGTCAGAGCACATATAGGAGTCAACCAGTGAGTGGTTGACTGGGTGAAACAGCAGGTCGATTTCTCTCTCTCTCCCTTCCTCTCTCTAAAATCAATAAAAATACAAAAATAATTATTTTTTTAAAAAGTAAATAAAAAATAAAGAATGTGCCTAATTTAATTTTGCTGCTCTTTGGGGACTGGACCATTTGCACTCTGATTTCCCTCCCTCCTGCCTGTCAGTGTCCTGCAGACGGCAAGTGGTGATCCACGCGGCTGCACTTGCTAACTGCAGAGTGCAGGCCTTACGGAGTCGGACAGGCCTGGATTTGAATCCAGGCTCAGGCATGTACTAAGTTGAACTTTAGGAAGCTGTTTAAGCTTTTACTTCCATTTCCTTATTCACAGCATGGGGCAACTGCACCCTACAGGGTGGTTATAAATGAGGCAGTTATGCATAGCACTGGTACAGTGGCTGGCATTAGATTAGTTCAGTAAAGGATAGCTGTTACTTTTTGTTGGTTATATATGAGGTGAGCAAACTGTTGGAATAACTAGCCCAGGCACATAACAGGGTTTTGAACATTTCTAGTTCAGCAGCAAAAGCACAAGGTTCGCCTGGCCAGCCTGAAGGCTGCCTGGAAGACACCATCAAACACCGCTTTAAATTCAGACTCCACCCGGGAAGGAGAAAGATACCGCCACACAATTTCAAAGCATGTGATGGTCCCTGAACCACAATTCCCGGGCTCATCCTTCTCACCTCCCCCACAAGGAAGGAAGAGTACCTCCTGCCTTCCTCCAGGGCACGGTCTGGTCTAGAGCCTCCAACACGGGCGCATATGGGTGCCACTGGCACCCTGAATGAAATACCCAGCCCATGAGAAGACCTAGGCCTGCGTGCAACCTCAGTTCATACATTTGTGAGGAACGAAATGACTGTTTTTTATCATTTACTTTATATTTTCAGCCCCATTCTCGTGGAGTTCTCCCCACACCAGGGGCTTCCAGGGGCCTCTGTCCCCCAGGCAGCTGCCCACACGGGTTCATTCTGCCCACCATTCCCTGCAGGCAGCCGCTCTGTCATGCCCAACCAGGGACAGGGTCATCTCTCCGCAAGGCTGCCTAGGACAGGGATGCGTGAGGCAAATGCCTACAGGGAGCAGGCGAGGAGAGTCGAGGGAAGCTGGTGTGCCTATTAAAACACCCGAGAACGTTCTTTGCTTCTATAAAGAAATGTACTAGCTCCCCTGTTTCTTTCAACATGAGCCATCTCCCGTCTAGCTTTTGTTTCCCACGGACGGAAAAAAATTTGGGGTAAAGAGATACATCCTCACCCTAGCAGGTTTGGCTCTGTGGATAGAGCTTCGGCCTGCGGACTGAAGGGTCCCAGGTTCAATTTTGGATTGGTCAAGGGCACAGGCCCGGGTTGCGGGCTCAATCCCCAGTAGGGGGCGTGCAAGAGGCAGCCAATCAATGCTTATCTCTTATCATTGATGTTTCTATCTCTCTCCACCTCTCCCTCCCTCTCTGGAATTAGAGAGAGAGACATCCCTACTGTCTGGAGCACAGCAGGGCGAGTGTCATGATGAGTGGCAACTATCAGGGGAGGGATAGCAGGGACTGGTGGGGACCTGGGCAAATGAAAATGTTCATTCCTTACCCATCGGGGGCTGTGACAGACAGAACCCAGCATGGCCAAATCTGCCAGTTATTCAAGAAGAGCCCAAACCTGGACTTTGTGTGACATGGCCTAGATTTTTAATGCTGAATGACTGGAATTTGTATGGTCACACAAAGTCAGATCTAGCCCTCAGGCCTCTAGTTTGTGGTCACAGCCCACAGTTAATCTCCGGGAGCCCATCCTGCAGCCCTCCTGGTCCACGGCCTTGTCCAGGGTCCTCCCGCTTCTGCCCACAACATTCTTCCCACGGCTCACATCTCCCTGCAGGTGCATCAGCTTTTAGAAACAAAAGATTGAGGGCAAATATCAGCTTTCCCATCCGTCTCATCCCTTTCACCAAGACAGTAAACCCCGGAGAGAATATGTTTGGAAGCAGAGAAGGGAAAGGGGGAAATACCAGGAGAAAAGAATATAGATTAATATCTCAAAAATTTTATCTTGCCACACATATGGACTAAACATACTTGATCTGAAGTTATTTATAAAACCTTTTCAGAATGTCTTTATGCTGTGGATTCTAAGGAAGCACTAGGAACACCTTTGAAGAAAGAATTTCCAATTCAGCCAATTAATCAGATTCCATTTTTTTCTCAGTAAAATATGCATAATAATATATTATTATGTAACACTTACTTTTCTTAGTATAGTACCCTGTTTTCTCGATTCTTCCATGGGCAATTTCTGAATTCAATAATAAGGTTTTTGAAACAATGTGTAAGATCTTGAAGGTTTACCCACTGGGTTAATTAGTAAACACATGATACTAGTTGCCACCATTGGTTCGAAGGAACAACACTATTACTGAGCCATTACTGGTTTAAAGGACTAACGCAATATAACCCTTGGGCTCTGGGAAGATGATAAATTTGGAGTAGAAAGTTCAGACTCAAACTACCTTTGTTTCATAATTTTCTTCTGTGATTGGGAGAGATGCTGGGTTTACTGTTACTGACTTGGGTGGTCAGGAGTGGGGCAAGAATATTAGAAATATGCCAGGTAAAAATCCTTCAAATATAAACAACCTTATTACCCTTCGGACTTACATAGACGGCATGGAGTGAAGAGGACTAACTGCCCCCGGAACCTGAGCGTGTGAGTGTGAGGGAAAGAGGCCCGAAGAACACAACTCACGTTACCTGCTTCTTCCCTCTGAATAGTTTACATTAGAAATTAGAGCCCTAACCGGTTTGGCTCAGTGGATAGAGCATAGCCCCCAGACTGAAGGGTCCCAGGTTCGAGTCTGATCAAGGGCATGTATCTTGGCTGCAGGCATGAATCCCCAGTAGGGGGCATGCGGGCAGCAGCTGATGAGTGTTTCTCTCTCATGGATGTTTCCAACTCTCTATCCCTCTCTCTTCCTCTGTAAAAAAAATCAATAATAATTACACACACACACACACACACACACACATATATGAAATTAGAGAAGATTTGGGTGACTTTCCTCCAGTAACATCAGAAACATTTCTTTAAAAAGGAAATATTAGCATGAGCAGAAATAAGTGGCACATATCCGGCGGCAGGGAGAAGCTCACAAGTGTGGGGACAGACATGTTGCGATTCTGTTAGACTCCTGCATTTGGGGTTTCCTGAATTCTCTCTCTGGAGACACTGACGTTTTCAAATGGTATACATAATAAACTATATCACATCCAAGTTGATATCCATTGATTTAATAGCATTTACGTATTTAAAAAATTAAGATACATACAAGGCACTGCTTCTGTAGCCGTGCGGATTCTTTCTGAGATGCTGGTTGCAATCCTAGCGCTCAGTAAGTAAACTCTGTACTCATGGAAACTGCATCCACTCAGCCTGGACATTAGTAATTAAATTATTTCAGTGCCAAAGGGGTCTCTAGGCCGGAGTAATGAATGTGTTTCCCAATGCCTGCATTGCCAGAGAACATTTGCAGTGACAGAATCTGGCTCATATCAATTGCAGAGAGAGGTGGGGGAGGCCATTTGGGACCTAAATCGAGGGCTGAACACCCATTCAGCTGGCAGGAGAAGGAAGGAGAGACCACTTTGGAAGATGGTCTGACCAGCTTTAATGTGAGAAGAGCTTTCAAAATTAACCAAATATTTATCGAACACCTATGACTGCGAAGTGTTGATTCTTTGGGGAATTAAGGAATGGATTAGGAAGGTCCCTGTCCTCACAGAGCTTTCAGTCTACCCTAAGAATCAATTGTGAGCCCTGAAAACTATGATGTAAAGCAGAAGGCGGCACCAGTGTCAGGGTAGGTGAGGAGCTGGTGGAGATCAGGAAGGTTCCATAGAGGGAGCTGTCCTGGGAGCCTGCAGGAGGCTGAGCGGGATTCTGACCCACGAAGGCTGGTGTGGGGCACTAGGGTTAATATTCTCAGTAGCAAAAACTCTAGGCAGAAGTTAAGGCAGAAAACTTCAGGCCAATATTAAATAACCCCTTTGAGTAAAAAACAGAGAGCCTTGAAGTTAGAGGGCAGGCAGGAGGAGCGGGTACGGTCAGAGCGATGGGTGGTGGGCAGATTAAGGCCTTCCTCTGGCCTGTGCCACAGATCTTCCCAAACACTCAGCTTGGTGCTTGACAACTTCATTGAGGACAAATGTGACCTCCGGCAGCCACAAGCCAAGAGGACCTTGGTCCCAAATCGCCAGCTCTGCTGCTCTCAGCCGTGCTGGTCTCTCAGACTGCCTACCTCCTACCTCTGACTCTGTTAGTGACTCAGCCGTCACTCAGAATGGGAGGGTGCCAGCAAGCAGGATGGGACAGAAGAACGTAGCCAACAAATGAGCACTGCCCCGCTACAGCCTTGCACCTTCATGCAGCTTCCAAAGAGCCCTTGTGTTTGGGGACGTACATTAGGGTCGCCTATTTATACAAGGAAGGAAAAGTTGCCCCTCACACATCAATAAATTTAACAAAGAAATAACCAAATGAAGAATTTCTGGGTAACAAGAGGTCATCCACAAAAGCAACTGTAAATTTAAAATTTCATGGCCTGCATGCAATAGGGTTAATATTCCCTGGGTGAAATTTTCCACCTTCACATGTCTTCCATTTTTTTCCTGCTTGAATTTCAATTATCCGCAACCTAATAAGGGCTTTCTATAGCCAACCAGAAACATTTACAGTAATCGGAGGCTTTAAACTAAAAAAAAAAATAGTGCTACTATGCTGTAAGCATTCACAGGATCTTTGATAAGCACAGTAAAACCCCATGATAATGCAATCATCAAAAATATAATTTTAGAGCCCTAGCATATGTCGTCAGCCTGGTTCAAATAAGCTCATATACATATAAATAGAGGCCCGGTGCGTGGATTTGTGCACTGGTGGGGTCCCTCGGCCTGGCCTGTGGGGATTGGGCTGAAACCAGCTCTCCGACATCCCCAAGACATCCTGGATTGTGAGAGTGCAGTTCTCGGGTGACACACCCCAGAATCGGGCTCCCTCCTATCTGGTTCCAGGTGCATCACCTGAGAACCGCAGCTGCCAAGTCACCACAGCTTGGCAGTTCTTGTGTTGAATGTCTGCCCCCTGGTGGTCAGTGTGCATCATAGCTACCAGTTAGCCAGTCGCTTAGGCTTTTATATATATAGATTTTAGATATAATGCAGAATTGGCAACTCGCTCCCATTCCTTGTCTAGTCCCTATTTGAGAACAGGAAAGGAACAGGAATTGGGGTGGGGATTAAAGTTCTATACTAGGGGTGTGGATAGGGGTCTTGGAGTGGAGGCCAAAGCCGTGAAGGTAAGAGAAAGGCATGCAAACTTACTTTAGAAAGAGAAAAGGTGAAGGGTGAGTTTCTGATCTTCAGTATTCTCTGAGCTGAATTGTTGAATCTGGCCAACTAACTGGGATGTTTCTGGAATCATTTGATGCTATCCTGCTGCCTCTGGACTGAGAATTGTTCCCAACAATATTTAAATCGGAGCCACCCCCCACCACCAGGTGGCACCAAATCACAGCAGAGTCTAGCATGAATTTAGATAGGGCAGCTGGATTCCCAGAATTCCTCAGCAGCTAGCTCCACAGACCCACACTGGTCATTTTGTTGTTAATCTTACAAAAAATTGGGACCTTACACTTCTCATGACTGAATTCTTATCCAAGTACAGTAGGGTTTTACTGTATTACTTTATGAAAACCAATAGGACAAGTGCTCTCTTAGTAAAGACCAAAAGAGATTAAATTAGACATTGTGCTATTTGTTTATATAAAAAGCTTATTTAATTCCTTCAACAACCTATGACATATAGGTTGAATAATATGAAACTACCATTTTTATAGGTCAAAAATGGTCAGCTATTGACATTTTACATAGTTCAGGCTAATCATTATCATTAAATTATTCCTTGGGTGCTAAATTCTATATATGTCACAGCTTGAGCTCATTAATTGTATTATTCAAAATTTCAACATGTGCACCTATGACTGCTTCATCTATCAATTTCTGAAAGATGTGGTTAAAATCTTTTAACTATAACTTGACTTATTTCTCCCTGCGTTTTGTTTCAGTTGTTCCTTTGTATATTTTGAGTTCCTCTTATTAGGCACATACATGTTTTTGATGGTTATATCTTCTTGCTCTATTGTTTCTTTTATCAGAATGTAACACATTTCTTTGCCCCCCCCCCCCCCGCTTTTGTTTCCCCTTATATTCTATATTGTCAGATATTAAGATGCTTCCCATTTTTCTTTTGGTTCATTTTTTTTCATCTTTTATTTTCAATATTTCTGTGTGTTTTTTTAAAATTTAAGTTCTTCTTTTAGACAAGTTTTTATTAAATCATGCTTTTTTTTTTTTTTAATCCTCACCCGAGGATATTTTTTCCATTGATTTTTAGAGAGAGTGGAAGAGAGAGGGAGAGACAGAGAGACATACTGATGTAAGAGAGACACATCGATTAGTTGCCTCTGGCATGCCCCAGACCAGGGCCAGGAGCCTGCAACCGAGATCCGTGCCCTTGACCGGAATCAAACCCGGGACCCTTCAGTTCACAGGCCGATGCTCTATCCACTGAGCCGAACCAGCTAGGGCTGGATCTTGCTTTTTAACTCAACCTGAGATTGCTTTTGTAATTGGTTAATTTAATTAATTTATATTTATTATCATTCTTTATGCACTTATTTCTGCCATTTTACCCTATATTTTTTTTTACTACACATTCTTCTTTTCCTCTTTCTGCTTTCTATTGGACAGATTTTTCGCCCTGATATAAATGTTAAGCATTTCCATCTGCCTGGAATCTGTTAGTTCAGAGCTCATGTTCTGTCTGTTGCATATCACCAAGATTAGATGTCAATGAAACCCTAGAAATTTGTCATTTACCGCAGTGGATCTAAAACGGGAGTGTGCGTGAGAATTTCTTGGAAGCTTATGTGAAATGTTTATCCCTGGACCTCACTTTCAGAGATTCTGGCTTAGTAGGTCTGGATAAATCCTGATTACAGTGCAAGCCCCTAATTTGGATGCAGGTGGTTCACCAACCACACTATGCAAATACTGTTCCCATCCAGCCCCACACTTTCCAGATGGTAAACTTTACACTTGTTCTTTGCCCTTTCAATCTGCATCCCTGGGTGGGCTCCAATCATCTCCTTTCTGGACCCTTTCTCACCTTATACTGTCCCCTATGTTAAAAGAAGTCTCCGGAGCTACTTTCACAACCTATATTCTCCTGATTAGAGTTTGCAACCCATTGTTCCTTTACTAGCACTCTATTGCACTTGTTTGCTTCATCCATTATAAAAACGCACTTCCTTCACTGGCTGTCAACCTCTGTAACAGGTGCTTTCGGGCACTCAGCAACCACTTCCCTGGGTAAGCATGGCTGTCTCCGTTTCCACAAGAAAGCAAGCAGAAGCTTGGGGAGCTTGCCTTATATCTCATTCAGTGGAGAATTTGGGATTTGAACCCAGATTTGTCTACTCTATTTGTTATATCTTCTACTTTCAAAAAGAATGGGATCCTAAGAAGCCCACACATAATAGTGGGGAAGACACAGATAATCGCAGTCTACAGTCATCTTTGTATCCAAGAGTGCTTTGCCCATAGTAACCCAATAAATGTCAGTGAGAAGAAAGCATGAGTTTACCCTGTTTTTGTTTGTTTTCACTTCTTTCTCTATTGGTGACTTTCAAGTCAGGGGAGTCACAATCCGGTAAACTAAAGAAGATGCTAAGAGGCCTGCTTGGGAAACACAAATGGAAGAGAAATTAGAAAGAGCCTGAGTTACACAGCGAGCTTCCTTCTCAGAACAGCCACCATTAAAAGGTCATCAAAAGCCCCATTATGTGAAAATGTCCATTATAAGCTAGGGCTACTTCCGTCTTGCACTCTTGAAATGCACACCTTTTACTGTCTCTAGTTGGCATTCTTAACCAGGTTATAAATAGTACAGCTGACACACTACAAACAGAAAGCACTTTTTGATGGGCATATGCTCTGAATGGAAGAAGTGTTCAAACACAATGTTTAAGTTGGAAAAGCTTTCATTAGTACTAGCCATGGGGGAAGGTGGTTTATTTCCTAATCATAGCCTTGCTCAAGAATCCAATTGTATAGAAAGCTTTCTAAAAACAGCTACTTATGCTACTATTTAGGTAAACAAGTGATATACCCAGTCTACAAACATATCTGATAGTGCTGAGGGGCACTTCTAAGAAAATTGAGCTGTTCCCTTTGGATTAAATATCCTCTTACTGAACATATGTGGACATACAAAGGAAGTAGCAGGATATAAAACTGGAAAGTGCGGTTCATATTTAAACCACTCTTGAAGACAAAGCTCACCACACCAGGTCATTTTGCTGAAATCCCCCCTTAGAATTTGAAAACGTAAAAACCATTTGAAAAAATTTAACTATTGAGATCAAACAAAATATGCTATTCATTTTGATATTTTGACCATAAAAATTATAGTTATTAGGGCAGTATTTTTGCTGGTGTTTTATATTGTTAGATGGCAATCATTCAATAAATGTTACTATGCAATCTGTTTTTGTCATTACAAGGTGTATGTATAAAGACTAGGGAAGACTTGTAAATGACAAATATAACATTTGTAAATATATTTTTATCAGCTGTAATAATTTGGTTTCCAAAAGTTTGGCTTTTGTTGTTGTTATGGCTGAAAAGCAACTACAAGAGAGAGTTTTAATGCTGAACTACTCATCCAGATGACACTAGAGGTGAGGGAGCTAGGGACAAAGTTTTCTTCCTATGCACTTGTTTTTAGGCATCTATATTTGCCCGAGTGCCTTGATACCATGGTGATAGCTTAGCAACAGCTAGATACAAATTAAGGTAATCTGTCGTGCCAGCCATTGATCATACAAAGTTGATAGGTTGGACACTGGAAAGAAAAACATAGATGAGTAGATGCTTAATCAAAAAGAGACTTACTCTTTCTTCTAGTCCATCCTGTATATATGTCTTTATAAAAAGATGAGAATATTAAAAAAAAAGTCCCAAATGAACCCCAGTGTTATGTGATGAGATAAAATAAACCTTTCTTAAATAGGACCTAGATCTCAATGATGCATGGAAAGACATTCCTAAAGGATTTTTTTTTTTTCATACTAATGGGCATTTGATTTCTGTTGACAGCTTTCAGGAGGACACAGTTACAGGAAATATAAATACCTTTGGCCTGGCAGATTTGGATGATATGATGGGTACTGCCATTTCTAGTCAACACACCATAGTATGCCTTGCATTACCTTATTGTGATAATTTATATGTAAAGCAGATAAAGTGAAATAATCTGAGAGGAAGAGCATAACTTTTGGAAAGCCAGGAATAAATAAAATCACCTTGATTTTCAGGACCATTGATTTTATTTTAAAAACTCCAAAATGGTAAAATAAAGGGTAAAGCAAATAATTAGCTAGTTGAACAGAGTTAGCAAATAGACTTTGGCTGGTGATAGCTCTGATATATTAGTGGCTGCCAGCAGTGCTGTGTTGAGGAGGATTCTGAGGTTTTATAGAAAAGGGGCTGTGAACAATGAGCAAATGCCTGCTAGGGCTGGGAGGGAGATTAGAGGGCAAAAGACTTATTAAGTGAGATGGTGGCAGGGGTATGGGAGGGAAGGACAGCCAGCCCCAAGCACCCAACTACAAACTCTAAATTTATTTCAAGTCTTACATTTAATTCCATAGTATATATTCTTGGAATGCCCTAAAATATTTATTTTAAAAATCATTTGTAGTTATATTATCTAACTTTAACTCTGTGGGGGGGGGGGGGGAATTGTTAACGGTCAATGTGTACGTTCACATCCTGTGGATTCCCACAGACCTGGCAGCTGCCAGGGGGTCTCTGGACCCCATTTAGTCTCTGAGCCCACACCTAGAAGATTGACAGAAATAAAAATGTTTACATTTGTGCACAATTATGTAAGCTTTAGAGAAGTTAAGTTACTTGCTTGTCAGTGGAAGATCCTAAATCCTAATTCTTTAAAAAGACTGTCTACAGTGGTCCCCCCTCATCTGTGGTTTTGCATTCAGCGATTTCTTTTTCTTTCTTTCTTTTTTTTTTTTTTTAAAGAAGAACTTTTTATTTATTTATTTATTTTTAAATATATTTTTATTGACTTTTTACAGACAGGAAGGGAGAGAGATAGAGAGTTAGAAACATCGATGAGAGAGAAACATCGATCAGCTGCCTCCTGCACATCTCCCACTGGGGATGTGCCCGCAACCAAGGTACATGCCCTTGACCGGAATCGAACCCGGGACCTTTCAGTCCGCAGGTCGACGCTCTATCCACTGAGCCAAACTGGTTTCGGCATTCAGCGATTTCAATTACCTACAGTTAGAAATATGAAATGGAAAATTTCAAAAACAAACAATTCATGGCTTTACTTGTGTGCCATTCTGAGTCATGTGATAAAATCTCACACTGTCCCCCTCCATCTTGCCCGGGGTGTGAATCATGCCTTTGTCCACCGCTGGCTGTACACGTTATCCTCCCCTCAGTCACTTAGTGGCCATCTAGGTGTTAGATCAACTGTCATGACAGAACAGTATTTGCGATCCAGTAACCATTATTTTACTTAATAATGGCCCCAAAGTGCAAGAATAGTGATGCTGGTAATTCAGATACGCCAAAAAGAAGATGTAAACTTCTTACTTTAATTGAAAAGGTGTGTACGAATAGGGAAAAAATAATATATATAGTGTTTGATACTATCCTCAGTTTCAAGCGTCCACTGGGAGTTATGGAACGTATTTCCCATGGATAAGGGGGGACAACTACTGTACAATTACCCCAAAGACAAGTACCAGGATTCCCTGGATTTCAGAGGTCAATGCTAAATTACTGATCTGAGAAAAGACTTTGGAGGCCACAAAAGACCATAAGTAATAAGTTGGCAATTTCAGTATTGCTATTAAAAAAAAAAAAAGCATGGTTTCTCTTTGGGGTGATGCAAAAGTTGTGGAGATAGTGGTGACGGTTACACAACAATGTGAAAGTAATTAATGTCATTAAATTGTAAATTACTAAAATGGCATATATTATGCAATATATATATATATAATAAAAGGCTAATATGCAATTAGACTGAACAGTGTAACAACCGGCCACTATGACGCACACTGACCACTAGGGGGCAGATGCTCAACGCAGGAGCTGCCTGCCCCCAGGTGGTCAGTGCTCTCCCACAGGGGGAGCACCACTTAGCCAGAAGCCAGGCTCACGGCTGGCGAGTTCAGTGGTGATGGAGGGAGCCTGTCCTACCTCCACGGCAGTTGGACATCCCCTGAGGGCTCCCAGACTGCAAGAGGGTGCAGGCTGGGCTGAGGGACTGCCCCCCCCCCCAGTGCACAAATTTTGTGCACCGGGCCTCTAGTGTGTGTATATATATCTCCACAATAAATAAATAAAAAATCATGATTCATAGACTGGAAGATTAATATTAAGATGGCAATTATCCAAAACTTGATCTATATATTCAATGCAATTCCAATCAAAATCCCAGCAGACTCTTTTGTAGAAATTGACAAACTGATCCAAAAATTTTTATGGAAATTCAAAGGACCTAGAGTGGCCAAAGCAATTTTTTAAAAAAGTTATAGTGGTAAAGGAAGGGCCCTTGGAGCTTGGGAGTGAGGAAGGTAATGGTAATGTGCCTGGGGCAGGGGTGGGGGTGGCGGGGGGTGAAGAGGAAAGGCATGGGGTGTGCTTCCAGGGAGGAAGAGCTGGCCAAAGCAAATTCTGAGTGGCTCCTTCTACGGAGCACGCCCACTGGTGCCTTTCCCCACCCCTTGCCTGTGTTTTCCTTGCCCCTCTCTTTCTCCTAAGCTCCAAAGGCTCTTCTTTTGTCTCTGTAATTTGTTTCCTGGGTCCACGCAGTTCAGCTGGCTCACTTCTACCTCTGTGATTTTCTAAATAAACTTGCTTGTGAAAAAAAATTTTTTTGAAAAAGATCTAGTATCGATGGAGAAATCTGAATCAGATTGATGGATTATATCAATGTCAAATCCTGGTTGTGATATTGTATTATAGTTTGACTAGAGGCCCGGTGCACGAATGGGGTCCCTCAGCCTGGCTGGTGATCAGGGCCATCTCACCCAGTCCCAACAGGGGACAGGGAGGGACCAGGGGAGGTTGGCCGGCCTGCGGGGAGGGACCACGGGAGGGCTCCAGAGTGTGTCCAGCCCTCTTGCCCAGTCCCGATCAGCCGGACCCCAGCAGCAAGCTAACCTACCGGTCGAAGCGTCTGCCCCCTGGTGGTGAGTGCATGTCATAGCGACAGGTCGAGGGGTCGACCAAATGGTCAACCAATTGGTAGGACACTTAGCATATTATGCTTTTATTATATAGGATAAGATGTTACTATTGAAGAAAAATTTAAAAAAATAAGATGTTACTAGTGGGGGGACTGTGACAGGCACATGGAATCTCTCTGTATTATTTCTATTTTATTTATTTATTATTTAAAAAAAATATTTATTGATTTTAGAGAGAGAGGAGCATAGATTTGTTGTTCCATTTATTTATGCATTCATTGGTTGATTCTTGTATGTGCCCTGACTAGGAATTGAACCCACAACTTTGATGTATAGGGATGATGCTCTAACCAACTAAGCTACCCAGCCAGGGCCCTCTCTGTATTATTTCTTTCAACTAATTGTGAATCTAAAATGATCTCAAAATAAAAAGTTTAATGAAAAAAAAGGATTAAGTTGGAGAACTTACACTTTCTGAATTTAAAACGTAACATAAGGCTATATTAATCAAGACAGTGTGGTTTCCATTTGCCTGGAAAAAATTTTCCATCCCTTCACTTTCATTCTGTGTGAGTCTTCTGTTCTGAGGTGAGTTTCTTATAGACAGCATATGTGTCAAGTTTTCTTATCCATTCAGTTACTCCATGTCTTTTGATTGGAGTATTTAAGCCATTTACATTTAAGTTTATTAATGATAGGTATTTATTTGTTGCCATTCTTATTCTTTATGTCTGTGTTCTCTTTTTCTCTATTTCTTCTTACAACAGCCCCCTTAGCATTTCTTGCAGTGCTGGTTTGATGGTAATAAAGTCTTTTAATACAATGGGGTGGAGATAGTCTCTTCAATAAATGGTGCTGGAAAAATTGTACAGGTACATGCAACTTACACCATACACAAGAATAAACTCAAAATGGATTAAAAAAAATAAAAAAAGACAAAATGGATAAAAGACTTAAATGTAAATTGTGAAACCATAAAAATATAGAAGAAACCATAGGCAGCAAAATCTCAAACATCTGTCATAGCAATATGTTTAGGGATACATCTCCTAGGGCAGAGGGAACTAAGGAGAAAATAAACAAATAGGACTATATCAAAATGAAAAACTTCTGCACAGCAAAAGAAACCAGTGACAAAATGAAAAGGGAGCCTACTGCATGGGAGAACATATTTGCCAATGATACATGTGATAAGGGGTTAATTTCAAAAATATATAAGGAACTCATTCAACTCAACAAAAGGAAGACAATACAATAAAAAAAAATGGGCAAAGGACTTAAATAGACACTTCTCCAAAGTGGACATACAGAAGGCCAAGAGACATATGTAATAATGCTAAAAGTCACTAATCACCCGAGAGATGAAAATTAAAAGGATAATGGTATCAACTCACACCTGCTGGAATGGCTGCCATCAACAAATCAACCAACTGACCAGTGTTGTGGAGCAGTGGTCGCCAAACTTTCAGACCTCACGAACCACCAGTGGTCTGCGGACCACCGATTGGTGACTGCTGTTGTGGAGGATGTGGAGAGAAGGGAACCCTCGTGCACTGCTGGTGGGAATGTAGACTGGTGCAGCCACTGTGAAGAACAGTATGGAGTTTCCAAAAAACTAAAGATGGAACTCCCATTTGACCCAGTGATCCCACTTCTAGAAATATATACTAAGAAACCAGAAACTCCAATCAGAATATATTTACTCCTATGTTCATAGCAGTGCAATTTACAATATCTAAGATTTGGAAACAACCCAGTGCCTATCAGCAGATGAGTGGATAAAAACGATGTGAAACATTCACACAATGGAATACTATGCTGCTGTAAAAAAGAAGGAATTCTTACCATCTGCAACAGCATGGATGGACCTGGAGAGCATTACGCTAAGTGAAATAAGCCAGTCAGAGAAAGATAAGTGTCACATGATCTCACTCATATGTGGAATCTAATGAACAACATAAACTGATGAACAAAATAGATCCAGAGACATAGAAGCATGGAGCAGTCTGGAATTTTAGAGGGAAGGCAGAAGTAGGGGTAAGAGTGGGGTGGGTGGGTGGGTGGAGAGAGATTAAACAGGGAATTTATATGCATATATGCATATACAATAGTGTGATGAAGGCCTGGGAGGGGCGGGTGCGGGGTGGAGGGGGTCAATGGGGAAAAAAACACACAAAGGGGACATTTGTAATACTTTCAACAATAAAGATTAAAAAAAAAAAAGACAGTGTGGTACTGGCATAAGGACAGTCATACAGATTGATGCAAAAGAATGGAGAGTCCAGAAACAAATCTTTTTTTTATGGCCAATTTGTTGCAGGGGCAGGAATGGCACCAGGTGCCTGACCAGTGGGTTCAGACAGGACCTGGGTTCAGAAACCTTGGTACTTGAGTTCTGGCTAGGAAAGAATTCAGAGCCAAGACCCAAACAGTAAGAGAACATTTATTTAGAAAATCAGAGAGGTGGAAGAAGTAATTCCTAGAAATGAACTTAGGAAACAAGTTAAAGGTGTTAACATAAAAAACCATTGAAACCTGTAAAGAATTTTTGTGAGTTTATTTGAGCCAAACTGTCGACATATGCCGGGAAGCAGAACCTCAGCGAACTGAGATAATGCTCATCTGTATTTATACATTGCAATCAAAGGAAAGGGACTTAGATGCGTTACATGAAATCCATTGGTGATAGACTAGAGAGGCGGAGAAAGCAAAGGGGCAGAGGGTGGGGGGAGGAGGAAACCCCTGGGATTGGATAAAAAGTAAAATGATAGACACATACTTAGGTGGGTGCAGGAACAATTAACATAACAGTGAAGGAATTTGCACATTAGGTTGTGCCCCAAGGGGTCCAGAAAAAGGGAAGTTACAAGTTACCCAGACATCTCAAAGGGACGTTATTTTAGATGCAAAAAGACAGATAGGCTCAGTCAAGGTAAAGGTTGACCTTGTCAGTGAAGATACCAGTCTAGGACGTAACTACCCACCATAACTGCTTTTAGCTAAAGTGTAATTTCAGCCCGTCCTTTGTGGTTACTTTAGGTCTGAGTTTGCAAGACGGCCATGCAGGCCTCCCCTGAGCTTGACAGGTCAGCATGTGGCCCCTTTGGCCCACAAAGGTAAAGGACAGGCCCTAGGAGCTTGGGAGTGAGTAAGCTAATGGTACTGTGCCTGGGGGCAGGGAGGGGGGGGGGAGAGAAAGAGAAAGGCACGGGCGTGGGGAGGGAGAGCCTCTTTCTAAGGGTTTTAAGGGTGGAGATTTTAGGGAGGGTCCCAGGGAAAGATCTTCATAGAATATTCAGCAGCTTTCCAGGTGTGTCCTTTCAGGGCTGTGGTCTCTACTGATTGATTGGTTGGCGCCAGGGGGGGGTCATTATCCAAGGCAGCTTGTCCTGAGGTCAGCCATGGGTCATTGGTCTGGTTTTGCTGCTTTTCTGGGCCTGGAGCTGAAATACAGCTGAGGCCTAAACGTTATCTTTAGGGAGGAAAGGTCAGGGGTCCAAACCGTATGACCAGTGATATGCTAGGGGAGGAAAGGTCACCCTGGGGGTGAGGTCCCACCCTGCAATTGTCCATTGCTAGCCACCCGGGGCTTTCCACCCTGGCGACCTTCTGTGCCTGGCCCATGGTCCCTGCCCTGCTCATGTCTGTCTAACTGCCTACCACAAACTGATTTTCTACAAAGTTGCCAAGGCAATTCAAAGAGGGAAAGAATAGCTTTTCAACAAATGAGTCTGGAACAATTGGATATTCACATACAGTGGGGCCTTGACTTAGGAGTATCCTGACTAACGAGTTTTTTGAGACACCAGCTGTCTCTCGGCCGATTTTTTGCATTGAGTTGATAGAGTAATTTGAGTTAACGAGCTCGGTCTCGGAACGAATTAAACTCGTAAGTCAAGGCCCCACTGTATATAAAATATTATGTTAGTCCAGTGGTTTTCCCTGCTGGTGATTTTGGCCTCCCAGGGAACATTTGTCTGGAGACAGGTTTGGTTATTGCAACTGAGGCTTGGTGTGCTACTGGCCTTGAGGAGGCTGAGCTGGGTACGCTGCTAAGCCTCTAAGGATGCACAAGGTGGACTCCCCAGCACAGCATGATGAAGCCCAATGTGTCAGTCGGGTTGAGGATAAGAAAGCCTGATTTAAAACACCATACACAAAAAGTAACCCAAAATAGATTACAGACTTAAATGTCAGAGCTAAGACTTGAAAACTTTTAGAAAAGAACATTGGAAACATTTTCTGTAACTTTGGGTTAGGCAAAGATTCCTTAGATAGAACACTAAAAGCACGATCTATGAGGGAAAAAAATTGATTCAATAGGACCTCATCAAAATTAAAGATTTTACATTTCAAAACACCATTATGAAAACGAAGTTAAACACCAGATTTGGAGCAAATGTTTGCATACCATACATCTTATAAAATACAAAGGACTTGTGTCCAGAACACATAAAGAATGATTACGATGCAATAAGAAATACCCAGACAGGTTAGTAAGCCAGGACAAGTGGAATAGGGAAACCGAGACAGATAGTTAAATGGTCAAGCAGTTTACAGCCATCTAGTAAATCCCCAAGTCCTATCTTCTCTAACCAAGGACACTTAAGAGTAAATGGTTTAGCCCAGCTGGTGTGGCTCAGTGGTTGAACGTCGACCTTTGAACCTGGAGGTCACAGTTCAATTCCCGGGTTTCAGGCTTGATCCCCAGTAGGGGGTGTGCAGGAGGCAGCCGATCCATGATTCTCTCTCATAATTGATGTTTCTAACTCTCTCTCCCCCTCTCCCTTCCTCTCTCTGAAATAAAAACAAATATATATATATATATATATATATATATATATATATATATATATATATATATATATATATATATGTAAATGGTTTACACTTCTCCTCAACCAGAGGGTAAATAGCTTAATTAAACCATCCTACTTAAAGAGACAGAGAGCAGAAATCCAATTAGTGCCATTTGCCAACCACACCCAAAGACAGATGAAGTTACGTGAATAAGTCTCATGTTCGCTCATCAGCATAAAGCTGATGAATATTCTATTGGATCCGTCCCTAAATGCCCAGCCTTTAAAAATCCCTCAAAACAAAGGACCCAGCACACACTCTCCCTCTCGGGAGCACACCAGTGCCTTTCCTGTCTCCCTCGTCTTCTCCCACATGCATGCATCTCCGAAACTGTAAGGGGCCCCACAAGACTTGCAACTAGGGGAGCAATGGGCAAAGGGAGCTTGTCCCCAAGTCCCCCTTCTGACTCTCCAGTGAGCTGACAGCAGCCCTGCCTTGGCTCACTTTCTTACAATGTTTTTGAGAAGGGCTTCTACCTTAGGCCTTCCTTGTGTCACTGTCCCCAGCTTTAATAAATGCACTCTCAAAGTCACCTGGACATGTGTTGTGAAATCCTTTCCGGCATGAAACCCACATATGACAGGCCGGCTTGAGGAGGCTCCCTGTCCAGCAACAAAACAACCCAATTAAGAAAAGGTGGAGATGGGAACCAAGATGGCGGCGATATAGGCAGACGTGTCCCAGGTCGTGTCCCGGAGCAAATGGAACGAGCAGCTGAAGCTAGTAACACTCACACCGAATTGGCGAAATTGCTCAGCTGGTGAGAGGGTTTACAGCCGGGAAGAGCAGAACTCCCCTGGTAAGGTAAAAAAAAAACCAGGGATTTGGGCAGGAAAGTTTGCCAGACCTCTGAGCCCAGAGAGTCGGAGGGAGACCGCGTGGCAGACAGCCGCGTCCCTTGGGACAGGCACAGCCCCTGACGGGGGAAAGGAGAACCGCGGGATTCCTGGCGCCGCCAGGGAAATTGAGAGCTGGGTTCTGTGATCACGGAGGACTGAGCCTAAAGGGGGCAGCCTGAAGAGCTGACCTGACCATGCAGTCCCGGTAAGAGAAGAAGCTTACAGAAACCAAGCCTTCCCCGTTTCCGCGGCCGGCATTTGTTTGTTTGTTTTCACTGAATCCTGTTCATGGGACATTTCGGATACAGACACTCACCTGTGCTGAAGAGAGGGAGAGTGTGCTGGGGAGTGGAATCTGGGGAGAGACTGGGGAAAGAGGGGGAGCCGGGAGAGGTGGTAGTGAATTGAGTGCTGAGACACCCCAGAGCCCGGGACTGGGGCAGCCACCCGCTCCTGAGAGGGAGTCTCCTCCCCCCAGCCCCCAGGCAAGGAGCACAGCCACACCCAGATTCCACCCTGTACGAGATCAAGGATTAAGATAACCTGATCAGTCCCTGGGAGTTAACAGGGTCTGGCCTATAGGGGGATTTTCAATCCCAGCAACAACATAGCGCCGGTAACTAACTATTACGCAGTCAGCTCTGGGCAGTGAACTTCCACTGGACAGAGAGGCCCTATAGCCTCAGAGGCCAACCCCAGAACACTGCCACCCAGAGGCTGACCCACAAACTGACTCTTTGCTAAACACAAAATAAGGCAGTCTGGGAAATAAATGCGGCATGCTTTAAAATAAGGACTGTGGTTTACAACACAGAGGAACAGTATATCGCAGGGAAACTCAACACTCTCCTGAATACCTGGAAGGTCTAAGGCGAGCCACACTGAAGAATAGAAGAAACGAAGGACCTTCACTACTGCAATTTTTTTTCTTTTTTCACTTTTTAACTAAGAAACCAATTTTTTTTCATTCTTTTTTTTTCTGTTCTTTTTTTTTTCTTTTTTTCTTTTCTTTCTTTTCTTCTTTTTCCATCACCTGATTTTACCCTTTTAATTACTACCTTCTTATTTTTAACCAGTATTATTACTGCTACCATTTTACCATTTTTTAAAGTGCCATTTTATTTTTTCTTTATTTTATTTTGGGATTAGTGTTCACCATTCTATTTTCATCGTTATATTATTGGTTGTTTCTAGTTTGCATTCATATCCAGGGAGCTGTTGCTGGAATTTGTTGGGATTAATGGCTGTTCTATAGGAGTATTCTCCTCATATAAAAAGTCTCTTCCCTCTTCCACTTCATTCTCTCTTTTCGCTCTTTTTTTTTTTCTTTTCTTTTCTCGCTTTTATTTTCCCCCTTCCTTTTTCCCAATTTCATTTTTGCACTCCCTTTTTTTGGTCCCTACTTTTCTTTTCCTTTTTCTCTTTTATCTTTTTCTCTTCCTTCTTCCTTATCCCCTAATTCTCTTAATTCAGGTGGTCACCTTTAATTGGGGTTATTAATATCGTGAATATATTTGTGTATAGTGCCTGGTACGTGGTGCCTTGTTGTGTTGTATTTTGTGCCTTTAAATCAACGCAGCAGATCCAAGCAACAGCAACCTCCTGAGCACCTCATCCTCTGCTGAGGAACAGCAGCTGTACGTGAAACCTCGCCCCACCAGCCGGAAGAGCCACCACAGCTGTGAACAGCACCCACCAGAGGAGCTGCTGACAACTGAAGAGCAGCTGCTACCGCAACCGCCCGAAGAGCAACCACAGACCAAGGAGTCACTGCCACCAAGGGAGCAACCACTGAACAACTCAACGTCTAGATATGTCAGTGAGATCAAACATGGGTAGACAAAGAAACCCCCAAAGGAAAGAGAAGGGGGACTCTCCAGAAAAGCAGCTAAGTAATACAGAGGCATGCAACATGACAGATAAAGAATTCAGAATAAGGATCCTAGAGTGCATAAACCGGATGGAGGAAAAAATCGACAACCTCTGCAAGAAGCAAGAAGAAACAGATGAAAAAATCGATAACATACGGAAGAAGCTAGAAGAAACAGATGAAAAAATCGATAACATATGGAAGAAGCTAGAAGAAACAGATGAAAAAATCAACAACCTAAGTAAGACCCAAGAAGAAATGAAGAGTGATATAGCTGCAATGAAAAACTCCATTGAAAGTATCAACAGTAGACTAGGAGAAGCGGAGGACCGAATAAGTGAATTAGAAGACAAGGAAGCAAAACACACCCAAAATGTACTGCAATTGGAGAAAAAAATTAAAAGACAGGAGGAGAGCCTAAGGGAGCTTTGGGACAACATGAAACGAAACAACATACGAATAATAGGAGTACCAGAACAACAGAAAGATGAACAAGGATTAGAAAACCTACTCGAAGAAATAATATCAGAAAACTTTCCTGAGGTGGGGAAGAAAAAAGTCACACAAGCCCAGAGAGTCCCAAACAAGGTGAACCCGAAAAGACCCACACCAAGACACATCATAATCACCATGGCAAATGTTCAGGACAAAGAGAGAATCTTACAGGCTGCAAGAGAGAGACGGAAAGTTACATACAAGGGATCTCCCATTAGATTGTCAAATGACTTCTCAACAGAAACACATCAGGCCAGAAAAGAATGGACTGAAATTTACAAAGTGATGCAAAGCAAAGGACTGAATCCAAGAATACTCTATCCAGCAAGGCTATCATTCAAACTTGAAGGGGAAATAAGAAGCTTCACAGACAAAAAAAGACTAAGGGAGTTTGTCACCACCAAGCCAGCAATGCAAGGAATGCTAAAGGGACTGGTATAAAAAGAAGAAATAAAAAGCTCAGAAAGAAAACAGCCACACACACACACACAAAGAAATGGCTACAAACAAGTACCTTTCAATAATAACTTTAAACGTAAACGGACTAAATGCTCCAACCAAAAGACATCGAGTGGCTGAATGGATAAAAAAACATGACCCATACATCTGCTGTCTACAAGAAACCCACCTCATTAGAAGGGACTCACACAGACTGAAAGTGAAAGGATGGAAAAATATCTTTCAGGCAAATGGAAAGGAAAAGAAAGCTGGGGTAGCAATACTTATATCGGACAAAATAGACCTCAAAGTGAAGGCCTTAACAAGAGATAAGGAAGGCCACTTCATAATACTAAAGGGATCAATACAACAAGAAGATATAACCCTGGTAAACATATATGCACCCAATGTAGGAGCACCCAAATTCATAAAAAAACTCCTGGAAAATATCAAAGGAGAGATCGACAACAATACAATCATAGTAGGGGACTTTAATACACCATTGACAGCACTGGATAAGTCCTATAGACAAACAATCAGCAAAGATACAGCAATCCTAAATGACTCACTAGATCAGATGGACTTAATAGACATCTTCAGAACACTTCACCCCAAAGCCAGAGAATATACGTTCTTCTCAGGTACTCATGGGACATATTCAAAAATAGACCACATATTGGGTCACAAGCAAAGTATCCCCAAATTCAAGAAGATTGAAATCATAAAAAGCGTCTTCGCAGACCACGATGGCATAATATTAGAAATAAACTACAATAAAAACAACCCAAAATACTCAAACACCTGGAAGCTGAATAGCATGCTATTAAATATTGATTGGGTTACCAATGAGATCAAAGAAGAAATTAAAAACATCCTGGAAACTAATGACAATGAAAACACAACAATCCAAAACCTATGGGACACATTGAAAGCAGTCCTGAGAGGGAAGTTTATAGCTCTACAGGCCTATCTCAAAAAACAAGAAAAAATGGTAGTAAATCATCTAACTCTACAACTCAAAGAATTAGAAAGGGAGCAACAAGAAAACCCCAGAGTGAGCAGAAGGAAGGAGATAATAAAGATTAGAGCAGAAATAAATGACATAGAGACCAAAAAAACAATACAGAAAATCAATGAAACCAAGAGCTGGTTCTTTGAAAGGATAAACAAGATTGATAAACCTCTAGCCAGACTCACCAAGAAGCAGAGAGAGAGGACCCAAATAAATAAAATCAGAAACGATAGAGGCGAAATAACAACAGACCCCACAGAAATACAAATGATTGTTAAAAAATACTATGGACAGCTTTACTCCAACAAACTAGACAACCTGGAGGAAATGGACAAATTCCTAGAAAAATACAGCATTCCAAAACTCAATCAGGAAGAATCTAAAAATCTCAACAGGCCAATAACTATGGAAGAAATTGAAGCAGTCATCAAAAAGCTTCCATCAAACAAAAGCCCAGGACCAGACGGCTTCACAGGGGAGTTTTACCAAACATTCAAGGAAGAACTAAAACCTATCCTCCTCAGACTACTACAAAAAATTCAAGAGGAAGGAACACTTCCAAGCTCATTCTATGAAGCCAGCATCACCCTAATACCAAAACCAGGTAAAGACAACACAATGAAAGAGAATTACAGGCCAATATCCCTCATGAACATAGATGCCAAAATCCTCAACAAAATCTTAGCAAATCGGATCCAGCAGTACATCAGAAAGATCATACACCACGACCAAGTAGGATTTATCCCAGGGATGCAAGGATGGTACAATATCCGCAAATCAATAAACGTAATACATCACATAAACAAATTGAAAGAAAAAAACCACATGGTCATATCAATTGATGCAGAAAAAGCATTTGACAAAATTCAACACCCATTTTTGATAAAAACTCTCAGCAAGGTGGGAGTAGAAGGATCATACCTCAACATAATAAAAGCCATATATGACAGGCCCACAGCCAACATCATACTCAACGGACAAAAACTAACACCATTTCCCCTAAGAACAGGAACAAGACAGGGATGCCCCCTCTCACCACTCCTGTTCAACATAGTACTGGAAGTGTTAGCCATTGCAATTCGGCAAGAAGAAGAAATAAAAGGCATCCAAATTGGAAAAGAGGAAGTAAAACTGTCCTTATTTGCAGACGACATGATATTATACATACAAAACCCTAGAGATTCCATCAAAAAGCTACTAGACTTAATACATGAATTTGGCAATGTAGCAGGATACAAAATTAACCCCAAGAAATCTGAGGCATTTCTATACACCAATAGTGAACTTTCAGAAAGAGAGATTATAAAAACAATCCCGTTTACCTTTGCACCGAAAAAACTAAGCTACCTAGGAATAAACTTAACTAAAGAGGTAAAAGACCTCTACTCAGAAAACTACAGGACGTTGAAAAAAGACATAGAGGAAGACATAAACAGATGGAAGAACATACCGTGTTCATGGATTGGTAGAATCAACATCATCAAAATGTCCATACTACCCAAAACAATCTATAAATTCAACGCACTTCCCATTAAAGTACCAACAGCATACTTCAGAGATCTAGAACGAACTTTCCAAAAATTCATCTGGAATAAAAAAAGACCCCGAATAGCTGCAGCAATCCTGAAAAAGAACAAAGTAGGTGGGATCTCAATACCAGATATCAAGTTGTATTACAAAGCCACTGTTCTCAAAACTGCCTGGTACTGGCACAAGAATAGGCATATAGATCAATGGAATAGAATAGAGAGCCCAGAAATCGGCCCGAACCAATATGCTCAATTAATATTTGACAAAGGTGGCAAGAACATACAATGGAGCCAAGATAGTCTCTTCAATAAATGGTGTTGGGAAAATTGGACAGATATATGCAAGAAAATGAAACTAGACCACCAACTTACACCATACACAAAAATAAACTCAAAATGGATAAAGGACTTAAATGTACGACAGGATACCATAAAAATTCTAGAAGAATCCAAAGGCAAGAAAATCTCAGACATATGCCGAAGCAATTTCTTCACTGATACAGCTCCTAGGGCACTTGAAACTAAAGAAAAAATGAACAAATGGGACTACATCAAAATAAAAAGCTTCTGCACAGCAAAAGAAACCATCAACAAAACAACGAGAAAACCCACTGTGTGGGAAAACATATTTGCCAATGACATATCTGATAAGGGCCTAATCTCCAAAATTTATAGGGAACTCATACAACTTAACAAAAGAAAGATAAACAATCCAATCAAAAAATGGGCAAAGGACCTAAATAGACACCTTTCAAAAGAGGACATCCAGAAAGCCAAGAGACATATGAAAACATGCTCAAAGTCACTAATCATCCGAGAGATGCAAATCAAAACAGCAATGAGGTACCATCTCACACCTGTCAGACTGGCTATCATCAACAAATCAACAAACGACAAGTGCTGGAGAGGATGTGGAGAAAAAGGAACACTTGTGCACTGCTGGTGGGAATGCAGACTGGTGCAGCCACTATGGAAGACAGTATGGAGTTTCCTTAAAAAACTGAAAATGGAACTCCCATTTGACCCTGTGATCCCACTTCTAGGAATATATCCCAAGAAACCAGAAACACCAATCAGAAAGGATATATGCACCCCTATGTTCATAGCAGCACAATTCACCATAGCTAAGATCTGGAAACAGCCTAAGTGCCCATCAGTAGATGAATGGATTAGAAAACTGTGGTACATCTACACGATGGAATACTATGCTGCTGTAAAAAGGAAGGAACTCTTACCATTTGCAACGTCATGGATGGAACTGGAGAGCATTATGCTAAGTGAAATAAGCCAGTCAATAAAGGAAAAATACCACATGATCTCACTCATTCGTGGACAATAGAGACCATTATAAACTTTTGAACAATAATAGATACAGAGGCAGAGCTGCCTCAAACAGATTGTCGAGCTGCAGCGGGAAGGCCGGGGAGGGTTGGGGGGCAGGAGGTAGGGGGGTAAGAGATCAACTAAAGGACTTGTATGCATGCATATAAGCATAACCAATGGACATAAGACACTGGGTGATAGGGGAGGCTAGGGGACTGTCTAGGGCGGGGGGATAAAATGGATACATATGTAATACCCTTTGTAATACTTTAAGCAATAAAAAAAATAAATAAATATAGTGAGATGATTTAAAAAAAAAAAAAAAAAAGAAAAGGTAAAAGATTTCAACAGACACTTTACCAAAGGGGATATATAAATGGTTAATACGCTCATGAGAAGATGCTGGACATCATTACTCATCAGGGAAATGCAATGAGATACTATCTCATGCCTACTAGAATAGCTATCATAAGGGAATACAAGGGGTTGGCAAGGATGTGAAGAAATTGGAACCCACACGTGTTGCTGGTGAAAATGTAAAATGATACAGCTGCTTTGGACAATAGTTTGGCAATTTCTAAAAAGTTAACCATAAATTTATCATATGACTAAGCAATTTTACTTCTGGGGATCTCCTCAAGAGAAATGAAAACACATCCAAAGATTTGTACTTCGATATTCAATAGCAGCATTTTTTTGTAATAGGTAAAAAGTAGAAACAGCCCAAATGCCAATCAACTGGTAAATGGATAAACAAATGTGGTATATCCCTACAATGGAATACTACCAGCATTTAGCAATAAAAAGGAATGAAATAATGATTAATACTACAACAGAGATAAACCTCAAAAACATTATGCTGATAGAAACCAGATGCAAAAGTCTAAATATTGTAAAATTCGACTGATATAAAATGTCCAGAGAAGGCAAATTTATAGAGGCCGAGAGTGGATTAGTGGCTGCCTAGGAGCAAGGGTGGGAAAAAGGGTTGACTCAATGGGCCCAAGGGATGTTTAAAACTGAATTGTGGTGATGCTTGCAGTTTTGTAACTTTACGAAAAACCATTGAACTTTATACTTAAACTAGGTGAATTTAATGGTATGTAAGTTATACTTTGATAAAGCTGCTTTTAAAAAAGAAGGCAATTTAAGCAATTCTAATCTTCAAAAAAAGAAGGAAGAAAAAAAGGATTAAAGGAAGGAGAAGCAAGGTATAGAACTTCATAACCAGGCAGCAATTAGGAAGCTCTAAATTGATCATGTTCCATGTAAACAAGAAAGCTTAAGTTACTGTGCAATTCATAACACACAGGGAGGGCAGGCAAGGGGACATCATTAAAAGGCCTAGAAAGGAAGAAGTAATGCAAATAGGAGAGTTACAATGATTAAATTAAGGCAGGAATGGCTGCAAGCGTAGCTTAATTCGTTTGAGCATGATGTTGTTTTCTAGTTCATTAGAAAGCTTAAAAAAAGACCCCAATATATCAAGACAATAATATAACACAATAAAACTCATATTATTATAGCATGAAAGATTTAAATCAGATAAAAGTTATTTTGTTCACCTTCTCCCAAGTTTTTGAAGAAGCAAAGATAGCTTCTCTTCTCTTATAAGATGGTGCCCCGGGGTCCTGGCCAAAAGCAGGTCTGAGAACCGACTGGGCCCCTTTCCTGTCCTAGGAGACTGTGAACTTCAGTGGAAAAAAGAAGTCATCAAACCGAAGTGTGTCTGGCTGAGAACTTACACGGAAGCAAAGGGAGAATACGCAGGGTGTGAGTCCACCCTGAGCTCACCTTGCAGGAATGGGAGCCACCAGCTGAAAAGATGATCGTTCAAATTGAAGAGGTTTTTTTTAAAAATACTTTTTTAAATTTATTTTTTAAATTTTGTTTTATTGCTTAAGGTATTACAAAGAGTATCACATATGTTCCCCCCCCCCCCCCCCCCGCCCTTGACCAAATTGAAGAGTTTTAAGGGAATTATTCCTGTTTCAATCGGCTGCTGCGGAGAACCTGCAGGGGCACTGTCTTCCCAAGTCAAACACTTTCTTCGTAGCAGGTTGGGAAGCTGATTTATGAAGTATTTACCAAAAATCCATTTACAACAGAGAAACCTACCAGGAACAAGAATTCAGATGCTTGCTTAGAATTTAAGCTACTTAGGAATAATGGTTATGAAGACTACAGCACCATGGAAAATGTTCATGATGTGTTATGTGAAAATAGCAGGACCCAAAGCTGAAGTTATACTATAATTACTACCCTTGAAAAGCGATACGCAAAGCATATTGTTTTGAGTCCTCTTGCCACTCCCCAGGTGACACCTCTTTTTCAATCACCTTTAAAAGTATGTTATCTCCTTAACGGAAAGGCAGGACCCATTCTGAAAGAATAAAACAGTTAATTTGAGAAGGGATCCAGACTGAAGTTAGGAAGAGAGAGAGAGATAAATGATTAGCTTGTTAGATTGCTTTGTGTTTTTAAAGAAAGTGCAAATAATTTGATTATTACTAAAGCATGATTAACAATAATGGAAACTATTAATAATAGTGGAATGACAATCATGTCCTCACAGTTAAATGGATTAGAAAACCAAGCCCATCCATCTTTGCCTTTCTGTGCTTTGAGTGCCTTCTCTAGACTGAGCCGAAGTCATTAGAGAGTCTACTAATACAGATAAATCCTGGAGCTTCTGTTGTCCAGAAAGGTGATTTTTTTAAAAAATATCTTTTTATTGATTTCAGAGAGGAAGGAGGGGGGGAGAGAAACATCAATGATGAGAATCATTATTCAGCTGCCTCCTGCGCACCCTCCACTGGGGACCGAGCCCGCAACCTGGGCATGTGCCCTTGATCAGAATTGAACCTGGGACCCTTCAGTCTCCAAGCCAAAGCTCTAGCGGCTAGAGCCAAACTGATAGGGCCAGAAAGGTGATCTTAACAATAGGATTTCAGTGGGAAGACAGATGAAGAGGCAGAAAAGGATCTTCTTGAGACTAAGAACTCTAGGAAGGAGATTGAAAAGTGTTTCTGAAAAGCAAGGTTTTCCTTATCAGTGATGGACTTGCTGATTAGCTAGTCTTAAAAATAAAAAAGTACCCTTTAGTTGCAACTTCGTTGAGTAAACACAATTTCCCCAAAACCCACTTACTCAAAGAGATCTACGTTGTAGCAACCTGTCAGGTTGTGAAAGGCGATCATATAATCACGGGTTGTTCAGATTACTTTCTGGTCACCTGAGTTCAATGGGTTGTATATGTCTTTTACCCCAAGTGTGTAGATGTCACCCACATCCTGAGCCACAGCAATAACAGTCATAGATTAGATAAAGTCTCAAACATTGGGGAGTGAGACCTGGACCAGGCAAACAAGTCACTGGCAATTAGATGACTAGTTAGCCACCTTATATGAGCAAGAAAACATGGAGGACTCAGTGTTATCATCAAGTGAATCTAAGTTAATAAGCACAACCCTTATCTTCTTTCAAAGTAACTAATCCTGAATGGTAAATAGCTCACTATCTAATCAATATCTAATTGATAAGGCGATCCTCTGTGGACTGTGCCTCCTGGAGTTGCCCATCAAGACACCGGAGTTGTTCAACAAGTACTCTTTGAGTATCTGCAGCGTTGCCACTGGTCCAGATGATGGAGGCTGTTATAGAATAGTAAGGAGCTAGGAAAATTTCAGGGCAAGTGGAATGGGGAAACATACTTAAACAGCAGTTTGTGTCCACTTAGTAAATCCTATCTTCCCTAAACCAAGGACACAAGAGTAAATGGTTTTCACTTCTCCCTAACTAGAGGGTAAATAGTTTAAATCTTCCTACTCAGGGAGACAGATAACAGAAATCCAATTAAGTGACATTTGCCAACCACACCCAAGGACAGATAGGTTAAGAGTATAAATCTCATTTTGGTGCATCAGCATAAAGCTGATGAATATTCTATTGATCTGTTCCTAAGACCTCCCCTAAAGCCCAGTCTTTAAAACCCCTGAAAATGAAGGTCCCTGTGCACTCTCTCCAAGAAGCATGCCAGTGCCATTCCCTCCCCCCCGCCCCCCGCCAGGTGTCCTCTAACTTCTAAGGGACCCCATGAGACTTGCAACCAGGGGAGCAATGGGCAGCAGCAGCTTGTCCTGGGCTAACCCCCTGAACCTATTTCCAAGGCCCCCTTTTCCCTTTTTCTCTAACTTCTCAGTGAGTGAAAACAGCCCAGCCTAGGTTCTCCTGTTGCTTCTTCTATGTCCTTCCTTGTTTCACTGCCTTAAGGATGTTTTTGCTGTGCTCAATAAATTCTCTTTTAAAAATTAAATTTATTGGGATGACATTGGTCAACATGAACATATAGGCTTCAGGTTTGGGTTTCTCTGTTACAAGGTCCGTATATTGCACCGTGTGCCCACCACCCAAAGTCAAATCTTCTCCTGTCACCACATATTAAATGAATTCTTATTTTTTTACACTTTGTCTCTTGAGTGTGATCTTTCCCTCAAGAAGACAAGCACCCAGGGCTCCTCATTTTCTTATCTCCCTGTATCTCCCCAGTAACAGGGACCTGGGAGTGAATGACCAATTGGGAGTGCTGGTGAAGCTGGGAGGGAAAAAGTGGGGGATGGAAGGACGGACTGGGCAAGGAAGGACTATTATGCCAGGGACAGGGCGAACCGAACACATGCACAGCCAGCAGAGGGGACACTGAAGACTCAAGCCTTGGAACATGGAGGAAACAGGAGGCTACAGGCTCAAGATTTTTGGAAAGGAGAAAGAAGTCTTATTTGCAAAGAGAAGTAAAGGGAGAGAGGAAGAGTACTATCTGGGAAGACTCTCAGGTGGGGAGGTGGGACATGAGGCCAGCTAGCCAGAGGTGGTCCCTCTGTGAATGGGGCTAATATTTACTCCCAGGGACTGGTGATGGGATTCAAACAAGATGGAATCATGAAGGCCCTTAATAGGGAGCCCTCACGAATGCAGTCTTTATTATACTAACTGGTAGGGAGCAGAGTGCAGGTGAGTTCAGGGACCTGAGGTGGGTGAGGTTTGGAGGAGATAACTGGCAGGTCTGGGGGGACCAGATGGAAGGAGGCATGATAATGGTTAATGACTGATTTCTGGAGATGGGGATAGTGACATAGAGGGGGTAAAGGAGGAGACACCTAAGTCACAACTCTACCATTCCTTGGCCTCAAGAAGTGTGATGAAGCATGTCTTGGTGCCCCAAACTTCTCCCTAGAGATTGTGTGAAATTATAAGGACTTAATATGAGTTAACAAATAAGTATCCCTGAAGAAGGGGCCTGGAGAAAGGCTATCAGTATTGAATATTCTATTTTTTTAAAATATATTTTATTGACCTTTTACAGAGAGGAAGGGAGAGGGATAGAGAGTTAGAATCATCGATGAGAGATAAACATTGATCAGTTACTTCCTGCACACCCCCTACTGGGGATGTGCCCACAACCAAGGTACATGCCCTTGACTGGAATCAAACCTGGACCCTTCAGTCCGCAGGCCCGACGCTGTATCCACTGAGCCAAGCCGGTTAGGGCAGTATTGAATACTTTAGAGTGAATGAACCAATGTGTTAGGTTTAACAAAAGCATGCCAAGATGCTGAGGGAGTGAGAACTCTGCAAGGTGCCCCAGTGGGCAGAGCAGAGCACTGTCACTCAACAGTAAGGAAAGGTCCCAAAGAAAGCAGAAAGGTCGTGTTGAAACAGGAGCCTGGGATTTCACATCATACAGAGGTGAGCTGGGAGTACTAGGATGCCTGTGAGGCAGCTTCGCAAGGAGCTTTTCTGCATTCCTTCAGAGCCTCTCTCTCTATATATATTTACTTACTGATTGATTTCAGAGAGGAAGGGAGAGGGAGAGAGATAAGAGACACAAATGCTGAGAGAGAATCACCAGTCAACTGCCTCTTGCACACCCCCTAGTGGGGATTAAGCATATGCCCTGGCCAGGAATTGAACCGTGACCTTCTGGTTCATAGGTCGATTGATGCTCAAACACTGAGCCCCTCCCTCTTTGGGTTTCACCTTGTCCTTGAGCCTCACAGTATCTTTGTTATCTAGACAGTCAGAAATGTCAAACTTTTAGGAAGTAAGACACAGCTGGAAGGGAGTTCATACATTCTGTCGTTTAACCTTATTTTACAGATGAGGAAATCAAGGATCAGAGGAAAGTGAGTTGCTTAAGGTGACATAGCAAACCAGCAGCTAAATCAGAATCAGAAGAGCCCTAGAATCTTGCCTTGTGTCCTGCGGAACCGGCCATCTGCTCAATAGAACCTACAGCTCGCTTAACTTCCTGCACACCCACACAACACCACGCACAGCTCCTCTGTGGAAGTTAATGATTAAAATCTGGTCTGCTCTAAAGCATCTAACCAGTTACTAATTAAGCAAATTTCTGTGAGAAGACATTTCAAACAGAACAGTGTTCTCTTTTTTTTTTTTTTTTTTAAATATATTTTATTGATTTTCCACAGAGAAGAAGGGAGAGGGATAGAGAGTTAGAAACATCGATGAGAGAGATCGATCAGCTGCCTCCTGCACGCCCCCCACTCGGGATGTGCCCGCAACCAGGGTACATGCCCTTGACCGGAATCGAACCCGGGACCCTTGAGTCCGCAGGCCGACGCTCTATCCACTGAGCCAAACCGGTTCGGCAGAACAGTGTTCTCTTAAGCTAAATCTATATGCCTTCAAATTGTAGTTGGCATAAACTGTACAATTATAATATTTCAAGGATACTTAAAAATATTTCATAATACAATGCATCAGCCTCTAGCTTTAGATTTTCTCCTCATTGCAGGCCTCATGCTAGGCCATGATAAAATGGTTTTGTAACTTTCTTGGGGGTGATTTAACTAAAATAACTTCGCTTAGTGTTGGAGTGAACAAGGTAATAAAAGCTGTTTGCTGTGCCCCTGTCTCCAGACAGGGCTGTAATTACACCACAAGGAAGAAAGCAGCTGAATCCCACTCCCGGTCATTTCTGTGAACTCAGCCTCCTTGTCATCGGTGCTCTCACATTGCACGGGAACCACAGAGCTATCTCCTGTGAGTCGCAGAGACAGGTCTGGTTGCAGGGCTGTGAGCTGGCTTACATTCCTTCTGAAACTGATGTCTGTGGTTCAAAAACCAACATTGACATTCTGAGGTTTTAAAAAAGTATTGCCAATGAATTCCCCTGAGCAACACAACACACACACACACACACACACACACACACACACACACACACGAAACTTGTAAAAATTAAAGGTATTCTTTATGCCAAAGTATTACAAATAAATGCATCTTACTCAAAAAAAGTATTTTGTTCAGTTTTTAAAAAAATTTTTATTCTTTGAAATGTGTTTAAAAAGAAAATTGATCTTTAAGAAAGAAAAACAGGCAATTCCTACTACAACCAAGTTAACTTTTGATAACGTTTTAATCTCTTAATTCAACTATTTGGCATTTTTTTCCCCCAACAATTTTCCCCAAATTGTACAAAAACCATGAAGTGAAAGTATATTCACATGGGGTCTGTAAACACAGAGACATAACTGCCAGAAGACAAAGCATAGTTTTTCTTAATCACTGAACTGCCCTCTGGTCACTGGTCTTTGAAGCGACAGTCCCCCGGCCTGGCACTGTCAGCGTGTCCCTTGACACCTGCAGCGCCCAGCTTGCTCTGTCCTCTCTAGAAGGAAAACCACAGGCCACCGCCCTGGCGCCATCCCTGGCTCGGTCCAATCAATAAGGACTTATTTCCTGTCCATTTGCTGAGGTCACAGGAGCGAATCTCATTAATTATTTCTGCTACTGCAGCCTCAAGTGTGCTTCTGGCGTGACAAAGGAAAACGGCTTGACCTTTTTTTCTTCTAATTTTGTTTGTAGCAGTTCCAAAAAGATGGCAGTATGCATTTAGCAATGTGATAAAAAGAAGAAAAAACCATGTGTATGTTTTTAAAGTCATTAGCAAATTGAGATATTTCATTATGAAAGCTCGCTGGATCACCTCATCCCTGTTTTTCCAGCTAATGAACAATAGTGTCTTTTTAATTTGGTGTCACGAAAATCTGGTCACAGCAAACACAATGTTTTCTAAAGCAGATCTGGCCTCGGAGGGAGGAAAGCTCTCCAGGGCCGCCAGGGCCTTGTTTCCATGGTAACGACACAGGTCAATAGCTGAAGTCACACCTTTGCCAGCTTTGATTGCTTCTCGCAACTGTTAAGAAACAAACGCACAATAAAAGTCAGTTTTTAAGGTACCACAATTAAACTGGGGAGGGGAGGTGAAAAACAAAGAAGGGGACAACCAGTATAGATTGCTGTGCCAGCTCATTCTCTTGAGGTAAAGAGGACATCATCCCCCAGTGCTCTCAAGGCACTAACGTTCAGAACCTAAGGCTGCGCAGTGTCTGCCTCAGGGGAGCACAATGGGCCCCAATGAGCCCAATTACACCCCCGCAGACTCCCACCCCCTGGTGTCCTGAAATGTGCCCTGCTGGGGGCTGGGGGCGTGACGTGGAGGACATTTGCGTTTCTGGCATTTTGAATTCAGCAGCCTGATATTGTCATGTGAGGAAGGCTTCATTAACATCCTAGTTAAAAATTATATTTTTTCTCACTGTATGTTGACACAATAGTCCATATGAAAATTCAAGGAAGACGCTACATTTAAAAAAATGAACACTACATTTTAAAACTAAAATACTTTATTTGGGAAGAATGAATTGAAAATAGCCTTTGTAAAGAATAAAGTAACTCTCATCAACAAATAGAACTGCTTTCCGCCCTAACCGGTTTGGCTCAGTGGATAGAGCGTCGACCTGTGGCCTGCGGACTGAAGGGTCCCAGGTTCGATTCCGGTCAAGGGCATGTACCTTGGTTGCGGGCACATCCCCAGTAGGGGGTGTGCAGGGGGCAGCTGATCGATGTTTCTCTCTCATCAATGTTTCTAACTCTCTATCCCACTCCCTTCCGCTCTGTAAAAAATAAAATAAAATAAAATATATTTAATAGAACTGCTTTCCAATAAAATGGTTACACTTTAGGGCCGAGAAAGATTTGGTCTGTCCACCCTCCCCTTGCCCCGATTCCACCTTTTCTTTCTCAGTGACAGCCTCACATCTGCCTAACTCACTAACCAGAAACCCGGGGTCCTCCTTCATCCCTCACATCCCAGGCACCATGGCAGCACCAGCCTTGTCTACCCTCGACTGCACTTTCTGGCCCCCAGAGATTGGGTGGGGCCAAGTGACAGGTTTTAGTCCATGGGAATGATGCATGTCACTTTGGGCTGCAGCTTTTAATTGTCCATGTGAGTCCCTGCAGAGCTTTCCCTCTGGCACACCCACGGCCACCCTGAGACGCTCCTCAGCCTGGATCCCAGAGGGACCCCGTGAGCCACCATTGTGCCTCTCACACCTGAAAGGGACCTGTCATACCAGTGAGAAACATGTCTTTGTTGTTTCAAGCTACAGAGATTACGAGGGTGTCTGGAGCCCTCTTGACTGATACCACCACTAAGTCCTAGCTATTCTGTCTCCTTTAAAGCTCTCAACTTGATCCTCTGCTCTTTATTCCCATTGCCACTACGATAGTTCAGGCTCCCATCATCCCTCATCTCCTACAGAGTCTACCCACCACCAGTTCTGCAGCCCCTGGACTCCATTTGTCTCCCCCTTTCACCATGTATTTAGGGAGACTACTTGTAGCTTCATCTCTGCCATCAAGTTCCCCAAATTGCACTTGGGTGGAATGCACTCAGCTAGGGTGACACCCTAAGGGACTAGGTGCCACTATGCATACTACAGTACAGCATTATTATACAGTGTTATATTTAATTCTTCATTCATCCATCTATCTGTTCATTACATGTTAAGCTACTGCATAATCCATGAAATATAAAAGAATAAAAGAAATAAGCTGTTTTATTCCTCTAATTATAAGACGAACATATGTCCAGAGAAGCTTAGGGGCTCACTCAAATTATAGATGGGATAGTGGCAAAGCTGAGATGAAAAGCCAGGAGGGAGGAAGAGAGAGATAACAAGAGAGAGAGAGAAGGAAACATCAATTTGTTGTTCCATCTACCTATGTATTCATTGGCTAATTCTTTTATGTGTTTTGACTGGGGATGGAACCCGCAACCTTGACATATCAGGATGCCACTCCAACCAACTGAGGTCCTGGCCAGGGCCCAGAAGCCAGGTTTTGCTAACACCCAGTCCAAAAGCACTTGATACTATGCTCCACCAGACTCTCAGCACTCCACGGACATTCAACCCTGCATGTGAACTTGGGGACTCTTGCAGCCTAGGGTTCCCGGGTCTCTTGCAAATCACCAAATGCATGAAGACACTAAAATGGTGCTGGGTATCAGAGGCAGCCAGATTTAAACTCCATTCTAGCGTAGTAATCTTAGGGAAAGATTTATTTATTTATTTATTTAAAATATATTTTTTATTGATTTCAGAGAGGAAGGGATTGGGAGAGAGATAGAAACACCAATGATGAGAGAGAATCACTATTTGGCTGCCTCCTGCATGCCCCACACTGGGGATTGGGCCCACAACCCGGGCACATGTCCCGACCAGGAATTGAACCATGACGTCCTGGTTCATAGGTAGATGCTCAACCACTGAGCCATGCCAGCTGGGTTTAGGGAAGCCATTTAACTTGCTGAGTTCTAAAAGGAGAAAATATCAGTTCCATGAAGGACTGCTGGGAGGACTACATGAACCAGCAGAGTGCTTGACCGTGCTGAAGCACCACAGATGTTCACAAGGACTTCATTCTTCTTCCTCCTCAGCGTTTAGCCACTGCCCCGTTTTCATCAAGTTTGTAGGAACGTAACTATGCCCATTCATCTCAGGCCCTCTGGCTGCTTCTGTGTTACAACAGCAAAGTGCAGAGTCGAGGAGCTGCCACAGAGACTGTATGGCCGGCAAATCCTCAAATATTTACACTTTGGCTTTGATAGAAAGAGTCTGCTGGCTCCTAGACTAGAACAAGGACTATCTTCTACTTAGATTCAACAATAGTTAATATTTGGCCATTTTTATTCTGTGTGTGTGTGTGTTTGGAACCATGTGAAAATAAGCTGGGGGCAGTGATAAATTAGCTCTCCGGGGGAGGATAAAGCGTTATTTGTAGCATTTGCAGAATTTTGTGGTATGAACACTCCCATCATTGAGCAAGCTACGGAGGGCTGTGGGATCACAAAATTCTTGAATATTTAACAACAGGCTCTGGGCGGGTAGGACCTGCCCTGGACACACCACGGAACACAGGATGCTTAGTCCTTGTTTGGACGTGTGTCTCCTAAATTAAGAACACCCCCTGATACAAGCCAGAATACCATTATCACAGCTGGAAAGCTCACAACAGTTGTCTAATGCTATCTAATACCTGGTCCAGGTGCAGATTTCCCCATCAGACTCTAAAATGTCTTTTTTAGCTTTTTAAATTCCAACCTCATCAATCCTGGTTTACACATTTCATTTGTTGGCTATGACACGTTAATCCTTTTCCCCCTATGACATTGCTATTTTGAAAGGACTAGGCTGTGTTGTACAATGTTCCACATTCTGTATTTCTCTGGTTGTTTCATTTAATTTGGTACTCTATATAGTACTCAGTTAGGCTCAAATGAATATTCAAAGGTGGCTCATATGGTATGTAACCCTACAATGAAGGGTAATTTAGATTAGGACATGACAGCACCAAGGAGGACATCACTGAAAGTTACTCAAATCCTAAAAGAATGAATTTCTCTCATCCAATGATGATTTACCCCCAGTTAACAGCTGAATCTGTTCTGTCCGCAGAGGTGGGCTCACAGGGTTTTGTATATACCAAGGAACTTGATAGAGTCCAGGTATAAAATGCCCATATAACGACTCACCAGTAATGTAATCCTTCAGGGAAGGTATTGTTCCTCACAACCATCTGTAAACACTTATACCACCTACACAAACTATTGGCTCAAAGGAAATCCTTTAGATATAATTCATAGACTATAAATGAGATTCATTTTATATTATAAATTTGAATAGGCAATGGGTCTATCCTGAGAAGACAGTCTTGTCCTACGTATATAAATGTGACAAAAAACCACATAAGCTGGGGTTCAGACTTGGCTGACCATAAGATTCACACGGGGAATTTAAAATGCAGATGCCTAGGCCCTGTTCCTGGAGATGGGAGTCAATGTGCTTCCTATGCCATTCCGATGATTAGCCAGATTTGCGAGTACCTCACTAGTGAGGGCATGTATTTTGAGTTACTCTATTTTAAAAATAGTTGTATTGGGTTTATATTGGTTCAGTCTTTGCAATGATCAAATTCAATTCAACAAGCATTTGTTGGGCACCTATGTAGCCTAGGTATGTATGCTGTAGGGCTGGAGGTACAGAGAAAAACCCAGCTTCCCAGGACCGCCTGTAAGAAGGGCTGTTATAGAGCTACAGGGCCAGAAAGGGTTAAATAGAACACAGAGGGACTGGACTTATGACCTTGATTCTAATAGCTACAATAGAAACACCACAAGTGAAAAAAACATCCTTCCACTTTGCCTTCACCTACATTTTGACTGGGCAAAGCCCAAGTCAATGCAGAGACAGAACTTTCCATATTAGGATGTGGCTAGAAGAGCTGGTGGGCCCACACTGGCCCTTATGACTGGAAAAACACTTTAGCTGTAGGAAAAATAACTCACACACACACTGAAGGTAAATTATTAGTCTGTGTTTTATTTCCTTGATATAGCACTTTAGGGCACTAATATAATTAAATCTCTAATTAATTCCACTGAGTAATTGTATAATTGTGGCATCACCTGAAATAAATTAAGTCCAATCCTCTGCTAGAGGATCCAATTAAAGGTATTAATACAGACAAGAGGATGTGAAGTACTTAAAGTTAAGTGCACTATTACTTAACATTTGTTAAAAGGTGTTACTAAACACCTTTTCAGCAATAAATGTTGCTTTGAGAAAATCATTGTATGTCTCTAAAAACCATTTGGTTCGAAAGTACAAGCCTCTGCCATGGGATCTACTGTATCTTTCCATGTATAGGATGCTATTTTTTTTCTAAAATCATTAGACTGAAAATTGAGGGGTGTCTTATACACAGAAGTCAGCAGAGAAGGGAGCGAGTGAATGCGTAGCTACCCAAATCTTGTCAAACAGGCTTCCTCCAATCATGAGCCTTATTGTTATTGACGTCAACTGATGCCATAATTGGAGGTGGCGAGTGCACAGATGCAACAGGGACCTGAGTGTTCTGAGACCATAAAGGTGTCAAGAAATAAAAAGATAAACACTGGTAAGTGATTGTCTTACTCTGCAAAATTCAAACTGAATGTAATCAGCTATACAAAAGAGCATGGAAATAGAGCTGCAGAAAGACAATTAGGACCTCCTCCCACTGAGTGTATGATCAGACAGTGGAGAAGACAGGAAGAACAACTCCTTAAGATGCCAAAAAAAGAAGAAGGCCCTAAGAGTAAAACCAGTAAAATGTTTAAAATACTGATTTCTTAATTTTGGGTTGGAAGAGTGGGGGGCTTCTTATAAATGGGGATGTCTTATACATGAAAAATATGGTAAAGTAGCTTTAGGAGAAGTGGAGGCTGAAGTCACTTCTCTCCAATGAAACCAGAGAAAGACTTGAAGACCTAGAAGAAACCCCACGCACAATCCTATCTTACTTCATTTGGCAGAAGATACTGGGATGAGAGATATTGCACAGGGAACTTGTGAAATAGCCTGGGCTTCATTTCTCACAGCCAGAGCTCTTCCACTCTACAGCACTGGAAAAGATTTGAAGATAATCCCAAGTTTTCTTTCACCCAACTGAACAGTGCTTGGAGAAAAGTAGGATGCTAAAACTCGTCTGGAACACAAAATAGACCTTGTTCTGAAGAAACTGGATAATAGAGAGTAAGAGAATATAAAACAACACATTAAAGTTTTTAAAAATTTATTGATTGACGAGAGAGAGAGAGAGAGAGAGAGAGAGAGAGAGAGAGAGAGAGAGAGAGAAACTGTAATTTGTTGTTCCACTTATTTGTGCATTCATTGGTTGATTCTTGTATGTGCCCTGACCGGGGATTGAACCCGCAACCTTAGCATACTGGGACAATGCTCTAACCAATTAAGCTACCCCGCCAGGGCACATTAAAAAAAATTTTTTTAAAAATGATTGCAAATACCTGGATAAGAGTAAAAGAAAACCAATGGAACCATGTTGAAATGGGAAGAGGCCATATACTTCTTAATCAAGGGGTAGAAGTGGACCACGCTTCCCTAGTGGAGATTATGAAGTTGGCAAAAAGATAAGATGCAGAAGTGATAAGGGACTTCAATCTTCAAACATCTGCTAAAACTCACATTCCATAGTTGACAAATTCTTGGTGTGCCTGACTGATATAATTTTATGTATCAGAAGACAGAAGAAGCACTTCTTGCTTAACTATGTCAACATACTAGTAATCGGATGTAAAGGTGATAGGAATCTGACAAAAAACAAAACAAAAACAAGAGAGAATGCCATCTTGGTATCAGAATCAGGTTAAGAAAGGACCATCAGGCATGGTTTTTAGACACCCAGACTATACATTAGAAAAGTGCATTGGGCCTTAACCGGTTTGGGTCAGTGGTCTCGGGTTCAATTCCGGTAAAGGGCACATACCTTGGTTGCAGACTCCTCCCTGGGGCGGGCCCTGGCCGGGGCTCGTGCAGGAGGCAACCAATCGGTGTGTTTCTCTCACATCGATGTTTCTCTCTGTCTTTCCCTCTCTCTTCCACTCTCTCTAAAATCAATGGAAAAATATCCTCGGGTGAGGATTAACAACAACAATAAGAACAAAAGAAAAGTGCATTGCAAAAGCTAGTGAAAAGATTATCATGATTCTAAGAGATCATAAGTAGAAATACAAGGTGGACAAAGATAGGTTTACAGTTATTTGTATCAAAAATAATACAACAATAATAAATAATAAGTAAATAATAATGTAAGAATAAACTGTGTTTTGCATACTCACAGCTGTAAACCTACTTTTGCCCCATCCCGATTTGTTGAAGGGTGACAAACTAAATTCCAACAACGGTCATAATTAATTATGAACAAAACCGAAATAAATGGCTGCAGACTAAGCTCTCTCAGGGCTCAGACTTGAAAAGACCCAGGCGTGGGAAGAGGAGTGTATCATCCCTTCTGCTGCTGGCCTGCTGAGCACCCGCTCTGCACAAGGTAGTCCTGTGGACACAGGACGCTATCCCTGATTTGAAGGAGCTGACAAAGGACAGGAACAAAGTTGTAAAAACTTGTGGGAATCCATCCATAAGTCTGTATTGTCACCAGAACACTCGTCACAGATGGTTTTAAAGTTCCATTACTCATAGGAAAAAAAAAAAAGAATCAAGTTCCATTACTTATAGAAAAATGTTCAGAAACAACCAACCTTGTAAGAATCGGCAAAAGACTGACAGATTCATGGGGAAAGAATAATAAGGAGCTTCAAAATGTAAAGGCAGTGATTGAATAAAAACAAGCTCAAATATTTGTGGAAGATGTATTATTAAGAGAAGACAAAGAGGAAATAATGAGTTAAAATTGTAATGATTGTCAGGCCACGGTGGCTCAGTGGTTGAGCATATGAACCAGGAGGTCACAATTCAATTCCTGGTAAAGGGCACGTGTCTGGGTTGCGGGCTTGATCCCCAGTAGGGAGCGTGCAGGAGGCAGCCAATCAATGATTCTCATCATTGATTTATCTCTCGCTCCCCTCTCTCGCTTCCTCTCCCCACCAGCAAATCTCTCACTCATTCCGTCTGATGTCCCTGTCTGGCTTTCATCTTCTGGTACTTCCCCCCTCTGTCCTCTTCCTCACTCTGGAGACCTGATTTCTAGGCTGGCACACCTTCTCAGAGGCTTCCAGCCATCTCTGTCTGCTCTTGCATGCTTAGACTGAGGAAGTGTCCTTCCCAGCTAACTGAAAGAAAGAGAAACTTCACAGAGGAGGGGAGATGCAAATGTCTTTCAACATAGGACAAAAGAAAGATGAAGACAGGTGCATTCTGGAACACAAACCAGTGAATTTATGAACAATGATGGCAAGATCACAGAAGAGGTCATTAAAAAGATGTTTTGCGGGTTCCAGAAAAAAGGCAGTGGTGACCACAATCCCAGACAGGTCACAATGGACAAGTCAGTCATGACAAAACACTCTCATTTCCCTTTGGATATGACCACTTGGCTATTAGCTTGAGAAACAGTAGAGATCAAGTATATGCAGATTTTGGAACTTTAGTCCTTTGTGGATAAGACAGAGAAATGGGGTCTGGTATTATGGATTTGAATATGTAAAACAACTATTCCTAGAAAGTGGTTAGTAGTGAGCAGCAAAGTGGTTCTCCATAGCTGGCTTTGAACATGGAGGAGGCCCCAGAATGGAAATTAGGACACCAGTCCTACAACCAAAAGAACTAAATTCTGCTACTCCAAGTTCTAGAGAAATGCTGCTCACAGCCCACCCAACTACAGTACCTGAGCCCTGAGCTCATGAGGATCCAGATAAGCCATGCCACACCCATCCCCCAGACACTGTGAGATAAATGTTATTGTTCTAAATCACTAAAAAGAAAAGTGATCTCTAGTGTTGTGCTATCAGACTCAATATTTGGTTTCTTTCGCTTATCAATTCTATGCATTGCTTGGATGAAGATGGAGAAGAAATGCATATTACATTATAATTTTCAGATGTCATACAGTCAAGAGAGAGAGCTAACAATGTGGAGAGCATCAAAATGTTAATGGTTTTGACATGCTGAACAACAGACTGATAATAGCCAGATGAAATATAACAGGGATAACATATAGTTGTGCATTTAAGTTTCAAAAATTAATTGAAGTGTAAGCTCAGTTTGGCAGTGACTCATTAAAAAATGCTGAAATCTGTGATAACCACATTCCTTACATAATTTAAGACTATAATGTAGATTTTTAAAAAGAATAGTTTATTGATTTTTAGAGAGAGAGGAAGATAGAGGGAGAGAGAAATATCAATGAGAGAGTGCAATATCGATGTGCTGCCTCCTGCACACCCCCACTGACCACTGAGCCTGCAACCCAGGCATGTGCCCTTGACCTCCGGGAATCCAACCGTAGGATCACAAATATTTGAGCTTGTTTTTATTCAACCACTGCCTTTACATTTTGAAGCTCCTTATTATTCTTTCCCCATGAATCTGTCAGTCTTTTGCAGATTCTTACAAGGTTGGGTGCACAGGATGACGCCCAACTGAGTCACACTAGCCAGAGCAATAATGTAGACTTAACAAAAGCGAATGCAAACTTTGGCAGCATCAATAGGTGTACATCTCCAAAACACAGGCAGGAACAGTCACAGCACACTCTGATGGTCAACTAGTTTAGAACACTGTATTCAGTTCTGGGTGCCGCTACCATGTGTGGGAGGGGCAGTCAAGATAGACTGGGACCAGTATGAGGATGAAGAAGCATTTCGCAACATGTCCTCTAAGGAAATGTAACCTGGAGGAAAGGATTAAAGGAAATTATGAACGCTATCCTCAAAAATTAATTAATGCTAAAGCAATTAATTAAATGGAAGAAGGAGCAGTCCTGTTCTATATGCTTCAGGGGACAGGCCAAAGCGACGAGGTGAAGTTTTGAGAAGCAGATTTCAAACTATAGAAATGATCCCTGAAAGTATAGTCTTGAGAAGCAGATTTCAATGACAAATAAGAAACAGCTTTCAAATGACTATAGCTGTCTAACAACAGAATAATTATTTTTTGACAAGTTGTGAACTCCTCCCTAATGGAAGTCCACAGTGATTGGATGACCAAGTTAGAGAAAGTATGAATGAAATTCAGTAGGTGTGGGAGGTGGGACAATGCTGCTTCCAAAGTCCCATCACAACTCCCAAGATTTCAGATGCCAGCACTTCAACGGAATGGCGGATGGTGCAACAGGAAAAGTGACAATAAAACCTTCCTCATGATAAAATGTGAAATGTATTGCAGACAACATAAGAAGGCATTCCTTTTTACTTAGAGTAACAAATTATTTGCAAGAATCGATAGGAAAAAATTCTACTAATCTTAACTAAATATCTTACTTTGGCAAAGACAGGAGACAGAAAAGAGAATTCTTAGTTATTTTCTCAATCACATGAATTCACATGCAAAACAATAAGAATTATATTAAACTGAAACTTGAGAAGCAATTAGTGCTTCATGTTTTCCAAAGGAAAACTTAACCATTTATAAATAATCACAGCTTTACCCATATTCTGATTCAAAGCTAATTTTTAATTTTGATATCACATGCCAAAGAGGAACTTAATTCTACACATTGAAATTCAAATAGCAAAACTAGGATCAATTTGGCCAGTGTGGCTCAGTTGGTTGGAGCATCGTCCTGTACACCAACAGGTCGAGGGTTAGATTCCTGGTCAGGGCATGTGCAGGAGGCAACCAATGGATGTTTCACTCTTACACCCATCTTCTCTCTCTCTCTCTCTCTCTCTCTCTCTCTCTCTCTCTCTCTCTCTCTCCCCCCCCCCCCCGCCTCCCTGCCTCCCTCCTTCCCTCCCTCCCTCCTTCTCTAAAATCAATAAAAAAGGATGTCCTCAGGTAAGGATTAAAAATATACATAAATAAAAATAAAATAAAATGTTCACAAACAAATTAACCTGGAACCATGAAACTTTTTAGTAAACTCTGTAATAGAAATTCAAAAGCGAAACATAGCATAGGTTGTGGAGTGCAGCATGGAGCCAATCTTGCCTGTAGCTTTTTTTAGGAGTGAATCAATAAAGAGTAAGCTCTGTTATCTCATGACAAACACGATGCTGGTTATTTAATGAAAGAGAACGCTGTGGGAGGAGAGCACTCACATCATGTGGGCACCAAACAGTCCTGGGGGCTATCTGAGGAACACATAACTATGTAAGAGCGAATTTGGTTTCTATTATTGTACTTTAGTGTGTATCTGACTTAGACTTTCTTAAATCCTTCTCATGCCTCAATTTTCATCTGCTCTAGTATTTGGATGCTGATACTTGGGAATCACTTCCCTCAAAGCTACTTCCACGACCACCACCATTCACAGGACCCTACATTCCTAGCATCCTAACATGGATCCTGATACACATTTGCAGGATTAACACCTCTTCCAGACATAGGGGATCTCTACGTTATGGTGGTATAGAGGGTACTAGTATATTTGTGAACACAGATCCTTGTCTCCTTCAAAAGAATGATGATAAGAACTATATCTATAAAACTTTATTGAAAGAGTGAAGAATGCTTACCAGTTAAAAAAAAATATCATAATTAGTCTGGCTGGTGTGGCTCAGTGGTTGAGTGTTGACCTATGAACTAGAAGGTCATGGTTCGATTCCTGGTCAGGGCACATGTCCAGGTTGTGGGCTTGATTCCCAGTGTGGGGTGCGCAGGAGGCAGCCAACCAATGATTCTCTTTCATCACTGATGCTTTTAACTCTCCCTCTCCCTTCCTCTCTGAAATCAATACAAATATACTTTAAAATATCATAATTATTGCACTGGTTCAGCAAACATAAATCCTAAGAGTCTTTTACTAGATAGTCACTATTTCTGAGACCAGGACTATGCTAGATTATAGATTTTTTGGGTGTTTGCAAGACCAGAACCTGCACATTCTCCCTTACTTCTTTCTGTGGTGTGTCTGAAGCATCTTTTTTTTTTTGGTTTGCTTTTAAATATATATATTTCTATTGATTTCAGAAAGGAGGGGGAGGGAGAGAGAGAGAAACATCAATGATGAGAGAGACTCACTGATTAGCTGCCTCCTGCACGCCCCCCACTGGGGATCAAGCCCGAAACCCAGACATGTGCCCTTGACTGGAATTGAACCCGGTACCCTTCAGTCCCTAGGCCAGTGATGGCGAACTTATGACACGCGTGTCAGAGGTGACACGTGAACTCATTTTTTTTGGTTTATTTTTCTTTGTTAAATGGCATTTAAATATATAAAATAAATATCAAAAATATAAATCTTTGTTTTACTATGGTTGCAAATATCAAAAAATTTCTATATGTGACACGGCACCAGAGTTAAGTTAGGGTTTTTCAAAATGCTGACACACCGAGCTCAAAAGGTTCGCCATCACTGCCCTAGGCCGACGCTCAATCCACTGAGCCAAACGGGCTAGGGCTGAAGGAAGCATCTTGAGAAGCAGCATGGTGGCAACACACTATAGAGTCAGTGGACCTGGGCAGAATCAGGACTGTGAGATAGTAACTGTGTGAACACTCTTAGGTAATTTGATCTCTTCTCCATGAAATGAAGGACTTCAGAGATAGAATTTGATAGAAACATCTGATCAGGTGTGTCTTGAACAGCATACATACTGAAAAACACGCGTGTGGTGGCCTGATGGCAGGCACTGTAGAGAGATCAGAGTGCGTTCAAAGGCTTAACAACTTTTCCGAACTGGTGCCCACAAATCTTGTCAGAGTGGATGGCAGATAAAGGTTAGAAGTTCCTGAGATCTAGAACAGGGAGACCTTCCACAAGGGACACCCTTGCGCTACGCAGGAATCAATCTTCAGCGATTGATCGTGGGCTTTACTATGTCCTGGTGAATAGGTAAGACCTTTCAAGCCAGGAAGTCAAGGACTTGGGGGAGAGGGATAGAATCTACTCACCACAGTGTGTGTGTGAGTTAGGGGGGTGGTGGGGGTGAGTAGTGCTTGGGGACACAGCTTCATATGCACCAATGAAACAAATTAACAGGTTTGTGAAAGATCAAACATCTTAACATCAGAAATCCTTATTGCTGTATAAAATCAGGCTGTAGGGGTAGTGGCTAAGTTTGGAAATATCAATCCAGGTCATGACAAAGACTTCTAACTTACTAAAACCACATTCAGCATCTATAAACAAGTGCCTCTCCGATCTCTCAAAAAATATAATTTTGGAAAACCCATGTTTCTCCTTTGTATATATATATTTTTTAATGACAAGGAAACAGACAATATTCCCTTCAGCTCTACTCAGAACTGTTTCAGGCTCCTCTGTGGAGACAGAAGGCTCTATCCCTACATAAAGGCACATAGGCCCTCGCTGTGCACAGGTGGCTCCTGATACCACTAACTAGGAGCACTAATTGAATCCAGCTATCCCACAGTGCAGAGCATTCACACACAGAACCAGCCTGGAGGGGATTTTTAGTTAGCTTTCTAGATTCAAAAGGTTACTCCAATTGTATCTTTATTTCAAACCAGGAGTGCAAGGCTTTGAGGATATAATAATTTGATTAAAAATGTACTTGGGGGAAAATAACAAGAGCAAAGGTGGAGTCAAATATACCTTATGAATTAAAAGTACAGAATATAGGCACAAACATTTGGCATACCGTGGGTCATTCATTCGTTCATTCATTCAACAGTAATTCAACAAATATTGATTGGGTATCTAGTACTGTGTTAGGCCCTTAGGGGATATATAATGGTGAGAAAAACCAGACATGATTCCAGGCTTACAAACAAGAACTGGTCATCAAAAATCTAAGTCTGCCGAAGCTTCCTGATAAATGTTAGTTATTATATAAATATGTAATTTTTAGGTGCCAGTAATTCAAAATGGTTAATTTAAGAATGGGAGAGATTGCCCCACTAAATATTACTGTTATGAACTAAGTAATTTCGCATTTTATATATAAAATTAGAAACCAAAGATCACAAAGTAGGAATATATGATCTGAAGAAAAATAAAAAAGACAATTGCTTAGAGGATTGAATTAAATTAGTATTAACAGCATTAGGTTAACAACGGAAAGGGCGCCACATTTTATGATGTCATCCAGAGGGTTATTGATATAATTTAATAATTTCATTCATGATGCACAAGGGAACAGAGATTAGGGTCATTAAATCTGTTGATGCCATTGAGGTGTGTGGGATTGCTAACACCTCAGAGAACAAGAATCCAATTTTAAAATAACATTAAGAAATTAGAAGAATAGATCATCAAAGCAAGATGATAGTCACTGAGGACCAATGCAAAATAATATACTAGAAGCCTTTAGGAGGGAAAACACTAGCTTGATGATGGGCAAGGAATAAATGTCCAGAGGGCAACTGTTTTGCAAAATGACTTGAAGGCTCATGATAAGGCACACGCTGGTTAAAGGCATTAATGACTGCATGTGTGATTAGAATTTATTTGGATTAAAATTTTCACATGATCTAAAAAGTTTCTAAGCTTTATTGTGAACAAAAACTGATCTATGATTATTTTCCCATCATTAATAATTATATATTGACGGAGATTTGGAATCAGAGTAGTAGTTGCAAAAACTGATTTTAGTAGATGAATTGTTCTGAAAAAAAGATTAAGCAAAATCCATTCATTATTGCTGTAAGGCAAAATACTTGTCTGAAATGTGACTGCCAAAAAAGAATAATAACTGGTTTTATCTGATTTTTAAGAAAACAAGGAGTGGGGATTTATTTATTTATTTATTTTTCACTGTCTTCCATTTATTCAGAGGAGTAAGAATTGGTACAAATAATAAACATTGCTTTAAATACAAATAAATAATTCTGGTTTCTAAAGGAAACAGCTCTAGATAATTCAAAGTTAAGTATTTTCTAAGTTCCTATTAAAAATAGAAAACTATTTTGCATTAAGTGAGTTCTACATCACCACGACCCTTTGAGGACTTAAGGATAAAATAGTGAATTCTATACTCTAAGAAATCACCAGAAAACTGGGAGATGATTCTCCCACCTCTGTAAACTATCCCCCAATTGGAAGGAGAGTTACGTGCATCATAGACAGAGCTAATGAATGCAGAAAGTATTTAATACTAAAGATATCTAGAAAGATTTACCTTGGGAAAGGTGGTAAGAACTTCCCTGAACCAGCTCTGTGAATTCTGAAACCCCACTATGCTGACGTTTTGGTTTAAGTGTTTTAAATTCAAGGAGTGGGGATTTAGACCAACACCTGCAATGTCCGCAGCTGTCCTCCAGCACCTCAACCCCTCTGAGGCCTAGCACAAAACCCCATAGTGTAAAAAGATTTACATTCTCCATTTGTGTTTTTCTGCCTATCGCCATAGAAGCAAGCAATTCTTTAGGAGCCTAGAATTAAATTCTGATTATTTCAGTAAAAACACATTTTTCAATTCTCAGTAGCCCAGGTTATAATCTGAAAAATTTCAATTCAAATTAGAGTACACTTTGAAAGCAGAAATCCTTAAACAATACAATGTATTTCTTATTTTAAACATGCTTAAATGTGGTCACCTTAATGCCCTTATTTACATTTTTATGTGTTGTCTTCCAGTCTTTATCAAGCATGTAACATTTTACATAGTTGCATTTATATCATAATGGCATTTGAATTTGCATAATTTTTCTTTTTTTGTTCTTTCTTTTGTCTTTCTTTTATCTTTTTTCTTTTGGATAATTTTTCTTGAAATTCTACGGGGTGGGGCAAGTGTAGGTTTACAATTGTTTGTATGGAAAATAATACAATAATTAATAAATAATAATATAAGAATAAGCTGTGTTTCCTGTACTCACAACTGTAAACCTACTTTTGCCCACGTTATAAACATCTGATCAAATTTACTACAAGTCCTTTATGGAAAAAAATGGGGGAGGGGAATATCAATGCTTCTACATAATCTCCATAATTATCACTAAAACAGGGATCCTAAATGTTCAGACAACTTCAAGAGGTCAGAGGAAGTGAGAGATTGCATGCAGAAGTGATGCTGTATGGGATATTCTACCAAGGAGCTAATGTACAGCCCCAGGGTAGGAGATGCAGCATCTGCCCAAGAAAGGGGTATCGGGAAGAGAAAACACAGCAACATCTGGTCTCTAAATGTGCCAACGTGAGAAATTCTCAGAGCCAGTTAGCTAGGGCTTGGGATAGAACGAGCAGGCAAAAATTGCCAAAAAAAGAAAAGAAAAAAAAAAGAGCCTGGCTTTGTCAGTAAAGAAAGGACAATAATATTATAGCAAATTTTATATTCAAGGTTCAAATAAAGAATTTTGGACTTAATATGCAGCCAAGTGTTTGACACACTCTGTGTAGAATAAAAGAAAAACCAGCTAAAAGGGCAACCTTGGAAAGGAGAACCAGGACATGTGAGGAAAGGCTCTTTTTTCTTCGTAAAGGGAAGTGATGATATGTGATCATGCAAATACAAATGCAAATGTCTGTGGACAGCACTGTTAGATGGTTGGAAGAGAATTTTAATGTGCACCCTATGCAAATGCGTTTTATAACAAAACAAAATGTGTGAGGCCTTCTGAGGGCGGGAGGGAGGAGGGGAGCAGTCCTTCTGCACACTGCCTGAGAGGCACGGGAGGATGAGGACAGAGCCAGAAGAATGTGCTGCACTAGGATCCTGAGTAAATTCTAGGAGAGAGCGTAAGTCAAAAAGCTCAGTTGGTTGAGCCTCTTCCCATGCACCAAGAGGTCACCTGTTTGATTCCTGGTCAGGGCACAAGCCGGGATTGCAGGCTTGATCCCCAGTGCAGGGCATGCAGGAGGTGGCCAATCGATGTTTTTCTTTCTCCCTCTCCCTTTCTTTCTCTAAAATCAATAAAAAACATATTTAAAAAACCTACCTTACATTTAACTGAGGACTGAATGCCTAATGAATCAACACCTGCAAGATCTTTCTTTATCAAGTGCTTAATCTTGAGCAATTCTCTAAGCTTAGAGTGAACTTACCGAGTAAGGAGACATTAGAAAGAACAACTCTCTGTTCTGTACTGAGTCATGGGGAAAATTATGTGAACTGCACAGCAAAGACTGGAGATGAATATAAAGAAAGCTTCTGTAAATTTAGACTCTTTGTGTCAAAATTAGCATGAAGTTTCAAGCCCATTTACGGCTCCATCCTAGGCACTTGTGAAAGACGAGCAGGAGGCCTCTTCAGCGCTGACAGGCTGTGGCTCTGACCAAGTGACATTTACACATATCTGCAGCAATTATAAAAAGGAAATTAGGAAAAGCCTGCATCTCTGTGATGGAGATATTTAAGCAAGCCATTCTGAATGTGTTAAAAAATTAAAATTGTAGAAAGCCAAACCATAGGTGCCATGTTTTGCCTGAAGTGGTAAAAATACCATCTGCCCAGTCTTATAGCAGCATGCTTATGTCATGTAGCAGTAGGCTAAACTACAGGCATACGCTCAGCTCCAGCTGGGGGAAATACACAGACGCTTGTAGATGTTTTTCTAAGCAAGAGTAGGCAACATAGTCCCTTTCCTTCAGACATATATGTTAGTTACCACAGCAAACTGAGTGCGACTGTGGTCCGAGGAGCTCAGGCAGCAGTCCCAGCACACGGCCACAGATTCCTGCAGTTCCAGAGGTGGCACTCTTCCCTCTAGCACTGAACTGAATCACTAGAGCTTATCCTTGGGGCCAGAAGTCTCCACAACCAGGCTGCAGACCAATCACTGTAATTAAGGTCCCCATGGCATTGTGCATACGAGCAAAACTGGTAGCACCAGCTTCTTGGTCACACTTCACTCCTGGTAATTACATTCTGTCTAATAAAACTCCTCCTGCAGTTTTAACTAGGTAAGTAAGATGTTTCTTGTTTTTCCATTTTAGAAGCTACTGGATAGAATCACCTTACAGTTAAGCAGCTGCCTTCCCTGCCCAGCCCCAGAGGGACGAGTTTCCGTCGTGGGTAGAGGACGCCTGTGCTTGTGTTAACCACCTTACCGAGGCAGGAGAGACTTAATGAATTAATAGTTGTCGAGGGCTTTGATATCTTAAGATGAAAGGCACTGCAGCCGTGCAAAGCATTCATATCCAGACTCTACTGCAACAGGAACTCAATTAAAAAGTAATTCAATTTCTTATTTGAGTGTTTGAATACAGACCTCTGTTTTGCTGAATGTGACAGACATCCTACAGATCCAGCTGAGGCTGATTTTGAAGCTATGGCCTCTTCTGCCCTTTTTCCTTCTGCCTCGCCATTCTGAGACTGACTAAATCTGAGGTGGCATCTACAGCCACAGAGCACCTGGACAAAATAATTTCCTATGGCTCTTGAAATCTTATTTTTCAGATAAAATTTGGCTTTTGAGTAAAAATACTCACAACTTGGCAATAAAGAAATTTCCAGCTACAGATAAATTTCATGACGGTCTCCAGAAATAGCCACTAAGTTTCCAATGTAGTTTTACAGATAAACCCACCAGGGAAGCCCCAAGTCACGAAGCACGGTGCCTGTAATAGTCAGTATGAGCACTGTGACCACACAGAACGAGATGAGTAGAACTGAGGTCATGATGTGTATACGGCATAAGAGAATACGCAAGCTGCACCCTGCCGACATCTCCTCCATACTTAGTAGACATGGATATAATCTATCTTCCCCGTGGTACTTGGGTTTAGGTCAGTGTAAGGATGAGAGGTCTGGATTAATTACCTAGATAGTTATGCCCTTAACTATCAGACTACTGCCATATATTCCAGGTGGCGGGTTTCTGTTTACTGCATGAGATACATGGTCACTGGGCACTTGGGAAGGTAAACTTAGGGTTACTGAACATTGGAACGGACTGTGTTGTATAGTCAATATACTGTTAAAAAGGCTAATTTGAGTCTACAATTGATTCCAGACCTCTTGCAGTGTCCTGCACTTCTGGCATAACTCTGATGCAACACTCATCCAACGCATTTATCAAGCACTCCTATGTGTAAGCCAGTGTTGGATACAGGTGATGCAACCAGGAACAAAGAACCACCCTGTGCCTTGCCTGCAGGGCTCTATAGTCTAGTAGGAGAAAGAAAGAAACAAGCACCTAAATAAAAACGAAAAATGTTAAGAAGGAAAATAAAATAGAGCAAATGGGGAGTGGCTACTTAAGATAGGGAGGTCTGAGTCCATGAAGTGTGTGATGGAGAGGCCTGTGTCAGTCTTGTCCATGGTGGGAGTCAGCACCCGCACAGTGAGGCACACATATTAAATGTCAAATACATAGCGACTGGGTGGACGAGTGGATAAAGGAATGAATCTGGACTGCAGAAATATACAAGATAAGAATGCACCCCCCCCCCCCTCGAATGTCTCCTCTCAAATTTGGAATGGGCCTACATAATAAAACAGCACTACTTTAAATTGCTCGTTTTATACTAAAGAAACTGAGGGAAGACTGAAAGGGTCAAGTGATTGATACCGGTTTTTTGTTGTTGTTAATCCTCACCTGAGGATATTTTTTCCCACTAATTTATTTTTATTTTTTATTTTTTTAGAGAGAGTGGAAGGGACCAGGAGAGAAACATTGATGTGAGAGAGACACATTGATCAACTGACTCCTGCACGTGCCCTGAAGTATGTGCAGGAGTCATGAACCCTGGGACCCTTCAGTCTGCAGTCCAACACTCTATCCACTGAGCCAAACTGGCTAGGGCTGATATCAGATTTTGCAATGAGTTGGTGGCAGAGCTCAGTCCTGGGGTGTTTCATCTGTGCACCCTATTTTTTTTATTTTTTTCAAACTTCTTCCATTGTCATGTGCTTCTGCAATAAGAAACCCTAAAGGAGTTCTTTGAGTCATAAATAAGCAGCAATGATCAATAGTTACTCGATTGCTTTACTTTTTGGTTCATAAGTTAGCTTTCTTTTACTATCACAGTAAAATCCCAGCCTTTATCTCTCAACTAATTTATTACAACCTTTCTCAGCAACCTTCTCAATCTACTTAATACCTGCAACAGGTGTCAAAAGCTTTCCTTTCTTCTCTAAGATAAAAAACCCTGTATCAGATTTTCTCCTGAACTAACTTCATGTGCCTTCTGTTTTCTCACTCACTCACTCACTCACTCGCTCACTCACTCACTCACTCACTCACACACCAAGTGTACAAAGGCAAATAAGACACTGTCCCTGCCCTCCGAGAGCTCACAGGCCATGATCTGTCTCATAAGTGGATCATGATAACAGTTAAGTGCAGTGACTGAGACCCACAATGTACAGAAGAATGGAGGAAAGCACCTACTCCAGCCTGGGCAACCAGGGAGGACTTGCTGCAGCACATGATCCTAAATTAAGCCATACAGGAGGACAGGAAGGGCCCGATAAAGGGGAAAGGGCATTCCGAGCAGAGGGGCCAGTATGAAGAACAGAAACTGCACGTTTTGTAATTTGGTGCTGCTGGAGCACAGGGTAGAAGGAGAAGAAGCCGGAGAGTCCCTCTCGGGGGTGTGATCACAGAGCTTTATATGCCAATCTAGCAAGCTTTCAAACTGCTTTACAGACAACATGGAGCTAACGAAGGGTTTTAAGCTGGAGTGCGAAATTGTCGGATTTGTGGTTTTGACATTCTGAGTACTAATGGATTTGTGGGGACAAGGGAGAGGCAGGGAGACCAGTTAGTAGGTTTTCCAGTGGTTCAGATGAAGGAACTTACATTGAGCAATGGCTGAAAGATCAAGATGGGTTAGATTCAAGATAATTTAGGACATAAAATTGGCATGACTTGGTCATGGAATATAGGGTGAGGAAGTAGGAGCACTCAGGGTGACTTCTAAGTTTCTCATATGGTTGACTGGTGGGATGATAGTGCCAACAACAGGAGAAAGAAAAGTAACAAGGACCAGAGATATAACACTAAAAGTGGACCCTAATGGACACTATGGACTTTGGGTGATAATGATGTGTCAATGTACGTTCATTGTAACAGATGTACTAGTACCACTCTGGAGAATATTGATAGTGGGGAGGCTGTGCCTGTGTGTGGATGGGTGGGAACTCTATACTTTTTGCTCAATTTTGCTGTGAACCTAAAGCTGCTTTAAAAAATAAAATCTATTAAAAAAAAAAGAAAGACCAGAGATGTCAGGGAAGGTGCTGAGTTCCATTTAAGCATTGAGCTCCTTTGCCTGTGGGAGACCCAAGAGGATATGTCCACAACTCACATTTGGGTATCTGATAAGACTCAAGCAAACATCTAAGACAAAGTGACAGATATGGAAGTTCTCAAGTTAGAGGTGCTCCTATTATCTAATTTTCTTGAGAAACAGAGAAAAGGAAGGACTGCATTTCAGGCAAGGAAAGGAGTTAGAGAAAAGGCGTAAACCTGGGGTGGCCAGGAGAGCACAGGGTTCCGGTCAGCCCTGAGAACGCTGTGGGTTTCAGCTGTTTCCCCTGCAAGAACCCTTCCAGGTCGTATTTCTCCCTCCCTGTCTTTGGAGTGCAGGTGCGCTCACACCCTGGATATTCCTGCTGTTGAATAAACCAGATGGTTAACATGTTCCTTTAGCCCAGCAGCTACATGCATCCCACACACCTGCTAACATGTTCCATTTGCCCCTGAGGGGAAAACAGAATGCGACCCACGTGTGTTCCCAGGCTTCACTGGTAAGCTGAAATCTGAACTCCCCAAAGCAATTTTCAACCAAGGACGTGTGTCAGATTATCTGCAACACCTTCTCTCAAACCCTTCCTCCTGCCCCTGCCCTGCTCTTCCCACCAGGGGATTCTGACGTCGGTGAAAGAGGGGGTGATGCAATGGTAACCTAGGCATGTGTGTTTTCAAGAACTCCGCAGGTGATGTGAGAAATACTGCCTTCAGGAGCCCAAGTCTGCCCTGTTTGGTGCTTCCTAGGTACGATCTGATGGCATAACAGCTCTTTCCCGTCCACTGGCCAAAGGCATCTTTCCAGCAATGCTTCCTGGTCTTACTTACCTTGTTTAGTTTTTTCTTCATAGCACTTTTACCCATCTGGCATTATATTATGTATCCATTTAGTTTTTTTTCATTAGTTATCTGTCTCCCCCACTAGATTGTAAATGTCCAGAAAGGAAAGACTGGACCTGATTCACTGTTGTATTCCCCACACCTATCCTGTTGTCTGGAATGAAGCAGGCGCTTAGTAAATAAACTTATTGTTGAATGAATCTTGCTTCACCTACTAATGCCTGTTACTTAACAGGGAATGTCTCTCAGCTTTGAATGTGATGGTTCTTTTGACCTTTCAAATATAAACAGAAAAACAAACACCAAACTGAAATGTATAAAACTGTGTGCTATAAATAAAATTTACCTACCTTAGCATAGTCTAATCTTCCTTTCTCTTGAGCCTACAATAGAAAAGGGAAATATTAATTCATCAGTTCTTTAAAAATTTAGTATATATGTATATACTTCAGTAGGTAGTCTACATATAAGACATTCAAACATAGTGAAAACTTGAGAGAACAGCACAATGAGCACACATACATGCTCTATCTGGATTTGACAGTAGCAGACAAGACTCTTCACGCCTTCCTGCTTTAGCACACATCTTGTAAGCATAAAACATTTCATACTAGTACATAACCACAGGTCCATTCTCAAAGTAACAATAATGACATACCACCTAACATACAACTCCATATTCAAATTTCTCCAATTGACCCTAGAATACTTTTCATAGCTTTTTTTTTTTTTTTAACCCAAACCAGAATTAGTCAAGGTTCACACACTGCATTTTTAAAAAAACTTTATTTTTATTCTTGACACTATTACAGGTAAACCTACCTCCCCCCATACCCCCCGCCCCGCCGCTTTGCCCATTTCCACCCAGCCCCCTTCCCTCTGTCCCTCACTCTGTTGCCTGTGTCTATGGATTATGCATATATGCTCTTTGGCTAATCTCTCACCTTCTTTCCTCTAGTCCTCCTACCCCCTTTCCCCTCTAACTTCTGTCAGTCTGTTCCATGTATCCATGCCTCTGGTCTTATTTTGTTCATCCGTTTATTAGATTCCATATACAAGTGAGATCATATGGTATTTGTCTTTCTCTCTGACTTATTTCACTTAGCATAATAATCAGCAGGTCCATCCATGCTGTCACAAAAGGTAAAAGTTCCCTTTATAAAATTATTTTTTATTTTTTAAATATTTTTATTGATTTCAAAGAGGAAGGGAAAGGGAGAGATAGAAACATCAATGATGAGAGAGAATCATTGATCAGCTGCCTTCTGCACACCCCGCACTGGGGATCAAGTCCATAACTCAGGGCTTGGCCGGAATCAAACCCAGGGCCCTTCAGTCCACAGGCTGATGCTCTATCCACTGAGCCAAACCAGCTAGGGCAAAAAGTTCCCTTTTTATGGCTGTGTAGTATTCCATGTGTAAATGTACCACAGCTTTTTCTATCCACTCCACTGATGGGCACATGTGCTGCTTCCAGATCGTGGCTGTTATAAATAACACTGCTATGAACGCAAGGTGGTATTCTTGTGCACCATTTCTGATTAGGGTTTCAGATTCTTAGAATACATTCCCAGAAGTGGGATCACTGGTCAAAAGGCCGTTTCATTTTTAATTATTTGAGAAGCTCCATATTGTTTTCCACTGTGGCTGCACCAGTCTACATGCCCACCAACAGTGCATGAGTATTCCCTTTTCTCCACATCCTCACCAGCACTTGTTTGTTGATTTATTGATGATAGCCATTCTGGCAGGTGTGAGGTGATATCTCACTATGGTTTTAATGTGCATCTCTCTTATGATTTGTGACATTGAACGTTTTTTGTTTTTTTCATGTTTATTAGCCATCTGTACATCCACTTTGGAGAATTATCTACTCAGGTCCTTTGCCCATTCTTTAATGGGATTGTCTTCCTGGTGTTGAGCTGTATGAGTTCTTTGTATACTAGTATTTTGGAAATTTACCCCTTATCAGATGTATTGTTGGCAAATATTTTCTCCCATCCAGTGGGTTCCCTTTTCATTTTGTTGATGGTTTCTTTTGCTGTTCAGCTTTTTAGTTTGATGTAATCCCATTTGTTTATTTTTTCCTTTGTTTCCCTTGCTCTAGGAGATCTATAAGCAAAAATATTGCTACAAGGGATATCTGGACTTTACTGCCTATGTTTCCTTCTAGGATTTTTATGGTTTTGCAATTACATTTAAGTCTTTAATCCATTTTGAGTTTATTCTTGTGTATAATGTAAGTTGGTGGTCTAGTTTCATTTTTTTGCATGTATCTGTCCAATTTTTCCAACACCATTTATTGAAGAAACTGTCTTTATTCTATTGCATGCTCTTGCCTCCTTTGTCAAATATTAATTGACTATAAAGATGTGGGTTGATTTTTGGGCTCTCTGTTCTGTTCCATTGATAGATATGCCTATTCTTATACTAGTACTAGAGGCCTGATGCACGAAATTCATGCAAGAGTAGGCCTTCCGCCGAAACTGGTTTGGCTCAGTGGATAGAGCGTCGGCCTGCGGACTGAAGGGTCCCAGGTTCGATTCCGGTCAAGGGCATGTACCTGGGTTGCGGGCATATCCCCAGTGGGAGATGTGCAGGAGGCAGCTGATCGATGTTTCTCTCTCATCGATGTTTCTAACTCTCTGTCTCTCTCCCTTCCTCTCTGTAAAAAATCAATAAAATATATTAAAAAAAAAAAAAAAAAAAAGAGTAGGCCTTCCTTCTCTTGGCTGCCAGCACCGGCTTCCCTCTGGCACCCAGGACCCAGGCTTCCCTCCAGCTGCCGGCAGGCACCCGGGGACCCAGGCTTCCCTCACAGCCCCAGCTTTGTCTGGAAGGTCGTCTGGTCTAATTAGCATTTTACACTTTTATTATTATAGATGCCAGTACCAGGCTGTTTTGATTTCGATGGCCTTGTAATATAGTTAGATATCAGGTATTGTGACACCTCCAACTTTGTTCTTTCTCAGGATTGCTGAAGCTACTAGGATCTTTCTTGGTTGCATATACATTTTTGGAATATTTGTTCTAGGTCTGTGATATGCTAGTGAGATTTTACTAGGAATTGTGTTGAATCTTTGCTTTGGGTAGCATGGACATTTTAATGATGTTAATTCTTCCCATTCATGAACACGGTATATACTTCTGCTTATTTGTCTCTTCTTCTATTTCCTTTTTAAATGTCCTATAGTTTTTCTGAATATAGGTCTTTTACCTCCTTGGTTAAATTTATTATTTTTTGTTGTTGCATGCATTTGGTTTTAAGGTCTAGGTTAAATCTACACTAGTTCCTCTCCATTTTTCATGACATGAAAATAAAAACTATTAACTTTTTTCATAAAAATCATTGACCTTTTGAAGAGACCAGGGCAGCTGTCTTATAAAAATGTCTTTTGGGATTTGTCATATTATTCTACATTGTGTCATTTAACTTGTCCCAATTTGCTTGAAAACTGGAAGCTGGGCCCGAAGAAGCTTGCTTAGGTTTAGGTTAAGCATTTTTGGCATGAACACTTTATGTGGATTTTTATGTACTTCACATTGCATTAATTCAGGAGGCACACAGTGTCAGAGAGAGAACGAGGTTTAAAACCTTGGTTCTGACTCCTCTTGCTTCTTTACAATCTTTTAAAAATTTATCCAATATGCCTGTATTAAATATTAACACCATCACAAACCACTTTAATTTAAAATTGTGACTAAAACATTTTCTTAATTTTTTTTATTTTTATTGATTTCAGATAGAAAGGGAGAGGGAGATAGAAACATCAATGATGAGAGAGAATCATTGATCGGCTGCCACTGGGGATCGAGTCTGAAACCTGGGCATGTGCGCCCTGACCAGGAATTGAACCATGACCTTCCAGTTCATAGGTTGATGTTCAACCACTGAGCCACACCAGCTGGGCCTTCTCCTTATCTCTTGCTGATTAGTATGAATTGCTCAGGCACAGCACTTTTTTTTTGTTAATCCTCACCTGAGGATATTTTCCCATTGATTTTTAGAGAGAGTGGAAGAGAGAGGGAAAGACAGAGAGAAATATCAATGTGAGAGAAACACATCGGCTGGTTGCCTCCTGCACAGCCCAGCCAGGGGCCTGGGCCGGGGAGGAGCCTGCAACCGAGGTACATGCCCTTGAACAGGATTGAACCCAGGACCCTTTGGTCCACAGGCTGACGCTCTATCCACTAAGCCAAACCGGGTAGGGATTAAATGATGCAGAATCATTCCTATTCTCAAACTCATTCCTGCAAACATCTGTCATCTCACGACTTTTAATTTTGTTTCTGTTCTAACAGCTCCTCTTTATTCTAGGTCTTTCAACATTCTCATCTTTCAGTCTTTAACACAAAAGACATGTTAAAAGTGTTGAAAGTTAAGAAGTTGAGGAGCTTTTTTGTGTGTTGAGATTTCAGGCTAAGTGTGGAGAAACTATATAATTTATGACAACTTAGGGTGGACTTTTCCTTCTGGGGGCACTGAGCCATTTCCCAATTTGTCTCATGAAAATGAAAATCAACAGTGTTTCTTCAGGTGGTGAGAGTGAACCTAATGCTATTTATAAATCAGGACCTCTAGAACAGTCCTATTATAAATTCTTATAAAACCACCTTTTTCATCACATACTTTGCTTATAAACTAATCATCTTAGAGAATTCTATTATCTGGAAGTATTGGTGCTTAATTAATCCCAAGCTATTTTCAAACTCTCATTTTATTTGTGTTCTTAGCATGGCCACCACCCTTTCACCCAGAGATACACTTTGCTGGTGAGGATGACAGAGAAATCCCATGTATGTAATCCATGTGTGTTCAGTATCAGCTCTTAAATGTTTTGGAAGCTGAGAGATTAGAAGGCTACATAGAAATGGCAGCCTGATCACCACAGCCATTACAACCTGAGCAGACTGATAGGTAGCTCACCCGAATGACCTTTCTAAAATAACAAAACATTTTTATCGATTTTAGAGAGGAAAATAGAGAGAGATAGAAACATCCATTAGTAATATTTCTCATTAAGCATTGTCTATTTGTAAAATAGCTGATTTGGGAGGGGCTATAGTTTCTATTTCTCCTGATGGGTGAAACAGAATGCAGTAATTCCATTCACTAAATAACTACCCATTGTGCAGCTACTAGGCTTAGGCACCAGAGGCACAGCCATGAACAGCACAGACGAAGATCTCTGCCTCCTGGAGCTTACACTCCAGGGGGCTGCACAGCCTTTAGACAGGCTTCGCATACAATTTCCCTTAGAACCAATGCTCCATGAGTAGGCAAGTTTCTCCCCTGCTCACTATGTATGTCATGTCTGAATCAGTGCTAACATACAGTAGCTGGTCAACAATACCTGGTGAATGAATGAACAGATGGATGGATGCTTTTTCTTTATATGTGTTGGTTATGTACTATCTATTCAGGAAACTTACAAAGCAAAGTTCACTTTACTCACTCTTAGTTCTAGGAAAGCTGGGTGTTCAGGTTCAGAGCCAGTAAGTATGTAGCAAATGTGGAGCCACTGGATGTGTCTTACAAATATTTTTTTATCCATATTGAACATTATCACATTTTCACTTTAGTACCCAGCTTCTAAGTAGACTAAGGAAGGGAACCTATAGAAAATAAAGAATTCATGAAAATCAAGTGTAGAATAGAGAAGAATGAGCTCGTAGCCTTCTCACAGAGGCAGTGGTTTAGTGTAATTAAGTGACTCAACTTGAAGGCAGTATGTTAAAGTGAAGAGAGCCGAGAATGGAAGTCAGGCGCCCTCAGATTTCAACATGACATCACAAAGCCTCTGGTGTTAAGTAGGTCTTGTCTACAGAGGACAGCAAGTGGCCTAAGACCTTATCTGTGACCACTCCAGGAGGCACTGTGACCTGGGAGGATGGGTTTGCTGGGAGACAGGAAATATGGTTCATATGGTCCATAATATGTTAACACCTTGGATAATTTTAAAAATTTTATGTGGGCCTTTATTTTCTTATCTGTAAATAAGAGTTCTGGACTGGACCAGACCAGATGTCCCCAAATGCTGGGCTCTCACAAACACTGGGCTGGCTGTAGCAGAATCGCTTGGGCAGCTTGTTAAAAATACAGATCCTCTGAATCCTGGCCCCAAGATTCTGATCCATTTGAGGATCACTGGTCCAACCTACATTTAATGTCCTTTTCGACTTGGGCTTCTGGATGCACCAGTGTTTACTTATAAAGGTTAAAAGAGAACAAACAACTTTATAAACTTCTTAAAGTCTCAAGGAAAATGGAGTGCTATAACTTCCCTTTTTCTGACACCTGCCACTTGTGTGTATTTCTAGCAGAGCAAGATTTTATTAAAATAACTTTCTCACTGGGGACCAAAATAGGCCGATATAAAATAAACGCAGACTGTATTTCAACAGCAAGCAGTGCTGAACCTCTCCCTGCCACCCTGCTCATTGCCAGGAGCCCCAGTAAATTCTACCACACACGGCAATGCCCCAAGGGCTTCATTACTAGGGTCTGTAAAACAGGTTCACTCCTCTTTTTGCCTCCTGTAGGTGTGCTTCTTGTCAATCCAGGCCATGAGAAAAGAAAGTAATTTTTCCTAATCTTTAGCAGTTCACAGAAAATGTATGGTTTGAACCTTGTTTTATCTTAAAAACATGTGAAATGGGGGGTGAGGGGAGGGATCTGAAATGGCAGCAGAGTAGGCAGAAGCTATACTCACCTCCTCCCAGAACCAAACTGGAATTACAACTAAAATATAGAGCAACCAACCCGAATAACCAACTGAAGACTAGCTGAACAGAAGTCTTATAACCAAGGAGTCACCGAAGAAGCCACATGGCAAAAGGGGCTGGGCCTGCTCCCACAGGCAGTGGTTGAGATTCAAGAGGGATAACTCAGCTGCAAAAGTTTCCCCCTGAGAAGAGTGGGGTCTCAAACCCAAGACGGACTCCCCCACCCAGAGCACCACAGCTGGGAAGAGGTGCCCACATTCTATCTGTCTGTAAAAATCAGCAGGGACAGATTACAATTAATGAAACTGAAACATTAATAAAAACACTTCTAATAAACAGAAGTCCTGGACTGGATGGCTTCACAGGTAAATTTTACCAAATATTCAAAGAAGAACTAACACCTATCCTTCTCAAAGTATTACCAAAAATTTAAGAGGAGGGAAGGCTCCCAAGCTCATTTTACGAGGACAGCATTATCCTAATTCCAAAACCAGATAAAGACACCACAAAGAAAATTATAGGCCAATATCCCTGATGAACACACATGCTAAAATCCTCAACAAAATATTAGCAAAACAGGTTTGATTCCTGGTCAGGGCACAGGCCCCAGGTTGCGGGCTCAATCCCCAGTGTGGGATGTGCAGGAGGCAGCTGATCAATGATTCTCTTTCATCATTGATGTTTCTATCTCTCTCTCCCTCTCCCTTCCTTTCTGAAATCAATAAAAATATACATAAAAAAATCTCAGCAAAGTGGGAATAGAGGGAGTATACCTCAACATAATAAAAGCCATGTATGACAAACCCACAGCCAACTTCATAATGAATGGGCAAAAATTAAAAGTGTTTCCCTTAAGATCAGGAACAAGAGAGGGATGTTGGCTTTTGCCACTCTCTTTTTTTGTTTTGTTAATTCTCATCCAAGAATATGTTTTCCATTGATTTTTAGAGAGATGGAGGGGGAGAGAGAGAGATATCGATGTGAGAGACATTGATTGGTTGCCTCCCACATGTGCCTCACTGGGGCCTGGGATTGAACCTGCAACCCAGGTATGTGCCCTTGACTGGGAATCGAACCCATGGCCCTTTGGTGCATGGGCTGATGCTCTAACCACTGAGCAAACAGGCCAGGGCCACCACTCTCTTTTCTAAAAAAATATGTTTTTATTGATTTTTTTAGAGAGAGAGGAAAAGAGAGGGAGAGAGAAACATCAATGTGAGAGAGAAATATTGATCAGCTGCTTCCTGTACACATCCCAACCAGGACTGAACCTGCAACCTGGGCATGTGCCCCTACTGAGAATTGAACCAGAGACCTTTTGGTTCATGGGATGGCATTAAACCAACTAAGCCACACTGGCCAGGCCTTGCTTTCACTACTCTTATTCAACACTGTACTGGAAGTCCTAGCCACAGCAATCAGACAAGAAGAAATAAAAGGCAGCCAAATTGGAAAGGAAGAAGTAAAACTGTCATTATTTGAAGAGGACATGATACTGTATAGAGAGAACCTAAAGATTCCACCAAGAAACTACTAGAACTGATAAATGAATTCAGTAAAGTAGCAGGATACAAAATAAATATCCAGTAATCAGTTGCATTTTTATGCACTAATAATAAACTATAATAAGGGGAAACTAAGAAAACAACCCCATTCACAATTGCTTCCAAATAATAAAGTGCTTTGGAATAAATTAACCAAGGATGTAAAAGACACATACTTGGAAAATTTTAAGACACTGAAGAAAGAAACTGAAGAAGATACAAATAAGTGAAAGCATACATTGTGTTCATGGATAAGAAGGCTTACCATTATTGAAATGTCCATACTACCCAAAGCAATCTATAAATTCAACACCATTCCTATCCAGATACCAATGGCCTATTTCACAGAACTTGAACAAATATTCAAAAAATTTATATGGAACCACAAAAGACCCCAAATAGCTTCACCTATCCTGAGAAAGAAGAAAGGATAAAGTTGGAGGAAGCAAACTATTATATCAAACTGATGTCAAACTACAAGGCCACAGCAATCAAAACAGTATGGTACTGGCATAAAAACAGACATATAGAGATTAATGGAATGAAATAGAGAGCCAGAAATAAAGTCATGCCTTTATACCCAATTAATATTTGACACAGGAGGCAAGAACATATAATGGCTTAAAAACAGTTTATTCAATAAATGGTGTTGGGAAAATTGGACAGATATGTGCAAGAAAATGAAACTAGACCACCTTCTTACATTGTGCACAAGAATATACTAAAAATAGGTTAAAGACTTAAATGTTAGACTTGAAACCATAAAAGTCCTGGAAAAAAATATAGGCAGTAAATCTCAGGCATTTCTCATAGCAATATCTTTTCTGATATATCTTCTTGGGCAAAGGAAACACAAATAAAATGGACTACATCAAAGTAAAAGGGTTTTGCATAGCAAAGAAAATCATCAACAAAATGAAAAGATAACCCACTGAGTGGAAGGACATACTGGCCAATAATACATCTGGTAAGAGATTAATATCCAGAATTTATAAAATGCAACACCAAAAAAAAAAAAAAAAATCCAAACAATCCCATTAAAAATGGGCAAAGGACCTGAATATACACTTCTCCAAAGAGAACATACAGAAGGCCAATAGACACATGAAAAGATGCTCACCATCACTAAGCATCAGAGAAATGCAAATTCAAACCACAATGAGATAGCACCTCACATGTGTCAGAATGGCTATCATCAATACATCAACAAACAACAAGTGCTGGTGAGGATGTGGAGAAAAGGGAACCTTTGTGCCCTGTTGGTGGGAATGCAGATTGGTGTAGCCATTGTGGAAAGTAGTATAAAGCTAGCTCCCAAAATTAAAAATGGAACTGCCATTTGACTCAGTGATCCCACTTCTGGGAATAAAACCTAAGAATCCTGAAACTCCAATCAGAAAGAATATACACATCCCTATGTTCATTGCAGCCTTATTTACAATAGCTAATATTTGGAAGCAGCCCAAGTGTCCATTGGTGGATGAGTAGATAAAACCGATGTGGTACTTTTACACAGTGGAATACTACTTGTCTGTAAAAAAAGAAGGAAATCTTACCTTTTGTGATAGCACTGACGGACCTGGAGAGCACTAAGCTAAGTGAAATAAGCCAGTCAGAGAAAGACAAGTACCATATGATTTCACTTATATGTGGAATCTAATGAACAAAATAAAGTAACAACCAAAATAAAAACAGACTCACAGATACAGAGAATAGACTGTCAGCTGTCACTGGGGAGGGAGGTTGGGTGGAAAAGGTGACGGGATTAAGCAAAAAACAAAACCAAAACCAAAACTCATAGACACAGACAACAGTATGGTGATTACCAGAGGGAAAGTGGGGAGGGGAGAGGTAGAAGAGGGTAAAGGGGGGATAAATTACTTGGGGTGGTGAACTCACAATACAATATACAGATGATATATTACAGAATTATACACCTGCAATTATATAAGTTTTATTAACCAATTCACCCTAATAAATTAAAAAACACGCAAAACGATATGAAGTAGACAAGATTGTGTGCCAGTGCTCATGACATTGGAGGCCTGCTCAGACAGCTACAGTGAGTACTGTAAAACAATATTCTATACAAAAGCAAAAAAAGCCAGCACTCTGAGAGGATGCACGGAGGGATTAATTCCAAACGTTCATATACCAGTCTCTGCAGACTGAGCCAGATAAATTCCCTGTTGGTTAGTAATGGATGTACAATGTGGTCTTTTATTTTAAGAAGCAAATGCTTTTTTATAAGTCAGGTAACAAAGAAGGATCAGATGACATAGATGAAACTGTTTCCAGTTTCCATCTACTGTTATCTGGACTTGAAAGCTGGATATGGGGAAACCTTTTTCTAAAAGCAGAAAACTAATATTCCACAGCAGGGAGTGGAGAAATCCTTGAGACTGATCATCTCTATTACCATTTTATTTTTCTCCCATGCTATCCGCTATAGTCTTTTTAAAAATTTATTTTAAAGATTTTCTTCTTTAGCTTCCAATGAAAACTACTTTTCTCTCAAACTGTTTAGTTGAAAGAATATATTAAACACCCATTTGCCCTCTACCTAGATTAACCAATTGGTAGTATTTTGCCATATTTGCTTTCTCTCTATATGATCATTTGCTGAGTATATGAGAGTAAATGTAGACATCATGATGCCTCATCCCTTTGGCATTTATTTCCAAAGAACAAAATGATGTTCTACATAACCCAAGACATGATCACACCTGACAAGTGTGACATTTACTATAATATTTAAGATATAATCTATATTCAAAATTTCCAAGTCAACCCACAGTGTCCTTCAGAGCTGTTTTTGTCCCAATCGAAGATCAAATTAAAAATCATGTATTCCTAATGGATGTCATGGCTTTTTAATATCTTCTCATCTACAACAGTCCACACACCACTACATTTTCTTTCATAATATTGACATTTTTGACAAATCTTTTTAAAATTCAAACACCATTCTGATCACTCATATTCCAAGAACTTTCAAATAATAAACCAAAAAGAAACAGATGTTAAAGACTGATCTTCAAACATTATAGCCAAGGATGCCACACTTGCCTATGATCTTGCTGACATAAAATCACATCCACACTTCAGTGTTCACCAAACCATTCAGCAGAGCTTCCTTAACTGTGAGCTGTCTGAAACTACCAGTTTGAGCACTATGACTATATTTTTCCAGCTCTGAATATCTGTAGGGATCTAAGCAGGGGTTGGCATAGTGCCAAAATGTGGTCAATCAAGGCTTCCATAAGTCACAGTAGCGTTTACTAGCGGGGCCTCTTCTGCAAGGTTATGGACAAATTGGGCCATGGTCCTAGGATGGAAAGTCTGTGGCCCTGACGGCCAGCTTTATGTCCAATATTGGCATTTAGTCCAGGTCAGTTGCTCTGCAGAATGTCCCTTATCTGGGATTTGTCTGATTGTTTTCTTATGATTAAAGCTTAAACATTCTGGCAAGGTAACTATACAGATGATGCTGTATACTTCTCTGTTACATCAGGAATTACACAATAGCAGTTTGTCTCATTATTGGAGAAACTAAGTTTGTTCGATGTATTTAATTTGTAATCGACAGGGTGCTTTGAGTCCATGTGAATACTTGGTTTCCTGTTTAATTAAAATATTATATTGGTGGCTGCAAAATGAAAGACATTTAAAAGGTATTTTTCCTTGGCATAGGCAGAAATATAATTGGTTCCTTTAGAGAAAACAGGTCTTACTGAAAATAAACTCTCTGTACATTTGCATTGGTATTAAGAGGTAGAGTTTATACATAAAAAGGAGGTTTGCTAGGGGATAGCGAAGAATGGTTTGGGTATAGTGTGAGAGGATTAAAAAGGTCACAAATCAGAAATCTACTCTATCTGCTAGTCCAGCAGGTGAAGTAGCCAGTGAGTTTTTTTTGTTTGGTAGAAGAATCAGGTTCTCCAGTTACAGAGCTGGAAAGGTATTAGATTGCGAGTATGCATGTGTTATGTTCATACATACCAGCTTTGCCTAACCACCTCTGTCTCAACTTTTTGAATAGGAATAGTAGGATATCTAGGGACAAGTGAGTTACCCTAGCATTGGTAATATGCAGTTCACGTAAGGTATTTTATGGCTGGTTATGACACTGTCAGAATGCCACAAGCCTAAGTGACATTTCGGTACTTTCAGAAATAACCAAGAAAATATCATAATTCTCATTTCTCTAGGTGACTTGTAATGGCAGCAGAAAACGAGAAGGATCATTAAAAATAAAGCTGCTGACCTGCAATAGCCCCTGGACTCCCCAAGAGAGTCAGAGCTCTGTGATTCCCGGGAAGATTCCACCTTCTTTTATTAGGGATCAAATGATAACTGAGTAATGACTTCACCTCCCTAGGGCGAATCGCCATTCACTATCAGTATTTTTACCTGATCATTATTTTCCAGCAGCTACAAATTTAAATTTAAAATTAAGGTAGGGAGAAAGCTGTAGAATTTATATGGAGACATTGCCCAACAAATATTTTTCAGCTGTTTCAGGCCTGGTTAGTGCCCTAAATTGCCTCTTGTGAAAGAGTATGGTGTGTATGTGTGCACCGATGGGCGTGATGGAAGAGGGCTAGCTAATCTTAAGATTTTTTTGGGGGGAAAGAGAGAGTTGGAGAGGAGGTAACAGTGCTTGATATGAAAAATTCCAGAGGTGCTCTTCCTCCTGACTTCACAATGATGTTGAACACACCTATCTGAGAAGAGCAGGGAAGTTATTTCATATGTGAAAATAAGAAATCATAGGTGACTTCTACCTTCAGGAGCAAGACTTTTCTATTTTTCAATGTCAAAACAAGTATTAAGCTTCTAATAGAGATAAATATTTTTCTTATGATGCATCTCTTGCCTAAGAGGCCTATTTCTTAGATTTATTTAAGAGCTGAAAGGGATCTTAGAAATGATCTAGTTCAAATGCCATCATTTTGCAGAAAATAATAAAAAAGACGTGAAAGGATGTGATAAAGGTTTTGCAGATGCTAGCAAAGCCCAAAGTAGAACCCAGGTCTTCCAAATCCTGGTCCTCTATGGGCCATTTCCACTACACCAACTTGACTCCATTTAACAAAACGGGCTGCCATCAAATATAGCTTACTCTGTGAAGACCACACCACACATACTTTTTTTTTTAAAAAAAATATCTTATTGATTTTTTACAGAGAGGAAAGGAGAGGGATAGTTAGAAACATCGATGAGAGAGAAACATCGATCAGCTGCCTCCTGCACACTCCCCACTGGGGATGTGCCCGCAACCAAGGTACATGCCCTTGACCGGAATCGAACCTGGGACCCTTCAGTCCGCAGGCCGACCCTCTATCCACTGAGCCAAACCAGTCAGGGCCACACATACTTTTTGATAAATATTAATTGAATGACTACTTCAAGTAAGTCACTAAGCCAGGTACTATGAATAATTCAAAGGTTAGTTCACTATTATCCTTAAGGATGCTGCAATAAAATTCAAAACGTGGGGGAGGAGAGGACTGCAAAAATGCAGAGGAGGCAAATTTCACGAAAAAATTGGAAAAGAGCATTAGAAAGGACTAGTTTGAGAATTAATATGAAACCTCCTTGAGATTTAGGATAGAATGTCTCTCTCAAGTGTTATGTAAATTGTGTTCCCTAACTCATTCACAGTGCCAGATCATTCTCTTATAGACCTTTATATAAATATGAATATTATAATTTAGAAGATTAAAATAAACTTGTTAGGCATCTTCAATCTGAAGAATGTTGCCACTTGCATGACAGAAACTAACATTTATTTGCTTCAGATGAATGCATCCTCTCTCATCAGAGACCCTGTTCATGACTCAGACATGCAGATATAAGGAGAAGAGCCTGAAGTCAGTGGCTAAACACAGATGATTTCGAAAGGATATCCCTTTGAATTTAAATCAAGTTGGGGATACTGGTTTGGGAATATTTCACCAGCTGTTTAGGAAATCCTGGACTCTCGTGTTGTCTACATTGACAATTTAGCATGCTTACAAAGAAACTAAGAGTTAAATATGTTCCTTTTCTGTGAAGTTCCTTTAAAATTCATATCTATGCTACTCTTACATGTATATGTATATATATGAATAGTTGGTAGGGAGAGTTGGTAACTTTCATTGAACATATTTAGCTGTATTTTTTCAACCAAAATATAAATCTGTAATGTATTCTAATGTAACTCAATTAGAGCTACTAACACCATCTGTATATATATTTTCAGTTAAGCTGTCAAAAAATACACAAATATACCCTAGTAATACAATATTCAATAGCCATGTGATATCCCAATTGTATGATACTTCATTTAACATTTTTCTACATTGAAATGCATCAATTTTCATGTTCTTCCTTTTAGAATTAGTATTTTACTATATTTTAATACGTAAGTCTTTGCCCAATCTCTGATATTTTCCCCCGGTATAGATGACTAGAAGTAAAATCACTGTAATAAAGTATATAACATTTTAAAATAAAAGTTTTAAAATAAAACCAAATATACGTATATTATTTAAAAAGTCAAATAGTATAAGACTTTTAATAAAACTCCTAGCACTCTCCAGATTCTCTCTGTCCTGTGTCCCTCTCTTTGTTTCTTTTGCTGTTAATCTTCAAATATTGTCCCTCCTTGATTAAATTTTAGACATTATCTATTGATCCTACCATGAAAAAAATAATCACATTTCTTTTCTTTTTTCTTTTTGAGAAACCCACCTTTTATTTAAACAATTCCCAGCCAAGCTCAAAGCAATCTCACTTTGTAAATAATTTACATGGACAAATTAGGCAGAGGTAAGGGGTACCTGAATTGTAAGGAAAATGATCTTATCTCTCTCTTTTTAAAAAATTCTTTATTGTTTAAAGTATTACATAAGTCTCCCTTTTTTCCCCTGGTCATCAGATTATTTATTCACTTAATTCTTAGATTCACTTGTTGATAGATGCATATTTGTTGTTCATAATTTGTTCTTAAAGGACACCTTTCAGCATTTCATATAATACTGGTTTGGTGGTGATGAACTCCTTTAGATAAGGATCTGTGAAGCTCTTTATCTGACCTTCAATTCTGAATGATAGCTTTGCTGGATAAAGTAATCTTGGTTGTAGGTTCTTGGCATTCATCACTTTGAATATTTCTTGCCACTCCCTTCTGGCCTGCAAAGTTTCTGTTGAGAAATCAGCTGACAGTCGTATGGGTACTCCCTTGTAGGTAACTGAGTTTCTTTCTCTTGCTGCTTTTAAGATTCTCTCTTTGTCTTTTGCTCTTGGCATTTTAATTATGATGTGTCTTGGTGTGGTCCTCTTTGGATTCCTTTTGTTTGGGGCTCTCTGTGCTTCCTGGACTTGTAAGTCTATTTCTTTCAACAGGTAGGGGAAGTTTTCTGTCATTATTTCTTCAAATAGGTTTTCAATATCTTGGTCTCTCTCATCTTCTGGCACCCCTATAATTCGGATGTTGGTACGCTTGAAGCTGTCCCAGAGGCTCTTTACACTATCTTCGTATTTTCGGATTCTTTTTTTCATTTTGCTTTTCCAGTTGGGTGTTTTTTGCTTCTTAGCATTTCAAATCTTTAACTTGATGCTTGCGCTCCTCTGGTCTGCTGTTGGGAGTCTGTATAATATTCTTTATTTCAGTCAGTGTATGCTTAATTTCTAGTTGGTCCTTTATCACAACATCGAGGGTCTCATAGGTTTCTTGAGGATCTCACTATATTTATCAGCGGTCTCACCTGTCTTTTCGAGGGCCTTACTAAATTTATTGGCGGTCTCACCAGTCTTTTCGAGGGCCTTACTAAATTTATCAGTGGCTTCTAGACAGTTCTTGAAAGACCTTAAAAGTGTGGTTTTGAGCTCTATATCCAGCATTTTGCCTTCCTCCATTTCTGTCCTGTTTCTTTGTCTCCGCATGTTTTATGCTTTCTTGGTGCACCCCCTAAGTGGTCTTTGTGCGCCGTCTTGTTGTAGTTAAGCCTTGATTGTTGTAGGTAACACTGGGGGGGGGGGGGATTTGACCTCCAGGCCATCTGGCTGTCATAAGTCTCCTTTTTCCCCCCAGCTACTCCCACCCCCTACATTTCTTACATGACCAAAATACATTTTTTCCTTCACTTCCTTGCATTGATGACATTTTTGCTTTAAATCAATATTTGATATTTGTAATTTTTGCTATATAAATATTCTTTAGGCCATGTAGAGAACTATTACATTTCCTTTCTTACACATTAATTTTTTTTATTATAGCTAATAACTACGTCATTTTATCCATGTTTAGTGTGGCTCTTTTAAAATGTGGGCCCCAAATTCTTGGAAACTCTTCCCATTTGATAGGTGAGATCTACAACCCTCCCCTTGAATTGACAGGAGACCATGGAAGTGACTGTGGGACTTGGGAGGCTTAATCCTAAAACATGGTGCAGCTGGAACACTTGCATTTGGAGTTCTCATCAGTCAGGTAAACAGTTGGACTACTCTGTTGCTGCCGGGCTGTGAGAAAGCCAAAATAAATGGAGAGGCCATGTATGAGCACTCTGGTTGGTCAGCAGCCTGGTTTCTTGACAGCCCAGCCCAGGTGCCAGGTGAGAGTGGAGCCTCCAAACAATCCTAGGCCCCAGCATTACTGAGTCACTTCTAGCCACTGGGTCTTTCCAGCGGAGGCCCCAGAAATCACAGAGCAGTCACCCCCTCGGTGCACTGTCCAAATTCCGGACCCAGAGAATCCATGAACACAATAAAGTCATTATTTGAAGTAGCTAAGTTTTGGGGCAAATTTTGTGTTTGCAGTAAAAGTAACAGGAACCCTTACTTTTCTGTGCCTATCATTAATTTGTCCCCAAATTCTCTATATGGTCAAGGACATTAGGCAATCATCAGTCCCATTTTTCCCTTAGAGATAGTTCTCCTGGAGGTCTCTGTCTTCTTGTTCCAATGCAGACTGGATGCATACCCATCAGCCCAGGACTTGCTTGAATTAGAAACAGTGTAGCATGTTACTCTAAGGACATGGGCCCTGGAGCTAGGCTACAAGGGCTTGAATCCTGGCTCCACCATGTGCTACCTGTGTGACTGTGCACAGGGTAGTTAATCCCTCTGTGCCTCTGATTTCTCATTAGAACAGTTCTTGGCACATGGTAAGTGCTCTTATTATTGGCAACACTGTTGGCTTATTATTCTTTCCTTCATTTTGTCCTGGGATTTCCCACTGCCTCACACCTAGATCTGATCCCCTACTTCCTAAAGTCCATGACTTTCTTTGCTTGGTTACTTCTTGCCTTGATAGAAATACCTCACCTACTCCCTGAAAAAAGATGCTTGGAAGGTAAGTTTTTTTTGAGATCTTGCTTATCTGTTTTAAGTTGTCTTTATTTAACGTCACATTGGCAACATGACTGGCATAAAATTCTAAGTTGGAAATAATTTTATCTTTGAATACTGAAGTAAACTCCATTGTCTTGAAGCTTTCAGTGTCTCCATGGCCATTCGGATTACTATTATTATTTTTTAAAAAGTGCCCTGAGTGGGGATCAAACCCATAACCTTGGTGTATTGGAACAATGCTCTAACCAACTGATTCTTGATCCTTTGCAGGTAGGATTTTTTTTTTTTATTGCTTAAAGTATTACAAAGGGTATTACACATGTATCCATTTTATCCCCCCGCCCTAGACAGTCCCCTAGCCTCCCCTATCCCCCAGTGTCTTATGTCCATTGGTTATGCTTATATGCATGCATACAAGTCCTTTAGTTGATCTCTTACCCCCCTACCTCCTGCCCCCCAACCCTCCCCGGCCTTCCCGGCCTTCCCACTGCAGTTTGACAATCTGTTTGAGGCAGCTCTGCCTCTGTATCTATTATTGTTCAAAAGTTTATAATGGTCTCTATTGTCCATGAATGAGTGAGATCATGTGGTATTTTTCCTTTATTGACTGGCTTATTTCACTTAGCATAATGCTCTCCAGTTCCATCCATGCCGTTGCAAATGGTAAGAGTTCCTTCCTTTTTACAGCAGCATAGTATTCCATCGTGTAGCTGTACCACAGTTTTCTAATCCATTCATCTACTGATGGGCACTTAGGCTGTTTCCAGATCTTAGCTATGGTGAATTGTGCTGCTATGAACATAGGGGTGCATATATCCTTTCTGATTGGTGTTTCTGGTTTCTTGGGATATATTCCTAGAAGTGGGATCACAGGGTCAAATGGGAGTTCCATTTTCAGTTTTTTAAGGAAACTCCATACTGTCTTCCATAGTGGCTGCACCAGTCTGCATTCCCACCAGCAGTGCACAAGTGTTCCTTTTTCTCCACATCCTCTCCAGCACTTGTCGTTTGTTGATTTGTTGATGATAGCCAGTCTGACAGGTGTGAGATGGTACCTCATTGCTGTTTTGATTTGCATCTCTCGGATGATTAGTGACTTTGAGCATGTTTTCATATGTCTCTTGGCTTTCTGGATGTCCTCTTTTGAAAGGTGTCTATTTAGGTCCTTTGCCCATTTTTTGATTGGATTGTTTATCTTTCTTTTGTTAAGTTGTATGAGTTCCCTATAAATTTTGGAGATTAGGCCCTTATCAGATATGTCATTGGCAAATATGTTTTCCCACACAGTGGGTTTTCTCGTTGTTTTGTTGATGGTTTCTTTTGCTGTGCAGAAGCTTTTTATTTTGATGTAGTCCCATTTGTTCATTTTTTCTTTAGTTTCAAGTGCCCTAGGAGCTGTATCAGTGAAGAAATTGCTTCGGCATATGTCTGAGATTTTGTTGCCTTTGGATTCTTCTAGAATTTTTATGGTTTCCCGTCGTACATTTAAGTCCTTTATCCATTTTGAGTTTATTTTTGTGTATGGTGTAAGTTGGTGGTCTAGTTTCATTTTCTTGCATATATCTGTCCAATTTTCCCAGCACCATTTATTGAAGAGATTATCTTGGCTCCATTGTATGTTCTTGCCTCCTTTGTCAAATATTAATTGAGCATATTGGTTCGGGCCGATTTCTGGGGTCTCTATTCTATTCCACTGATCTATATGCCTATTCTTGTGCCAGTACCAGGCAGTTTTGAGAACAGTGGCTTTGTAATACAACTTGATATCTGGTATTGAGATCCCACCTACTTTGTTCTTTTTCAGGATTGCTGCAGCTATTCGGGGTCTTTTTTTATTCCAGATGAATTTTTGGAGAGTTCGTTCTAGATCTCTGAAGTATGCCGTTGGTATTTTAATGGGAAGTGCATTGAATTTATAGATTGCTTTGGGTAGTATGGACATTTTAATGATGTTGATTCTACCAATCCATGAACACGGTATGTTCTTCCATCTGTTTATGTCTTCCTCTATATCTTTTTTCAACGTCCTGTAGTTTTCTGAGTAGAGGTCTTTTACCTCTTTAGTTAAGTTTATTCCTAGGTAGCTTAGTTTTTTTGGTGCAATGGTAAACGGGATTGTTTTTATAATCTCTCTTTCTGAAAGTTCACTATTGGTGTATAGAAATGCCTCAGATTTCTTGGGGTTAATTTTGTATCCTGCTACATTGCCAAATTCATGTATTAAGTCTAGTAGCTTTTTGATGGAATCTCTAGGGTTTTGTATGTATAATATCATGTCGTCTGCAAATAAGGACAGTTTTACTTCCTCTTTTCCAATTTGGATGCCTTTTATTTCTTCTTCTTGCCGAATTGCAATGGCTAACACTTCCAGTACTATGTTGAACAGGAGTGGTGAGAGGGGGCATCCCTGTCTTGTTCCTGTTCTTAGGGGAAATGGTGTTAGTTTTTGTCCATTGAGTATGATGTTGGCTGTGGGCCTGTCATATATGGCTTTTATTATGTTGAGGTATGATCCTTCTACGCCCACCTTGCTGAGAGTTTTTATCAAAAATGGGTGTTGAATTTTGTCAAATGCTTTTTCTGCATCAATTGATATGACCATGTGGTTTTTTTCTTTCAATTTTTTTATGTGATGTATCACGTTTATTGATTTGCGGATATTGTACCATCCTTGCATCCCTGGGATAAATCCTACTTGGTCATGGTGTATGATCTTTCTGATGTACTGCTGGATCCGATTTGCTAAGATTTTGTTGAGGATTTTGGCATCTATGTTCATGAGGGATACTGGCCTGTAATTCTCTTTCATTGTGTTGTCTTTACCTGGTTTTGGTATTAGGGTGATGCTGGCTTCATAGAATGAGCTTGGAAGTGTTCCTTCCTCTTGAATTTTTTGTAGTAGTCTGAGGAGGATAGGTTTTAGTTCTTCCTTGAATGTTTGGTAAAACTCCTCTATGAAGCCGTCTGGTCCTGGGCTTTTGTTTGATGGAAGCTTTTTGATGACTGCTTCAATTTCTTCCATAGTTATTGGCCTGTTGAGATTTTTAGATTCTTCCTGATTGAGTTTTGGAATGTTGTATTTTTCTAGGAATTTGTCCATTTCCTCCATGTTGTCTAGTTTGTTGGAGTAGAGCTGTCCATAGTATTTTTTAACAATCATTTGTATTTCTGTGGGGTCTGTTGTTATTTCGCCTCTATCGTTTCTGATTTTATTAGGATTTTCTTTTTCTTTCTATAAGTATTAGGATATCTTCTTTATCCCCATTGTTCCAAAATGTGATAATGATGTGATTTGGCATGGGTCTTTTAAAATTCATTATTTAGGGCACCAGTTCAATTTGGAGACTGAGGTCCTTCAATTTTTAGAAATTTTCTTTTCTTTTAAAAAATTCATTAATTTTTTTTGTCTGCATTTTCAGTATTCCCTTTTTGGGATTCATAATACATAGAGAATCTTTTAAATTGGTCCTCCAATTTTCTTAACTTTTCTATTTTCTATTATCTTTTCATTCAAATTTCTGGGAGATTTTCTCATTTATATTTTCTATTTAAAAATATTCTGCTTTATATTTTTTATTTTATAATTTTGATTTCTCATTTTTTTCTTCTTCTTTTTTTTATAATTGTATTACCTGAATGTGCTGCCCTAGGCACCACAGTTAGTCTTATCCATTTTATTTATTTATTTATTTATTTTTAATATATATATTTTATTGATTTTTTACAGAGAGGAAGGGAGAGGGATAGAGAGTTAGAAACATCGACGAGAGAGAAATATCGATCAGCTGCCTCCTGCACACCCCCTACTGGGGATGTGCCCGCAACCAAGGTACAAGCCCTTGATGGGAATCAAACCCGGGACCCTTCAGTCTGCAGGCCGACGCTCTATCCACTGAGCCAAACCAGCCAGCGCTGATTTCTCATTCTTGGATTGTCATTTTTAAAATATATAACCTGCTCTTATTTTATGGATTTAATATCTCCTGAGTATACTGACTACAGTACTTTTGAAAATGTCATTTTTTTAACAGTCTCTTTTCTTCTAAGTTACCTCTTTTTATCAGTTTGTTTTTGATTCATTCTTTTCTTTTATTAATCTTAGTTCATGTCTTTTATTAACCCATATACAATTACTTGTCTTCTGATTTGTTGAAGTAATAGATCAGACAACATTTGCCACAATACCATCTGTCAAAGTGACTAGCCATAAAAACTTCAGCACCACATTCATCTGAAGGCCATTCCTGTGAGGGCGACTGATTTTGCCGTTCTCATCCACTTTTTAGTATTTCAGGACAGCCAGCTTAACCTTCTTTCTCTTATGCTTATTCTTCTTGGGAGTGGTGTAAGACTTCTCCCTTTTCTTAGCACCACCACGAAGTCTCAACACAAGATGAAGGGTGGCCGAAACCGGTTTGGCTCAGTGGATGGAGCGTCGGCCTGCAGACTGAAGGGTCCCAGGTTCGATTCCGGTCAAGGGCATGTACCTGGGTTGCAGGCATATCCCCGGTGGGAGATGTGCAGGAGGCAGCCGATCGATGTTTCTCTCTCATCGATATTTCTAACTCTCTATCTCTCTCCCTTCCTCTCTGTAAAAAATCAATAAAATATATATTTAAAAAAAAAAAAGATGAAGGGTGGACTCCTTTTGAACGTCATAGTCATAGACAAAGTATGTCCATCTGCCAGTTGCTTGCCAACAAAGATCAGTCTTTGCTGATCAGGAGGAATTCCTTCCTTATCCTGGATTTAGGCCAGGGGTGGGTAACCCCTGGCACGCGTGCCAAACATGGCATGCCAGTAACTTTTGCTGGCACACGAAACCCTCTCTTGTAATCTTCCATTTACAATTATTTTCTTAATATGGACTTTTTTATTTTTCAGATAAATTCAGTGTAGGTGCATCTTAGATAAATAAATAATTTTACATAACAAGTTATCTTAAAGACCACAGACATGGATTGACGCGAGCGGGGAAGAGCAATTTCTATGCCTCTGCCTTAACTCTCCCTGCCTTCCTAGATCCGACCAGTGTTTTGGTTTCATCCACATACGCTTGTGAATCTTTGTTCTCAGTGATGAATTTTGTTAAGTCTCGTAATAGGAGTAGCCTGACGGATGAAAGTAGTAGATCATGCATATCTTTGAAGGTCATGAAATAGAAACCTGATGTAAAATCTCTATCATCAGTGATGCAGCAGCAAAAGTTCCACTGATAATATCAAACGGAGTCATAAAGTTTCCTGTCGGACTACCAGTGTACATGTATACATTAAAAAAATAAATGTATTTTTCATCATCATATACTGTGTTTTTGTCGCTCGAATGAATTTTATTATTTCTTCAAGGTTCTCCACATACGTACACCTTAAGAGATATCAAGTAGGTTCTCAAAAAATTAGGGTTGGCACGCAGAAGAATTTTGAGTCAGAGATTTTGCTGGTTTTGGCACGCACTCACAAAAGGTTGCCCACCCTGATCTAGGCCTTTACATTTTTTTATTGTATCCAAGGGTTCAGCTTTGAGAGAGATGGTCTTCCCTGTAAGGATGTTCATGAAAATCTGCCATTCCACCTCAGATGACGGATCGGAAAGGAAGAGCCTTGCCTCATTCTTTTATGGCAGAGGTTTCACTCAAATGCCCAGTAGTCCTCTAGTACCTGTGGTGCTGCACTTGGATACTTTGGGGCTTGTCAACTGGTGGGCCTCCCTGTTGGAGGGCTGCAAGGACATGGCGTGTTTACTGAGGGGCCTCAACCATTCACATCTGCAGGTCTTATTGCCTGAGCTTGACAGTTTCCCCAGAAAGGAATCCTATTGTTTCCTACCTGGTGAATAAGGGATTTTAAGATGGCTGATAGAATTTTGAGAGCCAATAGGGGAGGAGGGGGAGGAGAGCAAACATCTCATCTTTCTGAATGCAGGTATCACTTAGGAACCCTCTGCTTTAAGCATGGTAGCTACCCCCTCAGCTGTGCCTGGTTCCTTCCCTGTGTCATTCTCAGGTTAACCCAATCAATCAGAACCATGAAGCTACATAAATTCCATGAAGCTTTAGGTAAAAGGGCAATAACTTTTGAATCAGGGTTTCTGGATTAAACAAAAACCAAAAAAGTTTCCTTCCGTCACCCACAACTTCCCCACCCCCAAAGTGGGAAAATTAGCCAGCTTAAGCCCCTTTACCCTTCCCATTTAACCATGCTTCCCCCACCCCCCCATGATAATGCCTGAGAACTTGAATATTCAGGGTCCAAGTTTGTTTTAAAATAACCCAATGAGCTGACAGACGGACCTCCTGGAATTCTGCAGCTTGTGCTAGAGTTTGCAGATGGAAAATTGCTGTCAGTTAAAGGGTAGTGCTATTACCATAGCCCGATTTTTGAAAGTCTTTAGGAAAAAAAAAATCATCTGAGTTAATTAGTATTCACCATACACACTAGTTTTATGTTGCAGTATTCTAAAAACTCAGATAATAACAAACATAGTATTGCAGTTTCTAACTTGTAAGTAACATTTTACCTCTTAAAATGTAGATTACAAAGTAAGAATTTTACCTGTTATATGAATAAGTTCTTATATATGGCTGATCTATATGGCTGATGTCTTAGATCAGTGGTTCTCAATCTGTGGGTCGCGACCCTTTGGGGGTCGAACGACCCTTTCACAGGGGTCGCCTAAGACCATCGGAAAACACATATATAATTACATATTGTTTTTGTGATTAATCACTATGCTTTAATTATGTTCAATTTGTAACAATGAAATTGGGGGTCACCACAGCATGAGGAACTATATTAAAGGGTCACGGCATTAGGAAGGTTGAGCACCACTGTCTTAGATTATCATAAAATATGAATTATGTTCTAAAATCAGCTAATTCTACTGGAACCTAATATAGGAGTACTTTCATTTACCTCGCCAATCTGTTTAATCCACAAATCTCTTCCAAGAATCTCCTGATGTAAGACTACAGGAGCTGAGTTCAGATTAAATGTCGTGGAGTCACTGGTCTTTTCTTTAATAAAAGGCTGGAGATCAGAATTTATCTAGAAGTAGTGAAAAGAGTTAAATGAGTGAAATGCATATACACTGGTATGTCTTAGTCATATACAGAAAGCACTAGGTAATATAGTGAAAAATAAAGTTTAAGAAATGCAGGTTTTAGGTGTACTTTAATAAGCCAAAACCAGTTTATATGATTAACAATAATCTTTAAAATAATTTTTCCTTAACATATCCCTTTTTTATTTAGCAGAAACCTTTATTTTACTTTAAGTTCAAGGTCAGGATTTACAAAAACACTAATAAATATAATTGCTTAATGAACTAACCTAAGATTTAATAAAATATGTAAAAAATTATCTGGACATATTACATTTATACTAATATTAGTGGCCCGGTGCAAAGGGAATTAATTAGAAGAAATATTTTAATATCACTATTCGCCCTTTCTCTATAATAGAAGTGTCAACCAAATTCACGATCGACAATGACAGGTCGAAACACACGCGTGCAATTGGCGCCAGTGAGAGCTTTGTATGTATTGCACATGTGTGAGTCAACTTAGTCTTTTATATATATATAGAATCAACTTGCTTAATTAGACCTGCTTTCTGATGTAGCTAAACTTTTTCCAGCCCAATGAAGCACCCCAACTTCTCTTTCAGGCAATTGTTAGCAACACAGCCGTAAACATCAACATGAAGCAGATTATTATTGTAGGTCACGCAGGGAGAACAGGGTAAATATTTAACTGCAGCAGTGCTTGACTATATTCTGCACAGTGACAAAACCTGAAGTCATTTTCAGGGTCCACCATTTCTTACTTCTTTTCAGTTGGGTCAAGTTTCTTGACTTACTAAATCTCTGTTTTCTGGCTAATGAAAAGAAAATAGGATTCCACCGAGTCTCCTAACTACCTGCTCCAGGACTTCTGTGAGGATCAAATGAGATGAGGCATGGGAAAACGCTTCACAGACGTTTGGTTAAAGTGTGAAATGTTTGCACCTGGCTATAAAGCAAGTCGTGTTCCTGGGCTGCAGAAACTGCAAGGAAGCTAGTCGTGGCTAGGGAGAGGAAGCCAGGCGTTGCTATGTGATGTAGCTGGGCTGTGGGCCACATTTTGCACCATGGGGTCTCGGCAGCGTTGGCTGCGATTTGGTGGGCTGTCGCTCCGGGGTGGTGGCAGGCCTGTGTCCCGCTTGGGGGAAGCCAAGTGTTGCTTTGTGGGCGCCAGGTCTGTGGTGCCAGTGCGCATCAGGGCAGCTCCTGTGTTGGGCGTCTGCTCCCTGGTGGTTAGCGCATGTCATAGCGACCAATTGGACGGTCAGACATTCAGCATATTAGCCATTTATATATATAGGTATTTCCCCCTTCTTATAAGCTATTTAAGCAACACTTAAGGTATAAATATATTAAATACAATTTTACAATTATATACCCATAGAGGAAACAATGCAACAGCTAATCTTAGGACATTTTATATTTTACTATGCCCATTCAAAAGAATCAGTTATTAGAAGTAAAGCTTTTAATTTTATTCAGTATATTTCCAAATTTCATTAATTTTCCATAATTTGTTTTACATAAGGAACTAAAAGGGACCTGTAACAAAAATGAAAATATTCTATTCTATAAATAGCAACATTACATGTAATTTAATAATTGCTAGAGTTCTTTCAAGAACCCTTTCAGGTGGTAAGAAAAGACAAATATCACAAATATGGTTAAAAAAGCTGCAGCTTTCTGTCAAAATTACACAGTATTCACCAATCACACTGTTTATATAACAATCACTGTCTATGACTGATAGGTTTTAAATACACAATAAACATTTTTTGAGAAAAAGCTTACCAAATGGCCAAAAAGTTCTGATGTCTCATTTTAGCGCTTTTAGCACCAAGAAGGAGAAAGGGTGTGCAAATACCTTATGACTCATGGCCATGTGCTTCCCATACTGAAATGCCATATCCTGAACCTCAGCATCATGCTTTGCTAATTCCATTGCAGCTTGGCAGCTCTTTGCTAATAAGGCACCATGGGAGAGAAAAGTCTGCTCCTTCCAAGTCGATATTCCAATGTCATTTGTGATAGAATCTTCCTAAAAAATGCAACAAAAACCAAGACAAAAAGGTGTTGGGAGTAACCGAATTATTTCAGTTTTTAAAGAATAAAAGTTAAGATATAAACTATTCAAAATACTCATGCTATTGTCACAAGACAGAACTAAGAGATGCTGAACCTACCTAAAGAGAGCTAAGGGGGCAAGAACTGCCTTTTAAAAAAATAAAGGGCCCATATTCTTTATTTTTATTTTTATTTTTTTAAATATATTTTATTGATTTTCCACGGAGAAGAAGGGAGAGGGATAGAGAGTTAGAAACATCGATGAGAGAGATCGATCAGCTGCCTCCTACACTCCCCCCAGTGGGGATGTGCCTGCAACCAAGATACATGCCCTTGATTGGAATCGAACCTGGGACCCTTTAGTCCGCAGGCCGACGCTCTATCCACTGAGCCAAACCGGTTCGGCTTATTTTTATTTTTTAACTGATTTCAGAGAGGAAGGGAGAGGGAGTGAGGGATAGAAACAGTAATGGTGAGAGAGAATCCCTGATCAACTGCCTCCTGCACGCCCCGCACTGGGGATTGAGCCTGCAGTCCAGGACCCTTCCAATGCTCTATCCATGAAACCAAACTGACTAGGATGAGAACTGCCCTTTTTAGGGTAAGGGGGGAAAAAAAAATAATGATGAAGCAAATTTTATCTTTAGATAAGGGACTTCTGTTAAAATATATTTTCAGAATAAAGCAAAATTAGATAATTGGACCTCTAACTCCCTTCTATATTCAAATCAGTTCTTAAGTGCTAATATTCTAAAATACAAGAATCCTATTTCCTTTAACTTATATGAAAATGTCAAAGGCATAAGGAAGGAACTACAATCTTTTGTAAACAGTTAAATAGAGAAATCAGAGAGGAGGCAACCCAGCATAATTTACTAGTATAATTAGATTATTCATCATACTTTATTCCCATAAGAAGAAACAACAGAATAGAGGATATAACTGCAGTTTAATTTCTTCCTTTTTAAATTATGAAAATCATTACAGTATCTGTGAGTATACAAACACTTACAGACTCTAGACCAGTGATATCCAATAAAAATATCATGTAGCCAGAACCGGTTTTGCTCAGTGGATAGAGGGTCCCAGGTTCGATTCTGGTCAAGGGCATGTACCTTGGTTGTGGGCACATTCCCAGTAAGGAATGTGCAGGAGGCAGCTGATCAATGTTTCTCTCTCATTGATGTTTCTGGCTCTCTATCCCTCTCCCTTCCTCTCTGTAAAAAAAAATATATATATATATTAAAAAAAAATGTAAGCCACATGTGCAATTTAAAATTTGCTAGGAGCTACATTAAACAAGTGAAAAAAGAGGTAAAATTAATCTTAATCCCATATTTTATTTATCCCAATATCAAAAATATTATTTCTAATATACTCAATATAAAATAAATGAAATAATTACATTTTTTATACTAAGTTTTCAAAACTAGTGTGTATTTTATACTTACAGCACATCACTAGCCACATTTCAAGTACTTAACAGGTAGAGGAGCTAGTGGCTAGCCTATTGGACAGCTCTGCTCTGCGCAGTGAGCGCTCTGAGGACAAGAATGGTGAAGTAAATATATAAAACAGTGTTTATTGTATGGTGTTTCTTTGAAACCTTTAACTAGAATTAATGGACAGGATTAATTAACTGAAACATTTTACTTCTGGCCACCCATACCATAATCCTCCTTTCACCATTATTTGAGGACAAAATAAAAAATAATGAGTAAACTTTAAAAGGAACCATTAATGCCCAGCCAGCGTGGCTCAGTGATTGAGCCTCAACCCATGAACCAAGAGGTCCTTGGTTTGATTCCCGGTCAGGGCACATGCCCAGGTTGTGGGCTCAACCCTCAGTAGTGGTTGTACAGGAGGCAGCCAATCGATGGTTCTCTCTCATCATTTATGTTTCTATCTCTTTCTCCCTCTCCCTTCCTCTCTGAAATCAATAAAGCCATATATTAAAAATTTAATAAAAAATTTAAGCTAAGTGAAAGGAGCCAGCCACAGGAAACCACATATTGTACATTCCATTTATTTGAATTGTAGATTAGTGGTTGCCTAGGCTGGAGTGGGAACTAGAAATGGCCATGAAGGACCTTAAGGGGCATGTTTGACAATGTTCTAAAACTGATTTATGGTGATAATTATACAACTCAATAAAGTAACTAAAAATCATTAAATTTTATGGTTAAAATGGGTTAATTTTATGATGTCAAATATATCTCAATAAAGTTGTTCAAAAAGAAAAAAGGTAATGAGTATAATTTTACATTTTTTGGCTTCAAGTGTTTAAATTAACATTTAAAAAATTTATGCAGCTCTTAATGAACTTTTTGTGGTTTGTATACTACCCAACTTTAATCATACAACAAACGTTTATTTAGGTTCTATTACAGGTCAGGTTCTCTGTGAAGCAATATAGATATGACGATTTTGAATAGACTGTCCTCAAGAAGCTCACAGTTCAGAAATGGCTTGTATATATCCCTATATCTTTGTATATATGTGGCTATAAATATATTGATAAATCGATATAGTTCCGTGGTAGGCAGACAGGCATGAGCAGAGCAAGGACAATGGGCCAGGTACAGAAGGTCACCAGGGCAGAAAGCCTCGCGTGCCTAGCAACAGGCAAAATTGGGAAAACCAGGACCACACCTCCAGGGTCATCTTTTGTTTCCTAACATATTGCTGGTCATTTGGTTCAGACCTAGACCCCCTGACCTTTCATATCGTGGGTCATGCAGTTTGGACCTGCCCCTGACCTCCTCCCCTCCCCCCGCATGTCACTAGCCTTGTGGCAGACCCCCTTTCAGGAGGAACAAGGGGCCGAAGAGTGGCCTCATGCCACTCTCACGTGGGCCCTAGCACAACCACTCTTAAGCATTAACCCCTAGGGATAATATCTAGGTTTCAGTTGTATTTCAGCTCCAGGCCCAGAAAAGCAGCAAAACAGGGCAAGCGATGCCATGTCTGACATAAGGACCAGCTGAGATGACTAATGACCTGCCCTAGTGCCAACCTATCAGTGGAGACCATGTCCTAGAAAGCTGATGAATTGTCCATTGAGATCTTCCCCTGAAACACTCGCCTTTTGAGTAGATAAAAGCCTTTAAGAGGAAGAACCCTATGTGGCTAGTATGGAACACACACAATGCCTTTCATCACCATTTCCCCTAAGAACCTTTTCCTTGCCTCTCTCTCTCCTAAGCTCCAAGGGCCCTTCTTTTGCCTCTGTAACTTGTTTCCTGAGCCCATTTTTTCCCTATGGCTCACTTCTTCTACCTCTGTGACTTTCTAAGTAAACTTTTTTTTTTTTTTTAATAGTTTGAGTCTTGGCTCTCAATTCTTTCTTAGCCAGAACGCAAATGAAGTTGCTGAACCAAGTTCCAATCTCCAGTAACATTCTGGTGCCATTTTGCTGCCAACAGTTCTATTTCAGAATTATTCTTACAGGATATCCAATGATCAAAGATTAGTTTTGTTCAATATATTTTTCTTATTATAATGAAGACATTTTATTATTCATCATTTCTACATTTTCAATTATGCAATACACGATCATTGAAAAAAACTTAGAAAATCCAGATAACAAAGAAACAATTAGTTTATAGTCTCTTGAAATCTGCTACCATAAGTTAATCAGACAATAAATCAATAATTCCGTTTCTAAGTTAATCAGAGATTTTATTTCCTGAACATGAAATTATTACTTATTATGAACTTGGTTAAAAATGTAACAGTCCCTCCATTCATTTTCAATTGTAAAATACCGAGAAACTGGTCTGATAACCACATCCAAATCAGTATTTTCAGACAGAAGATATATAGAATTGGTATGAAATGAATGAATGCAGTCAGGGTAAATGAGATTTAGATATACTCACAGCATCAACTTACATATGTGCACTTTTTACTGAAGATTTATTATTTATTAAAGGAAGATACATTCAGTGAATATTTATTTTTGATGGAATTCTTTTTTTTCCAGAAAGGTAAATGTATGCCAACATACCTATCAAATGACTATCAGATAGAAGTACATTAATTTTAAAAATATAGGTCTCTTATTCACTGTCACATGATCTTTTTGCCCAAATAAAGCTAGTTCAAAAACACACAGGAAAAAAAAACCTGAAGCTTGCAAGACAATGTTTGCCGGAGACAGTGGCACCGGGGGTTTTGCTCACATATAAAATGCTGTTCTGCTACTGAGATGTCTGGGGGATGTGTACTTTGAGTTGCTTTTTAAACAGTAGTAGTACATTTGTACACACCTATTCACATGACAACAAAGTGTGTTTATAAAAGTGGCTACTTGGGATTAAAGGTCTAGTTCAGCGGTTCTCAACCTGTGGGTCGTGACCCCTTTGGGGGCTGAACGATCCTTTCACAGGGGTCGCCTAAGACAATCGGAAAACACATATATAATTACATATTGTTTTGTGATTAATCACTATGCTTTAATTATGTTCAATTTGTAACAATGAAAATACATCCTGCATATCAGATATTTACATTACGATTCATAACAGTAGCAAAATTAGTTATGAAGTAACAATGAAAACAATTTTATGGTTGGGGGTCACCACAACATGAGGAACTGTATTAAAGGGTCGCGGCATTAGGAAGGTTGAGAACCACTGGTCTAGTTCATGGTCACAGAAAAAAGGGCAAAATAGCCCTAGCTGGTTTGGCTCAGTGGATAGAGAGTCGGCCTGTGGACTGAAGGGTCCCAGGTTTGACTCTGATCAAGGGCACATGCCTGGGTTTCGGGCTCGATCCTCAGTAGGGGGCATGCAGGAGGCAGCCAATCAATGATTCTCTCTCATCATTGATGTTTCTCTCTCTCTCTCCCTCTCCCTTCCTCTCTGAAATCAATCTATCTTCTATATATATAAAAGGCTAAGTGACCGACAGTCCATCCATCTGACCAACCGCCCGGCCAGTACATATGACAGGCACTGGCAATTTAAAAATAAATGTTGACTTGCACATTTATGATACATATGAAGCTCTTGCTGGAACCAATCGCATGCGTGTTTTAATTTTATAACACTATATTATTTTGACATGTAATTTTTTGCAGTAACATAATTACCGCATGAATCTTTCTTCTAATTAATTTCCTTTCAATGTGCACGAGTCCGTGCACTGGGCCACTAGTAAAAATATATTTTTTAAAAAAGCAAACGAATTGACCCGGGAAAATGTCTAAGTCCCAATTAGAATCTGCCAAGCCAAACTTCTACCTTTCATATTCTCAGAAAAGAAGAGTTCAGAAAACTAAGGAACTAACTATCTGTTGAATTAAAAGTGCTTTAAAGAAAGTATGCAAATATTTCCTGTTCTCATGCTTTCTACATTGGATTCATACTTTGAGCCACTATATTTATAAATACAGCAAAAATTTGAGTTTGATAAGAGGCTAGATCTCTTTAATGCCACATTAAACCATTAAAAAATTTTTTTTTTTGGAATTGATTTTAGAGAGAAGGGAGAGAAATAGAAAGATCCATGATGAGAGAGAGTCATTGATCAGCTGCCTCCTGGACAGCCCCCACTGGGGATTGAGCCTGTAACTGGACATGTGCCCTGGCCAGAAATAGAACTGTGACCTCCTTCTGAGATCACAGCTGAGATGACTAATGACCTGCCTTAGCGCCAACCGATCAGTGGAGACCATGTCCTGAAAGCTCATGAATATTCCATTGAGATCCTCCTCTGAAATACCCGCCCTTTGAGAGTAGATAAAAGCTTTCAAAAGGAAGAACCATATGTGGCTAGTTCATGAGCTGATGCTCAACCATTGAGTCACACTGGCTGGGCACATTAAACCATTTTAAATGTTTGATTTGAATTGCCCCTTTCAGCTATTTTGAGAAGCTAAACAAATGCCATAAAAGTTTATTAGCCTTATTAAAAAAAAGTAAAGTTCAAGAAATTTTCAATAAAGACCTTGTAAATTTAGGGATAAGAAGAAAGCAATGGGGAGAATAGAGTCTAATATTTTCTGGGAGCTAACTATGTAATGGTACTTTCATACTCATTATTATATTAGCTCTCAAAACATTCAATTATTATTCCCATTTAATAAGTAAGGAGATTTATAGACTATAGTTTGACCAAGATTGGACATTAGTAAGGAGCAGAGATGGGTCTCAGATATATAGCAACTGGACTCTGCTTTGTTTAACACATAATAGAAATACATGCAAAATATCTTTTACAGTTTGAAAAGAAGATTGTACTTAGGAGTAATGATATGTTTCATCTATATATCAAAAAGCATTTTAGCCCAGCTGGCGTGGCTCAGTGGTTGAGCGTCAACCCATGGACCAAAAGATGGCAGGTTCAATTCCCGATCAGGGCACATAACTGGGTTTCAGGCTCAATTCCCAGTAGGGGGAGAACAGGAGGCAGCCAATGGATGTCTCTCATGGATGTTTCTATCTCTCTCCCTCTTCTTTCCTCTTGCTCTGAAATACTTTGTTTAAAAAAAGTATTTTAGCCCTGGCTGGTTTGGCTCAGTGGATAGAGCATCAGCCTGCAGATTGAAGGGTCCCAGGTTCAATTCCGGTCAAGGGCACATGCCTAGGTTTCGGGCTTGATCTCCAGTAGGGGACGTGTAGGAGGCAGCCAATCAATGATTCTCTCTCATCATTGATGTTTCTATCTCTCTTTCCCTCCCCCTTCCTCTCTGAATCAATACAGATATATTTGAAAAAAAAAAAAAGTAATTTAAACCTGTAAACCCAGTCTTTAATAATATCCCTTAGAGAGATTCAAAAGTCTAGAGTATATAAGTAACAAGATTACATGGCAGATATAAGTATTTTTTTTAGGAATCCTAAGGAAGGGAAAAAAGAATGAAGTGATTTGCTCTGATTTATAATTCAATCACATTGGAGATAGTAAAGTAGGTATCTGGAAACTTCACATCCATGTAAATCAGGGGCAAGAAACTGATAAGATTTGATAAATTTACGTAACTAAGTTCTGTTTTTAAAAGTGTTTCTATACAATAAATACAGCTACTAAAATTTTACTCACAAATTAGAGAGAAGGGTTTACAGGGAATTTAAAAATCAGGAATTCTTTGGTCTAGTGCCAGCCAAGCCCTTCCTGCCCTACCCACTCAGCAGTTCTTGCTGAGATGTGTGGCAATAACCATGCTGAAGAGTGGTCATGATGAAGGGAAGACTATTTTACAGCATAAATCCTTCAGCAGTGGTATCCGTGCGATGGGGGAAGCTTCTAACAGCTAGAGGGCAGTAGACAGTCTTCAGATGGGCTGCACAGTAGAAGTAGGAATGAACACTAATTCTTTGAGATGAACAAACTGAACAGCACCAAGAAGGAACGTGGCTTGCTTTGAAATGCTGTGTATGCTGGTACTTGACATACTATGTAAAAGTAGATGCAGTTCAATAGATTTTGTGTGCATGTGCGTGTGTGTGTGTGTATGCTTACTACATGACAGGCACTGTGGATATGTCTAGGAGCAATGCCTAATTACATCTTATAACTAGGCATTAATTAGGTATTACTCCATGACCTTTAGTAGAAGTTCAGAAGGGGAGAAACAATAAAGTTAGAAAGTAGTTTGGTATGTGGAAGAAGAGCTTTGCTTACAGCACAGAGAAGGGAGTGAATAGTTCTACCAAGGAAAGGTTTAAGAAGGCTGGGAATGGGATGGGTAGCTGAATAATAAACTGAAATTAGCCAGAAATATAAGGTAGGGGATGACTTTGGGGCTGCTCACATGACATGATAGCTGGCAAGTGATCCAATAGAGAGTGAAAGCATATCCCAAAAGGAGGCTTCACAATCTTTTATAAACTGATCTTGGAAATGACACAGCACCATTTCTGCTGTATGCTATTGATCACACAGACCGGCCCTGCACAATGTGGGAAGGGACCACACAAGGAATACTAGGCAGTGGGGCTCATTGAGGGCCATTTTGGATGCTGGCTACTACAGATGCAGTCTATGATTAGAGCACTGAGTCAATAGACCTGAACAGTTTAGTCTCTTAAAACATTCTGCAAGTAGTTTTATAGAGAGGTTCTTCTGATATACACAAGAGACTGCCTTGCCACTAAATAGGACTATTGTTTTACTTGTGAATTTAACAGGTAAAAAGTGGCATTTCACTTAAATATGGGAAGTCATTTCATTTACTAGCCATTTGTATTTCCTCCTTTGTTAAAGATTACTGAGTATCTTCTATGTACAAGACATTGTTCTAGGTGCGCATGCCAGTGAGCAAAACCAGAGTCCTCGCACTCATAGTTCTTACAGTCTAGGTAGGGAAACTAGACAATCAGATACCCTGACAAACAGATACTTCTGATGGGGGAAATGAACCTGAGTGAGGCTCGGGTTTTTGGGGATGGTTTCCCTGAGGAAGGGACACTCGAGCTAAATAAGAGATCTGTCATAAAGATGGAGAATATGTTCTAGGCTTTAAGGAGAAGGGCATATCTGAGGAACCGGAGAAGGCTATTGGGGCTGATAATGCAGCCAGTGAGGATGAGAATGATACAAGACAAGTCTGGAGGGACAGACTGGTATCAGACTGTGGAGGGTTTTTTGGGTCACTTCCAGGATTTTGGTCTTTATCCCAAGAGGTATGAGATGTCTCTGGGGGTTGAAGTGGTAGCACAACAGCATCAGGTTAGCATTTTGAGATCCCTGGTAGTGTGAAGAAAAGACTAAAATATGGGAGGATTGTATAAAGGGAGGTGAAGGAGGAAGTGATCGGAGTAGCTCAGCCAAGAGATGACAGAATCTTGACCCATGCAAAAGGGTAGGCATGGGTAAAGCCAGGCTGCAGTTTATGCCCTGATGGTGGGGGAGTGATGGCATAAACAAGGTACTGCTCTTGATTACTTCTATACATTGAAAGGATATGTCCTTGCAAAGTTCATATGCTGAAGCCCGAACTGCCAGTGTGTTTATATTTAGAGTAAGGGAGTGATTAAGGTTAAATGAAGTGAAAAGGGTGGGGTTCTGAGCCAGTGGGATTAGTGTTCTTTTAAGAAGAAACACCAGAGAGGAGAAACCAAGATGGCGGCATAGGTTAACAACGGAGATTGCTGCCTCGAACAACCACTTCAGAGATATAACTAAAGGACAGAACAGACATCATCCAGAACCACAGGAAGGCTGGCTGAGTGGAAATTCTACAACTAGGAGGAAAGAGAATATCATACCCAGACTCAGAGGAGGCGTAGTGCTGAAGTGAAATACTCAGGTGCGGAGTGCGTGCGCGGAGCGGGCTGGCGGCGGAGGGCACGGTTGTTGTTTTCAATCAGGAGGGAGTTTCAGACTCTGAGCTCCAGATCCGGGCGAGTCTCTGGGGACCCAGACTCAAATGGGAGAAGCGGGACTGTCTGGCTTCGGTCGGAACTCGAAGGCAGCTTTCTCTCCGAGGTTTGCAGCAGTTGCCGGGACTCTGAGAGGCAGAGCCCCTAGGGACGGAACTGAGAGCAGCCATAACTGCTCACTCCACCTGCCCTGTAGATCCCCGGGGACCCGCCCCGCCCAAGCCTAGCGCAGAACCATTTGCCGGATAGCCTCAGGCAAAGGCTAGATTAGCACCGCCCTAGAGATCCAGCACAGAAGCTCTCCCACTGCAGACACAGCTGACTCTCATAGCCAGTTAGCCTGGAGGTCAAATCACCCCTGGTATTACCGACAACAATCAAGGCTTAACTACAACAAGACTGCGCACAAAGACCACTAGGGGGTACACCAAGAAAAGATAAAAAAATGCGGAGACAAAGAAACAGGACGCAAATGTCAGAAATGGAAGATATAGAGCTCAAAACCACACTTTTAAGGTCTCTCAAGAATTGTCTAGAAGCTGCCAATAAACTTAGTAAGGCCCTCAAAAAGACTGGTGAGACCGCCGATAAATGTAGTGAGATCCTCAAGAAATCTAATGAGACCCTTGATGTTGTGACAAAGAACCAACTAGAAATTAAGCATACACTGACTGAAATAAAGAATATTATACAGACACCCAACAGCAGACCAGAGGAGCGCAAGAATCAAGTCAAAGATTCAAAACGTGAAGAAGCAAAAAACACCCAACTGGAAAAGCAAAATGAAAAAAGAATCCGAAAATACGAAGATAGTGTAAGGAGCCTCTGGGACAGCTTCAAGCGTACCAACATCCGAATTATAGGGGTGCCAGAAGATGAGAGAGACCAAGATATTGAAAACCTATTTGAAGAAATAATGACAGAAAACTTCCCCCACCTGGTGAAAGAAATAGACTTACAGGTCCAGGAAGTGCAGAGAACCCCAAACAAAAGGAATCCAAAGAGGACCACACCAAGACACATCATAATTAAAATGCCAAGAGCAAAAGACAAAGAGAGAATCTTAAAAGCAGCAAGAGAAAGAAACCGAGTTACCTACAAGGGAATACCCATATGACTGTCAGCTGATTTCTCAACAGAAACTTTGCAGGCCAGAAGGGAATGGCAAGAAATATTCAAAGTGATGAATACCAAGAACCTACAACCAAGATTACTTTATCCAGCAAAGCTATCATTCAGAACGGAAGGTCAGATAAAGAGCTTCACAGATAAGGAAAAGCTAAAGGAGTTCATCACCACCAAACCAGGATTATATGAAATGCTGAAAGGTATCCTTTAAGAAGAGGAAGAAGAAGAAAAAGGTAAAGATACAAATTATGAACAACAAATATGCATCTATCAACAGGTGAATCTAAGAATCAAGTGAATAAATAATCTGGTGATCATAATAGAATCAGGGACATAGAAAGGGAATGGACTGACTATTCTTGGGGGGGAAAGGGGTGTGGGAGATGCGGAAAGAGATTGGACAAAAATCGTGCACCTATGGAAGAGGACAGTGGGTGGGGAGTGAGGGTGTAGGGTGGGGCGGGAACTGGGAGGAGGGGAGTTATGGGGGGAAAAAAGAGGAACAAATGTAATAATCTGAACAATAAAGATTTAATTAAAAAAAAAAAAAAAGAAGAAACACCAGAGAGTCAGCTCTGCTCTCTCTCCACCATGTGAGCACATAGAGAGAAGGTGGCCATCTGCAAGCTAGGAAGAGCACTCTCACCAGAAACTAAATTAACCAGAAGCTTCATCTTGGACTTCCAGCCTCCAGAACCGTGACAAATCAATTTCTGTTGTTTAAGCCACACAGACTATGGTGTTTTGTTATGGCAGCCTGAGCTGGCTAATATAACTACCTTCTTATAAATCTTAGGATTCAATGAGTGATGTTGTGCAAGTATATTTATACTTTCTTTGCAACATCTTTTTTGCCATGGTCTTAACAACCATCTTATTAACACATTGCCTTAAAATTTGTTCTGGTTATCTATCTCTAGGTAACAAACCACCTCAAGACTTAGTGGCATAATTACAACAACCATGTTATTCTGCTCACAGATTCTGTGGGTCAGGAATTCAGAAAGGGAACAGAAAAAAATGGCTTGTCTCTGTTTCGTGGTAGCTGGGTCCTCATTTGGGGAGACCTGAAAAGTTGGTGATGATTCAAAGGGCTGGAGCTTGCTCAACTGAGTTACCAGAGATCCACTTCCAATAAGATGGCTTATTCACCCACACATCAATCAGATCCACCTGCCCGTGGCCTCCCCACTTGGCTTCTCATAGTGGTAAAGTTCTGAGAGAGAGCAGATAGAGGGAGTGTTTAATGACAGTGAGTGCTTCAAGACACCCTTTTATGGCCCAGCCTGGGAAGTCAGGTAGTATCACTTCAACCACACTTCGTTGGTTGAGGCATGCATAATATCACACTGAGATTCAAGGGAAAGGGACACAGATCCTCACTTGATGGGAGGTGATGAGAGGAGAGTTAAAAAATTAGTGACTTATTTTTAAATCACCACAATCTACTTTTGAAGAGAATACCCAGGAGACAACTTTCTCTGCTCCTTCCCAGTTATGCTCTGGCTAAGGTGGCGACATAGGAGGTGGATGGAATAAGGCAACTACAGGGGTAAGGCTGGAGAGGGACAGTTATTAAGGATGACTTCTAGGTTTCCTACCTGAGAACCTGGATGAATGATGGTACTCATTGAGAAGACAGAGAACAATGGAATGGGTTTGAAGGGAAAGAGCATATATCTGGTCTTAGTATGTACTGAATCTGAGATGCTTGTGATACCCTTGAGTGGAAATATTGAGTAAGCAGCAAAATATTTGGCTCTATATCTCAGTAATCTGGGATGGAGATATAAATTGGGATTCACTGTCATACACAGACGGTAATTGAAGTCTTGTGCTTCATTTTCTGAATTGTCTATTCTTGTCCTGGGATCAGAATGGCATTCTATTAAACAATTTACATGCTTAATAGTGATATTTCATCTCTCTGGCAAATAAACTGCCTTTTAAGATGTTTTACTGTGATAGCAGTCAATGAGTGACCTTGAGTACCTCTAAATGGTATACAAATTCAATTTAGCATTTAACAAATAAAAACATTCACCAACCAGACCCACTCTAAACTTGAGGGTCTACTTAATCAAAAGGGCCATTATAAGTACTAAGCTTAGTCATCAATAGTTTTTCTGCCTTCTCATATCTCTATTTATCTTCACTTTACCACCTTTGCATATCTAACTTAATACTCGTATATTTGATTTCTAATATGTTCCCTTCACAATACATTTGCTGCTTTTCCTTTAAATAAAAACATTTTTTAATTAAAAAATGTATACAGTATTATTTCTTAAATGTGGTGGGCACTAGATGTCTTATTTTATTATTAAGCTATATATATGTATATATATTTATTTATGCTTGATACATTTTAAAACAAATCACATTCAATTGCCTTTAAATCTGAATAAATTCAACATTTTTATTTGCAATGAATGATTTAAGACTGTGCCAACTTTATGAAAAAAAATAGTTGTTAGTAAAATTATAGGTATTTATTATCGAAGTCTTGAATATGTGAGTGATATAAGTTTGAATAGATGCCCAGCAAACAATAAACATGACATGGCATATTTTACTAGCTTGTGAGTACATGTCTTGGGTACAGTGTGAGGGACAGGTTATGAGTAAAAGTATCAGCGAAAGACCTACATTAGTACCTATTTTTGCTAACTGACAGAAATCCGAAGAGAATTTTTGCTTTTACAGAAGAAGGCAAAAAGTGTAAAGAGTGTTTAGTGTTTGTTTCGCAGTGAGCCATTATAGAGGTAGTGCGTACCCCGAGCAGCAAGTGTGACATCACCAAGCTATTTCCCTGGGAACTACCCTCAGCATCTCTGCATCAAGTCATCATAGCTTTGAACTGTGTCTGTGAGCATTTGAGCCTCATCTCAATTGATTCTGTTAGTCCATTAGCAAGATGTGTGCTCTGAAGTATCAGAAAGCCTAAGAGAGCTTGTAAGGATGTACATTTTGTGCAAAACTGGATGCAATTAAGCATTTGAATGATGGTAGATGCGATAAAGACATTGTGCATGAGTTGAACGTGCCCGTGTCTACCATTCGCTCTATTTACATGCAGAGAGAAAGATTCTTGCATGCAACCAAAGTTATTACTGGTTATACCAGTAGCAAAGGGTCTCTTTTAGTCAGTATCCAGTAATAGATAAAATAGAAAGTCTACTGCCTGAGTGAACTGATGGGTGTACAAAGTATTGTATTCTGGTAAGTTATTTATACTTAAGGAGAAATTGGTCAGTCTTTTTTATAAGCTGAAACAGAAAGCACTGGATGATGATGAAAGTGTTGTAAAAGTGGAATTTACAGGTAGTTCTGGGTGGTTTGATTGTTTTCTGAAGTGAGGGCAGTTTCATAGCTAAGGTTACTGGAAAGAGTGTTCAGCTGTTACTGAAGTTGCGGAGAAGTTCCCGAAGAACTTAAAATAATTACAGAAGACAGTTATTCGTATAAGCAAGTTTTTAACTGTGACAAAACTAAAATTTATTGGAAAAAACTGCTGAGCAAGACATTTATTTTGACAGAAGAACATCAGGCTGAGAGACATGAGGCCCTGAAGGAGAAGTTTACCCTGATGCCTATTGTTAATGCCATTGGTGATGCTTTTTTAGGCCTCTACTAATGTACCATTCAGAATATCTGAGGGCACTTACAGGTATTGATAAGAAGAAATAAATAACCTAAATAGCCTGATCATTTTTAAAGCAATTGAATTGGTAGTAAAAAAAAAAAAAAGTCCCCACAAAGAAAGGTTCAGATGGCTTCACTAGTGAACATTATTAAACGTTTAAGGAAGAAATAGCACTAATTCTACACAAACTCTTCTAAAAAATTAAAAAGAGGAAAATACTTCCCAATTCATTTTGAGGCTGGCATTATTGTGGTACTCACACCAAAGACATTACAAAGAATTAAAAAACGACAGGCCAATATTCCTCATGAATATAGATGCAGAAATAAACACAATTTTAAAAAATAAACATAATTTTTGCATATCAAATCCTACAATCCTATATAATAAAAGGCTAATATGCAAATAGACTGAATGGAGGAACGACCGGTCGCTATGATGCGCAGTGACCACCAGGGGGCAGACGCTCAAGGCAGGAGCTGCCCCCTGATGGTCACTGTGCTCCCACAGGGGGAGCGCCAGTCGCCAGAAGCCCTGAGCTGGGTTCATGGCTGGAGAGTGCAGTGGTGGTGGCGGGAGCCTCTCCCACCTCTGCGGCTGTGCTAAGGATGTCCGACTGCTGGCTTAGGCCCGCTGCCTGTGAAGAGAGGGCCTAAGCCGGCCGTCAAACATCCCTTGAGGGCTCCCAGACTGCAAGAGGGCACAGGCCAGGCTGAGGGACCCCATCCTCTGACCCCAGTGCACAAATCTCGTGCATCAGGCCTCTAGTATATATAAAAAATTGCATCATGATCAAGTGAGGTTTATTTCAGAAATGCAAGGTTGGTTTAACATTTGAAAATCAACCCATTAATTCACCATATTAACACACTAGAAAAGAATCTAAAAAAGAAAAAGGCTAAAAAATAAAATTATGATCAGTAAATACAGAAAAAAACTGTTAGAATTCAACATTAATTCCTGATAAAAACTCTCAGGAAATTAGAAATATAATGGAGCTTCTTTACTAATCAAGAACCTCTACAAAAACAAAAACGTGCATCTCACTTAATGATAAAATACTGAATGTTTTCCTTCTAGCATCAGGAACAAGGCAAGGATGTTCATTCTCACCACTTCAACATCGTATTGGAGGGTATAGTTGTTGGGTCTGAGATTTGGTTTTACCGTGCCATATAAAATAATGTGTTAGCCTGCTACTGTTTTGCAGATGCCAACAGAAGACACAAGTCTTCAATCCCTCTCTTATCTCAATTACTATATGATGTTAGCGCTACATTCTGGCATTACAGTCTTCATGCATGTGATAAAACCTACCTTTCATTCTTCTCACTATTTCTTTACTTTTATATTGGACTTGAAAGCTACCTGAGAGCCAAAGGATGATAAGCATAAAGATAAAACAAATAAATGGACAGAAATTATTTTTCCCCACAAAAACATAATAATATTCCTCATAAGAGCACAGTTGACTGAAAATATAATCTGTGCTTGGAAAAAAAATAGAATGGATGTTTACAATTTTAGTGATTCTGTTAAAACCAGTTCTTTTCCAAGAGAACTGGATTTTCTTTAAAACCTCATTTTTGCCGAAACCGGTTTGGCTCAGTGAATAGAGCGTCGGCCTGCAGACTAAAAGGTCCCAGGTTCGATTCCGGTCAAGGGCATGTACCTTGGTTGTGGGCACATTCCCGGTGGGGAGTGTGCAGGAGGCAGCTGATTGATGTCTCTCTCTCTCATCGATGTTTCTGACTCTCTATCTCTCTCCTTTCCTCTCTGTAAAAAATCAATAAAATATATTTAAAAAAAACAAAAAACAAACCTCATTTTCCCCAAGACTGGGGCCAACCTAACATGAGCAGAACTTTTGAAGACAGGGAAGAGGTGTGCTGTTCCCCATCTCAACACCAAAATGAGTTGAAGACACTTCCCTTGCAGAGGACCTTGATTAGATTCTTAGAAAGGAAACAGGAATGGGTGGGAAACAAATAATAAAGAGTCAGAAAAAGAGTGTGTTGAGGTCCCCAAGACCACCCTCAGCTTTGATGATTTATTAGGAGGATTCACAGGACTCAGGATATAGTTAGACTCACAGCTATGGCTTATCACAGCAAAAGGATACAAAGCAAAACTAGCCAAGGAAAAAGGTACATGAGATGAAGTCTGGAGGAAACCAGGTGCAAGTTTCCAAGAGTCTTTCCTCTACCAGTGGAGTCACACAGGATGTGCTTAATTTCTCCCAGAATTAACACATGTGAATGAACACATGTGATAACACATATGAAATGTGTTACCTGCCAGGGAAATTCATCGGAGACTCAGTGCTCAGGATTTTTTGTTGGGGTTGATCATGCAAGTATCCTCTACCTAGCAGGTGCCAAAATCTCAGTCTCTCAGAAGTAAAGTAGGTGTTCAGCATAAACTACACTGTGTGGAGAAACACTGCTGAGAATGGTGGAAACACTCCTAAAATTTAGGTTCCCAGATGCCAGTCAAGGGTCAACCTTACAAATAGGCTTTTCTAAGGATAGCAAAATCCTTTTCTGCACAAGGATGTGCAATATGAATATGTTGCAAATTTTCACATGCAAAAATTCTTACTTCTTAATTTAAAAATCTCACTTTCAGTATTTAAAAAAAAATATATATTTTATTGATTTTTTACAGAGAGGAAGAGAGAGGGATAGAGAGTTAGAAACATCGATCAGCTGCCTCCTGCACACTCCCTACTGGGTATGTGCCTGCAACCAAGGTACATGCCCTGGACCGGAATCAAACCTGGGACCCTTGAGTCCGCAGGCCGATGCTCTAAGCCAAACCGGTTAGGGCTCAGAATTTTTTATATACAGGATGTTCATAACAATTTTGTTTCTATCAGTAAAAAAAAAGGTAAACAAGTATCCAAAAATTGTGCAATGGCGTAGTAAATTATAATATAGTAGTATAAAGCAATATTAAGTAGCCATTAAAATTATATTTCTTTTTAAAAGATGTTTTTAAAAGGGAAGGGATTGGGAGAAAGAGATAGAACCATCAATGATGGGAGAGAATCACTGATTGGCTGCCTCCTGCATGCCCTACACCTGGGATTAACCCTCAACCCAGGCATATGCCCTGACCAGGAACTGAACCGTGAACTCCTGGTTAATAGGTTGACAGTGAACCACTGAGCCACACTGGCCAGGCAAAATTATATTTTTGAGGAACAAAAATTATTATTCTAGGGAGTAAAAGTATATATATTCCAAAATGGGAGAAATGCAGAATGAATCCAGAAGGAAATACATTAGAATATAATCATGACTCATTTCTGGAGGATGGTTTATAGAAAATAATTTTTATTTCATTCTTAACCTTTTTCTATGCTTTCAATTTTTATTTAATGAACATGTATTCTTTTCTAACTAGAAAATAAGTTATAATAAGATAATTATGTTTTAAAAGATTTTAGATATAAAGGTCTGTGGATTTAAAGCAAAGATTTTTGCTAAAGTGTTAAATACTTAGTGTGTACAGTGAGTAACATGAGTACAATGTATACGGCAGCTTGATTCTCAGAATGGCAAACGACCATTTAAAATGCACTTTTTTGCCCTAACCGGTTTGGCTAAGTGGATAGAGCATTGGCCTGTGGACTGGAAGGGTCCCAGGTTCGATTCCAGTCAAGGGCATGTACCTTGGTTGTGGGCACATCCCCAGTGGGAGGTGTGCAGGAGGCAGCTGATCGATGTTTCTCTCTCATCAATGTTTCTAACTCTCTATCCCTTTCCCTTCCTCTCTGTAAAAAATCAATAAAATATATTAAAAAAATAAATAAAATGCACTTTTTCTATTTAATATGCTTCTTTCTTCAATTAGCTAACATTGAAAAAACAGTAGAGACGGGAGATTTTATAAACATTAAAGAAAGTACATTAACTAATTTTTATTATAAGGAAGAAATGGTTCACAAACTAGCAAATCTAAAAATAAAAATGCTCTTTTTTGAAAGCTAGAACAAAGGATGAATTTCCTAAATTACTTTGAATGTTTACATGATCACAATTTATCTACAATCTGTATTACTAAAATAAGTCACACACATTTTCGAAATTTTAAGAAGGGTTAGATAATTATACTACAAACTTCTGGAGAAGGTGATTTCAAACGTATTCAGTTCCAATGCCCGTCCATGTGCTTTAACGCATCTCCCTCATTACACAGACACTGCTCCACAGAAAGCTATTTTTGTATTGCCAGATAGATTCTCCAGCACCGCATCAAGTAGCAGCTGTACAGAAAACAGACCACTATTTATCCTCTTCTCCCTAGACAGATGAAGTGGCTTGCAGCTTATTTTAAATCACAAAGCAATTCTTTTGTGACTGAATTGGCCCAAGGCTAGGGAGGTTGTGCAACTCACTTCCCACGTGACCTCCACTTGTGGCGGCTCCCAGGTCCTGGCAGAACAGGAAAACCTTGAAGCACTCTATGTGGGGCAGTGCTCTGTTTGCCTCTGAATTGGCTCCTGGGCAAAGTCAGAAAAACCGAATTCTGAAAAGTCATTTCAATGGCAAGTACACTTAGAGAGGGGGTGGGTGCAGGGACCAGAACTTTTCCTGTTAGGTAGAGAAACATGGTTAACCTAAATTGAACATGGGGCACAAATGGAGGATCAAAAAGAAACACTAAACAGTGGTTGAGCGTTCACCTGTGAACCAGGAGGTCTGGGTTCGATTCTAAGTCCTGGAACATGCCCAGGTTGCAGGCTTGATCCCCAGTGTTGGGCAAGCGTGCAGGAGGCAGCCAATCAATGATTCTCTCTCATCATTGATGTTTCTCTCTATGCCTCTCCCTTCATCTCTGAAATCAATAAAATATATATTGTTAAAAAACCCACACACACATGCAAAAAAAACTCCACACCTACTGCCTCAGTTCAGCTATGCAATTTTTTTACATATATATATATATCCTATCTAATAAAAGAGAAAAATGGTAATTGGCGTACGACGATACCCTTTTCATTGGCTAATCAGGGCTATATGCAAATTAACTGCCAACTATGATTGGCAGTTAACTGCCAACTAAGATTGGCAGTTAACTGCCAACAAGCTGGCGGTTAATTTGCATATGTAGGCACAATGCAGGGAGGGGAAAGGGAAAGCAGGAAGAAGCCCCCTGCCACTGACAGTGATCGGAAACCCAGGGGGGAGCTAAGAGCTGGGGGGCAGGGCAAAGGCGTCTTTGCCCTGCCCCCCAGCCATGATCGGAGAATCAGGTGCCTTTGCCGCCCTGGCCAGTGATAGCAGGAAGTAGGGGTGGAGCCAGCGATGGGAGCTGGGCACGGTCGAAGCTGGCAGTCCTGGGAGCTAGGGGTCCCTTGCCTGGGCCTAAAGCGGAGCCCACGATCACGGGGCCGCTGCAGCTGCGGGTCCCCGCTGCCCGAGCCGGACGCCTCAGCCGGGCGGAGCCTGCAACCGCGGGGAGCTGGGGGTCCCCTGCCCAGGCCTGACACCTCTGCCAGAGGCCTCAGGCCTGGTCAAGGGGTCGATCCAGTGATTGGTGATTGGAGGGTGATGAGGGTCAACTCCTCTGGCCGAGGCATCAGGCCTGGGCAGGGGGCGGAGCCGGGGATTGGGGGGATATGATGATCCCCTTGCCCAGGCCTGAAGCCTGGGTCAGAGGCATCAGGCTTGGGCGGGGGGTGGAGCAAGCGATCAGAGGGAGATGGGGGTCCCCTGCCCAGGCATGATTCCTGGGCCAGAGGCCTCAGGCCTGAGGGGGGGCCAGAGCCAGTGATCACGGGGAGATGGGGGTCCCCTGTCCAAGCCTGACACCTCTGGCGGAGGCGTCAGGCCTGGGCAAGGGGCCGATCAGGCGATCGGAGGGTGATGGGGGTCTACGCCTCTGGCAGAGGCATCAGGCCTGGGCAAGGGGCCGATCCTGCGATTGGAGGGTGATGGGGGTCAACGCCTGAGGGCTCCCAGTATGTGAGAGGGGGCAGGCTGGGCTGAGGGACACTCCCCCACACACACCCCCAGTGCACGAATTTCGTGCACTGGGCCCCTAGTATGTATATGTATATATATATATATATATATATATATATATATATATATGTCACCTAATAATAGACAAACATGTAAATTGAATGTCCCTCTGCTACACTCACCAGCCAATCAGGAGAGTATGCAAATTAACCCAACAAAGATGGTGGTTAATTTGCATACATAGGCACGAAGCGACCGGAGCCGTGAAGACTGAAGGCTCCGGCAGGAGTGAAGGCCTGGGTCCCAGGTGCCGGAGGAGAACCGGTGCCAGCAGCCAAGGGAAGGGAAGGCCTATTGCACGAATCTCTTCGTGCAACGGGCCTCTAGTGTGTGTGTATATATATATATATATATGTGTGTGTGTGTATATATATATATATATATATATATATATATATTTTAAATAAATCTTTATTGTTCAGATTATTGTTCCTTTTTTCTCCCCATAGCTCCCCTCCACCAGTTCCCACTACACCCCATGTCCTTACCACACCCCCCACTGTCCTCATCCATAGGTGTTCCATTTTTGTCCAGTCTCTTCCCGCACCCCCCTTTCCACCCGAGAATTGTCAGTCCACTCCCTTTCTATGCCCCTGATTCTATTATATTCACCAGTTTACTCTGTTCATCAGATTTTTTATTCACTTGATTTTTAGATTCACTTGTTGATAGATATGTAATTGTTGTTCATAATTTTTATCTTTACCTTTTTTCTTCTTCTTCTTCTTCCTCTTCTTAAAGAATACCCTTCAGCATTTCATATAATACTGGTTTGGTCGTGATGAACTCCTTTAGCTTGTTCTTATCTGTGAAGCTCTTTATCTGACCTTCAATTCTAAATGATAGTTTTGCTGGGTAGAGTAATCTTGGTTGTAGGTTCTTGCTATTCATCACTTTGAATATTTCTTGCCACTCCCTTCTAGCCTGAATAGTTTCTGTTGAGAAATCAACTGACAGTTGTATGGGTACTCCCTTGTAGGTAACTAACTGTTTTTCTCTTGCTGCTTTTAATATTCTCTGTCTTTTGCCCTTGGCATTTTAATTATGATGTGTCTTGGTGTGGTCCTCTTTGGATTCCTCTTGTTTGGGGTTCTCTGTGCTTCCAGGACTTGTAAGTCTATTTCTTTCACCAGGCAGGGGAAGTTTTCTGTCATTATTTCTTCAAATAGGTTTTCAATATCTTGCTCTCTCTCTTCTTCTGGCACCCCCATAATTTGGATGTTGGTACGCTTGAAGTTGTCCCAGAGGCTCCGTACACTATCTTCATGTTTTTTTTAAAAAATATATATTTTATTGATTTTTTACAGAGAGGAAGGGAGAGAGATAGAGAGTTAGAAACATCGATGAGAGAGAAACATCGATCAGCTGCCTCCTGCACACTCCCCACTGGAGATGTGCCCGCAACCAAGGTACATGCCCTTGACCAGAATCGAACCTGGGACCCTTCAGTCCGCAGGCTGATGCTCTATCCACCGAGCCAAACCGGTTACGGCATATCTTCATATTTTTGTATTCATTTTTCCTTTTGCTTTTCTGATTGCGTGTTTTTTGCTTCTTTGTATTTCAAATTTTTTACTTTATTCTTGGGATCCTCTAGTCTGCTGTTGGATTTCTGTATATTATTCTTTATTTCAGTCAGTATATGCTTAATTTCTAATTGGTCCTTTTTTATATCTTTGAGGGTCTCACTAAATTTCTCAGAGGTTTCTTAAAGATTCTTGAGTAACCTTATAACTGTGGTTTTGAACTCTATATCCAGTAGTAGTTTGCTTTCCTCCATTTCTTTCTTGTGACATGTTTCTTTGTCTCTGCATTTTGGCTGCTTTCCTGTGTTGATAGAGTGTCCTTGTGTGGTAGGTGTCCTATAGGGCCCAGTGGCTCAGCCTCCCCAATTATCTGAGGTGGACACTCTTGGTGCACCCATTTGTGTGCTGTATGCCCAATCTTGTTGTAGTTAAGCCTTATTTGCTGTGTAATCACTGGGAGGAACTGACCTCCAGGCCAATTGGCTGTGAGGACCAGCTGTGTCTACAATGGGAGAACTGCTGTGCTGGATGTCTCAGTGGGGCTTTGGTGCTCACTGAGTCTGCCCCTTGAGTGTGTCGCTTATGGATGTGAAGAGTTATAGTCTATATGATCTCACACTGACCTCTGGGTACACTGTCTCTTGGATCCCCAAGGAGGTGCAAAGTCAGCCACTGCCTGAGACCACCCACCAGGAGCTACAGAGAGATCTGCAGATTCCTCCTCTTTGTTTGGGGTTTGAGGCCCAGCTGTGAAGCAATGCAGGGTCTTAGGCCTTTTGGAAGCTTTGGAGTTCTCTGACCCAGCTGCAGTTTGTTAGGTTTTAGGTTGCAAAATGACAGGCCATTCATATGCAAAAGTTGCTGCTCACAGCTTGGGTGGGGTTGTAAATTGGGTGGGGTGGGGTCTCAGGGAATCATCAGGGTAGAGCAAACAGCAATGGCTGCTAGTCAGCCCTTCTCTGGAGATGTCCCTGGGTCTCTGTGTCCCGTGGCCCCATGCAGGAATGATGATCATTGAGAACACCTCTGAGAGAAAGCCACCCTTGCATTCCATCCAGATGCCAGACAGTCTAGTTTCTCCCCGTATGAGTCTGGATCCCCAGAGTCTTGCCCAGAACTGGAGTTCAGAGCAATCGGGAACTTGTACCTCCCTCCACAGAGCACCCAGTTTCCAGCCTGTTTCGCGCACCTCCGTACCTCTGCACTTTCACACCTTCTACCAGCTTCAATGTGCTTTTTTCTTTCCTTCTAGTTGTATAACTTCCACTCAACCAGCTTTCCTGTTCTGGTTCTGGATGATATTTGTTTTGTCTTTTAGTAGGAGTTTTGATGTGGTTGTGAGAGGCAGCAAGTACAGGTGCTTACCTATGCTGCCATCTTGGTTGTTCTCCATTATATATTTTTAAAAGGCATTTTAAATAGTTTGGCTATATTCAGAAAAGTAACTGCTTAAAAAAGGTCTGTAGTGCATTAAAGGACTGTGTTTGGGGAGGTGGTGGGGAAAGAGGGCAGATGAACAAAGTATTACTATAGTTTCTTTTGAGTAAAACCTACTCACTAATCAAAGTCAGCAACTGCTGCTTGCTACGTGGTGGTTCATATATGATCAACAGTCCTTCAAAGACTTTTTTGCTGCTTCATGTTTTCTTCTTCCCAGGAAGAAATAGATAATATGTGACTTGGAGTAAAAAAAAAAACTGGGTTCAGATCATGTCCCTGTCAAAATATGCATTGACAATTTCTAGGCACTATATTTTCTTGCCATTTGTCACTTCTGAATTTTAGGCTTTACCTCTATGAAGTGGGTATACCAACAAATGTCCCCTTTTCATAGGTGATTGTGTAGAAAAAAGTACAAGCAAACTGTAAAGTGCTATCTAAGCATTTATTATTGTTGTTTCTACTAGGTCTTCCTGACATATAGAAAGTACTCAACAAACCTTCACAAACTTATTAATGAACTGGGCTAATTATAGTGGGCAAATGGCAATATGGCTAAATCATGAACCTTTAAACCAATAACGCTTTTACTTCAAACTTAATGGATATTTACCTGTAAAATATTAATATTTTACATAAAACTAAGTTGAACACCTTGAAAATATTCCAGGGGAAAACAATGCCTTGACTGCCAGAAGAGATCACTGAATTCATCATATATAGGTGAATCCCAGGTATGGTAGATAGATACTAGCAAAGCAGGTTTCATTTAGTTATAGAGGCAGTAGAATGAGAGGTTAAGAGCCTGAGCTCAGGGGTTTAAATCTCAACTAACAAGTTGTATGACTGTAGGCAAATTGCTTAATCTTTTCTAAATCTCAGTTTTCACATACATTAAAAGAGAAATGCAGTAGCATAGACTGGTACGATTTCTGTGAAGATTAAGTGTAAAAACATAGGTGAATACTTACCATAGTGATGCCTGGTTAGCTATCGATCTTCATCAGGCTATCTACAGGATGACTTACTATGAGTGGAACTAAACCAGGAGTCCTCCATTTTATAATATGCTATTAACCTTTAGCCATGGTGTATTATGGTATCTTTTTGACAAACACAGCAAAGGGGGACCACTGTGGTCATATATCCTACCAGGTCATCACATGCCACTATGCTGCTTGGGTGACCTTATATATGCTTACTGGGAACTGTAGTTCCCTGCCCTGAATATTAGCAGACGTCCAAAGGTATAATTCTTCACATTTCACTAACCACTCTCTGAACCATACAGACTCCCTGGGCTATACTTTCCAATTTCTTATCCAAGTTGCTCATGCTCAATGTTTCACTTCCAATAAAATTTATCTTTCTTTTTTCAAATGGAAATGTCAAAAAGCTTAAGATGTGCATACATGCATACTTTTTCTCATTTGCAGTGAGTGAAATCCTGCTAATACAGAAGCTATAATAGTGAAACACTATGATAGGAACGCCTTATAATAGTATATATCATGCTAAATGATGATGGTGGTCAATGAAGCAATTGCTTCACATTCAATATCCTAGTGCAATGTGTTAACTACATTAAAAAAAAGAGAGAGAGAGAGAGAAAACCTACCCCTTCTTGAGATGTCTTGCTAAGTGAGTAAAAACCTTAATTCTAGATCTATAAAATTTATCAAAATAACTCAACTGTGAAACCATTGAGATTCTTATCACTGATAATTTAATAATGCAGTAAATTCTGGATCTTGGATATAAAAGACATTCCTCCTTCATGCCCTCAACAGTCATCTTCTTGAAATCATGCCTACTCCTCTGGGACTGGGAAGGCCCCTCCTCTGGGGCAAGGCTGGGCCCAGTCACCTTAGCACGAGCTGTCTCTCCAGCCTGCCTATCTGTGACCGTGCTACCTGCCAGCAGCATCCTGGTGTCTACTGGGCTGCTGCAGATTGAACAGACTGTGAATCCAGCTAGAGGATAAGAGGTTGTTTTAATTGGCTAAATCTGTGATGTACTAAGCGTATGGCCATGAATTTGTAGCCAAAACACTAATCTAAAAAAAATGTCATGTGCAATTAAAACAGAAAACAAAAACGACATTTTCACTCATCAATTCTAGTTTTGCCACAAGGGTTTTTAAACTAACATTTTACAATGACTACCAAATCCTTACCTTTGCTGAAATAGAATTTTCATGGTATACTCCTTGTACCAAGTCCCTAAGGGCACTTGCTAAAAGTTCCACAACCTAAAAACAAGATAAAAAATTAAAAGAAACAATTTAAAAAATGTATCTGCATTTTTACCTCAGAAGGCCTCAGAAGGCTTAGGAGCAAGGCAGTATTTGTGTTTGATAGAGAAAAAAACAGGGTTATGTGCAAAGATTCTGGCAAGTGGCACTGCCCACCTGGATAGTAAGAGTTGTGATCCAATTTTTTCAGTCATAAGTTAAGCAAAAAAATCTTGTAAGCACAGCATTTAACTAATATACATGAAAATCCAGTAATAGCCATTTTGAACATAAAATTAAATTTCATGTAACTAATGAAATTTTAACCCAATTTATTTTCTGTATGTTTATTTCTGTCAGGTGGGTACTTTTTCAATATCCCCATTTTGGGAGCCATTACAATGCTAATATTCATACTTAATATAGAAAGAAAAGCAAATGCAAAAGAATACTAGTAGTTAACCTTTCCAATGTATTCATTTTGTTGTATTTAAAATGCACTGTGGATATTCAGTATAGGGACTCTTGGTCAAACATACCTTATTTTCAAATCTGAAAATTTTTACAGAAACATTATATTGAAATCGTATTCATTAAAACATTAATTTCAAGGTCCAGGCTATTTTAAAAAACCACACACACAATCAAGCAAAATCAAAAGCTTTGAACTTGTTTCAGAATGTAAAACAAGCAGAAAACAGTAAATCGTCTCTTTGGAACTACTGTACAATTTAGAGTTGTTTGCATTAACCATCTGAATTCAAAAGGATAAAATAGTGCTATTTAATATAATGATCACAGCAGCCATTTCAAACAAAAATTCCTCAAGGGAACTCTATCCACTTCTTATGAAGTCTTACTATCTTGTATATTTAACTTCCAATATTATGCAGTTCTGTATCTGATTCTTACTCTTTGTTTCCTAAAATTTAGCTCAGTTTTGATTGAATTAAAGGATTTTGTTTCAGCTTTTATCATTCTTGTAATTAAAGACATTATTAAGCCAAAGGATACAGACCCAAACATCAAAATATTTCAATTTCAGGTACCCTGGATTTAATAAACATTTTCTTAGAGGCAAATTATATTAATTTGTAGAAAGGTTTGCTTTACAATTTTAACACATGAGCACTTATCTCCAAATTTATATTTACATATATACTGTATAACACACATAAGGCTGCTGATATGGAAATTTTGCTGATTAAAGGCATGTCTTTTTCTAGCTCCTCAAATAGGTTAATTTGTAAGACCTATACAAAATCTTTTTTTTTTTTAATCGCATTGCCCTTTAGGTAACCAAATGCTTAAGAAATATTGTAGCAATATGAGCTGCAGAGGAACTGGAAGGACAATGATCCTACAGTGTTACCAGATGTGTTGAGTTATTTAAGTGGGGAAAAGAGAAAAATGAATGGATTTCCCCCCCTGAAGGTATCAGATAAGCCCTAGTCCCAAATCCAGGAGGATTGAGTATCGCCAATAGGTCTATGAAAGACTGTAACTAAATGCACAGCATCAGATTGGATTACAGTTTATACAAGCAACATCCCAAGATCCTCCTGATGGCTGGATACATAATACAGATCAATCACTCACTAAGAAATGTTATGGTTTTGAAACAGTTTGAGCTCTGAGACCAACACTGGTAAAGTGAAGAGGGATTTACAAAGATAAAGTCTGACACTAAATGTCAAAATGACGGTATGAACTTTTAATAAAGAATCTGGATCTGTATTCCTTTACTTTCATAAATTCCAGACCAGGCAGAAGCAAGAAAAACAGTTTATTCTCTGATATGCAATCAGCATATACAGGCAGACCTGTATTTACAAGTTCATAATCTGTAAATGACCTATACTTCCAAATGATCATACGTACTTGGACAGAATATACCTTCATAGCCAATGACATTCATCATGGAACAAACTGGACTACTGTGGATTAACAAGTCCAGGAAGATAAGAGATTACGAAAAGCAGGAATAGCCTACGGGAGTTGAATGTGTCCCAGGCAAGGTGACTTACTCAGTGCACACATAAATCTCTTTCCATTGCCTAAAAAGTTTACTTTTTTAAAAACTATATTTTTATTGATTTCAGAGAGAAAGTGAGAGGGAGATAGAAACATCAATGATGAGAGAGACTCATTGATCAGCTGCCTCCTGCATGATCCCTTGGGGATCAAGCCCGCAACCTGGGCATGCGCCCTTGACCAAAATTGAACCCAGGACTCTTCAGTCTGCAGGCCAAGGCTCTATTCACTGAGCCAAATCAGCTAGGGCTGGAATGTTTACTTTTAAAGTTACACCAAAGAGAGATGTGTTTAAGTATCATCCTCCTTTAAAATTGCAAATATTTACAGGAAGACCGCAGGGCTACCAGCTACACTACTTTAACAAAACTAATATTTTCTTTATTATACTAGAGGCCTGGTGCACAAAATTAATGCACTGGAGGGTGGTGTCCCTCAGCCCGGCCTGTGCCCTCTCACCCTCAGGGAGCCCCTACCCTGTCGGGGTCCTGTGATGGATCACCCCAGCAGAGGGAGGCCCTGCCCACCCACTGCAGTGCTCCCACTGGGTAGCGTGGGCCTCCCTCTTTGGGGCAATCGATCAGGGGGCTCTGCCATTGATCATCCCCAAGAGGTAGGCCCTGCCTCCCTGGCTAGGGCTCCGCAATGGATCGCCCCCACAGAGGGAGGCCCCACCCACCCGCTGCAGCACCACCACGGGGTACCCTGGGCCTCCTTCTTTGGGGCAATTGTGAAGCCCCCTGATTGATTGCCTCACCGGCCGGTGGCCTGGGCCTCCCTCTGCAGGGTGATCATGGGGCAATGGCCAGGCCCCTGACCAATCGCATCGCACCTGCTTTGGCTGGTCTGGCACCAGTGGGTGTCATAGTGTGGTCTTCCAGATGGTCATCCATCATCCGGATGGTCGATCTGCTATTCGGCTGATTTGCATATTACACTTTTATTATTATAGATGGCTTACCATCTCAGGCATTCACCTGTTTAGACACCTATTATACTAAAATATAAGAAAGCAGTTGCTTAATAATAATATTTCTTCAGACTCTTGAGGAATAATCTGTTCAAGCAATCCAAAATGGTAGCCAGGACAATGGCAGCCAGAGGATAATCCAGAAGCCTAAATGCTGGACCTCCTGAGGCTGAGTCCAAGGCCCAGACTTCTTGTGCTTTAGACAAGAGCAACCCTGAGAAACATGGAAGGACTTTTGTTTCTCAAGTCCAAGGGGCCAAGCAAACACTTTCTAAAGAAGATAGTCTGCAAGAGCCTGGATGTTAGCCACTCTCAGAAGCCCAACAGATTAGACTGGAATGACACAGAGCAGGTGAGGAGCCAGAGGCTTCAAGGTCTTACTACTTATTTCATTGTGAGATTTGGGGCAAATCAATGAATTTCTCTAAGCTTTGGTTTTCCTCAACTATCAAACAAGGAATGTTGCAGAAGATAATTCCTTAAAGTCCCTTCCAGTTCTAAGGTTCTGAGCTTCTAGAAATGTAAATCTTAGTATTTATAATTAGACATGTAAATGTAAAAACTACTTTTATGGTAATCTTTTCTTTTCTCACAGACCTTTTCTTCTGTCTGAACTCTAGTGATCATTTGTGAAACTTTTTGTACCCAATCCATCTTGGCTCCAATACCTAGAATCAAAAGGAAACAATTTCCATTTTTTAAAAACCGTTCTGACTGGTAGCCCACCCCATCAGCAATAAAAAATCCCTACTTAGGTCAATTGCTGAGATCTTGGTCTTCATGGGCTCTAAGGTTTGGGAGTAATTCTCACTTATCGGATTCAGATGACATCAGGTTTGAGTGTAAAACTGCATCAAACAAACAATGGCACTAGTTGTCCACTTCATTTCCTTCTCTAGTGAGTAAATATTAGAGCACTTAGAAAAGCATCTGAACATAATAAATCTCATTGAGTGTTAACTTATTAATCTCCTATACTTCTATGTTATTATGATATATTCAATATAAATCGTGGATAGATGAAAGGCACAGATTAGAAATCAAGATTATAGTGTCTTTTACATCATGTGCCCAAACAGCTAATCTAATAAAAGACAAACATGCAAATTGACCGTACTTTCGCTATGCCTTAAGCCACACCCTCTAGCCAATCAGAGCGACTATATGCAAATTAACCCAACCAAGATGACGGCCAGCAGCCACGGAGCTGAAGCGAGCAGGAGGCTTGGTTGCTCCAGTGATGGAAGAAGCCAAGCTTCCCGGCCAGCTCTGAGCTCCACTGAAGGCAACAAAGTTTCAATTATAGAAGGAAAATAAATCCCAGAATAAAAAAAAAAGACAAAAAGGAGAGGCTGGGAGCTTCTGTTGCCGCGGGGGGGGGGGGGGGAGGGGTTGGCCAGCCTGAAAACGGCCCTCAGCCCCTCACCCAGGTTGGCCAGGCACCCCAGTGGGGACCCCCACCCTGAAGGGGGTGTGACCAGCCTGAAAACAGCCATCAGCCCCTCACCCAGGCTGTCCAGGCACCCAAGCGGGACCCCCACCCTGATCTGGGACACCCTTCAGAACAAACCAGCCAGCCCCCACCCATGCACCAGGCCTCTATACTATATAATAAAAGGGTAATATGCAAACTGACCCTAACAGCAGAGCGACTGGGAATCACTGGTCACTATGACACACTCTGACCACCAAGGGGCAGACGCTCAATGCAGGAGCTGCCCCCTGGTGGTCAGTGCGCTCCCACAGGGGGAGCTCTGCTCAGCCACAAGCCAGGCTGATGGCTGCCAGTACAGCGGTGGTGGTGGGAGCCTCTCCCGCCTCCTCAGCAGCGCTAAGGATGTCCGACTGCAGCTTAGGCCTGCTCCCCGCTGGCAAGTGGACATCCCCCGAGGGCTCCAGGGCTGCTAGAGTGATGTCTGACTGCCAGCTTAGGCCCAATTCCCTAGGGAGCAGGCCTAAACCAGCAGGTGGTCATCCCCCAAGGAGTCCCAGACTGTGAGAGGGCACAGGCCAGACTGAGGGACCCCCCCGAATGCACAAATTTTTGTGCACCGGGCCTCTAGTTTTAGAAGAAAGTGGGTTTTAATTCAACAACAGAGCACACAAAAAGACTATTTTAACCAAATCAGAGATCTCTGTAATATTGATTTGTTGCATCCTGAAATAATTTCAGATTATATGATGGTCACTATCAATGTTATAAAATTACTTTAGCAGTTTAGAGAGCAAACAAAAAGGATATTATTTTCTTCATTTGTGCATTTCTGGAGGTTGTAAAAATAGAATTGCTTACCTGTACATTCAAATGCAAAAATGCTTTTCTCTCCAATTTGTGCCATATGTTTAAATATGACTCTACAGCAATGCTGCACATTATCCCCCAATCTCCTAACATCTTAGATTTCAGTGAGCCAGAAGTGGTAACCATTCACAATGGCATTGTTAGGAGCTGGCTTCTCCAGTCACCTCATTTTTTGGCTTCCAGGAAGGTCATGCAGAAAAGTAAGTGAACAGTGTTCTTCCTTCCAACTGGTATTCTTAAGCAACTGTCGATCTTTCTCATTTCACTCCCTACCCTCTCACCAAAGGAAAGGGATAGGTAATATTCATATGCACCTAAACCTTAGCACACATATCTGATACAATTGACCTTTGAAATAAATTTCATAAACAGTTATTTTACAGGACAAATTTCACCAATTTCAGGGGAATATATAATTGCTTCATTATCTTTTGGCAAAAGGGTAACTACAATTCAATGATTTTTTTAACCAAAAAACTAAAGTGATGTCTACCTTTATAAAAGGTGTTGTGATGATTATGCCCTGAATTATAATAAAATTCTTTTATAAAAAAATAGAAATTGAGAGAAGTAGTAAGAACACAACAGTGACCAAAAGATATCCTCACTTATATTGCCATACAAAGTTGTCTGTAACATATTCTTCAGGTGGGTAAAAAGCTGGTTACACAAAAGAATAGCATGATATGTATTTTAAAAACAAAAATGAGGCCAATTTATGTGTTTAAACATGTAGAGAAAAAAGTGTAAAAGGAAAGATAATAATATTAATAATGACAATGTGTAAATGGTAAGATTCTGGATGATTTTTTAAAAATATGTTTATACTGACTTTACAGAGAGAGGAAGGGAGAGGGAGAAAGAGAGAAACATTGATTGGCTGCCTCTTGCATTCCCCGTACTGGGGATTGAGTCTGCAACCCGGGCATGTGCCCTGACTGGAATTGAACCGGTGACCTTTTGCCGGGAGCCGGTCCATCCTTGCTGTTTCAAAGGACCTGGCATATATGGCATACTGTTCTTAAAATGTTTGCTCACCTTCTTGGCACTATGTGTTTTAACCAAGGTCTCCTCTCTGAGAAAGGTTGTTTCCCCAGGTAGGGATTTTCCCCTGAAGTTAGGGAGGGAATAAAACCCCTCAACTAAGTGCCAGGCGGGTAATCAATCACTTTAACTACGAACAATCATGCTTAAGCTACATAATCTTTACTCGCTGGAATGGAGATAAGAAACGCCCTAACCTTTGTAATAGAGATTGATAGGATTGAATCAACTGGTATAAATACAGATGTAACAAGACAGCAAGACACAGAACTCAGAAGACAGAACCTACACGGAGCCTAGAGACAGAAGAACTTCGCTGGAGAGAACATGGCAAAAGATCCTGGACAGAAACTGGCCTCAGAACCTAGAGACAGAACCTAGCGAGAGAACATGGCAAAAGATCCTGGACTGAACCTGACTATAGAACATGGCAAGAGAACCTGACTAGAACCTGGTGACTGAACCTGACTGGAGAACCTGGACAGAACCTGGCTGGAGATCCTAACCAGAACTTCGCTGGAGATCCTGAACAGAACTTGGCTGGAGATCCTGGCTAGAGATCCTGGCTAGGCTGCTGATCAATTGAACGCTGTCTCCGTGTCATTCCTTCTTCGCCGACTCAGTCTACGCCTTTGGGGACCCCTGGACCTGCTGGGGTGGGACCCCGGCAACCTTTGGTACATGGGGCAATGCTCAACCAACTGAGCCACAACAGCCAGGGCTATTCAGGATGACTTTTAATTAAAATTTTTTTCTTCAACTTTTCTGAATTGCTTAAATTTACAACATATTACATTTCCTCCCTCTTTATTATACTGCTTTAATAATCAGGTAAAACAATAAACCTACTTCCATGGAGGGGAGAACATGGGGAAGAATACCCTGCTTTTGGTCTCAGAGAAGCTTCATGCTGTGCTGTGTTCAAATTCATTTATGGAATATATCAATCAACAGTCCCTGGATTAGCAAGAACAGGATCCGCAAGGCTGGTAAGCATTCTGTGTAGACAAGTTATTCCTTTCCCAATAAATGGGAATAATGTCAGTTAGTATTTGACAGATGGAATAAACTCACCAGAGTTATAGATGTTTAACTAGGAAACTGGAACACTTTGGTTTGAGAGAACACCTATGCTAAGTTAAAAGTAAAATGCAGCTAAATTTTTAGGAAAAATGTTAACTACAAACTAATGTGGCCCAATTAAAGCTAGCCAGCATAAGCTAACTGAGCTGATATAATAAGGCAGCAGAATTGTATTTTACTTCACTTAAAAAAGGTTGCTACATATGCAATATGCTTGGTAGGTATATAAAAACTGTGGAGGCTATTACAGATTTATAATCTTCTTTCAAAAACTTGTGCTGGAAACGTTATTTTAATGATGGTTTTTACTCCAGTGTGGAATGACAAGACAACATGTGATCCATCACTCTATTTAGGAGGCAAATGAACAGCCTTTACTACTCTTTACAGCTGCTAGTAAAGGAAACAGTCGTGTGTGCACGCATCTGCAGTGCCGATGGCATTAATTACACGCAAATTTATTGCACTCCCCCACTGCCCCCAGAACAAATAGTGCATAAAGCAGTAGCAAAGGAAAGTGCCCTTGGGGAAGAATTATTTCTCATATACATCCTGGGAGGAACAAAAGAGGAATTTAATGTAAACATGTCCTTTTCAAAGAGCTTTGGCACTTGAACGAATATTGCTAAGGTTTTTGTTTTTTAATACACAAAACCTATATTGTCACTAAAGAAGTCTTACAGAAAAATGCATTTATAGATAAAGGATGCTGAATAGCCTGCTAATGGTAACCAGAGCAGTTAGCAACACTCTTTAGTTCCTCTTCATACAAATGAGGCACAAAGTATTTGAGAGATGCATTTAAAGAGGGAAAGACAACACTACCAAGGTAAGGTAGACAAGGAGTGGAGAAGGAGTAGTGCTCACCCATAAGAGACCAATAATAACCTCTAACATTTGTAAAGCACTTTATCATTTATAAATTGGGTTTAGGCAAACTACCTCCAGCCACATGGATTCAGTCTTCAGTGCGCAGCCAGAGCTACCAGGCTGGCAGGCTCAATGGAGAAGCAACGTCGAAAGAACACGGGGAGCAGGAGCAGTGGCCAAATAAGGGGTGAATCTACTCACCCACCACCTGGGCACACACTACCCAGATGAGCCCTAATCTGCAGTGCTGATTAATATAAATGAGGGGCTTTAATACAGCCACTGATGAAGTCTATGAAAGAATGGCTTCTCCACCTCTTCCTATCAGACAAAGACTAGATTTAATGAAGACAATGATGAAAGGTCTGTTGCAATAAACATACCACTAACTCACAGGAGTTCTGGAGGAAGCTTCTAGCTTGGCTTTTTGAAGGGAGCCTTTTCAATGCTGCCAAATGCGTAAGGCCGGGCTTATTTGTGGGAGGGATGGCAATCTGTTCTAGTGAGCTGGAAGTTCTTTCTGGCTAAGGGGGAAGAGCAGAGAGAGAAATGGCACTACCAGTGGGACAGGTGCAGCAAAAACTAAGCAAATTGATAATCTTAATTTTTAATTTAGAACAGCTGATACACTGGTTTATAAACTCTAACTACTAGTAACATTTGTCAAAAAGGATTCAGGAAAATTTAGTGAACTAAAGAAAAGCATAAAATCATAACTGATAAAGCTTACAAGAAATGGGCCACAAGTTCAGAAAACAGCTTGAATCTGAAGTGTTAAAATGTAATACCACTAGTATACTCGTTTAAGAAACATTTGCTGATAGCCTACTATGTGCCTGGTACCATACTAATGAAAGCAGTTATAGCCTTATACAGCCCATTAATTTGTGTTTGATCACTTAAAAGGTTAATACATAGGTAAGCTGCATGTCCTCTGGCCAAGTCAAATGAATTCTATGGGCCTCAGTTTGCTGGTCTAGGTAAGAGGTGTCTGCTTTATCAACAGTAAGACTCATAATCAGAAATAATTAAATGTGCAGGTATATGCATTTTTTTATTCATAACGATCGTAAGGAATAGTTAATTAGCCAAAAATGTGGATGTTAGTCCAACAATTTGTTCCTCTTTTGAACGAAGGTGCATGGTTTCTGGCCTTCTGTTTGTACTGAGCAATAACAAATAATCATTTATTTACTTAAACAATGATTAGTTCCATGAAAAGGTAGCAGATAATTTAAAATGCTTAAATCAAGATTAACTTCTCATAAGAAATAAAGGAGAAGATGATTTCTAGTTGGTTAAAAGTTGGTTGGGCTAAGTAGCATTACTACAAAAAGTGTAAATAGCTGAGAACTGAATGCTTAATCATGAAACAAAGTAATTCTGACATTATCATACAATATTATCATATCAATCTTGTTGGTTTATATCATTGATGTAGACTTTTAGCTTCGATCCTACAAGATTTATAAAAACAATCGGCTTAAACCACATTTGGACAAAGGGTTAAAAATTTCAGGATTTTTATGGGATTCACACATATGTTTTGAAAATTCCAAGGATATAAAATGTTTTGGGTAACACAAGTCTCTTTTCAGCTTGACCAGTTCCCTTTAAATTGGCCACACTAAAAGGCAGGTGTTTGTAATTTAGAGACATCCCCAGGTTTGCTTCAAAGGCAGCTACAGAAATAAAACTGTGAATCATATGCATTAAAACTCATGCATCTTGTTTAAGATTGTAATTGTATTTCTTCCAAATACCTCCACAGCTCTCTAAAATGTGTGATTCAATGGAATTCTAAAAATAACTTGGCCCTACTGGTACTACATTCTAAAAATTCAGGTAATCTTTTCTTCCTTCCTTCAAAAATTCAGGCAGTAGAAACCTGAGACTGGTTGCACTGTACCCTTGAATCAGATATTGCATACCCTTGGGTTAGAAATTCCCCAGTTTATAAAGATACACAATTAGCTTTTTAAACTGGTACCTCCAATGCTTACTTAGCACAATGCACAGAAAATTTTTTATTTAATTACCAATACTGTTCTAACATGTAAATTAGTTATATCAATCAGAACTATTTAAAGACAAATTTCCAGTTATCACTTCGTTTTATCACTACTTTCAGAAATTTACATTTGCATATCACCTTATAGCTTTTAAAGTCTTGAACAAATGAAGCTATATAAGTTCCTCATCACAAATGTGCGTCACGCTGAGTTTATTAATTTAGGGTATTGCTTTAGATTGCTGAATTATGCATCTACATATGCAGACCTCTGGCATTTATAAAAGACTTTGGGTTCTCTATTATATCTCTGATTTTATAAACAATTTTTTCTTGATTCTTTTATTCCTTCATATTTCATGCTGTTTTCAGGATCTGGTAATATGTTGTAAATTTAGACCCTTTCCTACAATACTCAGGATTACAGAATATTGGAGCAAGAACATAGGGGGATGAAGATAATGCTGCCTTATTTTACAGATGAGAAAACTAAGAAAATAAGTTGCCTTTGCTTAACAGTTATTTCTCTAAAATGTTTCCAAAGACCCTACTGATGCTTGTATTGAAATATTCCAATATCTAAAAACTACTAGTTGCTTAAAATATAAATTCCAGGATCAGTAACTGTAACATTGCTGACAAAAAGCTGTCGGCTTGTTAGTTTTCTACTTTGGTTAAGCATGAGGGTTTTGGAGCCAAATGGCCTGGATTTAGACAGCAGTGCTACCATTTAGTAGCAGCAACACTGCGAAGAAATTACTTAACCCTTTCCTGTACTTCAGAAGGGATTAAATGTATTTATACATATAAAGCAATTACAACACTGCCTACTATATAAGTACTCAAAAATATGTTACTATTATGTTTAAATGTTTAGTAGTAATTCTAATATTAAATATTCTACATCACGAGGTTCCTAATTTCATTTGTAAAGTGGGGTAATTAAGACATTAAACAGACTGGGAAGAAAAAAGATCTGAACCTGGAATTCTGAGAGGTAAAATGAGTAACCAATGTTAAATGGCTAATTAAAAAAAAAAAAAAAAGCCAGAGTTAGGAATTAAGTCCACAGACTTCTACCTCAGGGCTCTTCCCACTTCTCTTAGTAGCTTTATATGGCATCTCTGAGGAGTATAAAATAGGTAAGTGCCTATATAGCTCAACACATTAAAAAACGTAAGTGATCCACAAGAGTGTAGCTGAAGCTGCTTAGTAGTGAAATAGGTAATCTGATATTCTAAAGAGGGAAATTGTCCTTTAAAAAACTAAAGGCTGGACATACAGTATAGGTTTGGTGTTTACCGATGTCTGACTGACTATGAACAGTGAAAATGGTCCCAAAGACAATTAAGCCACATGAATAATAACAAACAATTTAATGCATTTTCCAAACGGCTTAAAATGAAACTTCTTTGGCAGAGCTATACTTTCCAACAAACTTACTTTAATGTTTTCACAGTTTACAGTATCAGAAATGACCTCAGGGTCAGGCATTTGTCGGTTAATGACCTGCTGGGCTAATGGCCTTCAGCTCTGCCTTGGGCACATGAGTCCTCCAGTAGGTCATTAGCTGCCAGAAAAGGGGTCTTCCCCAATCACTATTGCTAAATAAATAAAATTTGCTCCTGGGTTAAGGCCTCATAAGCCAACTTTAGCTTAGAGTGATTTTTTTTTTTTTTTATTGAGGATTTACAACTCTGAGGATTTAAGAAAATGATGGAAATGCTAAAATCAAGATTATATCAATACAACTCAGCTATACTAGTATGTGGCTACTAATGAAAAGTTGTCACATGGATCCTTTTGGATGCCCTTAAATTTTATTTTGCTTACAATGTTTGGTGCTCATACCACATTTCTCCAATATACAAGGTTATAAATGGTGGTTATGTTCCCAGGACATCCCACAAAAGCTTGGTTAGTCTGTACATTAGGAATACTATATACTTGCAATAAAAAATAGAATAGAAAACCATAATTATTTAATACCTGCAGTTAAACAAAATAAAAAACCAAAACCAAACAGGAACTATTGTAAAATAAATATTGATAGTTACAGGTAAATTTGGTTTAATAAGAGGGTCAAGGTAGAGAAACTGGTTCTATCTTATGCCTATTGCATTTCTAATTGTATAGTTTTCCTTTTTCTGAACACAAGAGTATAACAAGCTTTACTCTGATGTTTTAAAACTCCACATGAAGTTTCTTGGCTTATTTTTCCTCTTGAAAGGAGAAGGCAAAAGATGGATGGTGATTTTTCTGGAAAAAAAAAAAAAAAAAGGTAACAGAAGGAATGAAAAACTGGAGGAAAAGAACCGAAATCAACTGAGTTGTGAACTGTCAGAGAGAAAGAAAGGGCACTGTGTATAAGTCTACTGGGTGAAGAGAGGATGGGTGTAGAAGACATGAGGTAAGGTTGCTGAGGATGCAAAGGAAGGAACGAGCTGCTTATCTGCCCCGTACTTTTGTAAACTCCTAACTCAGGACATTCCTTGAGTAAAACCATTAAAAAGGCAAAAGCAGAGTACTGAATAACTCAAGCTGGAAAACAGACTTTTGGCTTTGGATAAATAGAATTTATGTCAGGAAAATGAAGGGGGGAAAATGGTTTAATTATTTTTGTTTCTGGAAACTAGAAAAAGGGATTTAGAAAAATTGAGGTTGCTAAATGTACTATAAAATTGCTATAATCAATATATTTCTATCTCTCATGGCCAACTGTGGGGCCACCAATATCTTCAGAGGACTTATTTTTGTTGAACACAGACTTTATTTTTAAAAGAGCTCCTATGAATGTCAGGCATATGGAAGAAATGCTTTTCTTGCTCTTCTTCCTTGTTATCTATGTTTGACACAGACACTCAGAGAAGTATCCATATCCATTTACATGACGGCATTTGACCTACCTATGCCAAAAGGTACTTTGTTTCGTTGTTTTATGGCACCAAAAGGGCAAAGTTTAAGGTTTTAATGAGATAAATTTTAAAAGATAATATTTTGTCTTCTTATACGTCTCAAACATTAATCGCTTATCACTTTTACTTTAAAGATCAAGGAAGCAAGCTCAGAACACATAGTGTCAGTTTAATATGTGGTTACATAAGCAATTGATAAGAAAAAACTGTGGGAAAATTAATTTGGGGATTTTGAAATTGTAACTTTATGATAGCATTTTGACTTTTCTATTTAATTTATGTGAAGATGGTTTCCTTTATTGTTACAATATATGACACCCACTTAACCTCTGTACCACATTTACTCTTGTCATAAAAACCTACATTTGAGTGGGTTATATGTAGAAAAGAACATTAATCATGGGTGTCAAACTAGGATAGCTGAAAGATATTAATTCAATAATTTCCACAAGTAAAATAGTGCCGACAAGATTATAAACACACAAGATCACAATAATGCCTATTTTAAACGACTATGATAGAGAAAAACTTAAATTTCATATGACATAGCATGTTTTTAGGTTTCACTTTTCAATATGAATTTAAAAATAAAATTAGTATAACAGATAAGACCAACATTAAATAACCAATAGCAGCCTATTTATTAAAATATATAGATGGTATAAAATGAGGTGATTTATATGTATAAATTGAGCATATTTATACAAACAAAATTCTTCCTTGTAAACAACATATTGATGCCTTTAGGAAAATAAAGTTAACATATGGAAATACATCAGCTATATATGAAGTACATCTGTGCCACTGGTTACTTTGAAATATAAATCACTAATGCTTAGTACAATAGCCCTCAGGAGTGACATGATAACGTTTTAGGTGTTTAGACAAGATTCAGGCTAACTCACAGTCCCTCATCTGATGTATAATGATAGGTCCATTAAATGAAGATGACTACAAATATAAGAAAAATAACATTGTGAATTCAATTATTTAAATACTAGGGTTATCACTATACTAGAGGCCCGGTGCATAAAAATTCATGCACTGGAGCGGAGGAGGGGGGGGGGGACCCTCAGCCCAGCCTGCACCCTCTCACAGTCCGGGAGCCCTCAGGGGCGGGAGGCGACCCGGCGATCAGGGGAAGGAGATGCCCCATCACACCTCTGCTGCTGCCACTGCTGGCAGCATAAGCCTCGGGCGGCCCTGGGCAGCTGCCATCTGAGGCTTGCCTGCACCTTGGACCCGCCCTGGGTGGCTGGGGGGCTAAGGGGACTGGGTGCCGCCATCTTGTGGCTGTGGGCACTGCCACCTTTGAGGGCATGGAAGTCAATTAGCATATTCCCTCCTTATTGGCTGTGGGCACTGCCATCTTTGCGACGGCGTGAGAGTCAAAAAGCATATTACCGCTTTATTAGATAGGATACATAAAATAAAACACTGTTTAAAATAAAAACCTGACAAGTAGTAATCCACAATCATATTTGCACTGTGGCTTAATCCTCAAATACAAATCCAGTCTACAAATAAACACAGAAACCAGGGAAAACCAGTAATGGTCAGCCAGATTTCTAAATTATAGTGCTTTTCCATTTCATGATTTCTCACCAATTATTCAGCATGTCTCACTGATAGCTTGACACTCAAACAATTAAATTTTAGATTCTGGCATGCCCCCATCATTTCAGCGTTCAGTGATATTCTACAGGAACATAATATAGAGCAACTTATTTCAATGATCCGGGAATTTAGGGCTTTAAAAGAGGCATTCTGAGGTCTCTCAGTCCAGGGTCTTTATATAGTGAAGTACTAAAATAGAAAGTTGCCCTTAGGTTCCATAATTGAAAATGAATGAAAAACCAAGCATTAATTTTTAAACTCACTCTTGAATCCCAAATCTTGTTAATTCACACTTACGTGACTACAGTTATAATAGCAAGAAGACAATTACGAGAGGATTAATATACCAATTTCTATACTTAGAGATGTTTAAAAATCTAAGTGTTACCTAAGGCAATTATCTTGAAGACTCCTAATATCTTCAGGGAATAGCCATAGGGAGAATAATTGACTTTGCTAATTTTACCCTTGGCAATTATAAAAAAGCTCTGAATTTCTTATGACTGTAGAACCCTTCATCTAATGGTCTATCCCAGAAGTACAGAGATAAACACATAATATAGGCATTCAGACAAGAATCCAATGGAAAATTGGTAGAAGTCATAAAAAATTAAAGTTGCTATAACTATGAAAACTTTAATTACTAAGTTAAATATATATCCTTTAAAAAAAAAAAAGCAGGCTGTCACTGTGAAAGAAACAGTGACATTCTATAAATACAGAAATTTTATATTAAGTTCTGCCTGCTCACTCATTGCTGTGCTCTCTATTCACATTGCTATTGCTGAGAATTATTCTTCCTTATAAAAGAAAATTAAAATATCATTAAATAGAAATCTAACTTTACCAAGACATTAACCATATGTAGAGAACTTAAGAAAACTTAATATTGCTCCAAAGAAATATTTATAGCTACCTACTCCCTTCCCGTCCAAAAACCCTATTAATGGTTAGTATTATAGTCAATCAACTAAGCTTCTGGGAACTCATTTAATAAAATCAGTCCTTGTTTGAGATATAACTTCACTTTTCTTAAAAATATATTCTGATGGGGATACTGCCAAGTATTTAAATGAAAGGAACTGGTTTTAAATATGGGAGGTTTGCTTTATCAAAGAAAAATCTTGACTTCTAAGCATTTTAGTTACACCTTACAATATCCTCAATTTAAAATACTGATCAAATGATTTGGAAATCATGATGAAAAGAAGGCTACTAAAAGCCTAGAGTTGTAGAAGATCAATTACAGACCTCTGTACTTCTCCTGGGACATGGTATGCAAGGTCTTTCACAAAAAGTGAGCCAGGGAAGCTTTTTTTGAAATTGACCTTACAGAGCCTTCAATGTCTTTTTGGAGAAAAAGGTGCAAAAGATCCATGGTTTAGATGAACAGGAGAGTTGCATAGAATAAAAACTTCAAGTCAACACACAACTATCAAATTTAAAAAATACCATGGCCTAAAAAGGCAAAAAATTCCTCACCAGACAAAGGTTGATAAAATGTAAATCTAAAAGTGTAAACCTGTGCAGAGACCATGAAGATATAGAGCTCACTGAAGGGGAAGGAAATGCCTGGTCTTTTTATTTCAATGAGAAGCTTCAGGCTGAACTGTTACTTGCATATATAAGTTTTTGGTTTTTGTTGTTGTGTTTTTTTGTAAATCAAGTAGTGCTACTGAAATCCAGTGCCTAATGGAGCAGATGGTGGAGGTCTTAGATTCTGGAACATTTTATAGCAATGCATCTGAATGCAAAACACCAAGAGTGGATTTCACAGGCTGTGAATCTGATTTGATTTTGATGGGAGTAAAGTCTCCATTTTCTCTGAACTTGAACCACGCTGAAAGAATGATGTGTGAATGATACAAACCAGCTAAGGAAAAAGAATATATTAAATGTTATTCCCATAAAGTGAAGTGGTTAAAGCAAGTGAATACTTGTTTGTGTCACTATAGCATGACTATATTTATACTTAATACCACCATCTTAACCTTATATAATATTTTGTCAGCATAGCTTAAAGTAAGCCTTGATTTCTTTAAGGCAGGGGCCAGGCTGAAGACTAATTACTAAAATGTGAACCTACTTACTCTGTTCAGAACATCTCTTCCTCTCAGGTATGTGGGTCTAATCTGTGAGTGGCCAGTGTTTGTGGCTTGAGCTATTCAAGTGCAGTTCAAGGCACCCAGAAACTATATCAGACCTGTACTTTTTGGGACCTCCTCCTCCAAGACTCAAACTTCACCACAGCAGGTATGGATGGTAAGGAGGGAAGATGGACAATGCAGACTAGGGACAACAATTCACTCAACCTTCTGCTAACACGTAAATTTCAGTAAAGGAGAGAATATAGTGAGAACAATCAAAGTAGACTATACACATAGAAAATAGAGCAATTTGAGAGTGAATAAAAAGAAAAGGAATGCCAAAATGGTAATAAACCTCTAGAGGGAGATTTGAGATGATCTATTATTCCATTTATATGGTGATTAATTTCTTACGTTAATTGCCTTTTCATGTAAATATAAACTATGTATTGCAGTTACTGTTCTATTTTCTCCCTAAAACCCAGCAGGTCTGTCTGGTGAAAAAATATGTGCTAGCCAAAAGTGTGATGGGAAGGTAGAACAGAAAGCTACTTGTCTCCCATTATCTATTTTCTCTTTACCTTGCAGATTTTTGGCTGGACAAATGGCTACTCACAATGAAGTTTACATTTCCTAGCCTCCCACAGAACTAGGTGTGGCCATATCATTAAATTCTGGCCAATAAGATGTAAGCAGAAGGATCTCCAATATCTTTTCAGAAATGTCTTTAAAGTTGGTGACATTATATAATATAGCATTCAGACTAGGACATTTTTACAACAACAGCTTCTATTTCAAGAGTGTGGTAAATAATTAAAATTTTATACTTTTTGAAATGTATATTTATTAATTAATAATTAATTTTATTATATTGAACTGTTAACTAGTTTCGTTCAAACACTATTTGCAAAAATAAAATTTCAAAAGAAGTAAATATATTCATATACATAAAAACAAAATAAAAAAGAACTTGGTATTGATGATCTGAATATAAAAAATAGCCATTAAAATAATTATTCTTGGTACACATTCACATACTTTATTTATTTCTTAGTCATATCTTTCTCAATTATTGTGTCACTGGCATCTTTCCGAAAAAATGTATTTTACAATGTGGTATTTTAAAAGAAAACTTCCAGCAATATTCTTCATAGTTGCATTTTATGATTAATTAATTTGAAATTGATACCTTCAATTAATTCTGATTGCTAGACCACAATATTTTTAATTGAGAAAATGCTCTTCTACAGGTTCTGAGTTACCTGGTAAGCTCAGAGCTAATTTGTAAATGGTGGAGATACTCAATTCTAATTTTTTTTTCATATTGAAAAGTGTAACTATTCCAGCTCAAATATTTTCAAGCTACTATCTTTTTGCTTCTTTAATAGTACCTTTCTTTGACAAATCCTATATAATAAAAGAGAAAAATGGTAATTGGCGTACGACGATACCCTTTTCATTGGTTAATCAGGGCTATATGCAAATTAACTGCCAACTATGATTGGCAGTTAACTGCCAACTAAGATTGGCAGTTAACTGCCAACTAAGATTGGCAGTTAACTGCCAACAAGATGGCGGTTAATTTGCATATGTAGGCACAATGCAGGGAGGCGAAAGGGAAAGCAGGAAGAAGCCCCCTGCCACTGACAGTGATCGGAAACCCAGGGGGGAGCTAAGAGCTGGGGGGCAGGGCAAAGGCGGCCCCATGATCGGAGAATCAGGCGCCTTTGCCGCCCTGGCCAGTGATAGCAGGAAGTAGGGGTGGAGCCAGCGATGGGAGCTGGACACGGTCGAAGCTGGCAGTCCCGGGAGCTAGGGGTCCCTTGCCTGGGCCTAAAGCGGAGCCCACGATCGCGGGGCCGCTGCAGCTGCGGGTCCCCGCTGCCCGGGCCGGACGACTAGGCCAGAGGTGTTAGGCCTGGGCAGGGGTGGAGCCTGCAACCACGGGGAGCTGGGGGTCCCCTGCCCAGGCCTGACACCTCTGCCGGAGGCCTCAGGCCTGGTCAAGGGGCCGATCCGGTGATTGGTGATCGGAGGGTGATGAGGGTCAACTCCTCTGGCCAAGGCATCAGGCTTGGGCGGGGGGTGGAGCAAGCGATCAGAGGGAGATGGGGGTCCCCTGCCCAGGCATGATTCCTGGGCCAGAGGCCTCAGGCCTGGGCGGGGGCCAGAGCCAGTGATCCGGGGGAGATGGGGGTCCCCTGTTCAAGCCTGACACTTCTGGCGGAAGCGTCAGGCCTGGGCAAGGGGCCTATCCTGCGATTGGAGGGTGATGTGGGTCAACGCCTGAGGGCTCCCAGTATGTGAGAGGGGGCAGGCTGGGCTGAGGGACACTCCACACACACACACACACACACACACACACACACACACCCAGTGCACGAATTTCGTGCACCGGGCCCCTAGTATTTTTATAAGACAAAACCTGTCAAATAGTCTCTCATGGTTCATTTAAATGTTTTGCCAAAATTAGATGCTGCAAACTCTGAGCTGTATCAATTTAATTTCATTCCTGTGTAAGGTATAATTTATTCAAAATAGAAGCTCCACCAAAAGATTTTCCTGCAATGTAAGATACTCCAAATCACAATTATAGAACTGCATAGTTTAATCTTGTGTAGCATTTGAGTTCTTACTATTTATTTTGTTCAGTTCCTTTCTTGCTTTTGTAGGGAAAAATCCCAATGGAAGCTTTTTCATTAATTGTAATTCACTAATTTGGTGTTCCATTTCTTGAATGGAAAGAATATTTCCAGTTTATTTTGAATAAAATGTCACCAAAACCTTAACAACTCATCTGTATATATAAAAGCCAAGTGACCAGAATGATGGAACGACCGGTCACTATGTCACGCACTGCGGCAGCCAACTGGTCCGATTGGGACCCAGATTGGCCTCCCACAAGCTCCCGTGGCCCCTCTCCCTGGCTGGCCTGGCTTGCAATCAGCACCCCCCCCTCCGGATTGGGGTCGGGGCTGGCTGACCTCCTGCGTCCCCCACCCCCCGCCCTGCTGGCCTAGCCCGATTGGCCCCCACCAGGGTAGGCCAGCCAGACCCCACCCATGCACAAATTCATACACCGGGCCTCTAGTTTATAATAAAGTTCAATACTATTGTTGGATATAAAGATTTCTGAAATCTGACTGATGACCAACAAAGAGAGAAGACACATGCTGCTGTGGGGAGCATATTTTTGTACTCAACATCAGTGACATCCCACAAATCTTGTAGTCCAGAGACTCTGACTATAAGGATGTTTGCAAATTTGTTTAACAATAGCTTTTATTTCAATTTGGAGAATGCTAACATTTGTTTGGGTGCCATTATGAATTATGGGTATTCCACAATCAGTTTCAAGTACTGCTAAGGTTTCTGAATGTAGTAAGAACATTGTTTTTACCACAACACTGTGTGCACTTCAACAAAATTTGTACTTTCATAAAACTAATACGCTCATCTTCCATGTTGAAGTTTTAAACTGAATTTCCATTTTTACTCATAATGGCCTTACTTCTGATAGAATATACTTCCAAAAGCTTTACCTTGATTTCATGAATGGATGAAAAAACCCCACATATTTTTAGACCTAATTAAAATAATTTAATTACTTGAAGTACCTGATGACACTCAATTAAAACAAGAATTATTTAACTATTTGCAAAGTTCTTCTGCCAATGAAGCTTAAAAAAATGAAGCTATTGCATACCTTTACCTATGTGCATAAAAAATACCTTAGAGTTGAAAGTGAGTGAAATTAATTTAGAAGAACAGACAGTTATCAAAGTTAGGCTTCACAGAGTGGTATGCATATACATCTTCTACAGCTGCATGTATTAAGTCATCATTTTCAGAATTCTCCTTAAAGTAACCACTAATTTTGGAAGTAGATCCTGACACTTTTTCAGAAGATTTGACTCTTGTTTTCATGTGTTCAGTGATACCGCTATGGCCACCACAGTGGATAGTAAATGTCAACTTTCTGTGCAAGTTACACATTCCTTATCAACTTTTTCGAGAAACAAAAATCCAGTGGTTTTAAAAAAACCCACATACTTTTATTTTTTGAGCTTATTGCTGCCAAAGGTTTACTGCAAAAACAAAGTGTTGCCAAACAATAAAACAATTAAAGCTTTATATTATACAAGCAAGCATGCTCAATCTACTCTCTACTCACTCTATACAGCCTTGATTTCCTATACATATTTCATAGGTAGCAAACCTCTATCTTACTTTGTTTCCTATTGAGTTGTTGGACTGGTACCTGATGGCTTTGTGACTCCTGAAGACCATGCATGGGCCACAGGACATTGGATGATACACCAAGTGGCCAGTGGGACAGCAGTGTCAAATATTTCTACTGCCCGAGACAAAGGATTTAACTGTCCCTATATATTTACTATCAATAATTGCTTTGCATTCTGTCCTTGACTGGAAGTGTCTGAAAGGGTTGGAAAAGAGATGAGTTATTGTTGTTACCTTTCAGATTTAATATTATACCTTAACAGAACTATCTGTGGTACATGGGTTTCATATATTGAGAGAAGTTAGCTTGAAACGCAGGCAGACAGGGCAGGGGTGCAGTGGGAAAAAGGCAGGTGGAACATAGGCAGGGGCAGACATGGCAGTTTGAGTAAGCCTAATCACAGAAACCAATCAAGCGGAGATAATAAAATATTTCTGGACTCAAAGTGGGAGGCATGGGAAAACAAGGGAGGGCCTGTAACAAGGTGTACTAATGCAGAGAAACAGAGAAAGTTCAGCATAGGAACAGAGAAAGAACACATAGAAACAGGCAAGTTCAGGGCCATTGCTGGGCAAGAACAATGAGGGAATCCATCAGGTGGTGACACAGGCAGATACAGAGCAGGCTTGTAGCGAATACATACCCTTAGATACAAGGCCTCACTGGGCAGCCCATTATTGGGCCCCCCTCCCCATCCAGGGAGTCTGAATTTTTCACACTTTTGCTTAAATCTTCGAGGGAGACGGAGAGGGAGACGGAGAGGGAGAGGGAGAGGGAGAGGGAGAGGGAGAGGGAGAGGGAGAGGGAGAGGGAGAGGGAGAGGGAGAGGGAGAGGGAGAGGGAGAGGGAGAGGGAGCTCATTCTTTGGCGTCGTGAGACATGATCCTGGGAGAAAAACCTCTGCTCACTGTTCTGGTTATCAATACTCTTTAGCCTACACTAGACAAAAACTGAGGCAGAGGTTGGAAGTATAAGGCGGAGATCTATAAAACCCATGCTGGCTTATTCTAATGTAACTATAAGCAATCACTCTCTGTTAAAAAATAAAAAATCCAGGACAAATACTAAGTCAGATGGGATTATAGGACAGCAGACTTACACTGAGACTGACCTTAGTAAAACCAGGGTGTATACTTACATGACCTTCAAGGGAAGGAGATTTACCCTTCCTTCTCCTCCTTCCTACTAACTGGAGTGAGGACACAACGGCAACTATCTTGAGACATTAAGTAGTAAGATAAGGATGGCAGAGCCGTAAGAAGAAGCCTCGGTTCCTGACTTTGTAGAGCATGATGCCAACCCTGGACTACCTACTCGTGGATGCTTTAACATGAGAACAAATAAGCTATCTTGTTTTAGCCACTGTTATTTTATAGTCCCATCTAATCCTAACTGATATAGAAGAAATACCTGTACATTTTTCTAGAAAGCAGCTTGGTAATGTGTATCAAGAATACTAAGCTATAGCTGGTTTGGCTCAGTGGATAGAGCATTGGTCTGAGGACTGAAGAGTCCCAGGTTCGATTCTGGCCAAGGGCACATACCTCGGTTGCAGGCTCAATCCGCAGCCCTGGTCATGTAGGAGGCAACCAATCGATGTGTCTCTCACATATCTATCGAGTTTCTCTCAGTCTCTCTCCCTCCCTTCCACTCTCTCTGAAAATCTATGGAAAAATATCCTCGGGTGAGGATTAACAACAACAACAGAAAGAATACTAAAAATGTTTAAACCCTTTGAATTACTTCTACGTATTTATCTTAAAAGAAATAATCTGGAATTAGAAAAGTTGATGTGGAAAGATGTTTACTGAAGATCTATTTATGATAGTAAAATATTAGAAGCAGTTTGAATGTCCAAAAATGAGGAATCTGATAAATAAATATTACATCTACTAGTAAATAACTGAAAACATTAAAAAGTTTATGAAAAAGTTAATAAGTGAAAATGCCTACATCATAATGTGAAGCGGGGAACAAATAGGCAGGATTAAAAAAACGCTAATACATGCACATTTTCATCTATATTACTAAAAGCCCACATATATAAAAGTATGAATAAACAAAAATGACAGAGAAAATACACCAAAATATTAACTAACAATGATTATCTCTGTATAGTGAGATTATAGGTAATTTATAACTTCTTTAAATTGAAAAAAATTTTTAAATATATTTTTATTGATTTCAAAGAGGAAGGGAGAGGGAGATAGATAGAAACAGCAACAATGTGAGGGAATCATTGATCAGCTGCCTCCTGACGCCCCCTGGGGATCGAGCCAGCAACCCAGGCATGTGCCCTTGACTGGAATTGAACCTGGGACCCTTCCGTCTGTAGGCTGACACTCTATCCACTGAGCCAAACCAGCTAGGGCTGAATTGAAATTTTTAACACTATCACATAATTAACAAATAATTTTATTTGTAATCAGAAAAAAATAGAAATTAATTTCCTAGCATTTACCAGTTTTATCTGGTGTTGATACTGCCACCACCACCATCATCATCATCATCACAACTTTACTGAGTATCTACATATGGGGAGCTGGGGCGGCAGGGTGCACAGACCTCTGTGGCTTCTGCAGTCAACCAAGAGCCACCTAAAGGCCATTCAGACACAAGCAAACCCTGCCCAGTTTTACCTTGGTGTTCTGTAGCAGAGCTAGTCCATTGCAGGCATTTGCTAGAAGAAAGTCTCCACTCAAGATAGCAATTTTATTTCCAAAATGCATGTCTTTCAGTGGCCCATCAGAAGATTGCAATTCACTTAAATTTACTATTCCACGATGTACAAGGAGAGCAGTATGGATAAGTTCTGTGATCTCTGCCAAACTTCTTTGACTAAAACATAAAGGTAAGACTTGTCTGAGTGTCAAGAACACTCTTATCACTAATGCTAGACTTCAGTTTTCAACAATAAAATATTTACAGATTAGGTTTTTTTTAGATTGTTTCTTTTTAATGAAGTTTTAAATTGAGATATAAATGACATACAACATATTAGTTTCAGGTGTACAGCATAATGATTCAACATTTATATATACTGTAAAATGATCACCCCAATAAGTCTAGCTAACATCCATCACCACACATACTTACATTTTTCTTGTAATGAGAACTTTTAAAATCTACTCTCTTAGCAACTTTTAAATATATAATGCAGCATTATTAATGATAGTCACCATGCTATATAGTACATTATTTATTCCCATGACTTATTTATTTTATAACCGGGAGTTTGTACCTTTTGACCACCTACACCCACTTTACCTACCTCTTCTTTTGCTTTTGATAACCACAAATCTGTCCTCTGTATCTATGAGTTCAGGTTTTTTGTTTCATTCATTTATTTACTTAAATATATTTTTATTGATTTCAGAGAGGAAGGGAGAGGGATAGAAACATCAATGATGAGAGAGAATCATTGATTGGCTGCCTCCTGCACACCTCCTACTGGGGATTGAGACCACAACCCGGTCATGTGCCCTGAATAGGAATAGAGCTGTCACTCAACCACTGAGCAACGCCAGCCGGGCTGTTGTTTCGATTTTAGATTCCACATATAAGTGAGAACATACAGCATTTATCTTTCTCTGTATGACTTATTTAACTTAGCATTTTGAAGTTTGTTGCTTTTTTGTTTTGAAGGTTTCAAATGCACTCTATTTCTTCAATCATGCCATATTTTAATGGGTACACAGTGCTTTTACGTGACATCAATTATGAAGTGGTTTTGAAACCACAATATACCAGCTGGGTGATTACTGATCTCTTCATTCCTTTGGCGTAACTCTGCCAACAGGGGGCTGGTTCCACTGTATTCCAATCTGTATTGCTGTATATGTCCATATAGTGGCTCCACTAGCTAATACAGCATTACCCTATATACCAGTGGTTCTCAACCTGTGGGTCGCGACCCCTTTGGCAGTCGAACGACCCTTTCACAGGGGTCGCCTAAGACCATCCTGCATATCAGATATTTACATTACGATTCGTAACAGTAGCAACATTACAGTTATGAAGTAGCAACGAAAATAATTTTATGGTTGGGTCACAACATGAGGAAGTGTATTTAAAGGGCCAGAAGGTTGAGAACCACTGCTATATACCATGGAATTTCTGGTGGCTGTGTGCTTTGCTGTTGTTTGCTGAATGCTTTGAATTCAGAGCCAACTTGGTTCGTTTTTGGCTGAAGGAAACTGGAACCTATAGCTGCTGGTTTGGTGCAACTCTGAGTAAGTACCCTTGCAAAAGACTTTCATGAAGGCTCTTCCACTGATTAGTTTGGGATCTATATATAAGCAGATCTTGATACCTACCTTCTCTGTAATATTCCCTACTCTTTACCCAACTAGTTCCCAAGATCCCACGAGTCACAGGGCTCCCAGAGAAGCTGGCCAGTGGAGGGTGACCCTTCACAGTTGTTTACTTTGTTCTCTAACTTTCCCATATCTGCAATTTTAGGATTTCTAAGAATCCTTACCAGTATCGAACAGAATGCCAATATAAGTGGGAATGTAATCTGTGCCAAACATTAGGCCAAGCACTTTTATGTATTATCTTATTTAATGCTAAGTACAAAAGAAGAATAAATTAATGGTTTAGGTTTAAATCTCATTACATGCCCCCCCACCCCCCCAAATCACCAAGATGGAGATTTATAGGACTACTGAGAATTAACAAAAATATTTTTTAAAAAGGAACTAACATTTAAAATTATCCTTTAAAAAAAAACTACAAGAAAGGAATAAAAATTTATTTTATTAGTACCCTGCAAATGTTTTCTAGTTTGCAAACTCATTCACAATAAAAATCCATATTACTACATTTCACAAAAATTGAATGAGATTATGGGCAAGTATAAAACTCAAAAATGGTTAAGCACTGGATAAATCTTTCACATAGTTCAGCTTATAAAATAACCAGGCAAGCAAGAAATTGCAGTTGTTTTGAATTACCCTAAGGATGGAAATCAATTATTGTGAGCTTTTAATAAAGACATCTGTAATCATAAAACAGCATTCATTAAATAGCAATCTTTAAATGCCACATGGTCAAAAACAACAAAAACAATGGTGGTAATGAAACTGAAAAACCCATCATTTGTAGAGTATCCATCATTACAAATAACTTTCATTTATATTATCTACTTGTGATTCTAATGACAGCAGTTCTGGAGAGGTTAAATAATTGGTCGAGGACATTCTGTTTATAAAGGACAAGGCTGGAACTCAGAGTCACCATGTCATAGTGACCAATGGTAATTTAAAATATGTATTTACCTGAGAAATAGTAAATGGGGGGAGGGGGCAAAGTTACCGTTTTACCAACACTAGTATATGCCCACCACAAATATGTCCAATTTTTATTCTTAAGTTCCAAGCACTACAGAAGACAATTTTGCTAGGAGAAAGTACAGTATGAGCAAACTTGACTCTTTTGTTCATAATAACTGGGCAAAGTAATCAAATCGTTTCCAAATCATTTGATCAGAACCAAGTGAAGGGATTTAGGTTGATCAGGATTATAGATAACAGTTCTAACTCTGCCTATAACACTAGACTGTGGGGAAATTCCTTAAACTCTCAGATCCATAGTCTTACCACTGAAAAGAGGGGAACTGAAGAAACAGTCCCTTCCAGTTTGAAGATTCAGGGATTTCAGGTCTAAAATTTAATATTTAGTTATAAAATTAGAAGATTTGAGGCATTAAAAATATTACCTGGGCTGGCAGTTAATAGTTTAAAAAAAGACCAAATTATTGCTATTATTGGTCTATAGGAAATAGAAATAAAATGATTGGTTATCTTGAAATCTGTCCTGTAATTACTATCTAGTACTGTGCTCTTAACTTCTAGGATTTTGGCATCCAATAAACAACTCAGATCACATTGTGCAAGAGTCTAATTTTGTGTGCAGCAGAGAAGCAGTATGAAAGCTGGGAGTATTTTCTTCTCATTATCTTATTCCTATTTTAGCCACCAAAGCAATCTAATAAACTTGCAATGTACTAGATTTTAAAATTTATCTTATATAAAGGTCTTCATGCCATTTTATGCACGTATATTTTATCACTCTTGGGTATTTTTATGCTAACTCTTGATTGGAAAAGAGTCACAAATGAATACCACTTAGGCTAAGTAATCAGAGTAAGGAAGTAATTACCACATCACACATAACCCAGAGGATTAATTGATGTTTTCACAAGAATTTTCACCAAATTACTTTCTTTCCATTGTATGTTAAACAACTTCATCTGTATTGATCTATTTTCTTCCAACATTTCTCCAAAGTTCTTTAGCATTCTAAGCTTTAGAAAGAATGATGGCAGACACTGCTAGTTACCCACTCACTCTTTCCTTCCTCACTACTAACACACCTTTTAATATATTTGGAGTGACAATGTACTCACTTAAAAACATTCGTGTCCCCAAGATCCCCTGAGGCTAGAAGTGATCATGTAGCACAGTCTGGCCAGTGAATGTAGGTAGAAGTTCACTAGGTAAAGTTTCTGAGAAATCTACTGAGCTCCTGGTATCAGGATTCAGTTGATGTGCACCTTTGGCATTTCGGGCTTACCCCCTCCTGTCGGGATTGGGCCCAACTGCCTGGAGGCACAGCAGAGACCGAAGGATGCTAGAGAGGGCTCCCAATGAAGAATAATGAGCAAGAGGAAAGGAGAAGCCTGGGCCCTTGATGGCTTCAAGTCAGCTTCGGTGTGCCCATCTCTAGACATTTTGTTATCTGAGTTAAGTAGACATTGCATTCCTTTAAGCTACTGTTTGTTCGAGTCCTGTTACTGGCAGCCAAGTAAATTCTTGATAGTCATTAAAATACCACAAAAATGGTGAAGACGTTTTATGTTTGTATTGCTGTACTCTGGTTTTATTCAGCCAATATAATCTCTTGGAGATAGTTCCACATAGTATTTACAAATAGAGAAGTTCCACATTTTTTACAAATAGAGAATCTTCTTGTTCTATTTAACATTCATCTTTACAGAGGTTCATTGTGTGGATGTGCTGTGCAACTTTTGCTGCTATAGGGTGAATGATAAACCTATATTTGTTTACAGTATTTTTAAGAATCAGCCCATGTGTCACTTCTGTGAAGTCTTCCCTCTCTTCCCCAGATTAACTCCTTCTGTGCTTGAAAGCCTCTGAACATAGCTCATTTATTGTACTATATTGTAATTACTTCTGTAGCCATCTATCTTCCTGCCACTTCTCTCCCTTACTACACTCTAAATTATACTATCCTACTTCTTGGCTGCCTATAATATTTGTTGTGTAAAGAAGCGATTTTCAACTGATGTGCCACAGCACACTAGTGTGTCACAAGAATTTTAAAACATGCAATACCTGACTATTTAGTCAGGGGCACTGACCTCTTTTCCCTTAGACTGTCAAATAAAAAAATGACAACAGCCAACACAATAGTCATCTGATGTGAATGATGGCTACTATTGTACCTATTCTTTGGGTCAGATGGGCAAAAATATATTATTTTGGTGTGCCACAGAATTTTAGTAATTAGTTTATGTGTACCATGAGATAAAAAAGGTTGGAAATCTATAGTATAAAGGTAGAAGGGATTGTTATCATTCTTCGTTTCACAAAGAAAAGAGTGAGATAAACTAAAAAGTCAGATTTATAGAAATCAGAGATGGAAGTGACCCCAAAAGTCAATTAACCTCAATTAACTCCTTCCAGAATGAGTGATAAACTACATAGGAATCAGGTCTGCAGATGAATAGTTTTAATTATTAGAAATTGTTCCTTATATTAACTTGAAATCTCCTTAAATGTTTCATGTCTTTAAGCTGGTGTTAAACTAGTAGGAGTGTCAACTGTGTTTCAATACACAGGCAAGGAAGATTAAATACAATGGAATTGTCTTTTTTATTCTTTTTATTCAGCTTTTTTTCTTTTCTTCCTCCATTCCTCCTTGTTTTCCTTCTTTTTAGAGGTTTAACAAAATACAAAAAAGTACAGAGAATAACATAACAAAAACATAATATTCCACTTACAAGTAAATGTTTATACTTTGTCATTTTAAACAGTTTTTAAAGATGTATTCTTTAAAAAAACCCTTTATAATTTGGGTATTTTAAAACATTCCAAAGTGAAAATATAGCATAAAATACCTCTGTGGATCATAATCTTGTTTCAGCTACACCTTTCACTATCCTTCCAGATTATTTTGAAGCAAATGTCAGATATCATGCTATTTCATCAGCAAATATTTCAGATATCCAATCTTTTAAAATGCCTAACTGGTTTATGGCTTTCACTATCTAAATTAATTACTTTGAGCCAATGAATTACTGTATTCTGAACATTTTATACAAAATAATTTTGCAAGCTTAACAACTCAATCAACTGATTAATAAAAAAAATAATGTAAAACTCACAACAGCTGTCTGAGGTAAGCATTATTATCTCTACTGCACAGAAGGGAGCTGGGCTGGCCAACTAACTTGCTCAAGTTCACACAGCTAGTAAGCTATAAAGCTGGATTCAAGCCCAGAGATCTCCATTTTTAAAGCCCAGGCTCTTTGCATACCAACAGAAAACTAATAAGAATCCCAAACACAAAATGCACAAAATTCAGGGTGTCTCTGAAAGCATTAAAATGGTAGATAAGAGTCATTTAAAGAAAAGATTTTTAAATGATTTTTTAGAGAGAGAAAGGAAGGGGGAGGAAAGAGAGAGAGAGAGAGAGAGAGAGAGAGAGAGAGAGAGAGAGAGAGAGAGAGAACACCAATGTGAGAGGGAAACATCGATCAGCTGCCTCCTGCACACCCCCTTCCAGGGATCAAGCTGCAACCTGGGCAGGTGCCCTGGGAATTGAACCTAGAACACTTTGGTGCATGGGACAACACTCAACAACTGAATCACATGGGCCAGGGTGATAAGAGTTATTTTTTAAAAAAATATATTTTTATTGATTACAGAGAGGAAGGGAGAGGGAGAGAGATAGAAACATCAATGATGAGAGAGAATCATTGATCGGCTGCCTCCTGCATGCCCCACACTGGGGATCGAGCCCGCAACCCAGGCACGTGCCCTGACAGGGAATCGAACCATGATCTCCTGGCTTATAGGTTGATACTCAACCACTGAGCCACACCATCTAGGCAAGACTCATTTTTAAAAAATAATTTTATTTGAATCTTAAAAGATTTTTTAAATTGTAAAACTGATTTTTATGTTCATGTAGAAAGGATAAATTTGAAAATTACAAGGATAATTCTGGAAAATAAAAAGGACTAACATTCTAGATTTTAAAACTTATTATGAAGCTACTGCAATTTTAAAAGCTATTGTACTATCACAAGAACAAACTAATAGATTAGTGGAATAAAATCCAGAAAGAGATCTAAATATATATGGAAAATAAATTACTTATGGTAAAGGTAACATTTCAAATTGTTAAGGAAAAGACAGATTATTCTTACAAAAGATGTTGGAGCAACTGGTTATCAATTAAGGAAAATAATAATTAAATTTGACCCCTACCTTACTCCACAGAAAAAAATATTTTTTGGAATAAAGATCTAAATGTGAAAAAACAAAAGTTCAAATTTAAGTCAAAAGGTAAAAAAGAAAACAAAGCAATACAATACTAAAACCCTATTTGAAACGACAACTCTGTGGCTCATCTTGACGAATATAAAATACCATTATTTTAAAAAAAAATTTAGGAAAACACTCTTACGACCTTGGGGTGAGAAAGCCTTGCAAAATAAAATAGAAAGTCAGGAAGCTATATAAAAAGAATAAATTCAAGTAGTTACAATATGCAAAAATGTTTATATAAACTATAAAAAAGACCAAAGCAAATACAGACTTGAAAAGTATTTGAAACACATACAATAAGCAGAAGATTATATTAAAAATGTGTGGAGCTTGTCCAAATTGGACAAGAAATTGATAAGAAAAAAATAAACAGCCCAAAAGCAAAATGGGAAAGAATATGAAGAGGTAATTCTAGAAATAAATGGCCAAAACCCACATAAAATGATGCTCAACCTCACAAATAATTTGGAAAAATAGTATAATAATAATAATAAGATAATATTTTTAGTCCATTAGCTTTACAAAAATGGAAAAGATCAGAAATGAGGCAAGCAGGAAGTTGAAAAAACCATTAAGCCCATCACTTAGCTCCCTGCTGAAAACCCTCTAGTGGCTCCCCATCTCACTCAGGGTAAAAGCCAAAGTCTCTACAATGGACTCCAAGGTCAAGTGCAATCTGACCAGCTCCTCTACCCCCTTACCTCTCTGACTTCATTTGCTACTCTCTTCCCTCTCGGATCACTCTTCTCTAGCTACATTAGCTTCTGTGGTAGCTAAGGAACATGCCAAGCCTGTTCTTGCCTCAGAGCCCGTGCCCTTTCCCCTATCTGGCCTCATCTTCCCTTACATACCTGCAAGGCTTAGTCCTTGCTTCCTTCAGATCCCTTCAAAGTTCACTTGCTCAGTGAGCCCTTCTCTGACTACTCCATGTACAACTGCAACCCTCCCATCCTTGCCAGCACTCCCAGTCCCCGCTTCCTGCTTTTTCCATCCACAGTACTTATTGCCATCTGACACACTAGCTGTTTTGTGTTTTATTTTTCTCTTCACAACCCCATAGAAGAAAGCTCCACAAGGACAAAGAACGAGGGGGAGGGGAAGAAGCAGATAAGAGCAAAAGAGTTTTTAGGATATACTTCAAAAATACCAACATTAAAAAATATCAAGGCATATGAATAAGAATAAAAAGGAAAAGAATATGCTCTTAATGCCAGGTAAAAGAATCTTATATGGTGATAAACTTTAACTAATTATGTGTTAAATATTAAGTTTTTATAAGTAGGCCAGATCCAACATTCTAAGAAATTCATTCAGTTCATTACAATAATTACAGAAACATAACAATTTTCCTGTTTTGCCATTTATTCATGTTGATAACCGAAGTGAAAATGGAACTCTGAATTTGGGGTTTGCCATGATCACAGCATTCAAAACTAATCTTGTTTCATTCCTGTATTTGGAAATGAGAATTCTGATTTTAAAAACAGGTGACTGAAACCAAAAATCTCAACCATTAAAAGCAAAATGCCAAAGCTGTAGGCTGTAGTAATGGTGACCCCCAAACAGAGATGGAGTCACAGGTCCCAGGGCTGAAAAGAATGACCAGGCCTTACTTCCAGCTCTGACCATATGCACTAGGCCAGTGGTTGGCAAACTGTAGCTCTCAAGCCACATGTGGCTCTTTGGCCCCTTGAGTGTGGCTCTTCCACAAAATACCACGTGTGGGCGCGCATGTACAGTGCGATTGAAACTTCGTGGCCCATGCGCAGAAGTCGGTATTTTGTGGAAGAGCCACACTCAAGGGGCCAAAGAGCTGCATGTGGCTTGCGAGCTGCAGTTTGCCGACCACTGCACTAGGCAATCATCGAAAGTGCTGAGGGCTCTGTGTCTTTTTTTAGGAAAGCTGATCTGAAATTCTAAGTTCAAAGAGATCAGATACTTGACTCTATGTTAGAGTTTTGTCATGCTATGAAAACACAAGATCTGGAAGTGAAGGGAAAAAAAAAAAGACAAAAATTCTTAAGAAGTGATTCAGTAAAAAACTAAAAAAAAAAAAATAATAAAAAAATTTCTCCCATATTTAGTACTGTAATTTGGAACTACTGGTAGTTTTGTAGAAATAGAATTTTAAAATAACAATACAAAGACTTATCTCTCTTGATTTATTTCCAAAAATTAAAGCTCAGTATTTTTTATATTTTTAAAATAAAATTATATATTTAAGGTATATAAAATGCAGTTTTGATGAATGCATAGTGAAATGATTACTATAGTAAAGATAATTAACATATTTATCTCCTCACATAGTTACTATTGTGTTTTTTTTGTTTTTATTAAAGAAAGCTCAGTATTGATATATTCTATAATTAGTTTTCTCCATACCTGCTGACAAAGAGGTGAGCTACCTTCATGATGGTAGTCAACCTTGAGAAAGCAGAGGATGTTTGGACTCAGCAAGAAGTCACCATAGTTCTTATCAGAAATTAGCCAACCAAATAAAATTTGTAATTCATGTTCTTTTTACACATGAACATAAAGTTCTGCTTAGTGATCAACTAATATACCCATGAAACCAATAAAGCATTACCAAGCCAGGTAACTTACTGTAGTAAAAATATTTTCAGAAACATTATTTTGAATAACTAGACACAAACTTGATGATGTCAACACATAATTATCCTGCAGGTTAAGTAGGTCCTGGTTATGATGAGGGAGAGGGATAACTAACTAGTAGCGTCTGGTTTCTGGAAACAGTTTAAGCTGGCCTGTTTTCTGCCAGAGAAGCAAAGGGAAAGCCCAGCTGGCATTGTTATCTAGGTCTCTAAAATTACTTTTTGGTTTGGGTATCACAAAAGGGGTTAAAAATACTTGAGACTACCCAAAAGCCTAACAAGACATCTGGGTGCTGCGGCTGTCACTGTCAGGGCAGCCCTTGGAGGGAATGCCCGTATCAATTCGGTTTATCAGATGGACAGCTGATCAACATTAAACAGACTTGCTCTGGGCAGGCTGAGCTGAGCTTCCTGACATGAATTCCAATGAGAGCCCTCTGCACTCCACCACCGGGCTCTGCCATTTTTTACTGTTGCTGCTCCCTGGACATATGGGAATCCCTAGCAATGAGCACATAAAGCTGCCTCTAACTCAAGTGACGGCTCATTTCCCCCGCTGAAGGCAGACATTAATATCCTGAGGAGATCAGACCCTCCTCTCTGACCCCCACCTACCGAAGCAAAACGACTGTCCTATTTCTTTATTTAATAAGCTTTTAATGAAGAAGACCAAAACCCCCTCTCTGACTGCAACGCAGTTCCACATGAAAAGGTTATACAAATACATCCGATTCCGTGTCAAAGTTTCCCAAAATATCTGTCCCCCTCCCCACTGGAGAGTAGTCTGTCACTCGCCCTCCCATAGTGCTCATTCTTTCTGCTGCAGTACAGGAGTTCAGCTCTCCCCTCTGATAATTAGGAGCCATCTCCACGGAATGGCAGGTGGAGAATTAAAGAAATGGTTCCAAAGAGCGTGCTGGTGTTTCCATTTTCATTACGTACCTTTTTCTTCGAAGGTTCATCATTTAGCTATGAAAACTGCTTCAGGCACAACCAGACTGTGAGAAATGACAGCCCAGTGACAACCCAGAGAGTCCACTAGAAAATGCTTCTGAGCTACGTTAGACTATGAGAAAGCTAAAAATGTTTGGTGAATTGGAGTTGGCATACATACTTTGGTTTTAGGAGGGATAAAAGGAAGGATGCATGATGGCAAATGAAGAAGACAAGCAGATTTGTACCTGTGAATCTTGAAGGTGGCTTAAAATGAGAGCAATCTGAAACCTTCCTGAAGCTGAGTGCTGGGCCTATGCCTACTGCCAGGCTCTGTAAGTTCTGAATTGGCTTCATAAGATCTGAGTTTTCTCTCCTTGAGAAAGCAAGTAGGGGTTAGGCGAAAACTGAAGGCTGTATGTTAAATAGGGCACAGGAAGCACTGCAGGAGAGAAATGTAATTCTGCAGAGACCTCTCCAACTAATCCCAGGAGGCATCAATGCACTGAAAAGAGAACCTTGGCAGGCTTCATTTAGACCATGTTTAAGGCTGGGAAGGGAAGGGAAGCATAACAGGGAAAAGATGTCTCCTAAGGAAAAAAGTGCCAGGGCATAAGCTATACAGTGATATGTTTTATATGAGACTTGAGGCCCCTCAGCCCGGCCTGCACCCTCTTGCAGTCCAGGGGCCCTCAGGGGATGTCCGACTGGCAGGGAGTGGGCCTAAGCCGCAGTCTGGCCTCCCTCTGCGGAAGGCGACTGGACAGGCCAATCAGGGGGCGGCACTGGCTGGCCCCGCCCCCTGCTGCCACCACAGGTGGCTTCCCTCTGCAGGAGGCGACCAGGCGGGCTGATCAGGGGTCAGCATTGGCCAGCCAGTGGTCGTCCCTGTCCCGCCCTCCTTCCCCCCCTGCCATCGCCCCTCCATCGCTGCTGGTCGCTGCCGCATCTCCCCCCCCCCCCCCATCACCTTCTCCTCCCTCTGCCTGCTGATACGTGCCTTGGCTGGCCTGGCGTCACCTGTCCGCCACCCTGCCCCCCGCCAACCGGTTGTTCTGCTGTTTAGTCGATTTGCATATTACGCTTTTATTATAGAGGATTGCTTATACTGCTATCTAGTAAACCTACATAACTAGAAACATGAGAACAAATCCTAAATGTTCCTCCAAGTATTTCACCAGGTCTTTTTATGTGTAAAAGTAGAGTGGTTCCCCACCATGTTTAAATCATCTATACTAATAATCTATACTAATAAAAGGGTAATATGCTAATTAAACTGGATGTCTTCCAGACGTCATTCCGGATGTCCTTCCTGACAAAGCCGGAAGCATGGCCGGCCTGCAAACCGCCCGTGGCCCCTTGCCCAGGCCGGCCCCGCCCCCAGTGGGGACCCCCACCCTGATCGGGGGCGGAGCCTGCCTGCAAACCTACGGCCCCTTGCCCCAGCCAGTCCCCGTTAGGGCAGGCCAGCCGGCCCTCACCCGTGCACGAGGCCCCTATCCTATATAATAAAAGAGTAATATGCAAATTGACTCTAATGGCAGAATGACCGCTGGACCAGTTACTATGATGCGCAATGATCACCTCTTTGTCCCTTTCCCCAGCTGGTAGGCTCAGATTGCCTGATGGCCACCTGCAGTGGGGGCGGGGCCGGAGAGCGGGTGGGAACAGCTAACCTATTGGCCCCTTTCCACAGCTATCAGGCACCAATCACCCAATGGCAAACAGGGAACCAAGGGTGGGTGGCGGGGGGCTGGTTGCAGGCAGCTGGGGAAGATGGCCCTGATCACAGGCCAGGCCTAGGGACCATACCCATGCATGAATTTTGTGCACCGGGCCTCTAGTAGACTATAAAAGCCATGAGTAGGTACTCAATATACAGGTTAATGTACAATCAGGCGCTACATCCAGATATTACAATTTTAAAAAAATATAATCTCATTTAATCTTTATTACATTTAGTTATTAACCCTGTTTTATAGGTGATGCAATGGATTTCCACAGGGTATAATGTTAGGGAGCCTTTTCAGGAAATATTATCCAGGAGAAGGCAAGACAATAATCTGAACATTAAATGGAAGGAAGATCTAAAATCAAGCAACACTTCCAAATACCTCTGTAAACAATCAGATTCTACAAAATACATTTGTTACTATGCATGAAATTATTTCAAACTACAGACATGGTTATAAAAATTCTTAATAGCACCCCTGAAAGCTATTTTTTTTAAAAAAAGCTTTATTGAGATATAATTTACATATCATAAATTCAGCCATTTTAAGTATACACCTCAATGATTTTTAATATTTATAGAGTTGTGCAACTATCAGTGCAATCTAATTTTAGAACATCTCCCTAAAAAGTAAACCTGTTCATTTAGAGTCCCCCCTTATTGAGGCTGTCTTGATTTTCATTTTAATCTTCAAGTATTTGGAATTTTTAATAAAATTACTATAAACAGTAACAATATAAAATGGAAATGCTAACGTACTTTTACTGAAAAAAAAATTACAATCTGTGGCAAACTGTAAAATGTTCACATAATATATATGTTCTTGAAAGCCAAATATAAATGACAGATTAGGTGTCTAGAAGTAATGCTTGTTTTTAAAAAAACTGACTGTAAAGTATCTCAAAGGACAGATGCAGATCTATATATAACATTCAAGCAAATCACTCTGAAAGGCAAATATATAATTTATTTATTCACCAAAAAAAATAAACCTTGTTTCTTTATAATCACACCTTATACCCCAGGCAACTGTTAAGTTTCACATTTCTTTAGTATGTTTTTTGTTTACAACTACAGAAACAACAGAAATGTTCAAAAGGCTGCCACAGCTTTGGGAGAAAAGGAGTAATACATACATCAGAGTAATGAAAAAGTCTGTGAATCACAATTTAAATTCTATTAAAAGCTATCTTCATTCATTCTTTCAAATTGCATCACTTTATTTAATTCCAATATGGACTTAATGTGTGTTCACTGAGATGAAAATCCATGACTACTGATTTCAAGTGAAACGAGTGTGCCATCCAACTTTCTTTTTCATAGAAAAGTGGCACAGGAAGACGAAAAGGTGAGATTAAAAGTCACCTTTAAGAAAGCATCATAACTCTTAAAAGGTCTACTTAGAAAAACAAGTCATGTGAGTCAGATGAGAGCATACACTTACTGTAAAAAAATCAAAACAATATATAAGTATACAAAGCTAAGCCACTCAGGTGGTGGACATTAACCACATGTAGCTATTAAGCACTTGAACTGTTGCTCGTCTGAAACCAGATGTGCTATAAGAGTTAAACACTTAGTATAAAATTTTTTTAAATATCTCAATAATAAGTGCTTTACACTAGTGACACTGAAATTATAATACAGGGTGTCCCCCAAAAATGTATACGTGCTTTAACAGCTCAATTGATATTTCTTTATTTTCAGATTTAACCCATTGGAATAGATAATTACTTACAGTGTGTATACATTTTTTGGGGTCACCTGCATTTTAGATATATTAATTCAAATAAAATATATTAACATTAATTTCACTTGCTGGTTTCCTTTTACATTTTTAGCAAATTAAAATTATATTACTATGGGGACCCACCAGGTTTACCACCTCTCCATCCTACCTTCTTCCCTAGAAGTCTTTCTTTTACATTATAGCATATTTTCTTTCAGAATTATGTTTTTAACAAGTTTATAAAAATATAATAAATTCAATGCATTTATAAATACAGAGCAAATACTATGCATTTTTCCATAAAAATGAGTTCATACTATATATACTGCACTGTAACTTAAGTTCATACTATAAATATTACACAATATTAATTTAGTCACTTAATGTAGTTTGAAGAATTTTCTTGTCACTACATATGGGACTGCCTAATTCTTTTAAATGACGGATGCATAGTATGGATGTACCATAATGTTCTACAGACCCCATTAATAAAGATTTAGGTTACTTCCTATTTTCTATTATTATACACAATGCTGCAATGAACATATATCTATGTGCATATGTGGGAGTATTTCTGTAGAATAAACCTCTAGAAGCGAAATTACAGGGTCGAAGAACAAGTCACTTAAAACTGTGTTAGATATAGCTAAATGGGCTACTGTACTTTCAAAACAAGATAAATGATCAGGTTTGTGACCGTCTATAATTTCTCCATGAATCTGATATGATAAGAACATACGCTTCATATCAAGGATTTTTTAGTGAAAAAAAAAAAAAAAAGAATTCTAACCTATGCTCTGAAGTCAGCCTAGTCTTAGCTAATTGATGACTGTGGTGGGCACCCTCAAGGTGATTGCCCTGATAACGATTCCCTTTTCCCTGGAAATGCTGCTTCCCTAACTCCACTGAGATCGTAAGGTGGGTGGCAGCTGCTATATCTGTTCTATGTGGCCCTTGACATCCCCTACGCTGGCTGAGTGACTCAGAGCTGAGCACCTGGCCTAATCTAGGGTGCTCAGCCTCCTTTCCCAGGGAATCGGAAACTCAGGGTAATCTGGGAGTTACTAAAGGCAATGCTTCAAAGCAGCTTTTATGAACTTCAGTTATTCACTTAGTACGCTGGTCATTCCTGCACATACCATATGTACTCTTATGTAGTTAAGGTTTTTCTTTAGATATTATCTTTAAATCCTCTTTTAGGATTTTTTTCTAGAGACACTATATAGCAAAGAGTTAAGAGTATGGATTCTAGAGCCAGATTGCCTAGATTAACATTCCAGCTCTGCCACTTATTAGCTGTGTGGTCTTGAACAATTTACTCAACCACTGTTAGTGCCCAGTGTTTTCATCTGTGAAATGGAGATAAACAGCACATACATCATTGTTGTGGGGGTTCAATGACTTTATATACAGTTCATAAAATATATAGTTCATGGGGTATATATAACTCCACACAGTAAGTGCTCAATAAATGTTAACTATTACTACTTTTAAATCAATTCATCTTTCTATTTAAATGAAACTTTACATCCCAACTATCTGGTTAGGACAGGTCAGAAGTGAGTCACCCACAGAGCAGCAAGGCCTGAACCTGTGGAAACGGAGTTACCCATTACACAGGCATTCTTCAGGGGGCTGCCTGGGCTTGGTGTAGAGCAGAGTCCTGTGGGCTTCCAGATACCTCCCTTGGTGATAGGCAATCCTTTTCTGCCCTTCTAGTCTCCAGCCTCACCCCCTATCCCTGACCAGCCCTTGAAGTTCTTGTATGAATCTGTGAAAAATCAACTGATCTAGACAAATGCATTTATGGTACAGATGAGGAACCAGCAGAACCAAAATGTCTACTGAATTACTTAAGAGCCCATGGGTTGTAGATATTAGAACTGAAATCCAGGTGCCCTAACTCCCATCCAGTGCTTTTTCTTCTATAGGCAGTAAATGTGCTATAGGAGCTAAGAAAAACAATGTTTTTCATATTGATACCTTAACTTATTGAAAACTGCTAAATGTTTCAAGTAATCTCAATGGTTCAACCAGGTATAATTCTAGAAAGGTGGTAAGTTTAATTTCTGACTCCCTATCTCCTTACAGCACTTGATCATCCACCTCAGGTATCTTGCCTCCCCACATCAGAATCTTTGGGGAGAATCATGAGTCACTTATGCTTTAGGGAAAGTTCAGTTTATCTAAACAGTGAGTTTTGTTATGAGAAAGCTCTGGTTTTAATTCCTGCTTCATTTCCTAAGATCTGCAGAACCTTAAAAGCTACCCCCACCCCCGAATTGTTTTGGTTTCCTCTCTACTGAAAATGGGGTAATTAACAGGTATTTCACAGAATTTTTGTAAGGAGGAAATAAATTTTATTGAGCAAGCAATAAAGATTTATGGAACACCAACTATTTGCTAGGGAGCAGACAAGGCCTTTCCCCAATTACACCAATTGCTTAGAGGGGCAGATAGATAGCAAATGTCTTCTTTTGTTTCTTTTTTACCAAGCAGATCTAGCTTTGTTTATTCATTCAAGAATCCTCTATTAAGTACCTGTTACATGGCAGGTACTACTCAGGGCACTGGGAATGCAGAGTAGACAAAAACATGGTCCCAGCAACTTGTAGTGGGGAAGAGGTTTGACATTATTCTTAGATCTTCCTAAGCTAGACACCAAATTTAGGACTCTTTTTTCAGAGCAGAAAAATAACGAAGACCTTCGATGCCCATCATGCAATCCTGCTCTTCCAGCTACAGATGTAGAAATCAAAGTTCAGACATTCTAAGTACTTTATTCAAGGCCATACAGGCAGTTATCTATATAGATAGCTAGAAGTATAATTGTAACTGGACAATCAATGGGTCTGTGCTGCCAGTCACTACTTGAGTCAATTCATCAGAGACAGGGTTGAATTATATATGAGTGTTTATTCCAATAGTTCGGCAGTACAGGAGAGCAGCGAGTCATCCACAACAATTTGCTCTACACCCTACCATAAGCCAGCTGCTTATATAGGGTAGAAGGACAAAGATGACATGGGAAGTAGGCAAAAGGGTATGCCAACAGTTTACAGGTAATGCAGGCTGGAGATATGCAAAGGCCTGTGGGTATGCAAAGGCTGGGGGTCTTCAAAGGGCTGGCAATATGCAAAGGGCTAGTGGCTATGGTTTCTGCAACAAGGTTGTTCATCTTTCCATGATAATAGGCGGCTCCCAGATGGGGAGGAAGGGCCACATTTCCAGGTGAGCTCTCAGGTCCTATGTGTAACTCCCAGCCAGGTTAGATTGTGCCTGCTTTAATCATGGGTAACAGAGCATGATTAATATTTCTTACAATTATAGTTGGTCCCCAATATTCTATTTCTGCCCTATCATAATCTTCATCTCCTAATCTTTTCTACGTATTATGCTGCCCCAAGAAGCAGACAAAACAGTTTAGTGTAAATTTTCTAAATGGAAGCGTCTCAAAAAATGACAAAATAAAACCAGGGACTTGTATGCATGCATATAAGCATAACCAATGGACACACACAGTAGGGGGGTAAGGGCATGTGCTGGCGGGGGGAAGTGGCCTGGGAGAGGTCAATGGGGGACAAAGGAGACATGTGTAATACTTTAAACAATGAAGAATTAACACACACACACACACACATAAACCAGGGAGAGAATAGTCATTTTTTTTTATGCTGGAATGCGTATCTTTCAGAAATTATAATTTATTAGAGGTCCTTTAGATAAGCATATGACATGCAGATATTTCATTATACAGAACTTTTTTAAAAAGGTTATCTTTGTTATTGAAAGTATTACAGATATCCTTATTTTTCTCCCCATTGACCTCCATCCCACTCCTGCCTCCTCTCCCCAGGCCTTCACTGCACTATTGTCTGTGTCCATGGGTTGTGCATATATACATATAAATTCTTTGGTTAATCTTTTCCTACCCCCTCCCCCTCTTGAGATTTGTCAGTCTCATTATACAGAACTTTAAAAAAAATTGAACTAGTATTTGACAAGCAATCTTACAAATCAATTCACATTGATTACAAGGTACTAAAATAATCAAAGATAATCATAGAGATGAATTTTGTAATTCAATTTGTGAAATCTGTCTCTTCATAACAAATATAGAGATATCTGAAAATGGCCTCTGTTCACCTCAGAAAATGTGTTAATTTATAAAAAAATATGCTAAGTTTGCATATTTTGGCTGCAAGCCCCAAATAGTTATAAGCATAAAGACCTTACTTATTTACAGAGACCTCCAAGACCACATTACTTTTGTATATTTTTAAAAATTGATTTTTAGAGAGAGAGGAAGGGAGAGGGATAGAGAGATAGGAATATCGATGAGAGAGGAACCTCACTGATCGGCTGCTCCCTACTGGGGATTGAGCCTGAAACCCAGTCATGTGCCCTGATTGGGAATCGAACCAGCCATCTCCTGGTTCCTGAGTCAAAGTTCAACCACTGAGCCACACCAGCCAGTCGACACATTACTTTTGGTTGCACCTTCTCCTGCTCCCAGTTGTCTTTCTCTTTTTCTGTATCTAACCATGACTTCCATCCCTACTTCTGGATCCACAGTGCCCATCTCTCTTTCTGATAATATAGCTTATTAAAATATGTATACATATTAAGAACATACATTTTTAACAAATAACTAATAAAATGTACTTTAAAATGAGGGCCAACTGTACACATGGTTCTGTCATATCCTGTACTTTGTGAGCTCCTGCCGGGCACTAGGCTTGCTGCCGCTTTTACACGTAAGCAAATCAGAGTCCTTCTCTCAAGGAGCTTAAAGCCCCACAAGGACAAAAAAAACAACAATGCACAGAAACAGACATCTGAAAATGCCCCCATTCAGCTCAGAAAATACTTCTACTTTGCAAAGGAATAAAACTATACATTCAAGTCAGTAAACATTTCACTCATGCTTTCAGCTGAAACACCAAGAAGCATCTTAAAAAATCTGGATTTAAAGAATTAAACGATGACCTTGAAGCTCACTAAATATACTTTCAACTCACAGAAAGACACTTGTACTCCATAAGACTTTTTTTGTAAACAGGCATTAGAGAGTGTAGCTGCTCAACTTCTTCTGACCAAACTGAACAATGTCTTTCCACATTTGATCATCTCGGCACTTTGCTACCATTACTGTCTTCCCTATGCACGAACCCAGTTAATTCTGTGTTCACATTATGGCTTCCTTTCATCACTCTACATTCTTAGTCATTATTCTAATCAAGTCCAATTACTTAAAGCCTATAGTAATTATTTTAAAAATATTGATGGCTCTTCTCTTTACAAATGAATTTATTTATAAATAAGCTTTAAAAGTAAGAAGTCTGGTAAGAAATAAGATAAAGCTGAAATATCTGAGTATAAGCCACCAAATCCCTCTATTAAAAAATCTTTTTGAAGAAGAGATTAACCATAAATCGTATATGCATATATGCATAGCCCATGAACACAGACAATAGGGTGGGGAAGGCCTGGACTGGGGCAGGGGTTGGATGGAGGGGGGCAAAAAGAGGGAAAATGGGGGGGACATCTTAATATTGACAATAAAAACACATACAAACCTTTCTGATAGTTGATGATACCAAATGGTTTATAAGCCAGTTTGGACGTCAAAGATCAGCAGAAATGTAATAAGAAGAGTCATTTAATAAACATTTACTAGGTTTGTATTACAAATAGTCCCATCACAACAAGGTAAACTATGTTCACTTTAATATATATTTCACAACCACATGAAATAGCCCACTCCTAAGTTCAATTATGGGGCGGGGGGGGAAGGAGGAGACACTTTCAAAATTACACGTTTTGATTATTTGTAATTCAGAACAGGTGAAAATCGAAACAACTGTTAACCTGGATTATGTCATTATCATTATCAGCAATAAAATTATTAACAGGATATCTACTATGTGTCAGATCCTAAAAATAGAAAGTATAAAAGAAGTGTTTTTGTTCTCTCGATGAGTACGTATCCAAGTGTGAGTGTTTATGTATTCTTTCCTTTAAAGTAGTGTAAGATGGTCTGTGCCCTGAGGGCTTATAGTTCAGCTGGGGATACAGTGCAAGGCTATAAAAAGATTTAATAACTAAAGCAGACATGTGTAATAGTTTCAACAATAAAGAATTAAAAAAAAAGATTTAACAAGAAAACCATACAGCATATATTAAGTGTAAAATGAATGCCACAATCTGTAACTGCCGTTATGATCACTGAGGATTTGGGGGAAATAATGAGAAGAGGAACAGGGTGCTGGGTTTTCCTTGGGAGGAGCACTTACACCAATGAGAGCAAGGTGCTGCTGGCTGCCCCCAGCCCATGTGTGGCTGCCACAGCACTGCTGAGGGGTGGGAATGAGAGAGGTTCTCCAGTCAGCTTGCTGCTGCTGGTCCCAACAGGAATCACGGCCCTGCCAGACAGTGAACAGTCGACAGCTGCCCTGGAATGGTTGAGAATGGCTGCAGCCAGCAGACAGAAACAGGATTATGGGCGGAGCACAGGTTTAGGACAAAGGCTTGGGTGTCTCCTCTTAGACAGGGCCTGAAAAGAAAGGAGAACAATACAAGAAAGGAGGAGAAAAGTCCACTGACATCCTTCATCTTCTGGCCAGGGTCCCAAATGACTTGGATAAATTAAGAACAAAATGATTGAATTGCTACTATATGCCAACAAGTCATTTTCTTCCTTCCTCCCTTCCTCCCTCCCTTCCTTCCTTCCTTCCTTCCTTCCTTCCTTCCTTCCTTCCTTCCTTCCTTCCTTCCTTCCTTCCTTCCTTCCTTCCCTCCCTCCCTCCCTCCCTCCCTCCCTCCCTCCCTCCCCTCCTTCTTTCTTTTCTTTCTTTCTTTCTTTCTTTCTTTCTTTCTTTCTTTCTTTCTTTCTTTCTTTCTTTCTTTCTTTCTTTCTTTCTTCTTTCTTTTCTTTTCTTTTCTTTTTTAAAAATATATCTTTATTGATTTCAGAGAGGAAGGGAGAGGGAAAGAGAGATAGAAACATCAATGATGAGAGAGAATCACTGATTGCTGCCTCCTGCAGGTTCCCTACTGAGGATCAAGCTCGCAACTCCGGCATGTGCCCTTGACTGGAATTGAACCTGGGACCCTTCAGTCCGCAAGCTGACACTCTATCCACTGAGCCAAACCAGCTAGGGCGCCAAAGTGTCATTTTTACACAAGACAAACAATATTAAATAACATTTTATTTAAGTAAGGTTACCTAAACCAAAGAAATGTGGATCTTAGATACTATATAGTAAAATATTCGCTGCCAGCTAATGATCAGACTGTCAAGTCATTATACTACCTAATTTTACCAGCATACTTTCATCTAGACAAGTGCCCTGCTTAGGATCTGAAACAGGCCTACATATTAATCAGAGTGGTGCGATGCAGTTAGCTTAGTCTGAAAAGAGCAGGACAATGAATAAGCTAATTTAGCCCTTTGTCTTCATTTGAATTCTAAAGAAAAGAATGCAGTGAAGACTTCTATCAGGGGAGGTGACACAGAGAACATCCTGGCTTGCTCTTTTAGCAAACCCTCCTGAAAGATAAAAATGTACCCACAGTTCAGCCTCCCTAGGCCTTAAGCTTAGGTAATAATTGAAATAGTTCCTCAGTGAACTGCCTACCACTGTAAAGGTCTTACCCTACCATAAGACCTCCTCTATAAAAAACCAAGCCAGAGTCCCGAGAGGAGGGATTGCTGGTGAAACCTTGGTGTCTGCACTGGGGAAAGGGAGGGATGCTGGGTTGTTCCTCTGGGAGCAGCTCAAGGTAGGTGGCTGTCATTCTGAAAGCCTAACCCCAGCAGTTTGACTTCCCTGTATGTCTACAAGAACATTCTAATTATTCTAATGATATTATTAATGGCATGTCTCGAGTTACCATATGGATATTTGTTGATATTTATCATGTTAGGTTACCAATTACAAACATTTCTTCATATAATACTTGATTTAAATCCTAAAGCATAAAGATCTAGAATAACCTACCCAGCAGTACCTGTATATGGTTTTTACAGTTTTATAATATATTAAGTAAAAAAAAAAAAATTACAATAAACCCTGCTCATTACAAAACACATTTAACATTCAAGTACATTTAACAAAAATAAGCATGTTTTTATATTTTGTTTCTTTCTTCTCTAAAGCACCATTTTGATAGGATCTGGAGGAAGAAAACAAGACAGTGCAGTTCTTGAGGGTTTGTAATCTGATTAGGAGAAAAACAAAAGCAGATAACGTCAACAATGCATGGTAAATATACTATAGCTATTAAAAATATGAGTTTGGAGTAAGAAAGATCTGGTTTAAATCCCAGACCTGCCACTTCCTGGCTGTGTGATCGTGGCTCAATTATATAACACCTTCAGGCTTTACTGTCCTCATCTACATAAAGAGTATATCACTACTGACTCTTTCGGATTGTTGTGAGCCATGAATGAGATAACTTGTGCAGAGTTTTCAATACAACACCCGGCACATAGTCTGTGCTCAATACATGGTAGCTATTACTGCCATCACCACTAATGTTTGCATATACTTATGTACAGTGTGCTCTGGGAGCCTAGAAAAGGGGTAATTGGCTCAGCCTGAGGGCCAGGGAAGGTCTTCTAGAGCAGAGAGCTGAGCTGTGCCTTAAGAAATGGGTAAGCGGGGGAGAAACCAAGATGGCGGCATAGGTAAACACCTGAAATTGCTGCCTTGCACAACCACTTCAAAAATACAACTAAAAGACAAAACGAACACCATCCAGAACCACAGGAAGGCTGGCTGAGTGGAAATTCTACAACTAGAAGGAAAGAGAAAAGCACACTGAGACTCAGAGGAGGTGCGGAAGTAAAGTGCAGAGGTATGGAGGTGCATGTGGAAAGGGCTGGCAACTGAGGATGTGGTTGTCTTTTTCAATCGGGAAGGAAACACAAGCTCCCAATAGCTCTGAACTCCAGTTCCGGGCAAGTCTCTGGGGACCCATACTCATACGGGGAGAAACTGGACTGTCTGGCAGTGGGCGGAACTTGAGGGCGACTTTCTTCTTGCAGCGGGCGGAACTCGAGGGCGGCTTTCTCTCAGAGGTGCTTGCAGCGATTACCGTGGGACACTGAGACCCAGGGTCTCTTAGGGCAGGACTGAGGATCAGCCAAAGCTGTTTGCTCTGCCCCGTTGATTCCCTGAGACCCCACCCCACCGAAGCTGTGCGCAGAGGCTTTTGCATATGAATGGCTGGCCCTTTGCAATCTAAAATTACCTAACAAACTGCAGCTGGGTCAGAGAGACCCAGAACATCCAAAGGAAGGCCCAAGGCCCCACAGCAGCTTGGACTGCTTCACAGCTGGGCCTCATTTGGGCACCTCCAAATCCCAAACAAAGAAGAGGAATCTGCAGATCTCTCTGTAGCTCCTGCTGGGTAGCCTTAGGCAGAGGCTAAATTAGCACCTCCTTAGAGATCCAAGTGCCAGTGTAACCAGTGATCAGAGTGGGACCATCTAGATTATAACTCCTCAGATCCATAAGGGACACACTCAGGGGGCAGACTCAGTGAGCACCAAAGCCCCACTGAAGCAAGTCTTGCCCCAGAAGGGTGTCTCCAGCACAGAAGTTCTCCCACCATAGACACAGCTGATTCTTACAGCCAATTGGCCTGGAGGTCAATTCCTCCCAGTGATACCAACAACCATCAAGGCTTAACTACAACAAGACTGTGCACACAGCCCACAAAGGGGTGCACCAAGAGTGTCCACCTCAGATAACTGGGGAGGCTGAGCCACTGGGCCCTATAGGACACCTAGCACAGAAAGCCACTCTGTCAACACAGGGAAGCAGCCAAAATGCAGAGACAAAGAAATAGGTCACAAATGACAGAAATGGAGGAAAGCAAACTACTGGATATAGAGTCCAAAACCACGGTTATAAGGTTTTTCAAGAATTTTCTAGAAATCACTGATAAATTTAGTAAGACTCTCTATAAATCTAGTGAGACCCTCGAGGATATGAAAAAGGACCAAGTAGAAATTAAGCATACACTGACTGAAATAAAGAATATTATACAGAGATCCAACAGCAGACTAGAGGATCGCAAGAATCAAGTCAAAGATTTGAAATACGAAGAAGTAAAAAATACCCAACCAGAAAAGCAAAATGAAAAAAGAATCCAAAAATACGAAGATAGCATAAGGAGCCTCTGGGACAGCTTTAAGCGAACCAACATCTGAATTATGGGGGTGCCAGAAGAAGAGAGAGAGCAAGATATTGAAAACCTATTTGAAGAAATAATGACAGAAAACTTCCCCTGCCTGGTGAAAGAAATAGACTTACAAGTCCTGGAAGCACAGAGAACCCCAAACAAAAGGAATCCAAAGAGGACCACACCAAGACACATCATAATTAAAATGCCAAGAGCAACAGACAAAGAGAGAATATTAAAAGCAGCAAGAGCTGATTTCTCAACAGAAACTATGCAGGCCAGAAGGGAGTGGCAAGAAATATTCAAAGTGATGAATAGCAAGAACCTACAACCAAGATTACTCTACCCAGCAAAGCTATCATTTAGAATTGAAGGTCAGATAAAGAGTTTCACAGATAAGGGAAAGCTAAAGGAGTTCAACACCACGAAACCAGTATTATATGAAATGCTAAAAGGTATCCTTTAAGAAGAGGAAGAAGAAGAAAAAGGTAAAGATAAAAATTATGAACAACAAATACATATCTATCAACAAGTGAATCTAAAAATTAAGTGAATAAAAAATCTGATGAACAGAATAAACTGGTGAATATAATAGAATCAGGGGCATAGAAAGGGAATGGACTGATAATTCTCAGGGGGAAAGGGGTGTGGGGGTACGGGAAGAGACTGGACAAAAATCATATACCTATGGATGAAGACAGTGCGGGGGGGGGGAGGGTTAAGGGCAGAGGGTGGGGTGGGAACCGGGTGGAGGGGAGCTATGGGGGGAAAAAAGAGGAACAACTGTAATAATCTGAACAATAAAGATAAAAAAAAAAAAAAGAAATGGGTAAGGATTAGGTAGAGGAAGAAAGGTAGGCATGTGTTCCAAGCTTAGGAAACAGCAGTGCATGCAGGGCACAAGTATTTGCAGTGCAGTATTTGTAGCAGGTCTAGTGCAAAAACAGTTATCGCTCAGTTCCCTCTTTCCCTGGGATTCAACACCATAGCTGCTTCTCCCTCCACAAGCTTTACCATCCAGGCTTCCCAAAGATACCCGCCCCATGCGTGACAGCTGAGTTGCTTGTCCTTTAAGGATAATTCAGGCCTACAAAGGAAGGTAGACCAGGCCTCCCTAGAACCCTCCCCGAACCTGCTCTTTCCCTTTGTCTCAGCAGAGGCAGTGGAGCACAGTGGTGAAGAGTTTGGGCTCTAGCAGACTGCCTGCATCCAGATCATGGCTCTGTCCCTGTGGCACTTCGTTTCACCTCTGCATGCTTCAGTTTTTCCAGCTGTTAAATGGGGTGATGATAAATCTCTTAGGGTTGTTGTGAGGATTCAGTGAGTTGATGCATGCAAGAAAATTAAAACAGGGTCTGGCTGCTAATAAGTATTAGCAATTATAATCTAACAAAATTAAAACTTCTGTGTTTTATGGACAGGACATCCTTGAGGAAGTAGAGCATGCACTCGATTAAAAACATGTTCATCTGTGGAGGGCAGAAGGCAGAATGGAAAGAGGAAAAAAAAAGGTATATTATTTACTGAGTACCTACCAGGTGCCAAAAGTACTGCTTAACTATTTCGTACATTTTTTCAAATGATCCTTTTAACAGTTGTACTAGATAAGTGGTGTTGGCTCTATTTTTACTCATGAGTACATTGGGGCTCTCAAAGGTCAGGAAATTTGCCTAGTCAAGTGTACAGAACCACAATTCAAAACCAGGGTGATGAATACAGAGCCATGCTCCCCCAACAGCTACTTCTCACCATAATATGAAAACGGACCTCCATTTTTCCTAGCTTAAAAATTATGATATCACACTTCACATTGCTAGAAAAAAACAGAGAGCTGCCTAATTTTTCACATAATAGCCTAGGCTTACTCCAGGAAATATACACAACTGTTCAAGTTCAGATTTCATATGCTAGCTGAGGATTCCATTTCATAAAAATCATGAACTAGAGTATATAAGCCAAGAGTACAGCCCAGAAATTCAGAGCATATTACAATTAAACCAAGGGGAACAAAAGTATTATTCTTTTAGAACTCCAATTCTATGCTTTCAGACATAAATGGACTATGCTTACATTTGCTTTACAACACAAGATAAACCCAGTTCTAATCTCTAATTTACATTTTTTCAAGCCTATATACTGTGTAAGATATTCCATGGATCTTTAATGTCCATAAGATTCATATTTCATAGCAATCTGGCTTCTTAGATATCCTTTTATCCTATTAAAACATTAATTTTTAAAGATTTTGTTTGTTAGTTTATTTTGTTCAACCCGGGCATGTATTTGTCTTTCTCTGACTGGCTTATTTCACTTAGCATAATATTCTGCAGGTCCATCACGCTGTCACAAAAGGTAAGATTTCCTTCTTTTTTACAACCCAGTAGTATTCTATTTTGTAAATGTACCATAGCTTTTTTATCCACTCTTCTGCTGATGGACACTTGGGCTGCTTCCAGATTTTGGCTATTGTAAACAACGCTGCAATGAAAACAGGATTGCATATGTTCTTTTGAATCAGTGTCTCCGGTTTCTTTGGATATATTCCAAAAGTAGAATCACTGGGTCATGAGGCAGTTATATTTTTAATATTTTGAGGAAACTCCATACTGCTTTCCACAGTAACTGCACCAGTTTGCATTCACACCAACAGTGCAAGAGGGTTCCCTTTCTCCACATTGTTACCAACATTTGTTTGTTGATTTATTGATGACAGCAATTCTGATAGGTGTGAAGTGACATCTCATTGTGGTTTTAATTTACATTTCTCTGATAATTAGTGACATTGAACATCTTTTCATATGTCTATTGGCTATCTGTATGTCCTCTTTGGAGAACTGTCTATTCAGGTCCTTTGCCCATTTTTATTTTAAAATATATTTTTATTGATTTCAGAGAGGAAAAGAGAGGGAGAGAGAAACATCAATGATGAGAGAGAATAATTGATCGGTTGCTTCCTGTACACCCTACACTGGGGATCGAGCCCACAAGCCGGGCATGTGCCCTGACTGGGAATCAAACCGTGACCTCCTGGTTCATAGGTCAACACTCAACCACTGAGCCATGCTGTCCATGTATTTGGTTTCAAATGGTCTGAAACCAGAAATATAAACTACTGACTTATGGATCTTTTTTTTTTTTTTTTTTTAAGATCGCTGTATTTTTTAAAAGTATATTTTGTATTGATTTCAGAGAGGAAGGGAGTGGTAGAGAGAGATAGAAACATCAACGATGAGAATCACTGATTGGCTGCCTCCTGCACACACCCCAGTGGGGATTGAGCCCGCAACCCTGGGTATGTGCCCTTGACCAGAATTGAACTCGGGACCCTTGAGTCTGCCAGCTGTTGCTCTATCCACTGAGCCAAACCAATGAGGATAAGTTTTATGATCTTATACATACAAAGAAGGAGTTTTTCACGTTGTCACTTCTTTGCCAACAGCGATGGTCTTTTACTGGATGGAGGAAAATATCTCTGTCTCTCTGTCTCTTTCTCTCTTATATACATACTAGAGGCCCGGTGCACAAAAATTTGTGCACTCGAGGGGAAGGGGGGATCCCTCAGCCTGGCCTGTGCCCTCTCGCAGTCTGGGACCCCTCGGGAGATAAGGCCCTGCTGGTTTAGGCCTGCTCCCAGGTGGCAGAGGGCAGGCCCAATCCCTAGGTACAGCCCCTGGTCGGGCTCAGAGCAGGGCCGATTGGGGTGTTGGGGCGCCGCCACCTGTCATGCACAGAGCAGGGCGGATTGGGAGGTTGCGATGCCACCCCCAGTCACGCTCAGGGTAGGGCCGATTGGGGGGTTGGGGCACCGCCCCGTCACACTCAAGGCAGGGTCGATGGGGAGGTTGCGGCGCCACCCCCTGTCACGCACAGAGCAGGGCCAATCAGGGGGTTGGGGCGCTGCCCCCTGTCACACACAGAGCAGGGCCCATCAGGGGGGTTGGGGAGCTCCCCCGTCACGCACAGAGCAGGGCCCATCAGGGGGTTGAGGAGCTCCCCCCTGTCACTCTGAGAGTAGGGCCGATAGGAGAGTTGGGGCGCCGCCCCCTGTCACACACAGAGCAGGGCAGATCAGGGGGTTGGGACGCCGCCACTGTCACACTCAGGGCAGGGCCGATGGGGAGGTTATGGCTCTACCCTGTCACACACAGAGCAGGGCCTGTGGGGGGGGGGGGGGCGGGTTGGGGCACCGCACCCTGTCACAAACAGAGCCGCAGGGCGATCAGGGGGTTTGGGCGCTGCCCCGTCATGCTGATCCCGGTGCCGGGAGGCCTCTTGGCTCCGCTGGTCCCAGTGCTGGGAGGCATATTACCCTTTTACTATATAGGGTAGAGGCCTGGTGCATGGGTGGTGCTGGCTGGTTTGCCCTGAAGGGTGTCCTGGATCAGGGTGGGGGTCCCCACTGGGGTGCCTGGCCAGCCTGGGTGAGGGGATGATGGCTGTTTGCAGCTGGTCACACACCATTCAGGGTGGGGGTCCCCACTGGGGTGCTTGGCCAGCCTGGGTGAGGGGATGATGGCTGTTTGCAGCTGGTCACACACCCTTCAGGGTGGGGGTCCCCACTGGGGTGCCTGGCCAGCCTGGGTGAGGGGCTGAGGGCTGTTTTCAGGCTGGCGGGTGATGGAAGCTCCCAACCGTTCCTTTTTTTCTTTTTCTTTTTAAAATTCTGGGCCAGCTTTAGCTCTGAGGCTCCAGCTCTTAGGCCTCCGCTGCTAAAAGTAGGTATCTGGTTTGTTTCAGTTCGAAACAATGTATAACTCCAGCTCTGACTCCAGCTCTGAGATCCCAGCTCGCTGAAAGCTGGTTTCTGGGTGTGTTTTTTTTTTTAGCTTCTATATTTGTTAAAATGTTTCAAACTGCAGGCTCAGAGGCCTGCAAGGCAGGTGGGGAACGTTGGTTTCCTCCGTCACTGAAGCAAGCAAGCCTCATGTTAGTTTCAAGCTGCCTGGCTGCCAGCTGCCATCTTGGCTGACAGTTAATTTGCATATCTCTCTGATTAGCCAATGGGAAGGGTAGCGGTCGTACGCCAATTACCATGTTTCTCTTTTATTAGATTAGATACACACAGGTCTTGTCATATGTTGGCCCTATACTGATAAAAGAGCAGCAATCATCAGGGGAAGTTTCAAATACTCTAAGAAGCTGCAAAAGGAAGCAGGCAATCCCCTATAGAGACATTTTATATACATACATACTATTTTTTAAACCTAAAAATATATTTTTTCTTTAATTATAGTTTCTCATATAACCATTTTTGGTTCCAGTGCTGCAAGTCATATTTATTAGAGGCAGCATGTCAAATAGAAGTTGACAATTACAGTCTCTATCAATACATATTATGCCAGATGGTAATGAGCCATCCACAAAGGGCTAGCCATCCAAAATAATCATGCCGCTTTCCAGAGAAATGTCGAAGAGGTTATGGTTTATTACACAGTGCTCATTAGATATACAGTGGCAGCATTAGCAATTTTTCCTTCATTTGCGTCTCATTTAAGGATCTGCCCCCACAAGCACAGTCAGATTAGTACACAAGGTTAAAACCATTATGTCCAGAAAAAAATTAAGTTGCATTTTATTTTACAGTAATGGTGGATCAAAGGTCCTTGGAATCTATTATTTGCAAAACCATTACCTAACACAGAATATTAACAAAAGGGAAAAGAAAAGCAATGCCCTGCCAGCATGATTTTGACAGGAACAAAGACAGACTGTTTGAAATAAGCAAACACCACATTATTTAATTAAATGCCCCTAAAAAACTACTTTAAAATAACACTAAGGTTGTGACATCAACTGACAAAAGTAAAAAAATTAAGGTTGATGAAGCGTCAACTTATACTTTGAAATGCCTGGTTTACAACTTATTTTTGCCCAATATGATTACAAATGTACTTATTGCTATAAATACTTATTTTCGTAAAAAGATAATCTAGTTTCTCATCTTTGTGGCAAGCCCACATTTATTGATATTTAATAAATTGAAATTTCGGATATCACTATTATAACTAGAAAGATCTGATCAGGAAGGCAGACTTCACAGTAAGTAACAAGAATTAAACAGATACTGCTAAATAATAGCTGCTTAATGGATTCTGTCAAAGCATCAGATAACTGATTAATAGCATCTGAATTACTGACAGGGTAAACAGTTGTAGCAAAGAGATGTTTTGAAGAGATTTGTAAAGTCCTGACCGGTTGTTAATATAATGTTAAAATTCAAAGAAGATAATATTTCAAATATGCTTTCCTCATATTATTATTAACAGACTGCAATTATAGTGAGTATTCAAAGATCCCTTGCTTTCATTTAATGAACATTTATTGAGAGGCTGCCACATGTCTGAACCCTGTGGTAGCCCCTGAGAATCCGTCAAAAAAAAGGGAAGAAAAGCATGGCTCTGCCCTTGAGAAACTCAGGGCCAGATCAGTGAGGGATCTAGGCAGGAAACCAAACCTTTTCAATCCTGGTAATAATTGCTATCATAGAAATAAACACAGGGAGCCAAGGGAGCCCAGAGGAAGGGGACCTAACCCAAATCTTGATGGACTAGGAGGATTCCCAAAGGAAGTAACACCTAAAGGGGACCGAGAGGATAATTCTACCTAGTAGAGGACTGTGGAAAGAAATACACTGAGAATGTGGAGATGTAAGGAGCCAGTGGGCTGAAGTGGAATCACTTACTTCAGATAATCAGAATATACAATTTTAAGGCATATCTTTTAAAATATGTTTTTATTGATTTTAGAGAGAGGGGAAGGGAGAAGGAGAGAAAGAAACATCAATTGGCTGCCTCCTGCATGCCCACAACCTGGGCATGTTCCCTGACTGGGAATTGAACCAGTGACCTCTTGGTGCATGGGACGATGCTCAACAAATTGAGCCACACCAGCTGGGCAAGGGCATGTCTTTTAATATCTGATCCCAAGCTGGGAGAAAATATCCTGAAGTTGGAATGATGGACTTTATGATCAAATTTCTGAGTAGATAAATTTATTGTCCATTTAATGTTTACTGTAATTCTGACTGAATAACATGTCATGGTCAAATTTTGAATTTCATTGGCTATTCTACTTGATCTTTATCCTTGCAAATATGATAATTATCCTTGTCTCTTTCCCCTTAAATATGATGAAAGTGTGATATATCTAACATGTGTTATATATCTAACATATGTGTGTCTACTCTCAAAACAGATATAATAGATAAACTTTGAAAGGACTGAAAATAGATTAATTTTACCTACACAAAACCTTTTTTTTTTAAAAAAAAAAATGAAAATGTTATTATGGCCCTGGCTGGTGTGGTTCGGTTGGCTGGGCATCATCCTGTGCACCAAAGAGTTGCTGGTTCGATTTCCCAGTCAGGGCACATGCCCAGATTGTGTGTTCATGTCCCCCATCAGATGCATATGGGAGGCAACCAATTGAAGTTTCTCTCTCACATGAATGTTTCTCTCTTTCTCTCTCTCCCCATCCTTCTCTCTAAAATAAAAATATTTTCTAAAAATGTCATTATGTCCTATTACAGATCTATATCCTGTATAATAAAAGCCTAATATGCTAAGTGTCTGGTCATCCATTCAACCAATCAAAGCATAATATGCTAATGATATGCTAAGGCCGCTCAGCCACTTGCTATGATGTGCACTGACTACCAGGAGGCAGGCACTCTGACCACTAGGTTAGCTTGCTGCTGGGATCTGGCTGATCAGGACTGAGTGAGACAGACTGGACACACCCTGGAGCCCTCCCATGGTTCCTCCCCTGCTGGCCAACCTCCTGCATCCCTCCCTGGCCCCAATAATGCACCGGTGGGGTCCCTCTCGGAATCTGGGACCCCTCGGGGGATGTTGGAGAGCTGGTTTCGGAGCAATCCCACAGGCCAGGCTGAGGGAGCCCACTGGTGCATGAATTCGTGCACTGGGACTCTAACTATAGGTATAGTTTATGATAGAGTAGATTCTTTAGTGGACTGTGGCATTATGATAGTAAAACTGAATTTCTTCCAGAGTATAACAGATTTCCTCTCTTTGTGATATTTCTAAACTAGGTCCTACATATCTACACATAGTTTTCTATATGACCATTATTTCCCTTTCCTCAACAGTGTTTTAATTCAGCAATATTTGACCTTCTACAATTTTCATTTATTAAATATATAACTATAGATTCCAAAGATTTAAAAAACTCCATCTACAACTATGTACATATTATGCAATACTATAGTAAAGCTTTACGTAAATGGTTGCAGCATCATTCCTGACTTTGAATTTTGCTGGGTTCAATTTTTTTTTCTTCCAGGAAAAGTGCCAGCTAAAGAACATCAGAAGTCACTAAAGGTGCAGAGCATCATGAGATAGTAATCATAACACAACAAGAAGTCCTACAGTTGAACTGCAGAAAAGAAAAAAGCAATGGGGCTTCATACTGGTCATTTATTGCTGTAAATTCATTTCATTACCATGAGTAATTATGAATTTCGAGGACCAGAACAAGAATGAGACTGCTGAAGATGGACACGGGGAAGAGTGTGGGGGGCTCACCTCAGAGGGGCACCCAGTGGCCCTGGCAGGGTGACTATTTTGTCTGGGTGTCTTTTCTTCCCGCCACTCTAACGATGGATTTACTCATCTTCTCTCACCTCTGCCTTATTCTAGAGAATTTAAGATGGTGTAGGTATTCCTAGATGGTGTTCGATTAAAGACAACAAGCACAACCAGTAGATGTGGGGAAAACATGTGACAAGAGATAAAGTATAATAAATTGAGAAAGAAAGGCACAAAATGGAAGGGAGGGGGGAACAAATAGCCATTGGCTAATAGTCTGAATTACAGACTTTAATGGAGCACCTGGAAATACAGCCTTTTTCTCTGTGTGATGAAACTACTATTTTATCCTAAAATGTAAAACTGAGTTTTAGGTTTGATAATTATGCATTTTCCAAAGTTATAAAACCTTGCCTGACCTTCAAGTTTTAGGAAAGAAGGGGAACTCTGTCTTGGAAACCATCAGGGCTTTGAGTTACATCTCCAAATCCTATTCCATGGGTAAAAGCTTCCGATATAATACTCATCATTTATAACAATAACAGAGGGGGTAGTTTTTTACTGTTTGAAAATGGCACTGAATTAATAATGGTCGCCATTTCTATAGCAAAAATATTTAATCACTTATTGCTTGATGATACTGCTTAAATCAGTGATTCCGTCTGGATTCTTCACAGTAAATACAGAATTCTTCACTGAAGTGAGTTATTTCCTCCTTTCCAAATTGTCTAAGGAAAGCCATTCATTCATCCCTGAATAAAAGTACACCTGTTAATAAAAATGTCAATTTTCTTTAGTTTGGTACTCATGAATAAGATGTGATAGTAGCAGTTATCTCCTGGCCATCAGATGCTGAGATTGTCAGTTACAGTATCTATATATTAAAAGCCTAAGCGACCAAACCACCAAATGACCGGTTGACCAGTTGCTATGATATGCACTGACCACCAAGGGGCAGATGCTCAATGCAGGAGTTGCCCCCTGATGGTCAGTGCACTCCCACAGCAGGAGCCTCGTTCAGCTGACCAACAGATGCCAGATGCAGGGCTCATGGCTGGTGAGTGCCACTATGGTGGCACGAGCCTCTCCTGATAGGGACTGACTGGGCGCAAGCCCACAGCAGGTGCAGCAGGGCCAGGATGAGCAGGAGTGGCACGCAGGAGCCGCAGGCGGCGTTGGGCTGTCGGTTTTGGCCCAATTCCTGCAGGCCACGCTGAGGGACCCTACCAGTGCACGAATCCATGCACTGGGCCTCTAGTAGCTAATAAAAAAATAGAAGATCAAGTGATCACTATTTCTCATGTAAAGTGTGTTTGGTAAACAGACTCTTTTTTACAGGAGGGTAAAAGATTAGCAAAAGGAGTCCCAGGTGGTAAAGAGGCTGGGAGATTATCATCACAAAGTCTGCACTAGCTAATTTCCCTCCACTTTCCCCCTTTCATTCAGAGGCATTCCACAAGAGCAGTCATCCCCTTCAACAACACATCTAACAGGAGGCCAGAAGAGGTCAGTGGAGAGCAGTTCCAGGCACCCTGTCCTACCCAGAGGGACTCGGCTCCTGCACATCTCAAGTCTCTACCCAAAAGGAAGAAGCCAAGAATATAGAGTAAATCTTTATACTCATTTTTAAAAACAATTAGAGATGGCTTTAAGGCTGTTGTAATGTTTACCTTAAAAAAGAAAAGGTTTATAGTGGAAAACAAAGAAATTATTCAATGTGTTTATAAAATACAAGTTTTTACAGCAAAAGTTCCCTGAAGAGGACAGTGAGAATAAAAATAATAATGCCTTGATATTGATATACAATCCTATTTTCTCTAATTATCCATTATTTCTCAAAAAACATGAATTACAGGAATATAATACTTCCCATTTAAGCATACTAAATATCTGCTTATTTCTATTTATGGAAAAACCACAGTATGTGATAAATAAAAATTGATTGAGTATTAAAAAACCCCCACCTTCTAAATTAATTATAAAACAAATAGTAAAATAGAAAAATTAAACATGTTTTAAATGTTTAAACATAAAAATTTCCCATTTTAGCTTCAGGGAAGTATAAACTCAACAGAAAGCAACCATTAACCTCACTCCCCCCGCCCCCCGCCCACTCTCCCATATTGCCAGCTCCCAATCAGAGCTGAAAAATGAGAAGGAAAAATGCTGTAGACTTTTAAATACCAGTTCCTGTGTTTTTACTTATTTCTCTTAGGAAATTCCCTCATTGAAGGCCCACCTATAATGTGCAGCACCTAAAAGCCAGACTTAGCTAGTCCTTCACAGAGGAGCTACTTTCCCACCAAAACGAAGGCCATGGCCTGGGGCATATTTATTGAGTATAAACTTACAGTAGTGTATCAGGCACAGAGAGAATGTAACCCCCAAAATATTATGTGGTACCTGACTTTAGGGGTTTTATGAATCTAAGAGGGGAACCAATAAAATTAGAAAATGCTAAGGAAAGACCTAATATGGATGGATATATTCAACAGATTACAGAGAGGTCCAAATAACCTTGCCTACACCTCTAATTGTTCCTGAGGAAGATTAACTTGCAGCCAAAGTGCTAAAACAAAATTTGCATAAGGTACATTTGATAATTTTAGGGAACGTTGTGGAGTGAAAGAAGATGTAGTGTCGAGGATTGAGAAAGGTGTGTAGAGATGGTTTGGACATATAGAGAGGATGAACGAAAGGAGATAGACGAAACAAGTATACAAGACGAGTGTGGATGGGAGTTGGAAGGTACCTCAATCAGATTGAGGACGTTTTTAGCAAAGGCCAGTTTAGAAGTACCCTAATTAAGTTAATAACAATGCACCTACCTATATAGTTTAAGTTTAAAAAAATTGGCTCTCAAAAGAAATTTCAATCGTTGTACTGTTGATATTTGGCTCTGTTGACTAATGCGTTTGCCGACCACTGCTCTAGCCTATCTACAAAGAGAGATAAAAAGTAAATTCCTACTTTTTAAAGTTCTGAATTGAAGGATATAAAGTTAAACACAGAAATGCACTGTAAGTGCAAAGTATCCTTCACTGTTGCCAGAAAACAACTAACAAAGGGGAGTTAAGTAACTTCACCGCCATATTTTCTCACTCTCATTTACTGAGAACACAGTCATTGGTAAGGCATAATAAGCTGTAAAGTATAAACACTTTTACATAGCCTGCTGCAAAGGAAAGTCTGCCAGCTTTCTACTATATTGGACAGTGTTTAAGTGAGTAACTACAGCTTTGGAAATAAGGGGTGGAAACCTGTTTTGTGCCTCAGTTTGTTGTTTCTCTTTTGTACAGTCTCTAGAAATTCATTACGTCAATATTTGCAATGAATATATAAGTAATTATAATAGAGTGATAGAAGTTCCATATTACTGCAGGATGTAAATTACCCATGGACAGCAGCAAATCTTATAGGTGCATAATTATCCAGGTATTTCCTTGAAACAGTGTCTCCAATGAGTATGAATGTAATGGTTTTTCAATACCAAAACTTGTAGCACCCAGCATTTCAGGACTAATGAAAAATGAAACACACATTGTTTTTTATCTACAGGGGAAGCCCATTAGACAGACATCTGCTTCGGGTACAAGTCTTTTTGTTTTTGTTTTTAATGGTTCCTTTATCAAAGAAAATATATCGGTATCACTATCCCTATACATTTGAGGCAGTAAAAGATATGTAGCCTGAAAACATAAAAGTTTTTAAAAAATTATATAGAGCATTATCATAAAACAAAAGGAAATTTTCTCAATAAATAAACATTCATGGAGACACTTATATGCCCACCATAGTGCTAGGGTTTTGGAGGCCAAAGAAAAATTCTATAACCTGATTTCTATCCTCTACACAATTCAATACCACCAAACATAAATATTTGTGCTCTCTGATGAGGATGTCAAGATGAGTAAGAAAGTATATTTAGGGCACCCCAATCCACAGACTGTCTACAGTAATGGAGAGAGCATACATTTTGTGGTCAAATGGAGTTTGAATTCCAACTCTGCCATTTACCTACACATAAATTTGATCAAGTTATTAAATTCCTCTAAGCCTGTTTCCCAAGAAAAGTGAATTTTTTGTTAATCAATGTTGTAAGGATTAAAGGAGCTAATATATAAAAAGCACACGGAATAGTGTAACCGGACAATCAAGGGGTCTGGGCTGCCTGTCATTACTTTAGCCAATTAAGCAGAGACAGGGTTGAATCATATATGAGCATTTATTCCAATAACACTGGCAGTATGGGAGAGCAGCAGGTCATCCACAGAAATCCACTCTGCCTCTCCCCATAAGCCAGCTGCTTATACTGGGTAGAAGGACAAAGGTTTTGTGGGAAAGAAAGAATTACAGGCATGGGAAAGTAGGCACGGTATAACCATTATAGGTTACAAGTCATGCAGGCTGTGGGTGGGGGGGCCGGGGTGTGTGCAGAGGGTGGGCACCTCCGGGCACTCCAGGACCAGATTACAGGCAATAGGGCTGGGGATTGTAAAGAGCAGGTACCTCCAGGACTAGATTGTTTCAGCCACGAGGTTGTAAATCTTTTCATAATGATAGGCAGTTCTCGGGACAGGAGGATGGACTGCATCCCAATGTTAACTCCCATGTCCTAGGGCGTACAATTCCCAGACAGGTTAGAATGTGCTTTCTCTAGTCAGAACAGAACCATCATGGTTAACTGAGTATGATTAATATTTCTTATAATTATAGCTGGTCCTCAATATTCTATTTCTGCCCCTAACATTCCCCACTGCTTTTTCTATCATCTCATATCTATGAGATTAGTTTTACATGGAAAATCTCATCCTGCTGGACTGCATTTGCTTCTGCCTTGAAAGCAGTTCCCAGGGATGAAACACAGTGAATGCAGGATCTTAGGAGATGGTTTTCCTAATTTGTTGAATGTTGTTTTCTATCAATTGAGAATTGTCAGAAAGATTAAAACAGCACATTCCTTTAAATTCCTCACAACCGTGGCTATGCCGCATCAACAAATAATCTATTGCTGCCGATTCTCTAGAACTGGCCCCCTGACCTGACTCAGCTCTTGATTTATTCCTTGCATCACCCTGGAAGTGGCATTCAGGGCTTTTAGCATGCTACAAGCCAGCTGGGTCACTTCTACATTAAGGGAGCCTACCATTACTAGCATAAAAAAATGGTTAAAGCAATATGGTCTGTAGGGCTGCACATGTGGAGATCATCATTGTAGTAGGTGCCACGGCTGTGAGAAAGTTTCTTTTGTTTCAGACCCAGTGATGTTTCTGGAGCATAAAAATGGTCAATCGTCCTAAGGAACAAGGCCCTCTGGTGCTATTGGCAGGGATATAATAAACAGTTACCCAACATATCAGAAACCACCCAGCCAGCAGCTTAGTATGTCTATTATTATAAGGGAGGGTGAAATTATCAGAACAATTTATACTGAAAGACAACAGCATACCTAGTAAAAGCCAGACATTCACCACAGGTAACTACTGCAGTAACATTTAGAGAAAACATTCTGCATCCTTTTCCCAAACAGTGGGTCCCAAAATATAAGGTCCCAATATGTGACTTACTTTCCAAAATGAATGGAATAATTCTATATATTAGCAATAGGTGTCCCAACTCCTACTAGGCAGATGTAAAGGTTCACTCTACATGGGCTCCTCAATTGCCAGTTTCAGAGCAGCTGGAGTGGTAAGAAGCATGTCTCAGGGTCCTGTCCATTTCTCCTCCGATTGGCCCATCGTCCTTGCTCTGCTCTTGTCTGTCTAACTGCCTAACACATTTGCCCCTCAAGGATCGTGGCTCTGAATTCTTTCAGAGAAAAGGGGTTCAGGTTCTGTCTTCTTCTGTAACTGCTTCATGATGAGGAGGGACAAAGTATTTTCAGGAACAAGAGATCCTTGCTCTCTGTCAGAGGGATGATGAGGCCTGGGCATGGAAGGAGGTGGCAATGGTGTCTAGAGGTGGTATTTTCTGAGTATGAGTATGGCTTGTAACCTGGTAGAGACAAATTGTGTTATAAAATTTTGTATTACTGAGGTAAAAGCTAGAGATAAATTCAGAATCCAGGTCAATTCACAGGTGAAAAATAAAGCTTTGAGTCTAATATTCACAACTTTGTGTTACAGAATCTACTGAAACACAATCTCCCCCCCCCCCCCCCCCCCGCTCCAAATCACCCTCATTTTTATTAAGGAGTCAAATTAAGACCAATTTATTTACTGTATTAAGTCTAGTTTCAATTTGACCTGATTGTTTGCATGAACACAAGAACAGCAATTGATCATATAGGTTTTTTTTTCTTTTTTGAATCTGCTTTGCTATAATTTCATGATTGAGCTTTAATTAGCCCCTCAGGGCAAAGAAGCTGAGGCATTTAGTTGCCATTAGGTTTTTCTGCAATACTTTGTAGACTTCGGTGAATTCCTCACATTCTTGAGGTTTCCAAAATGTCATGGGGTTCTTTCCTTGCCATCTCTCAGGAAGCAACCTTTGTTCCTTACTTGGAAAGACTGCCATGAACCAAGTAACCAAGCAAGGTACCAAGCTATTTCTCCAAGGCACTCGCATTGGCTTCAAAGTCAGTTTTCATTCCTTAAAGCTTTCTGGTGGCATCCAGAGTCCAGGCATGTCTCTCTCAGACATGACATTCCAATCAAAGTCTTGGTTAATATAACCACAATTGGAAACTGGTCTTACTGAATTAATGCAAAGAAATGTATTGCTATGACTCACTTGTTAAGAACTGCTAAATTCTGGAGGGATAAGGTAGGGAGAAAAATAGACAATTTACCAAATTGCTTTAAGAAAAGAAAAAAGAAACAAGTTTCCTTATGTCTGAAAAACAAAAATTAAAAATCAGCAATACTTTCAATAAAAGGTACAAAAACTATGTAATTGTTTTCAGTTCATTCAATCTCATAATCAATTTTTGTATCTCCTGATTTTTCCTGCCAATACTTCTATAAATCTATAAACTCTATAGACTCCTGGAGATTTTTACACATCTATTTTAATAATTATATATATATATATATATATATATATATATATATTTCTTTATTTGACAAAGCTTCCCATGTATCTTAAGCAAAAAATTTTCCTTCATGAAGAGAGAAAACAAATCCTTGAGGCATTTCAGGACTGATTGGACTGACCTAAAGTCAAATCTAGGTTAAGAAAAGTTTCTTAAAATTCAAACCTTGGAAAGGTTGTCAAGCTTATTTGACCAAAAGATTATATATCATCATTATTATTATGAAACAGTATTAGATTATTCATTCAAAGTGACAAAAGGGTATTAAATACAAATATAGGCTAGCAACACTTCAGTCCCCACAATTAAGAAGGTGGCCCTTTTAAGTAATGAAGTACCTGATTAATATAACATAATATATAACCATTTCAATAATTTATAGAAGTTTTGCTTCCTGGGTAAAAACAGAAAAGACTTTTTTCCCTCTTAACAGACTAGAAAAGACTAAACAAATTCTGCATTAGCTTACTTTAAATTCATTTATCTAATTAAATTTATTATTCAGATTACCTATAATTTCCTTTTAAGATTTTTCTTCACAATCCTTCCATAACTCCCACAAACCTTTCTACAACTTTCACTAACTTTCTTACCCATTCAGAAATAACCAGCTTTATAACTCACTTTCTTTTTTCCTTCAAGATGCATCTCCATGCCTCATGCCTTCTATTACCAAAACTTTCCAATTGGTTAGAATTCTTAACTTTTAGAAACCTTAATTTTTAGGTGATCACTAAAAAGTAAGCAGTTAGTTCTTTAGATTGGCAAATATATTTACATATTTGAGAGACATAATTCTAATAAAAAACATTCACTAACAGTTTCAGGTGTATTTTCTAGCTTTTCTGTAATAAAACGTCAAAAGTAGGCAAACTCAGATTAATTACTATTTCAGTATTCATTATTTCAAAATACCTAGATATTGAATAATTTCTACTAGTTAAACCAGCAGGACTCCAAAGTTTCAAGTTACCAAAGACTTCATTTTTTTTCTTTACAAAGTGGGAGTGGCCCCTGCCCAAGGGCACTTTTGTAGCACAGGCCCTTCTAGGAGAAAAACTTGGGGGCGTTTAGAAGGTTTATTTCCCATAATTGTTTTTCTGAGTAGATTGTAACAACATGAAATCTTGCATATAAGAAGAGATCTTATCCCATTTTAAAACAGAAACAAAAATAATCTCTAAAGTAAATAAATGAGTACCCCCAAAAGGAGGGACTGGGACATTAGTCTTAGAATCGTATTTTACACTAACCCAGAACAGCAAATGACCTTTGGTTCTAAGTGGTGCAAAGTCCAAACAGCAGAGACAGAGGAGAGAATCTTAATAGAAAATGGTGACTCAAGATGCCAGTAACGAGAGAGGAAGGATGCCATGGCTAGAGATAAGCAACCTGAGAATCTGCTCTCTTTGCCTCTGTTATCACCACCACGCAGTTACACAGTCCAAGAGTGAGAAGAAAAGTCCAAGGGCATAGTGAGGAATGAGTTCCTTAGGCAGTAAGCCACTTGTAGATGCCAGTTCTCTCCTAGCATCTTATGTGAGTGGTATTAAGGACTATTGTCTTTAGTTAAACAAAGGGCTGCCAGTGCACATGGGTGGATTAATAGCCCGATAGTGAATATGATTATAGTTCTAGAAGTTAAGTTCCAGAAACAGAGTTCTAGAAAAAAAAATTTGCATCAATAGTGTCAGAAAGCTGCTAGATGCATAAATTGTTTTCTTACCTTATCACTTGAGATTAAAGACTACTTCTTATTAGTATTTGTATTTCACTCAATTCTCAACCCTGTGCCTTGCAGAGAGGAGCTGGTTAGAATGTGCTATATTGGACCACACGTTACTCAAACCTAGATGGATATGTGCTCTGTTCGGCCTTGATTTGAAATCCATTATTATCCCTGTTTTATACATGAGTAATCACACAGAGTGATTAAGCAGCTTGCGTAAAGTCAAATAACTAATCAGTTACAGATATGAGACAAGAAGCCAGGTCTTTGGCCGTTAACCCATGTCTCTATTACACCACCGTTTACTACTGGGGGTGCCTTGAGTTTGGGTTCAAAGGATCAGCATTAAGTCATGAAACTATTAAGCAAACGTTGCCATTAATCATTTTAAGTAACTACAAGTCTTCCGCATAGAACTAACATTTTACTAAGATGAATGTCAAGGATTAAACTGTTTAAAATGCAGAATTAGACACTGGGCTTTGCTTTTGATTGTGTCAACATACAGGCCTTCTTTAAGAAAAATATTTTTACTTCTTCACCATTAACACAATTAATACAGCTTTTCTTTTCCTATGATGTAGTCAGGCAGGGTAATCTATAGCAAGATATTTTACATACATTAAACTCTCAGCTGGGTGAATTAATAGCCAAGCCCACCTACTTTTGTGGTTAATTATGCTTTTTTTGTGAGAGGCTGTTCTTATTTAATGTTTTTCTAACAGCTCTGGGAAGTAATGACTTCTGATGTACAGTATGTTGAACATAAAGAACCTTCCCCTTTCTTGTTCAACATATAATTGCTGCATTTGTGCATGCTGTGTAAGTTGAAAGTAACAATAAAAAGTTAATGAAGAAAATAAGTACTAGTTGTAATGAACTAGTAATATTGTTAGATTTGTATGTGGAATCTAAGCTATCTTTACCTTCAAAAGCATACTCTAAATCCAATCTTCAGCATAATCGGTTTAAATAAGCACTCCCCATGTTTCAGGTTCTTGTAGTACAAAAAGATACATTTTTAAAACAGACTTTCATTGCTTTCTAAGCATGAAACATAACTTTCTTTTAATTTTGACGTTAATTTTAATTATACAAAACAATGTGAATAGATTCTCTTTATTTAAAAACCCGAAATATTACCAATAGAGTTCTCTTTGACTGTTTCCCTATACCTACCTATTCCCAAACATCCATCCCTCTTCCCCATATCCTCCAATCACTGTTATTATCAGGTAGATGAGGTTTCTTCTATTCTTTTCTAACATTTACACATCATCATCATCATAAAAGAAACAACACCCCCCAAAACACTTTCTTTTAATGCTATATATTTCAATGTTAATTATTTTACATTAATATAATTGAGTACTAAATAAATAATATGATCAACATGTTCCTACGTAGCCTCATATTTTAAGGTGTTTTTTGATTTGGTAGATCCCCAGGGGAAATGCAATTTGTTAATTGTTTGGCACTTTTAAGTGCCAGAAAAATCCTAACGTGTGAAGGTGAGAACTGATAGTCACAGCCTATTGTTAGTATAATTAGAAGTCATCAGGAGCTAATTAGTACCATATTAGAGTGATAAATTATGAACTACAATATCTGCAGCTGAGACCAGGACCAATTCCCTAAATTTAAAGACTTATTTTAAGATCCCCAAACTTGCTTCATTCACAGCTTTTTATATTCTCCACTTCTATTCTTAAATTAAGATTTCATATAGATCTCCAGAATCTATCACTTTTCTATAACAGCACACCAAGCTTGACCAATTTTCTCTTAAAGGAGAAACTAATGCTAAGATCAGTAAATTTAAGATGTTTTCTAGATTTAACGTACAGTTATGTTTATAATGCTTTTTTGTGTGATTAGTTCTTGAAGTTCAACACTTATCTTAGCATATATATCATTAATTTAACCTTACTCAATTGAATAAATACACTGAGTTGCAAAAGAATTGGCATAGTTACCAAGAAACTGATGATATCAATTTTAACATGGATGGTAAATTTAAGAGAGCTAATCTAAAGACATCATTTTGCTTTGCTCGTGCTTTCTTTATTTAAAAAAAAAAAACACCTATAATTTACCCATGTTCATAATATACTTGATCTTGTCAAAGAGGGTAAAAGATTAAAAAGTTCAGATCAGCTCAGGGACTGTGAGGCCTTCAAATGACAGGACTAGGCTATCTCAGTTCAGCAAGTTTCTTTTTTACCAGTTTTTAAGGAGGGTACTAGTAAATTAGTAAAACATATATATGGTTAAAAAGAATTCAGAGGACTAAAGAAGACATAAAATGAACAGTTAAAGTCTCTCATCCCGTTTCCTCCCACCAGCTGCCTCTCCCCAGAGGTGACCACTATAAACAGCTCTTTGTTTCTCCTTTGAAACATTTCTCATGCATGTAAAAATCCACTGCCCACCCCAAGGGGGTCAAACTATAATATGTTTCTGTACCTTGCTTTTTTCACATGATTCTTTGAAATCTTTCTAGATCTGCACATACAGATCTCCTTAGTTCTTTCAGACAAACACTTGATATTCCTTTGCATCAAAGTAACATGTGTCCTATTGGTAGACATCTGGTTATTTCCTTTTTGGAGGGCAGGGAGGGCAAAGAACATTCTTATACATACATACATACATCAGCATATAATTTTGCTAAATCAAAGGGTAGTTAGATTGAAATAAAATTTATAGACTTTACTAAATTGCTCTCTAAGTAACTATATCAATTAATGTCCCTACAAACAAAGCATTCAAATGCCTACTTCCTCACATACTCACAAACACTGGGTATCAAACTTTTTAATCTTTGCCAATGACAGGGAGAAGCTGTGATTTTAATTGCTCCTTGGGATGAAGTCCAGCCTTTTTTCCCCTCTGCTTACTAGCCATCTATACTTCTTCACCGAATAGCCTATTCCTATCTTTTGTCCATGTTGTGTTACGTTATCTTCTCCTTGATTTATAAGATCCTCAACTGATTTGTTTATTAAAATTGGTCCTTTGGTAGGTATGCTGCAAATATTTTTGTAAATTTGGCAATTATCTTTGACTTTGTGGGAATTTCATTCCATTGAAGAATTATCATTTTAAAAAATATATATTTTTATTGATTTCAGAGAGGGAGGGAGGGAGGGAGGGAGAAAGAGAGAGAGAGAGAGAGAGAGAGAGAGAGAGAGAGAGAGAGAGAGAGAGAGAATAACATCAATGACGAGAGAGTATCGATTGGCTGCCTCCTGCACGCCTCCACACTGGGGATTGAGCCCGCAACCCAGGCATGTTCCTGACCAGGAATCAAACCATGACCTCTTCGTTTATAGGTTGATACTCAACCACCAAGCCATGCCAGTCAGGCTGAAGAATTATCCTTTATGCAGTCAAATGTGTTAATCTTTTTCTTTACAGGCTCAGTTCTGGAACCTTTTAGCAAAGTCTTCCTTGCTTTAAGATTAAATAATTAACTAACTAACTAACTAAATAAATAAATAACTCTTTTTTCAGCCATGATCAAGTAGTCACTGGCTGCCATCTATGTGGTAGGAACATGCTGACTGCTGAGGTGATATGGAGAAAATAGACAACCTGAACTTTAACAGCACACAGAGCATACGGTCTTCTCGTACCAGTCTTCTTTATATTTAGAAATAAATATGGAACTGATTAGTCCATGGTTTTAGTTTTTCATCAGCTGGCCTGCCACCTAGAAGGAACAATGTCACTGTACTCGTCTCCCAGCAGCAGCCCATTTTCCTCCTTCTGGAAATGGAGAAGAGGGCAACCCAAACTCAGAAAAGTCTAAAACCTGCCAGTAAAACTTCAAGCCATAGAATGGAAGCTGCAGATAATAGAGGTACATAAATAAAATCCTATATAATAAAACCCTAATATGCAAATTGACCAAATGCATGGCGGACCGACCGGTCGCTATGATGTGCACTGACCACCAGAGGACAGAAGCTCAACGCAGGAGCTGCCTCCTGGTGGTCAGTGCACTCCCACAGGGGGAGCACCGCTCAGCCAGAAGCCGGGCTCACGTCTGGCAAGCGTAGTGTGGTGGTGGGAGCCTCTCCTGCCTCCACTGCGGTCGGGCAGTAAGGAGAGAGGGGTCCCAGACTGCAAGAGGGATGTCTGACTGCCGGCAGGCAGACATCCCCCGAGGGGTCCCAGACTGCGAGAGGGTGCAGGCTGGGCTGATGGACCCCTCCTCCCAGTGCATGAATTTTGTGCATCAGGACTCTAGTGTATTATAAGAAGGAATGGGCCCTAGCCGGTTTGGCTCAGTGGATAGGATGTCATCCTTTGGACTGAAGGGTCCCAGGTTCGATTCCGGTCAAGGGCACATACCCAGGTTGTGGGCTCAATTCCCAGTAGGGGGCGTGCAGGAGGTGGCCGATCAATGATTCTCTCTCATCATTGATGTTGCTACCTCTCTCTCCCTCTCCCTTCCTCTCTGAAATCAATAAAAATATATTAAAACACACACACACACACCTCTTAAAAAAAAAAAAAAAAAGAAGGAATGGGTCAAAACATAAAGAAAAGAAACTTGGAGTCTAGGGAACCAAGATAGCAGCATAGGTAAACAACTGAACTTGCTGCCTCGCATAACAACATCAAAACTACAACTAAAGGACAAAATGGATATCATCCAGAACCATGGGAAGGCTAGCTGAGTGGAAGTTAGACAACTAGAGGGAAAGAGAAAAGCACATCTAGACTGGTGGGAGGTACAGAGGTGCGGAAGAGCGGAGGTATGGAGGGGGGTGAAACGGGCTGGCAGCTGGGTACGCTGTGATCTTTTTCAATTGGGAGGGTGATACAAACTCCCGACTGCTCTGAACTCCAGTTCCGGGCAAGACTCTGGGGACCCAGACTCCTATGGGGAGAAACTAGACTGTCTGGCATCGGGCCGGAACATGAGGGGAGCTTTCTCTCAGAGGTGCTCCCAGCGTTCATTGTTCCTGCATGGGGCCGTGGGACACAGAGACCCAGAGACCTATCCGGGGCAGGGCTGATGGGCAATCATTCCTGTTTGCACTGCCCCGTGATTCCCTGAGACCATGCCCCACCCAGTTTACAACCCACCCAAGCTGTGTGCAGAGGCTTTTGCATATGAATGACCTGGCCTTTTGCAATCTAAAACCTAACAAACTGCAGCTGGGTCAGAGAACCCCAGAGCTTCCAAAAGAAGGCCTGAGACTCATCAGCAGCCTGCACTGCTTCATAGCTGCGCCTCATCTGGGCAACTCCAAACCCTAAACAAAGAGGAGGAATCTGCAGATCTCTCTGTAGCTCCTGCTGGGTGGCCTCAGGCAGTGGCTGACTTTGCAGCTCCTTGGAGATCCAAGAGCCAGTTTACCCAGTGGTTAGAGTGACACCATGCCAGATTACAACTCTTCAGATCCATAAGAGACACACTCAGGGGGCAGACTCAGTGAGCACCAATGCCCCACTGAAGCAAGTCCTGCCCCATAAGGGTGTTTCCAGCACAGCAGTTCTCCCATTGTAGACACAGCTGGTCCTCACAGTCAATTGGCCTGGAGGACAATTCCTGCCAGTGATACCAATAGCAATCAGGGCTTAACTACAAGACTGTGCACGTAGCCCACAAAGGGGTGCACCAAGAGTGTCCACCTCAGATAATTGGGGAGGCTGAGCCACTAGGCCCTATAGGACATCTACCACACAAAGCCACTCTATCAACACAGGGAAGCAGCCAAAATGCAGAGACAAAGAAACAGGTCACAAATGAAAGAAATGGAGAAAAGAAAACTACTAGTGGATATAGAGTTCAAAACCACGGTTATAAGGTTACTCAAGAATCTTCTAGGAATCTCCAAGAAATATAGTGAGATCCTCAAGGATATGAAAAAGGACCAACTAGAAATTAAGCATACACTGACTGAAATAAAGAATATTATACAGATATCCAATAGCAAACTAGAAGATCCCAAGAATAAAGTCAAAGATTTGAAATAAAAGAAGCAAAAAACACCCAACTGGAAAAGTAAAAAGCAAAAAGAATCCAAAAATATGAAGATAGTGTAAAGAGCCTCTGGGACAACTTCAAGAGTACCAACATCCGAATTATGGGGGTGCCAGAAGAAGAGAGAGAGCAAGATATTGAAAACCTATTTGAAGAAATAATGACAGAAAACTTCCCCTGCCTGGTGAAAGAAATAGACTTATAAGTCCTGGAAGCACAGAGAACCCCAAACAAAAGGAATCCAAAGAGGACCACACCAAGACACCTCATAATTAAAATGCCAAGGGCAAAAGACAAAGAGAGAATCTTAAAAGCAGCAAGAGAAAAACAGTTAGTTACCTACAAGGGAGTACCCATACGATTGTCAGCTGATTTCTCTTTTTTTTTTTTTTTTATTGCTTAAAGTATTACAAAGGGTATTACATATGTATCCATTTTATCCCCCCGCCCTAGACAGTCCCCTAGCCTCCCCTATCACCCAGTGTCTTATGTCCATTGGTTATGCTTATATGCATGCATACAAGTCCTTTAGTTGATCTCTTACCCCCCTACCTCCTGCCCCCCAACCCTCCCCGGCCTTCCCGCTGCAGCTCGACAATCTGTTTGAGGCAGCTCTGCCTCTGTATCTATTATTGTTCAAAAGTTTATAATGGTCTCTATTGTCCACGAATGAGTGAGATCATGTGGTATTTTTCCTTTATTGACTGGCTTATTTCACTTAGCATAATGCTCTCCAGTTCCATCCATGACGTTGCAAATGGTAAGAGTTCCTTCCTTTTTACAGCAGCATAGTATTCCATCGTGTAGATGTACCACAGTTTTCTAATCCATTCATCTACTGATGGGCACTTAGGCTGTTTCCAGATCTTAGTCAGCTGATTTCTCAACAGAAACTATGCAGGCCAGAAGGGAGTGGCAAGAAATATTCAAAGTGATGAAGAGCAAGAACCTACAACCAAAATTATTCTACCCAGCAAAGCTATCATTTAGAATTGAAGGTCAGATAAAGAGCTTCACAGATAAGAAAAAGCTAAAGGAGTTCATCACGACCAAACCAGTATTATATGAAATGCTGATGGGTATCCTTTAAGAAGAGGAAGAAGAAGAAAAAGGTAAAGATAAAAATTATGAACAACAAAGTGACAACAAATACATATCTATCAACAAGTGAATCTAAAAATCAAGTGAATAAAAAATCTGATGAACAGAATAAACTGGTGAATATAATAGAATCAGGGGCATAGAAAGGGAGTGGACTGACAATTCTTGGGGGGAAGGGAGTGTGGGGGATGCGGGAAGAGATTGGTCAAAAATCTTACACCTATGGACCAGGACAGTGGGGGGTGGGGTAAGGGCATGAGGTGGGGTGGGAACCGGGGGGGAGGGGAGCTATGGGGAGAAAAAAAAGGAACAATTGTAATAATCTGAACAAAAAAGATTTATAAAAAAAAAAAAAGAAAGAAAAAAACGGGATTTAAAAAACATACTAATTATTCTGCAATGTTTTTTGTTGAGTTATTTATTATGTTTTTTGTGTGACATTCCACTAATACTTTTCTTTCTTTAAACATCATTATGCTTTACATAATAACGAAGTTAAAAAATTAAGACTGTCCCATGAAGAGTGCCTTAGAGTCTGATTACAACTCACACCCTTCAGTCTGTGGACCGACGCTCTATCCACTGAGCCAAATCAGCCAGGGCTACAGCTTACATCCTGAATTAGTGGTTGCAAAGGTCATAATAAGGTACGCCCAAGTCACAGGAAGACATGGTCCAGTTACACTACTTTAAAAGGCACATACTATACATGTGTGATTCAAATGTTTGTTTTGGTCTAGAACACTACGGTAGCAGAAGGGTCAATCATGTAAAGATTTAAGTGAATACTATGTCCAAGGCACTGGCGAGATACACAGTTGTACAAAGCTGGCAGATATAGTCCAGCTGGATACTGAGAAGGAAAAGAAAATGTGTTTGGCAAACATGTTTCAATCTCTTCTACTAGAGTTAACAAGAGGTTTTGGGAAATTGTAGGCAATGAAGGTAAGGTGAAAATATGTGGTCTATCATAACTGCTCGTTAGATGAGAAAAAAACTGAGTAAATTATTGCTAAAACAACTGAGAAAGGTGAACCATTAGTTAAAAAACTCATAAAAAAATTTTTTAACTTAATAATCATGCTACATTAGAGAGGTCTATACTTTGAAATGTTATGTTTTATATATTGTAATGATCTATTTTTTGTATACAAGACTATCCTATTATTAACAGAACAGGAAGTTATACACTTATTTTCTCAGGAGTGGCTAGAGATACTTTTACATTAAATTTAGTATTTTATTCGACTGATTACCTTTGTAACCAATATGTATAAATGTATGTATTTATATTGTTGACACTATTACAGATGTCCCCCATTTCCACCCCCTTTTCCCACCCTCACTCAACCCCCCTCACCCCCACCTTCTCCAACTGTTGTCTGTGTCCATGAGCTATGCATTTTTGTTCTTTGACTAATCTCTTCACCTTCTTTCATCCAATGCCCCCCACACTCCCTCTGTCATGTAAACTCAGGATTGGTAGAATAAATGTAAACCCCACAGTCTTCTTGGCAAAAGGCTATGGTAGATGCTTATAGTGCATTTTTATCAATGTGGCTCTCTTACCTGTTTTTCAAAATGTAGTTATTACATTTTAACTTACATTCTGCCTCTCTTGGCCATATGATAAATTCACTAAATAGATCCACAAATTATATCCATCAGTTATGTCCTTAGGCTAAATAAAAGAGGTCACCTAACTTACTTTGGTCCCTTAGGTAATTTACTCAGGTCCCACTATCTGACATCAAAGTCAAGTTTATGAGAGAAAAAAACACCAACAATGCAAACCCCAGTAGTTGGGAGGTGACTTTAAAAAGCTCCCAAGTCAGTACTTTTCCTCAAATGTTAAATAATTCACTGTGGCATTATAGATACAAGCCTCCAGCAAAAGTTACACTTGAACAATTAAGAAAAGCAGGAGCAAAACAAATGAATTCAGGGATGGAGAAACAAATTAATGGTTTCTCATAGTACTATGCCAAATTACATTTTCACATTAACAAGTGTATCAACCATGCAAGCATCACCAATGACATGCTGGATCAAGCTTAATTACAGAAAATAGCCCAGAACCAGGATTATTCCCTAAATGTAATTATGGATTCTATATACTTGGGTATGAAATTCATTCATATTATTTGGAAAATTTTTATATTCATAATGCACTACCTACTCTTCTGCAAAGCTCTTTTACAACTGCTGTGTTACAATGCCCATCTACCAAATGCATATGTTCCTTGAAGGCTCAGAAGGTGATTGTAGGTGTTTCTAGGTAAACACATGTTCACATTACAGTGCACTGTGTGCATATAGATAAGAGCACCTGCATAGTAGAAAAGGTAACATACTTTAGAGTAAAACCCGGATTTAATTCCCAACTCTATCACTTACTATTTAAAGGATTTTAGACAAATCTTAGTCTTAGTATTAACTTCTTTTTCTGTAAAACGGGGATGATTCACTTATGCAACAAATATATACTGAACACCTATTATGTGTCAAATAGCACTTTACACTGATTATTTTAGAATCAGAGGTAACAAAACTTGGCTGGTGTTCACTGGAGGTATGTATGGTTACCCAATTGAAAGAGCAGACTATTAATAAAACAGGATCAAAATCAGCAGACTAAAACGCAAAGGAATTCCCAACAGGAGCTAGACATACATGGGATACAAGGTGATGTGAAGTCTATTTGCTTTCCAGGGATTATCAGGTTATTGGTATTCATTATGGATCCTTATGTGTTTTCTCCAGTTATTACAACTAAACTCAGTCAAGAGCTTTCTACACAATTTGTAGCGTAAAGTATTGACCTCTAATTCAAAAGTTACGGGGAGGGATGTAGATGTATTAAAGATTTGCCAAATTGCTTTCAATTCAGGAGTTTTTCAAAGAAATACTTACAAGAAGACCTTTTTGGTATAATAATTTAATGATTAGTCTAATCTGCAAGTGATATAAATTATTTGAATCAAACTAAAAAATCAGAATGGAATCAAGAAAAACATACATGAAGTTTAGAAGGAAACTATAGTTAGAGACTCAACTTTCCTCAATTGAAGTTGCACCACCCTAAAAAAGTAACATGACAACTCTTACCTACAGAATTATTGTAAGGACAAACGGGATAACTGTCGCCCTGGCTGGTTTGCTCAGTGGTTAGAGCGTCGGCCCTTAGGCTGAAAGGTTGCGTGTTTGATTCCCAGTTAAGGGCACGTACCTTGGTTGCAGGCTCAGTCTCCCCTCCACTCCCCACCCGCCTCACTAAGAAGAATAAATGGAAAAAATATCCTCAGATGAGGATTAAAATAAAAAAGGATAACTGTCATAAAAATGATTAGTAACCTACAAAGCACTAAAAAATATAAATTATATCAGAGTGAGTAGAAACTAAAAATGATCCCAAGGTATCTCTTTTAGTGAAGATACTTATATGCATAAATAGTAAAAGATCTGCAAAAATTATCCTGGCTGAAGAGGGGTCATTTGTAGTTACAACAGTAATAAATTTTGCTTGCTTCTTAATGATGAAGGATCACTGTACTTCATAGCTGGCAAGCAACATTCATTTCTAAATATTATAGAAGAATAAAACATTTATGGATAAGATCACTAGAAATAAAAAAAATCTAAGATGTGGATTGATTTTTAAATTAAGTCAATAAGATATATCAGCCATAAGGCAAAGTTTCTAGAAATGCTTCTTTTTGGGAGAAAAATTCCCTTGTTCCCCATGTTTTTAGGGTAGTTTTAATTTCACGTGCCAAAGTCCACTTGCAGATTGTTACATCTATAGAGAGAGGCTTTCAACACAGTGCCAAGCACTCTATTAAAATTAAATAAAGTTATTGCTGATATCTTACTAAAAAAATCCAGTATTTTTTTAAAACAAAAAATTTAAAGTTTGTTTTATATACAACCAATGTGATTAATACATGCTAGTAATTAATTTTTAATCTAAAGGTGTGAGATATAAAAATCTATAATTTCAGTAACTTTAGTAAATATCGATTCACCATAAAAATAAGCAAAATAAAATAAATGATATAGCACTGAAGTAGACTATTTCTGCTAAAATGGTACTTGCATCAATATTTTACAACTACATATCAGTTTGAGTAGGTTGAAAAAATAAAAAATCCTAGACTAAGGGACAAAGAGGTCTCTACAGAGACATAATGATACCATGATGGGGAGGATGGGTAGTCATGAACAGAAAATTTTAAATGCTCAGGGTAGTAATGCAAGTATTTAACACATATGTATGGGTAAATTTACCAGAGTTATGCATGGAGCAGCCAAGACTATCAGATCTGTTAACAATAAAAATACATATTTTAAACCATACAAATATTTTAATTTATCTTTGAATCAGAATGACAAAGAACTAAATAGCCATTTCTACTACCACTGTTCAGTAAAAGAAAACATAATTTAGAGAGCAATGTCAAAAGACTAATTTCTTACCATGAATAGATCCCACTGACCATGTCATAGTTCTGACATGAAGCATTCACACTGCTGGGCCCAGCTGCTTTAGAAATAAGTAGCACCACCAAGCCCCTCAGTTGGAGGTTATTCCGGCTATCTTGTACAAGCCCCCTGTAGCACATAAATAAAAGAATAAGGTTAATATACTTTCATAAGATCAGTCAGATCATGTTAGCAAATTGCTGCAAATATGCTCATAATTCCAAAATTAGACAAAGGAACGTGTTAAAAATAAATAGGATTGGGCCCACCCGGCATTGCCCAGTGGTTGAGCGTGGACCTATGAACCAGGAAGTCATGGTTCAATTCCTGGTCAGAGCACATGCCTGGGTTGTGGGCTTGGTCTCCAGTAGGGGGCATACAGAGGGCAGCCAATCAATGATTCACTCTTGCCACTGATGTTTCTATCTCTTTCTCCCTCTCCCTTCCACTCTGAAATCAATAAAAATATATTTAAAAAAAGAAAAAGGATTGGGGGAAGAAGAGTGAATAGGAGGAAACCATGAGGTCAGCAAACAACTGGAGAAACCAATGGCTGGTTTTAAAAGTGACAATCTGACACAGGGAGGCTTGATGATCTGGCTTTCTACTCTTTCTGGGTTTCCCACTGTCTATACCAGCCGTGGGCAAACTACGGCCTGCGGGCCGGATCCTGCCCGTTTGAAATGAATAAAACTATTGAAAAAAAAGACCGTACCCTTTTATGTAATGATGTTTACTTTGAATTTATATTAGTTCACACAAACACTCCATCTATGCTTTTGTTCCGGCCCTCCGGTCCAGTTTAAGAACCCATTGTGGCCCTCGAGTCAAAAAGTTTGCCCACCCCTGGTCTATACCCAACCTCACAATATTAACCATTTGCTCTGATAGCAAGAGGAACTCACAGTTTTAAACTGTTTGCGGTAGTCGACACCAACTGAAATAATTACAAACTTTAGGACTTAGATAAAGAGATCTTATTTGGTGATGGTGGTTGACACAAACATTTATTTCAGAAGTAAAATGAAAAAGAATGCCATGAACAAGTATCTTGCCATTTCCTATCTATACTAATAAAAGGATAATATGCTAATTAGACCAGACATCTTCTGGATGTCCTTCTGGACAAAGCCACAGTGGCAGGGGCTGAGGCAGAGGTGGGGCAATCAGGCTGGCAGGGGAGGGCAGTTAGGGGCGATCAGGCCAGCAGGGGAGGGCAGTTAGGGGCAATCAGGCCAGCAGGGGAGGGCAGTTAGGGGCGATCAGGCCAGCAGGGGAGGGCAGTTAAGGGGCGATCAGGCCAGCAAGGGAGCAGTTAGGGGACAATCAGGCCAGAAGGTGAGCAGTTAGGGGGCGATTAGGCTGGCAGGGGAGCAGTTAGGGGGCAATCAGGTTGGCAGGCAGAGGTGGTTAAGGGCAATCAGGTCAGCAGGCAGAAGTGGTTAGGGGCATTAGGCAGGCAGGCAGAGGTGGTTAGGGGCGATCAGGCAGGCAGGCAGGCAGAGGTGGTTAGGGGCAATCATGCAGGCAAGTGATTAGGAGCCAGTGGTCCCAGATTGCGAGAGGAATGTCTGACTGCCCTTCCCTGCCGGCCTGATCGCCCCTAACTGCCCTCCCCTGCGGGATCGGGCCTAAACTGACAGTCGGACATCCCCTGAGGGGTCCTGGATTAGAGAGGGTGTAGGCCGGGCTGAGGGACCCCCCTCCCCCGACCATGCATGAATTTCATGTACCAGGTCTCTAGTTATTTATAAAAAGTATTATCACTCTAGACAACAATAAAGCTTTGACTTAGAATGTCATATTTTTTTTGCTATGAGAATTGAACTTTTATAGTTTCTACTATAACCAAGGCTAGGAATACTTTCCTGAATGCACTTTGTCATTTGTTTTTAAATATTGCAAATGGTTATCATACAAGAACTAAATGGCATCATTAAAAAGAGAAAAAAAAGAAAACTATGGGTAATATATTGTAATAAATTGATATTTAGAATAATGCTCATGACAATAATCAAGTAGATTATAATATACATAAATAATACACAAATATAATTATTGATTGTGGTAAAAACATTAAACATTATTATTATAATACTTCACTGAATTATTAAGACTTCCATGGTAAATTTTGAACAAAGAATCAATCGAAATTAATTAACTAAGCCAAAATTAATGAGTTAGTCATTACTTAAAAAAAAAAAAAAGAACTTCACCCCTCATGCCTCTACACAGGAATTTTAAAAAGGACCCCTTTCTTGCCCTTTCATTACTTTCAAAATAATAGAGATCTTCAGGCTCTTTGCAAAGTAAAAGCTGTAGCTGTTTTTCTACTTATACCTTCTCCTCAATCTATTAATTGATCTTCAGCAAGTTAGAAGGATTAATCATTTTAAAAAATAAGTTCGTCTGGCCAGTGTGGCTCAGTGGTTGAGCATCTACCCATGAAAAAGGAAGTCACGGTTCAATTTCCTGTTTCACTCCCGGTCAGGGCACAATGCCAGGATTGTGGGCTTGATCCCCAGTAGGGGGTGTGCAGGAGACAGCCGATCAATGATTCTCTCTCATCACTGATGTTGCTATCTCTCTCTTCCTCTCCCTTCCTCTCTCTAAAGTGAATAAAAACATATTTAAAAAATAAAAATAAAGAAAATAAGTTCTAATTTCCTAGGAAAGAACGTTAATTAAGTGATTAAGCTATAACACAATAGAAATAATCATCAGAAATGTCCAAAGCTCTTTATTATCCTGTAACAATTTGCTTAAATCCTATAGACCTGAACCACAGGGAGGCTAGGAAACATCCTATTTTAGAAAAAGAAAAGTGAATGGGAGCCATTTCAAAAGTTTTTGCTTTAAACTACAAATTTTAACTTATATTACTTATCCTTACTTATTTATTACCTAAGGTTAATCTTTATTCTTCCATTTCTGTGTAATATTAAAGAGAAGGGAAAAGAGGAAGGTGAGGCTGTGTGTGTGTGTATTTTGGGGATTAAGCCTGGTTAGGGATGAAGGATCTGATGACACAGTAAAAACTCTATACATGCCAGAACTGTCCTAAGGATTTTACTATATATTAACTAAAACTAATTTACAACAACCCTAAGGGAAGGTACCCTGTTTATCATGATTTTACAGATGAGGAAAATGAGGGAGACAGAGATCAAGCAACATGCCTGGGTACCTGAGCCTGTAGGCAGTATAGAGCCTAGATGGAGCCAGGATTTGAACCCATGCCAACTGGCTCTTGGCTCTATAGTGACTCTCCATCTGCTTCATCTCAGGGACAAAACTTATAGCTAAGTCAAATGAGAACAGTGCTGCTTGAGAACCAGGTTTAAAAAATTCTGCTATTCAGTAGCTATGTGACTGAGATAGTGACCTTTTCTATAAAATGAGGTTAATGATGTCTACATTCCATAGTCATATATGGAAGAGACAGCATGAGTAATGTATATAACACTATGGAAGAACATGGCAGATGATCCAGTGATCACAAAATTACATTCTCTTTCCTTATTACTGTTTTGCCATCTATTTTTTTTCTCAACTTCTATTTTCTTTCTTCTACTCTGTTTCTCCTTCTATCTCTCAAAGTCCTCCCCACTGTACTAGCATATATAACTCCTATAAATACTGTTTCATTTTCTACCTCCCAGAACAATAAAAGCTAAGCAATTCTTCCTATCCTCACTCCAAACATCATATATCATTAGAACACCTGCCACTTTGAGATGTATTACTAAAAAGGCCAGAAAAAGAAACTGGTGAACTGGTTAACAGAAATCAAGAGAGCAGTCAGACACCTTCTAACCACTGATTTTCATGTAAGACAGTAGGTAACAAGCTGAAGAATAGATTAAAGCTTGAGTAAATTAATAATTGTTTCCAAAACACCTCTTCTTTGATTTCACTTCATTAACACCCTTAAAACACACACAGAGAAAACAAAAAGATTAAGAAAATTTGCTCCTGAGGATACCCTGCCTCCCAACCCCTACCACAAGGATCTAAATCTACAGAGGTACTATGTTTCATGTAGTCCAGGTCACACTTCACCTGGAACACTATGATTTATTCTCAGTGCCTCTTTAAGGAGGGACAGTGATAAGCCAGAGCAAATCCAGAAGATGATAAAATCATGCATGGCTGAAAAAAACAAAAAAATGGATGCTAGCTAGATTGGTAAAGTTGGTGTTCTTGCTAGAGGTGCCTCTCTTGGTAGATGTAGAATTCAGACCGAGCCTTAAAAGACAGCCAAATTTCCCTGAGCAGAGAATGGAAGTACGTGGGAATAAGATGGGGTTATTGGAATGGAAAGAAAGGTATCTTTGGAGAAATAAACTGGTTACGCAGTGATAAGAAGGTGGAAGAATGGGAAGCAGGTTCAGGAGCTGTGGGGATACCCATCTGGGCAATGTGTGTAGGTGAACAAGCCCAGAAAAAGACAGCATAAAGAGTGAAGGACCTTAAAAGGCAAGTTTAGAGTTGGGACTTCATTCTGCGGGCAATCTGAAGGCATGGATGGTTTGTCGGCAAAGGAGTAGCGTGATTAGAGTTAACGACTAAAACAGTTACTCTGACAGTGGTGTGTTGAGTGCAGTGAAAAGGAGAGAAGATTAGTTAGGAGTAGCTTCTTCCAACAGTCCTGGTGAGAGATAATGAGGGCCTCAATTAGGGTAGAGGCAGCAGGGAGGGAAAAGAAAAGCTGAATAATGGCAACAGAATGGAGGAGGAATTGGACAGTCTGGTCAACTGACTGCATGTGGGAGGCACTGGGAAGGGATCAAGAAGCAAAGGAAAGGCAAGGGCTGAATTTAAGATTCAAACATGTATCCTGGAGGTGAAGATGCTAGCATAAGCAGAGATTGGGAAAAAAGAAAGGTAATGAGGAATTAATGAGTTCAGTTTTGGACATGCTACATTTGAATGCAAGAAGGACTTCCAGATGGAGATGCCCAGCAGGCAGCTGGAAATGCTGTGGGTATAGATTTGGGAAGCATCTTCACAGAGGTGATGGCTGAAGCAGCAGGAATTGATAGATGAGTTTTTGAGGAGAGAGAAAAAAAGAGAAAAGAAGGGAAGAGAATCCCTGTACTTAGAAAGGATGAGTAATCAAGATGAAGGAACACAGTATGCCCACAAGCAAATAAACAGGGTTTCCACAGACACCCAGAAAGAAGTGTGAACATACACGCACAATGGAGGCAGAGAACTGTAACAGCGCAGTGAACAGAAACTAGCATCAGTAGTTAGTTGCCCCTTCCATAAGTTTTTTTTGTTTGTGCTCATCCTCACCCAAGGATATTTTTAGAGAGAGTGGAAGAGAGGAGGAGGAGGAATGAGAAACATTGATGTGAGAAAGACACATCAACTGGTTGCCTCCGACACTAGGTGATTGAGCCTGCAATCAAGGTACATGCTCTTGACCAGAATCGAACCTGGGACCCTTCAGTCCGCGGGATGATGCTCTATTCACTGAATCAAATCAGCTAGGGCCTTCCATGGGCTTTTATGGTCCGCATTATAAACATCTAATTTGGCACTTAAAACAATGAATAAAAATGATAACAACAATGATATAGACAACAACTACAACATACTATAAGGCCAGGCAGGCATGTGCTGTTTTACATGCATATGTTCAGAAACCATACAAGGTAACTGGTAAATCTCTTTACAAATGGGAAAATTAGCGAGAAGGCTTAGAAGAGTTACGTAATTACTAGTCACACTAGTCAACTAGTAATGGAAATGTCAAGATCTAGACAAAATCTGGACTCCAAAGCCCAGACTCACTATATGTTCAGCTGTGCTATTTAATTATTTGTTCACAGGTACTCCCTCCCAAGTCTGTGAGAATCTTGAGGGCCCTCAGGCTTCGTCATCTCTGGGTGTCCTGCACCCAGCAGAGTAACTGACCCAGAATAGGTCTCCAAAAAATGCAAATAAGAGAATAAATAGAGGTAGAGCAGCAGACTCTCCATGTTGTATATCTCACACAAACAGACCTGCTATGCACTATTTCCACTTTCCTCACCTCTCCTGTTATCCATATGCCATAGCGGATTCTTTAAAAGGGACAGCCAGACAGGAGAAAAGCCCCAATACATTCTAAAAAGCACACTGAGATTTATTTTAATGCTATATCAAAAGGTTACTGTATGTAAGAATTATGCTAGATTAAAGGACCTATTCCTTAAGCTTTAAACAGAGAGAACTCTATATAAAACTGGAGTGTTTATGCGTTTTGTTTCTTTGTTTAGGAGAACCGACTGAATTCAGTGCCTGTGAGAGAGGGCCGCCCTTATTTTGAACAGATAATAGGGGTAGTTCTAGCTGGAGTTGAGGAAGGATGGCAGAAATGGGGCATGAGACCCTCTCACCACTCCTGTTCAACATAGTACTGGAAGTGTTAGCCATTGCAATTCGGCAAGAAGAAGAAATAAAAGGCATCCAAATTGGAAAAGAGGAAGTAAAACTGTCCTTATTTGCAGACGACATGATATTATACATACAAAACCCTAGAGATTCCATCAAAAAGCTACTAGACTTAATACATGAATTTGGCAATGTAGCAGGATACAAAATTAACCCCAAGAAATCTGAGGCATTTCTATACACCAATAGTGAACTTTCAGAAAGAGAGATTATAAAAACAATCCCGTTTACCATTGCACCAAAAAAATTAAGCTACCTAGGAATAAACTTAACTAAAGAGGTAAAAGACCTCTACTCAGAAAACTACAGGACATTGAAAAAAGATATAGAGGAAGACATAAACAGATGGAAGAACATACCGTGTTCATGGATTGGTAGAATCAACATCATTAAAATGTCCATACTACCCAAAGCAATCTATAAATTCAACGCACTTCCCATTAAAATACCAACGGCATACTTCAGAGATCTAGAACGAACTCTCCAAAAATTCATCTGGAATAAAAAAAGACCCCGAATAGCTGCAGCAATCCTGAAAAAGAACAAAGTAGGTGGGATCTCAATACCAGATATCAAGTTGTATTACAAAGCCACTGTTCTCAAAACTGCCTGGTACTGGCACAAGAATAGGCATATAGATCAATGGAATAGAATAGAGACCCCAGAAATCGGCCCGAACCAATATGCTCAATTAATATTTGACAAAGGAGGCAAGAACATACAATGGAGCCAAGATAGTCTCTTCAATAAATGGTGCTGGGAAAATTGGACAGATATATGCAAGAAAATGAAACTAGACCACCAACTTACACCATACACAAAAATAAACTCAAAATGGATAAAGGACTTAAATGTACGACGGGAAACCATAAAAATTCTAGAAGAATCCAAAGGCAACAAAATCTCAGACATATGCCGAAGCAATTTCTTCACTGATACAGCTCCTAGGGCACTTGAAACTAAAGAAAAAATGAACAAATGGGACTACATCAAAATAAAAAGCTTCTGCACAGCAAAAGAAACCATCAACAAAACAACGAGAAAACCCACTGCGTGGGAAAACATATTTGCCAATGACATGTCTGATAAGGGCCTAATCTCCAAAATTTATAGGGAACTCATACAACTTAACAAAAGAAAGATAAACAATCCAATCAAAAAATGGGCAAAGGACCTAAATAGACACCTTTCAAAAGAGGACATCCAGAAAGCCAAGAGACATATGAAAACATGCTCAAAGTCACTAATCATCCGAGAGATGCAAATCAAAACAGCAATGAGGTACCATCTCACACCTGTCAGACTGGCTATCATCAACAAATCAACAAACGACAAGTGCTGGAGAGGATGTGGAGAAAAAGGAACACTTGTGCACTGCTGGTGGGAATGCAGACTGGTGCAGCCACTATGGAAGACAGTATGGAGTTTCCTTAAAAAACTGAAAATGGAACTCCCATTTGACCCTGTGATCCCACTTCTAGGAATATATCCCAAGAAACCAGAAACACCAATCAGAAAGGATATATGCACCCCTATGTTCATAGCAGCACAATTCACCATAGCTAAGATCTGGAAACAGCCTAAGTGCCCATCAGTAGATGAATGGATTAGAAAACTGTGGTACATCTACACGATGGAATACTATGCTGCTGTAAAAAGGAAGGAACTATTACCATTTGCAACGTCATGGATGGAACTGGAGAGCATTATGCTAAGTGAAATAAGCCAGTCATTAAAGGAAAAATACCACATGATCTCACTCATTCATGGACAATAGAGACCATTATAAACTTTTGAACAATAATAGATACAGAGGCAGAGCTGCCTCAAACAGATTGTCAAACTGCAGCAGGAAGGCCAGGGAGGGTTGGGGGGCAGGAGGTAGGGGGGTAAGAGATCAACTAAAGGACTTGTATGCATGCATATAAGCATAACCAATGGACATAAGACACTGGGTGATAGGGGAGGCTAGGGGACTGTCTAGGGCGGGGGGATAAAATGGATACATATGTAATACCCTTTGTAATACTTTAAGCAATAAAAAAAAAAAAAAACTAAAAAAAAAAAAAAGAAATGGGGCATGAGAGAACACTTTTGAGATTTATGCTCAAGAGTTCTAATCTGTGCTGGTGATCCAAACCACCATCTTTTGGTAAATTTGAATCAAATATTAAGGAAACAATTTACCGCCTTCAAAGGACCATCGCCTTTGAGTTAGCTCAAAGCACCTCGAAGTATAAGTGAATGGGAAAGAATCAGCACTGGCCAGACTCCCATGAGGGGAGGAACTCCCCTCATTGTAACTCTTGTAAGAGGTATGGAGTTTTGTTTTACTATTTTATTACCCCACTTTTACATATCCAATTCCAATAAATCAATGCATAAAATGTAAGCATAAAAAATGGATGTCAAGTGTAACATACATGAAGTGGGCTGATTGCTAAGATTCTAATAATACTTCTGACTATAATCTCCAGTTAAAAAATTTTAAACTTTAAATTCAGATAACTGGAACCAAAGAATTGATTACGGTGTGAAGTTTTTGCCAAAGAACAATAGAAATATTCTGACTGATTTTAAAACACTGACTGCAACCTGCTAAATTGATTTTGTGATCCACTAATTGGTTGCAACTTGCAGTTTTTTTGAAAAATGGTATTTTAAAGTCATGTGATAAATTAAGTCAAATTAATTATGTAGAAATAGAATCATCACTACTTAAAAACAGAAACTCTGTCCATACACTAGGACAAATTTAGTGTTGCAACAAAGCATCCAAGTTCTTTAATGGCATAAGGAAATATTTAAAATGTTAACTGAAACAAGACTAAAGAATATAAACTGTATATATAATATGATCTCAATTATGTTTCAATATATGCATACATATATGAATATAAACAAGGCCAAGGACAAAAACTAGAAAAAATATGGCAAATCATTAACATTTTAAATCTGGTATCATTATATAGGTGTTCAACATACAAGATGTCCTTGTATTTTTCCATGTTTTAAAATATTTTGTTTAAAAAATGAAAAGAAACAAGATATGAAGAAAATACTCCCACATGGTAACAAGTGTTAATCAATGGGTTTTTAGATTGAGTGATTTATTTTCTAAATTGTATAGAAACACAGATTTCTTTGTAAGTCTGGAGAAAAAAAAATACCATATTTTAAAAATAACAGAATTTTAAGAAGGCAAATGACTTACTACATTATACTTGAGTTTCTCATTTAAAGAAAAAATTTAACCCCAGAGTACTATGTTGAGTGCTTCTTGAGTTCTCATATTTTACCTTTAATTCTCTAAGATTTAGACACAAAGTTTATAAACCTCTAGTTTGATAGAAAGTTAAAATCATATCAAAAACAGTGATATTACTCAGTTGTAATAGAAAAAAAATAATATTCAGGGAAGTTGTTTTTTAAAGCTCTGTAATTTTAGTGAGACTAAAAATAGTTAGCATGTCACAGGTTTTTATATAAAATTAGCAGAAGAACTGGAGGTTAATTTCCATTGACAAAATGACCCAAATTGTATTATTCCTGCCATATCTATCCTGAGACTAAACTGCCCTAGACTTGAAACAACGTTAGGGCCTGAGGTGACCAGCCTTTAGAATCAGGGAGCTGTGGCAGCACTGACATGGCTTGAGGGCCACATGTACAGCCCACCCGAAGTAAATCCCTGAGGGACAGCTGGGCCAAGGAGCTGCCTCACCAGAGCCCTCCCAAAGCTGCAATTAGGTTTGATGGGCATGTGGCCGAAGACAGGCAGGCGCTGGAAAAAAAGTAAGTAACAGAAGAGAAAGTAGAATGGGAGTAGGGCAGAGGGATTGCTGAGCAGGGGGAAATCAAGCAGGAGCTTTTCAGAAATGGCTACCAAACAACAGTAGTTTAATGAAATATGATTGAAATTTTAAAAATATTAAAAAATGCCATAATTGAGCAAATTTGCAGCAAGATGTAGGCTGGCCACCTTAGAATTAAACATACCATCAGAAAAACAAAAACAAAAAAATCCACAAAGATTTCCCTGCTCAAATGGTATCTGAAGATTTATTTTAAAATATTAATGTAGTAAAATAGGGCCATTTAAAAAATAATGTTTTGGTCACACTGAAAACTCTGTTAAAATAATCTCATATAATAATTTTTACATACAGACCCCTTTTGTTCACATTTAAAAAATTAATTTAGTGTTGAAGCAAAGGAGCAGAAAAATGGAGTGCTGGAATACAGGCATCATTATACTGCACAGACACATGAGGCTCACACCACCACTCAAGAAGGGACACTGGCTAAGAGCTAAAGAACTGTAAACTACACCTCCCACTACCACAGTCTGTCTGCGCAGGAATAAATCATCCAAATGTGAACGAGTGCTCCCTTAATGCTCAGTGCTTTTCTCAGCTGGCAGTTCTGATTTCAATAGACAGCCACTCAGACACTAGAGAACTACTCTCAGATTAATCTGCTATAATTTTCTATGGTTTTATTCATCTAGCATAAAGCATGTTTTTATCAAAAAGAATGTCTCAATAAGTAATAAATATTTATTTAGTTCTTCACGCATCAGCCCCGTTATCTAATAAAGGTGGTTCGATTATGCAAAAATTAGAATATTTGCATTAGAAAAAGTTGGAGAAGAAAATCTGGCTTTTACGTAACATATTATCAAAAGCCAAATATAAAAGATACAATAGCAGATGAGGGAAACCAGTAAAAACAAGCAAATTGGAAACACTTTATAGAGAAACAATAGTACTTCAAGGTCAAATTGGGGTGGGGCTGGGGAGAAGCAAAGTTAAATACATCATGATTTAAAGAGAAATGAGTTTTTGAAAAATGAATGGAAAAACAATCAAACCCTGAAGCTATATTATTGCAACATGATGAAATCAAGTGTAAAACTTTTAGGGAAATCTCATTTATTTTTCCAAAATCAACACTGAAATCAAGGTACAGGAGACCAAAGCAGAGGAGAATTAGAAGTGACAGGTGGCAGGACACAAACTACTTATGTTCATCTTCCACAGAATAAATTTCCACCAGAGAAAAGATCCTATGATTGGCTGCCTAAGTTCAAACCTACTAGCTTTCATAATCACAAATATTGCCTCCCATACACCATTAAGACCTTATAGTTATTTAAAGTAGCCACCAACAAAGGTAGTAAAGGGAAAATATTTCTATAATAGTGGCATCTCTGAAGTATTGTGTGCCACAGAAAAACATTTGATTTTTTTGAAGTTTCATTTATCTGGTATTAATAGAATGGCATCAACTGAATGAAGAGAAAGACACTTGCAATAAATTACATACAGGTTATTCTAGTCAATTTAATCCTCAGAAAACAATAACACTTCTCCACTCTAACAGGTCAAAAGGGTCTGGGAAAAAATCCCTCATTTACCAATTGCCAGCAAGCCACCTGGAGGCAAACTGTCTCATCCACCCTAGTATACCCCCAAGCTTTCACGGTGCCAGCTCATCTAACCTGACAATCATTCTGAGTGGTAGTACATATTTCCATTCATTTATTTTGGTTATTATATTTCTCTTCCTAGACTAGAATGTAAGCATGTTATATTGTATTTACATGTCAACAGTTGTTATCTCCAGTGCTTAGAATTGTGTCTGGAACACATAGGTATTAAATAAATATTTGTTGAATGAATTAACCAGGTAACCTGCCCCAAATTATATAGCCAATAAATGAGAGACCTGGGGTTTAATTTGGATGTCTGCCTCCGAAGCCCATATTCACCCAACCTGGAGAGAGAATGATCACAGCAGCATTAAAACACAGTAAAAATGAATGATGGCTTAGAATTAAGGCTTACAAAGTACCTTTCAGATAAGAAGTGTGAAAGGTTTTAAAGTTCATTTCTCCTAAGCACCTTGAAACTTCTCTTGATTATAGGTCTGGTATATTGAGAGCTGGACAAGCAGTTGGGTGCAGCCTTCTCCTAACGGTCAAGTTCAACAAGTCTCACAGGCAGCACAGAGCCAGAGGATTTGCGGTCCATTAAACACAGGGCCATGGGAAGTCTTGAATAGCCCATTCACACAGAAGCTGAGAAAAGTCTGCACTGCAGTGAAAGTGCTGTCCAGGTTAAAAACCACAACTAAAAAACAACAACAAAAACCTTCAGACTGCAGGAGTAGCCAGGGTCTACACAACAGCCAAGGAGTCTTACAGTGAAATGAGATCTTCTAAGGCCCAGCTTGTGGCATATGTCCCTGTGCCCTTATGGTGGTTTGTGATAGTTGATCCTCTAGTCCACAAAATTGTAACTTTTATGGAAGGAAGAGATCACATTTTTCATCATTCTTTACTGAAAACCTTGGGTCCTTTCCTTGAAATTGGACAGAATGTGAATTTCTCCACGAAAACAGCTGATTAAAGGGCTACTTAGTTAAAAGAAATAATTTATATACATTTCCTATTTTTATTTCTAGGAACATCCTATCCTATATAATAAAAGCCTAGGTGGCATCACACACAACGTCATCACAAGACGGCCACCACGAGATGGCCGCCCTCACATCGTCACAAGGTGGCCACCACAAGATGGCCGGCAGGGGAGGGCAGTTGGGGGCGAACAGGCCGGCAGGGGAGGGCAGCTGGGAGCGAGATCAGGCCAGCAGGTGAGGGCAGTTGGGGGTAACCAGGCCTGCAGGGGAGGGCAGTTGGGGGCGATCAGGCCAGCAGGGGAGGGCAGTTGGGAGCAATCAGGCCAGCAGGGGAGGGCAGTTGAGAGCGACCAGCCCTGCAGGGGAGGGCAGTTGAGGGTGACCAGTCCTACAGGCGAGGGCAGTTGGGGGCGATCAGGCCAGCAGGGGAGCAGTTAGGGGGCGATCAGGCTTGCAGGCAGAAGCAGTTAGGGGCAATGTGGCAGGCAGGCAGGCAAGCGGTTAGGAGCCAGCAGTCCCGGATTGTGGAAGGGATGTCCCAGATTGGAAAGGGTGCAGGCCGGGCTGAGGGACTCCCCGCCCCCCCCCCCCCGCCCATTTTGTACAGATTTCGTGCACTGGGCCTCTAGTATTAAAATAAGACAGAACATTTATGTTTGGAGACTGTTCCCATGCTAATAGCTGTATTTTGTCCTAATTCATGCTAAAATAATTCATTTTTAAAAGGTTAAAGAGAGTCAAGGAAGGCACTATAGCTATAAAGTGCTGGGAAATGTCAAAAATGTTGTGGTTCCCTGGCTGGCATGGCTCAGTGATTGAGCATTGCCCTATATGAACCAGGGCACATGCCTGAGTTGTGGGCTTGATCCCCAGTAGACGACGTACAGGAGGCAGCCAATTGATCATTATCTCTCATCACTGATGTTTCTATCTCTCTCTCCCTCTCCGTTCCTCACTGAAATCAATAAAAAAATTTTTTAAAAAATGTTGTGGTCATCATTAGGCTTTGCTTCATTAGGATGTTATTCTCCCCTACCCCCCAACAGTTTTCCTTCCCAAAACATTGTGGGGCCTGGGCTGCAAATGGTAGCCTTCATTTCACTAGAAATAAGAAAAAAGTAATGATATAAGTCATAGATTCTCCCCTCTCTCCAAATAAAGCAGTGGAACTATTGGACATCTATCTGCCTATCCTTTTGACTGACATTTTAGGGGCAAGGGAATGGGCAATGAGAATGAGAGGGTAGGGAACAAGCTACTCTTGTTAAAACACATACCATGGGCTATGATTTTACATGCACTCAATAACTATGAAGTAGGTACTACAGTTATCTCCATTTTACAGGTGAGAAAACTGAGGCTTAGAGATAGGTTACTTTCTTGTCCAAAGTCAAAAGTAAGCAGGTGAGTCAGAATTCAAAATCGGGACATTTTGACTCCAGAACGGCTACCTGAATTACTGTTTCTTCATTGAAGTTCTTTGGTTCCCAGAGACCAATAAGGTTGAGGAAGGGTATGACTCTAATATGAAAAGGTAGATAGATTTTAGGAGTAAAACAAACAAGCTAGCTTTTGTTTCTTGTTGGTACAAGACGGAAGAGCCTTTAAACAATCACTGGAATATCAAGTTAAAATAAAAGAGCTACTATTAGTTTTTAAACTCTATGCAAATAAAAAATTAATATCTACATTTATTTCAGTGTGCTGACATGTAGTATAATGTTTACTCATATTTCTAAAGTGAAATGTTTCCACCAGTACAAAGGTCACTTTATCACAACAAACAATAGTCCAAGATTCTAAACACTGCTCATTAATAGACTACAGACCCAGTCTCAACCACTTTATCCTAGAATGGTAAAAGTAATAAACTCAAATAATAACTAATATTTATTGTATGCACTACTCTTAGCACTTTATGTTTTTACTCACTGAAACCTTATACAAGGTTGTAAGGTACCACTTTTTATCCTAATTTTACAGAAAGGGAAACTAAGTAAAAAAGAAGTAATAAGTAAGAGACAGGGCTGTAAATTAGGGCCATGATTAGGATTCAAGAGCATATTACTCAAGAACTAAAAAGTGCTCCATAATATACAAGCACTGACAATCCTAACTGTATGCTCTGGTCCCCATTCAATCTGGTCTCAAAAAGTGATATAAATACTGTGTAAGTTACTGTCTACATAAAAAAAATTTTAAATTACAATTAAAATGCACAATTATTGAAGTATGTATAAAAGGTCTAATAGTCTCATTCTTTCCCAAAAAAGCTATTATTCTCTATGTCTGTATTCTTCCAAAATGTCCTTTAGTTAACCATAATGAGATCCAGTAATTTTCTATCAAACATCATTAACAGAGCCATCTATATATTTCTGGAAAAATTTTCTATTATTTTTCCAGATGATAGAAAAATATTTTCATGAGATTTTAAAGGAAAGGGCTAATAACCTAAGACATTTTGGTAAAGAAACCCACGAAACACAGAAACCTGGTCAACTTTATCACTTCTGAGGCCTGCTGAGTCCCATTTCACAGTATCACAACTTTAAAAGGTTGCTAAGAAGTGTACTTTGTATTAGAGCAAACTTTCACGAGAAAATGCAGCAAAAACAGTCATCCTAAATAATAAAAGCCTAGGTAGAAGATGGCCACCACAAGATGGCTGCGTGCACAGCAGAGGCAGGGTCCGATGGCTGCTCCACATGGTGAGGCCTGGGGGTCCGGCAGCTGTGAGCGGCATGGAGGAGCTGGCAGGGGAGGGCAGTTGTAGGTGATCAGGCTAGCAGGGGAGGGCAGTTGGGGGCAAAACAGGCCAGCAGGGGAGTGGTTAGGGGGCAATCAGGCAGGCAAGCGGTTAGGAGCTAGCAGTCCCAGATTGTGAGTCGGACATAACCCAAGGGGTCCCAGATTTGAGAGGGTGCAGGCTGGGTTGAGGGACACACCCCCCCTCCCCCACCCAACGCACCGGGCCTCTAGTGTGTTTATAAAAGATCAGAAAGTTAACCAAAACCTTGCTACTACTGATATGTTGGGCTGATAGCTCTATCAAGTTAGTATTGGTATTAAAGACTTTATCGCAAAAAGACTTATTTACTTTGTATAAATGGGCCACGATTGATCATCTTCTATTTCTCAGTATCACCAAAAAGAATCGCACAAACTTAACTATACTAAATATTCCATACAAGTCAACAGTAAGGAAAATAAAGAAACAGAAAAAAACTCAGTTTGGTATTTATAGTTGAATACATGGAAATAAGGATTTACTCCCATTTTTAATATATAAAATTCAGTAGAAGATTCCAAAATTCTATTATTAAAAAGTCTTTTATGAATATGTAATTTTAGTGCAGCTTACATTAAATACCCCATTTGTTTCATTATGCTACAAAAGTTTTCAAAATTCTGGGTCAAGAGGGATATCATAATACCTGGGTTCCACTTAAGTTATCAGATCAACTAGAGGCCCGGTGCACAAATTCGTGCACCAGTGGGATCCCTCAGCCTGGCCTGCGGGATCAGGCTGAAACCGACTTTCCAACACCCCCCTAGGGGTCCTGGATTGTGAGAAGGCATAGTCCAGGCTGAGGGACCCCACTGGTACACGACTGGGGCCAGGGAAGGATGCGAGAGGTTGGCCAGCTGGGGAGGGACCATGGGAGGGCTCCAGGGCATGCCCAGCCTATCTCACTCAGTCCCGATCGGCCGGACCCCAGCAGCAAGCTAATCCACAGGTCAGAGCGTCTGCCCCCTGGTGGTCAGTGAACATCATAGCGAGCGGTTGAGCAGCCTTAGTATATCATTAGCATATGATGCTTTGATTGGTTGAACGAATGACTAGACACTTAGCATCCTAGGTTTTATTATATAGGATAATTGAACAAAACTGGAGAATAGCTGGTATTCGAAATGGCATGGGAAAGGGGGGATAGCATGGGAAGGGCAGGGAGTAATTTTTCCGAAAATTAAGTTATCATATCTAGTTTGATATTTTGCCTCTGGATTTTATGCATTCTACAAACTATTTCTACCAGAAAAAATTAAACTGCTGATTCATCTATTTGGGGTGATTGTAATCCCCCAGCAGACTTTGGCAGTATCTAGAGATGTTGGTTGTCACAACTTGGGACGATGCTATTGGCATTTAGAGCGTAGAGGCCAGGGTTGCTGCTGAACATCCTACAATATATATCTGATAGTCTCCCACAACAAAGAACTATCAGCCCAACATGTCAGTAGTAGCAAGGTTGAGAAACCCTAATTTAGAGACTGTACTGTGTACTTATAACACTTACCTCATGGAATTATTATGAAACCTAAATATAAACATTTACCATGGAAAGCTATGTACACAGTACCCTGACACATACTATGTGATCGATATGCATTAGTTATTACTATTACCAGTATTACTACTGTTGTCTACAGCCAATGATTTTGGCTTTAAGGAAAGATGGAACAGATGCAATCCTATTTTACTGGCCCCAATGTAAAAATATTAATAACTTTTAAGACATTGAAAGAAAGACTGTTTTTGAAGAATATAGCAAAAAAATTTGAGTGTCTACGCAGACATCAGGTTTGTATAAACAAAATGTGGATGTACACTATCATTTGGGATTAAGAAAAATTACTTTGAGATTTTTATTTACAGTAAGAACAACAGTAAAATATATACAGAATGGGACAAAGGAAGGTTAATAGTTGTCTGTATTGAAAATAATTAATAATACAAGATTAAACTGTTTCACGTACTCACAACTGTAAACCTACTTTTGCCCCACCCTGTATTTTTATTCTTTCTTCCCTAAGCAGGATTCCCAGGAATATCAATTGAATATTTTTTTACAGTTATTACAACAAAATATTTTTTTAGTACCCACAATTTTTAAAGTCAGAACCATTCTATTTACAGCCAAGTACTTCCCTGCTATAATTTTTCTGACATTAGCTAATATGACAGCAATAACTAAACATGGTTAGACATTGTAATCCTATCTAATAAAAGAGAAACATGGTAATTAGCCGTATGACCGCTACACTCCCCATTGGCTAATCAGGGCGATATGCAAATTAACTGCCAGCCAAGATGGCAGCTGGCAACCAGGCAGCTTGAAGCTAACATGAGGCTTGCACGCTTCAGTGACGGAGGACTTCAACGTTCCCTGCCTGCCTTGCCGGCCTCTGAACTTGCAGTTTGAAACATTGTTACAAATATAGAAGCTAAACAAAACCCCAGAAACCTGCTTTCAGCCAGCCGGGATCTCAGAGCTGGAGTTGATACAGTGTTTCGATTATAGAACCCAAACAAACCAGATACCTGCTTTTAGCAGCAGAGGCCTCAGAGCTGGAGTCAGAGCTAAAGCTGGCCCAGAATTAAAAAAAAGAAAAAAAGGAGCAGTTGGGAGCTTCAGTCACCCACCAGCCTGAAAACAGCCCTCAGCCCCTCACCCAAACTGGCCAGGCACCCCAGTGGGGACCCCCACCCTGAAGGGTGTGTAACCAGCTGCAAACAGCCATCAACCCCTCATCCAGGCTGGGCAGGCACCCCAGTGGGACCCCCACCCTGATCCAGGACACCCTTCAGGGCAAACCAGCCGGCCCCCACCCATGCACCAGGCCTCTATTCTATATAGTAAAAGGGTAATATGCCTCCCAGCACCAGGATCAGCGGAGCCGCGAGGCCTCCCAGCACCGGGATCAGCGGAGCCGAGAGGCCACCTGGCACTGGGATCAGTGTGACAGGGGGCAGCGCCCAAACCCCCTGATCGCCCTGTGGCTCTGTGTGTGACAGGGGGTGGGGCCACAACCTCCCTATCCACCCAGCTCTGTTCGTGACAGCGGTTAGGCGCCCCAACCCCCTGATCACCCCGCCGCTCTCTGTGTGACAGGGTGCGGCACCCCAACCCCCTGATCGGCCCTGCTCTGTGTGTGACAGGGTGTGGCGCCCCAACCCCCCCTACTCCCACGGGCCCTGCTCTGTGTGTGACGGGGTAGAGCCATAACCTCCCCATCGGCCCTGCCCTGAGTGTGAGAGTGGTGGCGCCCCAACCCCCTGATCAGCCCTGCTCTGTGGGTGATGGGGTAGAGCCATAACCTCCCCATCGGCCCTGCCCTGAGTGTGACAGTGGCGGTGCCCCAACCCCCTGATCAGCCCTGCTCTGTGGGTGATAGAGGGCGGAGCCCCAACCCCCTGATCTGCCCTGCTCTGTGTGTGACAGGGGGCGGTGCCCCAACTCCCCTATCGGCCTTACTCTGTGTGTGAAAGGGGGAGCTCCCCAACCCCCTGATCGACCCTGCTCTGTGCGTGACAGGGTATGGAGCCCCAACCCCCTGATGGGCCCTGCTCTGTGCACGACAGGGGGCAGCACCCCAACCCCAATTTGCCCTGCTCTGTGCGTGACAGGGGGTGACGCCGCAACCTCCCCATCGACCCTGCCTTGACTGTGACAGGGGGCTGTGCCCCAACCCCCCCAATCGGCCCTACCCTGAGCATGACTGAGGGTGGCATCGCAACCTCCCAATCCACCCTGCTCTGTGTATGACAGGGGGTGGTGCCCCAACTCCCCAATCGGCCCTGCTCTGAGCCCGACCAGGGGCTGCACCTAGGGATTGGGCCTGCCCTCTGCCACCCGGAAGCAGGCCTAAGCCAGCAGGTCGTTATCTCCTGAGGGGTCCCAGACTGCGAGAGGGCACAGGCCGGGCTGAGGGACCCTCCCTCCCCACTGAGTGCACAAATTTTTGTGCACCGGGCCTCTACTCTAAATATATAAAAGCCTAATATGCAAAGTGTCCCCTTGGGAGTTCAACCGACTGGGAGTTCAATCGCTCACTATGACGTGTGCTGACCACCAGAGGGTGGCGCGGAACAAAGGAAGGCCCTAGCTGGAAGCCGGCAGCTGCTAGGGACACTACCTGTGCATGAATTTTGTGTACTGGGCCTCTAGTTATATTATAACTGCCTTTCCTCCCCAGTTACCATATTATTATATTTGTTATCTTTTCAGATTCCTTTTTTATTCTTATACCAATAAAAAGTGTTTCTAAAGAAGTAAAGCCTTTACTTATAAAAAGATAAGGTGGCACCATTCAATAGGATAGTGTTAACATTTTCTCCCCAGTTCTTGAAAATGCCAAAATTCTCAAATTAAGAGTCCCTCAATTGAATGCATAAAATCCAGAGGCAAAATATCAAACTAGATACATTAAAGGAATTTTACAGAAAAATGACTTTTGGAAAATTTTAAATGTATTTTTTATTCTTTTACTCAGGGAAAAAGCTTATGACTTTAAAAGGTTGGAGAATTTAAGCAAACACTCAGTGGTTTTGGAAATGTAGTTTCCATGGCAACCAACATGGTCTTCTTTATATAGCATTATAAACAGATGGTAAAGAGTGGTCATGTTTGTTTCTTTGCCAGTATATCAATAAAACTGCTATAACACTGTATTGAGTACACTTGAACTATTTAATAAATTTATATGCTAACCACAAAATTTGGTAATTTACACAGACAAATATAATTAACTAGTATCTGGGTGGGTTGTTTTTTTTTCTTTTTAATAAACACATGAAGATCTTGAACAGCGAAGTCACTATACTCCATAGAGTCAACAGTCTTCCTTGGCAACACTTTGTACAAATGTTTTCTCAGCACTTGCCATGCAGGGCATATCACCACAAATATGATTCTGACAAGGAGAATATAATGGATTAAAATAAAGTGCAACCATATTTGTATATATATTCCATGGCCACCTTTTCTTAAAGAACAAAGGAGAAATTAAGAAGCACAAAGAGTTTCTTTACAATAAACAATAGGTTATAAGCAAATGGCCAAATTGTTGTTTAAAAGTCAGATTCCATCCCATGTTCATAGTGGCTTTCAGAAATGCAGGTGCTCTGAATTCCCCTGGTTTAACTGTGGTAACTTGCTAGGTACTATTTGCTAAGAAGCTAAATTAAGCCAACAAACTATAAATGCCATTAGTCTGGCAGTAAAAGTTTGAACAGCCAATTCCTGCACGTATGATCAACACATCTGAGGCAGGACCCTGTATCTGGAGGCAGTCAGTCAGAAGGGGCTGTCTATGAGCCTGTTGACTCTGCAGGGGCATTGGCGATCCTTCTTAATAGGCTCATCGTAGAGGCCTTAACATATTTCCCAAGCTAGATGAGGAATGTTTACCTTAAAAAAACACCTTGAGACAGTACTTACTATTTTTAATTATATAAATGCCATTTTGACTACATTTGCTAAACGTTTCCTGTCCTACATTCTCCCTCTCATGCATCTAGCCCTAAATTTGCTGATTTTTATCTTTTATAAATTCTTTCTATGCTTCCCATATCAAAGTAAGTTCACTGGAAGTGAGATATTTCATTGTGTAAAACAATCCATGGTGGGATATATAGGAAAAGGGTATGCATATTTATGAAAGAAGTGAATTTGGGTGATGTAAAGTATATCATGGTTTAATTTAAAAATTTTCAGTTAAAACATTTTTAAACTAGTAGAGACTGTCCTAGATTTATATTTGACTCAAAACTGGGAAAATTTTTTAAATTATGTATCTTGGATGAGCTACAGTGAACTCCATAGTCTACCAAAAACTCTTGCCATAATACAGTTTTTGGGAATTATTTAAACCGGGAGAACCTAGGAAAGAGCCTCCTTACTCATATGGGGCTGGAGAGTCCGCTATAAAATACCAAGTGATCCCTCAGAAGCCCTTTTTGGAGGGTTTCAGTATTCCTTCTATAGTAGTTGTAGTGTAGGAAACTAACAATGAGAGCCCCTAATTTAGCTTAACTTCTAAGAGTGGTTCTCAACTCTGGTGACAACAGAATCACATGAAGGACTTTAAATATAACAATACTCACATCCTAGCATATGCCAACTTAGGCAGAATCACAAGGGTTGGGGTTCAGGCACAAGTATTTAAAAAATACTCCTCAGGTGTAATTTTAATGTATAGCCAGTGTTAAAAAAAGAAAAGAAAAACCTACCAGAGAGACTGTGATTCATGTTTTCTTTATCCCTGGTGAGAAAGAGGTCTCAAATCACCATCATCTTTTCAGGATACACTATTCAGTGTTAGGTTTCCTTTTCATTACAGAGAGGCACATGACTGAAGAAAAGGCATTGTTTTATTTTTATACTAGGGGCCCAGTGCACGAATTCATGCACCTTGAAAGGAACTGTGGGCCACAAGGCTGCAGTGGGCACAGGGGCAGGTCTCTGCCCATCCTCCGTGTCCCCCCCGGCCCCTCCGCTGTGGCCCCCGGTCCCCTCTCTGCTGGCAGCACTGCTCGCATCCGCTGATAGTGTGGAGCAACTGGGGCTGGCGCCAGCAGCTGGTGCAAGTGAGGCCAGTGCCGCCAGCAGGTGTGAGTGGCGGCTGCTGCCCCAATTGCCCCTCAGGAGCAGGGGGAGGTGGAGAAGCCCACAGGGGCAATCAGGGCTGACAGCTACTGCTTGCACCCGCTGACAGTGCCAAGTTATTGGGACCGGCACTGGGAGCTGGCAGCAGGTGCGAGCGGCGGCTCTGGTGCCGGCTGCGGGTGCGATCAGGGCTGGCGCCAGCAGTGGGTGTGAACGGCGGCTTCGGCACCAGCAGCGGGTATGAGGGGGCTGTCGCTAGCAGCGGGTGCGAGAGGTGGCTGCTGGCCCCAATCGCCCCTCAGCGATCAGGGCTGGCGCCAGGCACCAGCAGCAGGTGTGAGCAGGGCCGGCACTGGCAGCAGGTGCACATGCCAGGTGGGACCTCAGTGCCCAGGAGCAAAGAATTTTCAGTAACCACCAGAGGCTTGCCCCAATGACAGCAACTGGAGTCCTGCCTTGGTCTGGCGCCCCCGCTCACCTGCTCCACCATCCCAGTGGGGCTGACACCTGCCATGTTTGGCACTCTGCTGCCCGCTGCTGATGCCCACCATGTTCCGTGCACACCCCCTGATGGTCAGCACATGTCATAGCAACTGGTTGTTCGGTTGTTCAACTGTTCCGCCTTTCAGTCTATTTGCATATTAGGGTTTATATATATAGATTTTTAAACTTTAAAAAATGTTATGGAATTTACTGGGGTGACATTGGTTAATAAAATTATTATAGAGGAGGCAAGGAGACACCTGATTGGTGGTGTTGCTCTTATATCAGTCAGGGGCAAAGCAGATGTACAGTCCTTAGTTCATCCTAGCTTGATGCCTGTGTTGGCGGCCAGAGCTGTTTCATGCCTGAGGCACATAAAAAAAAGTTATTATAGAAGAGTTCAACAAAATAAAAGACTGAGGTGTGAAAAAGCTTTCCTAGTGAACTATTCCAGATAGTAGTGTTCGTCTCTTACAAAGACTATTGCTATCAGGAAGATTTGTGAATAGTGAACTTATTTTCATCCTTTTCGTATGTACTTAGTGTTTGAGTTGGTTACCAAAATAAGTGTTTTCTGAGTTTCCAATAAACTTAACAGATATTCTGAAAAACTGACTTAAATGATCGGCAGTATAATTCTCACTTATTATTTCCCAGATATCATATTCTCGTTTTCTAGAACGCCCCTTAAACTATCACCAATAGTAGTGAAAATTCAGTTATTTAAAGAAGGAAAAGCTGCAGGATAAAAAGGACACAGTCCATCCTCTGTAACACATATATAAAAACAATTTTTAAAAACCTGCCAATATACTGTCCCCAAAGAGAGTAGAAATAAATGCCATAGATTACAATGTTATCTCGAGCCACATATCTATCCATAGCAAAATTCCACCATGTAGAAAAATGCAAATATCTGGTAGACTGTGATGATAGTTCTTATGGCTTTCTCCTTTCAAATTATTTACATGAAGACCTAGGACTTTTTGCTTGATATTAAATAGCAAATAGAAATAAATAATTATAAACTCTCCAAATTGTCAGCAATAGAAATTAGGGAAAAGAGGGTACAATTAAGTAATTTCAAAGGATAAGCCATGAGAACACAGGGCCTTAGAATTGATTTATATATTTTTGTTTGTTTGTTTTCTTACATTTCCACAGACTACTAAAATTTCCACAAGTCATTTATTCTTTTCCTGTGAAACTTTATTTGACTATTTGTGTATCTGGTGCTATTAACTCATCATAATTTTACATCAAATCCTCATAATATAACATAATTGAGGTTTAATTCTAAAAAATTTCAAAACACAAAAAAAAACCAGGAAAAAAAATCACCCTAATGCATTTGGGAAGAAACAACCTATTAAAGAGAATAAGTGTGTCTGGCAGAATTCTAGAGATGACAGAAAACAAGAGGAAACATTTCTTAATGTTATTTAAATATGCACACAGGAGACAGGGAGATGTGCTAGGACAGAGTCTCAACAGGAACTCTAGTCTTCCTGCACATAAAATAGGGCTTCATTAACAATAAGGGAACAGGTGTCTTGGGATCCATTTATACAGGCTATTAACTATTATGAGCTGCTAGTACCCAAATTTATTTTAGTACTAGGCAACTGATTAAAAATAAATACAAATTGAAATTTCATCTATTAGCATGTGAAGGCAATGCCTAGCTTTCCAAAGTCTGATTTAATACAAAGGTATGTTTCTATGGACCACGGAGGATACTGGAGTTCATATACAATATCTCCTAAGTCCCAAAATAAAGACCTTCATATTAAACCTCATTTGGATGTAAAAAAAAAAAAATGAAGAATGGCCTTTTGTCTTCACCTAACAAGACCAAACAAGTTTTGTTTCCTAAGGACTAAATTTTTACTCAACTTAAACACAATGCAACAAATATGCACATCCATCTTCTAAAGAGTGGGGGAGGAAATCACACACACCAACCTCCTGCCCTAACTCCAGTACATTTCACCACATTTCATACTACTTATTTTAAAAACGAGTGGCAATGATTATCCTCTGATAATTTTTATTGTTTCATCTATAATTACTGAATAATAAATTAAATATTTTGAACATTTATGAAAAGTCATCTGTATATCTTACTAAAATATTTAGAATGTTAGTTGGAACTGCAGCAGGGATATTCTATTTCAAAACCCTTTTTTTTTACAGAATAAGAACAAAAGGTAGAGTGAGGCTAAGTAATTTGCCTAAGGTAAACATAATAGCAATATTTTGCCATATAAATTTTCAAAATACTATTATACTGGTTTTACATATCATCCAAAGATGTGAAAATCCAATGTGCTAATTGTTGTTTTGAGGTTGTTTCAAACAGCTACATTTACTTGTATCTAGTTTTCAAAAAAAATCATTTGGTTTATTCACTTATGTATATTCTGATATTGGTATTATTTCCACTTATTCCAGAAGTATTAAGTTTTTTGTGCCACACATTATAGAGAATAAAGATTGTATAGCACGATCCACATTCACATGTATCTATAAAAAGCCACTGCAGAAATGAAATGGTGAAAAATCTGAGAGACTGATGAGCAAGCCAAGGATAGAATCATAATTCTTAAAAATATGATGATAATTTAAATGGAAACACTTTAATAACTCCCAACATCAGCAATATTGACATTTCTGAACTGGATAATTATTTGCTGTAAGGGTTTGTGCATTGCACGCTCTTTAGTAGCATCCATAACCTCTACACTAGATGCCAGTAGTATCCCCCAGCTGTTATAACCAAAATGCCTCAAACACTGCCAAATGTCCCTAGGAGCAAAGTCATCCTTAGCTGAGAAACACTGGATAAGACAAATATATGTCTTACAGTTGCTTTTCAAGCTAATGATACATACTAAGTATCACCTAGAGGCAAAGCAAATTGAGAGCTTTAGTATTTTGTTGTTGTTGTTAATCTTCATCTTAGGATATTTATATCCCCATTCATTTTTAGAGACAGTGGGAGTGGGGGGGAGAGAGAGAAAGAAACATCCATGTGAGAGAGACACAACCGATAAAGTGCCTCCTGCACACACCCCAATCCAGGCCAGTATCAGACCTGCACCCTAGGTACATGCCCTTGACCGGGAATCAAACCCAGACCCTTTGATTTGTGGGCTGATGTTGTAACTACTGAGCAAAACCATCCAGGGCATAGTATTCTTTTAAAGATAGTTTCAGCTCTGAGGTACAAAGCATTAGGGTATTGAGTAGAAGAATAAAATCACAAATTCAATATCAGGGTGTGGCTTGGGTTTTGACTTAATTGTTTTTTTTTATACTAACTGCCCAAAAAGTCCAAAGAAATATGAATAGTTTCATGTTTCCAATGAAGGAGAGGTTATCATTCATTATATTAAGGTCTCGAATTATAAATTATAAATTACAAATTATAAATTAAGGTCTCAAATTATAAATAGCTCCACCATCCCCCACCAAGAAATCCTTAGCACTTTGTTTCCCACTCTTCCAAAACATAATAACCTGCCATTCTGCTAAGGCACAAATTTCAATCAAGTACCATTCCAGGCTGGTGTTCAGGGGCAAGCCATTTAGTTAATGTATAACCTATCTAATGACCTACGAGCATTAAAACAATGTGGTTTTGTTCTCTGTATATTAATTTTGCAGGGAAAAATCATTATAAAGCCATTCTCAAATTTCACATTCCAAAGATCTCAAAAATACTGAAGGTTTATTATACTGCAGATTTCTAAAAAGTCAGATCAAGAATCAAATAACATCATTGATGTTTCTATCTCTCTCTCCTTCTCCCTTCCTCTCTGAAATCAATAAAAATATGTTAAAGAAAACAAAAAAAGAATCAAATAATTGAGGTGGTAGGCAAATGTCAGGTCTTTGTAATACATGAAAGTAATGAACTGATCTCTACCTCATGCTTCTTCTTGCTCTCTGCTCTAGCTTTCACACCTGCTGAAGTGTGAAACTCTGAACAACTGCTTGCTAATGGTGGCACTGTGTTAAAAATCCGAGGCATAAGGCATATGAAAGTATTCTACAAGAAGACCACTAAGAGAGAAAGATGGAAAGGAATAGCCCAACTGGCGTGGCTCAGTGATTGAGCAATTGACCTATGAACCAGGAGGCCATGGTTTGCTCAATTCCTGGTCAGGGCACATGCCTGGGTTGTGGGCTTGAGGCAACCAATCAATGATTCTCTTTCAGCATGGATGTTCCCTTTTCCCTTCCTCTCTGAAATCAATTATATATATATATATGAATGTTTTAGAATCAGCAACCAAACAGGAGTTAGCTCAGGATTGGATTTTAAAAGTATTAGGCCCAATTAAGGCATGGGCGTGCTATTAGTGTCCCCTCGGCTTCTAGGAACCTACAGGAACATACATTTTTTAAAAAGTATGAACAATGAATGAATTTGAGAATCGTAATCAAGAGGACAGTGTTGCTCATTTTGGTTTTGCCTTCACTTGAAAAGTTACCAAGTGGTCTCCCTTTCTCATACTCAACAAACTTGTTTCTTCAACATTGTGAAAGAAGAGTGGTCTATGTTTTTGCAATGTGATGCCTACAGGCTGAAAAGTTCTGTTAATACGGTTTTGTTTTGATTCTATGTATATAGTGATATCTTCAACATTAGAAATTTGGATATAATTTGCTAAATCTGAATTTACATACTGGGCAGTATTTCCTTTAACAAAGTCTAATTGGAAAGTAGCAGTTTATAGTACATGATAATTTAATTTCAAATGTTAGAGATACAGAGAAATCTGAGTTAGATAAAAGACAACTTATTTTTAGTTGCAAAAAAATTTCAATGCCAAACTATTTTGCATTTAATGCTATAATTTACATATATTACAATATTCATGATACATGATAAATACCCAAAGCCTATTTGGAAAACCTTACTTGTGAAAAAAATTAGAATTTTAACAAAATGGTGCTTCAAATTTTAAAGAATGTTTTCATTGAAAAAATAAACATATCAATTTGACAAATGATATGAATACTATTACTAATAACTTCAGATTCCTTTGCTAATAACTTCAGATTCCTATTACTAATAACTTCAGATTCCTTTAGAATTGTTTCTTGAATAATTCTAAATATTAAAGGTAAACATTAAAAATAGTATGCTAATAAACTTCTAAATTGATAAAATAAATAAATGAGCACCTGCATTTTAAGTACATATTGTGGACATTCCACACAGGTACAGGATTAATTTAACAAAGGATTCTTTAGTTATAACAGGCAACATGCTGCCACAAATTAAGTAGAAAGCTCTCTGAAATAATTAATGTTCTCTGACCCATTTCACTTAAAAATTTGTGTCTTAAGGAAAAATTTTAGGGTTGACATTTTCTACTTGATCCTACAAATGTCTTTTCTCCAAAGTATTATTTCACTTGGGTAACAAATCACCTAATTATCTAATTCAGAATAAAGGAAGAGACCTCACCACTGACTCTACAGAAATGAAAAGGACCATCAGGAAATATTATGAGTAACTTTATACCAACAAGTTACACAACTTAGAACAAATGGACAAATTCTTAGAAACACATTTCCAAACTGACTCAAGAAGGAGAAAATATAAATAGGTGTAGAGAGCGCCTGGGAAGACACATGGGCATTTCTTTAATTATTGTCAGCTGAATCCAGTGGCATTGGCAGAGCCACGTCCTGAAAACACACCTTGCCAGAGGCAGGAGTGTTGTAAGCCTGACCTTCAGCCCAAGTGCCAGGGGGTGCGTTTCATTATCTAAATCCAGCCAAGCACCAGGAATGAATACGACTTGGGCCCACCCAAGAGTGCACATAATCTCCTTTGTCTTGACCTTTAGTAAAATTTCCTGGTTTTTGCTGTATAAAATAAACGCTCTGTATTGGCTCTGGGTCACTGTCTCTCCATCAGAGGACAGTGGGTCCCACCCGGCCCGAGCTTTTTCCTTCTATCTCTGTGACTGTCTTTTTCTTTCATTTTCTCAATCCTCAGAAACCCCTACTCAGGAACCTGACTATTCTCTAGCCACACTGGACATGGAAAAGAGAGAAATATTTCCAAATAGGCCTATAACAAGTAAAGAAACTTTAATTAAAAACCTTCCCACAAAGAGAATCCCAGGCCAAGATGGCTTTGTTGGCAAAATCTATCAAATATTCAAAAAATAAATATCAATCCTAAACAACGTCTCACAAAAAAAAACAGAGGAGGAGAGAAACTTCCTAACTCATTCTATAGGGCTAGTACCACCCTAACAACAAAGCCAGACAAAGACATCACAAGTTTTTGGTAAACTTGTGTTCAATAAACTATAGATCAATATCCCTCATGAATACAAATACAAAATTCTTCAACAAAATATTAACAAATAAATCCAGCAATATATAAAAAGGCTCATACTGATGAGTAGGATTCATTTCAGGAATGCAAAGTTTACCATCCAAAAATTGAGTAATGCAATATATTGTATTAATAGAATACAGAACTAAAAACACATAACCATTTTGACCCATGATAAAGCTGACAATATTTTTTGTAGATATCTTTAGCTGTTGAAAAAAGCAACCATTACAAAAGAGGCAATATACATATTTCTACAAAATTTATTACTTAAATCTTATTAAGTGATTTAAGGAACTCAATGTCACTAATAAGCAATTTTAAAGTACAGAAAGAATCCCCAAAGACCTTCAACAATGAGAAATAATCTCTGAAAAATAAACCATAGCTTTGAACTTCTGAGTTGTGGAACCACTGAAAAGGTGGCGTGATGAAGGAGCAAGAGAGACCTTTGAAATAATTACCTCACATCCTGTGATTATAGTTAGCTCTGGATTATGCTAGAGTTGTAGCAGGTTTTGCTAAAACTTATAGAATTATCATCCTGAGGTCCAGGTATTTTTAGTACAAATTGCTGATAAGGTCTTGAGTCACTGAAAGAATATTAACCAGTGATTAGTGGGATGTGTTTCAGTGAAAGCATTAGCAACTCTTCACTGGACCTTTGCACAAAATCACCTTTAAAAGTGACCTCAATTTGATCAAAACAAGACCATGTAAAAATCCGAATACACTACCACTGAGAATTTCATCAAAACAAAGCTTCCTGGTCTGCACTTTCCATTGGGAACTTTGCACTCAATAACATCTGCAAAATTAACCAATCTCCAAAGATAGCATGGTGTGGTTTACAATGTTGAATTTTAAGTCTGCCATCTAAGCATGGCTGGAGTGTACTTCAAAGATAAGGAAGTGCATATTTAAAAATAATGAAATTTTAATTTCTCCTCCAGTTACAATGCAGGGTATTCAAGTATAAATTTTGTTCTTTCTCATTTAAGGAACATCAATTCTAGACTGACAGATAATGTATTTTATCGCCTCTTCTCAAGAGGCAGAGGCAAGATCTTTATGATGCTAAGAAAATCTGGGCACCTCTGAGCGTCCAGTTTCCAGGTCACAATCAAAGCAATACTCCTTTTACCTCTTAAATGCAGATGCAATGAATGTTTTAAGAAAATGTCAACTACCAGAAGCCACAGAAAAGCAAACTGAATATGAGGTTTCCTTGTAAACATCATTAAGAAAGGTCTACTTATAAGTTAGCACAGTTATTCAACTTGGAATAAATGGACCAAATTATTTTTTACCAAAGGATTGGAATACCCAAAATTCAGGTATAATAGAAAACGAAATAGAATACTTTAGAATTCCTTTCTAATTCCCATATTAAGGGGAACAGACAATCTAAGATTAAACCAAATATGACCAAACTCAAGGACAGTTGGAAGTGGCAAAGAAATTAACTACAGGTTATATGTTCTCATATTCTCATTTAACTCAACTGACAGTTTCTCTTATAATCTACTAAGGAATTATTCTAGCTCTTTTCTCAAAGTAAATGTAAAACACTCCCTGGCAAGTTGATTTAGGTTATTTTTGGGTAAAAATACTCCTGTGGAACATAAATATGGTAACTATCTACTAGTAAGCATGAAGAAAGTCAGACAACTCCTGGACCAAAAAATTCAGCTGGGTCTTAAAGTGTCTTAGGGTCTATGATACTACACATGCCAGTTCCTTAAGGAATTATTCATAAGTTAAACAGTTTGTCAGAGTCTAACAAGAAGGGAAGGGATTTGTTATCTGTTGAGCTCCTATTCTGATGCAAGCACATGCTAGAAATATGCATTACCTCATGTAATCGTCATAAGAACCCTGACAGTCATTTTTTTTCTTCTGGCTTATACAGAAGGAACCAGATATTCAGATAAATTGAGTAACTTGCTTACAGTGGGACAAGGGCAAAATTATGAAAGATTCTATTCTTTTAAAAGATTCAGTTATAAAGAAAGTAATAATCATTAATATATCCTGCTGGTATAGACTTCCTATATTCTACTGGGCAGTGGGGAAGGTGGTCAAGGCAAGATGCTCAGGCAAAGCTTTCTTTTTTCATCTTGGCTCCTGGTTTCTCTCTCTGTTGTACCCTAGTGTTTTAAAAGACCATGGTTTCAATAAGAATGAGTAGAGTCACAAAGAATGGTAGTATAACTATTCTAAGAATTTTAGGTAGACTGATTTTAGGGAAAATTCATGTCAATTGGATTTAGTTATGGGAGCAGGGTAGAAAGGGGGCAAAAATTACATCCTTGATCAAAAATATATTTCATCAATATCACATAATTCATGCCAAACCATAATCCTTCTATATTAGCAAGTGAAAAAATTTGAATTATTCAGTTCCAATCAAATGAGTAATAAGTTTAAAGCAGAATTTAAGTGACTATCTTCAAATTCTAGGCCTTGCTTTTTCATGTTTTCCAGTATATACAGGCAACCGTAAAAGGGTTGCAAAACTAAACCTACGCACTTTACCTTTTTCACTTAATAAGTCTAATAATCCATTTGATAAATATATTGAGTAGTGTTGAGTAATTTCTTAGTCTATGAGGCAGAGTGAAAATAATAGGCCATTAAAAGTTTAAAGAACTAAAACTTAAGAAAATGAGTTTAACTCAAAGAAATAATTTTACCTCATTTATTGTAATATTTTACACTATATGATTAATATTACCTATAAATAGGAAGCAATTCACATTTTAGGGTTTGTTCTGAATTTAGAGAGCCTGTAGTCTTAATCTGTTCTCCACAGTTCTTATATTCTCGCATGAATAACCAGGAATTCTCAAGCTGGACCTAATCTATTTTTTTCTTCAAAATACCATCAATAACTTTTATATAAAGCTGAAAGGAGAAAGCAGCAGCTCTGTATGCTTATCAGATGATAACCTAGGAGTGTTGCTTTTTATTTTAATGCTTGTCCTTCCCTTCCCCAAGAAAGCAAAGGAGGGATTTATAAAGCCATCCAGGGAGGACAGATATTAATAATTTTCCAAGTGCCTAAGAGAAAAACTCCTCTTTTATTGAAAACTGTAACTTTTTATTTGCACATAATTTTAGACTTACAGAAAAGCTACAGGACCAGTACAAGGAATCTCCATGTGCTCTTTTACCAGATTCCCTAAGTGCTAACAGCTTACAGTTTTATTATTTTGTCAATATACTCACTTTTGCTGACATGAATGCCCTTTTACCCCTAAATAATTTACTTTCTAAATAATGTATTTCCTAAAAACAAGGACAGTCTCTTACACATAACTACAGTACAAATATAAATATCAGGAAATTAGCAGTAATACAATATTATTATCTAATCAACAGACCTCATTTTATCCCAATAATGTCTCTCACAACAAAAGAAAATCCCAGATCACACACTGCAGCCAGTTGTCATGTCTCTTTAGTTTCCTTTAATGTGAAACAGTACTTCAGTCTTTTTTTATTTTATTTTTTTGCTAGTAAAATTGTTGAAGAGTATAGGCTATTTTGTAGAAAGTCCTCCCTCATCATTTTGATCTTTTCTTAATTTCATCATGATTAGATTTCAGGTTAAGCATTTTTGGGAGTAATACCACAGTAGTGAAGTTATGTTATTTTCAGTATGTCATACCAGGAAGCACAAAACATTAATTTGTCTCAATATTGGTGATGCTGGGTTTGCAACTTTGCTAAAGTAGTGTCTGCTAGTTTTCTCCAGTTTCTATTTTTCGCTCTGTAATTAATAAGAATATTATGGGTGGATACTTGGAAACTATCAAAATATTCTATTACTGACCAAACTTGCACCCACCAATTTTAATAACTATTGGTGATTTTTTTCCTAAAACAGTTATACTATGAGATACCAAATAGTGACTTTTTATTCCTATTATTCCTTCTACTTTATTTTTAAAATATCTTTTTATTGATTTCAGAGAAGAAGGAGAAGAAGAGATAGAAACATCAGTGACGAGAGAGAATCATTGACTGGCTGCTTCCTGCACACCCCACACTGGAGATGGAGCCCCCAACCTGGGCATATGCCCTGACCAGGAATTGAACCATGACTTACTGGTTCCTAGGTCGATACTCAACCACTGAGCCATGCCGGCTGGGCTATTCCTTCTACTTTTATAGTTGGCATTATATTTTCACACAGAAATTTACTTTCTCTCTTATCTTTAACTAGAGGCCCGGTGCACAAAAATTTGTGCACTCGGGGGGGGGGGGGTGTCCCTCAGCCCGGCCTGTGCCCTCTCGCAGTCTGGGACCCTCGGGAGATAACGACCTGCTGGCTTAGGCCTGCTACCAGGGGGGCAGAGGGCAGGCCCAATCCCTAGGTGCAGCCCCTGGTCGGGCTCAGAGCAGGGCTGATTGGGGAGTTGGGGCGCCACCCCCTGTCATGCAAAGAGCAGGGCGGATTGGGAGGTTGCGATGCCACCCTCAGTCATGCTCAGGGTAGGGCCGATTGGGGGGTTGGGGCACCGCCCCCTGTCACACTCAAGGCAGGGTCGATGGGGAGGTTGCGGCGCCACCCCGTCATGCACAGAGCAGGGCCAATCAGGGGGTTGGGGCGCTGCCCCCTGTCACGCACAGAGCAGGGCCCATCAGGGGGTTGGGGCTCCGTACCCTGTCACGCACAGAGCAGGGTCGATTAGGGGGTTGGGGAGCTCCCCACTGTCACTCACAGAGTAGGGCCAATAGAGGAGTTGGGGCACCGCCCCGTCATACACAGAGCAGGGCCCATCAGGGGCTTGGGGCGCTGCACCCTGTCACACACAGAGCCACAGGGCGATCCGGGGGTTGGGGAGCTCCTCCCTATCAGGCACAGAGCAGGGCCGATCAGGGGGTTGGGGCGCCTTCCCCTGTCATGAACAGAGCAGGGCGGATAGGGAGGTTGTGGCCCTGCCCCCTGTCACACACAGAGCCGCAGGGCGATCAAGGGGTTTGGGCACTGCCCCCTGTCACGCTGATCCCAGTGCCGGGAGGCCTCGCGGCTCCACTGATCCCGGTGCTGGGAGGCATATTACCCTTTTACTATATAGAATAGAGGCCTGGTGCATGGGTGGGGGCTGGCTGGTTTGCCCTGAAGGGTGTCCTAGATCAGGGTGGGGGTCCCCACTGGGGTGCCTGGCCAGCCTGGATGAGGGGATGATGGCTGTTTGCAGCAGGTCACACACCCTTCAGGGTGGGGATCCCCACTGGGGTGGCTGGCCAGTCTGGTGAGGGGCTGAGGGCTATTTTCAGGTTGGTGGGTGACTGAAGCTCCCAACCGCTCCTTTTTTTCTTTTTTTTTTTTTTTATTCTGGGCCAGCTTTAGCTCTGGCTCCAGCTCTTAGGCCTCCGCTGCTGAAAGCAGGTTTCTGGCCTTTGTTTATCTTCTGTATTTGAAACAATGTTGCGATCCTGCTGGCTGAAGCCCGAAGGACTAAAGCAGGTTTCTGGGGTTTAGTTTAGCTTCTATATTTGTAACATAGTTGCTTAGAGTTGCAGCTCAGAGGCTGGCAGCGGCAGGCGGGGAACGTTGGAGTCCTCCGTCACTGAAGCAAGCAAGCCTCATGTTCGCTTCCAGCTGCCTGGCTGCCGGCCGCCATCTTGGCTGGCAGTTAATTTGCATATCGCCCTGATTAGCCAATAGGAAGGGTAGCAGTCGTACGCTAATTACCATGTTTCTCTTTTATTAGATAGGATTGTATGAACTCATGCATTCTTTTTGGTTCAAAGAATTCATTATTTTCACTCCTTTATGGTCACATTATTTGAAATTTGGTCTTTGGGAGTTCATTCAATCTGGCTCCTGTGTCTTTTGGACATGTCCTCATCATTTTTTTCAGCACTTCCTACTTTCAACAACAAAAAGATGTTCCAGAGTCCTCCTGCCTCACAGGAAGCCCTGATTCTTTTTTTCCTTTTTAAATATATTTTATTGATTTTTTACAGAGAGGAAGGGAGAGAGATAGAGAGTCAGAAACGTCGATGAGAGAGAAACATCGATCAGCTGCCTCCTGCACATCCCCCACTGGGGATGTGCCCGCAACCCAGGTACATGCCCTTGACCGGAATCGAACCTGGGACCTTTCAGTCCACAGGCTGACGCTCTATCCACTGAGCCAAACCGGTTTCGGCGGAAGCCCTGATTCTTTGTGGTGAAATGTACACTTTACCACTGGAGTATCATCTTTCTAAGTCCTCTCTGCAAAAAGAGGAAGGAAATAGATATGTGCAAATATATTTATATATCTATATCTAGCTAAAAATAAGTTTCTTTGGCTACCTCCAATTCAAACTGCTAGAAATGTTAAATATGAAGGTAAGTTCACCTTTTTCTTATTTATAATTGTTCTAAGAGATAAATGAATCTAAAAAATGGTAATATTTGTAACATACATAAAAGTAAAATGTATAACAACAGTATCACAAACAATGGACTAAAGGATTGGAAGTATACAGTTGTGTATTTCTTACACTATATGCAAAGTAGTTTAAACTTATTTGAAGGTAGACTATGATTGATTAAATAAAAAACTACTAGCAAGATAGTAGATTTGAATTCAGCTATGCCAATAATTACTTTAAATGTAAATTATCTAAAGATACCAACTAAAAGACTAAAGTTGTCAGAGCAAATATAAAAGCAAGACTCAACCAAATGCTGTCTATAAAAAAATTATCTTTGAATAAAATTAAAGAATGGAAGCATATAAAGACTAATCAAAAGAAAGGTAAAGCAGCTATATGAATATCAAAGTAGACTTCAACTATGGATTGTTATCAGTGTAAAGGGGTGTTTTAAAATGTCTTTTAAATAGTACAGGTCAACTAATCAAGAAAATATAACAATCATAAATGTACTTTAAATCTTAATTTGCTTCAAATATATGAAGCAAGAATGACAGACCTGAAAGAAGAAATATCAAATCCAAAATTACAGTTAGGAATTTCAACACTCTTGCCTCAGTAATCAACAGAGGAAGCAGATAAAAAATGAGTAAGGATATTGAAGATGTGAACAACACCATCAACAAACTCAATCTAAGGGACATTCACCTGACAACAGAACTTACATTCTTTTCAAGAGCACATGAACACGGGGGGGGGGGGGGGGGGGGGGATAACATGGGGATAGGACACAGATGTAATCACTTAATCAATAAAAAATATATTAAAAAAATAAAAAGAGCACATGAACATTCTCCAAGATAGACCACATTCTAGGCCGTAGTCAAATCTCTGCAAATTTAAACAAGCTGAAATCATACAAAGAATATTCTCTGACTATAAGAGAACTATAGGAGAATTAAACTAGAGATCAGTAATAGAAAGATATCTGGAATATCACTGAATATTTTAAAATTAAAAATAAATCTCCATGTAATTTATAGGACAAGGAAGTTATCACAAGGGAAATTAGAAAATATTTTGAGTTGAATTAATATAAAAATATAACATCAAAAATTCAGAAATGGCCCTAGTTGGTTTGGCTCAATGGACAGAGCTTTGGCCTGCGGTCTGAAGGGTCCCGAGTTGGATTCCATTCCAGAGCATATGCCCCGGTTGTGGGCTTTATCCCCTGTAGAGGGAGTGCAGGAGGCAGCCAACCAATGACTCTCTCTCATCATTGATGTTTCTATCTCTCTTTCCCTCTCCCTTCCTCTCTGAAATCAACATAAATATATTAACAAATTTCAGGAATGCAGTTAGAAATTTATAGTGCTAAATACTTATTAGAAAAGAAGAAAGTTCTCAAATCAATTCTCTCATTTTTCATGTTAAGAAATCAGAAAGAGAAGAGCAAAATAAACCCAAAACAACAAGCAAAGGAAATGATAAAAGTATAAACCAAGGGTGGAGATTCTTTTTTCTGCCAAGGGTCATTTGGGTATTTATGACATCATTTGCAAGCCATACAAAATTATCAACTTAAAAATTATCCTACTATATTTGGGCAAACATTTAATTAACTTACCCCTAATGCCTTGGCAGGGCCAGACCAAATGATTTCTCTGGCCTTATAGGCCTAGGGGCTGGAGGTTTCCATCCCTTGCATAAATTAATGAAATAGATAACAGAAAAAGAGTAAAATCAATAAAACAGAAACAAATTCCTTGAAAGGATAAATAAAATTGATAAACTTGTAGCCAAAATGACTAAGAACTAGAGAAGACACAAATTACAAATATCAATAATGAAAGAGACCTCACATATTTCAGAAACATAAGGAAGTATTATAAAAAATGTTAAATTCAACAAATTAGGTTAAGTGAACAAATTTTTTTAAAAGCACAAAGAACTCATGCAAAAGAAATAAAAAACTGGAATAGTCTAGGTCTAGGCCCAAATGTCTCCCTACTAAACATTTAAGGACCAGCTCTTTCAGGAAACAGAATAGGAGGGAACACTTCCCAACTCATTTTATGGGGTCAGCATTACCCCATAAAATTAGACAAAGTACCCCTGATACTAAAATTAGACAAAGAGAACTCTGATATTAGAACCAAAGACATTACGCCCTGGCTGGTGTGCCTCGGTTGGAACTCCATCTGGTACTCCAAGAGGTGGAGGGTTTGATTCCACTCAGGGTGCATACTCAGGTTATGGATTTGATCCCTGGTCAGGAAGCATACAGAAGGCAACCAATCGATGTTTCTCTCTCACATCAATGTTTCTCTTTCTCTCTGTCCTTCTTCCTTCCTCTGATTCTAACATCAATAATAATAATAATAACAACAACAACAACACACCAAACATTCCTAAGGGCATTATAAGAAAACTAGTAGTCCGGTGCACGAAATTCATGCACGGGGTGGGGGTGGGGGGAAGGGCCCCTCAGTCTGGCCTTCACCCTCTCCAATCTGAAACCCCTCAGGGAATGTCCAACTACCTGTTTGTGCCCACACTTTTAACAGATAACAGCTCCATTGTTGTTTCTTTCTTATGCTTAAAACCATTGGAATTACTAGGTATTCAAAGTGTGTATACATTTTGGGGGGACACCCTGTATATCTCTAGTCAGCGGTGAAAGAAACCAACAGCAGATTTGGAACCCCCAGACAGGGAACCTCGCTCACTCCCCACATGTCTCCCCACTTCACTTTCCACCTTCGTGGGCAGCAGGAGAATCAACGTTTTCTCCCATTAATTTGGAAAAGCACGTCCTGTCACCTGCTGCCCGGCAGGAGTGCGCTGGGCCCCAAGCAGGTGAGGCTCAGTCAGGGCAGCCTTCGCTCATGGGTGCTGGCACCCAAAGTGCACATTCCTCCTCTACAGTTGCCCCGACTATCCTACTGTTTCACTGAGAGGACAGAATTCCTCTCCACCTCTGGGTTCTTGATCTTGAACACTGACCGAAGGCACCTCAGCGAGGGCCGCCCACGCCCACCAGGTGTGTCTGTCTGCACCTGCTCCTGCCTCAGCACCTGCATTAACCCCCCAGAGGTGATCTCGTAGCTGCACTGGCCTCCATGGGAACAGGGCATCACCACTCCGCCCTCTCACAGTCATCTCACAGGTGCCCACCCTCAGCACCCGGAACACCCAGACACTCTCTGCCCCTTGCCCAGGCCTGACACCTCTGCCAGAGGTGTCAGGCTTGGACAGGGGACCCCCATCTCCCCCCGATCACTGGCTCTGGCCCCCGCCCAGGCCTGATGCCTCGGCCAGAGGAGTTGACCCTCATCACCCTCCAATCACCAATCACCGGATCGGCACCTTGACCAGGCCTGAGGCCTCCGGCAGAGGTGTCAGGCCTGGGCAGGGGACCCCCAGCTCCCCGCGGTTGCAGGCTCCACCCCTGCCCAGGCCTAACGCCTCTGGCCTAGGCGTCCGGCCCGGGCAGCGGGGACCCGCAGCTGCAGCGGCCCCGCGATCATGGGCTTCACTTTAGGCCCAGGCAAGGGACCCCTAGGTCCTGGGACTGCCAGCTTCGACGGTGCCCAGCTCCCATCGCTGGCTCCACCCCTACTTCCTGCTATCACTGGCCAGGGTGGAAAAGGCACCTGATTCTCCGATCATGGCTGGCCCCAGGGCCGCCTTTGCCCTGCCCCCCAGCTCTTAGCTCCCCCCTGGGTTTCTGATCACTGTCAGTGGCAGTGGGCTTCTTCCTGCTTTCCCTTTCGCCTCCCTGCATTGTGCCTACATATGCAAATTAACCGCCATCTTGTTGGCAGTTAACTGCCAATCTTAGTTGGCAGTTAATTTGCATATAGCCCTGATCAGCCAATGAAAAGGGTATCACCGTACGCCAATTACCATTTTTCTCTTTTATTAGTGTAGATTATTCATTTTTGGTTAAACTCTAACATGGCCATTCATGTCATCAAACCACAGACTTGGAAGGTATCCAAGTGCTCACTAGTCCAAATCTGCTCATTTTACAAAAGAACCAACCAGGGTCAAAGGAAGTTAACAGACTTGCCCAAAATGCCTCGTGATCTCAAGATGAGTGCACAGTATAGTGCTAGCTGTAATATTCTAACATCAAGGCTAACTGAATCATATAAACCACGAAGAAATATTTTTCAAAGGCTTAATCAATTTTATTCTTTCATCATAAAGTGAATTTTCTGAGTTTAAAAGAGAACATGAAACTTAACTAGCAATCTTTTTTGGTAATAAAGGAAATCTTCAAAATATTTCCCTAAGATCTAAAGCAATGAATATTTAAAAAATAAACCAGGGAAGTCCAAAGTTAGGGTTCTCCCACCTAGCCTTCTTCCATAATAGTAGAGGTACAAGAATCGTACATCTGAATTCGAGGTAAGGGAAAGAAAATCACTGGTAGAGCAATTTAATCCACAAGCTACCATCTCCTCAAATAAATCTGATGGGTTTGTCAATTTTCTGCCAACCACTGCACTCTACTTGAGTATTGTGACTATGTGAACTTGATCTGACTGGACCTACTTAGACCTTGACATCTGGAAACTGCGCTGTCCCCAGCTTCTCCCCACCACCTGTGAAAAAAGACCAGAAAGACTGCTTGGCTGTTCTTGAAGGTGAGATGACAGGCTTGCCAATGCACCTGTGGCCTCTGACCTGTGAGCAGAGTTCTTACTTGCATGACTGAGTCAAGCAGCAGCCTGGATTTCTAGAAATAGCAGCAGTTTTCATGTATGAACTGTCTCTAGAGACCCTGGGTAGATAACATGAATGAGCTGCTCAAAAATTTTGTCAGCAAACCTATAACTCTCGTTTTTGCTGACACCATTATTTTTGTATGAATAAGGAAAAGTCATTACAAAGATAGGAGGAAAGAAAATTTTTAAAGAAATAAAACATTATTTGCTCTATCTAGCTTCAAGATAAAGTAAAAAGGGCACTTGCCCAAGGCTAATGTGCAGTATGCCAAAGGTATAACTGAGAGCTAACCCCAGAATCCAAAGTCTAACCAGGAAAGTTAAAGCAATATGTACACTAATAAAAGAGAAACATGCAAACTGGTGTCACTGCACTACGCCCACCAGCCAATCAGAGCAACTATGCAAATTAACCCAACAAAGATGGCGGTTAATTTGCATATGCAGGTGCGGGGGGGGGGGCGCGAAGACTGAAGGCTAAAGACTGAAGACTGAAGAGGCTTGGTTTCTCTGCTGCAGCCAGACCAAAGGCCTGGGTCCCTGGTGCCGAAGGAAAACCGGTGCCGGAGGAAAACTGGTGCCAACAGGTAGGGGAAGGAAGGGATGCAGATCAACAGGGACTCTCATTGCTTATGGAAATGCAAAATGTTAACAGCCACTTCAGAGGACAGTTTGTCAGTTTCTTACAAAGTTAGACATAAATTCATCATACAACCTAACAGTTACGCTCCTGAGTATTTACCCAAGTGAACTGAAAACTTATGTTGGTGTAAAAAAACTATATGGACACTTGTCCTATCAACTACTAAGAAAGGAAAGTTGAACTTTCCATATAACTGTGTATTTGTCTATTTCAGTTATCAGTTTTCACTCCATGTACCCTGAAGCTCTATTATTACATGCATTTACATTAAACATAGTTATACCTTCTTGATGAATTGACCCATGAGTCGTTTTTAATTAACTTTATCCCTCATAACATTTTTTATTCTAGTCTACTTTGAGATTAATATAGCCATTCTAGGTTTCTTATATTAGTGTTTGTTTTATATGCCTTTTTCTCCCCTTTAGTGTTTTGAAAAAAAATAAATTTCTTACAAATAGTAGAGAGTTTCTTATCAACACTAATAAAAGAGAAAAATGGTAATTGGTGTACGAGCTACCCTTTTCATTGGCTAATCAGGGCTATATGCAAATTAACTGCCAACTAAGATTGGCAGTTAACTGCCAACAAGATGGCGGTTAATTTGCATATGTAGGCACAATGCAGGGAGGCGAAAGGGAAAGCAGGAAGAAGCCCCCTGCCACTGACAGTGATCAGAAACCCAGGGGGGAGCTAAGAGCTGGGGGGCAGGGCAAAGGCGGCCCTGGGGCCGCCTTTGCCCTGCCCCCCAGCCATGATCGGAGAATCAGGTGCCTTTTCCACCCTGGCCAGTGATAGCAGGAAGTAGGGGTGGAGCCAGCGATGGGAGCTGGGCACGGTCGAAGCTGGCAGTCCCGGGAGCTAGGGGTCCCTTGCCTGAGCCGAAAGCGAAGCCCACGATCGCGGGGCCGCTGCCACTGCGGGTCCCCGCTGCCCGGGCCGGACGCCTCAGCCAGAGGCGTCTGGCCTGGGCAAGGGGCCGATCCTGTGATTGGAGGGTGATGGGGGTCAATGCCTGAGGGCTCCCAGTATGTGAGAGGGGGCAGGCTGGGCTGAGGGACACTCCCCCCCGCCCCACACCCAGTGCACGAATTTCGTGCACCGGGCCCCTAGTTTTTATATAAAGCCTGAAAATCTTTGCTTTTTTAATTGGAGTAAAGTTAATGTAATTATTGATGAGATTAGGTTTAAATATACCATCTTAATATTTGTTTTCTATTTGTCCCATTTATTCATTGTTTTTTTTTTTTCTCCCCTCATTTTCTGCCATCCTCTAAATTAATTGAGTTGGTTTGTTTTTTTTCTTTCTTACTTTTTAAGTATTCCATTTTATCTCCACTATTTGGCTCATTAGTTCTCTTTATCTGTCTCTTTAAAGTAGTAGTTCTAGGATTTACAGTATGCATTTTTTATCTATCATAGTCTAACTTTAAATGATACTGTACTCTTTTGAGTATAAAAACTTTTCAACAGTATACTTCCATTATTCCCCTTCCATCCTTTGTTCTATGGTTTTCATACATTTTACTTCCTTATTTGTTATGGATCCCACAATATACTGCTATTATTTTTGTTTTAAATAGTCAATTATTTTTAAATTTATAAATGAGGAAAAAAGGAACTGTTATATTTACCCACATATTTAGCATTTCCAGAGCTCTTCATTCTTTTGTGAAGCTCAAAATTTCCTTCAGGTATCATTTTCCTTCTGTTTGAAGAATCCTGCTTAATATTTCTTGTAATGGCCTGCTGGTGATGAATTCTCTGAGCTTTAACTTGTCTGAAAAAGTACTTCCCCCCATTTCATGAAAGATAGTCTCAGGGGGAATAGTAAGCTAGGTTGACAGATTTTTCTCCTATCAATACTTTAGAGATGTCATTCTGTTATCTTCTGGTTTTTGTAGTTTCTGATAGAAATCTATAATTATTATTATCTGTCCTCTGTACTTAATGTGCCTATTTAAATTTAAGATTTTTCTCTTTATCACTTTTTTCAGCAATTTGATTATGATGTATTCCAATGTGATTTCCTTTATGATTATTCTGCTGGAGTTTGATGAATTTCTTGTATTTGGAAGTTATTTTTTCCATCAAATTTGGGACATTATTTCTTCAAATATTTTTCTTGTCTTCACATTCTGATGCTCAAATTATGTATATTTTAAACCCCTTGATATTGGTCTAAAAATTAATGAGGTCTGTGAATTTTTTCAGTCATCTTTCTAAGTTCATTCTGGATAGTAATTACTTTTTTTAAGGTCACTGATCTTTTCTTCTGCATGATCTAACTTGTCTATCTGTAATTCCATCAAGAAAAGTCATAGAATATATTTCATCCCTTTTTTGTTGAAGTCCAATTTGATTCTTTACATCCTCCATTTCTTTAGTTGTAATGTTCGTAGTTTCCTTTAATTACTTAATGTTTATAGTTTCCTTTAATAGCTAAAACATTTTGAGCATATTTATTACAGCTGTTTCAACATTCTTATCTGCTAGTTCCACCATTTCTACCATTCTGGGTCTGTTACTATTTTGGTTATGAGTTATATTTCCCACTTTTCAACATGTCTAGTAATCTTTATTATATGCCAAATATTGCTGATTTTTTGTTCTTGAGTATTAGTTTTGTTGTAGTCCTTTAAAAAGGATTGGACTTTATTCTAGCAGGCAATTTAAATTACATGTGAACCAATTTGATCCACATGGGCTTATGTTTACGGGGGGGGAGGATCTGGAAGAGCCTTTATTCTAGAGCATTGGTTCTCAACCTTGGCTGCACATTAGAATCACCTGGGAATCTTTTTAAAATCCTGATTTCTGGGCCTCATCCTCCGGAAATTCTGTTTCTTTGTTATGGGGTGGGGCCACAACATTAGTAACAAAGAAACAGAATTTCTGGAGGATGAGGCCCAGAAATCAGGATTTTAAAAAGATTCCCAGGTGATTCTAATGTGCAGCCAAGGTTGAGAACCACTGTTCTAGAGCAATTTTAGTTCAACTACAAAGGTACAACCTTTTGGAAGTCTCTTCTGAATAACCCATGTATTCAATGAGGTCTTTTTACTCTGGTGATGGAAACTCAAATGATTTTTGCTTCTTTATGAGCTGTGGGAATTGTCCACCTCAATGACTCTTTTTTTTTTTTTTAGTTCTGTGCACAGTCTCATGGAGTTTCACCACACCCATTTGCATGACTCGAAGGAACTCCAATACAGACTGCTAGAGATCTTTCTCTATATAATTCCTTCCTTTCTGGTACACTGCCCTGTAAATTCTAGCCACCATGCTACCCCAAACTATGATCTGTGTCTGACACCACTCAGCAATACCACAGGGTTCTATTTGGGTTTCCTCTCCCTGCATAACAACCTGGAAATTGCCTCTTGGCAGAAAGCCAAAGCAATCATAGCGTTCACCTCTTTTGTTTCCCTTCTTCTAGGAATCAGTGCTGTGTTGCCCATTGTCCAATATATGAAGACAGTTCTTTCAAGTATCTTGTTTAATTTTCTAGTTGTTTATAGAGGGAGGAAAATCCAGATCCTATTATTCTCTCATGGTGAGAAGCAAAAGTCCTTTCTCATAATATTTGATTGTTTGTCAAATATATATAAAACTAGGAGGGAGTATCCCTCAGCCAGGCCTGCACCCTCTCCATCTGGGATTCCTCTCGCAATCCGGGACCACTAGCTCCTAACCGCTCATTTACCTGCCTGCCTGATCTCCCCTAACCACTCTGCCTGCCGGCCTGCTCGCCCCCAACTGCCCCCCCCCCACTGGCCTTCTCACCCCCAACTGCCCCTCCTTGCTGGCCTGCTCAACCCCAACTGCCCCCCCGCCAGTCTGATCACTCCCAATGGCCCTCCCCTGCCGGCCTCATGGCCCCCAACGGCCCTCCCCAGTCAGCCTCGTGGACCCCAACTGCCCCCCCCAGACAGCCTCATGGCCCCTAACTGCCCTCCCCTGCCAGCCTGATCACCCCCAACTGCCCTCCCCTGCCGGCCTGATTGCCCCCAACTGCCCTCCCCAGCTGGCCTCATGGCCCCCAACTGCCCTCCCCAGACAGCCTGCTTGCCCCAACTGCCCCCCGCCCCCGCCAGCCTTCTTGCCCCATGGCCCCTCCCTGCCAGCCTGATCTCCCTCAGCTGCCCCCTCCTGCTGGCCTGATTGCCCCCAAGTGCCCCCCACTGTCGACCTGCTCGCCCCCAAGTGCCCCCCCCACCAGCCTGTTTGCCCCCAATTGGCCCCCCTGCCGGCCTGATCACCCTCAACTGCCTTCCCCTCCTGGCCTGATCGCCCCTAACTGCCTCTGCTTCAGCCCTGCCACCATGGCTTTGTCCAGAAGGATGTCCTGAGGGTCTTCCGGAAGGTCTCCCAGTCTAATTAGCATATCAGCCTTTCATTAGTATAGATCAGCCGTGGGCAAACTACGGCAGCCGGATCCGGCCCGTTTGAAATCCATAAAACTATTGAAAAAAAGACAGTACCCTTTTATGTAATGATGTTTACTTTGAATTTATATTAGTTCACACAAACACTCCATCCATGCTTTTGTTCCGGCCCTCCGGTCCAGTTTAAGAACCCATTGTGGCCCTTGAGTCAAAAAGTTTGCCCACCCCTGGTATAGATAATTGCAGAGACTGTAGATAATGTTATTTCCCACAGAGCATTGCCCTTTCCTTTGTTGGACAGAAAGAACTGAGCTGGGTTGGGACTGAAATGTAGCTTTAGTTACACTCCATTCACCTCTATTTTCAAATGTCTCAAGTGTAAAACTGTCAGGTGCTTGTTGCAGGTCTATTCCTCTAAATTAGTGGTTCTCAAAGTATAGTCTGTAAACCTCAAGCAATGCTTGAGATTTTTTCAGGAAGGAATCCATGAAATAAGAACTATCTGCATATATAAAACCCTAATATACAAATAGACCAAACAATGGAATAACCGAACAACTGAAGAACTGGTCGCTATGATGTGCGCTGACCACCAGGGGGCATATGCGGAACATGGTGGGCGTTGGTAGCAGGCAGCAGAGCACAGAACATGGCGGGCATTGGCCACGGTGGGATGGTGGAGTAAGTGAACAGGGGCGTCAGACCAAGGCGGGACGCCAGTCGCTGTTATGGGGGCAAGCATCTGCTGGTTACTGAAAATTCTTTGCTCCTGCACTCTGCGGTCCCATCGGTGCTCATACCTGCTGCCAGCACCAGAGCCACCGCTCGCACCCACTGCCGCTGCCCGGAGCCAGCCCCAATTGCCCCTCAGGGCTTCTCCACCTACCCCTGCTCCTGGGGGGTGATTGGGGCCAGCAGCCACCTCTTGCACCTGCTGACGGCGCTAGCCTTGTTCGCACCTGCTTCTGGCATGGGCCCCAATCACTCCACACCATCAGCGTGTGTGAGCGGTGGCGGCAGGAGCAGGGCTGCTGGCAGATGGGGACTAGGGACTGTGGCGGGAGGGGCCGAGCGGGGGCACGGAGGATGGGCCTACGGTTCTTTTCAAGGTGCACAAATTCGTGCACTGAGCCCCTAGAAATATAACATTTAAGGTATTATTTGCCTTTCTCATTGTTTTGACAGCGACAACAATGGTACAAAAGCAACAAGGTTTAAAGCACTGGAACCTTAGTACACATCAAGGCAGTGGCACCAATTATATAATTATACTAGAGGCCCAGTGCACAAAATTCGTGCATGGGTAGGTTACCTAGGCCTGGTCGGCGACCAGGGCCAATCAGGTTCCCCAACTCCCCCTTTCCTTGCGATTTCCCCATTCCCGCTCTGCCCATGCACCACCACTGTGCAGTTCCCCCAGCCTCCTCGCCTCCTCCTTCCCTCATTCCCTTAGCGCCCGGTCACCACCACTGGTCACCCGCATGTTCCGCGCCGCCTCCTGATGGTCAGCGCATGTCATAGCGAGCAATCAAATTCCTGTTCTCCTGGTCAAACTACTGAGGGAACACTTTGCATATTAGCCTTTTATATATATAGCTTCTCCAGTGCCATGCACTTACAGTAAGAAAAATACCAGTTTTATGTAAGAATATCCTTGATTAAACAGTAAAAATAGTTAATTGTATTAAATCTTGACCCCTGAGTATACATAATTTTATATATATATATATTGATTGATTTCAGAGAGGAAGGGGGAGAGAGAGAAAGAGAGATAGAAACATCAATGATGAGAGAGAATCATTGATCAGCTGCACCGAGCCCACAACCCAGGCATGTGCCCTTGACCGGAATTGAACATGGGACCCTTCAGTCCACGGGCTGATGCTCTATCCACTGAGCCAAACCAGCCAGGGCTACATCATTTTTATACTCTCAGTTACAAAATGGAAAGTACACGTAAAACATTCTGTTGTATACCAAAGTGTGGCAGTTGTCTGAAGGAAAAGCACTTGTGTGATTCGTTGAGTCACCAGCTGAATCAGCTGTTTTTTTCACGACACACCATTTTTACTTGAAAGAACAACCAATAGACAAATTATGGTCTTTTAACTTGGTTATTTAGCAGGCGTTTTCTCAAAATGATGCAGTAGGTCTGTTACTTCAAGAGATAAGAATAACAGTATTTGTTGCCAACAATAAAATGTGAACTTTCAGGCAAAAATTAGAATTGTAGAAAACTTGTATCAGTCACCATAACCTTGACAATCTTCCAATACTTAATGATTTTTCTGACAAAATCAGTGGTGATATCAACAGATATGTGTTTTTTTATTGTACAATATAAAACATGTTAATATTTGGAAGACTTGCATACCTTAGTGAACCAATATTTCCAAATGACCAATGATATAAAATTAGGAATGGGTAAAAGATCTATTCAAAATACAAGACATAATAATCTTAGTGGAATAAAGTACAAAAGTTCATTGACAGGGTTTCAGATTCTACACTGCAACTAACCTTTAAGAAACTACCATCTTCTCAAGTTTTGGTACAGGATCAGAGAATATTCACAATTAACTGAAAAAGTGATTAAATTACTCCTCCTTTTTCCAATTAATTACCTGTATAAGGCCAAATTTTCTTCATTTAATTCAACCAAAACAACACTTTGCAACACATTGAAGGCGGAAGCAGATAGAAAAATTCAGCTCTCTGCTATTAATCCAGAAATTTATAAAAATATAAAATAATCCACTCTTCTCAATAATATATTTATTTTGTCTTGGGAAATGTAATTATTTAAAAAAAGTTTATCAATGTTAACATGTAAGAAGTTTACTACTATTATTTTAAAGTTAATTAATATTTTGCCCTGGCCGGTGTGGCTCAGTTGGTTAGAGCATTGTCCCATGAGCTAAAGGGTCACAGGTTCAATCCCTGGCTGGGGCGCTACAGGAGGCAACCAATTGATATTTCTGTCTCATATCGATGTCTCTCTCTCTATCTTTCTCCCTTTCTCTCTCTCTAGAATCAATGAAAAACATATCTTCAGATGAAAGTTTAAAAAATTAATAAATATTTTAAATAGTCTTTTAATTTCTGAATTCCTGATATATCAACAGATATAACCCATAAAAGCAAAATTTCCTTAGTGTCTTCAATAATTTTTAAGATTGAAAAGGGGTCCTGATATCAAGAAGTCTGAGAACCTTCCAAGTCTCCAAAGCAACATGAGACTACCAGAGATTTTACTTGACTTTTCCAGGCTAGCCCCCAACCTCCCAATCTTCCACACTGCCCCAGCACTACAAAAAGACTACAAAAAGATTTCTGTGCAAATACCAAGTGTCAAGTAAAAAAAAAAAAAAGCTGTGTATTTTGGGCATCTAGACTTCCATCTCTCAAATTAGCCCACACAACTGTTGAAAGCTCCTCTGCCTGGATCAAACCTAATCCTAGAAACATGCCCATACCTGGCAAGTGCTCCACACCTAGAAAAAAACAACTAGTCATTTCAGTTCACAGGGGCAGGATCTTCCCTCTCTAGAATTTGAGTCTATCTCATCCTCTTGGCTTCTGCAGCTCTCTTATAAGTTTTGAAAGAAAATATTTGGAATTTATCCATTTTTTACACAGGAGCTATGGCCTGCCACTCCTCAATACATACTACTCAGAGGTATTAATCTACTACCAAATAACAATAACTATCACATATTTCATTTACTTTCTGCCAAGCAATATTCTAGGCACTTTAGTTAATACTTAGAGCTCATTTAATTCTCAAGATAGCATAACAGTGTCCTCACTAAAGTCACACAGCTCATAACTGGTAAAGCCAGAATTCAAATCCAGGCAATTTGGTTTCATAGTCCATGACTTTAACCTCTAACAAGAGACTCTCTGCCTTGTCTACCCCATGTTTTCCCTCAGAAAACTTAGCCCATTTTCATGGTTGCTACGATAACCTCTTTAACTGCTTGCTGAACTTCGACCTGGATATTCAGCATATCTAAAACCAATGCACCCTCTGCACTCCCTGGGAACTTCCTTTCCCAAACAGTGCCCTTTCACTGGCACCAGTTCTTCCAACCTTCCACCTTTGGCCAATCAAAGCAAATATGATTTTCCCTGCCTCTATGTTTCATAAACATTTATATCTGTATCAGTAATTCCCATCTGATTCATAACCAAGTCTATAATGGTGCACAGAAAATCAGTAATATAATGAACTGTTCTTTAAAATAAAACACCTGTCCTTAATCCTGAGATAATTCTTACATGTTATTGTTAGAATGTTTTCCCTTTCATGAAATAGTGATAATAGATAATACGGTTTTTAAAATAATTTTTTTTTGTAGACTAAAAAGTTGACAACACTATAATGATTCCCAAAGTTATTTGGTTGATTTGTTTTGAGAATTTCCTGAACCCAGAAATTTAAAAATCTGCAAACTACTGATTTATACCAGCTTTATAAATTTATCAAGGTCTCCCTTTGGCTCTCCCACCTCTTCTCTCATATAGTCAAGTATATCAAGTCAGGGGCTCTGCCCAAACAAAAATAATAAAAGTTAACTTCTGTGGCTTATTAAAGAGTTATAATATGTATTGAAATTGTTTCCAAGTATTACCAGTTGGCTTTTTACAAGATGCTTTAAAAAAGGTACTACATTCCTACTGATTTTAGAACCAGTTAACCATTCCTAATCTCATTCCCTTCTCACTATTCAGCCCCACTTATCTATGCAGTAAGGAATTAAGTTACTCTATTTCCAACAGCTTTGCACAGAAATCTTTTTGTAGTCTTAATCATGGAAAACCACCGTTACGAAACACTTCCTATATATAATCTTATTTTATTCACAAACTCCTAAATGAATTTCCATCCATTTTTGCTTTTACCACCATGCTCATAGCAAGTAGCATGTTTTGAATGATAGAATATGAAAGTAAAAAGAAATTGAATATATCATCTAACAAAAAACCTTCACTGTAGCTTAAAGTCACCTAGCTAGTTAGTGAATGACGCAGCTGAGACCAGAAAGCTAAGCCTTCTAGATATCTAAGGAGGGGCAGGAAGATGGCCTAATTTATAGGAGAAGAACCAAAAGTTGGAACCAAATCAGGAATCCTAGAGTTAAGCAGGTGAGTGGGGTAGGGTAAGATGGGACAGCTTCACTAATGACCAAATGAAGCAGAATTGCTTTGGTTCACAATGACCAAAAGTCATGCTGACTTTTATTACATGGCTGTTTAACAATCCTAAACTTATTTCTACAAGATATCTATTGTCATTTAAAAAATCTTTACCAGGCAAGGGACCAAAAACTCCCTTGATCAGGATGCCATAGGAGTGGAAGACCTCTGAGAGTGTACACGTGAATCACCTCAGGAGACCACTAATTTTAGCTTCCCTTGCTATTAACCTAATGGTGTCCTACTCGGCTACGCCAGGGGTCACAATCTCAAATGCCTAAAGAAGCCAGGAGCCAGGCCAGAAATGTAAATTAATGAAGCAAAGGGGATGACTCTAGGGCAGCCGTGGGCAAAATACGGCCAGCGGGCCGATCCGGCCAGTTTGAAATGAATAAAACTAAAAAAAAAAAAAAAAAAAACCCCGTACCCTTTTATGTAATGATGTTTACTTTGAATTTATATTAGTTCACACAAACACTCCGTCCATGCTTTTGTGCCGGCCCTCCGGTCCAGTTTAAGAACCCATTGTGGCCCTCCAGTCAAAAAGTTTGCCCACCCCTGCTCTAGGGGCAAAGGGGAAGATAGAGAAAACCATGACAGCCTGGAGTGCTTCTGCCGTATTACAGAGCGCTGCCAACTGCTGCCACATGGCAATGATCTGCCGTGTGAATTGTCAAAGGAAGCTGGAAATTCAGATTTTTTTCAACTTACGGACTGAGTAAAACAAATCTGAGAACCTTAAGTAGCCTCTAGGACTGCAGTCTGTGCTTTGCTCTATGCATAGCCTTCTCCAAGCTATGAAGGAAAAAGACAGGAAACACTACTTGCTAGTTATGCGCATTTTAGTTTGGGTCTAAAAACTCTAACTTCCTGTGAGCAGGGTAGCTGGTAATATTCAAGGAATGTAAAATAAAGAAATCAAGGAATAAACCAAAAAGACAATTTTCTTAATATCTATTTAATATATGAAAAACCTGGCACTTAAGATAATCTACCAACTTTCACAATGTTAGAAATGAACTGAGATAGGGCTGTGGTATTTGGAGAACACTGGAAGGAAATATAAGCAGCCAGAAAATAATTTTTAAAATTCTTCAAGGCCACCCTACAAATAGGGAATGACCCCAGTGATTCACAACAAACCTGTTCCCTGTGTCATAACAAGAAATACCTGTAGTATTATTTTTGGATCTCATTGCCTTGAATTCTACTTCATTTTTACCACTTTAGTTGCGATGATAAACATAGCTCTGCAATGGTATATATTAAATCCCAGATTCCAAATGAAAAATTTTACTTTGTGTTTCTTTTTGGACAGCCTGCTATTGAACTAAAAAAAGAAAAGAAAAGAATTGCATCTGGAAAAGGGGAAAAAAAATATTTCGTCAAAAAAATCTTTCTAGTTGTTTGACTTAGACACAGGAGCCAAGACTATTGGAGGATTAAAAGCTATTTTCTCTTTCTACAAAAGGACTAGCTACTCCTCTCCAAAGGTACTCCTTTCTTTGGTCAAGGAGAGTCAGAATTCTTCTTTAAACCTGGTTAATTTAATCACAAACAATATCATTTCCTTCACGTAAAAACAAAACAAGATACAGCAGGATCTAATTAGCATTGTGTGCTTATGTGCTAGGCACCATGCTAAGTATATAACATTTATCATCTCATTTAATCTTTACTATCTTCTGAAATAGGTACTTTTATCTCTAAATAAAATAGACGTGGTCCCTGCATTCATGAGGCTTACTTTCTAGTGGGAGTGACAGGCATTAAACAATCCCAACAAAAAATGTACAACTGCACATATGACCTGAGAAAGGAGATGAAGGGGCATTACCAATGGAAAAGGAAAATCGGATCTTATAAGAGAAGAGTCTTCTCTGTGGAAGTAACATGCTATTAAGAGAAAAAAATTAGCATATTTTAACTAGGCAAAGTCTCCAGGTAGGGGTAACAGCATGAGTAAAGGCCCTATGATGGAAGGAAACAATGAGGAGAGAAAAAAGGTCAGTGGGGCCACAGCAGAGAGAACGAGGAGGCATGCTGTGCAGTAAGGCTGAAGAAACAGGCTATCCAGGGCTTTGCTAGTCACATTATGCCGGAAGCCGGTCCATCCTTGCTGTTTCAAGGGACCTGGCATATATGGCATACTGTTCTTAATATGTTTGCTCACCTTCTTGGCACTGTGTTTTAACCAAGGTCACCTCTCCGAGAAAGGTTGAATCCCCAGGTAGGGATTTTTCCCTGAAGTTAGGGAGGGAATAAAACCCCTTAACTAACTGCCAGGAGGGTAATTAATCACTTTAACTACAAACAATCATGCTTAAGCTGCATAATCTTTACTCCCTGGAATGGAGATAAGAAACGCCCTAACCTTTGTAATAGAGATTGATAGGATTGAATCAACTGGTATAAATACAGATGTAACAAGACAGAATTCAGAACACAGAACTAAGAACACAGAACTTAGAACACAGGGCTTGGAAGACAGGACCAAGAGAGACAGAGCCTAGGCACAGAACCTACACAGAACATTCTCTAGAGAGAGAAGAACTTCGCTGGAGAGAGCATGCCGGAGGATCCTGAACAGGGACTGGCCTCGGAGCCTGGAGGCGGAGGCTGGAGAGAGCATGGCTGGGGATCCTGGACTGAACCTGACTGCGGAGATTGGCAGGAGAGCCTGACTAGAACCTGGTGACTGAACCTGGCTGGAGAACCTAGCAAGAGAACATGGACATAGAACTTGGCTGGAGATTGTGGCTAGAGATCCTGGCAAGGCTGCTGATCAACTGAACGCTTTCTCCGTGACAAGAGAACCCGGCTATGATGATCAACTGAACGCTGTCTCCGTGTCATTCCTTCTTCGCCGACTCCGTCTACGCCTTTGGGGACGGACCCCTGGACCCGCTGGGGTTGGACCCCGGCAACATTAGAAGTCTCCAACTTCAGAGCAACAGAACCTGCTAAAGTTTGGAGAAGGGGTAGAGAAGATTATCGGATGTGTGGGTGTTTGTATGCATTTTTAAATCAAAACAATATAAAATAAAAAGGTATACTGTCACACTCCCAACCGGTCACTATTTGCCTGATTTCCCCACCCCTATAAGGCAATCAGTTTTAGTCTTTCTTATGGTACTGAGTACATCCTCATATTAGTACACACACAAACATACTCTTCTCTCTTTTCTTACACAGAAGATAATGCGCTAACATACTGTTCTGTACGTTACTTTTTTTACTTATCTTTTTTTTTCTTTCTTTTTTTGAAACTTATGGAATTCCTTTGTTTGGCTCTACTGTGGTTTATTTAAATAGTCCCCGTGGATGAGAAGAAAAAGGCCAGCAAATGCTATTGGCTTTTGCTATTATAGTCAATCTTGCAAGTAGGATTGCTGGGTCACAGGGTAAAGGCATTTGTATTTTTGACATACTGCTACATTGTGCAGTTCTACCAACAATGTATGAAAGTTCTTGGACAACTGACAAGTTACACAACATTTGGATTTTTACCAATGTAATAGGTGAGAAACATATCTTATTTCTCTTAACTATCTATTCATGTCCTTTGCTCAATTTTCTTTTCTTTCTTCTTTTTTTTTTAAATCCTCACCCGAGGATATTTTCCATTGAGTTTTAGAGAGAGTCAAAGAGAGAGGGAAAGACAGAAATATCGATGTGAGAGAAACACATCGATTGGTTGACTCCTGCACATACACTCCCCCACCCCCCACCAGGGCCCAGGCTGGGGAGGAGCCTGCAACCAAGGTACCTGCCCTTGATCGGAATCTAACCTGGGGCTCTTCATCAGTCCACAGGCCAATGCTCTATCCACTGAGCCAAACCAGCTAGGGCCCAATTTTCTATTGTGTTCCTATAAGCTCTTAATATATACTAGGGGCCCGGTGCACGAAATTCGTGCACTGGGTGTGTGGGGGGGGGGGGGGGGGGGGAGTGTCCCTCAGCCCAGCCTGCCCCCTCTCACATACTGGGAGCCCTCAGGCATTGACCCCCATCACCCTCCAATCGCAGGATCGGCCCCTTGCCCAGGCCTGACGCCTCTGGCTGAGGCGTCCGGCCCGGGCAGCGGGGACCCGCAGCTGCAGCGGCCCCGCGATCGTGGGCTTCGCTTTAGGCCCAGGCAAGGGACCCCTAGCTCCCGGGAATGCCAGCTTCGACAGTGCCCAGCTCCCATCACTGGCTCCACCCCTACTTCCTGCTATCACTGGCCAGGCGGAAAAGGCACCTGATTCTCCGATCATGGCTGGGGGGCAGGGCAAAAGGCCGCCTTTGCCCTGCCCCCCAGCTCTTAGCTCCCCCCTGGGTTTCCGATCACTGTCAGTGTCAGGGGGCTTCTTCCTGCTTTCCCTTTCGCCTCCCTGCATTGTGCCTACATATGCAAATTAACCGCCATCTTGTTGGCAGTTAACTGCCAATCTTAATTGGCAGTTAATTTGCATATAGCCCTGATTAGCCAATGAAAAGGGTAGCTTGTACGCCAATTACCATTTTTCTCTTTTATTAGTGTTGATACTTGTCTGCAAGATTAGTGGCAAAATCTTTCCCTCAATTTATATTTCTTTCTTAAATTAAAATTTTTAATTGAGATATAACTGACATATAACAATGTATTACTTTTAGGTATACAACATAATGATTCGATATATATAGTAAAACGATTACCACAATAAGTTTAGTTAACATCCATTACCACACATACTTATCAATGTTTTTTCTTACTATGAGAATTTTTAAGATCCACTCTCTTAGCAACTTTCAAATATACAGTACAGTGTTGTTAACTATACTCATCACTCTATACCAGGGGTCCTCAAACTACGGCCCACGGGCCACATGCAAATACAAATATTGTATTTGTTCCCGTTTTGTTTGTTTTTTTACTTCAAAATAAGATATGTGCAGTGTGCATAGGAATTTGTTCATAGTTTTTTTTTAACTATAGTCCGGCCCTCCAACAGTCTGAGGGACAGTGAACTGGCCCCCTGTTTAAAAAGTTTGAGGACCCCTGCTCTATACATTATATCCCCAGGACTTATTTTATAACTGGAAGTTTGTACTTTTTGATTACCTTCTCCCATTACCCTCCCCCCCACCTCCCTGACAACTACCAATCTGTTCTCTGCATTTATAAGCTCTGTTTTTTTGTTTGTTTTGCTTTAAGATTCCACATATGAGTGATATCACATGGCATTTGTTTCTCACTGACTTATTTCACTTAGCATAATGCTCTCAAGTTGTATCCACGTTGTTACAAATGACAGGATTTCCTTCTTTTTTTATGGCTGAATAATTTCCCAGCGTGTGTGTGTGTGTGTGTGTGTGTGTGTGTGTGTGTGTACACCATGTTTTCTTTATCCATTCATCCATCAATGAAAATAGGTTGTTTCCATGTCTTGGTTATTGTGAATAATGCTGCAGTGAACACGGGGTGCAGTTATCTTTTCAGATAGTGATTTTGTTTCCTTTGGCTAAATGCTCAGAAGTGGGATTGCTGAATCATATTACAGTTCTATTTCTAATTTTTTTGAGTACTCTATATACTATTTTCCATAGTGGATGCACCAATTTACATTCCCACACAGCACACAAGGGTTCCCTGTTCTCCACATCCTGGTCAACACTTATTTCCTATAGGTGTGAAATAATACTTCACTGTGGTTTTTATTTCCTTTTCCCTGATGATTAGTGATGCGGAGCACCCTTTCATGTACCTGTTCGCCACTTGTATGTCTTCATTGGGAAAATATCTGTCAGATCCTCTGCCCAATTTTAATTTATTTTTCCCCTTATCGAATTGTATGAGTTCTTTATATATTTTACATATTAACCTCTTATCAGATACACTAGAGGCCCAGCACGCATGAAATCGTGCATGAGTAGCTCGCTTCCCATTGCCTCAGCTGGCCACCCTGCCCATCTCCGCTCATAGCTAGCTGCCCCGCCCTCCGCCACTCGCAGCTCTCCTCCGCTAGTAGCTCGCACCCCACCCTGCCCGCTGCGAGAGCCGCTGCTCATTTGGTGGTTACAGCATTACGGCCATGGGCCTTTTATATAAGAGATGATTTGCAAATATTTTCTCCCATTCAATAAACGGTTGCCTTTTCATTTTGTTGATGGTTTCCTTTGCTGTACAGCTTTTCAGTGTGATGTAGTCCTACTTGTTTATTTTTGCTTTGCTACCTTTGCTTTCGATGTCAAACCCCAAAAAATCACTGCCAAGATCTATGCCAAGGAGCTTTTCCTCTATATTTCTAGGAGTTTTATGGTTTCAGGTTTTATGTACAAATCTTTAATCCATTTTAAGTTGAGTTTTGTGTATGGTATAAGATAATGGTCCAGTTTCATTCTTTTGCATGTCATTGTCCATTTTTTTACACCACTATTTACTTAAGAGACTGTCCTTTACCCACTGTATATTCTTGGCTCCTTTTTATAAATTAATTGACCATGTATGCATGGGTTTATTTTGAAGCTGTCTATTCTGTACTAATAATAGATGTGTTTGTTTTTATGTCAATACCATATGATTTTGATACTATAGTTTAGTAATATAGTTTAAAATCAGAAAGTGCAATACTTCTAGCTTTGTTTTTCTTTCTCAAGATTACTTAGCTATTTGAGGTCTTGTGGTTCCATATAAATTTTAAGATTTTTGTTCTATTTCTGTGAAAACTGCCACTGGAATTTTGAAAGGGGTTGTAATGAATCTTGTATTTCTCTTCTGACTTTGCTTACAGTGAGTTTTGGTCACAGATTTTTTTTTAAGAAGGCAAATTAACCAATCTTTTTGAGTTCAAAATTTTGAATCATAATTTTAGAAAGGCTTTATAACTCTACGGTTATAATTAAAATCTCCCATGGTTTCATGGTTTACGTTTAAATCTCTGGCCAATCTGGTGTTTATCCAAGTATACCATGTCAAGTATGTCCTAACATTCTCTTTCCAGGTGGCTAGACAGTCATACCAATACCATTTATTAGATCCATCCTTACTCCCACTAATATGAGGTAATGCTTCTACCATATCCTAAGCTGCTATATTTTCTATTCTATTTCTGAGTTTTCAATTTTGCTCTATCAATTCATATTAGTAACACTGTTTAATTGAAGCTTTATGGTATGTTTTAATATCTGGAGGGCAATTCCTGCCCCCTATTGCTCTTCTTAAGGTTACTCAGGGTTGAATGTGCACTTTATAATTAAATTTTCTAGTATTTTAATTGGGATCACTTTAATTTGTATATTAAGTAGGGGAGAATCAACATTTTATGATGCTAAGATTTCTAGTCAAGATCATGGTATGTTTTTCAATATGTTCCTTAAGAGTATAGAAAGTAAACTAAGAGGCCAGGTGGGTAAGGTTAGATTCATGCAGATTGTTTCTGGTAACTGAAGGATTTGAAAGGGATAAGTTGGAGAGGGAGTAGAGTGGTAAGAGGGCATAGCAATAACCAAGCACCTGGATAAGCCTGCTACAGAGGCAAAGAAGAATGGCTATAAAGTTAGAAGAAAATCAAGTAAACAGTGTTTTTCAACAAAAAGGAAACTGTCAGTAATACAATTAGAACAAAGACTAAAATAAACCCATTAGATTCAGTGATATAGAAGTCATTAGAAATCTTGGATCTATTTGGGGAGAGAATTATAAGGCTGGAAGCTAAGGTAGGATTTACATTCTAGTATCGCCAACTATAACTATTTTGCTCTAATTTGATCCTAAATGGCTCTTCCTGAAGGTAAAAAATGCCACTAAATTCAGACTACAAATGTATAGTTATTATTCCTAAAATGGAATTCAAACAGTCCTAGAAGGGAGTTCTTGAATAATTCATGCAAAGAATGCACAGATCCAGAAAATAATGCCAATAGGAGGAAATATCAGGAAACAGAGTAGGAAATAACACCTATAGAGCAAAGGGGATGGCAAACATGAAGTAGATTTTCTCCAAAGCAAACTAAGCTATAGCTTCACAGTAGGATTTGGCTTGGAGTTAGCCCCTGCTAACAACATTCTCAAGCACAGCCGGAGATCCAGATAAAATAGGTGGCTGCCTAAGTAGGATGCACAAGACAAGCCCTGGCTGCTCAGAAATACTGCCATCTGCATCTTGTCAAAGAAACCACTTTCTCCCTCCCTCAACCTGATCCCAAAATCCTAATTGTGGTTTCTCTTTTAGGTTAGTGCCAACAGAAGCATACAGACTTCCCTAGTTGGAAAGTAAGGCTTAGAATTATTCCTAATTCTTTCCTAACATTCAGACAGGATATCATAGAGGATCTAGCTTCGAGGGGTCTGAAAATGGAGGAGTCAATAAAATGTAACAATGCCTTGAGCAGATCTAAACTGGGGCTGAATTCTTCAGAACAGAAATTAGGTGAGTCTTTTAAATTCACCTAAGCTGATCTGCATGCCAAAACCAATTTCCAATTGTAGGAAATATACACAGACCAATATCTTTCTTTTATTTTAACACAAATTTAGACCAAGAAAGGAAATAAAAAATCATACCATGATTATATAGGCACATTCATTGTGACAGCATTATACCAAAGCACTACTGAGGTTTCTTCTAGGTGTAAGATTCTTGTTCATAAAAAAAGATACTCTCAGATAAGGATTCTTATCCTCTTTGGTTGCAGGATAGGTAGATTCAATTAAAATTATTAAAGTAGGCATAGAGAGAAAAAAAAGGGTATCTGAAATAGAGGAGCCAATTATCACCTCTTTATTATAACTATATCAAGTAGTATAAACTTCTTTAGGTTATGCTACCCTGTTCGGTACCCCTCACACTTTAAATAGTGATATTCAGAAAGATTGGGGTCAACTGAGGAAATGTAATGCTAAAATATTCTGTGGAACTAGTGCCATAGGTTGTTCACTCTGCAATTGCCTTAAGTGGTAGAATTATAAGGAGGTATTGCATCAGAGAACTGCATTAGTTGGCAAAAGTTACTCCCTGAAAGCAATTCTCTGCACAAAGTTGTTCAGGGGCTGACTGTTGTTTCAGTTTAATTCGCATGTCTCCTTTTGGGAACCAGTGGGAAGTAAAAGGACATTAAAGGATGTAGTGGATATTCTAGGGGGCAAAATTTTTATTTTTTATAGAATTAGTAAGAACAGGATTCCACCAACTTATAGCAGGCGGGGTGGAGGCATAGGAGCCATGAAATGGGAAATAAACAGGAAAGAAGCCCGGCACAGGCATTTGAGGGTAATAAATATGAGAGCAATCTAGAAGATGAACGGTTCATGTTGTTTATGATTACAAACTGATTATTCCTCTAAGTGCAAAGGCTATCCAATAAGTCATATCCGGGTTGATTTGTTAGCACGGTACTTTCACCAGACAATAAATTAGAATGCAATTAAAGTGCATTCTGTCTGTTTATCATGGACTAAGATAGCTGACCATCATCCTCAATTATCTGGACGAACACACAGCATGACAGCACAGTGAAGAAACCTTCCAGCAAAGGGCAATAAACATCTTAGGAAGGCACTGAAATTGCTAGATTTCTTCGCTAGTCCTTTTTTAAATGTTTCCAATTTTGATAAAGTATGTAAACAGAACCAAATTAATTTAGTACTTGCTTCAGTACAGTAAGTCATACAGTAAGTCTGTACCCCAAACAGCTTGTCAGCCATTTGCGAAGGGCAGTGACTAAATCATAAAAGAAAACAGAACTGAATATATACTGCAAACCTCTGTAAGGTGGAAAACCTTAAGCATAGAGAAAATAGGAGAATCACACAGGAAAAAGATATAAACATTTTAAATTTTAAAACACATGTTTTAAAGAAAACATCTGTAGAATATAATTCAATTTCATTATATAAAGATCTCATAAGGCTTAACAAAGAACTCAGATCATGAGAAATAAACAAATACACAAAGAGAAACTAATAAATAGAAACATACAAATTTTCTCAAGTAAATTAAATTAAAATCAGAGTAACATTTTTTCACCTAATTAGTAAAAAATTCTTTTTTAAAATGACAACAACCAATATTGGCAAAGACATAGTGATACTAGTACTTTCATACATTGCTGATTGTCTTATAATAAACTGATTAGAATGTTCCAAAAATATAGTTTGGCAATTTTAATTAAACACTACAAAATGCTCATAGTGTTTAGCTCAGTACTCTTACATCATGGACTCCATCTAATAAACAAAAATATTAGTCACAGCTTGATCTATCAATAAGAATCTGAAATAACATAAAATCTGACAATAGGGTAAATACAACATAAAATATGGCATGATAATGAGTGGAATATTATGTGGCTATTTAAAATGATGGTTATGAAGACTAAGTAGAAAAGGAAAGAAAACTGTGTATGCAAGATGATCATATTAAAATAAAAATATACATATTATAGAAGATTAGGAAGGCAAATAGCAAAGTGATAATTATTTTAAACAGGTATGGTAGGCTATACAATTGTACCCTGTCCCCCGCTGCCTCCCAAAGATGTCCAGATCTCCCTGTAACCTGTGGATATTACTTTATTTGGCAAAAGGAACTCTGCAAATGTCAATAAGTTCAGGGTCTTGAGATGGAGAGATTACCCTGCCTTACCCGGATGGGCCTAATATAATCACAAAGCCCCTTTAAAAAGGAAGTCAGAAGAGTCAGGGTCAGAAAAGGAGATGTGACAACAGAAGCAGAGACGGGAGCAATGTGGCAGCCTCGGAAGTTGGAAAAGGCAAGGAACGGATTCTCCCTAGAACTTCCAGATGGAAGTCAGCTCTGCAAACACCTTAATTTTATCCCCATTTTAGACTCTGACCTCAAGAAAAGCAAGATGAACTTGTGCTGTTTGAAGCCACTAAGTTTGAGTAATTTGTTACAACAGCAATAGGAAACTAATATAAATGGTAAGACTGCCCTTTCTAAACTTTCTATAATGTTTGTATTACTTCTAATGATACATTCTAATATACAAATTTAGCTAAAATTTAATTTTCGAGATGAAAACATACTCTGCTGCAGTGGTTCTCAACCCAGACTGCATATTAGTGCCGGGGTCCAACCCCAGCAGGTCCAGGGGTCCCCAAAGGTGTAGATGGAGTCGGCGAAGAAGGAAGGACACGGAGACAGTGTTCAGTTGATCAGCAGCCTAGCCAGGATCTCCAGCCAAGTTCTGGTCTGGATCTCCAGAGAGGTTCTGCTGTTTATTTTCTTGTTACATCCGTATTTATCCCAGTTGATTTTAATCCTGTCAATTTCTATTACAAAGGTTAGGGCGTTTCTTATCTCCATTCCAGGGAGTAAAGATTATGTAGCTTAAGCATGATTGTTTGTAGTGATTAACTACCCGCCTGGCACTTAGTTAAGGAGTTTCATCCCCTCCCTAACTTCAGGGAAAAATCCCTACCTGGGGAAACAACCTTTCTAGGAGAGGCATCCCCTCCCTGACTTCAGGGAAAAATTCCTACCTGGGGAAACAACCTTTCTCGGAGAGGTGACCTTGGTTAAAACACACAGCGCTAAGGGGAGCAAACATATTAAGAACAGTATGCTATATACGCCAGGTCCCTTGAAACATATGCTGTGCAGATGTTTCTTTCCTGCAGCGACTGTGTCAAGCAGCAAGGATGGACCAGCTTCCGGCATATTAGTACCAAGTAATCAGCTTTAAGAAAAAGAAAGAATACCAATAACACACTTTCTCCCCACTCCCAGAGATTCTGGTTTAATATTGCTAGGCTCAAGCATCAGTACTTTTTAAAGGCCCTACATGCTAATGTGCAGCCAAGGTTGAGAATCACTGCTCTAGTATGTCAACTCATAACTGACAAGACTCCCTAACCCAAAGCAGGAATATCTGTCAACTTAAAAATACATTTCTTTCAAGAATTCTGCAAATACTCAGCAATGGTTTGTCTTAGCTTAAATTTAGGACTGGGAGCTATGTCCTAATTTAACTGACAGTACCAAAGAAAAAAAAATAAAATCCCTTCCTCTACTTCATCTGTGTTTCTCATCTGTGGAGTTCAAAGGACTCCTCAGTACAGTACTCCAAGAAAAAGGTTCTTATTAGCTGCTACCCGAAGCCCTTGTATTTAAATTAGAATAATTCACAAGAAGAACCGTGTACGCTTCCTTCACTTTTCTGCTGACAACTGACTTTATTATAAGACTACTAAAACTACGTAAGATCTTTAGTCTTTGAATTGTTACGGGATGTTTTAGAAATGTGTAGACTAGCTAAGAGAAGGCCTTTGTCAAAGTCCTCCGATACTCATTCTTTAAAGTCATATATTCCAGGTATCAAGCTCATACATTAAAAACAAAACACACACAGATGTTAGTATGTTTGTGAGTTAATGTATAACTTAAAGTTTTCAAATGTGAAATTCTCAGCTAGGGCAATTACTGACAAAGTCTTATGCATCTCATGGACAACTCATAGCATCACCTCACAGTCAACTCATAGCATCACCTCACATTCTTTCAGCAGCAAAATCCACATATGAGAAACATCATTATCAACCAAGTGTATCCAAAGATTGATTTCCATAGCAACCATAACCCTGCCAGCCACATATAGTGCATAAGGCATAAGAGTTAATACCACATGCACACAAAGTGTTGGTATTATGTAGTCCAGACTGTGGTTGCTGTAGAAATCTAACCCCAAGTCCCTCACAACAGTGAATAAAATGAAAACAACAGAAGAGTCCTTGACTACTTAGCCATCTATTCCTTTGCTTTCAAGCAGGACAATGCCATTCTAAATACTGTGTAATAAAGAGTTTTGTATTGATACCACTAAAGCAGCGGTTCTCAACCTGTGGGTCACGACCCCTTTGGCAGTCAAACGACCCTTTCACAGGGGTCGCCTAACGCCTAAGACCATCCTGCATATCAGATATTTACATTACGATTCATAACAGTAGCAACATTACAGTTATGAAGTAGCAATGAAAATAATTTTATGGTTGGGTCACAACATGAGGAACTGTATTTAAAGGGAAGGCTGAGAACCACTGCACTAAAGGAACACTTTCTACAAATATAATTTTAAATGATATCTTATCTCAGTTTAACATTAGGACCAACATCCTATTCCCTAAAAAATTCTCCCTTCAACTCTGTGCTCAGTTTGACTTTCAAAAGTTCACCCAAAGAGAATATGCCATCTTCTCCGGGGCTCAGTCAGAGTTAGTTCCACATACAGGTAAGCAGGAGAGGGGCCAGGTCTTGCTGTTACCACTACCAGAAGTATGACAGACACAGACAAGGTTATTCTAAAACAATTCTGCAAAAGTAGGAGGAATCACTTTATCTGACATTAGGTCTTACTATTTAACCATCATAATCAAGACAGTGTGGTACTGGCAGAATAGAAACATAGATCAATGGAACAAGAACCCAGAAATGGATCAATACAAATACACCAATTAAGTTTTGACAACGGTACAAAATCAGTTCAATGGAGGAAAGAGAGTGTTTTTAACAGACTATGCTGAAAGAACTGAATATCCATAGGCCAAAAATAATGAACCTTGACTTAAAACTATGCTATAGCCCTAGCCAGTTGCTCAGTGTTTAGAGAGTCGGCCCATAGACCAAAGGGTCTTGGGTTCAATTTCCAGTCAAGGGGACATACCTGGGTTGCAGATTTGGGCGAGTTTGGGAAGCAACCAATTGATGTCTCTCTCACATCAATGTTTCTCTCTCCCCCCTCCCTCCCACTTTCTCTAAAAATCAATGGAAAAAATACCCTCCAGTGAGGAGTAACAAACAAATAAAAATCAACTAACATATATTAAAGAAGGCTCTTATCAATTAGAGATTTTTATAAATTATAGTGATAAAAACCCTACTTGCTTTTTTAGTTTCCCAGGAAAAATAAAACTGCCCTGGCTGACACAGCAACATTTGCTTTTTCTCTGTGATTCCTCCAGGTTCCTGAAAAGATGTCATTCATTTCTAGTCTAAAAACAAACAAAACTCAACCAGAGTTGCTTTAAAACAATCCATGCAAGCCAAGGGCTGTGTGTGCCTATTCACCATGAAGCTTATAATCTCTACATCTCTATTTATATCTAACCAGTGAATCAGTGCACGGATTCGTGCACATTGAAAGAAAATTAATTAAAAGGTGGCTGGTGGGGCAAGACAGGGCAAGATGGGCTGGACACACCCTGAAACCAACCTCCCATGGCCCCTCCCTGGTGCCTGCAGAGTGAGTGAGGTCCCTCAGGCAGGTGGGGTCTCTCGGCCTGGCCTGCGGGGGTAGGGCCAAAACCAGCTCTCCAACATCCCCCAAGGGGTGCGAGAGGGCACTCTGCAAAGTTGCTGTAGTATAGGGTGTGGAATGCAAATGCAAGTGTGCCGTAAACCAGATTTGGGGCCGACAGTGTCCCAGCAACAACATAACCCATGGCCAAAGGTGGAACTGCATGCTGCGAAGAATCAGGCTCCCTCTTCTCTGGTTGTGTCACCTGAGAACCACCGCTGCCAAGTCACTGCAGCTCAGCAGTTCCTGCGTTGAGTGTCTGTCCCTTGGTGGTCAGTGCGCGTCATAGCAACTGGTCGGACAGGTGGATTAGCCTTTTTTATATATAGACTATAAAGGGCAATAAGTATATATTTAGATATTTTTAAAATAGAAAATTTATTAAAACATACTGACGAGTATACTCTACAATAAATATAGTAAGGGGAAAGACAAACAGGAGAAAAGGGTAAGAGAGTACAATGACAAGAATATCTTCCTTAACATAATCTTGAGAAAAACAGAATCACTTTAGTGGACCTCTGACTTAGGTGTAAGTATTTCTAAGACTATAAACTTTTTGAAAGAGATGATTTTTGTCTTTATATTCTCATTGCCGAGCATATACTTGACACACAGAAAGCCTTTAATAAGTATTCCCAGAATTGAATTGGAGTAAAACCTTTCCTAACCAAAGGATCTTGCCCTTTTCTACCTTTGCCTTAGTCATTACTTAGATCATGTGGGAAAATAATAAAACTAAATTTTTACCTTTGGTACATATCTCTAGCCTCACAATTCTGAAAATAAAACCAATTTGGTCAGTTAAAAATATCATTGGAGCAAATAAAATAACCTTCCAAGAAGATTCTGAGAGAATGGTAATTTTTAGGGCTATTTTTAAATATTTGTTAAAGTGAAGTTTCAGTACATGAAAATAGAAAAACTGAAAGGCTTTGAGAATCCTTTGGTGAGTCATAGGAAGAAAAGCAAATCCAGCTGCACTCAATAATCTGAAAACGTGTATCTAGAACTTTGAATAAGTAGTAAAACCAGAAACAGCTATCTGAATGGTTAACATCTAGTACCCATTTTTAAAACCTACTTTAGGGTAACTATTTTTGAAAAAACATTCATTAAACTCTTTAAACCAGAAGCACAGATACATATTTTTTTGTAAAATAAAAGGCCTATAAGGTGTTAAAACACACACGCGCGCGCGCACACACACACACACACACACTCGCACGTGTGCAAATTCTGAATCCTATAGAAGAAGTAAAGGGCAATTATAGAATACAGTATCAATGAAAAGCAGTTGGAAATACAATAGTAATGAGCAATATGAAGAGAAGTGGATATCTGAATCCTAATTTGTTAGACTCTATCACAAAGAATTAGCTCTTAAAAATCTATGATCAATTTATCCTTACAACTGAGCCCAGAATTAAGATTAGTCAGTATTCCACAACCATGAGTAATATATGAAACATTTTTAAAGGGTAAGAATTCAGTCATCCTTAAATAATTTTTATTAAAATTGTATGTAAATATGTATGAATATAAAATTATAAATACAAAATGGTTAGAGTTCTCATACAACTAAAATAAACAAAATCTGAATATAAAACTTACTCAAATTGGCATTAATTTCCTATGATAGATGATGGTACTTGACTGAAACTAAATTTCAATTCCCAAAATGAAAGTGGTTCTGGCAGTCTGGGTACGTTCTTTGGAATAAGGGAAGTCTATGGTGAAGATGCTATTCTCACTCCACTTTCCTCTACACAAACTATATGAAACTTTTATTAATATAACATACTGCTATTAGCATGTCTTCTGACTGGTCCCAGAAAATTCTCCTCTCACTTTTGACACAAGAAATAGATCGGTAAGGGGCATGCCACAATTATTATTAATCATATTAGTTAGTGGCTCTTGTTTCCAGGGCTAAGGATTCTGGTGGAAGGGACTACAAATGAAATGGATTCCCCAAACTCAGAAAGTGATGGGAGGAGCCTCAGGGAGGCTAAGTCCAGGTGGTAGCAGGTAACTGCCAGAAGCAAAGTGGCCATGGTGATTCTAACTGGCAGCAAGGTGATATGGTGTGAGGGTATTAGGTCATCTCAGATTTTGTTGTGATAGGCAGAAATCCCTGTCTATATTTAATTAATCAGATCCAAGAATTCAAGTCAACAGGCATTCCACTAAGATATGTTTTGATTTAAATAATCAAAAACAAACAACTCCAGGTCTACTGAACAGAGATCTATTTGGGACACTATAGTAGAGAGTTGTAGCCTCTCACCCAAATCTGACACACCCAGTTCTTGAATGGAGGAGGCCAAATCCCTTGTGAAAGATTTTTTTGACAAATGGACTTCTGGCCATTTACCCAGATAATTATGAGCTGATGAAAGGAAAATACCCAAGCCTCTTGAGGATTGGTCTGGAGAAGGGATATTTGGATAAATGTATGGGAATGGAACCAGCACCTGAGAATATCTGCATTCCACATGACTTCTAAACAAAACTACCACAACTGAGAAGAGGCTCTTAATACTAGTAAGCAGATGCACAGGTTGACTTTCATTGACAAAGTGAGACATTCTCCTTGCCTAATCAACTCAGCTCCTGACAAAGCAGTATGGTGGCAGGTAATGGTGGCTATGCTTGTATTCAACAGCAGGGATTCCCTTCCACCAAGGCTAACCTGATGGCCTTCACAAATAAGTGTCCCAATAAGATAAACTCTTTCAGACAAACCATTTACCTCACAAGGGATAGACCCAGTGACCATTTTTACCCTGGAGAGGTGAGAAACTTATCCTCTTCAGAAGAGACATTTATTCTATGTTTGGATATGATTTCATGTCATACTTCTACCAACACTACCATTTGTGGACTTACCTGTGTGCCAACATGAGACTCAACAGTGTCTCTGATGAAAAAAATCACTTCCCAGCAAAAATCATTCAACATCATTCAACTGGCTGGTGACTAAGGTCTTCTCTAATTCTTAACATGTTCCCTTCCCACCTTGCAGAAGCAGCCAGGTTCACACAATGGTGAAACAGCCTATGACAAAACAGACAAGGGTCCACCTGAGAGTTACCATGTTGGGAGACTGGGCTATTGCTGTGAAATGCAGTTTATCAGCTGACCCAGCCTTCTTCCAGTTGGGTACTGGATATGACACTTCTCAAAACTATAACTAATGACCTCTCAACATTTTGTTTCCTGTCTAAGATTGGGAGCTGCTAAAAGTGTTTGTGCTCAAGGAAAGCATACTTCCAAGAGGCATAATAATGGTGCCTCTGAAACAGAAACCAAGATTGCAGAAATAATCCATACTCCTTATTTCATGGGTATATTAACTAGGATCAGGTATCACCAATTATGACAAAAAACTCAAAACAACAGTTTAAGCAATAAGAAGTGTACTTCTGTCTTATGTAAAAGAAGTCTGGAGATGGGGTAATCCAGAACTGTATGGAAACTCCACAATGATACTATGTTCCTTCCTTCTCTCCGCTCTATCATCCATAGGTTGTGGCACTCAACTTCATGGTCAAAATGGCTTCTACAACTCCAGTCAGCACATCAGCATTCAAAGCAGCAGATTGAAAGAATGAACAAAAAAAGGTAGGCCCCCTTCCTTTAGGTTACTTCCCAGAAATTCCATATATTTCCACTAACATCTTTTTGGCCAGAAATTAGTCAGTGTCACACTTCTTTTCCAAGACGGAAAATGATCATGAAAATTGAAAAAGACAACCAACAGTCTCTACCATGGTGCCAATAGTTTTTTGTGTTTCCTCTGCCTTGCTAATTACTGTGCCTATATAGGTATAACGGTAGTGGGAGATTTTACCACTTAGCCCATGGGTTGAAGAATATAAAAATTGGATCACAAAAAAATTAAAAGTAGATCAAACATCATTCTCAAGGTCTAGACTTGATAGTGAGTTATCTGATTGAAGAAGTGGTATATTTTTAGTATAAGTGATTAATTACATTATTTCAGATGGGGACATCTTTAAAAATGTCTGTACAGTAAGAAAGTGGGGAAGGGGGACAGTAAATTCAAGGAAGGGGTGTCCTGCCCAGAATCTGTTCCTGTTTTATCTCATAATATTTCATCACTTTTCCTTTAAGAATATTCTTACCCTTATTCTGTGAGGCCTGAAATACAGTAGTTTAACCCTCCAATGGCAAAATGAGTATTTGTGCCCAACGAAAGTGTTTGTGGCCAATGACTCAGGCAGAACCAATCATACCACACCATTTGCCAGTAAAGGAACTGATTTACATTAGGTACAAGACAAAAGAAAGGCCAAATAGAGTCTCTCTAGGAGGAATTTGAGCCTGGAGGAGCCATATAAGAATGAAAGGTGGTTCAGGCCAAAATTTCCTGACAATGGTGTTATATGGTAGTGGAATTGTCTGTAAATTCCTGCTACTAATATCTGTTAGCTTCCCCAGTTCCCATTCTTCTTAAAGCCTGAGTTTTTTAATTCCCCCTTTAAAACTGTGATCTACTGTGGCCTTCCAATAAATTTCCTATTTTTGCTTAAGTAATCCAAAGTCGATTTCTTTGTTTTCCACCAAATAGCCCTGATATAATTCTATACCCCATCCCAAAGAGATCATCAACCCTTATGGCTTTTACTTCTCATCTTCCAACCCTAGCTCTGGTGTCTATCTCCCTTAGAGCACTTGACCCATTCCTAACTGCTCTTTGGACATCTCCACATGCTACAAACACTTCAAGTTCAACAAATCTACAACATTTCCCCTTACTCTCAGGACCCAAACATGCTTCTCTTCCTGTATGCCCTCTATCAGTTAACAATATCACATTATAGTACTCCATATATACTCAGTCTATTTTAAATGTTATCTTATCTTAGTCTCAAAATTACCAACTCCTGTCAACTCTTTGAAAGTGTACTTTGAATCCTTTATTTCCACTTCATCCCCATCACCACTGCCTATCCCAAGAACATCTACTCAATGTTCAATATTCAGCTGAAATCATTTCATTGAGACTTGCTGCCTGTATTTCAAGCTATCTGTACTCCAAGAATATAGATCATGTATTTTATTCAGTTTTCTATTTGTTCACAATTGAAGGCAAGTATAGCATTAGATACTGTATCTTGGCATAAGCAGACATTTCCAGCCTAACTTTTTTACCTCATCCCATGTTCAGCCCATACAAAATGACTACTTTCCTATACTGCACTAAGCAATTCCTTACATCTTACATTCTTTTCCTGCCGGGGCCATTTCCTTCTCATCCAACATGGCACAACTCTAATGTCACCTCATCTTTGAAAGTCTTCAATTTTCTCTAAAGAGAGATTTCTCTCTCCCTCTCTGTCTCTACAGCATATTGTTCATGCATACTACAGCATGCATACTCAAGGTATTCTATTTGTATGCCTCCCCACTAAAATAATTTCTAATTATAATGATGTTTGATTACAGTTGGATACGTTCTACATGTCAAGTACTACCTAAGCACCTTACTTATATTTGCCCATTTAATCCTCACAAAACCCTAAGATACAGGTACTATCATTATCCTCATTTTATAAATGAGGAAACTAAGACACAGAGAGATTAAGTAAGTTGCCAGAGATCAGAGCTTGGTAGTGGTACAACCAGGATATGAATATAAACAGTCTTATTCCAGAAGTATTGCTCACTATACTGTCTTTCATGAATTCCTGAAAGGCAGCAACTATGTCTTATTCTTGTTTGTACACCCCGTGCCCAGAGCACCTCAAATATTTGTGGAATGAATTAAAATTTATAACTTTCTCTTAGTCATCCAAGAAAAAGTTCTTCATAAGTAACGTAGGTTTTCCATCAGTAATTACAGAACTGAATCTAGAAAGGGTCTTTCATAAACATGGGAGGCTAAAATTAAATTTCTAATAAGTAATTCAAAGAGCTCTGAAGAATTTTACCATGCAGAAAAGACAAATAAGGTTTTTTAGGTAGTCAAGTAAATGTAGTAAACTCAGTCAGGAATAAAAAGTCTTTACCAAGGAATCAATATCTTCTAAGAGAGAGACTAAATGTCATAATCTGTCCCCAGTACATGTATACTAAATTAATCCCATCTATCTAAATCTGAAATAGAGGTCAGTGTTTTGAAGGCAAAAGGAAAAAGACGGTATTTAAACAAAAATTTAATCCTAAGGGCCAACTCTATCAAGAGTAATCAATTAAAGCCCTACTGCTCAATAAAATCAGCTGTTGAAGCAACAAATATTTAACCAATTCTATATAAAAAGTATTAGTCATCAACTTTAAAATAATTAAGTGTCCTCCATATAATTATTAAGAGCAATAAGGTCTTTTTTTTTTTAATCCTCAGCCGGGGATATTTTTTTCCATTGATATTTAGAGAGTGTGTGGAAGGGAGGGGGAGGGGAGAGAAGAGAAGAGAGAGAGAAACATTGATGTGAGAGAGACACATCGATTGGTTGCCTCCCACACATGCCCTGACTGGAGCTGGGGATCTAACCTGCACCCAGGTATGTGCCCTTGACTGGGTATTGAACCAGAGGCCCTTCAGTCCACAGGCCAACACTCTAACCACTGAGCCACGCTGGGCAAGGCAAGCATTAAGTTCTTGAACAGTAGATAGTATATGAAGTGAATTTATAAAAGCTCAAAGTACTTAAAACTAAATTTATACAGAAATTTAAGTGATTAGGAATAAAAAAAAATATTTTGCACAAGTACGTTTAATTAGCAAGAGCGTAATGAACCACAGGGTGTAAGTTGTACTGGGAAGTTGCACTGTCACTCTCTTTAGCTTCTCCCACACTATCAATTTACATCACATAGCTGGGCTTCTACTGCATCCTACATATCACTGTCCCACCTGGACAGGCCAACAATCCCTCACACAAAGCTCCTGAAACAAAAATGTCTTTCCAAATTTAAAAAAATTTATTAAATATATTTTTATTTATTTCAGAGAGAGGGCGAGGAAGAGAGAGACAGAAACATCAATGATGAAAGAGAATCATGGATAGGCTGCCTCCTGCACACCCCCTGCTGGGGATCAAGCCCACAACCGCAGCATGTGCCCTGACCGGGACTCAAACCGTGATCTCCTGGTTCATGGGTTGACACTCAACCACTGACCCACACTGACCAGGCTAACCATTTTTTATTTTAGGAAGGTGCATTTAAACCTAGCACTCTAGCAGGATATGGGGCAGTATCCTGTAATCAAATACATTAATATTTCTGCAGCAAAATGCAAGAATATCCACATTAAGTGGAATAAAGAAAGGCTACAAATAATCTCATCAGTTTGGATCAGGTTTATGAGTCTTAAAAAACATTGTCTTCTGAGCTTTTAGGAGTTTTAAATAGTAGAAAAGGGCTCTAGAGTTGTATAACCATATTGCATTCAATCTGCTCACTTCCTCCTTGAGAAGTGATAATGGCTTCCTTACTTGCCATATTCAGTTATGACACTAACTTCTACACTAGTCTAGAATTGGCAATCATTTAGTCAATCTCCTTATTTTTTTTTACTTAGGAACTAAAGCCCAGTGAGATGGAATAACTTCCTAGGGTCACACTGTTCCCTACTGACAGAGATGAAATTAAAACATACAGGTTTTCTGTCTCCCAGGCTTACTTACTACTTGTTCGTTCGTTCATTCATTCATTCATTGTTTTCTTTCTCAACTCAAAGTGATTTTTTTAGCTTTCCAGAATAATGAAATAATTATAGGCTCACAGAAAGTTGCAAAAATAGTATAAAAAAGTCCTATGTGTCCTTCTTCCAGCTTCTACCAGTATATACTGTAGTGCAATATTAAAACCAAAAAATTAACATAGGTATATTAGTGGTAACAAAACTACAAAGCTTATTCCATTTTCATATTTTGTTAAACTGCATTTATTTGTATGTGAAGGTGTATACAATTCTATGCAACTTTATCCCGTGTACAGATTATGTAACCGCCATCTCAATCAAGGTACCAAACTGTTCCATCACCTCTTTGTATTTACATTCCCTCCTGCTCCTCCACACTGCCCCTGACTCTGGCAACCACTCCTTTGTTCTCCATCTCTATAGTTTTGACATTTTGAGAGTGCTGTATAAATGGAATCATACAGCATACAAACCTTTGAGATTGACATTTTCTTTAATTGTGGTAAAATACACATAAAATTTACCATCTTAACCATTTTTAAATGTACATTTTTAAGTATATTCACAATGTTGCACAGCCAATCTCCAGAATTTTTTCATCTTGTAAAAATGAAACTCTACACTTATTATACAACACTCCTCAATTCCCCTTCCTTCCAGCCCCTGGCAACCACCATTTTACTTTCTCTGAATGTGACTACTCTAAATAACTCATATAATTAGAATGATACAGTATTTGTCTTTTGTGATTGGCTTATTTCACTTAGCATAATGTCCTCAAGTTTCATCCATATTTCCCTTTTCTTGATGAGATGGCTTAGGTAAAGAAAGAGAAGGTAGTAAATAATAGATTATGGTGGTTTCCTTTTTTTCTCCTGCTGTTTGCCAAAAATGTCACCATTCATCTAAATTTTAGGGCTAACAGACCTGATTCATCCCTAACATACTATGTAGATTTATCCAAAAAGTAAAATGACCAGATGGGTTAGACTATTGATTTAAGTAAATAATGGAAACTCCAAATATAAAATGGGACTGTAAAAGAATTACCATATCTGGTTTCCTATGCTCCTAACTATATCAATACAAGGGGTCTTTGTGTCCTTTTGCTAATATGCTGAGAGCATCTTCTTAATTATCAATGCTTTGCTAACAAAATCTCAACAAAGTAAGAGCATAACACGTGAAATAACATAGCTGCCTTGTCCATGTTTTTAACTATCATTTACAAAACCACAATCTGCCTACCCTATGGATGAAATAAATGCCTGCTCCTTCGCTAAAACAGATATACAGGATGGGAAAAGTAGGGTTACAGCTGTGAATACACAAAACACAATTTATTCCTGTATTGCTACTTATTAATTACTGTATTATTTCCCATACGAACAACTGTAAGCCTATTTTTATCCCACCATGTATATATACCTTCTGACAAGTTTTTTGCTCATCAGCTACCAGTGAGTGGACTTTAAATAATTTGCAACACGCTGTCAAAGTAAATGTAATAAAACTACATGCAGATTAGCTTTCTTTTCTTACAAAATAAAGCAATTCATAGATGTTACTCCAACAACTTTGCTGAAATTTATTTATTTTATCCCCCTCCAATTCTTTTACAATATGCACAATGTAACTAGGTATGCAGGGTAGGCTACAATCTGGAAAGTTTCAAAGCCATCAATCTTACAGGCTTTCATCTAGTATGTTTCTGGTGGCCTCAGAAGGGATCATCTCCAAGACCCCATATGATAGTCTGGCAATTAACTAGATGAACTGGAACTCTCAGAATATACAAATTAATAAGGCTCTTTTTAGCTCTACTGTTTTCACTTCAATGCTTTATTACAGAGAAAACAATATGCACAATGTAATATACGATTACAACTTCCAACACTAACACTACCACTCCCATCACACACACACGCACACGCACACACACACACACACACAGAAACCCACGACTTGATTAGCAAAAATTAAGAAACCTCATAGTTCTAGTGTTGTGAGAACATGGAGTAACCTGAGTTCAGACATTGCTCATGAGAGTGTAAACTGGTACAACCACTCTGGAAAACAATTTGGTATTACCTACTATAGCTGAACATGTGCATATACTCCTGTATCTATTCTCTTGACAAGTACACCAAGAGGTATGTGCAAGAATATTCACAGCAGTACTTTCATAAGACCAAAAAATGCAAACAACCCAAAAGCTGACTGAAAAAAATACTGTGGCATATTCACACAATAGGATTTTAGATACCAGTGAAAAACTAATGAAGTACAGTTAAACACAACCTGGATGAATCTTAGAAACAATGATGCATTAAAAGAGCAAGTCATAACAGATTATATGCAATAAACTACCATGTTAATAAATTTCAAAAAGAAGAAAAATTAAACATGTTATTAGTTATGGAAACATTCATGCAATTTTAAAAAGGAAAAATAAACACAAAACCCAGTATACATAAGGTCAGGCAGATGGACAGGGGAGTAACTCACCATCAACAGGATTGATAAAGTTATGGTTCTTAGATTGAGTGATAAACTCTTTAGTTCCATTATTAAGCTTTGTAATATGTGTGTGTCTGTGTGTTGAGTGTCTATCATATAGAATCTCTGGAGAACTAACATTCCAGCTATAGGACAAGTTTAGCCCACTCATAAGATGACATTCTTGGTAACTGGGAATGATGCCAAGAAATAAAATCACTCTACTATTGATATTCGGTAACTTTTGTAGCAACAAAGAAATTGCAGGTGTCTCAAAAAATTAAAGCAAGGGGGTGGGCAAGGGAAGTGGGGGTGACTATAAAAGAGCAAGTGAGGGATCCTTATAGTGATGGAAATGTTCTTCATCTTGACTGTATCAACATCAGTATTATGCTTATGATATTGTACTGTAATTGTGCAAGATGTTACCACTGGGAAAATGGTACATTGGATCTCTCTGTATTATTTCTTCCAACTGCAAGTGAATCTACGATTATCTCAAAGTAAAAGATTAATTAAAAAAAAGAAAACATAAAAAGAGATCATTTTCATCCAAGGTTTCTTCACCTTGGTACTACATTGTGGGGCACATAATTCTTCATTGTTAGGGACTGGCCTGGGCATTGTTGGGTGTTTAACAGCATCCCTGGCCTCCATCCATTAATGCCATTAGCATATCCCAGTTGTGACAAGATTTCCATACACTGCCAAAAGTTCCCCAGGGGGGCAAAACTGTCCCATTAGAGCAGTGGTTCTCAACCTTCCTAATGACGCGACCCTTTAATACAGTTCCTCATGTTGTGGTGACCCCCAATTTCATTGTTACAAATTGAACATAATTAAAGCATAGTGATTAATCACAAAAACAATATGTAATTATATATGTGTTTTCTGATGGTCTTAGGCGACCCCTGTGAAAGGGTCGTTTGACCCCCAAGGGGGTCGCGACCCACAGGTTGAGAACCACTGCATTAGAGAATCACTGCTCTAGACATAAAAACAAAGAAGAGCTGTGGAAATGTTCCTCAAGATTAAAGGAGACTAAAGAGGCATGGCAACTAAATGCAATATCTGATCTTACACTGGATCATGTACTAGAAGAGGAAAGAATGCTTTTATGAAGGACGTTATTAGGTCAATTAACAAAACTGGAATACCAATGATAAATTAAATAAAAGCATTGTATCAACATTAAATGTAATTTAAACTAAATTGATTACTGTGATGTAATTATGTCAATAATATCCCTATGCTTAGGAAATACGCAATGAAGTATTTAGGAGTAAAGGACCATCCTATATAATAAAAGCCTAATATGCAAATTGTCCCCTCCACCGGGAGTTTGCGGGGGGGGGGGGGGGGGGGGGGCTGGCCAGCCAACTGCCTGCAGCCCCTCCCTCTGGCTGGATCCCACCCATGCACGAATTCGTGCATTGGGCCTCTAGTGATGTATATAATCTACCATCAAATGATTCAGAGAAAAATATATATGTGTATCTGTGTGTATATATATTTTATATATACATGTGAATAATATTTGTATAGTAAAGGCCTGGTGCATGAAATTCGTGCACAGGGGGTGGGGGGTGGGTCCCTCAGTCCAACCTGCACCCTCTTCAATCTGGGAGCCCTCAGGGGAGCCCTCTCCAATCCGGGAGTTTCTGTCTATCTTTGCAATCATATGAACGAATTGTCTGAGACCCCCCCCAACCCAGTTTGGTTTGGTGCTCACAGAATAATAGGTCTTTTTTTTTCTTTGCTCCATTGGTGGAGATTTCCTAGAAGTTGCAGGATATCTTTCTTTTAATTTTTCCTCAACATTCTTAACTTTATTTATGTCTCTCACCTTTGCTTTCCCTCCATCCCCCACCGCAACAGTAACTTGCTCCAGGCTCACTTTGCTCTAGTGCAGCGGTTCTCAACCTGTGGTTCACGACCCCTTTGGCAGTCGAACGACCCTTCCACAGGGGTCGCCTAAGACCATCCTGCATATCAGATATTTACATTACAATTCATAACAGTAGCAACATTACAGTTATGAAGTAGAAACGAAAATAATTTTATGGTTGGGTCACAACATGAGGAACTGTATTTAAAGGGGGCCCATGCACGCTGCCCACAGGCCCACCATCTTTGTCAGGTTAATTTGCATACTCACTCCTGATTGGCTGTGGGCCTCACAGAGGGATGGCCAATTTACATATTTGTCTATTATTAGTATAGATATATCATACATGAATCTGATTAAAGGATATACAAGTGTGTTCATCGTACTATTTTTATTCTTGCAACTTTTCAATATGTTTGAAATTATTGACAAATAAAAAGTTGGTGTGTAGCCAAAACCGGTTTGGCTCGGTGGATAGAGCGTCGGCCTGTGGACTGAAGGGTCCCAGGTTCGATTCCGGTCAAGGGCATGTACCTTGGTTGCAGGCACATCCCTAGTAGGAGATGTGCAGGAGGCAGCTGATCGATGTTTCTCTCCCACCGATGTTTCTAACTCTCTATCCCTCTCCCTTCCTCTCTGTAAAAAGTCAATAAAAATATTTTTTAAAAAAAAGTTGGTGTGTATTTTTTAAAGTGGAAGCAAAAGTTGTGGCCCTTAAAATTCTAATGGCAGGTTTCACGGTACTCCAGCATAAGTGATAAGAATCCCAAGACTGGATAATGACTACTGACTGGATAAATCCCTCCGTCAAGCCTGGGGCATTCTTGGAAAGAACTGTCTACCTTCAGCCTATCTCCCCTTTCCATTCTTTCCAGAGGTGACCTCTTGAATAGTGCAGAATCGAAAGTGAATCCATCCCATTTTTAAAAGACGATTTCTAGCAAGTGACTCACACTCTCACCCCTCACTCAGTTCCTCCACCAATCACTGAGGCATCTTCACTCTCAATCATTAAGGAAAAACGCAAAAAGTGTACACGTATTCCTCAAAAGAAAACCACTTATCCGCTCAACTGAGCAAAGAGAGGAAGAATGTCAAGGTGAGTGGACTAGAGAAGAGACAACATCCACGTCTAGGAGGGCTGAGGAAAGGAGGAGGTAAAGAGAGAGAGGCGGGGAGCCAGCCAGCCTTAGTGAAGCACGAACGGCGTGCCCGCCATTCAAAAGGACTCGCGAGGGGGTGCGAGCGCGCCGGCGGGAGAGGAGCTCACCTGGCGGTGGTGAGCAGCGGGTGCTGAGTCCCCACCAGCTTCCGCACCTGCATGGCGATGTTGCTGAGCTCGTCGCTCAGTAGGCAGCGGAGGCTCATGAAGGACGTGGGGTAGCCCACGATCTTCTCCGCCTCCGACACCACCTGATTCCAGTAGGCCGGGGCCTTGGAGGACTGGCCCCGCCAGGAGCCCACCGAGACGGGGCCGAGGGACGGGGACCACCACAGGCGGCGCGGGCGTCCCGGCGCCCGGAGATGGCGGGGCGAGCGCAACAGCAGTGGCGGAAGGCTCATAGTTTTTGAGTCTGGGAGTGTCAGGGGCTTCGGGGTGCCCGGAGGTGGCCGGGGAAACGAACCAGGGGCAGAGGAGGAACTTGCTGGGACTAGAAGGAATCGGCGACTCTTGACCCTTAGAGGTGCGTGGGTTCCAGAAGCTGTAACCAGAAGCGAACTTGAACGGCAGCTGTCTGCAGCCCAGCCTAGATAGATAATTGCCCTAGCTCAGCACTGCCCCCGGCCAGCTGGGGTAGAAACCACGGGGGATACCTAAATGGGGGGCGCCATCTTTACAGGCGGGGAATGCGGCCTGTCGTAAAGACGGAGGCGGGCTATTCTGGAGCTAAGACTGCTCCCTGCTTTACGGCACAGCCGTGAAAGCCCAGAGGGGGCGTGGCTCTGAGGCGGAGGCCTCAGCTCCTCCCACCCCCTGGCTCTGGCCTGTGGCGGCCGAGGGTGGCGGGAATGGCGGGGCCGATGCTCAATGCTGGAGTCTGGAATCTAAGCCGAGTGTGATCATCAGAGCATCCCCAGCGCCCAGCACAGCGTGGGCACACACAAATATTTGTGTCATGAACGAGGGTCTTTTCTTGCGGCCTCCAGCCCGCCCGGAAAGGAGGGCGTTGGCCACCTTCTCTGGAAAGCCGCGGGCTGGTAGCTCTCATCCTCCGCCCCGGCCGTGGTCCTGGGCCCGCGTGGTGGCGACGTCTGCGGCTGCGGGCTCTGCGGAGCTGTGGCTCGAGGGTAGTGGGGATGCAAAGCGCACGCGTGGGTCTGATCTCATGCCCTCAGCTCCCAACCAGATGGAAAGTGGCGTGGCCCGGCCCAAAGGGTTCTTTTTCCCCAAGGAATGTCCTCTGACTTGATCCAAGTCACTGGCCTCCTCGCTGAGGCTGGTTTAACCCCCGTGGGCAGAAGCAGCCTTACCTCCCTCAAGGGTGCGGAGAGTCACCTCTTTGGAAGAGCTCCCCTTCCAGGATTCAGAACTGGACCGCTGACCCCAGTACTTTAGTATGGCTCGTCAATGATCGCAGAATCCTCAAAGCAACCCCATTAGGTAGGTAGCATTCTCCACGTTTTATATGAAGAAACTGAGGCACAGCCAAGTCCTGCAAATTGCCTAAGGCCACACTGAGCAGGGATGGGAACCCAAGCAATCTGGTTTCTAAATCCACGCTCTTAACTACGCGTTAGAGACTCTCAAAATGACACCTTACCAACCATTCTTTTTTCCTTATTGCCGTCAGTGTGGTTATCATTTCTATAATGCAACCTATTCTTTTTTTAAAGTATGTCCAGCATTCTCTCTTGTCATCCCAAACAAGTGTTAAAACCCTTATTAATAAAAAATGATGTATTATGCAGTTTTACACTCTTAAAAATAGCTTGCAAAGCTCTCTTCAACTTTCAAAATCCTTTCAAATTCATGATTGATATATTTTAAATTAGCATCATGCATACTACTGGACTAGACTTGGGCTCCGTTTAAAAATCAGACTTGCCGAAACCGGTTTGGCTCAGTGGATAGAGCGTCGGCTTGCGGACTGAAAGGTCCCAGGTTCGATTCCGGTCAAGGGCATGTACCTGGGTTTCGGGCACATCCCCAGTAGGAGATGTGCAGGAGGCAGCTGATCGATGTTTCTCTCTCATCGATGTTTCTAACTCTCTCCCTTCCTCTCTGTAAAAAATCAATAAAATATATTTAAAAAAATAAAAATCAGACTTAACAAGGGGCAAATTAAGGAATAATTATTCACTTTGCAAAAAGGTTTAGCCCCAGACTCCCTTTCAATGGCAAATTTCCCTCATGATTTAAAAATTGGATTTTATTGCCAAACATTCAGTTTAGGCATAACTCTTCAGGGATACATTTTAGATAAAGTGAGTTATGCTCAGAAGTATTAAACACAGTCTGTGCCCACAAAATAAGTAAGGCAAACTAAAAGTTCAAAAATAATTCATTTGCAAGAGATAAACTCCTGGCAATAAAATTCAGGTCTGTTCTAGATGAAAGTAAATGTGGAGAGTGCGATACCTTACCATTCCAAAATGATCCAAGGCCTGAGCTGGGTTATCCAAGGTGAAAGAAGTCATGAACAAAACAGGACAGATAAAGGCTGAATGTGATATATTGTGCCCCTGAGGCTATTTCTTCAGAATCACGGTACCTTCAGGCTAAGTTTCCTGCAATTTGCTTAATACCAATTCACAACATGTACTTTAATTTCTCCACAGAAGCCAAGTGCATTATTCTCTGGTCATACTCTATTAACCAAGTTTTTTATTATTCATGGGACTCTTGGTCCCATTTATTTTAAGTAATCAGCACTTTCCTTCATGCTTACAGTTAAAAGGTTGCGTTATACCTAATGATAATCAGTTTTTAGAAGGTTAAAATGGTATTTGTTCTTTAATCTTCCAGATAAATATATAACTCCTTAGAGTCTCTTTGACTAAAGAGATTTCGGAATTGCAGGTGACTTTCAGAGGAGCGGGGAGGAGTGTCTGTGATTATGCTTTTCCTAAACTAACAGTGCCTACAGTCACTTCAAAGATGTCTGTGAGTGTGTGCATAAAGAAAGAGTACGGCAGGGTTTCTCAACCTTCGCTTTATTGACATTTGGGACCAGATCGTTCTTTGTTGTGGCGGGGAGGGCTGTTTCAGTGGTCGGCAAACCGTGGCTCGCGAGCCACATGCGGCTCTTTGCCCCCTGGAGTGTGGCTCTTCCACAAAATACCACGTGCAGGCGCACAAGTACAGTGCGATTGAAACTTCGTGGCCCATGCGCAGAAGTCGGTATTTTGTGGAAGAGCCACACTCAAGGGAGCAAATAGCCGCATGTGGCCCGCGAGCCGCAGTTTGCCGACCACTGGGCTATCCTGTGCGTGGTAGGATGTTTAGCGACATCCTGGCCTCATACTCACTGACTGCGAGCAGTATCCCTGTCCAGCTTAGGACAACTAGATTTGTTTCAAGACATTGCCAGAATATCCCTTCGGGGCAGAATCGCCCATGAGGCTGCAGGGAAATGGGAGAAGCTAAAGAGAAAAATGATTTCCACCCATGGCACTGACTCTTACAAAGCAGCAAAGAAAAGGTCCTGGGTGTGGGTAGCCCTGCGGGTTAAAGAAACCCCCAGCCATACACAGGGACATCTGCTGGGCACTGAGTTGCTGTGGAGACAGCAAGCTGACACCTTTCTCAGGACCCTGAAGCTGGTAGAGGACCAGTGGACTTTACCTACTGTTCCTCTACATTCTGCTGACCTTAGGAAGAAGGAAGGTCATACCTGGTGTCCCTTTTTTTTTTCGTGTTTTTTTTTTTTTTGGCTGGAAACCTGAACCAGCCTTTGGAAATACAAGGTCTTAACAAGGATGGTGTATGCTTTGGGCTTTGGCATTTACAAGATTAGGGGAGTGGAAATAGATAGTGACACTGTAGCTATCCTCCTTCTAGCACTCTTAACACAGTCACCTATTGTTTATGCAAGCGAGTTCTTCCAAAAGCAGATGAAAGCATTGTGGTATATCTTGAGGCCCAATGATAAAAGGAGGCAAGTAACCAGATTAGCAAAAATCCAAAAGTTTGACCACCTACTGGGTTGGCAGACTGTAGAGAACAGGAAGAACACATATTGCCAAGGAGAATGTAAAATGGTGCACAGCACCTATGGAAAGGAATTTGATAATCCCTAAAAAATTACATGTATATTTACCCTTTGACCTAAAAATCCCCAAATACAAAATGACTTATGCACAAGGTTATTCATCGCAGTGTTATTTGAAATAGCAAAAGATTGGGAACAAACTAAATACCCACAAGTTGGGAACTGGTTGAAATAACTAGGGTAGAGCCATACGATGCAACACACTGTGCAACTCTGAGAAAGAATGAGGCCATCTCTTTAAAATGATGTGGAATAGTCACCCCTTGTCTGCTTTCGCCGCCCCTCCTGGGGACACGTTTACAGCTCACCTCCACCTCTTCTGCACCTCCATTCCAGGCTGCATAGGCCAAAAACCTTCCCTCTTTCATCTCCAGTGTAAGGGAAGGACTCTAGTTTTTAGAAGAGTAGATGGGGAGCTGAATTCTCCCACGTCCAAGAACCCTTACTTAGGGTTCTAAACCTGGATTCAAAAGGCTCGTGACTAAATTTCAATTCAGAAAGTACCTGAACCCATGAAATGATCTGTAAAGTTCCGTGTGTCTCTCTATTTCTTGGAGAAGGGGTCTACCCTTAAGTTGTCTTTGGATTATCCAAGAAGGCCATGATTCAAACGAGAGGTTAAGCACTGCCCAAGCAGCATGGCTCAGTGGTTGAGTGTCAGCCTATGAACCAGGAGGTCACAGTTCAATTCCCAGTCGGGCAGCACATGCCTGGGTTGTGGGCTCAATCCCCAGTGTCGAGTATGCAGGAGGCAGCCAATCAGTGGTTCTTTCTCGTCATTGATGTTTCTATCTCTTTCCCCCTCTCCCTTCCTCTCTGAAATCAATAAAAGTATTTTTATTTTTTTTTTAAAAAAGGAAGTTCCCACTGGCTGAAAGGGGGACAATCTGAACATGAAAAAAGGATAAGAACTACAACTGGTTGAAATTCACTGATGACATATAAATACTTCAGTTTAGTATTAGACGTAACTAGAGCAAAACTCTGAATATTTGTAATATAATGAAAGGATTGAGCATTTATCCTGCCTTTCCTGCAGGAATTATATTTAGTGGTGTTTTAGCCTGGCTTACACCCTTGAAAGCTGAACCTGAGACAAGGGCTTACTTTTAGGTAGTTTATTTTGGACAGCCATTTCAGGAAACAGCAGTGAATGACAAGAGTGAAACAGGGTAAGTTAATACAAGGGTGTTCTCAAGTTAGCCATCACTGTGGGCAATAAAACCTGGAGTCTTCTGGGACTCTTTGACTTGCCCTGTAGAATATACTTCAGAATTGCCAGCTTGATACAAGAGAGAAACAGGTATTTACTAGCTCCCAGCTCCCATTGGTCCAAATTTCCCACTTGGGGCCTTAGTCCCCTCAGACTTCTCAGCTGTCATGTAAGTGCCAGACAGATATCCCACCCTCATGGAGTCAGAGGAACTCCGGGGCAAAATGTGAGGTGTGTGCAGTGCACATGAGAAGAGGTGCTGTTGTGTTACACCTGCAGAAAGCAGGCTGCTTCAGCAGTGGCCATGGTAAGAGGCAGCTGAGAGGATGTGAAATAGGAAACAAGTCTCTTCTGATGGAATAACCAAACAGCCTAGACTGATGAGGGAAGGTTCTTCTTTATAAACTAATGCCATTTAATCAAAGAGAGGAAAAGATAAGATTAGGAAATCACCATATCGTAATTCCTTATGTTGATTCAGGCAACAAAGATCAATAGGTGAGGCTGATGGGGAGCTCTGCAAGGGAGGCCTTTGGGCTGTTACCACCTGCAGCCACTAACCAATCTCAGCATCACTAGCAGTGGGGAGCCCACACAGATGTGCCTCCTGATGTGCATTTTGAAGTACACAGAACCACCAATGACATGTGTTTTTGCCAAAATAGCTGAATCTAAATCTCATCATTTTTTTCCGCTCCCCATTTTTTTACAAATGGAAGCAAATGGCTTGCCCAAAGCCAATTTTAGAGAGACATTGGAGGGAACAGAACAAGTGAAATAGCTTTACAAAGAAGCAAACAGGCCAATAGATAGTCTACAGGCCAACTCACTGGATTTCTTCAACAAGAAAAGGGAATAAGATTGGAGTGAGTAGAAGAACTTCTCATGATTGAAAAGTTTTGAGAGGCATAACAGACCAAGTATAATATGTGGATCTTGTTTGTATCCTGATTCTAACAAACTGAACTGTAAAAAGTAAATTCTGAAGCAAGTAAATAAATTTGAATTATAGCTTTGATATATAAGATATTGCAAAGGAATTAATTTTGCGTGTAAGTCTATAAAATATTCATATTTTTAAGCACTACAGACTAAAGTATATAGGAATAAAATAATACAATGTCAGGGAGTTGCTTTAAGACACCTTAGGAGGGAAAACTTAAATGAAGCGAGTGTGCTAAAATCTAGAAAGTTGTTGATTCTGGATTATGAGTGTATGGTATTTATTATACTATACTATTTTGTATATGTTTGAATATTTTCATAATAAAACATTTTAAAGAAGTAAATATCCTCATCCCCTCCCCATTTTTTTTTTTTTTTTTTTTTTTTTTGCAAATGGCTTGCCCAAAGTCATAAACCTGGAAAGTGGTGAAACTAGAATGAAAGCTGAGACTCATCTCAGTCCTTCCCCTGTATCTTATTGTCTTCAGAACTGAATGCACTTATTTTCCAGCCTCAGGCATACATAAGTGCTTCTGGCACACTTTAATAATTGGTCCATGCATTGTTCTTTTTTGTCTTATTATGGTTGTAGGCAGTCTCCAACATGGTACCCAATGACCCCTGCCTTCTGGTAGTCACACCCTGTGCGGTTCCACATTGTCTCAGGGTTGGTCTGTGCCATCAATAGTGCAGACTAAAGTGTGTCACTTTCAGATATTAGTTTTATAAAAGACGCTGATGCTTCAATTTTAGATTTTAGTTTCTCTCTCTCTCTCTCTCTCTCTCTCTCTCTCTCTCTTTCTCTCTCTCTCTCTCTCTCTCTCTCTCTCTCTCTCTCTCTCTCTTACTTGATCTGAGAGAAGCCATGCCATGAGCAGTCCTATGGAGAGGCCCATGTAACAAGAACTGAGCCTCATGCCAACAGCCATGTGAATGATCCACCTTGAAAGCACATCCTCCAGCTCCATTAGAGACTGCAGCCCTGACTCACAGCTTGACTGTAACTTCATAAGAGACTGAGCAAAAACCACCCAGCTAAGATGCACCCAGATTCCTGACCCTAAACACTCTATGAGATAATTAGTTATAGTTTTAAGTTGCTAAGTTATAGGATGATTTGTTATACTGCAATAAATAACTAATGCAATTATCTATTAATCTTTGTATAAAATAAAACATACAGCAAACCTACCACCAACACAAGAACTAGAATACTGACAATAGCTTACTTCTGTATGGCCTCCCTTCATCCCATTCTTCTTGTTTTCTTAACCCAAAGTTATCTTTATCCTGATTCGTGTATTTACCATTGGCCATGATTTTTCAAAATCATGAAAAATAATAATAGATGTATTTCTAAAAGGTATATAATTTAGTTTGTTATTTTTAACTTAAAAGGAAGATCCATGCTGCTTGTAATTTTCTTTACTTTTTTACTTGTTCAGCATTATTTTGCTGAGATTCACCCATATTGATGTGTATAATGGCAGCTTGTTTGTTTTGACTGCTGTATCACATCCATTGGGTGACGACACCACACTTTATCCATTCTCCTGTCAATGAACATTTAGATTGCTTCCGGATTTTTTTTTCTATTGCTGCAATGTTTCCATGAACACATTTACAAATGCCTCCAAGTTCACCTCAAGAGTTTATATCTAGCACTGGGATTACTGGTATGTGAATATTCAACTTGAATGGATAATACCAAACAGCTTTCTAATGTGGCTTTACACTTACACCAGCCATTTTCAAGAGATTTTGTTGGTCAAACCCTCTCAACATTTGATATTTTCAGACTTCTTAAAATTTCCAGCAAATGGGTGTAAAATGGAATTTCATTACAGTATAGATCTGCATTTTCCTCATCACTAAGAAGATTGCTAAATGTCCTTCCCATTTTGCAGATCAGTCCTCAAAGATGATGTGAGAAAGCATATATGACTAAAATTCTTCATGGTAATTTTCTTTTGGGTTTAATTTTTAGGTCGTCCCTTCTCATATCCTTACTCCCTATGTTCACAGTACTACTTTCTTGCCATCTCCTAACGTTCTCAGTGTTTGACCTAAAACAACTGTAGTCAGGGAGGAAATGGACCAAGACAGACACTCCTTTTTTCCTAGTTTCTCACCCTACAGGGCAGCAAAGTGGACTTGACTAGCAATGCTGCTAGTTAATTTCACACCAGGATTAGCTCAATTAAAAGTTGGTCCTTTTCTTTTACAAAGGCTCTTTCCAGGAGACAATTTTCCTTCAGCAACTTGGAATGCAGGGAAAAACAATCTGCTGGGAAGGTTTTTACTTGAACACAGACAGCATTTTAAAATGGTCAGCAATCTGGGTTATGCAACTCTGTCCTGTATGATCATAGGCTAGACATTAATGTTTCTGAGTTTAAAATTACTCATCTATAAAACAAAAGTAGATGATCTCTTGGGTCCAGTTAAATTTCAAAATGTTCTTATTCCATGAGTGAAATTAACTAGTAGACTAACCTGGTCTTTGTGATCATTTTATTCTCTTGTCTCTTACCCACCCAAACTAATTGATGTTGGCATTGACATAGGTTCAAACTTGAAGTCCACAAGGAAGATTTCAGAGCAGACCCTATTGTTGTTTTTTTATTGTTTTGTTTGCTGTTGCATCCCTACTCTTAATACATATCTACTGAAAAATAGATACCCTATAAATATTTGTCAGTTGAATAATGAATGAATGAGGTAGGTATTTATTCTCCATTCTCATTTTCACTCCACCGTCCCACTCAAAGTCATTTGAATTGTATTTTATTTATGATAAGATCAGGAAGCCCAAAGTAGAGGATTTTGTCCATCATTACAAGCTTAGCTAGTTCTCCATTGCTATTTAAACATTTCTCACAATGACAAAAAAGTCACCACAATCATGGGAAGCCAAGGTTGAGAATCACTATGGTAGAAAAATTATAATCTAGTCTTTTTTTTGTTATTTCTAGCTGGTTCTCTCTCTCTCCCTTTCTTCTTCCCTTCTTTCATTCATTTCTTTGTTTCTTTTTTATTTTTAAAAAATAAATATTTAGGTCAAACTCCATTCCCTAGGGTTCTAGAATAATTCTGGTAGAATTCTATACACAGAAAACCCTTCTTTTGTTGCATAGAAGGCATCTACAGCTAATATCAATTATAAGGGAGTCAAGATATACTGTATTTATTATATGTATGAAGATTGTTACTTGACACTTCAAATTATAGAATGTCAGGCCTCTTGTCAGTAACTGCTGCACTATAGTAATAAATGTAACCCCTAAATTATGTAAAAATACTTATTCTGTACTAAAGTGCAGTTTTCTTCTAAAATTGGAAAATGTTTCATTCAGGAATGGATGTATCTATGGTGAACAATCAAATCAATATGGTTAGTTAATGCTAAAAAGTCACTTTTCATAAATTATCTGAAAAGAAAACCTGTCAAACCATTCTTTTAATAAGTTTAAGGACCAATTCAGTTAAACTAGTCAATTTGAAGTCCCGTGTAGACTCATACTAGTTCATTTATGAAAATACCTATTAAAAGACTCCCAAATTAAAATCACCATATTCAATTTTATTATGATGTGGCCCATAGATTAGGAGACCTTTAACAACACCCCCACCCTACCCCCACATAAAAACAATGTATCTAAAATGAGAGATTTTTTTTTGAGAAAGAGATTTAACTATAAACTTTGGCAATATGGAAGCAGTGATAGCTGCTGAAAAGAATTTGCAAAAGACCATCTGAGAACATCAGGTGGTAAGGAAAATCATGTAAGGTCACTTCCCAGAAGCTGACACACATAAGAGAGATATCACTGTCAACTATAGTGTCAGAGCTATTTCTCAAAATTATGCTGGTTTAAATCAATCAGTAGAGTTCACTGTGATGTTTCTGTTCTTTGAACTCATGTCATAAACAAACATCTGTAATAAATATGTTTGAATATTATAGGGCTCGTATGACTATGTCTGGAGAAATAATTTTGAACTGTGTGACAAAATAAAAGAAATATTCTGATGTCAAAGAGTTGCTTTATTTTTCTAAGAATAAAAAAGACAGGATCCCCAAGGTTTAAACAAAGAACAACTCTACAAAACACTCTTTCCATGGCGATTAAGGCGTCAGACACAAGCCAGATGCCCTGCATTCGAATACAGCTTTACTATTAATGAACCAAGAGTGCCATATTGGGAAAATTATGTAATTTATTCTCAGTACTGTGATTTTTTTTTGCTGTAATATGGGATGGACAACAATATTTATATCAATGGGTAATTTTGAATATTAGCATGAGTTCGTAAACATAAAGTACTTAGATCAGTACCTGGCACATAGTAAACTTACGATACAAACCCCCTTTCATTCTTCACTATTCAACCCTAGCTCTTCCTCATTTCAAATCAATAAAAAAATATAGATAGAAAGTGTGTTTGCTTCTTACATTTTTAGGAGAACAGCTGTTTTTTAAAAAAATATATACAGTGGGGCCTTGACTTACGAGTGTCCCGACTAACGAGTTTTTCGAGATACTAGCCGTCTCTCAGCCGATTTTTTGCTTTGAGTTGCGAGCTAAAGTTCGGGTTATGAGCCAGCTTCAGATACCCCACCTCTAGTTGGCACAGCGAACATCACAGTGAACACCACAACATCAGCCCAGCATCACGCGTCTCACTCGTTCACTGTTGATTTGACATACGAGTAATTTGATACGAGCTCCGTCACGGAACGAATTAAACTCGTAAGTCAAGGCCCCACTGTACTTTTTTTTGATTTCAGAGAGGAAGAAAAAGAGAGAGAGATAGAAACATCAATGATGAGAGAGAATCATTGATTGGCTGCCTCCTGAATGCCCCCTAGTGGGGATCGAGCTTGCCACCCAGGCATGTGCCCTTGACTGGAATGGAACCAGGGACCCTTCAGTCCGCAAGCCAATGCTCAATCCACTGAGCCAAACCAGGTAGGGCAGAACAGCTATTTTTAATTCCAGGGCAAATCATACAATTTATCCACATAATGCAAACACACACACACACACACACACACACACACACACACACACATACAAACGGCGATTGAAATGCTGTGTTGCTTGTGAATATGATGGTGATGTTGTTTTAAGGATATTGCAAGTTATATGGCTTAGGACTTACTTTGTTTTAGAGATAAATCTATTCACTGGTCAAGACATCTTTTGATTTCTCTTACAGTGTTTTTTCCCCCCAATGTTTTTCTTTTTATTGTAGTTTTTACAAAAGTGTAAAAAAAAAAAATAGGATAATGAACCATGATGTTATTATCCAGTTTGGGCAATTAATTATCAACATTTTGCACTCCCCTTCCCAACAATGCTAAAGTATTTTGAAGCAAATTCCACCTATCATAATACTTTGCATGTAAATATTTCAGAATTTATTTATAGGAAATACTTACTTTTTGAAAAAGTAACCACAATAAAATTGCACCTAACAAAATTACCAACATTCCTAATATTCAAATTGTTTCCAAATGTCTTTACTCAGTTGATTTGTTTAAATCAAGATGCAAACTAGGTGAAATGGGTAATTTAAATAGTAACTATTTGGTTTTATATTTTGGAAGGTGTTTCAGTTTTATACTTATTCTAAAGGGAAATGAATATTCACGGTTGTGATCTAAAATGGAATCTTCATAATAATAGAGGAGAGAAGGCTGGATGAGAAATGGGAGTCTCACAGTAGGTTTGGGCTTTACTTGTAATACTGATCTAGGGGTCTATTTCATGACATTAGGTTCTTTGGCTACAGTAGAAGGAAGAAAAATAATTTTTCTGAAGTATGTAGGCTATAGGAAGTATATGGAGTTCAAAAACAGCCCCTCTGTGGCCATTCCAGGACACTGAAGCGGCATGAGCTAAGTCTCTGTCTGAAGTCCCATGGGTGTAAAACTCCCTCCTGCTCCTTGTCTATCTCAGATCCTCTCTTCTCTTCCTCAAAAATATTTTCAAAGGATTTGTGTGTGACATTTAAAACTTGGTTCTTATATTTACAGCCGTGTTTCACGGTTTATTTTTTATTTTATTTTTGAATTGCAAACTTCATTACATTTATTGGGGTGACATTGGTTAATATGGTCATATAGGTTTCAGGTGTGGATTTCTATGCTACAATATCTGTATATTGCACTGTGTGCCCACAACCCAAAAGTTTTTTTTTTCTTTTTCTACAGGACTATTTTCATGTCTCTTAAGGCTTGAATGTAATGTTCTTATTAGACTTCATTGTTCTTAATGTAGATTTAATGTGACTACCACTGAAGCTCCCAAGTGTATTTATAAGGAGATGCTTTATAGTGCTACTCATAATTTCCTTTATAGGTTACTCATAATTATCAGAATAAATGAGATTTCCCTTTCAGAGTAGGTGGGTAGGAAATGAGTAACAAACGTAGTACTTAAAGATAAAATGTTAACATATTTGTATGGTGTGAGGGGAATCTAAAAATAAATAAACCCACATCCTTCTATGGATTCTTGCAATATGGCCTCCTGCACCTATAAAAGCTAATGAGAAATCCTCTCTATTGATTAGGATCTCAAAATAGTCAGTCTTTTACCTTCTTCCTTCTTTTCCTCAGGTCCCATTTATTATTGTAAAATTACCATTGTTTCTGCATTTTTTTTTTGTAATGCCATCTGGAGTCTGGTTTGTTAAAATCATATAGAGCATTAGTTCAGATCCTAGGCTCTGAAATCGGATAGGCTGGATTCAAATATTGGCTTCATCATGTCTTAGCTGTATGTCTTTGGGCAAGTCACTTAACCTTTCTGTGTTTTGTTCATCTGGTCTTATTCATCTGTAAAATGGGTGTAAAATACCTATATACCTACCTTAGTTATAGTTTATTATAGTTAAGTTAATATTCAGTCCCATCTCCCTTGGGGTAGAATATTTTTCCTCCCTCTCAGTGTTGGTCTTGGTCATGGAAGGTGGGTTGAAGTGACTGAGCCAGTTGCAAGCTTGGCATCATGTGTTTTCACTTGCCCTTCTGCACTCCTACCCTCACCATGAGAAGAACATGTACCAGGTAGCTGTTCTTCCCAGAATAATGAGAGTCATATGGAGCAGATGGAACCCAACACACACACAACCTGGAGCCAATCTCCCCTCCCACAGGTGGCATTCTTTTGTTAATCCTGACTTAAGTCATTATTGTTACCTAACTTATCCTAATTTCAGTGGGTAAAGCAGGCTGAACTATGAAAAGTGACCAGAGGACCAGGTTCTTGTAATCACTTACTGTTAATTCATTTGTTTATTTATTCACATAAGAGATACTTATAGAGCACCTACCACTTTCTTGGCACTGGAGATTCAGCAGGAAATAAGGCAGATAAGGTTCTTGATCTGATGGAGATTGTATTTCAGTGGAGAATGACAGATAGTAAAACATAGATGAGAAAATTTCAGATGCTGATGAGTCCCATGAAGAACAGAACACATAGCCGAAACCGGTTTGGCTCAGTGGATAGAGCGTCGGCCTGTGGACTGAAGGGTCCCAGGTTCGATTCCGGTCAAGGGCATGTACCTGGGTTGCGGGCATATCCCCGGTGGGGGATGTGCAGGAGGCAGCTAATCAATGTTTCTCATCGATGTTTCTAACTCTCTATCTCTCTCCCTTCCTCTCTGTAAAAAATCAATAAAATATATTTTAAAAAAAATTAAAAAAAAGAACAGAACACATCTACACTAATAAAAGAGAAAAATGGTAATTGGCGTACGACGATACCCTTTTCATTGGCTAATCAGGGCTATATGCAAATTAACTGCCAACTATGATTGGCAGTTAACTGCCAACTAAGATTGGCAGTTAACTGCCAACAAGATGGCTGTTAATTTGCATATGTAGGCACAATGCAGGGAGGTGAAAGGGAAAGCAGAAAGAAGCCCCCTGCCACTGACAGTGATCAGAAACCCAGGGGGGAGCTAAGAGCTGGGGGGCAGGGCAAAGGCGGCCCTGCCCCCCAGCCATGATCAGAGAATCAGGCGCCTTTGCCGCCCTGGCCAGTGATAGCAGGAAGTAGGGGTGGAGCCAGCGATGGGAGCTGGGCACGGTCGAAGCTGGCAGTCCCGGGAGCTAGGGGTGCCTTGCCTGGGCCTAAAGCGGAGCCCACGATCGCGGGGCCGCTGCAGCTGCGGGTCCCCGTTGCCCGAGCCAGACGCCTCAGCTAGAGGCGTTAGGCCTGGGCAGGGGCGGAGCCTGCAACCGCGGGGAGCTGGGGGTCCCCTGCCCAGGCCTGACACCTCTGCCGGAGGCCTCAGGCCTGGTCAAGGGGCCGATCCGGTGATTGGTGATTGGAGGGTGATGAGGGTCAACTCCTCTGGCCGAGGCATCAGGCCTGGGTGGGGGGCGGAGCCGGGGATTGGGGGGATATGATGGTCCCCTTGCCCAGGCCTGAAGTCTGGGTCAGAGGCATCAGCCTTGGGCGGGGGGTGGAGCAAGCGATCAGAGGGAGATGGGGGTCCCCTGCCCAGGCATGATTCCTGGGCCAGAGGCCTCAGGCCTGGGCGGGGGCCAGAGCCAGTGATCGGGGGGAGATGGGGGTCCCCTGTCCAAGCCTGACACCTCTGGCGGAGGCGTCAGGCCTGGGCAAGGGGCCGATCTGGTGATCAGAGGGTGATGGGGGTCTGCGCCTCTGGCTGAGGCATCAGGCCTGGGCAAGGGGCAGAGCCAGCAATTGGAGGGGGCTGGGGGCAGAACCAGTGATGGGGGGAAATGAGGGTCCCCTGTCAGGCCTGGGCAAGGGGCCGATCCTGCGATTGGAGGGTGATGGGGGTCAACGCCTGAGGGCTCCCAGTATGTGAGAGGGGGCAGGCTGGGCTGAGGGACACTCCCCCCCCTCCACACCCAGTGCACAAATTTTGTGCACCGGGCCCCTAGTAATTATATAATGGAGAACAGAGGGATGGGTATTTCAGATGGAACAGATGATAGCAGGAGTTAGCCATGGAGAGACCTGGGGAGAAGCATTTCAAAGGGAGGGAATAGCAAGTGCAAACTCAGGGTAGCAGAAGAGAAGAAAGAGTACCAATGTGGAAAGAATGTGGCAAACAAGTTGCTGAGTATCAGTTAAGGTTTTGGTTGGGCTGTTGTAATAAAGAGACCAAAAATATGACTTAAATACAAGATAAAGATTTATGTCTTGCTTATGTAAAAAACCAGACAGACAGTCCTGGTTTGATGGTATTGGGGACCTAGGCCCTTTTCATCTTGTTGTTTTACCATGTTTACTCTCCGACTTCCATCCTGTGGCTTAAAATGCCTAGTACAGCTTTCACCCTTCAACCATCATACTGGTATTCCAGTCAGCAAGAATGAGGGAAAGGGAAACAGAGTCATATCTCTTTCATTTAAAGTACAACTTGGAGATTGCATACATCACTCTGCTCACATCCCATTGGCCAGAATTTGCCACCTGACCATTTCTAGCTGTGAGGGAGGCTAGGAAATGTGGTCATTAGCTTGAATTTGTGTAACTGGATAAACTTCGGTGACTCTATTTCTAAACAAAGAGGAGACAGATCATTATTAAGGGACAACTAATAGTCTTTTTACAAAGTGAGCGGTAGATCAAGCTAGTAATATAGGCAGTACCCTATGTATGTATGTAGGGCCTTGCTGGCCATGACAAGGAGTTTGGATGATATTGTAAGCATGTGTATTATCTATTTGTTGTTTTATAGATTTTCCCTGAAATGTAGATTCTTATAACTAACATTTATTACCTCACAGTTTCTGTGAGTCAGAATTTGGGAGCCACATAGCTGGGTGGTTCTGGCTTACAGTCTCTCAGGTAATTGGAGTTGAGACATTGGCTAGGGTTACAGTCATCTGAAGGCTTAACTGAGGCTGGAGGATCTTCTTACATGATGGCTCATTCACATGGCTATTGGCAAAAAGCCTCAGTTATTGGCAGGGGGCTTCAATTCCTTGCCATATATAGACCTCTCCATAGGGCTGCTTGAAAGTTGTCATGACATAGTAGTAGGCTTCCTCCAAAGAAATCATATATCAACACTAATAAAAGAGAAAAATGGTAATTGGCGTATGAGCTACCCTTTTCATTGGCTAATCAGGGCTATATGCAAATTAACTGCCAACTAAGATTGGCAGTTAACTGCCAACTAAGATTGGCAGTTAACTGCCAACAAGATGGCGGTTAATTTGCATATGTAGGGACAATGCAGGGAGGCGAAAGGGAAAGCAGGAAGAAGCCCCCTGCCACTGACAGTGATCGGAAACCCAGGGGGGAGCTAAGAGCTGGGGGGCAGGGCAAAGGCGGCCCTGGGGCCGCCTTTGCCCTGCCCCCCCAGCCATGATCGGAGAATCAGGTGCCTTTGCCGCCCTGGCCAGTGATAGCAGGAAGTAGGGGTGGAGCCAGCGATGGGAGCTGGGCATGGTCGAAGCTGGCAGTCCCAGGAGCTAGGGTTCCCTTGCCTGGGCTGAAAGCAAAGCCCACGATCGTGGGACCGCTGCAGCTGCAGGTCCCCGCTGCCCGGGCCGGACACCTAGGCCAGAGGCGTCAGGCCTGGGCAAGGGGCCGATCCTGCGATTGGAGGGTGATGGGGGTCAACGCCTGAGGGCTCCCAGTATGTGAGAGGGGGCAGGCTGGGCTGAGGGACACTCCCCCCCACACACACCCAGTGCACGAATTTCGTGCACTGGGCCCCTAGTATATATATATGCAAGAAGAAACCACAATGCCGTTTATATTCAAAAATCTTGAACATCACACACCATCACTTTGGGCACATTCTATTTCTTAGATGCAAGTCACTAAGTATATATAGAGCTCATAATCAAGTGAAGAGAAAACAGGCTTTATTTTTTCAAGGGAGAAGCATCTAAGAATTTATGGACATATTGTAAGACCATAAGAGTATGATAGGAAGTCACTGGAACATTTGAAGCAAGAGTGTGCAAGATCTGTCTTACATTTTTAAATAATTGGTTTGGTTACTTTGTGGCTTGCATGAGGGCAAGACTGGAATCAGGGAGCCTGAGTAGCTGGCAATTACTTAGTTTTGGCAATTGGTAAATGGGCCTAAGATTAAGATAGGTGAGGTGGAATTAGAGAGAAGTGGTGAGATTCAGGAAATCTTTCAGAGGTAGAGTAGACAGGACTTGATAAGATATTGTTAAATTCAATGTTACCGGGCGTCACTCCTTTTCACATTTTCAACTGTAGTGCTTTTCAAATTGACTGGCTATCAGAATCTTTGGAGAGCTTAAAAATTATAATCTGCTGGTCTTCACTTACAGACAATCTACTTTAATAGGTTAAGATGGGAAGGTGACCATTCAGAACTAGAATCCACTGCTCTAATTGTTCAATGTGTTAATTAGAAGGTAATTGTTATGTTGTTTCTTTAAAAAGAGATAGTTACTATGCAGTGGGCTGTATTATCCAAGTAGTCATTTCTTCATGTAACCCCACCACCACATTCAATCAATACTAATTGCTATGGATTCGGTCTCTAAGGTAACTAAGTCATAGAGGGAAAACATTCCTCCCAATCAATATTGCACTAGTCTAAGCCATCATTTATTACCTCTTAGACTATTGCAAATACCTCATGTAATTTGTTACCTCTGGTCTCTTCTTCTGCCTTTCACCTGCTGTCAAAGTAATATTCCTATCCCACGTTTATGATCTTATCACCTCCATAACAAAAAACACACACACACCTCAGTGGCCTCCTGGAACTCTCAGAGAAAGTCCACACTCCTTTAGGGTGGTATTTGAGGTCATTGACAATCAGTCCCATGCTACCTTTAGAGTAACCTCATAGCCCCTTTAACACATTCATCCCAGGCACACTGACTCATTCACCCTTCCCTTAATTCTACTTGTACTTTCTGCTTCTATTGCCCTTTGTGTCTAGGATGCTCCTATTTCTTTCTCCCTCACCTGACAATATCCTGCTCATCATCATTAAGGCCCAATTCAGATAATGGCCACCTCTATCCCTCACTCAGAATTAGTCATCCCTTTTCTTAACTCTGTCTCACTTTTAAAACACCTTTCTTATTTATGTTTATGTTCACAGTGCCTAGTAGTGTGCTTGCCCTTAGTGGGGTCCAAATAAAACATTCACACAGAATTTATTCCCTTCTCTTTACCCAATTTTTATGCAATGGAGAAAACAAAAGGCAAACTCATCTCAGAAGTTTGGTTAATGAAATGTACAAGGAACATATACCTTAGAAATCTATACACATTTAACACAGTCTACACCAACTATCCTATCTAATAATAGACAAATATGGTAATTGACCGTACCTTTGATACGCCTCCCATAGTCTAATCAGCACAATATGCAAATTAACCACCAACAAAGATGGCGACTAATTTGCATACTGCAGACAGGGCGGGACAGCGCAGCCGCCAGCGTGAGCTGCCATCCCAGGCCGCAGGCCCCACAAGCCGCCCAGAAGCCGGTGATTGGGGGGAGATGGGGGTCCCCTGCCCAGGCCTGACACCTTTGGCAGAGGTGTCAGGCCGGGGCAAGGGGTCGATCTGGTGATCAGGGAGGGTGATGGAGGTCAACACCACTGGCTGAGGCATCAGGCCTGGGCGGGGGGCGGAGCCGGCAATCGGAGAGGTTTGGGGGTCCCCTGCCCAGGTCTGATGCTTCTGGCCGAGGCATCAGGCCTGGGTGAGGGGCTGATCTGGCAATCAGAGGGAGATGGGGGTCCCCTTCCCAGGCCTGACACCTCTGGCGGAGGTGTCAGGCCTGGGCAAGGGGCTGATCTGGCAATCGGAGGGTGATGGGGATCGACGCCTCTGGCCGAGGCGTCAGGCTTGGGTGATGGTGGAGCTGGTGATTGGAGGGGAGATGGGGGTCCCCTGCCCAGGTCTGAAGCCTGGGCCAGAGGTGTCACGCCTGGGGTTGGGGGGTTGGGGGGCAAGCCGGCGATTGGTGTGATCTACAGAGGAAACACCTTTTCTGACCGCTCATTGGTTAAGCTCCCTGTATGCCACTGGTAATATTCTTAGTAACTTGGGGAATAAGAAGCCAAAAAGTTGATCTAGGGTTTTTCACCACACTCCTGGCGAAAAAGATGAAGGTCTGCTGCTGGAGGGCTAAGAAATGTCATATCCTGCCCTAGCCGGTTTGGCTCTGGATAATGCCTTGGCCTGCTGATGGCAGGGTCTGAGTTCAATTCTGACCAAGGGCATGTACCTAGGTTGCAGGCTCCTCTTTGGCTGGGGCCCAGGTCAGGGCTCATGCAGGAGGCAACCAATCAAAGTGTTCCTCTCACTTTGATGTTTCTCTCTGTCTTTCCCTTTCTCTTCCACATTCTCTAAAAATCAATGGAAACATATCCTCAGGTAAGGATAAAAAAAATAATAAAGAAATTATTATTATATGAAAGACACATCTTGAAAATGCCTAAAGAAAGTTGTCATTTTTTCATGGTGAAGGGACTGGAGTCCGTGTTGATGAAAAAAACCTTGCTGGCTGCAGTGACTGGCAGTGGCTGCAACAGTGGGTTGATGGGGCTGGTGCCTTCCCCTGATCAGCCCGGTCACCTCCCACAAAGGGAGGCCAGACTGTGGCTTAGGCCCTATCCCCAAGGGGAGCAGGGAGCGGGGCTAAGCCGTCACTAGGACATCCCCTGAGGGCTCCCAGTATGTGAGAGGGAGCAGGTTAGGCTGAGGGACACCAGGGCTCCCAGTATGTGAGAGGGAGCAGGTTGGGCTGAGGGACACCCCCCCCCCAGTGCACGAATTTCGTACACTGGGCCCCTAGTACTTTATAACGACAAATGGTGGCATTAATAATTCTGAGGCATTGCAAAACCTTCACAACCCAAATATCTTATTAAGAATTCTAGTGACAAGATCTGAAATATAAAGGTCTGTGGTTCTTTTTAAAGGCTTAATCACATTTAGTTAAAAATTTAAGTTAACAGGAACATTCTATTCCCTAAACATTGTAATTAATTGGTGTTTAGCATATGGGGGTTACCAAATTTGTCTTTTCAAAGTTTACATTTAGAGATTGCAAATACCATCATTAGGATGAATTTCTAGGTCAGTCAGGTTCTGATTTGCAATAATTTAATGTTTGCACAATTCCACCTTGCCTGACCTTTCAAAATTGTTTTAAAAGACCTATATTTATTTTCCTCATGAAATAATTTGCTGCAAAGTGGCTATCATGGGTAGTCTGGGGAGGACACTGTAAAGTTCCTTTACCTATTAAAATCCTTGCATCTGTCCTTGTATTGGGGGGAACTCTTTATTGAGTGTGATCTTGGTATATAAGAGCTTGCCTTCCACTGTGGAAACCAGAGTTTGACTTTCATTCTCCCCACACCCTGGAAGATGGAGTAGGGGCCCAACACCTGGCAGTGAACCCTCCCACCCAGATCTGTGTACCCTGAGATGAAGGAAGAGCATTTGGGGCAGTTCATGGGGCCAGTATGATGTCCAGTGGTAGTTTCTAGAAGGAGTGGCACAGTAGAAGCAGAGATGGAAGCATTTTGGTTAGAAACTTTGTGTGGCCTGGCCTCCTGAGGCCCTGGGTTCCTGTCTGTGTCCCATGACTGTTCTCTCAGTCTTTTGGAATATATGAGCCCCCCTTCCTCCAATATATATTTTTTTCTTTAGCATTTGTTTTTGTTGCTTGCAAGCAAGAGCCATCGCCAATACATTGGTACTACAAGGTGGCAGAGAGAGTTCTAGACTCTGGAGTCAGACTGCTATTCTACTTACAGGGCAAATGCTTAATTTTTTTAACCTTCAATTTCCTCATCTGTAAAATGGGACCCAAACAAACAGTTATATTAACAGTGTGAGGATTGAATAAAACAATCTCTGTAAAGTATGTAGCACTATCCCTGGTGCATAAAGAAGCACTCAATAAATAGTGGCTTTTTTATTACTAAATTCTATGTAATTGCCCATGTGTTCAGGCCACAAAACTCTACCACTCACCACAAAAAAACGCCTCAGTATATGCTCTGTGTTCAGTGTGGCGCTTTGCTTTTCCTTTTCTTTCTTTTTTTTTAAAAAAATTTATTTATTCATTTTAGAGAGAGGGGGGAGAGAGAAAGACCTCAATTTGCTGTTTCTGCATTCATTGGTTGACTTTTGTATGTGTCCTGACTGGAGATTGAGCCTGCCACCTTGGTGTATCAGGATGACAATCTAACCAACTGAGCTACCTGGCCAGGACATTTCATTTTTTCCCCCATGCTGGGTTTTTGTTTGGTTGCTTTGTTTTCTAGTTTAGGACTTCAGTGCCTTCCCACACTGTGTATCCTGAGACTTTCGTAGGGAGTGCAGCTGCCTGTCACTGTACCTGGGTTTTCTCTCCTCTGTCTGTCTGTGACAGCTCTATCTCAGTTTCAGGCCTTCAAAAGATGAGCTGTACTAAAATCACTGACTTCAGATGGAAAGAGTAAAACTGGGTTGAAGCATGAATCTTCCTCAGGTTGCTGTACAGATTTAGTAGCTTGAATGCAATTAAAAAACAAAAAAATGCACAGCGTATATCCCTAGACTTATTATGGAATCCTTAATATATCTAGTTAGCTTTTGATGAATTTTTCTTCTTTCACTGACATGTATAATGTCCTCTCATAGTTAAACTGCAGAATCTTTTCCACTCAACTTCCTCCCTCTGGGATGTAATAAAGAGACAACTTATGGCCCAACAGCACATTGGAGACAAATTTTCTATAAAAGAAAAATGTTTCTCACTACATGTAATGTTTCTCAAAGGAGGTGGGTCAAAACATAGATATCAATCCTCTGTAACCATTTACTGAATACTATATTTGGTTTGAGAATATGAAAATGTAGTATGTTATTTTTGAAAGGTTGAATATTTTGTTGTGGCTGTTGTAATCTTGTATGATCATGCAAGAATGGGCCTTCCTTCTCCTGGCTGCCTGCACCGCCTTTGCTTGGGCCCGGAGCCACCTTTCCGCCTTCCCATGCTGCCCAGAGGCCCAGAGCGGCTAGGGCGGTGCAGCACGCCTGTGTCATTGCCATGGCAACGACGCAAGCATCCCACCCCTCCCTGGCTGCTCAGCACCTGCATATGCAAATTAACCAGCCACTTTGTTGGGTTAATTTGCATACCCACTCCTGATTGGCTGGTGGGTGGTGGGAAGGTACGGTCAATTTGCATCTTTCTCTTTTATTAGTGTAGCTATATTGATTTCAGAGAAGAAGGGAGAGGAATAGAGAGATAGAAACATCAATGATGAGAGAGAATCATTGATTGTCTGCCTTCTGCATGCCCCACACTGGGGATCAAGCCCCCAACCTGGGCATGTATCTTGACCGGGAATTGAACTGTGACCCCCTGATTCATAGGTTGATGCTCAACCATGAGACATGCCGGCTGGGCATGGTTGTTGTAATTTCTATAACAGCCATGTGTGAATTAAAACAAAGAAAAGTTAATTTACCATTTTGGCATGCTATGAGAGGTGAAAGCATACCTCACCTGTCTGGGAGTTGGCAGACTGAGGACTTTTATCCTAGATTGGCCACTTTCTAGTGTGACCCTGTGCTCAGCCTCACTATCCTGAGTTGTGAAGTGGGGACAATTGTACTCTCGAGGATGGTTATGAGCCATAAATGTCATAATGTGTCCCAAATACTTGACTTATAGCAGGTTTTCAATACATGATAGTTGATGATATCACTCAACAGAATTGTCAGAGGACTAATAGTTTTAATGGCACTTGATGATTTAGCTAAAGGAAATATGCTATTATTGCAAGTTTAGATTAGTATCTACATAAATCAAACCAAGCGTTCTGATTTCATCAGTGGACATCATCAAGAAAGGCAATGACAGTTTAAGATAACTCAGATACTAAGCTAAATTTTATATTTACCAGAATTTTGACTAATTACTGAAAATGTTCTGTGTTTAAGTTGGTCTTATTAAGATATTAAGGCCATAAACACAAAGAAACTATTTTCATTTGAGAGCTACTACTTAAATATTAAGTAATTAGGCAGATAAGGCCTCAAATTTACTTCAGAAGTCAGAAAACTCAATTTTTTAATTGCTTAAAAGCAAATTTGAGTTATAGGGTAAATATATGTGTGAGCTATAGGTATCGATATAAAAAGCTCAGACATTTGGTACATTTTTTTTTTTTATCATTGAACTCAATTTCTGTTTCACAAGACAACTATATTAGACGGTAGAAATGAAACCTCTCAGTTGATTTGGTCGTCTTTCATGCCCACCCCCTGTGCTTGTCTCACGGGCTGGCATCCACATGGCAGATAGGTAGGTGGGTGGCATCTACTCCTCAGCCAGTCTCCTCTTCACCTGACATCCGTTGATATGAAAGTCTTTGTGGAGTCTCTGATTAAACAGTTTGGGTAGAGGACTCTTTGCTTTCTGCCACTGCCTTCGGACTCTTTCAAACCTAGTAAGTGTTCCAGTGAAGCGCCTTCCTTCATCTAAGCTCCTTTGCTCCTTCTTGCTCTCAACCACAGAGAATTTTGATCTCTTTCTGGGTTGGGGAAAAACTCCCTTTGGCTTACCATTTCCCCCCCGCTAAATCTACTTTTCACAGTATAAACTTTATAATACAAATCCTGCAGGTCATTGGGTCTTGATACTAAAAATCTAGACTTTTAAAACTCAAAGAAAGGAAAATGTTTTTTTCTCCCAACTATTTTTTCCCTGCCTTGAATTTCACAAGTCCATTTAAATCTCAAAAGTCGTAGACAACTCATATTTTTCTGTGAATTTCTTTTATAACATTCTTACCCTGAAACAAGAGATGTCAAAGTCTAGTTTGACTGAATGAGCGCATGGCATAGAAAGAAATGAGCAGATACAATAAAACAAAACACTTCTTAATACAGCAAAATATTATCTTACCACAAATGAAAACTTCCTTATACTTTGATCTAGTTTCTTGTTAGTTGTCTGACCTAAATTATTTTATAGTTAATGGCTGGAGAGATCAACTGTACAAATGGACAATGGCCAGACCATATAAAACAATAGAACGCTGACTCATAACCTCTGCAGCAACAAGCCAGAGAAGACAAACCACCTTTTCTGCCGCAATTGCCCACATGGTTAGGACTGGTCAATGACGGCCAGCTTCCCAGTTCCTCACCACCACCACCTCCCAACTCAGGACCAACTAGAGAAAGCCAAATATATGCCCCAAACTGGTCACATAGGATGCCCTGCTTCTAGGTAGCCCATCTTCTCCTTAGAACTCCTCCAGCTTCCACATGTGGACAATCTCAAAGCCTTTTTTCTCCCACTCTAAAGCTTTCTCACTTCCATGCCTACTTTGACTCTCTGCCAAATGCAAGTGATAGTGGCTGACTTCCTTGCTCTAAACAAATCTGTGTTTGTTCTTCCTTTGGTGGTCTTCATTTATTTCCACAGGCTTATAAAGCTGTTATATTCAGACATACATGTTGATAGTTGAGCTTAACTTTTTTTTTTTTTTTTTTTTTTTTTTTTACTATAGAGATGCTTGGGGTAAATAAATACAGGGCTGTGATCTCTGCTCTAATGGATAAGAATTAAAAAATATATAACTGAATTAACCTTTTCCTTGAATTATGGATACTGGTATACCTGTTTTAACAGGTACAGTTGAAATGTTTTTGAAAGTGCATATAAAAGTCTCATTTTTATAAATTAAAATTATGACATTCTAGCAAATTACTATTAAAAAGAACCCTGAGCTTCGCGGGTGTGCTCAGTGGTCTGAGCATCAACCTATGAACCAGGAGGTCACAATTTGATTCCCAGTCAGGACACATTCCCCTGGTTGTGGCGCGATGCCCAGTAGGGGGCATGCAGGAGGCAGCCCATCAATGATTCTCTTTTATCACTGATATTTCTATCTCTCTCTCCCTCTTCCTTCCTCTCTGAAATCAATAAAAATATATTAAAAAATAAAAGAAACCGTAAAGTACGTTATTTTGAAAATCAAGAACATTTTTTATTGAGTAGGTGATTATTATTCATGTATCAGATTTCCTTACATTGGCATACATCTGCATCAGTCTGTACCTATTGTGAAAATTAATAAAGGAGACCTCAACCAAGATTGGAGCCTGTAGGGGGAGCTCTCATGCCCTACCACTCATAGTCAGTTGTCCTAAATAGGAAGAGACTGTGCCCTGCATCTCTAACAGGAAGATGTTTTCTACTCTACTACCCCAGTAAGAAGAAGGAAGATTTTCTCCTCCCCCAGCAAAGGCCCAGCCAATGAGAGACTGCCACAATCCAGCCAATGAGAACCTTCGAACTCCCATGTACACTTTGTAAATAGCTCCTCCCAACTCCCCCTTTTCTCTATGAAAGAATGTTCTTCTCCTTGGTTCTCTGGACTTGCCTATGGTTTTGCCATAGCTTGCTTGTTCTGAATTGCAATTCTCAGCTGTTCCTGAATAAACTCATGTTTGCTGGTTATGTAACTAACTTTAATTTTTTTCCTGTTTTTATTTTATTTTATTTTTTATTGTTTATAGTATTGATTAGGTCTCCTTTTTCCCTGATTGACACCCCCCCCCCCCAACCAGGTCTCTCTCACCCCCAAGGGCAAACCCTTGTGTCTGTGTCCATTGGTTATGCTAGTATGCATGCATACAAGTCCTTTGGTTGCTCTCTAACCCCCACCCCCTTCCCCTGCCCTTTGTCTCTGGATCTATTTTTGTTCATCAGTTTATGTTGATCATTATATCCCACATATGAGTGAGATCATGTGATATTTATCTTTCTCAGATTGGCTTATTTTGCTTAGCGTAATGCTCTCCAGTTCCATCCATGCTGTTGCAAATGGTAAAAGTTCCTTTTTTATAGTAGCGTAGTATTCCATTGTGTAGATGTACCACAGTTTTTTAATCCACTAACTTTAATTTTTAAGGTCAACAATATAAACCTTAGGCTATTGTAAAACAATAATGATCCTCAGAAGAGCAGATAATACTCTCTTGCATACAGTCATTTGCACAGTTTTATTTTTAGTTCACTTTAATGGGCATTATATGGCCTTAACACAACATTCCAAAATATAACTTACTATTCTCATTTCACAAATGAAGACTAAAATAACTTGTGCAAGACCTCATGAAAGAATGAAGCCTCTTATTCTCTTGTAAAGAACCTGGAGCCTGTTTGAAGCTACAAGCTGGGGAGCTGCTTATACCCCTGTGACTGAAGGAAGGCCCCCACTCTTCTGGGAAGGTCATGGTCTTCTCCTTGGCACCATGGCAAAGGAGGCAAGGATCTTCTTTGAACAGCAAGATGGAACCGAGCCCTAACCAGTTTGGCTCAGTGGATAGAGCGTCGGCCTGGGGACTGAAGGGTCCCGGGTTCGATTCCGGTCAAGGGCATGTACCTTGGTTGTGGGCACATCCCCAGTGGGGCTGTGCAGGAGGCAGCTGATCGATGTTTCTCTCTCATCGATGTCTCTAACTCTCTATCCCTCTCCCTTCCTCTCTGTAAATAATCAATAAACTATATTAAAAAAAAAAAGGATGGAACCGAAATCCTCACTTAGGGATGTGCCCATCTGGGTGAACTTGATATTTAATGGCAGGGCTAATAACATGTACAAATAGTGGAGCCATAGAGAAACATAGGCTTTCCCATGAAAAGGAGGGTTTCTTTACACTATGCACTTGTCCACATTTCTCTTAAAATAAAGTTCTAATTCCTTACTCTGAACCACAGGTCCCATATAATCTGGCCTCTGCATTCCTCTTTCACTACTTCCCCTACCGCTCTCCTCCTCATTCTGTATACTCCAGATACCTTTCCATTTCTCAAACATGGTAAGCACATCCATTCTTTAGCGCCTTTTTAATAAATATATTTTTTATTGGTTTCAGAGAGAGGAAGGGAGAGGGAGAGAGATTTAGAAACACCAATGATGAGAGAGAATCACTGATCGGTTGCCTTCTGCATGCCCACCGGGGATTGAGCCCTCAATCCAGGCCTGTGCCCCAACTGGAATAGAACTGTGATCTCTTGGTTCATAGGTTGACGCTCAACCACTGAGCCACACCAGCTGGGCTTTTCTTCAACTCCTTTAAAACTCTGACCAGGATACTTTTCTCCAGGTTTCCAAGATCTCTGCATGGCAGTTCCTTCTCATCTTTCTTGTTTCATGTCAAAGTTCTTCATAAAATCTTTCATTATCATTTTAAGAGACCCCTACCCCCAATATTCACCCTACTCCAGTTTCTATCACATAGTTCTTTTATGTCACCTATCTATATCTAAAATTATCTTTGTTATTACTTGCTTATTGTCCCCTCTCCAGACTGCAAGGTTTGTGATATTTGGGAATTTATCTGTCATGTCTGCTGCTGGGTCCCAAGTACCCAGAACAGTGCCTGGGATATAATGGGCCCTTAATGCGTGTTTGTTGAATAAAGGAGTGAATAAATCATGAATCCCAATTGAGAATCTGATGACAGATCTGAACCCATTCCTTGGGAAAAAATGCCCTTAGTGTTTTGTATATGATTTCAGGAGGTTTCAAAGCCCTGCAAGCTTATAGAGGGGTATAAACCCCTGCATTATAGCTATCCTGTTTCATAATGTTCTTTCTGAAATTGATTTTGAATGTTGTTCTTTGAAATTAGACATGAGTATAAACTTTAAAAGCATGTTTTAGGTGCAATACAACAAACCACAAGCCAATCATTCCTCACTGGTTTTGAATAAAATAGATCCCTGATATTTACATTAATTGATCCTAATGATCATATTTCATTGAATCAGGATGACTTTGTGGTATAAATGTTAATTGCTTACCCACATCCAGTTCTCCTCTCCTTTGGGAAAACTGGAAGGATTAAGCTTCCCAGCCTCCCTAGCCATTGGGCACAGCCATATGACTAACTCTAGGACTGGAGACAGAAGTGACGTCACAGACAGGATGGTGCATTCAGTTGCTGGTGTGAGATTCTCTGGGGTGCTACCTTCCCCTGTAGTAGTGGCTGCAGAAGAACATAATGGTATGGAGGTGCAATGTCAAGCCATCACATGGAGGATCCCTGCCCTGGGGAGTTACACAGCAGGCTTTGTGTGAGCAAGGATTAGAAACCTTTGTTGTTTTGAGTCCCTGAGATTTTCTGATGATTTGCTTTTACAGTATAACCTGACATAACCAAAATATACCACTGGTTGGAAAATGTACTATTGTTTTATACCATTGAGGGAAAAGAAGCTGTCATTTATAATTGTAAGAATTAATTATAAGATGCATCACAGTCTCTGAAATGTTAAAATATGAAAAACGTGAACCTGTAATAAAATACAGATTGTTAAAATGAATTCATTAAAACAGGTTAGCATAGTGTCAAGAACTCCAAATCTAGAGTTGGACAGAAAGATGGGTTCAAATCCCAATACTTACTAGCTTGTGACTTAGCAACTTAGCTTGTGTAAACCTTATTTTCTTCATATGTGAAGCTGTCTCATAGGATTCTGTGAATATTATATGAGATAATATATAATGAGTTCAGCATAGTAACTATTCCACATATTTTAGTCCCATGTTTGGTTAGATGACAAAACATTCAAAATCACCTTTAATTTCAAACAACAGACAGGAAACCTCTTTGTAAGTTTGTTGCCATGTCATACTAATCAATCAGCAAATACTTATTAATTCCTTACCTTAGGTTTGAGGACTGGGCCTCTGAGTTAGGTATTCTCTGGTGTATTTTCTAGGTAAACCAGGTTAGAATAAATATCAGAGCAGTCTTGATGAGTAAGTGAAGTCACAAAAATATACCTGAGGAATGTATAAAAGGTCAGTCCTTACCCATTTTGATGACTGATAGGATGGTAAAGGGGAAATTGAAAACCTTTTCTATGTCCAGAGGGGTGTGTGTGTGTGTGTGTGTGTGTGTGAGAGAGAGAGAGAGAGAGAGAGAGGGGGAGAGAGAGAGAGAGAGAGAGAGAGAGAGAGAGAGAGAGAGAGAGAGAGAGAGAGAACGCTGGTGGGGAGTCTAATGGTAAATCATAGTAGCAAAAGAGTAGCTCTTCTGAGATATGTAAGAATGTTTCTATCCACATAATGTCACACTCTTACGGACACTATGATGTTATATGGGGAACATTATTGGCCTTATGGTATGTCCAAATTCATAAAGCAACAACACTTTTTATAATTGATTTCATCTATAGTATATTTGAAGAAACCTACACCTTGTCACTAACATGGTATAAAAATCATTAGTTCTGAAGTTCATTCTAGACTAAAAGTTTCCTCACATATACTTTAGGAGCTTTTATTCTGTCACTGAAGATATGCATTGTGGATTCTAACACAAGGTTCTCACATCCGTTTTCTGGAGGATATATGCCTGTGAATATCATTTTTTAAAAATTCAATGCCTGAAACATTGCAGAGTAAGTACTTTTCTTTAAAGGAAGTATAGCTGCCTCTAAATATAACTCTGGGCTACAGTTCACCTTTTCTGTTTATTTTATTCTTCACTTGTGAAACTGTATCTTAGGACATGGGGTATATAACTTGTTATTTGATATGAACTGACCAACAGTGAATCAATTGTAATGGCTCTGGCACCAAAGGAAATGGGGGACTTAAATATGTTTCCAGAAGGCAAAAAGCTTCTCTTGGTGTACAATTTACAACGTAGGCTGCAATTTTAGAATATTCAAAAGTCCATAAAAAGTTTTCTCACTACTTCTCATTAAAGACCAAGACGATAAAACTGAGAAAACTAATTCTAACCCACATATTATTTATCAGATTTTTAAAATGAAATTCAGACTGAAAACCACCAAAGACCTCCCCGTCTTCTCTCCCTTCCGGTAACAGCATTGGATGGCATTCCTCCCTGTGAAACACACCCAGGCTCACACACTGGTGTTATCATCGGGCCAGTAGGGGCCGGGGGTGGAGTAGAGTTAGGGCAAACAGGCTTGGGCTCCTTGCTGCACGGTGTCTTAGGTTCGCTGTGGGCAACAGCAGGCTTTGGGACCCGGTCAGAGGGCTTGGGCTCACCACCTGTGTATACCTGGGTACGTTCTCAGGAGCGACTGGAAAAATCTTTGATAGGGAATAGGGAATGCTGTACCGCCGAGCGCTCCCTGGAACCTCACCAGTCCTATTCTCTTGGCTTTTCGGCGTCCTGGATAGCTGCCCAGGATTTTTAACATTTCTCCTGATAAGAGTTTCTCGAGACCGGGATCCCGAAGTACACACCCAGATATCTCTAATTTGACGTTCAAGAAACAAAAGAATGCTAAGATGCAAATTAGACAAAGTAACACCCAGAATGAGCCTCGTTTGACAGGCCAAACTGGGATTTTAACGGAAAGCTAACACATACCCCCCACAACGAATTCATTCTATCTTTTAAGTTAAAAAAATGTGTAATTTTAAGTTCCACCACTGACATGAGCAACACTCCACAATAACAAGCGGCGGAACAATGGACACCCCCACATCGCATTGTCAGGTAACTGCCAAGTGTCGCGGCGAGGGAAAGCGAAGCCCGAACATAGGCGTGTCCTCCGCAGCGTGTGTGGGGTTCAGGGCTGCGCGTCTCACCGAAGCCCCATCAGACTGTCGTGCCAATGCCTCGAGCCAGAGAGGGACGCACACAATCCAGGCTTGGCCCTAGGGGCCAACGAGGGGGCGCGAGGGCCCGGGAAGAGAGCGAGGCTCGGAAGAGCGGGTGTGCGAAGAGAAGTCCCGAGGAGAGAGCGCAACCGGGCGGAGTGGGGAGCATCCCCCGGGGTGTGGCGCGGCGTCCCGGCTCCTGGAGAGCATTCGGTCCTACGAGGGTCCCTGCGCTCACAGAAGCGCGCAATTTGGGGGCTTAAACCCAGGGCACCCCGACAGGGTAAAGCTGAGACAAGTGTGTGTGTGTATGTGTGTGTGTGCGTGCGCGCGCGTACACACACACACACACACACACACACACACACACACACACTCACGAGGGAAAAGAAGAAAAAGGAAAAGAGGCTGAATGCCCAGGTGTCCTGCTCCTGATGGTTCATTGAGAGGCAAAAGCTTTCTTGCAGGCGCGACCGTAGCCCGCATCGCGTTGGGGACCAGCCGAGCAGGGTGCCGGACCTCTCCAAGGGGCCGCCAGCCCTCACGTGCACCGAGGGTGCCCTAAGGTGCCTCTCAGGGAGACCCCCTATTCTGGCAGCTGCGGGGAGGTCAGGACTGTGGTTTCCTTCCCGGGCCCCGGCCCTGCCATTGGGCGGCAAGCTCAGTCGGCCTTGCCCCGGCTTAGGAAGGCGGGTCGCTGGCATGGCGACCTCGGGACCCCACGCCCTCCCACCGCTCGCCCTCCTCCCTTCACCCCCATTCATTTTTTCTCAGCCGCTTCTGGTACGGCCACCCCACCCACAGCGCGGAGCTTAGGGGAACGCCCGGGGTCGAAGCCGGCCCGGGGGTCGCCGCGCAGGGGTAGCGGCCGCGAGGGGCGCCGCGGAGGAGCCGGGCGGCGGTGAGCAGCCCCCGGAGCCGCGCAGCCACGGCGGACACAGCGGCGGTGGAAGCCACGCCCGCTCGGGAGCTGGGGGCTGTCCTAGGCCCCCCACCTTCCCCTCCCTCCGCCCCTCCCTGTCCTGCTCCCTCCCTCCCCCCTCCGCACGCCGGCCCCCGGCCCGCCCCCCGGCTCGGCTCGCGGGAGGCTCCGGGCTCCGGGGCTGGCGCGCTCTCCGGGGCGCACACACATCCACGCACGCACACCCAGAGCAGCTCTCTCCGCGCCCGGCCCTCGCCCCCCTCGCCCATGCCGACGGACAGAGCGACGGAAGATGGCTGACGACTCCACGGGGCACCGAGGATGCAGCCCGGCGGCGGCGGCGGCGGCCGGGGCGGCAGCGGGAGCGGCGGCGGCAGGGGCAGCGGCGGCGTTGGCGGCGGCGGCGGCGGCAGCGGGAGCAGGAGCGGCGGCGGCGGCGGCATCCCCGAGACTCCTCGAGCCTCCTTCCCCTCTGACAGCCTCTGACGTCCTCCGCCGCTAGAAGAGACCCCGCTTCCCCGGCGCCTGCCTTCCCTCCCCCTCCCGGCCCAGCCCCGCCGACACCGCTACCTCCGCCAGCGTTGCCACCATCAGCACCACCTCCACCACCACCACCGCCACCGCCACCGCCACCGCCGGCGGCGGCAGCAGCCATTTCATCTCCACAGAAACCAGACACAAAAACATGGCAGAAATGGAGAAAGAAGGGAGACCTCCGGAAAGTAAAAGGAGCAGGAAGCCGGCTCACCCTGTGAAGAGGGAGATCAACGAGGAAATGAAGGTATGTTGGGACTCGGGGCCGGAGCGACCGCGCTCTTTCTCCCGCCCGCTCCCTTCGGGCCGTTGTATGGGTTTGGGGGTACAGGGGAGCGCTTGTCAGTTCCGGTAGGATGCCCTGGACGCCTCCGCTGCTCGTCCAGGTGCAGAACGGAGGCCAACTCGCGGGCTGCATCCTCGGGGTTTGCCTACCTCCGATTTGGTGGGGGTGGGGGCGGCCGGAGAACCACACACTCTTTAACCGTGTAAACCCCAGGTTGGTACAGGCGCGTTCCCGGGGGAGGCGGCCGGCGGCCCAAGTGGCTGTGGGTACGCCAAGAGGCTTTGCTAGTCGGCGGTGGAGCTTTTTCCGCGTCTTGGTCCCTCCAAAGTTAGGAGCTGCCGGGCCGAGGCACCCGGGAGCGCTCCATTCCCCCGTCCCCCCGGTTCCCCTCCCCGCTACCCGACCCCGTTTCCCCCCGAGTAGCCCGCTGAGCGGCGTAAAGGGGCTGTCAGTGCCCGGGAGAGTCGCGGCCCGGGCGGCGCGGGTCTGGGTACCGTTTTGACGTCCGGCTCGCCTCGCCCGCCCTGCCCGCTCCTCTCTCGAGGCTGCCTCCGCCTCTCTCGCTCCCGCGCCTCTGCACGCTCCACTCCCCGGTTCAGCAGACCCGGGCCAGCCCGGCCGAAAGATAGCTGTCGGAGGGGCGGCCTGCGGAGCCCCTGCCCATTGTTCGCACAGGCCAGCCCCGAGTCCGCTCGGCGAGGCCGGGCTCCGCGCCAGGCCAGCGGTGCTCCAGAGGTGGCCAGCGCAGCCGCCTGGTGCTCCAGCTGTTCCCGTTGGAGCGATGGCACCGGAGCGCCTCGCAGCTCTAGACCCTCCTGAGCCCCCCACCCCCTTATTTTCTATGAAGTTGCAGCTTTTGCCCGGCGAGGGGTTTATTCTGTGATTACAGGAGTCTCTCCTGATTTAGAAAAGATTATTTTATTTACCTATTTTTCTTTGAGTTACACACAAGTAGCAGATTTGGGGGGTGGGGGAGACCTTAGTTTTCATCCTGCAGCTGTTTTAGGTCTCCATCTTCTGCATAGACTCCTTAACACTGCCAACCGACTTGCTGAGGTTGGTTAAGTTTGTATTTAAAAGACAAACCGAATGAAAATGGCACGCAACTGAGTTGAGTTTATCGCATTCTGATGTTTTCTTCTTTAGAACAAACATATTCTATGAGAGTGCCTTGTATGAAGCCCACGCTAAGGAGGGACACATGGATAATATATCCTATATGTACGCCCCCGGGAAATTCCCATACAATCCAAATTTTGAACTTAAGGCTCTTATTTTCTGGGTGAGGAACTTAGTGCTTAGTATGAGGTGCAGCTGTGGGAAGTAAGAGAGTTAAGGAAGATTTGCCTTGGAAATCAGGGCCATTCTTTGGGATGGAAACCACCATTGATTCCAATCATAGCTTAAAAAAAGAGAAAGAGTGTGTGTGAGAGAGAGACCAGTAGGAGTTGTCCTCCAAAGGGGCTGGAATTCAAACAATCTACCGTAACCATTCTTCCTCACTTACCCTTCCTGCGTTTCCAGATTACTTTCCCATTTCATTTTAAATTGGGGGTGGAGGAAGAGGAGAGAGGTGAAGTAACCAGGAAATGAGTGTGCACTGGCCCTTTAAAACACTGCCTAATGTGATCTATATGGATGGCAGCTTTTAAGTTTCATAGGTTCTAGAATTACAAATTAGCTAATTTTAATCAAAACATGTGAAATGTTATCCCGGCTGGATATAAAGGCTGACTGTGCTCGATGCTTGGGGCTCGCGTTGTTGACTTTGGCTGCGGGTGCACTCCGTGGTTTGGGAGATAGTTGTCCTTCTACAGTATAACAGATGTTTGTCTGAACTGGTGAGGAAGAAACAAAAACAACATTGTGTGAAGGGAAAAATTACACAGTTTTTAGCCAATGCTGCAGGACTAAGTATGGAATTAACCTTCGTGCACAGAATTTCCTTTTTGAAAATGTTATTTTTCTTTTAAATCACCACCTCCTATTTGAAGTTTTAATCCTTATTGTTTCGACCCATAGTCGCAGTAAATGAAAAGTTCCAGCCAGCAAATAGTTCAGTTGCCTGTAGCATGGTGTTTTCTCTCTGGTTTGGAACAATGTGTTAGAGACCCCTGGCCGAAATCTTCAGTCTTGTCAAAGCACAGCATGCCAGGGAGTCATGAAATCCCATTCCTAGTGGAATTGTTCAGTAGGCATTCCTCTAATATAATAGCACTAAAGGTCCTCATTTTAAAAGTGATTTTTCAAAGACAAAAGGTGAAAGGGTTATTTCGAACTCATTACAATTTTTCCGTTTTCAAGAGTAATAACCACATCAATAAAACCCATCCCCAAACGTCATGGTATTAGTACCCCTCCATCTGAAGTGTAGAGTAACATAACAAGTTGGTTGCCCTGCATAAAAATATGTGCAACAAAATGTCACCGAGAACACAATGTGGCCTTGTGCAGCTTCATATCGGTGCCGCTGGAGCTGCCTGGCTGTGTTTGCCTTCCTCTGAACGGCTTTCATCTGGACCAGTGTAAACTAAGCCCTGGTAAGTAATCACTGCCCGGCAGAAAGAAAGGAATGTATACAGCTAGCACGGCCTAAGCTGTAAAAACGGAAACTTGAGCCCCCACCAGGATCACATATCAAGGCTTGAAGGTAGGGGAAATGAAAGGGGGAAAGAGGAGAGAGCGAATGGAAAAGTCAGCCTGGGAAGTGGAGGATCAGGAGGAGGCCCCCCTTAGGGAGATTTGGCTCAGGGATTAGGGAATTTTATCATGGTGTACAGTGACCTACTCAGGTTTCAACACTGGTTGGATCAAGTTGCCTCTCTGCAAGCTGAAAGAAAAAGGACTGGAGTGTATGTGATTTTATTTCCCCTTCGGGTAATAGAAAGGACATTGGTACAAGTGTCTATTTTAAGTACAGCCAATGCAGGGCACCAAGAATGAGCAACAAAATTACCTCCTCATAGAGACTTCCTTCAAGGTTTCCTAATTGAGATAGTCCCAGATTTATTTGAAAACGGCCGGAGAGACAAACTGGCCGAGGTTTAGCTGACACCAGTAATGGCATTGGAGATTGTCTTCATGTGGCTGGGAGCTAATATTGGTTGCTGTTTCACTAGATCAGATATTGAGTTACATATTCCTTATCACTGGTTTAATGTACATGGCAGTTGTAACAAATTTAAATTTGATACAATATAATTTTGTGTATGAGAAGTACATGACTTGGCATAGCTAGCTTAGAGTGTAACTTTAGTGACAATATCTTCAAGCAGAAATGTTTGTCTCCTTATGACCTTTACAATGACTCTTTATCTTTCCTTTTCTTCTTCCTCCTTTCATCCTGGGTTTTTTAATTGATTAAAAAGACTCATTACTGTACGTGCAATTCGTATGCCTTATTTAATTAGTGGCCAACAAAGGAAATTTGAAAAAAATGTGATCTATATTTTGACTACTTTTGGTTTCAAAATTGAATATTGTGATTGTATCCAATGTAATATATCTTCGTTATACTGTCAACTCATGAGTATCATAATATATGCATGTTAGGAGGGAATTCGGACATATGGAAGGGTTAATTTGTTTTAGGAGTTCATCCAGAGCATGGTCGTTGTAATATAAAAACTAGTTTGTTACTATTGGATGTGTAAATGTATATAGATGCATAAGTGTAAATAGAGTTCACTTAAAGGTATGTATTTTGTGCACATAGATCTTAGGGAACATAATCAGTGGTTATCAAACAGTAATGCAACTAGAAAATCTATACTATGAGTAAAGATACTGAGTTGGCTTTTACCTTTTAAAACTCTTTGGCAAAACAACATGATTAGATCAAGCACTCTGCCCTGGGAACTTTCCTAAACAAACCATAATTAATGCATTTACAATGTTTGGCTACTTTATCAATTGCTAAACTACAAGATAATCTGTGTTAAATGTCTAGGGTCTTCTTTTTTGCTGAAGAAGTTTTCTGTCTATAAATATTCTCAGTAAGTAATTTGTACCTAAAATTATGCGTCAGTCCTGATGCCTACAGTTAGAGTCAGTCACATCTGTTAGAGTTTAGTAGTAAACTCACCACAAGATTTTCTAGTTTGGTTTCTGATGGTCTCCATTTGGCATTAAAAATGAACTGTGTCAATTGCGTAGATGATAAAACAAGTTGCAGAGCTGAGCTGGTGAATGTAGTGAGGTAAATAGCTTGGCTTTATAAAAAAAAGGGGGGGGGGAGAAATCAGAGTATGGATTAGAAAAGTTAGCGTGGGTTGAAATCAGTTCATTACTAAAACATGTATATTTTAAGTTTTGCTGTTGAAACAGCATTCTGGTGTCAGACCCGGTAAGTCTCAGGAACCTAGAAAGTGGGCTCAGGACCAGATCACACTGGGGCATTCACAAATGATGTCATACCTCTCTGCCTCAGATGTCAGTCGAGACATTCGTCCCAGTCCTTGCCCCTTGGGAGCTGGAATAGGGTGTTCCTGAGCCCACCAGCCCTGTTCTCTGCATTGCTTTCAGTCTTCTAGCTCAATGCTCCAGTCCTAAGCCCATGAGAGATGGTCCCAGAAGGGCATGCGAGCTGTGAATTCTGCTCTGTTAACTGGAGGTTTTCTGAAGAGTCTCCATCTGTGAACTTGTGAGTATGATGTGTGGTGAGAGAGATTCTCCAAGCCTTATACAACTCGCAGGTTCCAGAGACGAGGAAATGGAAAGGAACCACTCCACTTCCTCCCAAATCTGAAATAAACATTTGAACTAGAAGAAAATGAGTCTGACAGACTCATTCCCTTCTGCGTTTCCTGCCTCTGTGCCTGCCAAGCACCGCTCTGAGAAGCCAAGCCCTACTCTCCCTGTGTGAAAGACAGACTTCCAGAAACCAAGAGGCAACAGAGTTTGTAAAGGAAAGTAAAAAAAAACAACACAAAAAAACCCCCCAAAACAAAAACAAAACCAAAAAAACCAACAGAGCCTCAAAAAGCGTAAATATCAGTGAGTGCAAGTGACTATCTGAAAAGGGGGAGTTCTAGGGAACTATAATGTCTTGTCAGGGGAACCAGACTTTTTATATCTTCTAAGGAAGAGTTCTTTTTATTAAGTCTTTTTACTTCTTTTGAAAAATATTATTGGAAGTAGTAGAAGGTGGGTCATATAAAAATCTCTGAAGTCTAAAACTTCCTCTTGCGGCGTGGGAAGTCAGCCACACTTGCACTCTCGAGCTAATAAGATTATTGAATATTTTCCTAAAATGAGAAAAAACTAGAGTACTTTGTTTTTGCTGGTGCCAGTTGAAACATGTAAACAGACATGAAAGCCTGGGGTGAGTGAGATTTTGATATATTTTAGGATGTGTAGACTGATGGGTGTTAATATCTCTTGTGTAACCAAAGGGCTGTGGAACTCTGTCCTGCTTTAGGACCAGAGGCGTTGGCACAGTCAGGAAAACAATGTAACAAGTCTTGGCGATTTTTAGGGCAGTTCTGCAGCTGTGACAGGACACAGCTGCACACAGCTGCACACCTGCCGTGCCTGCCACAATATTAGCCCGGGGGCTGCTCTTCACAATTTCACAGCATTTGTTTGACCTTTCTAGGATAATTGATGTCCTGGCCAAGATTAAAATGTGAGGACGTAAGTGTCTGCTCTGTGTTACAAGAAGACAATAAAACAACATGGATTTTATATGTGGAAGCACGCAAGTTTGGTTTCATATGCCAATTACCATGTACAACCATCCAATTCAGAATATATCAGTAGGAAAACCAGACTTTCTCTCCAGGTCTGCTGGAGGCTGGGGTTAGATTCTAGTGTCGTGATGTGTCCTCTGCTCATAGAATCGCATTGTAACAATTGTGTTGTGGCTGAGAACAATGCTGCAAAATGATCCAAATGGAGCGCAGTGGCCATCTTCAAAGGATTTCAAGCTAAAATGGTGCAGTTCAGGTACAACCAGCAGGGCTCAGTGGGTAAAGTCTGCATCAGGAAGGCAGACCTGGCTGCTCTTGTTATATCATGCGTGCGCATGACCCTCTAAGGGTCATCTGTGGAGAGTGGCTGGTCCTTAGGATACATCTGATCTAGTGGGATCATGAATGTGGAACTACTTTGTAATCTCTAATGGGCTCTTCCAATATTTCTTTTGCACTGTTTAAATTTTACCTCCCACCTTCTTGGCAGAACCATAAAATAAAATCCATCCACTTGATCTGTATTAACAGAGATGATTTAGATTCAGCCCTAGACCAGAACTGGGTATAGAGCTAGGTGCTGCCTTCTAATCAAGTTCAATGCCTACTTTCTACAAAAGAAACGGTCTCTCTCTTTTTTGCAGATTCTTTCCCCACCTCTTATTTGAATCTCAATTAGTGAGTCCAATGATTCTTAATAGAAATCTACCTCAGAAGTGAGTACACATGGAGGTAAAAGGGAGATAAAACACTTTCCAAAAACAACCATAATTCTATTGTTAATAACCTTAGCTAGTGAGATATTCACATTTTTTCCCACCTTGTAAAATTGTTCAGGATTGGAGTTTCCTTTTCCTTTGAAAGTATTTCTCATATGCTCCACTTTCTTGGATGATGTATGTCAGAATGTTTTGAAGTTAAGTAATATAGCTGGCAGATCCTCTATTGTCATTAGGATTGTGAATTTGGCTGACATGGTTGTCTATGAGAAGACTGTTAATTTTTAATTAAAACTTTTTATTTTTACAAAAATAATACATGGACATGACAGAAATAGTAAAGTAAGCAATACAAATAAGTTAAAAAAAAAACACCTATAATTTTCCCACCCAGACACAATTACTGTCAACATTTTGATGTACATCTTTTCATGCCCTTCTCTATGTATAATATATAGTTATTTTTAAAAAACAAAATGATCTTATATTGTACTAACCTTCCTTTTAAAACTTAATATATTGTTAATATCTTTTATGGCAGTAAAAATTTATCTACAGAATATATTTTACTAATAAAATAGTATTCTATGTTATTCATTCCATGACTAAGCTATAATGTATTTAACCAAATTATTATTGTTTGGCATTATAGTATGCTTTTAAGAAAAATACACTGAGATAAGTGTTCCTGAACATTGCATATTTTTATACTTATTTCCTTAGACTAGTTTCTATAATGACTAACATAATATTGCTGAATCAAGGGGTATGTACATTTTTAAGACTTTCAATGCATAGGGTCAAATTACCTTTTCTAAATGTTGTATCAACTTCAATTCCCAATACTAGGAGAGTGCTCTTTAACACCGGATATTATACATTTTTAATGTGCAAATATTTATTTTTAGAATCAGTTTTTTAAAATTTTGTTTGATTATTTCTCTGTACGTATACATTTTTAAAATATTTGTGAATGCATTCAAACAGATTAGCACATTTCTTGAGTACATTCTAAATGCTAGGCATGGTGCTAGGTGAGGAATAAAATGAAATAAAAGGTTTTTGCCTTCAAGTAACTTTTAGTGTATTTGGGATAGATGACATCTTTTATTAGAACTGGAAGTTGGGCCCTGGCTGGGTGGTTCAGTTGGCTGGAACATCATCCCCATAACACCAAAAGGTTGTGGGTTCAATTCCTGGACAGGGCACATACACAAGTTGTGAGTTCGAACCCCCATGGGGATGCCCACAGGAGGAAAGTGAATGATCTAAAATTTGATGAAAAGATATCCTCAGGTGAGGATTAGAAATAAAAAGAACTGGAAGTTGGAGTGAAAATAGAAATTATGTTTGTGGGGAGATGGAGGACATGGCGTTTTCTTTATTTCAATGAGTCATTGGGAGCTCTTTGAAAGCTTTCTGCTCTCTTGGGTAGGATAGTATACAAAGTTGAAAACACATTGACATTCAGTTATGCAAGGCCTGGGATGAAAGAAATCAGTGATACTTATGTATATTTTAAAATCTGCTTGCTGTTTTAAAAATAAAATCATTAGTCCTTTTGGAAGACCTTGAAATACTTGTGCTTCAGAGGTATTTTGAGAATTTGTAATAATTGTTATTTTCAAAGTGCCTTGAAGCCAACTCTTTATTGGTAAAATGTTCAATTGAAAATCATTAGATTGAACTTGCAGTACTTCCAGTTGAATAACGACAGTGTCTAATTAATGTCCTGGGGATTCAGTTCTGATAAAAATAAAGTTTGCCAGTATATAAAGAACTCAGAGGAGTGGAAAAATAGTAAATTTTCCTGCCTTTCCACCATCTTTCTGTGATTCCTTTTTTTTTTTTTAATTCTGGGAAGAGATTATGCTTTCAGACTAAATGTTAGGGTTGTCTTCTTACCTTAGGAGTCCTGTTGGTGAGAGAGAGAGACTGGAAAGGGTGAGGAAGAGGTATGGGAGTAAGAGGCGTGCAAAGCAATTAGGGTCAGATGTGATGTCAAAAAATTGTCAAGTGAGAAGGTTAAATTTTAATTATAAAATTTGAGCACCCCCCATTTCAACAGTACAAATAATTAAGGAGAGTAGGGCCCAATGATCAAATCTGAAAGAAAGTGAAGTTTTAACAGAGGTAGATGTGCCCTGGCTTGGAAGCTGTCTATATGTGATATTGACATCCAATGGGATCATTTCTTTGCAACTCTTTGGTCCAAGAGGGTAGCTTCTTTGGGATTGCTGACACATTGGACCTTACAGAAGTTACAACAGAAAGAGACTCGGTATAAGAATCTGTATTTTCATCCCGACTTTGCTAGGTGATCTCTCATGCCTATCATTTACCTTCTGGATGCTTTCATTTCTATTGTAAAATGAGGATGTTACATAGGTTCACCAAAAGTTTATTGTGGAAATCAAATACCTAATTCATAGGGTTATTGAAAGGAACAGGAGACTTTTAAAGGATGTGGAAACACTATAAAGTGCTATAAGAGTGTTAGACATTATCATTATAATTATAGTGACCTATTTTCCAAACCCAAATTGGACCACATGGTATGAGAGAGGATTTTTGTGCCACTTCCAAGGGCGAGAGGCAGTCTGCAAAATGTGAGTCAGATGCCAGGATATTGAAATTTCTGGCACATTTTGATGGTTTATGGGAGCAATGATAAAATATCTGAAATAGTGGCTGTTCAGTAAAATTTATGATGTGTGATCACTATAATTATATTTCTTTGCAAAAGGTATTTCATTTCTCATATAAGTAGAAGTTCTTTGGTTTCACAAAATCTCAGAGCCTGGAAAGACTTTCAGAGACTCTCCTTCAGTTTGCTATTCTAAGTCTCCAGGGCAAATGGTGGGTGAAGATTAAGGGGGAAGCAAAATTTATAGTCTCCCTTAGTACAGTAGCTTCTCTTATTGTTGAATATCCTTACCTCAGAATCTCTGTACTTTAACTGTTATCACCTTTATTTTTCACCTTAAAAAAACATAACTGACATAGCCTTATGTAGGAAAAGAATAATTCTTTTATTCTTTTAATAGAATAATTTTAGAAATTATTCTATTTAGAATAATAATAGAAAAATTTTAATAGAATTTTTTTTTTTTGTAAAGGATAACAATACAAAAAATGTTGAAAAAATGGCTGTTGGAACTCTCTGGCAGAAGGGCTTAAACCCCTTATGGGCCATAAACATTCAATTCATTTCTTCTAGAATATGTTATGTTTCTTGGATGATAACTACAAAAGTATATTACATTTCCTTTGGTTTAGCACCATAATGAGTCCATATGACGTCTGGCATCAAATTCTACCTAGAAATTAAAAATTTTAAGTTATTTATTCCTTGGGGTTCTTTGCTTTCCTTATTTCTTTCTTCTTCTTTTTTTGTTTTGTTTTTTAAGAGAGAGAGAGAGAGAGGCATAATTTATTGTTCCACTTACTTATGCATTCATTGGTTGATTTTTGTGTATGCCCTGAATAGGGATCAACCCCCCAACCTTGGCTTATTGGGACGATGCTCTAACCAACCATAGGACATGTCTTAATTGATTTTAGAGAGAAAGGAAGGGAGAGAAGGAGAGCGGGAGAGAGGAAGAGAAAAAGAGAGGGAGTGGGGAGAGAGAGAGAGAGAGAGAGAGAGAGAGAGAGAGAGAGAGAGAAACATCTATCGGTTGCCTCCTGTACATGCCTGACTAGAGGTCACACTGGAAACCCAGGTATGTGCCCTGGGTTTTGAACCCACAACATTTTGGTGTATGGGACAACGCTTCAACCAATTGAGCCCCCTGGCCAGAGCAGGGCCGCTTTCTTAATACAATAGTGTGTAAGTCAGAGGTAATAGTTTATTTCTTGTGCTTACCCTAAAAGGAACCTTTGGTGTTTGTTTTCCTCTCCTTTCAATGAAAGTCTTGTTCCTCCTGTCATGAAAGGTTTGAGATTTATGGCTTGAGGCTTTATAAACCTTTTGTTTTCTACTTTTGAAATCACATATTGAAACATTAAGGAGTGTATTTTCTCTTCAGTGATAAGAAAGGGATGTTTTAGAGCAGTGATGGCGAACCTTTTGAGCTCGGCGTGTCAGCATTTTGAAAAACCCTAACTTAACTCTGGTGCCGTGTCACATATAGAAATTTTTTGATATTTGCAACCATAGTAAAACAAAGACTTATACTTTTGATATTTATTTTATATATTTAAATGCCATTTAACAAAGAAAAATCAACCAAAAAAATGAGTTCGCCTGTCACCTCTGACACGCGTGTCATAGGTTCGCCATCACTGTTTTAGAGTGTATTTTCACTGATATTTATAGTAACTTGAATATCATGGAATAAATCAAGTTCATATTGATTCACAAAGTGTCTGAGTTTTCAGCACAAACCATAAACTAAGTGATACAGTTAAGATGCCCACATAATATGAATTTGGTGTTAATAATCCAGTAGAGGTTTTAGTTTGTATCTAAATGTGTGAAACTTCTGGATTTCATCCCTGGGATTGGTTCTGAAAGACTGAATGGATTTGCAGCTCAACTAAAACAAACACATCTACATGCTGACTGGGAAGTTGCTCCATGAATTATGCATCTGTAGCCTTTGTGTCACTTCAGAGGTTCGGCAGAACTGGAGAGAGAGGTGCCCAGATACAAATGGTCTAAAAAAATGGATATGGTGGCCAGGAGTTACTATGCAGAAGAGTTTCTGTCTTGGCACAGTTCTCTGAGATTGGGGCAAATAGCCCACATAGACCAATAGGATGGCTTGAACTTGGCTTTTAAAACTGTTGGAATTGTTTTTTTGATGCAAGGTGTAATCCTTATCCTTGGAGATTTCTGCTGTCAGACCACTAATGGAGGACCTGGGTCTGTGTGCTTAGGGACTGTCATTCTCCAGTCCAGGCACTGAGCTCAGTGAAAGAAATTGGGTGTTAGGGGAGACTGATGCCTCATTAAAGAGATCACTTTTGATTGAGCAGAGCAGCATTTAGCTGAGTCCTCCTCAGTGGTATTCCAGAAGTTGCTGAGCTTATTATACATATCGATCATATCATCTTTGTGCATTCATGAAAGGAATGTCTATTTAATGTGGACATGACCAGCCATCAGCGAGAATAAATGCCTCACTGGAGCTTGATATGGATGACTGTTGGCCTCACGGATGGTAACCCTGAATCAATCTGGCTAGATTTTTTTTAATTGCTTGTGCGCTGTACCATCACAGGTTGACCCAGTTGGAGCTCTAAGCTTAAGTGAGTACTAAAGCAAAAAAAAAAATCTAGCATCCTGTGGTTGGTTTGAAATGCCAGGTTTGTTTTTGTGGAGTCAGTAGTGTAATATCATTTTTTTAAAAATAATACAACCTCTGCTGAAATCCAGTTGTGAAAAATTTTTAAAAAATATATTTTATTGATTTTTTACAGTGAGGAAGGGAGTGGGATAGAGAGTTAGAAACATCAGTGAGAGAGGATCATCGATCAGCTGCCTCCTGCACACCCCCACTGGGGATATGCCTGTAACCAAGGTACATGCCCCTGACTGGAATCAAACCCGGGATCCTTCGGTCCGCAGGCTGACGCTCTATCCACTGAGCCAAACCGGTCAGGGCCCAGTTGTGAAATTGAAGAGAACATGGAACTCACACATTGAGCCTATGAGCACTTTGGTTTAACCTGGGTTCTTTGTTTCAGGTATATAAATTATACATCCCTGTGTAATGAAGAAATGATAGCTTCTAGGGAGAATGAGAAATGACTTTGAAAAGACAGAGAAGGTTAGAATATACAGATCTCTAGCTCAGACTAGAAGGCTCAGGCTGCCTTGTCATATAGAGATGCTTTTAAAAATTCATTCAATAAACATTTATTAAACTCTTATTCTGTAATGTAGATTCCTTCTTTTTATTTTAAAAATGTTTTCCAGCTTTATTGAGTTATAATTGACACAAAACTGTGTAAGTTTAAGGTGTACAGGGGTTGATTTGATACATTTATGTATTTCAAAATTATTACCACTATAACATAAGCTACTACCTCCATCTGTCACATAGTTTAACATTTCTTTTTGTGGTCAGAACATGTAAGATCTACTCTCTTAGCAATATTCAAGTATGTGAAACAGTATTATTAGCTATAATCATTATGCTGTAAATTATATCCCCAAACTTTTAAATCTTATAACTGGAAGTTTGTACCCATCAACCAATATCTCTCTATTTCCCTGGATAGAGACTCTTTAAGGCCCATTAAGATCATTAGCAAACACAGTCTCACATCTTGCTTCCAGATCTAGCAGTTGACAAATTCATAAAACATAGTCACCTGATATGAAGGCTTCACATGTGTCCAAGTAGATCCATTATTTTCACAGTTTGATCTCTATATTAACTTCAGCACCTTATATTTAGATCTTAATTTATAACTCAGAAAGTTTTCATACATTATCCAAAATTCCGGTTGACTGGAAATGTTAAAGTTATTTGGTACTTTTATATTACATGTCAAAAGACAATCACCGTGTCCTTTGATTTCATGGAGGAAGGATCTGTCACTAATGAAATTGATAAAGCAAATGATGCATTTATTTTTAAAGAATACTCTTGAAAAGGGAAAGTGAAAAAAGGGAAACCCTTGTCACTCAGTGTTACTATTAATAAAATTTTTCTTCATTCATTAAAATAAACGGAGAACCTCGTAGCCTATTTAGCTTTCTGTGTGGTAGTGTTGACAATTAAATAATTTCTTTGCTGAGGTTTTGCTTTATCTGAGATGAATTAGAAAGCAATTCTAACTTACATTAATCTGAGCCACAAAAGGTCATTTAGTTTTCATTTTCAAAAATTTTTTTAGCTGTTTTTGTGCTATACCTTTCAATATTTTTTATTAGTGTGGTATACACTTTGCAGCGGAAGATGCTAAAATTGTGTTTGTTTGTAAGCAAAACTAATACCCTTTTTCTTATTATCTTTAAATTGCAAATGTTTGAAGGCCTGTCATAATTTGATGTGTCATCCTGAGATTTAAATGCATTACAATTTTGAACAGGATTTGAAAAATGAACATGCCCCTAGGGGAGGTGGGTAGAGGCTGGTAGTAAACGGGTAGTGCAAATAGAATTTGATTTATGCATTCCTTTCAAATAGTTATTAATTATATAAATAAGTAGCTTATGCTTCTCTTTCAGAACTTTGCAGAAAACACCATGAATGAACTCCTTGGCTGGTATGGCTATGATAAGGTTGAATTGAAAGATGGTGAAGATATTGAATTCAGGAGCTACCCTACAGATGGAGAGAGCCGGCAGCACATTTCTGTTCTCAAAGGTAATGACATTTAATGGGCCTGTGCTCATGCCAAGAAGGATTAACTATCTCAACTTGCCAGAATTGAGCTGCTTTGGGACTCATTTTGTTGATTATGCCAATGGTTGATTTACACGCACATCTCCAGTGGTGTTTCCCCATAAGCAGAATTCCACGGAATGTAAGAGCACAACATAAAACAAAGGTAGACACAGCTTGATCTCCTTCCAGCAATGGGAGAGCTAGCTAGACAAGGGCTAGGAACCTTGAGTGCTCTAGTCCTGCCCACAAATGTCTAGAAAGGGATAATGTTTGCTAACTTCTCCTGCTTTTCTAAGCCCTTTGATATATGAATTGTTGGAGACTGGTGCTTTCTGTAACGTGAGATGCTAGGTTTAGATTTTCAGATGCAAGAGAGTATGATGGTTACTTTGGTAATTCCCCCGAACCCCCCATTTTTTTTTGGTGGGAATTCTAAAGGAAAGCCCTATTTCTGTTTCGTGTTTGAAGTTTTTACCCTTCCCACATCCCCAATACCTGTGGGTAGGGTAGGTAGAAGAGTAAGAACATAGTAGATGGTTGGATCGTGTATTATTCTGTAAGAAGTTCCTTAAAGCCCAGCCAAAGAGTGGAAATTAGAGGCTTGACAGAGTTGAATTAACGCTGATTCTGCTGGTGGTAGCAGACCCAGATGTCTCATCACGAAGGAGCTTAGGACCTTCAGGAGGTGTTTTATGGATACTGAACTTATGAACCTAAATTTGGAAGCAATGTCCAGGAAAAGAAGAGGAATATGTGAAGAAGCAATTTGAGGAACTTTAATAAAATGGGGGTAAAACTAATTGTGTGTTGTCATTGGCAATTTGATTAGTATTTGCATTGCATTCCGAATCTATTGGCATAAGCTACCTGTTCATGCATTTTGTTTCCAGTCTCTAAAATAGCACTTTTCCTTCTTATATGCCAAGCCACGAACTATAAATGAGCTGTCCTGCAGGCATGTCGAATTGAATGTATGTGACAAATTTTATGTTAAGCTCTCTATGAAATTGTACACATCATGTTATGGCAATAGTATCAATTTCACTTGTAAATGAAAAATACAAGTTATGAGTTCATATTCTATAAACTAATATCTCATAAAATACTTGGTCTAGGTAACCATCTTTCCCTCTGTGGAACAGGAGTTCCAGGATATGTGACTAAAGGGGCAAAGTTGTTTTCTATGGTTAAGGTGTTTGTTTGTTTTTTAAATGATTGACATGCAAAGATAAAATTCACAAAGTTCATATTATTGTAAGTTTTCTTTATTTTCATTTTTAATTGATATTAATGAGTTAATTTAATGGGTCTATCCTGTGCAACAACAGTTTTGTTCCTAATCATTTGTTTTTCTTTTGATTATATTATGGACCAAGTTTATAATACACTGGGACCTAGTTACAGTGCTGGGTGGGTGGGGCACTTTTTCAGCTTTCCCCCAGTAGACAGAGAGCGATGCCTGCTATACATCACTTTGTACATGGAAAAGGTTAATTGCCTCTCAATTTTCTATGGGCTTTTACAGTGCTAAAATTCATCATCATGATGCAATTGGGATGTTAGCTATCATAGCGGGGCAACTTATAAAGGAGCCCATTGGAAATTTATGGCAACAAGCCTGAACAGGTCCTGGATGGTTTGTAGAGTTCTGGTAAAGTGTTTAAAGGTTTGCTAGGAAAATATGTTTTGCTACAGAGCTATTTTACTCGAGAAAATGCGGTCATAAGGGAAATAAAGTTCTTTTGTCATGTTGAATGTGATTTCTTTTCTTTTACAGAAAATTCTTTGCCAAAACCAAAATTACCCGAGGACAGTGTTATTTCACCATACAATATAAGCACAGGCTATTCAGGGCTTGCCACAGGAAATGGACTCAGTGACTCACCTGCAGGGTCAAAGGATCATGGCAATGTGCCCATTATTGTACCTTTAATTCCACCACCTTTCATAAAGCCACCAGCAGGTAAGTCATTACTGGGGTTTCTAACAATAATGACTCATAGAAAGTTGTTTTAACTATCTTAAAAATAATGATCAAGCTCGAGTTAATTTTGAAAAAACTTTTAGAAACTTCATAGATAAGAAATGTTAATGCATGTATTCTTTAAAGTAGTATTGCTATTTTAAGCAAAAGCTCCAATCTAATGTCTAGGCCCGTGGTCGGCAAACTGCGGCTCGCGAGCCACATGTGGCTTTTTGGCCCCTTGAGTGTGGCTCTTCCTAAGCCTTAGGAGTACCCTAATTAAGTTAATAACAATGTACCTACCTATATAGTTTACGTTTAAAAAATTTGGCTCTCAAAAGAAATTTCAATCGTTGTACTGTTGATATCTGGCTCTGTTGACTAATGAGTTTGCCGACCACTGGCCTAGGCTGTAAGCTTTCAACCTACAGTAAATTTTTCCTGCCACTGGCTACAAAAACGTATTTTCCTTCTCTGAAATCATCTGTTTGAAATAAAAATAAAATAATTTTTAAAATAAGATCTACACTGACTGGTTAGCAAGAAAAGAAGTAAGCATGGTTGGTAGTCTTGAGGGCCAGGTCTCCTCTATGGGTTTCTAAAGGAATGGGCAGTTCTGTGAGGCTCTCAAAGACCTTTCTAGGAATTAGAAAAAACTCTATGGCAGAGATGGGTAATCTAGGTTGTTTCTTAAGTGGGTTTAGAAGAAGGAACTTTGAAGAACAAGTTAAATGGCTTTTTGCAAGACCCAGTTTGCAGAGGCCAACTGAAAAGTAGAGGGGTGACTAATTTTATAAATGTAAGGTTCATGCTTGAATGGATGCCCAGTGGCTTAGGTGAGTGATGCTGGTGATGAGGGTATCATTAAGGGACTGGGACTCAGTGAACAGAACACAGCTTTCAGACTTAGGCAGCTTGGGTTCAAATTGTCGCTCACCAGCTTTGTGAACATGGCCTAATTACATAAACTCTCTTCTTCTCAATTTCCCCATCTGTAAAATGGGGATCGCAGTTCCACGCCAGGGGATTTGCTGTGTCCCTGAGTTGAGAAAATGTATGCAAAGCTCCTTAACATGGTGCCTGCCAAACAAAAGCCATTTAATTTTTTCCTTTTTTCAGTTTTCAGTCGGCCCTAGAGTTATCATGCACATAATTTGTGCATGAAAGGTGCGCATCCAAATGCAAATTCCCTTCTAAGATTTATTTGAGCAAAAGCAAACAGCTTTAGAAATTAGCATAGCTGAGGCTAACATGAGTCTGGCATGCCAAAAAACCTGCCCTGGAGTTTCCTGCTGAGCCAGCCACGTGGAATTCAAGCACACAGCTCCTATTTAATTCTAATTCCACATCAGATCAGGAAATAAATATGCAAAGGGATAGAGGCCAAAAACTGAGGCTTGGAAGTCTTAGACGTTGGAACTCTGAGGAATTACAAGCCAGAGTAACCCAACACCAGTGGTTTTATGCTGTCTTCCATGCGACTCCAAGGCGCTCATCTGTTCAAAGCAAAATGTAGGGAAGGACGTGTTTAATTTTCTGTATCTGCTCTCAACCTGACTCGATCCTACTCCTGGGCTCTATAGGAAAAGACAAAGATACAGAAAGTTTCTCTGCTTTCAAGGACCTAACCTATTCGTTCCTAAGCAGAAATGTACAGGAGAGATGAATTTTCACTTAGTCATATGATCTAATTCAGGGCTTAGCAACCTTTTTCTATAATAGGGCCAGGTAGGAATTTGGGCTTTGGAGTTGTACTGTCCCTATCACAACTGCTGAACTCTGCTGTGGTCACAGGAGAGCGGCCGTGGATGATACATAAACAGATGGTTATGGCTGGGTTCCAAGAAAACTTTATGTTAAAAAAGGCAGTGAGCAAGATTTGGCCAGGGACATAGTTTGGTAGCCCTTGCATTAGGGTTAGGTTGGTAAAAGTCTCGTGATAACTGGAAGGTGAATAGCGTTTCTAAGAGTCAGGCTGTGAGCTTTGCCAGAGACCTCTGTGGAATAGCATAAGGGACAGTAACAAGGGCCAGGAAATAGTGGGGTTTTCAGGGTATGTGGTGAGCTCTGACACATGGTGGGTGTTCCACCAACATTTGTTGAATAAATGAATACTATTCAAATTCCTGTTGCCCATATATAAGACGGCACAGGCTACCTTGTTGTTGAATGAGTCCCAACCTGTCTGACCTTGACCATAGTCTCTCAGGCAGTTATGTGAGTAATTCTCTGTGGATAAGTAAAGTCCACAAATTATCCAAAGACTTCTGTCTAGTTAGTCATTTCAATTCTTCCTTTTGCTAAAACTTCTATCAGAGTTGTTATTCAGGATAATAGAGTCGAGGCACTCGCACTGAGAGTTTTATAGCCATCTGTAGGTTAACATGGCATTCCTGAGGGGGAACTAAGAAATGGTAGATTGTCTAGAAGCAACAGGCCCCTCTATAATCAGCCCCCGAATAATTTAGAGTTGACTGTATCACACAAGTGTCCACCTCTCAGGACACAATAATCCTATGTGTGCTTTGGATTCCTGGAAAGAAAATAATGATTAGTGTTCGAATTATTGTTGTACTGTGAACTGGCCATGTGAAAATGTTAGTAATACTACCTATGTTTGTATTAAATCCTCTACAGTTTATGAAACTCATTGATACTTGCTATTTTATTTAATTTGATCTTTACAGTAACCCTGGGAATTAGCATGTTTGGTAGTATTAAATAAAAAACTGAAGCTCAAATTGGTTAAATGGCTTTATCAAGGTCACGTGATTTCTAAGTACTTGAGCCAAGAAGGTCTTCTGACTCCTAATCCAATACTTTTTAACACAGAGTTGTGCTTCTAGCAAGAATACTTATTAATCTGCTACTTCCCCAGTGACAGGGGATACAATTTATTCCTGCAAAAGGCTAGTTTTTAAAAGTCCACATCTTTTGGAAGACCTGATGAGTTCTCTCACCCTGAGAATCAGTGGTTCTGTGAACTGGGGTGACCTAGTAGGGGTAAAACCCCAGTTTGGTTTGAAAGGGATTTCCATCATGAGGCAAGCTGCTGCTTCTCTGAGGTACCAGAGGGCTCTGTCTGGTCAGGCGCTGGTTCCAGAGCGTGTTTCATGTACTCAGGCTGACCACTGGACCCCATCCATGTTTGGCAGGCTGTGGGCCCAGTGGAATACTCGTGATTGGGAACACGGTGATACCACATGCTCTTGGATTTCCACTCTCCTTTTGCACAGCTGCATACAGAAGTGTGGGTGTAGCTTACTTCTGTGCCTGCAGATCTGCTTTTCTGTTCCTGCCCCCTTTTTCTTTAGAGAAGAGGAACTCCCTGTGCTTTGGTGATCACCACAAGCATTGACCCTCCTTCGGCCACACATGTTTGCATCTGATTTTACCCAATTTCTGAGGCTAAGCTGCCCTTCCCCACTCAGAGACAGAATTTGGCCCTTGGTATTGGGTTTGTGACATCACAGTTGTTACTATGGTAATAGACTTGTTATAAACACAGGATAATAGCCCTGATTTTGCTTTTTTTTTTTTTTTTCACTCTCCAAGCAGTGAAGGGACTCATCATAATCCTTAAATAAGAATCACAGACTTTTTTGCAGACTCTAGGAGGTCGACAGAATAAGGCTTTGCCATTCAGAGCAGTCATTAAAAAAACACTTTTATAAGAATAATATTAGAAAGTCAATGAAAGTATTAACCGACGCCTTTTTATGCAAAGATTCATTTATTCTTTTAGTTTGAATGAATATGAAAACCTCCTTCTTTGCTAATTTTAAAAATCACAGCATGAGCATAGTCTGAAGTGGCAGGCTACCTATCAGCAAGAGTTTGAAAGATAACTCAGGTTAATTATATTGTAACCTTGCTGTAATTCTTCTCATATTAGAGATTTTAATATGAATCCAAGCCTTTGGGACTTCATTCAAAGAGAACTGTGCCAGTAAAGGACTTTTCTGCATGAACCGAGTTATAGTGAGTCTCCATCAAAATACTAGGCCTGCCCTACTCCCCTGCAAGTTTGACTATTGAAGTAAAGACATTCAAAATAAGGACCTTACTAGTACATTGGTCGTTGCTGCTTTACAAGTGAAATAGCGCTCGGCTCCATGGATCTCCATCAGTCCTCTGCAGTGGTTGGGCAGGTTAGGGTCTCCCCACCTTGTCTATCTCTGGTCAAAGTAACCAGCTGGGACTCGAACCAGGATTTTTATTTCTCAATCTCAGACTTGCCCTATAACAGCATTTTGCTCCCAAGAATTAAATAAAAATCAATCAAACTATCAGAGTCATTATTTTCTTTTTCACGAGGAAAAAATGAAATGCAGCAACTTTCTAATGAAAGTTCTACCGAGCTCTGCTGCAGAAAACAGTGTACCTAGGAAACGACATTTTAGATCTGAGTCTTTGGACAGGTTTTCCCAGAGGCTTACGAGTTGCCTGTTGTAAGCCCAGAGTCCCTGATTACTTTTAAATGAAATGAAATGTGAAAGGAGGAGGGAATATATTCCTCTGGATGCATTTATGTGGCAGTTTTGAATAAAACGTCTTCGACCTTAAATGGTTAGTGATCATATTCTTGTTCCCCACCATGTTCCTACGTGTGAGGTGGAGGGCAGGGCCCACACAGGACATGCACGTTTGTGTGGAGGGAGATGAGATCAAGCCCCTGAGACCGGCTTGATTTCCTGTGTGCAGGAGCGTCTTGCCTTTCTTCGAAAACAATGACCATTTCCTGTCCTCCAGGATAGTTTGCTTTCAGTGAGCGTTCCAAATATGTGTTCAGGCATGGTCATGGAAATAGGATATATTTTTTCAGGCAAATCTTGAAATTCTTAAGAGGTTATAGGAACGGGGCTCTAAGGAACCATTAGCTTAGCTGAGAATGTGGAAACATTCACGTGATCTGCTAAGCTCTATGTATAAAGCCGAGTAACCCACAGTTAATAAGCATGTTACTTTTTGGCTCTTATAATTCTTACATGGAATCATACTTGCAGGGAAATGGGAATCAGAATGTGGTTTGCATTATGGCCATTATTTATTTTATCTGTTATTCAATATTCTTGGGGCTTGCATATGCATGCTGTATTCCAAGTAGCCATTGAGAAAACAGGATTTAATCAAAATTGCTTTGCCACTTATTTGTGTGTCCAACTTTTAAAATATGATTATTAAATAAAATTACCTAGAGTTAATGGGATTTGGATGACTTACTATTTATGTAGCAGATATATTTCTCAAAGAAGAGGTTTTTAGGACAAGGACAGGAGGAATGATGGTGAATGGCAGGACAAGAGTAATTAATAATAGTAATGATATAATCTCATCACAGCTAATATTTTTTGAGTACTTATTATAAGGAAGGTGTTGTTTAAACAGATTATCTCATTTGACTTTTTATTTTCTTTAACAACTCTGTGTGGGTGGTGTTATTCACTTTGTTTTACATCTGAGGAAACTGAGACCCAGAAAAGCTAAGCAACGTACCAGAGGTAACACGGGTAATAAGTGGCAGAGCTGGTATGTGAACCTAGGCGTGAGGTCTCCTTAACCCACACTTATAACCACCAGGCTATCCAAATGCGATCTGAGTCTTTCAGTCACTTATGTATTTACTGAATGTTTTTCACATTGCACCAGATAATATAAATATCTATTATCATCATCCCTGAGCACCAAGAACTTAGACTATAGCTGGAATATAATTAGCTATACTTTAGAAAGTTAATATAATTTTAGCAGCATTTGGACAGTGCATGGTGTGGGTAGAAAGGCGAGGAAAGTGGAGTAGCAGAAGTTCTTTAGGCAGAGAAGACTTGCTGTATTTGTACAGTTGAGAAATGGGATCTGAAACACAATATAGGCTAGAGCAGTGGTCGGCAAACTCATTAGTCAACAGAGCCAAATATCAACGGTACAACGATTGAAATTTCTTTTGAGAGCCAAATTTTTTAAACGTAAACTATATAGGTAGGTACATTGTTATTAACTTAATTAGGGTACTCCTAAGGCTTAGGAAGAGCCACACTCAAGGGGCCAAAGAGCCGCATGAGGCTCCCGAGCCGCAGTTTGCCGACCACGGGGCTAGAAGACAGTCATTTAAAATTCAAAGTGATTAAAAAGACACAAAAGCGTAAAAATGTTATTTACTAGGACATGGTTCCTGTTTTATCTTTCTTTATATAATTAGGGGGTCTTAAAGAATTGTGGACCAGATTTCAGTATGCTTAGTCATTCTTCATGCCAAATGGAATGTGTAGTTTGAATGGAAAGATTGCTAGGGCAAGAACCAGGAGGCCTGGATTGTTAATGTCAGCTCTGCCATTTACTGGTCGTATAATCTTAGAGAAGTCACTTAGCCTCTGTGAGCCTCAGTTTCTTTGTCTGAAAAATGTATTTAGTTGAGGTAATCTGTAATTTTCCTACGTTTATTAAATCCTGATTTATGACTTGTATGGTGAATTTCCCACCTGATTTTATGATTTGAAAGGATCTATTTTAATATGCCATAATATGTACTTGTTAATCGATTGAATATATTTAAAGCAAGCTCAGCTGTGTGTGTAGTTATGGCAGCCAAGATGAAAGATTTATGCTACTTAGGCCAGCTTTCAATGATTGTTAATTTTTACTCTGAAAGAGTGAATAACTTGAAATAATAGCTTTAGAATGTATGAAAAGTATCAAAAATGTGAAATGTGAGTGAATAAAAAAGATTATATGACATATACGTTATTAGACCAAATCATTTGTTACACATAAGTAATGATCATGCGAGTAATTATGGGAATTTCTGCAAAAGAGAAGTCACATTATGTCTAATTTAATTCACCAAAACAAGAACAGGAAGAAATGGAAAACTTGAATAGTCCTACATCTATTAAAGAAATTAAATAATTAAATCTTTTTTTACAAAGAATATTCTAGACCCAGACAGCTTCAGTGGTAAATTCTAAACACTGAAGGAAAAAAGATAGATCCCATCATATGACAAGGGCATTAGACGTAAGGAAAATAATAATTTAATGTAATTGGGTTACATTAAAATGGTAAACTTGTATTTATCATGAACACTGATTAAAAAATTCTGAACATAATCGTAGCAAACTAAAACCAGTGATATATGTACAACAGGATATTACATCATGACTAGGAGTTTTTTTAGGAGTGCAAGGTTGACTTAAAATGTTAAAATCAGTCAATATAACTAACCACATTAATGGAATAAAATAAAACCTCATATAATATTCTAAATAGATGCAGAAACATAATTGGATAAAATTTAACACAATAAATAAGAAAAAACTTTGGCAAAGTAGGACTAGAATGAAACCTCCTTAATATGACAAAAACTAGCCACAAAAAACTTACAATAAACATTATACTTAATGTTAAATATTGAAAACTTTTCTCTTGAGATCAAGAATGAAATAAAGATGACTACTATCACCACTTCTATTTAATTTTGTCCAATTACATAGATAATGTAATAAGGCAAGAAAAAGAAACAAAAAAATATAAGATTTGAAAGGTAGAAGTGACATTTTGTTTAGAACAGAATGCCTCCTCCACCAATGTATAGGCAAACATCAGAGATATTGTGGGTTTGGTTCCGGACCACCACACTAAAATGAGTATTGCAGTAAAGCAAGTCACATGAAATTTTTGGTTTCTCAGTCCATATAAAAGTTGATACTATTCTGTATTCTGAGTATGCAATAGCATTATGTATTTAAAAAGTACATATCTTAATTTAAAAATACTGTATTGCTAGTGGTAGGCCTTGCCTAGATATTGATGAAAATGCCATATCTGCAAAGCACAATAAAATGAAGCTCACTAAAATGAGATATGCCTATTATGTTTAATGAGTGCATTAATCAAGGTCTCTAACACAGTTGATACCCCCAAATCCATTATGTTTCTATATACCAATCACAAAAAATTAAAAGCAAAACTTAAAAATATCTACAAATGCCATTTTTTTAAAACCTGTTTAAAAAAATATACATTTTTATTGATTTTAGAGAGGAAAGGAAAGGGAGAGAGAGATTGAAACATAAATGATGAGAGAGAATCATTGATTGGCCACCTCCTGCATGCCCCCCAATGAAGATCAAGTTCATAACCTGGGCGTGTGCCCTGACCGGGAATCAAACCTTGACCTCCTGGTTCATAGGTCGGCACTCAACCACTGAGCCACGCAGGCTGGGCCAAATTCCATTTAAAATATCATCAAACTGTCAAATATCCAGAGGGGAAAATAATCTAACAAAAATATGTGCAAGGTTGTTACACACAGAACTATAAACATTGCTGAGAGAAGTAAAAGACCTAAATCAGTGGAGGGACACACCATGTTTATGGATTGGAGACTAAATACCCTAAAAAGGTAGATTCTTTCTAAATTGATTCATAATTTAATGCTATAAAAATCTCAGCACAAAATTTTGTGGAAATTAAAATGCTGTTTCTAAAATTTACATGGAGATGCAAAGGGGCAAGAATAGGCAAGACAAACAGAAGAAAATGAAAAACAAAACTGGAAGTTTTATACTGCCAGACCTCAATAATTATTATAAGACTATAACAATTAATGAATAATTAAATACTTTTATTTTACTATTAGTGTTAATTGTTGATGCTGTTGTTACTCTTCTTTTGACCATACTTTAAATTAGCCTTTAAGAATAATTAATATAGCCCTAGCTGGTTTGACTCAAGAGTCCTGGGTTCAATTCCAGTCAAAGGCATATGCCCTGGTTGAGGGCTCGATCCCCCGTGTGGAGTGTGCAGGAGGCAGCCGATCCATGATTTTCTCTCATCATTGATGTTTCTATCTCTCTCTCCCTCTCCTTTCCTCTCTGAAATAAAAAAAATCTATAATAATAAAAGTGTAATATGCTAATTAGACTGGACGTCCTTCCGGATGAAGCCGGGGCTGCGAGGGAAGCCCAGGGTCCTGGGTGCCAGAGGGAAGCCAGTGCTGGCAGCTGGGGGAAGGAAGGCCTACTCCTGCACAAATTTCATGCATCAGGACTCTAATATATGTATATGTATATACATATATAAAATAATTAGTATGTATATATTTGAGGTATGAAAGAGAAATAATACTTTCTGTTTGTCATGTCTGTTCTCTTTTGTTTTAAATTTTAAAAAGGAAACTGCAATCATGAAATATATTACATGTTGGAAAAAACATAAATCCATTCTTTTACAAATAATGATCTTTGTCAACTCAGCTTCTTTCCTCAAAGAGGTAACCACTTTTATGGTAATCATTGCCTTCTTTTCTTATACAGTTTTAACACCTAAGTGTCCCTCCCTCCAAGAAATATAGTTTATTTTGCCTATTTTTGGACTTTAGGTAAATGAAATTATGGTAGCCTGCTTCTAAGATGGCCCCCAGTGGTTCTGCCCTCCTGCCGGTCTCCTCCTTCATTGAATCAGGAGTGATCTGGGGGATGAACGTCTCAGGCTGCCATAAAAGGTTAATACAGTTTCTGCCTAGTTCTCTCAGATTGCTCAGTCTCAGGGGGAGCCTAAGGAAACTCAAGCAGTCCTGTGACGAGCCCCATGTGGACAGGGGCTGAGGCCTCCCACCAACAGCCAGCACCAACTTGATAGCCTTGTGGTCGAACCATTTAGAAGTGGATTCTCCAGCCCAAGATAAGCCTTCAGATGACTTCCAAAAAAGACATTTGGCTGAAACCTCATGAGCAGCCCTTAGCCAGAAGTACTCCAAACCACTCCCAAATATCTGTCCTATGGAAAACATGAGCAATAATAAATGACTTCCATTGCATTAAAAAGAAGCAATGAAATAATGATACAAGGATATACATATAAATCATTGCAGTGGACTTCAGAAACTAATCTAAACAGATACTTGATTTATGATAAATGAATTAGTTTGGGTTATCACAACAAAATACCATAGCCTGGATGGCTTAAATAACCAAAATTTATTTTCTCACAATTCTGAAGAATGTAAGTCCAAGATCAAGGTCATTGGGGTTGGTGTTTGGATTTTCTCTGTGGGTTGCAGATGGCCACCGTCTCCCTGTGTCCTCATGTGGGGGCGAGAGAGAGAGGAGAGAGAGAGAGAGAGAGAGAGAGAGAGAGAGAGAGAGAGAGAGAGAGAGTTCTTGGGTGTTTCTTCTTCTAAGGGCTCTATTCCATTGGACCAGATCTCTATCCTCATGATCTCATCTAACCCTAGTTAACTCTCAAAGGCCTCATCTCCAAATAGCATCACAATAAGACTTAGGGCTTCAACACATGAATTTTGAAGAGACTCAAGTATTGAGTCCATAACAAAGATAACAATGTAGAGCAGTGAAGAAAAATAGTCTTATGGGAAAAAATGTATATGGATTTTTTACTTCACACCATTCACAAAAGTCAGTTTTAGATGGATTGTTGATCTAAATGTGACATGTAGAACAATAGAGCTTGTAGAAAAAAGCCTAGGAGAATATATTTATGATTTTGGGTAGGCCAATATTTCTTAAGCTAAAAACACTAACCATAAAGAAAAAGGTTGATTAAATAGGCTCTATTAAAGTTAAGAATTTCTGCTGATTAAAAGACATCTTTCAAAATAATAAAAAGAGAGATGACATTCATAATGCATGTTCCACAAAAGGCAAATATTCACAATATATAAAGAATCCCTATATATACTTATATATTAAAAAACAGCCTAATAGAAAAATAAGCAAAACTGTAAACAGGCACTAAACCAAAGAAAATATCCAAGTGGTCCATAAACATGTTAGAAGTTATTTAATCTCAGTCAGCAGGGAAATAAAATTTAAAATCATAATGAGATACCAGTACACAAACAGAATGTCTAAAATGAATAAAACTGATCATACCAAGAGCCGAGGAGGATATGGATCAACTAAAACTCTCATGCATCGCTGTTGAGAGTGCAAATCAGTATACCCTCTCTTGAAAGATGATTGCCAATATCTATTAATGCTGAACATACATATATCCTATTACACAATAATTCCATCCTAGATATGTACTCAACACCAATGTGTATATATGTGAGATAAAGACATATAGAAGATCCTTCATAGTAGCATCTATATATATAAAAGCCAAGAGACCAGAATGACCAGAACAATCAGTCACTATGACGTGCACTGGGGAGGCCAACTGGCCTGATCGGGGCCCTGATCGGTTCCTCCCAACCACCTGCAACCCCTCCCCCAGGTTTGCCCTCCTCCTGATCAGGGGCAGGCCAGCTGGCCAACTTCCTGGGGCCTCTCTCCCCCCGCCGGCCAGCCTGATTGGCCCTCATTGGGGTGGGCTGGCCGGACTGAACCTGTGCACAAATTCGTGCACTGGGCCTCTAGTCCTATATAATAAAGAGGTAATATGCAAATTGACTGCCACACCCTCACAAGATGGTTGCCTATGACCAGGCCGGCAGGGGGGTTAGTGAGGGAAGACCAAACGACTGAACAGCAGGCTGAATGGAGCAACCAGGCCGGCGGGGGTGAGGGGGCGTGAGGGGTGACCAGGCTGGCAGGGGGGGGTAGTAAGAGGTGACCAGGCCGGCAGGGGGAGGGGGGCAGTTAGGGGTGACCAGGCCAGCGGGGGAAGTCAGTTGGGGGCAACCAGGCAGGCAGGCAGGCAGGTGAGTGATTAGGATTGTGAGAGCCTCTAGTTTACCTATAATTGCTAAACACAGGAAACAGCACAAATGCTCATCAACTATAGTTAACATGATTTCCTGTGGCGGGGGGCGGGGTCCTTATATGGGTTTAGGTGGGTGAGTGTAGGCCTTGAAGTTAAATGTGAAATTGCTGGTATATCATATGTGTACAATTCAGGGATGAAGATCCTTGTCTCAAAAATATTGAGTCCTTGACTTAGAGACCTAGATTTCAAAAAAATTTATTTAACTCCTCCTCCTAATTTAAGCAACTAAACCCCAGAATATAATTTTGTCATTTTTATTTTATACCTGGTCTGCTCATAGCTTTTTGAAATTTAAATCGTATCGTTCCTTATTATTAAGGTACTAGAGGCCCGGTGCACAAAAATTTGTGCACTCGGGGAGAGGGGGGGTCCCTCAACCCAGCCTGTGCCCTCTTGCAGTCTGGGACCCCTCGGGAGATAATGAACTGCTGGCTTAAGCCTGCTCCCGGGTGGCAGTGGGCAGGCCCAATCCCTAGGTGCAGCCCCTGGTCGGGCTCAGAGCAGGGCCGATTGGGGAGTTGGGGCGCCGCCCCATCATGCACAGAGCAGGGCAGATTGGGAGGTTGTGATGCCACCCTCAGTCACGCTCAGGGTAGGGCCAATTGGGGGGTTGGGGCACCGCCCCCTGTCACACTCAAGGCAGGGTCGATGGGGAGGTTGCGGCGCCACCCCCTGTCACGCACAGAGCAGGGCCCATCAGGGGGTTGGGGCCCCGCCCCGTCACACACAGAGCCACAGGGCGATCAGGGGGTTTGGGCGCTGCCCCCTGACACGCTGATCCAGGTGCCGGGAGGCATATTACACTTTTACTATATAGGGTAGAGGCCTGGTGCATGGGTGGGGCCGGCTGGTTTGCCCTGAAGGGTGTCCTGGATCAGGGTGGGGTCCCCACTGGGGTGCCTGGCCAGTCTGGGTGAGGGGCTGAGGGCTGTTTTCAGGCTGGGAGTGACTGAAGTTCCCAACCGCTCCTTTTTTTCTTTTCTTTTTTTTTTTTTTATTCTGGGCCAGCTTTACCTTGAGGCTTGGCTCCAGCTCTTAGGCCTCTGCGGCTGAAAGTAGGTTTCTGGCCTTTGCTTACAATGTTGCGAATCTGCTGGCTGAAGTCCGGCAGTATTTGTTACAATGTTTCTTAAACTGCCCGCTCAGAGGCCTGCAGCCGCAGGCGGGGAACGTTGGTTTCCTCCGTCACTGAAGCAAGCAAGCCTCATGTTATTTTCAAGCTGCCAGCCGCCATCTTGGCTGACAGTTAATTTGCATATCTCGCTGATTAGCCAATGAAAAGGGTAGTGGTCGTACGCCAATTACCATGTTTCTCTTTTATTAGTGTAGATTATCTATTTACATGGAATATTTCATGGTAAAGCCTATCCATTAAGTTATAGGCAGAAGGCCTAAGTATCCCTCACAGTGGTCTACTTGGAATCTGCTTTTGATATGGTATAAAGTGGAGAGACAGGGAATTGACAAGAATAGGATACATAATACATCATTGGTTCTTCTCAGGCTTTGCCCCCCAGGAGACATTTAGCAGTATTTGCAGATATTTTTGGTTGTCACAACTTGTAGAGGGGGCGCTGTTATATAGTGAGTAGAGGCCAGGCATATAGCGAGTAGAGGCTAGGAAGGATGCTAAACATTCTACAATGCACAGAACAGTCCCACAACAAGGAATTATCTGGCTGAAAATGTCAACAGTGCTGAGGTTGAGAACCGTTTTATGGTGATGACAACTCTATGTATGGGACACTTCCAGTACACCACTCCAGACCCTCTGGCCCACATCTGACTCTAATGATTGCTGGAGCACTCTGACAGCTTATGCATTATGCATTATGAAAGGGCCTTGCCTCACGCATGTCTCTAGCTTCTAGTTCTGGGTTTCTCTGATAGTGGCAGCATGGACATCCCATAAATCCTTTCAGCACTCTCTCACACATGTGCAAACCAGAAGTGTGGGGAAATGAGCACACCAGACCAATGGGACATGAGAGTTGATGAATAAATACTTTTTTCCTTTGTCCCCTGTGTGAGTGGTTATAAAATGTATTTCATAAACTCCAAAAAAATGTTCTTTATGATTGAATACCAGTCCCCTTAGTGGTGGCCAACTCAATAACACATTGTTCTGTTGGCTTTTCCACCTCCCCAGGTTCATTTCCCTGACCCTCACTCCTACCTCCTGGAATCACATGCCCAATAGATTCACCTACATGTATGTCTTTGTTTCAGATTCTGTTTTATGGGAAACTCAGGATAAAATACCATGAATACCATGTGTGGAAGTACACGGTGAAAGATCAGAAATCAATGGAAAAGAACATTGAAATAGAATTTTATGAACATTCATGTTTTCCCCTTTAAAGTCAAGCATAAATATATAATAGAGGAGTAAAAAAGATGGCACCAGGTTCTTGGTGGTGCAAATATTGGAGAGCTTAGAAAGGGCCACTTCTAAAATTTTCCCACTAGCCAAAGAATTTTCTAAGCCTCTTAGGTAAAGGCAAGGGACAACAGTGGTGGCTTTATAGAAGGAGAAAAAGGAAAAATATTAATTCAGGGGTTCAAGAAAAATAGGAAAGAAAAAGGAATATCCTGTGCCTAAACTCTTTTAAATGGATCTTGTTATTTTGAGAGATTTAGAATCCTAGAATTTTAATTAGAAGGGACTTGAGGGACCATTTAGCTAAATTCCCTCTTTTACAGATGAAGAAAATGAGGCCCAGCGAGGCTTAATGACCTTCTCAAGGTCATTCAGTTGGATTAATGGAAGAATCAGAGCCAAAATTCACTTCTGAAGTGGAGACACCATCTAAACATGAATTCTAAATCGCACGTGTCTGTGATCCCTGAGGCAATTCATAACTTCTCGTGGCATTACCTCACTTCAGGGATGTATGACCTAGCTGGGATAGTACTTTCAGACCACTCTGTCTCAGGTCACCAAAGAGCTAAGATGCTAACAGGAAATAAGAGGAAATGTCAGCTGTGCTTTTCCCTTGCTTGTAGAGGGTGGCCGTATTTCTGAATTAGCGTAGACTTGACTGAACTATTTGCTATTATTTGAAGGTACACAGTTTGGTTAAGAGAGAGAAATGATGAAGTTAGTAACTGTTGTTATTCTAGGGACATTACCAATACTGACTTCTCAAAGTTCCTATTAAATTGAGAAGGCTTAGTTCATGGACTTGGCCAAGGAGAGTGGAAATAACGATTGCATTCTGTTCTGGGGCTTTTAAGTGGTGTTTCCCTCTAAGGCAGCTTTGTTCTGAGTGATTACTACAGATGGTGTCCTTGGCTCTCCTGCTCCCCTACTCCCACTGGGCATCCAGTCATCCAAGGTGCACCTTGTAAGGATTCTGCTTTTCTCCTTTTTATGCCGAGACCCAAAGTAGACATTACATTCTATTGAACAAGACAGATGTGGTCCCTGTCTTAACTGGCTCACAATCTGGTGGAGGAGACATGTTAAAAAGAAATCTCAATCAAGTCTGAAGATGATCCATTTAGGGGTGCTGTGGGATCTGACCAGGTTTGGGGTCAGGAAAAATCTTCCTAGAGTGAGGCTTAAGATAAGATATGAAGGAGCAATAGTATACTCAGTCGTTCAAGGATTTTGAGGTTGTGGGTGAGGAAGCAGTGTATAGAAAGGCTCAGAATGGAGAGAGGGGTTTAAGGAAAGTAAAAGAATCTAGAGTCCTGAGAGTTGACAAGCTGAGAGGCTGGCCTGGTCATGGGAGTCATGGAGACAATGATCAGGAGTTCCAACTTCTTGAGGGCAGTAGATGACACTAAGGGATTTTGAGCAAGTGACAGCAGTGATGAAATTTGTGTCTCAATAGAATTTCCCTCATCCAGAGTGGAGGGAATGGATTGGACGGGAGTAAGATAGGAGGCTACATGTAGTATGAGCAGGAGGTGTTGGTGGCTCCACTGGAATAGACAGCAGTGAACTCCATGAGGATGGGTCACCTAGAACAGTGCCTGGGACGTAAGTACACTTACTAAGTATATATTGAATGAATGAATGAGTAAGTATATTATGAAAACATTTAGGAAAACCTGGTGATTAATCAGAATGTGGGAGGGAAGTGGGAGGGAAGAGGCATGGAAAGATGCTATATTTCTGCTAGCAGGTAACTGCATGGATGGTAGGGCCAGGAACCGAGAAGGGGAACACAGTGAAGGGGCAGGTTATGGGAGAGGTATGTGTGCAGCTTTGGATATGACAGGTTGTCTGGGAGGCCGTTGGAAATAATATCTCATGAGAGATGACTATTGATTTGGAAATCTTTGTCTTATGGATGATAACTGGAGTCACAAGAGTACCTAGATTACATGACCCAAGGGAATATGAAGACAGAAGAGAGGAGGACTCTGAAAGATTCCCATTGGTATGGCCTCCACTTTGCCCATGGCTGGCATGTTCTGTCTCATCATATTCCTGAATAAGGATTGGCATGGGGCCCTTTCAGAGAGTCCCTCAGTCATTAATGATTTTCATTCAAGAAATCTAAATAAGTATTTAGAGGAAGAATGAAGAGGGAAATAAATTATATTGTGGACAATGTTCCAGCAGGTTCACCTTGGTTCTTTTAACAAATTCAGTGCAGTGAACTTCTTACTCTTCAATCTACTCAACTCATACTTCAGAGCATGGAGAGAAGTAGAGGAGCTGAAGAGGAGAGAAGCAAGTGCTTTATGTGAGCGCTTGAACCCTTCCAGGTGTCCCTCTGACCTGAGTCTCTAGCCTGTCAATTCCTTTCCCCTGGAATGGTTGTCTCAGCATGGGATACTACTGCAGGATTGGCTAGAATGATAAGGTGGGACTTGCCTGCTGGCCAGTCACAACGAGGCTGCTTATAGCCTCTTCTGTGTTCACCACGAACACCTGGCTTCTGCATGTTGGCATTTTACACTGGGGGCAGCCATAGAAAGCTCCTTGAGGTCTGGGATCATGTCTGTCTTGTTCAAAGTATATTTCCAGCTCCTGGTGCAGTGCCTGGCACAGAGTTGAGTAAATAAGTGAATTCTTTGTCTACAATTAAGGTTTCCCCTTTTGGGAGATTTGTCAACCACTATGGGGCCCAGTGAGTGTAATTAATGGGAAAGCCAGATTTCAGAAGGGGACATGAGTCCTTCACATAAATAGTAGGTGTTGGCAATACTTTTTTTTTGCTCTGACATCCTATATAAAGCAGTTTGACTCTTTAGTCCTATTATGCTGCTATTGTATTTCTTTGGCGATGATGCCCCTGTTTGCTCTGCAGGGGCTTGGAATTACTTTTCCAGCAGTGATGGATTTGCTGGTGCACAATCTTTGACCTTGTCCCCTATCCCTAATCATGTTCATTTGTCAGCTAGCTGCTGGGGCTCAGTGAGTGGTCTTCAGCCATGTAGGACAGAGAGGTCCAATGTTGAGCAAATCCATGGTTACAGCATCATTGTCCCAGGGCCTTGTAGATTGGTCAGATCCAGGGCTCAGGGAAGGGGGACAAGATTTTACTTGAGTTCCTTGTCCATACCCAGTGAACATGAATTATTAAGTGTCAAGAGCAGTATTACTCTTCCATTGCCTTACTAGGGATTTCTGTCATTTTGTCTGTAGGATGAGAAGAGGGTGCCTTGTCTGTATTTGATGCAGATAGCTTATGCCACAGGATTTTGTGTATCATGGGTGTGTTAGTTCAGTCTGGTAGTATTTATTGAGGACTGGTAGGCATTGGTAAGCACACCTAGCATTGGCCAAATGGCTGCAGGCCTTGTCTTTCTGCCCAGCGCAGACAAAGGAGGCTCCTGAAAAGAAAGATCCAATTTTGGGTAAAAGAGAAGAAACCTTCCTGATAATTATGATCCACGTGGAAGTGCTCCTGCTTCGGTGCTAATGTAGGGCAGTGAGGCAGCATGTCCCAGGGAAACTTTCTCAGAAGTCCAGTCTTGTGGATTCTCTGTGGAAAGACATGTTCATGGTCCAAATGGTGAAATACAGCATTCTCTCCCTCTCCCTCTTGAAGATCATACATACATTCTACATTCCAAAAAATCTTAAAGTAATGAAACTGTTATTTAACTTTGTTTGCCAGCGTTTTCCATACATATTTCACCATGGAAGTCTTTTTAAAAATAACACCATTTCAATATCCCATAGGATTAGTGTTCTGTGGCATGTGCTTTCAGAAATATTACATAGAGGACTCTGGGTTTTCCATACTCTTAAGTTCTACTCTTTTCTTATTCCAGTTCTTTAGGATGAGTACATAGAAAAGACAAACTTCCTACAGTGAGTTTTGAGAAGTGGAGGTGAGGTTGGCAAAGAGGTTTACAAGAAGACATCTCTTCACTGGCAAAGCAGTGAAACTATCGGGAGATAGTCAAGTTAATGCTGAGGAGCTGCAGGCACCTAAGCTTAGTGTCTTGTTAAAGAATCCAAGTCAGTATGATGTTCAGGAGAGAATTACTAGTTTGTGACTTTATGGGATCTCTCCTTTTGTTCTTCTTTTCATTTTCACTGTTACTCTATAGTTTTGGAACTCATCCCCTTTCCTCTCAATCATCCATCCATCCATCCATCCACCTAACCACCCACCCACCCATTCATCTGTCCTTTTATTCATTCACCCAGCATAGTTTAAGCCCTGCTATGTGGTAGGCACTGAACACACAAAGGTGAATGATCATGGAGCATGCTCTCATGTTGCTTACTGAGGCTTCCAGATATGGAACAAGATTCCAGTCTTTCCAAATTCTGACACACCCTCCCGGAGTAACATTTATGATCCTGTTATGTCCTACTGAGAAATATTCTGGAGCTCTGTATTAACTGTGGAATAAAGATGAGCTCCTCCTGCCCCATAGCAGAATGCCATTCAAGCGACTCCTTGTTCAGGCCCCTCTGGCCCCAATCTAATCTCCTACTTTTGCCTTCTCACAATTTTGGTCAACTGCATGACTTCAGGAATCCTCCCCATCCTTGAGCCTGTCTGCCACTCCTTGATTCCTGCTGTTTCTTCTCTTGAACTTTCTCCCTCTCCAAATCCATCAAGACATAACTCTGTGGGCTCTCACAGGTTTCTGAACCTCTTTTTTCTATCTGTGACACACTCCCCTATATGTTCTCTCTATCTGTTTTCTATCTGTTCTCCTAGCCATGTCCTATTCAAGTCAGCATTCTTGATCAGTTTCCTAGTGCAGGGACCTGCATGTAAATGTTTAGTTCATTCTGCAGCCATATCTTTTACATATATCAACTATACTAATAATAGCCTAGGTGCGTCACGCCCTCACATCATCACAAGATGGCCATCACAAGATGGCTGCGCACACAGTGGAGGTGGGGCCCAGCGGCCGCTCCATGCGGTGAGGCCTGGGGGTCCCATGGCTCTGTGCGGTGCAGAGTAGGCTGGTCCCGGCGTCTCTGCCACCTTGTGTGGAGGAAGCAAGTCCTGGTGGAAGAGGCGGGTCATGGCAGGGGAGGGCAGTTGTGGGCGATCAGGCTGGCAGGGCAGCAGTTAGGGGGCGAACAGGCAGGCAGGCAGGCAGGCAGGTGAGCAGTTATGAGCCAGTGGTCCCAGATTGTGAGAGGGATATCCTACTGCTGGTTTAGGCCCGATCCCACAGGGGTCGGGCCTAAACCGGCAGTCAGACATCCCCTGAGGGGTCCCAGATTGGAGAGGGTGCAGGCTGGGCTGAGGGGCGCCCCCCCTCCCATGCACAAATTTTGTGCACCAGGCCTCTAGTACATAAATAAATAATTAAAAATTGCCAGAAGAATTTCATTAGAAAATTGAAAATTAATTTAAAATGTTATTGTTTTTTTTCTGTCATTTTGTGTAATATGTGCTCATTTCTGTAACTTACTGGAACTAATTTTAATTTATGTATAGAGATTTAGATTTTATTTTTGTGTTAGATACTACTCTAGTTAGAGGGGTGCAGACTATTTAAATGTTTGAAATCACTTCAAATAATTCCATTTCGTAAAGAAAAATAGGGATAATTTTAGGTACTACAAAGAATGATAGTTGTATGAACCGTTATCATTTAATTGCATCTATCCTTTTAATTAACAACAAGTGCAATAAAATTTTATTAATTTGGACGCTATTATTTGGCAAATTTTGAAAGTTAAGGTGGCAGACATTTTCAGTTGTTACTAGATACTTTTTAAAAGAGCAAACTTCCCAGGCACTTAGAAAGATCCACCCATGTGTGGATAGTTGATGTAATAATTACAAAGAATTCCCATCTATTAATTACAGAATATTTGGCAGTACTGTGATATATTTGGCAACACCTTGTCAACTATTAATTCAAGTTAAGAAATTTTTTTAAAGAATGGCTGTAAGTGAAGCTTTTAATAAATCAAATGGCTTTACTCTTAAATAGTTTGAGTTAGTGAAATTTAAGGAATTACTGGGTTCTTTGTATTCAAAGATAGTGGTTCTAGAGATGCCATCCATGGGCGGGAATGTAATTGAAGTGACTGGTGCCCATCCAAATACATATAGCTGACACCTACCCTTTTCTTATGTGTCTAATTGCCAGTAGTTCTAAAGAAGGCTCATTTACATGTAGAATGTTCCTACTTTCTCTCATTTGATCCTCACCACAGCTATACTTAGGGTAAGCACTACTATCCCCTTAGTGACTTGCTCAGGTCACACAACTGGGAGGGGCAGTTTAATACTTTACTAATGGCCTCTGTCTCTATCTCTCTGCACTCCACCACACTGTCTTTCAAATATTAATAGTGACTCAGGTTTGCAAAGCAGTGTTTATCTGTTACCTCACTTGCTTAAAAAAGTTACTCCCTTGAGACTGTAGTAAGTGGATCTGCCTGTTGCTTTTCTTTTCTAGCGATCCCTAGCTATATGCCATTTCTTCCACCTCCTTCAACTTCTACTGTGGTTTATATTCACATCTATAAGGGTCTCTGAAAATATTTCACGTTGTGCCACAGTATGATTGCACCATATTTTCTTCTGTCCACTCTGCCCTCAGCTTGTTATACCTGTGGATCCAGGGCGAGACATAGCAAAGTAATGACCAGAGGTGTCTTGTGCCCTAGTCTCTTCCATCTCTGCCTTCCACGTTTCTCATTAGAAGCCTATACTCAGCCCTTCTCCCCATTCTCTGTGAAAGCCTTCAGAAAGAAAGCATAAATGATTGCTGAAAAATGTTTATTAAACCTTCTTGCTTTCAGGGAATTTGTGTTTTAATGGGATATAAGGCATATTTAGTCAAATAAAGTCTTCTCTAATGGTAGAATTTAATTTTAGTGAGCAGTTGAGGGATAATTTTTGAAGCTAAGATATTCTTATTGGGATCTTTGAAATTATAAATGTAAGTGATTACTCACTTGACCCGCAAAGTCAGTCTCATCCATGTCCTACTGTTGGACCCCTCCTTACAACAGAGAAAATTGGGCAAGTCTATTGCTTGCTTGTGGGTAGAATGACTGCATCCTGCGATCCAGGTATTCTTGGCTCTTTCTCATCATTGAATGCTTAAGTGGAACTTGCTGGTGAGCATTCAGATAGAATGTTTGCAGCAAGTTCAAGTCCCACAGTCATAAAGGCTTGCACTGCAGGCCTTTACCTTGGTTTGTTTGTTTGTTTGTTTGTTTTGTTTTAAAGTCAGTCGACAAATATTGAGTAACATTTCAGCTGTCTTCTCAAAGACATTTTGACCCTTTTGGTTCCATTTTCTTTGTCTGTTAGTGTGTCCTGGAACAGTGTCCTGTGTAAGTAGCAGAACCTATGACAGCTTTCTATCCTTTCTGTAGAAGGAAGTCTGTGTGGATGGTGTGCAACCACCATGCTTAGAAAGGCTGTGTGCTTTAAGGTATAGTGGTCAAGAGCTTGGGCTTGGCCACAGGTGGCCTGGTCTTCATCTAGGCTTTGGTATGTACTGGCTGTGTTATCTGGAGCTAATTACTTCTAAACCTCACTTTCCCCGTCTGCACAGTGGGGATAATGTTAGTACCTGCCTGGGGGTGGTGGTTGTGATTAAGATTAAATGATGGATTTAAAGAATTTTGCACTGTGCCTGGCACCTACTAAATACTGAATAAGGCTAGCTATGATTATTTTTTTTGGCTCAGTGGTTCAAATTTTCTTTGGGTATCCTTAAATGTTCATGTTTAGAACACAGGAAATTGTACAGAAGCATCTATAGGACTCTGTGGAAACTTATAAATTGGACTTCCCTAGAGTTTTTGAAATTGAATTATTCCAAAAAAGGGCTGAAAAGCAGCAAACTTTAACCCTAGTTTCCTGCCTTCCAGACCACATCTTCATTTTGTGCTTAAATATAGCTGCTCCAAGAAATAGTTTGACAGAGTACCACCTGTGCCATAGCTCTTGTTCATGGTATGGAGAACTCACAGGAGTCACTTCAGACTAACTTTTAACTTGCTTCAAATATGATTCAAGTCTTGAAATGATTATCTGGACATGTACATTCTAGGAATTATTGGAGGAGAAAAACATCACTAGCAAATATTTTCAGATTTCCCCCTCAGTCTTGGATTCCCATGAAAACTACAAAGGGATGATAAATCTACAGTTTAATCACTTGGGGTCCATTAAGGCCCTCCTGCTTGTCTTTGAGCTCTGGTCAGGTAAGCTAATATGCAAATTCATAGCCAATTCAAATGCCCTGAGAATGCCACTGGCCAATGGCCAGCCTTATTTTTAATAGTCACCAAATAGTGCAATTCTCTAACAACTTCAGCAAGGCATTCCAGAAATGCTTGACATCATACTTCTCTGCACTGTGATAAACAAACACAATTTTGATTTCATCTCAGAGTAATTAATCTGAATTTCTCCTTCTGGGATGTAAAATAAAATATTCTATTTTCTATAGTTCTTTGAACATTAGATTGGAAAGAAAATGCCCTAAACATTTTGTTTAATTAAATCCTAAAGAGGTGGTACAAACTTCATGATTAATTGAAACATGCATATTTCGACTGATGCATATTTATGTGACATTATCATATGAAAATTTTTATCATGTTATACAAACTATTCACTTTGGGAATGTGATATAATGCTATAAATATTTTGCTTTTGTTGTTGCATTGTTCATTATGAAAAATACATAGGCTAATGGCAGTAAGGAAAAATATGTTACATGAGTCTTCTTTGAGGTAATCTCAAAAGTCTCAAAGTCTCACAGACCTTGAGTCTAAACATAAGACAGCAAATTGGGTTTTCCCTAGTTTGAAGAAATATGTTTTAAATAAAGAAATTTGAAGCAGATCAAGTTAGAAAAGTTGAAGTGCTGGGGCCTTCTATTTTGCCAACATGAAGCATATACATAAGTCCCAGGGTTCAGCACTAAAGAAAATGTCACTTTTCTAGGGGCGCAGCCATACTGCTTAAGATGGGATACCATCTCATGTCTGGTGGCAGAATCTTGGGCTATGTTTTAGCTGAGAAAATTAACGTATATAATTGCAGATCTTTCTTAGTTTCCTAAATATACTATTAATAAAAATGACCTCTGTAAGACTAGAATACCTAAGACATGTAAAAATGTTTCTTGAACTTGTGGAATAATCCACTTATCAGACTCTTCTTTGGAGCATTAGCTATTGATAATAGTTTGATGACAGAAAAAGAGAAATCTCATGGAAGTTTTCCAAAGTGTTTCCCTTTATGAAGCGGAGTTTTATGAAAAACGGATGGGAATACTGAATTATTTAACAAGACAGATGCTAACCATTTCCAATTTCCAGATACACAATTATTTTTGTTTCATCTTCCCGTGTTGTTACTTCATAGGGCAAATTATTTATAAAAATAATCTGCTTTAAAGTTCTACTTTTTGTCCATTTGTTAGGCCTATTGTTTGTAAGAAAGTATCCTTGCCTCCCTTAAAAAATGAAAAATGGTCTGACTGGTGTTGATGGGTGAAGCATGAGGAAGACCCACCAGCAGCCTTTTTGTCCCAAGTGCCGTTTCTCTGGGCAGGCCGAGCACCGCCCCTGCTGCAGCTTTGTGCTCGGTTCTTTGCCATCTCAGTTTTAGATCATTTAAATGGAAGAAACAATGAGGGGAACCCAACGTATGTCCTAAAGTTCCTTCTTGAATGCTGAGGCCACATAATTTCTCGCGTAAAGTATGTTTCCTTACAGATTTCACCAGAATCAAGTTTATTGCCGTTGGATCATTTGTGAGAGCTCTGCTGTATCATCTTCTTTTTCAGGAATTTAAGATTATAAAGCAGCTAATTGCTTGGGAAAAATCAGAAACTATTAGTGCTAGTGAGTTTAGTAATGACAGATGATTATTTAAAAGGTATAACATTTCTAATCTAACTTAAAAACCCTTCCGTACTATAAGGTAAATTATGGAGTTTTGTTAATTCTTCATACATGTACAATGTCTATAGACAGATGCCATATTAGAGATGATATAAAACACAAAACTTTCTTTGAATAGAACAAATGATTAAATACAGTAATTGTATGATATTTGAACTCATGTTGACTCCATTTAAAGAAACTTACGTTATCGAAAATGTTTGATTAGCATCAAAGGTCATTGTTACACTGTCTCATTTATAATAGTTTATAATAAATCACAATATGTAATTGTAAAATAAAATGATGATTAAAATGACAATATTCTATTAAAGTAAATAAAATGCTGCACGTGGTTCTGAGTGGTGATCCTCAGGGAAAAAGCCGTATCCCCGCACTTCAAATTAGTTTGCTTCTAATTTTGCAGGCTGATGACCACACTGCCTCAAACCCAATCTTTTCCCTGGAAATGGAATGATTGCATGACAGGTTCTATGAACCATGAATATGTCAACAGCTCATGGACCAGGCCTTGCTTAGCAATTAGTCTTTGGGGGATTTTACTCAGAATCAGACAACACTATACCAGGGCTTGCTGGGGATTTTGTGATTACCATTCATGTCTGGAGCATGAGTCTGGGTTAGTACAAAAAAAAAAAAAAATCCATAAAGGACGAAGAGATGTGGCTAATAGTCGCAACCAGTCAGACACACTTTATCATTTGGGAGGACCAAGGAAACTCGAGATATAGCCAGAGCACATAGGAGATAGCAAGGGAATATTTCTTAGACCTGTACTTAAGGTCTACGTTTAGTCCCCCACAAAAGTTTCCCAGACTTCAGTCATTTGAATATCACCATTGCATGTTTGTCTTAACATCTTGCTACCTGCACTGTAATTACTATTACATTTCATTTATTGGCTCACTTTAAAAGTCTTTATTTGTTTTGAGCAGTAGTATTTGTGATCTCATGGACTTGTACTACTTAAATTTGTTTTCTTTTCTTACAAAGGAAAAGAAATACAGCATTTTAAATATTGAAAATATTTGCATATCACCTAACATCATTCTGAGCATCCCCATGACGTGGGCGACAGGTCCTCCTGGAGCTGTGAGGACCACCCATCTGGCTAAGAGTGATCTGGGCAGCCGTGTGACCTCAGAGCTCATGGCTGACACCCCAGGACTATTCCTCCATCCAGGAACCATGAATCACACACATCTCATGGAGAAGAATTTCAATTAGGCCTGTACCTGTCTGGGACCCCATGTGGGAAGGCTGCATCACAGGAGACCACCGAGTGAGCCAGGCCACTGCCTTTGTATCAGCAGAATCTGGCCACTCAATCTCTCCGTTGTTGACTAACCATATCATTTGGGAATCATTATATTGCAAAAGTAAACAACACTCCATATGTAACATGTAATAGGGAACATGCCAAGATTAGTCCTGGCTCCTGACTGTCAAGGTTCACATTAGGTCATCACATATGTGGGTGTGCTGTCCTCCCCCATTTGTAGATCCTGTAGGCTGTCAGCTGCACCTTTGAACAAATGGGCCATTCTACAAGCTTCATTAGTACTGAGCCTGGTATAACCAGGCAGAATAAGCATTTTTACCAGGCTAAGCAGCCCTGGGAACTCTCATGGCTCTGTCGTCATGCTCTGGTTTTTAAGTAAATGATGTCTTTGGAAACTTAAAAGCCAACAGAAAAAAAGGAAAAAGAAAAAAGAGCACTGAGCCCTCCCCACAAGAGCTGGCCATTCTCCTAGGTCAGACCATGGTGAGGTGCGGAGATTGAAATCAGACCCCGGGTAGCTCTTTCAGGTTCAGGGTGTGACTAAGTTTGAAGGGATGTTTGCTTCTGATATGAACATTTTTCTTATACTTTTATTATAGAAGATGATGTGTCAAATGTACAAATAATGTGTGCCTGGTGCCAGAAAGTGGGGATCAAGCGCTATTCCCTGAGTATGGGAAGTGAGGTGAAAAGCTTCTGCAGCGAGAAGTGCTTTGCGGCCTGCCGACGAGCCTACTTCAAGAGAAACAAGGTAAGAGCACGTAGAGAGGCGGCCCCGCAGGCCTCCCCAGCCCACGTGCGCATGTGCCTCTTAGCCTCTAGCTGCAAACACTGCGCACCTTTTATTCTTTCTGTTTTTTTTTTTTTTCTGTTCTCTTTCTCTGTCATACTTAACCTTTTGGAATAAGGGATCCCCTCTAATGTATATAATAACCTGTTCTTCAGTTTCTCTGGTCTTGGTGTTTGAATTCTGAGAGGGTGAATGAATCTGATGAGGACACGGAGATCACAGCTGGTACCCTAAAGTGACAGGGACTCCCCAGCAGGAGAACACGCAGACTAGAATCTGGCAAGATAAGTGGTAGAGATTCCTGAGGAACTAGCCACAGGCCATGCATGGCCAGGAAGCTTTAGTGCACTCAGTTTAAGACTTGCTCCCAATGGGACTATTGCTCTGGCTCTTTCCAAAATCCGATCCACAAATTCTAACCAAGAAACATGTCAAGTCTCTCTTGATACCTTATATTAAAGTTGATTGATATTGAGAAAAGGTGAAAAAATGAATACATGAACCAGCATTGCTCACATAGCCAAGCATTGTGAGAGGCATGGTGGGCGAAACAGGAACGGCCGTAGTCATTCATATATATATATATATATATATATTTATTTCTGTTTTTTTTTGTTTGTTTGTTTTAAGACATCTCAGATTTGAAAATGTCATTTTAAAGAATAGTATTAGCCACCACTAACGGGAAATGGAATGCATGATGGTTTTACAATCCCCCACACACATACACACACACTGCTAATTTCTTAATCTTTAAAGAACTTCTATAGCATTTTGCCACCAATTACTGAAGTAAATTGCTAGTTCTTGATTATTTCCATTGATTTGTAAAGCTTCCTTAATTCATAAAACTGTCTACACTTTGCTGAGCATTTCCATTTCCATAATACAAGAAAGAGCAAAACCTATCCTTTCTTGAAGCAAATAATTGTTATTTTTAAGTCTGATATTTGCAATCCTGAAATGCTCATCTCGGGTTCATTGCACTACAAGAAGCACTGTTGCAGCAAATTATCTCCTGCAAATTTGGGTCACATCATTCTGCCAAAAAACATAACGCTGAAAGAATTAGGCTGCAGAATTCAGTAGGGTGGAATTTAGTAGCAGTCTCTAAGAATTAGGCTCATAATCTTCACTGGAACAGGAAGGCAAGTAAAGAAACTGCAATTCTTTTGGGATAGTCACCAGTCAAGTTCACTTTCCCTTGGGGGGGGGGGTGGGGGGGGGGTGGCGGGAAGCAGGGAAGCTTCAGAAGAGGGTGGTTAGAGCAGTGCATGGAGACATGGTTTGCTTTAATATACGGGGATTAAATGATCTCTGAGACCCTGGGGCCCCCCTTTTGCATGCTGAACACTGGGGTAACAATCACAGGAATGGCCCCAGAGCTTTTGTCTTTAAAGCCCTACTTACCACAACAAAATACTTTGCATTCCACCCTAGAAGATGGCTAGAGAACAGTTTTTGTTGTTGTTGTTTTGTCTTTCTATCATTCTGAAAGGTTATGGGTCTGAATCTTGATAGACTGCCTGTAGTGAATAAAATCCAGCAAGATGAATTTGTTACAATCCTGGTGATACTTGTTATACTTCGTAAAGTGGTTTCACTTTAGTAAGCCTTTGAAGGAAGGCACCTGACCCAATTGGAAAACAACCTAGAATAATCTACCTATATCTATATATCTCTCTATATAATTATATATATATATATTTATATACATATATAAAAAATATATATTTTCTACATGTCTAAATATATCTATATAAAATACCATATATAATAATACCATATATAAATTTACATCACTATAAGTCATATGTAATATTACATCATTATAAAGTTTAAGGTCAAACTTCCATAGCATACAGTTTTGAAAACTGGGTAACTGGGGCCAAGCTAAGAATTAGCATGTGGAATACTTCTCCGTCAGCTGAAGAAGCAGCATTCCTTTCCCCTTTTTGCAGGGTTATTGGGTAGGTCTTTGAATAGCCTGCAAAACCTGGGCATCACAGTGGCTTGAAGTTTGCCGGCTGATCCCAGCAGCCCATTAGTGTACATACTATGCCTGTCTTCTCTGCAATCTTCATGCTTATTTATATCAAAAGCTCTGCCACACTATATACGTTCTCGTTTTTCAAATAGAGAAATAAACTGGTCACATCACTTGCTGGGTTCTTTTTTTTATTTTATTTTAAGAGTGTTATCTCTGTAACAATATCCTATTGTATTACAATAAACATGTACAGCTGCTGCATTTCTGTGAACTGATAGGATTTTGTGGTCATTTCATTTAGGGCTTGGGTTTCTTAATGGATTGTATTAGATACCAGTCTCCATCCTGCCATTTCTAAGAACTGCTATAATCAGCCCCAGGGTGTTCCCCACTGAAGACAATAGCAAATAGCTACTTCTCTTGTATCATTTAACAAAGTCTTTGGTCCTCATTATTAAAATTGCGGACTTTCTTAATCTTAGAAAAAGGGCAAAAATTCTCCCATTCCTACATAAAAGATTTTCTGGCTAAATTCTACACTTTTAAATATTGAGAAGTGGATGGAAAACAGTGAATAATGTGTGTGCAGAACAGAATTTTGCCTTAGGTATGATGTCGATTTAAAAAAAAAACATGTAAAATTAACTATGCTGTAAATTATGCTTTATAATGACAGCCCGCTTCTTAGTGGATAGCATGCTGGGATCTAAAAATGGTCTCTAAGTTGAACCCAAATTGCATGCATAACTTCACAAAGGAAAATCCTTGTGAAAAAGGTAGCTAATTAGGAGCAGGATTCAGCTGACCTCTGTTTTGTGTCTGTGCAACACCTGCATTTGTGAATGTAAATTGGACAGCTGTGCCCGTGTTGTCCCTGCTGTCCTCTTCACAAATGCTTGGGATAGAAGCAGGGGCTGATTTTCTTCTAAAAACAAGGACAAAAATAGCCCAACTCTCAAAATGAAGGCCCCCTGAAAATTGACTCTTTAAATTTCACTTGCTTCTCGAACCTTCCTTCTCTTTGATGGAGTAGTTTAAGAATGCCACATTCTCTCTCTTACAAACGCTGGCACTGTGAAGTAAGGTGGGATGGATTGAAATCAATGTAACCCTTTATGGCATGTAGATTATATTTTTAAACCAAATTAATTTTATATGAAGAGTTGTTTGGATTGCAACAAGCATGTAGGCTATCTTCAGAATGCTTCTGCTAGGAGAGTGCTGTGAATCACAGCTATATTCATTTCAATAACCCAACTACTAGCTTATACACTTTAGGATGTCAGCTCCAAGTCGTGTACAGTGTTAATTAATAATTGTATTTTGTGGAGTTCTTATCCCCAACAGGCTCACTTGCTGCCTCAAATGTTTTTGAAGCCGTGGGTATGAAAAATACTTTTGTAGTCTGTGGGCATTGGCTGAACAATGGGATGTCAGTCTCATTACTAGATGCACTGGAGACTTGTCATGGAACTAATAGCTCACTCTTTCCCCAGCCCCTTTTTGAGCCACGAGTAGAGAAGGAATTGAAAACATTTCTAGCCTAGTGATCCAGCGAGGAGCTGGCAAGTTGCAGGGAGTTGGTAGTTTTGCAAGAGATGCTGGAGTGTGTAGTCCCAACTAATGGCAGTTTTACTTTCTACCATAACGCACACTTAAAAATACCTTTACTAAGGGAGTAATGTCGTGTAACCATTATCCCTTGAAGAGTGAGAGTAACAAACAGGACTACAAATAGTAATCATTTCTAAATATCCTGTGGTTTTTTTTTCCCTTCTGCATGGGAAATATCCTGTCATCTGAATCAAGCAGGAATCAAAACTCAAGGCAGATGGTTCGTGCAGGCAACCTCAAGGGCGATTGTTTTCTGTCCTGGTTCAAATCTCAAGTCTATAGCATTCTTTTTTAAAAATATATATTTTTATTGATTTCAGAGGGAGAGAGATAGAATCATTGATTGGCTGCCTCCTGCCCGCCCCACCCTAGGGATTAAGCCCAAATCCTGGGCATGTGCCCTTGGCTGGAATTGAACCTGGGACCCTTTAGTCTGCAGGCCGACGCTATATCCACTGAGCCAAACCGCCTAGGGCAGTGGTTGGCAAACCTCGGCCCATGTGCCACATGCGGCTCTTTGGCCCCTTGAGTATGGTATGGCTCTTCCACAAAATACCACGTGCGGGCACGCACGTACAGTGCTATTGAAACTTCATGGCCCATGTGCAGAAGTTGGTTTTTGGAAAGGAGATAGACGAAACAAGTATACAAGATGAATGTGGATGGGAGAGTTGGAAGGGGTCGACCTCAGCGAACATACCTCAATCAGATTGAGGACGTTTTTAGCAAAGGCCAGCTTAGGAATACCCTAATTAAGTTAATAACAATGTACCTACCTATATAGTTTAAGTTTAAAATATTTGGCTCTCAAAAGAAATTTCAATCGTACTGTTGATATTTGGCTCTGTTGACTAATGAGTTTGCCGACCACTGGCCTAGGGCTATAGCATTCTTTATGGATTAGAGGCATTGATATTTCAGTCATAGACACAAATTCCCAAGAACACTAAAATTTTGCTCCCTTCTTCTAGTTTTTATATAATTTGAGACAAGAATACATAGAAATATTTCTTCAATATCATAAAGTTGCTGTTCCCCCAACAAATTGTAGGGGGAAGAAACCTATGCGGATAAGAGAGAAGGATAAGGATGAATTAAAAATAAAAAGATTATATAAACAAACAACATTTGCAGATGATGTCATTAAGATCTCCTGACAATCAAGATAATAATATTCAGTGAGGGGAGTATTGTATAATAAGCATTTCTTTTACTTTCAAACTATATCCCTGGATACTCAGTGATCTCTTCTTAGAAGAGATCTCTTTTGGAAGAACCTGTCGCTTGTTAGCATGTATCATCGGATTAGTTGGAGTTACATTTTATTTAGACTGTTGGTCTTTTTATTAAACTTGAATATATCCTGGGAAAGATTCTCAGGTTCAGACTTAATTATAGAACCCAGTCGTACCGAAGAAATTGTAACAATTGCCCTGTTAATCTAGTGATTAACCTGTCCACTTTTTTTTCCCTTTAAACACCTGCAAGATTTAATTTGCAAAAAGGCTATCAGTCATGACGGTTTGGGGAATGACATTTAGAAATTACTTGTAACTAATGTCCCCTGACTGCCTGAAGCTCAGGCCACAGACTTGCTCCTGCCAGTTGCTTGCAAATATTCTTGACTGACAAGTAAATGTGCCCACAGAACACCAGAGCGCTTCCCCTGGATTCACCTTCTTTCTATGGGTCACCAAGGAGCCTGTGGGGTCTGTCTTTCTGCAGGATGATTGCTTTGGTTCTGCAGTGTCCTTTGGAACTGTGCCTGCATCTAGGGTGGCGTCTGCCTCCTAGACTTTAGCCTGCAGCCCAGTGGCTGAGTTCCCTGTTGGTCACAACAAACAGGGAGGCTCTGGGGAGAGAACAACAAACCCAGTGGTTTTCTCATTCTCTGGTATTTTGGAATATGATGAGCTCCTGAAAGTAAGAACCTATGAAAAAAAGCAAGAGCCGAGGAAGGGAAAGATGTTAGCCCTGTGAAACACGTTTAGGCTGGGGTTAGAGCAGGAGAATTCTGGCCAGTGAAGTAAAATGTAGCTCGGGTTAAGGCGATGCCTAGGCTCTTGAAGAAAACCAGAGAGTGCCAGGCCAAGTGGGACACCATGCCCTAGGCCAGTGACGGCGAACCTTTTGAGCTCGGCGTGTCAGCATTTTGAAAAACCCTAACTTAACTCTGGTGCCGTGTCACATATAGACATTTTTTGATATTTGCAACCATAGTAAAACAAAGACTTATATTTTTGATATTTATTTTATATATTTAAATGCCATTTAACAAAGAAAAATCAACCAAAAAAATGAGTTCGCGTGTCACCTCTGACGCGCGTGTCATAGGTTCGCCATCACTGCCCTAGGAAGTCATCGGAAGCTCTGGGGGAGACATATGTGATGGTCTTGTTTACAGAACACTGTTACGGAAAAGGTGGTTGAAGGGATACCGGGAACTCAAACACAACGGGGCTAGGGGATATATTGAAAGAAAATAGCGACTACGCCTAGTTTTTAATGGGCTACATTTGGGAGGTTGTGAGGGAAACAGAAATAATTCTAATCAATTTCCCAGAATGGATGTCAACTTCTGAACAACATCAGGCATTTTAGATTAAATATGAAGATATGATAAAATCCAAAGAGCTTCAAGTCCCAATCTTTGTTCAGTGCTACCCCCTCCCCCGCCCCCCATGGAATAGGAGGAAGAGGGGGATTTTTAATAGATCTGAATTCAGTCCCCCAAAGATCAATACACAGGGCTATTGACATATATGCTCGAATGTTAATTTTCAGACACACTCAATCTCTGGCCATCCTTCTGGTGATAGCTAATGCTCTACACTGAAATCAAGTTTTTCTCATCCGAACTGCCAGTAATTATCCAATCCATCTCAAAGGCACGCTCCCTTTTAACATTAACCACAGTGTCAGATTGCATCAGCTACATTGTGTTCTGGTGACTGCGGCTGCAGAGTGATGAATGTGTGCGCTTTGAGCTCCGAGTCCGGTTGCCTGTTTGGACAGTGGGCAGCTCAGTGAAGCAAATGGCCAGGAAGGGACCTAGTTATTTGGGACATGCATTCTCCTTATCGATCTAGTCACGTGCACTGCCTGCTTTCTCACCCTGCTGTTAACAGTGTTCAGGTTTATCTGAAGAATCAGCATTTAAAGAATTATCTAATGGGCCATTTTAATGCACTTCTCCCAGCATAAGCTATCTAAGCACAGAGTTACTCTTTGTGCCTGACTATAAAAGGAACAAGATATTACTATATTAAAATAAAGACCAGAGGAAGGAGACGTTTATAAGAGGTCTTAGTGCACTGTCCAGAGAAACCGTGAGAGAATGATTATGCATTTTCCTAGGGTTGTAGTTATACTCTGTTAATTCAAATGTTTTGTTAAAAAATGTTAACTGTCTAAATAATTGCATGCATAAGACAGGCCAGGTTTGTCTTGAGATATTTTAAGGTAGTAGTTTGAGTCCAGAATTTCTCTCATACACTTGCAATGTCTGGTCTCAAACCCTAATACTCTCAAGAGCGGCATATGCAGGAGATGCACGCTGTAGGCACACCTGTGGTTATTTTTATTTCTCCTCCATCTCGGTACCTGTGGATAGCTTTTGCTCACATAAGCAGAAGTGTGAACTGGGCAAGCCATGTGTAATTCTTTGTTCCTTGGGCTCCTTGCTCTTTGTTTATGTTATTGCAGATTAGGATGGAATAAAGAAAATCTTGTTGCGGATGGCCACTTAATTTCTGTCCCAACAGTTCAGTCTGAGAATGGTAAATTCCCTGTGTTACAGTCGTGCACACAGTGGAATCTAATGTCTACTGACAGACTGCCTTTGGAGATTACAAACATCAGTCTGTTGCATTCTCTGTAAACACAGGCTGAGGGCACTGCTATAAGCACTAGGAGGCAGATCAATGATTTAATGAATCTATAAAAAGATGCTTGAACTCTGCTGCAATTTACTGAGCACTCTAGTTAAATGAAACTCCTGTACTCTTTAACAAAGATAGAGATAATCAATGGCTGGGGAGGGAAGCCAATGTCCAGTCACAACAACCTCCCAGAATTTGTGTTGTCATTTCACTGCTGACAGAGGTTAGGCAGACTCAGGCTTTGATGTTTGAGCTGCATTCCGCCCAGAGGTGACATAATCATATAGTGTTGCTTCTGTGAGGACTATTTTTTAAAAGCAATGAAATATTATTTAAATAATATTTCTTTAAAGCAACAAGATTAAGTTTAGGAATTAAATTTATTCTAACCTGTAGTGTCTTTGTCAGGCATCCCCATGATGAAAAGTAAATAAGGGAATAAAATCCATTCATGATTAAGTCTTCAGAATGTCAAATTGCTTCGTGTTGGAGAGCCCTGATTAATCCTTCCTGGTAAAATATTCCTCATTAGTTTGCTCTGGCTAAGAGTTAACCACTCCTATTACAAATTCAGACATTAATGTATTTTCTGCTTAATTCCTCTTCTAATAGAGGAAAATATAGTTGGAAGATATTAATTTTTTACTTTCAAATGTGCTTTGGAAACGTTATACTGATTTATGAGAGAGACTGGAGACATGTAGGAGAATTGCTTCATAAATATGTTGAAATGTATTTGAAAGTATTTCACCGCTTTTGATTGTCGAAAAACTATTGCCTTGACTTTGAAATGATTTTTTCCCCCCTACAGAGTTAGAATTAAGGACATAAACCAAAGATTTTTATATCTAATTTTGGTCATATGAACTTTCTTAGTGTTTCGCTTTCTTGATTAGCTAATTAACATTGAGCGCTGGATCCGACCCCAGTAAGTGTATGTGGGAGGTTCAGTGGGTAATAGGAATTTTGAAGTCTGATAACTGTTTATCTGTTCCACGGGCCTTTTGCCAAACATTCCATGACAAAGTAGTGACTTATCTTGTAATCTGTTTTGATACAATGACTTCGTATTTTAAGATATGGTGAGCAGTTCTATGACTGCACAGCCAGCTCTGTTATAAAAATCTTTGAAGGCCCTGGCACTTTCTGTGATCATCAGTAGGATTATATGTTTACTTAGTTGGAGCAATTTAAGTTATTGGTGTCAAAGGACTTAGGGAGACAGAGACCCAGGGGTAGGTGAGATAAAGCTGGGCAAATAGTTGAAGACCAGGGGTTTTGCCCAACAGGAGGCAAGTTCCTCTGTGATGCTTTTTTGTTTGTTTTTAGCCAAGATTAAAAAAACAACAACCTTTTTATCTATCCACTTATTATTATTGTTATTATTATTTTTTATTTTTGTTAATCCTCACCCAAGGATATTTTTCCATTGACTCTTAGAGAGAGTGAGAGGGAGAGGGAGAGATAGAGAGAGAAAAACATCAATGTAAGAGAGAAACATCGATTGGTTGCCTCCTGCATGTGCCCTGACCAGGGCCAGGGATTGAGCCTGCACCCCAGATATGTGGCCTTGACCGGAATCGAACTCAGGACCCTTCAGTTCATGGGCCAATGGTCTATCCACTGAGCCAAATTGGCTAGGGCTATCCATTTATTATTTGGAAAATAAAATAAAAGACATATTGAATGCCTATATAATGTGTTATGCACTGTTTTAGGTCTGGTGGATTATGACTAAACAAAAGTCCCTGCCTTAAAAGGACTTACATTCTATTCTCTAAGGGAGATAGTAATCTATAAGTTAAAAATATGTAAATATATATCACAACTTCAGGTAGTGATTACTGCTATGAAAAAAAAGGAGGGTGGAGGGATGGATAGTGATAAGATGCTGTTATATCTGGTGGTCACAGAGATTATCTTTGAGGAGGTGACACATATGTAGGGACAAAATGAAGTCATACAGTTAGTCATTCGAAGAGCTTGTAGCAGAGTTTCAGAGAGGAGGGGAGCAAGTAAAGAGCAGAGGTCCTTAGGCAGGAATAGGCTTGCCATTTTTGTCAAGAAAGTCAGGCTGGAGTTGAACGATCAAGGTCGTTAGGCGCTTGATCACATAGGCCAGAGAGGAAATAATTTGAATTTTATTCCAAATGTGAGGGCAGCTATTGGGAAGTGTGACATATCTGATTTTCATTGTTGATTGGATCACTGTTAAGAAAGTAATACATTTAAAATTTAAGATCCTGGATGCAAAGGGGATTTGGAGAGCAACAAAGGCAACAGCATTCTCATTAAAATTGAGTGTGTCTGGCAATAGAAAACTAAAAATATAATATTCACTGAATTATTCACTAGTGGTTATGAAACGTTTCCCAGTAGCAAAAGTGTGTTGAACTAATTTAGTTAGTTTTTTTCTAAAGTGTTGGAGAAAATGAACTAAGGATGGACACAGTGATTTTACTTCTCTACAGTAGACAGAGCTTGCCCCCAACGTAGTGGGAGGGTAAGACCTCAGAGGCAAGCTCAGCCCAGAAATCAAGTCTTCAGCATCCACAGGTCTTCTCAAGCCCTATCCCTAGAAGTGGTGTGATGTTAAAGAGATGGTACTTTGAAGGGAATATCTTTGGGTAAAGGAATTATTCTGAAGTTTATTTTATTCTAAGAGTAGACTTAATTTGTTGATTACTTATAAGATGTATCAGGAATTTCTATGCAACTAACAGAAGACTCAGCTCAACTGGTTTAAATATTTAAGACATCTTTTCTTTGATGGAACTGTGAAGTCCTAAGTTAGGTATACTTCAGGTGGGTTGATCCTGCAGTGTAGTGGTCTTAGCATGGTCTCATGTCTTCCCATTTCTATATACTTCTGCAGAGAGTGTTGGCTAGCTTCCAAGGCAAGCTCCTCAGAGATCATGGGATGACTACTGCAGTGATCAAGGCTATATGCTTCTTTATGCACATCCAATAGGAGATAGAGTGACTAGCAATCCATGCAGGAATCTTGAAATTTCCACTCATTCTCTATACTTTGGTCACATACTCATGCTTGAACTGGGGATTATGACAAGAGCAATGGATTTTCTGATTAGGTTAAACCAATCAGGGTTTTCCTCTGATGTTCGGGTTGGATTCATTTTCCTCTAAAGCCTGCATGGAGCCAGAATGAAAATCTGGAAACTGTTAAGAGAGGAAGGGGTCAGAATGATAGCTGATGGCAGATGCTAGCAAATGCCCACTGGAGAGAAGGAGAGGTGATCTCCTGAGGTTATCCCATGAAGCTGAATTCTTTACACAATGAATATGTCATGCCCATCTACTCTTGTCATATGGAGGAAGGAATCTGGAATCCAAGTGTGGACTGAAAGATAAAAAGTGTGGTTCTATTCATCATAGGGCACTTAGATGAGCGACTTCTTCCATCCAGGACCAGAGGCTTTGAAAACCTGATTAGAATGTTGGCTTTCTAATTCTAAGAGAAGACTTAATTTGTTGATTACTTATAAGATGTATCAGGAATTTTTATGCAACTAACAGAAGACTCAGCTCAAACTGGTTTAAATATTTAAGGCATCTTAAATATTAGTACCAAGACCAAAGTGCTGACTTTTTCTATATTTTTTGTACTCTGTATAATATGAGATTGCTCAGAACTAAGACAACAGGATTGTGGTTAGCTATTAGATGTGCTCATTTATGAAGAGGGACAATGGTGCAGTTAAAACAGCAAGCCCAGTAAATACAGGGTGGGCACAAGTAGGATTACAGTTATTTGTATGAAAAATAATAATATAATTAATAAATAATAATCTAATCTAATAAAAGAGAAACATGCCAATTGACCATAACTTTGCTATGCCCCAAGCCACGCCCACCAGCCAATCAGAGCGAATATATGCAAATTAACCCAGCCAAGATGGCAACTGGCAGCCAAGGAGCTGGAGCAAGCAGGAGGCTTGGTTGCCTGGGTGATGGAGGAAGCCAAGCTTCCTGCCTGCCCTGGCTGGCTGTGGCCTCTGCTAAAGGCAACAAAGTTTCAATTATAGAAGACAAATCCCAGATACCTGCTTCCACCAGCCTCCACTGGGAGCTTGGGTGGCCGGGGACCATGGCCAGCCTGCAAACAGCCATCAGCCCCTCACCCAGGCTGGCCAGGCGCCCAAGCGGGACCCCCACCCTGATCCGGGACACCCTTCAGGGCAAACCAGCCAGCCCACCCATGCACCAGGCATATAATAAAAGGGTAATATGCAAATCAACCCTAACAGCAGAATGACGGGGAATGACTAGACACTATGACACACACTGACCACCAGGGGGCAGATGCTCATTGCAGGAACTTCCCCCTGGTGGTCAGTGCACTCCCACAGAGGGAACTCTGCTCAGCCACAAGCCAGGCTGATGGCTGTCAGCACAGCAGTGATAGCGGGAGCCTCTCCCGCCTCCTCAGCAGCGTTAAGGATGTCCGACTGCAGCTTAGGCCTGCTCCCCGCTGGCAAGTGGACATCCCCCGAGGGCTCCTGGGCTGCCAGAGGGATGTCTGACTGCCAGCTTATGCCTGATCCCCTGGGGAGTGGGCGTAAGCCAATAGGTGGACATCCCCCGAGGGGTCCCAGACTGCGAGAGGGCACAGGCTGGGCCCAGGGACCCCCCTGAGTGCACAAATTTTTGTGCACTGGGCCTCCATAAGCTCTGTGTTTGACATACTCACAACTGTAAACCTACTTTTGCCCTACCCTGTAGTTTCATCAGTTTAAGTGGCCTGGGAGGTGTTGGCCAAGGACCACATTGAACGTGGGGAGGCAGATGCCTGGGATGGGATGCGTGATGGGACGACACAGCTGTTAGCCATCAAGAGTTAGCCTGCCCACCCACACATTTAAGCTACTTCCTCTGTGGCTGAAATCTCTGTGTGCTAAACAGAAGGGAAAGGGGAGTGTTCAAGCAGATTGTGATTTAGTCTGAGGCTGAATGCATTAAGTGCAGATGGCCCATGGAGCAGAGACCCTGAAGGCTGCAACTTTCGCAGTTTTAATTAAGTTCAACACATATTTGTTGAACAGCCACTGTGTGCCAGGCCCTGTGCTAGTCGTATTGGATTTCATTCCAGATTTTCATTCAACAAGAACCTGTTTCCTACCCTCATGAAGCTTACAGTCCAGTGGGAGACAGTTATTTAAATAATAACACAGATATGAAATTGCCACTGTGACCAGTGCTATGGTGGCGAGGGCACAGTGCTAAGAGAGGCCCTGGCAGGGAGTTTTGACTAGTCAGGAGATCCGGAAGTTTCCCTAAGGAAGTAGTACTTGGACTGAAATAATAAGGATGCTACGTAGGTAAGGAGGAGAAGAAGGAGCTACTGGGCTGAGAACACGGCAGCATGACAGCGACTTCTGGCCCCAGTTTGCCACTTTGTTGCTGATTTCACTTTCTCTGTGAAGGAATTGAACATTACCTACAAACAAGAAGACAAACAAACAAATATTCCCTGGAATGATAAATCCCGTTTATCTATTTGTTTGTGTAGTCATTCATTCATTCTATAAACCTCTGGGGATTCATTGGCTTCTGCCTTCCCTGACTTCACTCAGCCATAGTTAGCATATTATTACTAATTTATTTCAGGGGTTGACAGTGTGTAACTCCTGGAGGCAGAAGCAGTTTATAAAAAAATAGAAATAATAAAAATAATGATAACTATAAGAGCCCAAGTATTTTTAATGATCAAATGTATCAGAAAAGCAACAATGGCAACAGAGAAAAGATCGGGTGAAAATGCACTGATGTGAGAAAGGGGATCATGTAATTACTGTCTGACCAATCTGGGTGGGTGATTGAAAATAAATGGGGTAAGTTACTTTTTGATGGGAAGAGCCACAGAAAGGGGAGATCCCATGTTCTACCTCCTGCTAGGTGTGGGGAGAGACGTGGTTTTGTTACAGAGAGAAAGAACCATAGAGCAATGTTAACATTAATGCGAGGGCACACAGGAAGTGTGGGTGATGATGAATTCCAGGAGAGAGGGCTGCTTATTGACACTCAGGTCCCCAGACTAGACGACTGTGATAAAATGGAAACAGAACAGCATGTCTGCTGGCACAGTAACACAGGACGATTCTCATGGCACAACAGTGTGCTGGGCAGGAAGGAATTCTCCTGCGTTTCTTTGTATTCTTTGTTTCAGCTTCGTATCTCATTGAGTGCCTAGGATCATGATGACAGCTCCGTAGAAATGTAGGGATAAATAAACAGGCAGGTAATTCAGATTTTATCATCCTGGGTCTTAACTGGGTGATGTGGAGGTGTGTACTTCAAATGAGAGGCATCTGCATTGCTCTTTATGATGCCAGAGGGAAGAGCTGACCCTTGCCGAGGCTAACCAGACCTGCACCTGCCTTGGATGGCTGCGTGGGGACTGCAGTGCCGTTCAGCTGGAGGCAGCAGCCCCTCTCCCATTCCAGTAACTTCTGAAAAACCTCACCGAGTGACGGTTGTTTCCAAAAGAGGCTGATTTTAAAACTGTGATGAAAATGGCTAACAGCAGGCTGAAGGTTAAAGTAAAAAACTTAAAAACCATAAAATCTGCCTGGAGGCTATTTAAGCAAACTGTTTTAGAGGCACAGATGGTTCATATACCTCTGAGCCAAAAACAAAAAAGTAAAAAGGGGACAGTAAAGCTGGCGCGATTAAGCAGACAAATATGAAAGTTTTATTAGTACTAAAAAGGCATCCTTTAGAAAAATGAAAAATCTATCTCTGGAAACTTGGAAGACCTGTTAAAAACCAGTGGGAAATGGAGAGGTCAAACAGATGACATCTTAAAGCGCAATCAAAGATAGTGAAAAATTACAATATGCCTATGTCCAGTGGAGAGGTGGGCCCTGAGGAGATCTGAAAGTGTCAGACATCAAATAATTATAAAGACTTAAATGCTTAATAATAGGGAATTATTCAATAAATCGTGGCCCTTTTTACTATGAAATACTGTGTACTCATGTAAATATGGCCTTGTGAAAATATTTAATGATGTATGAGAATGTACATATTTATGTGCTAAATACATATATATGTAAAACTAACTAAATATCTGCTCCTGTCTTAATGTAATCCATTCCAAAGATTTTAGCACTAATATTAGGAAAGAATGACTCATCAGGATAAAATGCTTGGTCAGAAGTAACATGACAATATGTATTTGTAAATAAATATTTGACCACACTCATAATTACTTCTGGTGAATAAATACATATGGATGAATATATAGAAATTACTATTTAGAATAAATATGTAGACTAAATATATAGAGATGGCACTGTTGGATCAATGCATATACAATATTTTAAAGTTTTCGTTATGAATGTCAAATTCTCATTCAGAAATGCTATCAATTTACATTCCCACAAACACAATTTGGAGAAAAGAAAGAAAGAAAGAAAGAAAGCAATGCAAGAGGAAGATGCAGTCTGTGGAGAGTGGGTGTGGCTCCCCGCCTTGTATTTTTGATGTAGAGCAGCTTTTATAGGGATTTTGATACAACGTAAATGGTGATTCGAGTCTCCAAGGAAAATCAGCTTGGAGCAAATTTGAGGAACTTAAGTGCCATAAATCAGAAGGCCCAAGGCATAGGGCGGAAATAAAGTCTGGGGTTGCTGGTAGTGTTATTAAACATGGTAAGCAGCCCCGAGAACTGGGAAATCAATGGGGTCGGAGGGCCCTCAGCCTCCTCCAGGGGTACCACTGAGTGCTCCTGCATGCAATCTCCATGAGAGTCCCTGAGCCCGCTGGGCACACTCATACCCGCACACGGACAGTCGCTGGGGTTTCGACTGGTGAGCTGCCATTATCATTTTGAGAAAAGTCAGACTCTGGAGAATAACAGAGCAGTTTGCAGGGTTGCCATTTGAGAAGCCTTCTCTGAGGAAAGAAAAACAGTACTTGTGTCTTGAATTAGCATTCAGGATAAACCTACATAAAAGTGACCAAATACAGCCATGCAGAAAGTAAGCTAAGTTGTTTGGCTTTTCAAAAACCCAAATTATTCACTTAGAGTTTGGCCGACTCCCTCCAAAAGGGACCCTGGAGGAAAATAAATAGCCCAAGGCAAGGAATAAAGCCTTGCGTGGGATTAAGAAGCTGGGTAAGGAGGGGATGCCATTCCTCAGAGTGCAGGTGAATTAACCGATACCATCCCCGGGACTTATATTAGAAATAGTGGCACGTAAGGTGCTGATTGCTTATTTGGAAGGAGACGACAGGAAGGAGGGGGAGTTTGCTGCTTTCTCTAAGTTGCTTTCATTTCAAAAACCACAGAAGATTACCTCTCCCTCCCAGCCCCCAGACACAAACCCTGCCCTACAAATACATAAATGTAAAGAGGTTACCCGACATCAGATGGAGTTTCATTCACTGAGCCGTCAGCGAGCTCACAGGGACAAAAAGTTCCGTCCTCACGCTTCCTGATACAGGCTGCCTCTCAGCATCCCCAGAGAGGGAGCTTGGTCCAGAGTGAAGGGGGCTCAATTGTGTTTCTTGACTAAAGTAAAAAAAAAAAAAAAAGTTTTGAAGGATTTGCATTAAAGAAAGCTTTAAAAAGTGGGCAAAAGTACATCAATGATCATCAGGCTTTGTCCCATCTTCACTGGAAATGTGTAGTTCATCCTTCTTTAACCTGATTTTTACAAAAGGCTGACACTGAACTTTAGGAGAATTGACAGAGAGGATTAAATGTATTTTCATTAGACTCCAGCCTATACAAATATGGGATACAAGAGCCTGAGAAGGTATGCTGCTGTTGAGGACAGAAGATCCAATAATAAAACTACAGAGTTGGGAAAGATAAATGGAATGAAAGTGTACCCTGCCTCTTAACACTCAGGGCTGACCTTTGTAGTTGGCCACCTTGGAGAAAGACGGGGTCAGACTCGTGGCAGATGGTTTAATGCCTCGTGCATATATCAATCCCCCGAGGCAGCCCTGGAAATGCAAGCAGGTTGTTAATGATCATGTGTAGCAGTTGTGAGCTGTCCCGCTCTTGCAGGAAGGTATTCAGATGCCATGCTTCAGGGTTCGAGCTGACGCGTTTCTGGTTGGGAAAGCATTTCCCCTTTGTGTTGCCCAGCACAGCCACAGCGGATGAGGCGTGCTCAGGGGAAGGGGTGGCTTAGACCATGGTGGGTGAATGGAAGGGAGAAGGTGAAGTCACACCCCAAGTGCACGATTTAGTTTCACAGCTTCTTACTTCTGGATGAAGTGGTCCCATAGAGAGTCCGTCAAGTATGAGGAATTTGCGAATCAGATGTGAAGGCAGCAGACACGAGTGCTGTAAATCTAATGGAATGTCCAACCTGATATTCAAGTCAATACTGATTTAAAAAAAGAAGCAGCCCCAATCTTATGGCCTGGTGGCACCACCTTGTACCAATAATATCTTTTTTTTCCATTTTCTTTGCCCTAAATTGTTGAATAAGTAGAAAAAAGATATTGGCCTCCCAATTCCAGAGCATTCAACTTGACTTAAAGAGTGAATTAAAAACACATAAATCTGGAGAATTATGAGGAGGCATACACCCAAGCCCTCTACCAGGCATGGAACTCATAGAAAACACTTGTATTTATTGAGACTTAAATCAAGACAACCAGAATTAAACAGAAAGTCAAGAAGAGTTGGGTGAGATTTAGGGCACCATTTCGTATTAAATGTGAGGAGAGAAGAAAATTAAAATGCACAAAAGTAAATAGAGGTAGAGCTTAAGTTAACATTTCCATCCCCCACAAGCAGAACGCCCCTCCTCAATCAGGCCCCTCTGCTCACTTCCTTTACATGTCTAATGCAACCATTTAGCACTTAATAAATATCAGTTAAATTTAATTCTCCATGACCATGGAATTCAGCTCTGGCCAAGGAGGTTTGTGACATCCCCAGGGCCTACATATTTTGGCCATAGACTTGCTCAGCGTTGGTAATGGTGATGTGGGCCACAATTGCTTTCTCCCTATGTATATAGGGACATAGGGTGACACGTTGCATAAAACCCATGTCAAAGTAATTATTACTGTTTGCCCCCATCACCTGTACTCTCTGGGGACATCCAGGGGCTACTGCCATGCTGTGCTAAACCAGCTGTGCATGGGAGGAGAGGTGGAGAGATGGGCCTCATTCACTCCTGGCAGTAGCCTCTCATCCGTACCCCTGGGGCCCTCTTGTCCACACCTGGAAGGCTGCGCTTGCTCCTAGTGGGGGCAGGAAAGAGATTGGTTTCTTCCATCTTGATTTTGGGTCCTGGGGCTAAAATAAGTCTGTCTGTCACTCAGCCCCTTGCCAGGGGCTGCTGTTAGCAGGGCCAGGGACAGTTGGTTTAGGCCAAGGCACTGGAATAGGTTGGGGGAGTAAAAGGCTGGAGAAGAGCGCAGTGATGCGTATTTGGGTACAGATCCAAGCCTGTGCACCCAGCGGAGGAACCGGCCACTCCGTTAAATCCTCATAGGCCGGGACCTATCTCAGGGCTGAATGCCATGGGACACAGAAATCCAAGACGTGGTTTATGCTCTGAAGAATGTCTGCCTGAGTGTGAGAGTTCTCCTGTGCTGTGTGGAAATTGACCTCATGCTGCACATTTATTCACTTATTTATTCAGCGTCCACTGCATGCTGGGCGTTGTTCTGTGGCCGGGGATGCGAAGATAAATAAGGGAGGCCTCGAAGGCTCTCACAGTTGAATAAGGGAGGCCAACAAGTAAACAAATGATGGAGCGTGAGGCGTGCTGGAAATGCGGATAAGAAGAACTGGGGGCCGCAGTGTGACTGCCCCATCCCAGGGGCCAGGCTCTGTGCACGAGTGAGCACCTGCTAGGCCGGAGACCGAAATACAAATTCAGGAAATGGGATGGATAGGAAAAACGCTAGGGACAGGGAGGCCAAAAAAAGGGTCTGAGTCAGGAGCGAGAGCTCCACGTCAAATATTAAAAAGCAAATGTGTAATCCCATCGTAATTCCCACATTATATTTTCCCATTTAAAAATATCACACACTTTATGGGAATACTTAAAACCATATTACACGCCTTTAACATTGATTTTCGGACATCCTTCTGTCTTCGGGTTGTAGCTGAAGAAGCCTACCAGAGGTAAAGGGGGCAGAGAAGGAGAGAGTGATCAGATGGGGCTGGGGCAGACATGTGAAGAGATGAATGCTTGTCTACGAGTATACGCTTCCCGGGCTGTTCAAGCTGAAAGTGCTTTTAGAGAGATGTTTTCCTTTTACGAATGAGAAAACTGTGGCCCTGAGAAGAGAGGTGACTTGCAGGGGTGGCACAGTTAGTGAGGAGCAGACACCACATGCTGTGACAGGGGTGTGGTCTTTGACGTCAACAAGGGGAGAATTGTAAAGGCAGTTGCCGGAAGGGCCAGGGAAACTGCTCTTCTTTAGATTAGATAATACTCAGTGAGCGCACATGTAGGCTCTACAGAAGGCCTCATTGTGCCATTTTTAACCCTGAGCCCGTAGTAAAAAATACATTTTGCTTTGTAATTTAGTTCGTTCTCTCTCTCTCTCTCTCTCTCTCTCTCTCTCTCTCTCTTTCTCCCCCTCCCCTCCCTTTTCATTGTCTCAAAGTCTCTTGGATGCTGACATTTTTTTGATTTTACCAGAAAGTGTCAACAGAAGATTTTCTCATAGTTATGTCACAACTGCAACCTAGCTGACAGCAGTTGTAAAATGTATCACGATTTCAGAGGCATTACAATGTGAAAATGTTTAGAATACACATACAGGGTATATCTATTTAAAACAAAAACGAAGGCTTCATGAAACAATACTATATTCCTGTGTGATGCGCTCTGATATTTTCTGCTTTGTTCTATTCTATTTCATTAAAAAATTGCCTGTTGGGACTCATTAGTGGGTTGAGAAGCCAGCTTGAAAACACTAGATAAATAGATCAATTTGTATTAAATGTAATTATTGTGGCAGAGTAGCGGGGCCTTCAAGGTCTCACCGCTGGATTCTTCTTGACCTGAACACTGCGCATTAATCTGAGTATTTCTATCAGTTATTCTAAACTTTCATTGTGGGCTCTCTTAATGGGTCATATTTATCTCTTACAATGGTCAATGGCTGCTCCATTTATAATTTGTTTTAAAGTATGCACTTGATGGAAAACTGGGGGTGATGGTGTATTGATCAGACAGTAAAAAAAGGTGCTCAAATTTTAAAATGTGCTATGTCCCGCACTTGTACCAGGTGAAAGTGAAGTAAAGGAAGGCGGAGGTGAGGAGCGGGGGGTGGGGTGGGGGGGGAACGGTAAGGGGGTGGGGGGGAAGGGCAAGGATGAGAAAGCCAGGGGGTGGAGGAAGACTAGACAGTCGGAGATGCCAGACCAGTGAAGTGAAGGAGAGGGCGGAGCCTCCAAGCAGCTTCCCAAGGTAATCCCAGGCCTTGGGCCAAAGGAGATGAGGAGTGACCAGGAGGGATAGACTCTTGCCATGTTTGGCTGGTCTTCATGCCACAAAGAGATGATGCCCAGGCCTGTGCTACAGAGCTGTGCTATTAATTGTGGCCCCAGGGTGTCTCTCTCAGGGCTGGCCTACATCAGGGGAGCTGTTGGGAAGACAAGTTGGCTACTAAGGAGAAAGAGTGGTTGAATCTGGTTTAAAGTAGGCTGATAAATAACAGCTAATGCTTCTCATTTAAATAATTACACACTCACAGCCAGATTGCAGGCAGGGTGGGGGTGGAGTGGGGCATAAAACCGCATAGAAAACTGGGGCAGAGGTGCTTCACCTCTTAAAAAATTTTTTTAATTGATTTCAGAGAGGAAGGGAGAGGGAGAGGGAGAGGGAGAGGGAGAGGGAGAGGGAGAGGGAGAGGGAGAGGGAGAGGGAGAGGGAGAGGGAGAGGGAGAGGGAGAGGGAGAGGGAGAGAGAAACATCAATGACGAGAGAGAACCACTGATTGGCTGCCGCCTGCACACTCCACACTGGGGATTGAGCCCACAACCCCGGTATATGCTGCCCTACTGGGAATTGAACTGTGACCTCCTGGTTCATAGGCTGACACTCAACCACTGAGCCATGCTGCTTGGGCAGTGCTTAACCTCTCGTTTGAATCATGGCCTTCTTGGATAATCCAAAGACAACTTAAGGGTAGACCCCTTCTCCAAGAAATAGAGAGACACACGGAACTTTACAGATCATTTCATGGGTTCAGGTACTTTCTGAATTGAAATTTAGTCATGGGCCTTTTGAATCCAGGTTTAGAACCCTAAGTAAGGGTTCTTGGACGTGGGAGAATTCAGCTCCCCATCTACTCTTCTAAAAACTAGAGTCCTTCCCTTACACTGGAGATGAAAGAGGGAAGGTTTTTGGCCTATGCAGCCTGGAATGGAGGTTCAGAAGAGGTGGAGGTGAGCTGTACACCTGTTCCAGCAGGGGCAGCGAAAGCAGACAAGGGGTGACTAGTACCACTTGGTGTCCTGAGGCAGATTTCTGGAATATTAAGCATCCAACAATAAACTCTACAGCACAGGAGAGAGGGCAGTGCCTCAGTGCCGGAGATGATGCTCCCCCCACTTGGTAGACCTTGAGAATCAAATGACACAGTTTTCCAGCAATTTATCCAATCCTTAGAGCAGACACTCTTCTCAAAATGGATGTCAGTAAAGTCACAAACCAGTGGTATGATGGAAAGATTCTTGGATTCGCATGACAGGGACATACAGATGTGGGAGGCTCCCAGTCTTACCTAGGTGTTGGAATAAACATCGTCTGCTGCCTGAGTGTGCTCTCAGATGCATTGGAATACTTAACAGAACTCCTTGCCTCCTCTCCAAGGAATTTAAACTGTCAGCCCATTTGACGCTCATCACTAATGTGAAACTTTTTAGATGAAGCCACTTAGCTTGATTTACCAAGATATAGCTTCATGTCCAGGGGAGGAGGCAGGGCTGGAGTCCATTGGCGTTGCCCCCTTTGCAGAAGTCTGTGGCACTCAGGACACAGAATGGGCTACCGTGGGTCACTGTGGCATTTCTTAAGGAAAAGCAATGCCACCCCGCTTTTGCCCCCAATTCTGCTCTGGAAGAAAATGCCATTCATGCCACTGCTCCAATAACACAGGAATGATCTCAGGCAGTTTGTCTTGAGTTTCTAGAATGGCCCAAGCATTGACCACTTTCCCTTCAGGGTGGGAGTGGGGTTCGGAGAAGCGATTGGCCGGAGAGCCTGCCTGTGGCTGCAGGTGGGAGGTTTGGCAGGGACAGCAGCGTCTTTGTGCTGCAGTTAGTTAGTGCTTTTACTTTTTTTTTTTTTTCAATCCCCTTCTGAGGGAAATCTGTGATTACATTTTTTCTCTGCACAGGTGCTAGAATGCATTGCGCAAATACAAACATATCCCACTTCATGAGGAAATTTGGAAGTCATTTTCCTTCCATCTGTCTGAAGTAAACTGTGCTCTAAAACTGGCCACCCACCCACCCATTCTCCCACGCACCTTCTCGGTGACAAGGAGGAGATGGCATTGTAAGAGAATGGAAAAAAAAGATAAACCCTGCAAGGCACTGAAAAGAATGGCGTATTAGTATCATTTGGACATCTATGAGTAACACACGATAGCTTCTGGGGCTGCATATTATTCACAGAAGAGGAGCCTTAATTTCCCCTCTCTCCTCTTTGCCATCCCAATGTGCCTTTATTACAGATACCTTTTCCCATCTAATTCCCAAATCCTTGCCGAACCGGCGTGTTCTTTGATCACAGATCATTTTCTTATGTCCACGGCGAGTTCTGGCCCACATAGGCAGGTAAGCGGTGATCTTTTAGGAAGGGTGGTGGTGGGGGGGACAGCGCCCATGTCCAGAGGACGCCGCAGCTGTGGGCGCACCGCAGTCAGACAATCAGAGGCCCAGCAGGGCACCTTCCGAGCGCAGCTGCACCGCCCTCCTCGCGAGCTCTCCAAGGCTCTGCGCCCGACGTGCGGATTCCAAGCTACATTTAACACAATTGCCCATCAGCACTTAGGAAGCAGTTACCACAGAAACCCAGCAGAGACCAATTAGTCACATGATTAAATTAATTAAAATAACCCAGGGCATCTGCCATCTTGCCTCTTTCTGCTGCAGAGAGCGCATGGCCCAGACAGACCCGCAATTGATTCGCAGCCCTGTCCTGTCTCCTCATCCCGGAATTGTCTTCTTCCCGGGGAGGGGTTCTCCTGATTTGTTTCTCTTTCCACAAGAACTCTTGGTTGTTTTGGAAGAGATTTCTCCCCTCTAAGCCAGGCAGTATCAAATTTACAAAACATCAGGTTTAATAAACAATGGGATTTGTTATGTTGGGGATAAGAGGATTTGGAAACATTTCCGTGTGCACAGTTGAAAACTTCTGGAGGTTTTTAAATGAGGGCTTTCACAATACGTGCCAGAGGGTGCTCTGTAATATGCATTTACACTTGACCTGAGGATTCGGTGGCAAGTCAGGGAAACCAGACCATGGCTCTGCTTGTTAAAATAATAGAGGTGTCATGCGGGGCACCGGCGGCCTGTGTTCTAAGGCAGTCCTGAGTCAAAGGTGGTGTCTAATGATCCCACTCAGTGGCTCATCGTTTGTAAAAGGCAGAAATGCACATTCTGAAGCTAGCGCAGTAAATCAGTGCTTTGTTCGTGATATGCTGAGTGACCTAATAATGGCCGCTATTACAGTGTACCAGTGCCATACTTCTTACACACACATACGCACACATGCACACACACACACACACCAGCTTGCCTAGCATCTCATAGTGCTCACAGCAGCATGACCTCCATCATTTCAGGCACTTTCTGGAGACCCTTCCGATCCATCGAACCTGAGAGCAAATGACTGCACACAATTTGGAGATATCAAAGGAGGTAATGGTGTGGTTTCCCAAAGCTCTTTCTCTGTGAATGTGCTTGACAAAATGGCATAAGTCATATAGTTCATCCACATTAATTTGTGCCTAACAAAGCAAGTGGCACAATCTCGTCTATAAACCTTGACTCTGAGCGGGAGAATCACGGTTCTACATGAGGAAGAGGTAGCATGTCGGCAGGGACAGATCTTTCAGCAGCTGTAGGCATTGGTCTAGTTTGAACCTTACTTCTTCCTGGGTGAGTCAGAGTCCAGTCAGACCTCAGAACAGATGTGTCCACCTGGCAGCTCTGAAAATCAGGTGGCTGGTTGAAGAGAGTCATGTGGTAATTAAAAAAGCCGTGGCCTAACATATCACATAACTAGCTTCAAAGGAAATTAACTGGTAGGATATAAGCAATAGCAATAAGGGGACTGCACATTTGTATCACATTTTATAATTTATAAAGCATTTACATACTTCCATAGTTCAACTTAATCTCTCCTCTCTGATCCTTACTAATTCTTTTATTTAATGTATATATATTTTGTGTGCACTTGGTACACACTTTTGTAATCTGTTCAAGTGGCTATTTTGTGAATAAAATAAACATAGCATGCATGCAAAGCAGAGCTAAAACAGTTATAGGAAATATATTTTTCATTTTAGAGTTTCTCTCTTTGAAATTAACAGAAAAAAGAAAACATATTTTCTTTGCATAAGTGATTAATGAACAATCCTGCTAGAAACGATTTGAAAAAAATTATAATTTTAAACCTTTTATTATTAAATACAATATTAATAAATGTTTATTAAATAAATAGTAGTGCTTCGGTGAGCTATAGACTTGCTTTTACAAGCAGATATCTGTTCTACTATCTCTATATAAAATTGTTCTCAAACTATTAAAAACTATTTTAAAGCTATTAATGACTACTCGTTGGGGAATGGCAAAATGAACCACAAATCAAAGTGTATCATGTCCTGTAGTTGTATATCAGTCTTGGTCAAAATGTGTCAAGCATTTAGAAAGTTATTACAAAACATTTTAATAGACATGCAGAGTCTTCTGCATGCCAAGTAGTGGATTTGAAACAGAGATTTGACTTTATTTGCTCACATTGGTATTGACTACAATTGCTATCCACGAATTGAGTTTTCATAGCAACACAAGGGGTTGCCTGTCACCATCATTCTGAATTCTGGCTGCTGAGAGGAACTTTGAGGGGCTGATTGGTCATGGAGAGGGTATTGGTTGTGCATGCTCCATTGCAATTTTTAGGTTATCCTTTGTCTTGCATCATGAAGCTTTCTCCCATTCTACCAAAGAGGATCAGCAAAAGATGCCTCTGCATAATTTATGAATCATTCCTCCCTTGTTTGGCTTCTACCCTCCCCTGTGATATTGACATTCATGGTATATTGCTAGAATGCAACATATGAACGTTTTAGAATTAGGTTGTTGACTCACAGGATCAAACCTGAGATGCTTCTGAGACTGATACACTGTGAAAAAAAAATTTACAAAGTTGAATTTCTATGAAAATTGTGATTATAAGAAGCAGTTGCTGCCTGTATTGATTTTTAGCCTTTTCATTTCATCTTCCTGGAAAATCTTGGTTCTGAGTGCTTACTGCCACACTTAAATTGTCAAGGAAATCAACTTCAGATGAGAGAAAATGAGATCATTTAGAAACGGGTTTTTGTCTCTATTATTTTCATAAAGATTTAATAGCAAAGGGGCAGGGCAATTTGGGCAACTGCATGGTAGCTCTGCCATAAATCCCTTCTGAAAGTAAATCCATAAAGAAAAATTGAATAAGTAATACTGCAAAATATTATGACCAGCATGTTTGTTCTAACCTGCTAATTCACACTCAGGAGATAAAAAAAATTAAAAGTTGGCTTAGTGATATTAAAAATTGGGCAGTTGTTATCTTATTCAACAAATACCCATTAGATCAGCAGCTGCCATTACTCTGTTACTTCTTACAACTGCTTTTCTTTTCATAAGATATAATAATACTGGATAGCATATCTTTTATAGATGTTTGTCTGTTGTCTATACTTCCCATTATAATAAAACCCCATGAAGATAGCGATTTTTGTCTGTCTTATTTACTGCTATATACCCAATGTTTAAAACTGTGTCAGCCACATGAAAGAGACTTGATAAATATTCATTGCATGAATGAATAAAAAGGTTTGAATTAAATAAATCAGTCTCGACCTTTTAAAACAAGGAGCATTGAAAGGAATGTTAATTTGTTTATGTTAGATTTATTAAATGTTAAAAAGAGCTGGTTTGGGTGCATCAAGTGTTGGGTGCAATTTTTGAAACTGGGAATCCGTTCATATATAGGATGTGGAGGCTGCAAAATAAAGGGTACACCAGTTTATAGCCCTGATTTTTTTCTTTGTTTAATGTACAAATCCTTTAGCACAAAGAATCTAAATGGATCAGAGATAAAAATTCACATGGAACTTATTTTAACTTAGAAAACAATAGAAACAGCCATAAAATAAGAAAAAAGAGGAGATATTGGAAAAAGACTGAGAATTATAATGCATGAGTAATCCTGTCTGGGCTAAATGGACGCAGAGTCAGGGGGTACTTAATCTCCTGATCACTCATCCACAGAGCTTTGTCCCTAAGCCACTGGGTTGTATAAAACCTTTGCAGATTAACTAACTGTCTTCCCGGGTTGCAGTAGTAGGAATAATTATTTTATTCTCAGCCATTCAGTGGCGTTGCCATATGAAACTTTTTATTTTGTATTGTCTAAGAGAATATGGATTTGGTTGACCCACAGATCTGATTTTCCCCCCCTTAATACCATCCACATGTAGTTTGTACCTTGAAGCAAACACAGACTTGTAATCTAAAGTAAAAATCCCAGTCATCATCCACTCACTGGCTTGCAATATACGTGTCAATTTCTTTCTCCTTTGAAAAGGACCTGTGTTTAAGGCATTGCATAGAACTGACTTATAAATTTCGGGGAGGCACCTTTTTTTGGGGTGGGGGGTGGTCTGATGCCCCAGTGTATATCTAATGGAACCCAGAAAAAGGTAGAAAATGACTAATTCAAAATGACCTTATCAACAGTTGCAATGATACTACATTCCACAAAAAGAACCTTTCCTTTCCCCCCTCTTGTCTGTCTGGTGTTTTCTACTTTCTTAGCAGTTTCCTGCCTGCATCTTACCAATCAGCTTGTAAGCAAGACAATTTGGGGAGTCTGACCTACCCCTCCTCATCCCAAGTAATGTTCAGATAAGCTTTCTGCAGCTCTCTCTCCTGAGTGCCCTGCTAGATCCTCATGGTAAGGCTAGGACCAGCCTAGGAAGGATTTGAAGGTTTTCCTGGGGACCTGCCTGTGGGGCCATGTATCGCCAGGCGGGGGGGGGGGGGGGGGGCGGGGCAGCCATGTGCAGGCACTCCGCCTGCTCCCCCTGCAGGGCCTCACCTCTGCCCACCCACCAGGGGTTTGTTCCTCTCCTTTTAGGGCTTGGCTCCCAAGATCCGTCCTCTCCCGAAATCTTGGCCCCTGCATCCTTCTTAAGGGTTAGCATGTTAGTCCCCTCTCCATTCACCTGTGGATACTCACAGTTCCTCCCATTTTAAATATTCTCCTTGCATCAGACACTGGGCTAAGCACTTTGGTTTCATCCTCACCACAACCTGATGATAAAAGGTAATTTGTCCCCATCTTACCCAAGAGGCAACTAAGACTGAGAGAAGCTCAATAACTTACTCAGGTCAGAACGCCCTGTGACCAGCTGGGAATGGACCCCATTCTCTTTCCCCATCAGATGGTGCTTGCAACTCTCCCTGAATCAGGCTGCGCATGGCCAGGGGTGCCGTGGTTCTGCTCCTCATCTTGTCTCCTACTGACACGACCTAAATCCCCGGAAAAGCCCAACCACCTTTTCAGGCCTTTCCTGAGGGTCTCAGAAATGTGTGTTGCAGCAGTGAGAGCACTGCCAGTAATGTACTTGCTTTCGGGTTCATAAACCCTTCTGATGCCCTCTCTCTGGAAAGGCCTCTCCCTGGGGTCTCTGAGCTATCAGGACTGTGCCTAGTCCATCAGTTTAAGGACAGTGGGCATCTCCAGAGTCTTCCTAGAGAATGTCCCAGCTGGTAGATAAAAGTTTAGGTGGTTGTTTCTTCCTTGAAACATTACAGCTTAATTTGAGCTGGAAGACATTATGAAAAGGAAAGAAGTAGCATATACTTTATGAGGCTTCTTTAAACGGAAGGAAGGAAGGAAGGAAGGAAGGAAGGAAGGAAGGAAGGAAGGAAGGAAGGAAGGAAGGAAGGAAAGGAAGGAGGGAGGGAGGGAGGGAGGGAGGGAGGGAGGAAGGAAGGAAGGAAGGAAGGAAGGAAGGAAGGAAGGAAGGAAAGGAAGGAGGGAGGGAGGGAGGGAGGAAGGAAGGAAGGAAGGAAGGAAGGAAGGAAGGAAGGAAGGAAGGAAGGAAGGAAGGAAGGAAGTCCAAGTTAAAATTTCATTCATTGTCTGGAGAGAAGTTGGACTTAGTGTTTTCAGCCAGATGTGTGGACAGTTTCTCCAACTGTAGCTCTTTCGTGGGAATTACATTTTCCACAGCTGCTCATTTCCTTGGATATTCTGTGCTTGCAGAGCATGGCTTCCAATCCCCCGCCTGGATGAGGAAGCCTTTCTCCAGGACGCTGAGACGGGTCACTGGGCTGGGCTGGGCAGGGCCAATCCTCTGGGAACCTAGTCCCGTTCATGTACAGAGCTGCCTGCTAAGGTCCTGAATATAATAAAGGCGCTTGGCTGGTCAATTCCTTGTCAAGTTAAGAAGCCCTTTGTTTCTGTTTAGTTTTCTGAAACAAGACAAATTATGATATTTCCTGTTAATTTCTCTCCTTAATGAGTTTCATTAAAATCAAAGCTTCCAGGAGACTGCGCCTTGACAGCTGTCTAAGGGCTGTTTCATTTACCGGGGGCTGCTTGGACGGGATAATTGTTACAGCTCAATAGTTTAAAACGAAGTAAGAACAACAGAGAGAGACGTGTGTTACATGTTTCTGTTTCTTCCCAGTGTCTGGGATTCTGTGGTGTTCAAAAGAGATCATTAAAACCATGTATTCTTTGAACTGAAATTTTACTAAATCATCACACGTTTGCTTCTTAATGGCTTCCTGGTTCTTAAATACTGAATTGCATTAAATGATGGCATATGAAAAGGAAGCCGTTCAGAGGTTAATAAAAGAAATTTTAAAAGGAAGATTGTCTTTAGGTACTGGCAGGTCATGATGTCTTGGTGAGAATATGGGCAGCAGCGTCTTTTATCTCATGGTTACTGAGTAAGCAGAGCAATGCACATTCAGTTGTCTCCCCAAAATAAATTTTTAAAAAATACATTTTTATTGATTTCAGAGAGGAAGGGAGAGGGAGAGAAGATAGAAACATCAGTGATGAGAGAGAATCATTGATCAACTGCCTCCTGCCTGCCCCCCGACTAGGGATTGAGCCGCAGCCCTGGCATATGCCCTGACCAGGAATCGAACTGTGATCTCCTGGTTCATAGGTTGACTCACAACCACTGAGCCATGCTGGCTGGTCTCCCCAAATAATTTCTTTATGCCAACTTGGTGTAATAAAAAAGGCTTTAAATTCATAGCCAGAATTCCATATTTAGAGCGTTCTTATTTGTGAGTCAAACTGCCCCCATGTTGAAATGCTGAGATCTCAAAAAAGGAAAATAATGTCAAAATTAAAACTTGATAGAATGAAATTTTTTTATTGCTGTATGTAGGGATGAAAAGATTCAGAATTAATGTAACTACTTTTGAAAGGAAAAAATTAAAAGAAGTGATGGATGAAGTAAATGGGGTGAAAATTTGATAATTGTTGAAGCTGAGTGATGGGAATTCGGAGACTCGCTGTTCTGTTGTTCTTATTTTTGTATATATGTAAAAATTTTATAATAAAAGTGTTAAAATGATGCAATGTTAATAGAAACATGATAGGTAATAGGTAAGGGATGAAAGCAAAGGAATTATGGATTGTAGGAATTTGATGGACCAAGAAATAATTTCACAACAAAAAGTTTAAAGGGAAGAAAGAAAGAAAGAAAGAAAGAAAGAAAAAATTAATGAGGTGCAACTCTAGAATTCTTCAGGTTCTGTTTTTTTCTCTCTCCCAGCAGATATGTGATTAATTTAGGAGAAATTAAGCTGGGAAAATACTCTATTTGGGGCAAGAATTTCTAGGAGCAGATTTAAATTTCATAAAGAAAGCACCATTAGTAAAAATGAGTTTAGTGGCTCATGTGGAGGAAAAGAAAGCAGGATATAAATGGTGAGGAACAAGCTGCAGAAAAGAATAAGCATTTCCATTGTTCTTATTTTACCCCTAGCTTCTTAAAGAACTTGTAACAGACAAAAGGGCATTGCTGGCGGATGCACCAGTGTGCCCAACAGCCACGCTCCCCATGCACGTGGAGGTGCAGGGAAGCAGAGCGAGGCCCCCACAACTGGAGGGGGAGAGCCCACCAGCCCCAGGACTTGGGAGGAATCATTCCTTTGGCTGTGGTAGCCCTTGATAACACCCCATAGGACTGCTTTGGGTCACTTCCAAGGACGGTTTCCATTTTCATATCATTCTACTTAGTGATGGAGTTGGATGTGTGGTTGGACCCGGGAGTCTCTAAGTTTCCTTTAGACTCTGAGATTCTGATTATGTAAGACAAAGAGAAATGAAAACATCCTCAGCAGTAACAGTTGGATGCAAGATAGGTGTGTCTGGATGAGTGTGACTCTACACGTGCCCCGTAAAGGAACACGTAGCCATATTGTGAGCTGTGGGCTGGCTGCCCACCAAGTAGCAGACTGAATGTAATCTGGCCCTTCTAGTGCTTAAAGCTTTTAATACGAAGGAGCCTGGTCTCACTCAGGAACTCCTCATTAAAGTATAAAACACTCCCGTAGTGTCGACGCTGGGAAGGCACTCTCCTTGCATACAGTCTATCACTATCTTACAGAAATCTCTCCCCCAGGAGGTCCCTGAGCCCAGAGCTGCAGCTGTGTTTTAATAAGGGCTGGATAATTTTATGACCAATAACATTTGTCGTTACACATGCTACAAGAAGGTTAATCAAATCTCAGCCTTCAGGGCATAATCCGGGTTCCCACAGGAATTTTCCTGCAGAATTCTGTGTTTGGCTAGGGAAGCTCACTTCCCTCCTCACACATTAGTTGTTGACCGTGGCTTCATAACTCTGGATTTGTGCCGCGATTGTTTCTCTTACCGTCACCAGAAATTTCAGTATTAAAATAGTTTGGGGGCCACAAACCTGAGTGGCATGGCTTTCGAAAGCTGGCTTTTAGAGCTCTGTGTTTTCAGGCCGATACTTTATTTTCCAACTTGTAACTTTAGTAAGACTGGAATAGTCAATCTATCTGTTCATTTGCGTTGAGGAGCCAAAGTTGAAGGCAACTTTCAGACCTGAGATACCAAATATTTTTCCAGCATTTCTCTGTTGCTTAGGAAACTCATAAACTGGTTCAAACATCTCACTTGGGGAAATATTGAAGTGACATTTAACTCAGAAACAAACTGCCTTTGGTCTGCTAAAGAAAACAGCATCGCTGCCTGAGAGGGCACCCGATCAAAATAAAGAGGGCAAGAGAGAGAGAAGAGATGGCCATGGAAAGCTGAGGCATGGATGCCTGCAATACAAATTTTGAGAACTTCCTTGTGTTTTTCTTTGGTTTGGATTATATGCATAGATAAACCTGTGGTATGTCAACTGTCGTGTAATGAAGGAGTGAAGTCTCCTTGTCATCGAAGGGTCAGGAGACCCCCAAAAGTCTTCTACTCAGGATTCAATGATATTTCATGCAGCAAAGGACATAGGCAATCAGAAGTAGGTCCTAGCTGTCCATGGGTTCCAGAGCCTCTGTCCAGTCCCATTGAGCTGCTCTCTGTCTCAATCTGCTGTAGGCTGTCTGCACAAGGCTGCCCTCAGGTTCCATCTGATTGAGGCCAGGTTGCCTCAGAGTCTGCAGCATGGTAGGAGTTCTACCTATACCTCCCACCCCTACCTCCTCATGCTGGGTTCTCCAAATCCAGTACAAGGCGGGTGCAAAGGGTCTGACTCAGACGGAGGGATTACTGGAAGGTGTGTGTGTGTGTGTGTGTGTGTGTGTGTGTGTGTGTGTGTGTGAGAGAGAGAGAGAGAGAGAGAGAGAGAGAGAGGTGCTAAAACGGACTCAGTTTCCATATTGTCATCTGGGTAGGAGGTGACTTGGGCCTATTCTAGGCTCCCAGGATCATGAGTCAAGAATGGAACAGGGCAGGTGTGGGAGGGGTGGGTGGAGCCCCAGAAGAGGAGGTAGAGCTCAGGGAGTTACTCCTTACTCCTTAGCACTTTCTTGGACTTCAGCTATATGCTAGAGGTATCTGGAGATAAGTGGAATGCGTAAATAATATTAACTCAAAAACAAAAACAAACAAAAATGAGGTTCTATTAAATTGTAGAATATACACCTAATCTCTAGGTATTAGTGCAGAGCCAGAGACTAAAAAATCAAAGTGAACCTAATCTGAGTATTCAGATTAATTGACCAGTCTCTGTACCTTCTAAGACTCTAACCTGCGAAATGGAAATGAAGGAGACTGGGGTGGACAGGCATCCTGGCTCATCCACCTGTTCCATATACAGCGAAGGCGCTTGAAGTTCTGCAGTGGCTTCCAGCATAACCTTGTATTTGCCCCCAGTGGCTTTCAGCTCAGTTTGTGTCAACTTATTGGTACAAACAGATTTTTTAAAAATGGTCCCTTGCTAAGGGACCTGACATCTGCCACTCTCAGATATTAGAAATGACAGATGCCCTGAAGGGTGAAAGGCCGTGGCTGATTTTCTGTAAAAAAATAGAACCCACTCTGACTCCACCCTTCACCAAACAGACAGCGTTGTCTAATCTGCACATTTGGTGGCCATTTCAGGTACTAAAGGAAAAGGCACAGCCTGGCTCTGCTTGTTCACACTGCTGTTTGCTCCTGCAAAACAAAACAAAGGCCGTGCACGCTCCTGCCTTCCCTTTCAAGGGTTAATGCAGCGCCCAGTCCATGGGGGCCAGCAGGCAACGGAGTTTCTGATGAGACGCTTGGTGGGTCTGAAGTCCTCATGCTTGCTCGCCCTTTGAGGTGCCTTTCATCCGCAGTGGCCACTTCCCCTCTCCACCACGGGAGAGAAAGAAAACAAGTATCAAGACTTTGAAAAGGGAAGGGAGTGGAGTTAAATTGAAGACAGAAGATGTTACTGTCTATTTTAGCCTGGCTTTTTAGGAAAGGGGGGCAGGAATTGGAACCAGAAAGCTGTGAGAACTAAGGCAGCTTTAGGGCTTGGCTTCTCTCCACCTCCTCTCTCATGGTTCTGATTTTCCCTGGCTGTCTGCTCCGTGTTTTTCTCTGTGTCAACCAGATTTCTTTGCTTCCCCATAGTTTCTGGTCCTCATCACTTCAGCGTGCATACCTCCATCACGGTGTCACCAACTCCTCCAACACTGTGACCTTTCGGTTCAGGTCCTGTCATTACCTGTTGTAGTCTTTCCGTGTACTCTAGTTCTTGTTCCTGAGACAGGAAGTCTGAATTAATCAGTTTATCCTTTTTGCAACAGACCATGCCATGGGGTGCTGGAGACCTAATCTAGTGGCTGCCTTTGGGTCGTGTGCATATTTTTGGTCCAGCCAGCTAAGGCTGGCTCACATGGTACAAAACATGGCACACAGCTCCTCAGAAGGGGATGTGGTGGGAAGACACCTTGATTGCTGTCTCGGGTCCACTGTCCAACATTCATTGAGTATTCACCTGTGTCAAGTACTGTGCTAGGTATCAAGGGAGATCAAAAGTCTTTCATTCATTTCCTACTTATGTAGTAAAGAGGGAAGGGCCACAACTAGAAGCAGATAAGATACTAGTATATCAGGGAGCACATGGGAAGACGGTAGAAATGTAGGCTTAATACTCCATAACCAAAACCCAGAACACACTTTCTTCCTCTTCAGTCTTGCTTCTTGAGTGTGACTGTGAAAGATGGATAGGCCCTTAGAAATGAATAAAATTCCAATTGAAAGCCTACATCCAGGGCTCAGCTAAAATCCCATTTCCTCCTGACTACTCCAGCCCAAGGGGATGCCCCTTCCTCACTCACTGCCTTGCCTAGCAAGGCCCACATTTCAATAGGAATCTGCCACTATTTCCCCCCTCCCTTAATGAATACAATTAGGCAGGAAACTCCTTAGGAGAAGGGACCAGATCTTAAGTGCCTCTTCCCCATAAATCCCATGGTTGATATTCTGTGAGTTGAGGTGAAATGAAGTCAGAATGCTGGAATGGGTTCCTAGGAGGAGCCTTGGTCAATGACTGAATATACTATGTATTAAATGCAGTCCAATCCCAAACTTGGTTAGTAAAATTTTGATGATACAAACCAAAATAGCAGTACTTGAAAAGCCCAGGAATATAGACTTTGAGGGTTAATTTCTTGATTGAGTAAGGACATGGTGTAGAAAGTAGTTGCTCATAGAAGGGTGAGTTGTGATGCTGAAGGTGAGAGGCCTGGCCCACCAGGGAGGCACCAAAGACTCTGCCAGGAGTGGGTGTGTGGAAGGAGGGGCAGTACTTCCATTCAACTGGCTAGTTCCCTCATGACCTTGTGAAGAGGTCCATTTTAAGAGCCTGGGGCTGTATCCAAGTATGTAATAGTCCTTTCCCTTCAGTTCATATCTATTGTTCAGAACTCTCCAACAAAGAATTTCAGATATAGCAACACTAATTATCACACATTGATCTTCATAGATAGAGTTAAATGGCAAGACTCATTTCCAGTTACTGACTTTACTATAGTTTCTGTGTATCTCAACCCATTTTTTAAAAAAGAAGGCAGCCATAAACACAAAACAAAGAATAAAGCTGAACAGTGGGAAGTGAAGCAGGTTTGCCTGTGGAGTTCATATAAAACACAGTCTTTTAAATATGTATTTCATTGTTTCTAGCAACTTGACAAACTAAAACCATATTGAAAACGAACATGTGACTGAAATGAGCCGGAGCATGCCTCAGGCAACTCAACGCTTCCACCATTGTGGGGTTAACTTCCCTCACTCCCAGCATTTGTGAGAGGGTGAGTCTAAATAACATGGAAACGAAATCATGAATTCCACACACAGAATAAATGAGGAGAGGAGCCACACACGCTTCAGCATTATTAAGCTTGCTGCTCCTCCCCAACCTCTGATGTTGCACAGACGAAAGGTCAGGAGGGGAGAGATGTGTCCTTGAATGAGAAGGAGCTGCCAGCAGATGGTGGGGACAATATCAGGCATCACTCCGGGCTCCCTCTGCTCTTTTCCTTTTGTATCCTAAGCAACCAGCATCCTGCCCTATTCTGACCCCACATTATAATTTTTCTATACATTTGATTGGATCACCTGGCTACATCTCAGTTGCTTCATTGTGACACAGGAGGCATTGCCCTTCTCAGCAGGCTGAAAAGGAGCAATAGAGACCTTAATGCATTGACCCCTATTAAAAATTGTCTTCGTTTATTAAAGAATTCTTTACATTCTCATGCTTTCCCCCCCACTCGCATACAAGACTAGTAGAAAAGAAAGGCATGTCTCTGAAGCCAGAAAGGATTTTTATATCAGTCTCCTTCATTAGGGGCCAGTTGCTTTAAAAGTCATTCTTTGATCTGAGGGTCAGGCAAAGGTGGAAGGTCAGAACAATCTGCCCCTTTGCCACTTTTATATCCCAAATATACAGGGAGTTCAGAACCCCATGCAGTATCAGATTTTGCTCTTAGAAACCCTTAGGAAGTGAAAATGATAGCAGTGACCTGCTAAGGGCAACAGCATCCCATTGCAGGATGGTGGGCTGACGACCTCAAAACAAAACGGAGGACAAAAATAGCCATTTCATCGCTCCCCCTACCGAGGTAAATCTGAGAAATTTCACTGAAAAATTTTCCATATCAATGTTCAGCGTTCCCCACAATACAGCAGCAGTGGATACCCGCAGAGGTTCCCAGAGAGCCCTGTGTGTGAGGAGGGGAAGCCCCCTCACTGGGCCTGAAAGCACAGGGTGAAGGGGCACGAAATAAACGCGGGCTGTGGGTCCCCACCTCGCAGAGCTGCCTTTGTTGCAATGAGTGTGAAGCACATGCCTTATAACTTTTCGTTACTTTGGCTTTTTGGCGAGTGTCACATCTTATAAGTCACAGTCTAGCTTCTCCTGTCCGTATCTTTACTGCACAGAAGGTTTCCCAATTTGCAAGCATTTGCAGCACGGCTGGGCCTGGAGATAAAACAGAATGTGTATGTAGTACAGTATGCATTCAACTGATGCACGAGATTCTTCCCACCATATGTGCAAAGTAGTGTGCTTTTCACTCGAGGCGCCCCTGCCAAAACTGCCAGGAGCACATGCATAAGTGCAGGAACCTCACTCCCAACACCAGGCCCCGCCCCTCCTTAGAAGGAGGTCCTTGCTTTTAGCAGCCGCTTGCATGGTTGCCCCCTCCCCCCCTTTTAGCTCATTTGTCACAACGTTTTCCACTCACCTTTACACTGCCCTAACCTCATCCTTCTCCTCAGCCCTGCCGGGGGTGCCAGCCCTCGTTGAGGTCAGCGTGGAGTTCAGGTTGCCCTTCCCGTAGGAGAGGAGAGGGGGTAATTAGCACTTATGCTAATGAGGATGACAAGACTGTGGTTAAAAACTCATCAGTTACGTTAATGACAGGAGCCAAACCAGCTGATGTTTTTTTCCTTCCCCTTAAATGTTTATTGTCCTTCATCTCGTGCAAAGCATAGCCTGCCAAGCCTTTGTGCTGGAAAGTAACGTTGGTCTGGTCTTTGTAGATAAATCTTCCGGGGGACATCTTTCAGGATAAGAAAAAAGAAGTGAGTGACATAGAGGAATTGTATTTTTCACTCACTGCTTGGAATCTGTCTTGAATCTCCTTGTATCCTTTAGCCTATATAACCCACACAGAGATTTTTTGAGTGTTTTTTTTTTTTTTTTTTTTACTTTGATGTTTGCTGCCTAGAATTTGAATCATCACCTCCTTTGGCCTTACTGAAGATTTAATATTTGTTTGAAAGCATACAGTATTTCTGACCAAAAGATATCAGTGGACACATAGCTCAGACTCTTTTCTTGAGCTAGGTTATCGGTGTTAGGGCATTTACAACCACTCTCATTAAACCAAGTATGGGTAACAAGCAGTAGCCCCACTCCACAGATGGGAAACAGAGTCACAGGCAGTAACTTCCTTTCATCTGTCCTTCAACTTTTCAGCCACCAGTCTGGGAGGCAGTGCTCCTCTACCCACGAGCCCGGCAACGGGGTATGTCCCATGGACAAGAGCGGTTGGACACCTACGTGTAATAACAGTGCTATTAGAATCTATCTGTTGCAAATAAGTAATTATCTCAACTCTCTACATGGACCTCATTTCTATCATTTGCAGGCATTCTCCCCCAACATGTGAACAGATAACCTCTGGGCCAATAGAAAGTGTGATTTGTGTGTGTGTGTGCTTACACTTTTCATGAATGCTAAAGGATTCACTACTCTTGACTATATCTGCAACACAGAGCACTGTGTGGCTCTGTGAGCTACCCCACCTCTCCTGCCCTGTAGATCCGGGGAATTCTTTGCCTGTGAGGGTACCCTGGGCATGGCAGTGCTCTGGGGTTTCAGCATTGTCCTTTGTCACTGTGGGTGTGGTAGAAGGAGATGTCCACCACAGGGGAAAGAACAGGCTGAAGTAGACACTGTTCATGTGGACATCTGAGTGGGAAGGGAGACAGCTGTGCTAGCGGGTACTCAACGAGGGGTGGGAGCAACGTGTTCTGGAAAGATCCAGGACAGGAGATGGTAAGAAGGTTGAGTTGCCCGGGAAATCTGACAGACCATCACTCTGGCCCTGATGGAATCTTCATTCCAGAGGAGAACAGTCCTGCATTTGAGCAAATTCACTGTAGAGCAGACTGGCTCCTGAGCCTTGGAGAGCACCCTTGGCCGGGCAGGGGCCTTCAGAGCCTCCCCTTGAAGCCCTGGCTTTGGGTGCACATCATCACTCTGCAGTGGTGGTGACAGTCACCCCAGAGCTCAGTTCTCATTCACTCGGTAATTGGTTATTTTCACACAAACTGTGACTAAGGAACATGATTACACACCTGTCACCATATGATGGGAAAGAGAGCTGTCTGTGAGCTGAGGAACGGTGCGCTTTCACCCGGTCTCCGTGGAGTCTTCTCCATCAAAGATGTCATTTTTCATTTTTACCTCGAAACAAGACAGACATTACAGCTACGGCCTTGTCTGTATCATTTATAGGAATTGCCGCCACAGACGCTAATCTAAACTAATACGATTTTATTTTGATTATACCGTTGTAGACCTCAGGTCCTAGAGCACAGGCAGGCAGGATGTAGTATGAAGAAGCACGTGTGGCACCTGTAGAGCAGCTTCTTTTTAAAAAAATATATTTTATTGATTTTTTTACAGAGAGGAAGGGAGAGAGATGGAGAGTTAGAAACATCGACGAGAGAAACACCGATCAGCTGCCTCCTGCACACCTCCTACTGGGGCTGTGCCTGCAACCAAGGTACATGCCCTTGATCGGAATCGAACCTGGGACCCTTCAGTCCGCAGGCCGACGCTCCATCCACTGAGCCAAACCGGCCAGGGCAGTAGAGCAGCTTCTTGTGACAGAGCAAGGGGTGGGGAGGAATAGAGATGAAAACATTTCATACAGGGAGGACGATTTAAGATGAAATAAATCTTTAAAATAAAAGAAAGCTGTCTGTGAATGCACAGGTGACTGAGGGAGGGATTCTCATTTATGGAGAAGAGATTGCCTGGTGAGTCTGAGTCCTGAGGGCTGTGAAGGAGAGATGATGTGTCAGAAATGGGATGAACACAATAACAACAACAAAACTCAAAGGCAACAGTTTTGAGCTGCATTCTAAAACCAACAAGGACGCAATAGGTGCTGCAACACTTTGTTGTTGTTGTTTTTTTAAAGCCCTAGCCTTTCGAATAAAAATATAATATGCACTCATTTGCACATTTGCTGAAAATGGTGAGCTAAGTACAGCACTAAATTGTTCAGAGATGCTTCCTCCCCACCCCCCTTTTGTCTGCTCTGCACCTGTCTGGTTCTGCTGTTCAGCTTGGGAAGAGCCTGGGTCATGGTGTGTGTGTACCCAAGCCTTGCTGAGCACTTCAATCAGCAAGTGATATGGGTGTCCTCTGTTACTCCATAAGAAACGAAGTTGACACGTGGTTAAGTTCATAGCTGGAAAATAAAGAATAAAGGGAGATGGCATGAATGGGAATGAAGGTAACCAACAGTAAAACCTTGGCTAAGTTGCAGGGACCTCCGTGTCCGCACTTTCACATCCAACGATTCAATTGAGAATTGAAAAATTGGAGGGTAAGAGCTGCGAAGTTGTTAATGTGTACTAGGTAGTGAACATGTGCAGACTTTCCTCTTGTCATTATTGCCTAAAAAATACAGTATAACAGCCATTTACATAACATGTACAGTATCAGATATTATAAGTAACCTCGAGCTGATCTAAAGCGCATGGGAGGATGTGTGTAGTTTATATGCAAATACCACGCTATTTTATATAAGGGACTTGAGCATCTGTAGGTTTTGGTATCTGCAGGGGGTCCTGGAACCCACAGCGACAATGAGCCATGACTTCTTTCTCTGCCTTCAAGCAATCTCTATGGTTCCTGTGGCTCACGGTCAGCCAAGCTGCTTCTGCTGACGGTGCCGCAGCAGAAGAGCCGGTGTGGGGTGGGGGTTGAGCCTGTGCCTGGTGTCACCACACACGTGTTCAGAGCCCAGCTTTGCCATTCGTTCATAAGCTCTTTAGCTTTGGACAAGTTACTTAACTTCCCTACACTTCAGATTCCTTGCTGGCAAAATGGAGGTGGGAATGGGAGTACAGACCTGGAAGCACTTGGAGAGCTTTAATGAGTTGATGTCCCCAAAATGCTTAGCATGGTGCCCGGCACAGCACAGACTTCCATCTTAATGTTAATGTCAAGGGACTTCTATACTGAGTTCTCTTCCCTCTGGGTGACAGCTCTGTGAGGCAGTCATTGAGTTGGAAGTTTCTGGAAGTGGCGATAGTCTCTCCGATCCGGTCCAGTCTGTGGTCCGAGAACCTCCTTCCAGTGTGGCTCCCAGGTAGCCCGTAGCTAGAACTGCACGGGGCAGTGAGATAGCAGGGTGCAGAGGAAATGGGCTCCATTGGGAATTTTGGTAACCAGAAAGGCTGGGTGAGGGAGGCTATATGTCCACTGATATCTTTTGGTCAGAAATACTGCATGCTTTCAAACAAATATTAAATCTTCAGTAAAGCCAAAGGAGGTGATGATTCCAATTTGGAGCAAATAGGGGGGGCAGGGTTGCTCACTGTGCAGGGAAAACTACACCTTGTTCCCAGTTACACTGAAAAGGGAGATGATGTGGAAACTCAGGTCACTTTTTGTCTTTCGTCACCTGGGTTTCAATTCTTTAATATCTATACCTCCTGGAAATATAATAATAATAATAGTGATAACCATGATAATGAGACAGAGGAGCAACTTTTAGATGAGGTTATCATCTAAAAATGGACCTTAAACCCATACTCAGCTGTTGGCTTCTACAGACTCTTCTCTCAACATCAAATTCTGCTTGAGCGATTATCCTCTATTTAAACATGCCACACTCCCACCTTTTATTACCTCCATTCATCATCTGCAGAATGGCTGGGATTTAAAATTAAGACTCCGGAGAGAGTCATTTGAGCAGGGGTTGTTATTTCTGACGCCCCTTTGCTGCTATCTTTGCACTTGGCTCCTCAGACAGGCTGATTGGTCCTGAGTTTGGGCAATTTAGACTTTGTTCCTCGAAGCCCCTGTTAACAGGTCAGGTGCACATGGATCGTTATTGGAGCTGTCAGGAAGACCATCCTGTTCAGAGGCACATCCCCCCCTTACCCAGGGGCAGGGGGAACAGATGTGTCTCCCTGTCTTTCTCCTTTGCCTGCTTCCTCTGGCATCAGTCACAGCCTCACTCCACGTGGGTCAGGACACTTGCGTGGACAGTGCACAGTAACAGTCAGGATTTTACTCCTAGTCCTAGTCTTTCTTCTTCATGTTCAGGCCAATTTTAGATCTTTACAGACATTGCACAATTCTCACTTCCATTTCTTACAGAAGAAATCATATCTTTAAGATAAATTGTATATGGGGCACCATTATAGGATGTTGACTATAAAACTGTCCCAGGCCAGAGCAGTGACCCTCCTGTGGCATCCAGAGTGGAGGACTAGGGTGGCCGGTTGAAGGTGATGTTAGTGACGGACAGCAAACTCAAGCTAGGCCAAGTGTACAGGTCAGAGGGCCCAAGGTAGGGCAAGAGTCAGGGTGAAAGTCCAGAGCTGGGGATGGTGTGGAAGTGGGCTCGAACTGGAGCTGGTGGGGAACCAGTGACAGGAGTGCAGGGGGATTACTGAGTGCACGTTGAGGCATCTGTAAGCCCACTCTGTAGGTTGATGGGCACCCAGAGATGGGGTGGACGGAAATTTAGAATATGAATCATCCAGAGAGAATGTAGCCAACACTGTTGTATCCAGGCCCTGTTTATGGCATTTCTGTTGTAGTTGCTGGTGGGAGTAAAGAAAGCTAAGTTGGGCAGAGTAGGGAACCTTTCTTACAGATAACAATTGTGACATCATGAATCCTGTTCAACCCTTTGAAAAGGATTGCTGCTAATTCAGAATTTATAGTCCTTGACCTCAGAATTAGAAGCTAATTCAGGGACACCCCTTGTTTCACTCTGTGACTCACAGCTGTCCATGACCATCATCAGTGGGATATGCCCTTTGAGTCATTTCTTCTATAAGTAGTGGTGTGAGTTGTGCACCGATTCGTGCACATCCTCTCCCATGTTCCAATGTCTGTCTCCCCTTTGCCAAGACCTGTACGTATTTGCTGCGGCAGGTCAGATGAAGGGTGACTGGGACACAGAGCAGGCTAACTTTCCCAGGAAGACTGTGACCCAAGTCTCAGTCACCTGATCAGGTTGCATTACTGCTGCTCTGTTTCTGTTTCTAGGAGTGGAGGGTGTAGCGGTATTGACCAGAGGCTGGTGAACTGGCCTCCGGATCTGCATGCCCCCACTGTCCAGCTAGGCAAGTCCACAGACTGTCCCACCAATTTGCCCAAGAGTCTCCACAGCTTCAATGAACGAAGTCATGTTAACCAAAGCCACAGTCCCCATTTATATACCAGAGAGCCAAGACTTGATGAGCTAAGACACATAGGCATCCTTTATAGTCTGTACAGCATCATCTATGGTATCAATAAGAATTATATAATATTGATAATGCTATTAGAAATTCACCAAGGACATTGTGATAAAGGATCTGAATTGCTGAGTGAGCTTGTAGGCATGTCCTTCTGGAATTGATGGGCTCAGGTATCCGAGGGTTACTTCATAAGAATCAGGTAAAAGAGGCTGGTTTGTTTTATGAATTAATTTTATAAATTTTGAAGTACCATCTCCCTTAGACTGTGCTAGAGACCTACTGACTCATGCTCTCTCTGACCTCTCTTTTCCTAGGTCCTCTCAGACCACCCTGCCCCCTTCAGTTATATTTGTCATTAAATACCCTCCTTTCTCCATTTCCTTGCTGTATTCACTCTTGGAATGCTAAAACCAAGGAAATATGAAAACCTCTCTTAATTAATAACACATTTTAAAATTAATGACATTAGTATTTTCGAATTATCCCACATTTAATTTATATATCATTCTTATCACTAGCAGGGTTTAGAGTGAGGACTCTGGAGGCAGACAGCCATAGTTTGAATCCTGGTTCCACTACTTATTAACTGTGTAACTTTGCATAAATTACACAGTCTCTCTCCTGAGGTCCAATTCCCTCATATGCAAGTGGAAGCTAGTACCTACCTCATCAGTTTTGGTTTTGGTATATGTATGAGTGCGTGTTAAACGGGGTGATACATATACAGCATTTAGAACGGTGTCTGATGTATACATAGGAGCTGTGGGAATGTTAGCTGTTGCTCTGAATTCCTGAAAATATCCAGAGCAGCATCTTCATCTGGTTCTAGTGTGTTTCCTGTTCCCACATGAGGCCAGGTTACTGGGGGAGACTTCCTGTGGGTAGTAAATCGCCTCCATGACATCTGGGTCCGTTCCTAGCCTTGCAGCCCCTGCCTGTTTCACATCATCTCTAATTTCTCAGGCCCATCACGAGGCCTGTGCACACTGACATGAGTCCAGTCCCTTCTGCCTCGTGATTTCAGGGAACAGGAACAAAAGGACCACCTGAAATGCCTAGATTAGGCCAATTATTTGAGCATTTTATAGGCGCCAGCCAGGAGCAAAGTGGAATCATCTGCATTTCCCTGCCTTTTGTTTCCCTCATGGGTCCCTGGGTAATAGATGCAAATGAAGAGTAAAAAAGCAAAAGGCTAGCGGTGGACGGAGGCAGGGGGTGGGGGAAGGGGCGCAGTCAAGTAGCCTGGATAATCCACTGTGGATCAAGGTCCTGGGATAATCAGGAGCTGCCTGGGATGCGATGGCTGTGTGGCTTTCGCAGAGAAGAGAAAGGAACTGGGCTGTATGCTCTGGCTGCTGGGCCTTACCTGCGGACCCTTTGAAAAAACACACAAAAACACAAAAAACAGTTCTTCCCAAACAAAGACACTCGGCTGACCTGACAAAGAGCAGTGCCAGATAAATCCAGAAGGGTCACTTGTCTAATAAAGGAGAAAACAGATTAGGAAAAATGAGAAGCAAAAACAAGGATTTTTCAGACCCGCTTAGCAACGGCTCTGATTATTCTGGACACAGCTGGAACGTGCCGGGACGAGCATGATGGATGTTAGTTCACAAGGTAGCTGTAATTCAGGCTGATGTGGAAGCTGCTGCCGTAACTGTCATGCAGTCCATTAGGGTCCCTGAGTGAGGGCAGCCATTCATCAGGCCCCAGATCAGCCTGCAGTCCCACAGGCTCGCAGCGCCAGTGGCTCCGACCTGACATCGTTTAAGGAGATGCTCATGGAGGCCGTAAACATGATTCGATTCCCATTATCTTCATGTTGCATAGTTGTTGCCATTATTCTTTGAAGACACCAACTTGGATATTAAAAATTTATGATATATATAAAGGTTTGCAGGGAGTGGAAAAAAAAATAGCTGCAGCCAATCAGTCCTTGCCATCCATCAGAGATGTGTGAGCTGTCGGAGGAGCCTGAAGTGGTGTGGAGAGCCCCTCCGCCTGCTGGGCGAGGAGGATGGAGAAAGAACGTCACTGGTCAACAGCTTCTCCCTGTGTCCCCACGCAGAATGGACATTCAAATACATTTTGTTACGGAGTAAAACAGCACCACTGCAGGAATCGCATGGCCAGTCTTCAATGACGAGCTGATGAAAGGGTGGGCAAGGCCTCCCGATGCAAAGATTAGTAGGAACGTGAATTGAGCAGATGCCTGGGTCCACACATTCGTGTGTCTGGGTGCCTGGGGTACCTCCAGATTAGGGAACCCCATGCTGGGTGGGAGTCCTCTGTGCAGGAGAAAGGCCTCTGCCCGCGCTGCGTGCACGCACAGTCCCGCCATGAGCCCTGCAACTCTGCGATCTGTGCAGCGACCTGGATATTTGCATAGAAACAATTCATAATTAAGAAGTATTCATTGTAGAAGTAGGCAGTTCACAGGGGAGAGAAACAAAACACGTCTGAGCCCCCCTGGCTTCTAGAGGAGCAAAGGTTAAGCACTCCATTTAACACGTATTTACAGGATCATTTGTTATGTGGTGCTCGCAGCTGAGCATGGGACCCCACCCATAATGCATGGTCTCTGCCCTCAAGCAGTGTCCAGTCTGGTAGGGCAGGTCAGACATGAGTCACACCCAGGATGAGTTACCCCAGGAGACCCAGACTGACAGGGACACTATTACCAGGTGAGAGACAGAGAGCAAGGCACCAGATGGGTTCATCTAGGAATGCACTTTCGGGGATGAAACAAAAAACAGAGGTTAGATTAACCTTTGGTAGGCAAAGGTTGGGTTAGGGAGAAGCAGAGGAGAGAAACACGTGGGACAAAAGGATTATCGGCCAATTATTGACTTGAGTACAATACCTGCAGTGAGGCTAAGACCCTTGGGTCTAACCAAGTGGGAAGGACAGGTGTTGGGCAGAAGCGCATGGGATAGTCAGTGCAGGTCCAGCTGTGAGGCAGGTGTGATCAGAGAGCCTTGGCATAGACCTGCTGAGACTCAGGTATGAAAACAACTTCCAAGGTTCAGGGGGCAGAGCATTTACTTTTGGAGACTGGAGTGCAAGGCAGAATGCCTACTTGCTAGGGTTAAAGGATAGGAACCCATTCATTCATTCACTCATCATTTATGGGGCCCTTATGATATGCCAGGAACTAGATGAGGCTCTAGAGACTTGCAGCTGAGTAGAACACAGTTTCTGCACTCACGGACCTCACAGGTTCCTGGGGAAGGCAAACATAGACGGTCCTAAGACAGTGTGATGGGTGGAATGGTTATAGACAGGGACAGGGGCACAGGAGGAAGGGGTCTTGAATGGCTTCCTACAGGCGCTGCAGTCGGAACCAAGGCTTAAAGGATGCATACGAATTTTCCAGAAGAGAGGTGGAATCTGGTTTTACCCTCAGAAAATGAGGTAAAGGACAGGAACTCAGTTGAAGTGACAGGAACTCAGGGACTTTAGTCATGAGGACTTGGGCCACCAAGATGAGAATGACTGGGCAGTGACTCACGTGGACACAGCTACTCTGCAGGCCTCCGCATGTTACTCCAGCCCAGGGAACTTCGCTGAGGGGCAGAGAAAATGGGCTGACCCATGTCACATTCACAACACACTGAAAGGCGGCACCCGACAGCTGCCGGGTAGCCCTCTCTGAGCCTCCTCAGGAGCATGTGCGTAGGCATGTGACAAGGGAAGGAGAGGCCAGACATGGGATATCATAACATGAAATTCTAAGAGTTTTCAGATTTGGTATTCCCCCTGCTTTTATCTTAAATTTTGAAAAAGAAATTCTATTGCTTCTGGTTCAAAAAGTTATTTATAAAGTGTAACATCCCCCCCCAGCCCCACAACTAGTCATCTCTAAACTTATTCCCGCAATGTTGAGATGCACTATTTTTGATGCTCCCAAGTCTGGGAGCGACACCACATGTGTGAGCCACCATGAGCCGCATCTGCTGCAGCCTTGGAAGGCTGAGCCTGGAGGCTCTGCAGAGCTCGCCCAGCTCTCCTTCCAGCCAGAACCTTTCCTTGTTTCCAAAAGAAATTCTGGAATCACGGCCACACAGAGGTGCAAACTCCTGTTCACTGCAGGGAGGTGGGAACTCTGAAGCCTGATGGCCTTTAGACCTAAATGGCAATGGTGCTCACCTTTTCCGGAGTCAGAAACATCTCACTTTTCTGGGGTGGGTGGGTGGGTGGAGCTGTGTCTAGAAGGCCCCGCATTGTCCAGAGGAGTCTTCCAGAAGAGAAAGAACGTTGCTCTTGCTGGAATATGCACATGGCACCCAGACTTTGGCCCAAGGAAGAAGTAGTTTCTTTGAAAGAGCACTAAAGATTGTTGTGGGGAAGAATCAAAATAAAACAGTGAATTAGTGATGATTCACAGGGAGAGAGGGGTGAAGACAAAGTTTGTTTAGGCCAGGGGTTTTCGAAGTAGAGAGGCGATTAGTCTAAGTTGCTCACATAACCTAGTATTTATTCAAATGCTAGGCACAGCATGAGCATGGATGAATGGCTGTCAGCAAGATGGGGAGATCTCCTTGCCGTTTAATTGAAGACTTGTAATTTTTATTTCTATTTGATGGCAGAAGTAAAGGTGTCTTAGAATAATAGATCAAAAATGCACCTTTGGTCTGACAATCACATTTGTAGTCAAACGTAAAACAGTGGTTTCCCATTTGCTTTTTCCCATGGTGGGCATACATGTCCTAACATGTTAGGATAAGGCTGTTGAGACTAAGGCACATGGAGAGAGTTAGTTCATTATGATGTAGCTGGACATTTCTTACGTCAGAATGGGTCATTCCAGAACAAAGTCAGACATCAACACCGGTCTCCTGGCCCCAGTAGATCCCAAGAGCTGGGAGTAGGGTAGTCTGCCTGAGATAGGCAATTAGAGAAGGCATCATCCATAGAGAGTCTAAGAACTCTAATGAGACCAGATGAATATCGGCCTGCTTTATATTATTACCATGACCGGTGATTCTGAGCATCTTCAGGGCTCAAACACCCCTCCCTGAAGGGGTCATCAGCTCTCTCTGTCCTCCCCGCACCTGGCAGATATGCTATTGTCTGCCAGCCCAAATGGGGCAGATGTAGAAGAAGGCCCTGGCTTCCCTGTAGAAGAGGTTCTAAAATGTTCAAAAATGATTTGACATGGAGGGTAAGGAAGTTCCCTCAGATTTTGTCTACCATTGTCACCAAGTTGCTGCTGTGGAATGATGATGGAACCCACACCTGCAGAGCACTTACTGCGTACCCGGCTGTGGCTCCACCATCCTCCCCTCGGGGAGCTCCCAGTCTAGTGAGAGAGGCAAAAATCCCACCACCCAGCGGCAGGGTGCACCTGTGCCTAGTCCAAGAGAGGGCAGAGTGGAGATATGGACTTGGCTCGAGAGGCCCAGGAAGGCCTCTTAGGAACTAGTGTCTAGTAGTTCTTCTAAGGTTATTTGTCACACCAGAAACTAAAGATAATTTTTTGCCCACAAGTAGCTGGTCAAGTCATTTCTTGAATCTTTAGGGTGAGACCCACCTCAGGGGCCACACCCTTTCTCTTCTTTGTGTTGTGAGCAGGTCACTCCGATGTGGTTAGAGAATGTTCTGAAAACTGCCAAGAGCCTCCTCCTGATCCCAGTCGGCACTCTCCTTAGATCAGTGGTTCTCAGCCCCGCGTGAACATTACCATCACCGGAGAGCTTTTTATTAAAACAAAACAAAACAAAACCCCACAAAAACACTCTGGGCCAATTACTAAATCAGAATCTTGGAAAGGTGAGGGGAGGTCAGGGACCAACATGTTAGCAAAACAATCAGCCCAGATGATTGTAACATGCAGCCAGTATAGAGAACTACTGCCATACACGCATGAGGTTAGTTTAATTTAGTCAGGTAAGAATAATAAAAAATTTGCCTTAAAAATCTTCAGCATGAAAGGGAGCCACTTTGGAGACAGATGTGTGAGCATGTGTGTGCACACCCACGTGGGGTGGTCGTGCCGGTCTCCCTGCACGCCGTGCGCTTTCTGTCTCTGGCGCGCGGTGGAAACACGGCCAGTGGCGCTCCCTGGCCCCGGAATCAGGTTGCTTGTCAGAGGCAGGCTATGCCCAGGGCCCTGGGAGCTTGCTGCAGAGGCAGGTACATGCCTCAATAAAGAAGCGAGTTTCTGGCTTTCTGTCTCCACTTCCTACCACTCCACACCCCCTCTCCGGTTTCTTGCACTCCTGCTTTGCTTAACCTCCTAAATTGTGAGGCTTAATGTGAAATCCGTAGCCTTTTTGAGGAAGCACATTCAAGCCTTAGATTTGTTTTCTTCCTTTAAAAAACATAAAAAGCCCTGTGAGCACCTTACATATAAGTGGAATGAATGTATTTTTCCCACTAATGTTGAAAATATCCCCAGGCATCTGGTGTGTATGAATGTGTATAGAGAGTACATGCATAATAAACATATCCCACCTTATGAATATTTATACACAAGATACATATATATTGAGTGTAGACATACATATGTAAATAGTAGCCCTTGTAAACTATCTGCAAAGTGTGTTTCCAAGCATATGTATTCCAGTGTATCAGGAATATAATAAACCTCCCACCAAGCTTAGCATATTTTGAGGTGGCATTTTCTACAGAGTTGTTTATGGTAGGGTCTAGTTACCATCCTCGTATGGGTTTTTCCCATCACCTAGATGTTTGTTAAGTACTGACTAAAAACAAGGCACCGGGCATGGCAGAGTAAGAAAGATAAGAAAGATGTCCCTACCTCCGAAAGGCCTGCGCCTCACAGAGTGGCTTCGATTTCAGCTACGAAGAATCTGACATTGTCCTGCCCGCCAGCATTTTACGACCTTCTTACACCTGCCTTTCTGTACACTCTGCACATTAACACAGGCCCCCTTTAAGGCTGTGTGAAATCCTCATGGAGCTGCAGACTAGTACTGATGCAGGGAGAAGAAACATCGCTGGTTTCTCGGTCACATGTAGTCCAATCTTTTAACTGTTTTTATTTTACTCTGATTGGGTGGTGGTGGTGGTGGTGGTGGTGGGGTACCATACAAAGGCACTAAATCCCAGCGATATTGATCAATCTCAAAAATGAAACCAAAACAGAGCCATCTCTCCCCCTCACAAACTTCTCAAAACCCACGTATTACCGCCTGTGACATTCCACTTCCAAATTGAATCCAGTTCCCACCCTGCCATAAGCAGCAGCAGCCTTTATTGAAAACAAGCTATCCATTCTCGATCGCACCCAACACGGATCCCTTTCTAGAAGGACAGTCCCCGTCCAGCCGAGGAGCTCTGAGTGACACTTGTCAGCGGGAAGATCTCACTCCATTAGGGGAGAAACAGCCATGGGCGCTGTCACCGCGGTGCCTCAGACGTGCGCTCATTGTTTCCTGCGCCTCAATCCATACATCACAACAGGTAGTTCTCAGCTGCTCCCCTGGTGCCAGACATACATTTTATCTAAAGAGACAGCAGACAGAACTACCTGCTGCTTCCTGTGCAGCTCTCCCTGTGTTTCTCTCCTCTTTCCTACTTCGCTTGGGCTTTTAAAAACCAGCTGGCAGGGAGCCAGGAGCTCATCATTTTAATGCAGTGCAAAATGGAATATGCATAATTATATGCAAGCCATATGTGAGGGAGACAGCTCAGCTGTGAATTTCAGGAGGCCAGGAAGGAGAGAGCAGTTAGGGCTACGATGAGATGAGAGCAGAGCCGAGTGCAAGTGTCACCCAAATGAGTGATTTAATGAGTGTGCTGCAGACACGCCCCCTTTCACCTACCTCTCCCTTCTCTCCAACTCCAAACCAGCAACCGGTGGAGATTAGAAAGAGAAGACTGTATGCAAGCGGTATTGCTGATGGGTTCTGTTCATGTCTCCATTTACACTTCAGCTTTCTTAATTAACAGCGTAGATCAAAATAACCAGTAACTTTTAATGCAGCTTCTTAATTAAATCTATTTTTTACTGCATTTGATTGAAGAATCATTGTTCTTACGAGATCATTGCTCCTTTCAGATTTTTATTTAAAAATCGAGGGGAATCAGTTTATCTCTAATAGTATTACAATGCAAAATATAACTATGCAAATTGCTTTTCTTATGGCCTTGCTATCAGAATTTTTTTTAAAGTGCATTATCTAGAGATTGCTTAAGCATGCCAAAAAGTTTAAACACATATGTATGTCAGATAATCCTAAATGTACAACCAAAGTCACTGAAAGACTACAGTGGTGGCAATTTCCAACAAAATTATTTACTGTTGGTTTGCTTAATATTTAAAAATGTTAAATATTGCACCACAAGGAATTTGCATGTTCAAACTAAACTATGTGAAGAAAAATAAATCCCAAATTTTGATATCTAAAAGGCATACTGCGTGTTTAAACAAACTTCTTAATGATGTTGTTATTTCTGGATTCCCGTTTGTTTAATGATCTGAGCTGTTATGCTTTTAGCTTTTTTTTTTTTCTTCCATTATTTGTAAGTCCCTAAATAGGCCATTATATTTCCCTTCAGGCTAGAGATGAAGATGGACATGCTGAAAATTTCCCCCAGCAGCACTATGCTAAGGAAACTCCAAGGCTTGCCTTCAAGAATAACTGCGAACTACTTGTAAGAATAATATACTTACAACAAGTCTAGAATGTTACTTTAGCACAGTGAAAACAGTTTTTGAAAGGGTTTGTTCATTATTACATAATTTATGAAGTATTATAGTTTTTTTCTGTATAGAGTTCTAAATGCTAATTCTGATATCACTGAATATTAATTATAAGATCTCAAGTTGTTTGCAAATCTTTTATATCTGATTATAGAGCTTGGATGGCCCTGTCTTTATTAGCTTGTTTTGTATAGTAGTTTATAAGCAGCTGTTTGGAGAATGGCTAGTAAAGTTAAAAATAAAGAGAAATGCAGTTGATACATGGAGCTTGGAAAAAAAAACAGTCCCACCCCCCACCCTCCTCCTACTTCCTAATTGTGCACTATTTTAGGAGACGACGTGGTAATATTTTGTTCTGCTAGGAAAGATAGCAGGGTTGACATGCAGTACTCCCTTTAGCATTCAAGTATTCCTACAGCCTCTTGCCAAACTCAGTCAGGCACTTTCGTCTCTCCTAAGTAGAAGTCAAAGCAGCGACAGGATGCGGGGATGTTTACAAGTCGCGAGAGAGAGGATATCAGCTGTGACAGGGACTCCGTTCCAACGCAGGGTTAATTTGCTGTTCATTTTAGCATTTACAGCGAGACAAGATGAAAAGCAAGCAGGAATGCCTATTATATTTCTATTAAATGAATCTGTTGGGACCTAATGTTCTTGATTAGCTTTTGAAAATGAGTACTCCGCAATGCGTTTTCTGTTTACCTAAAGTAAACAGAGAATGAATTGTCATTTATTTAGAGATTCACATACTGCTTTGGAAAATGAAGCTTTATGAGGGATCGAGCTATGTTGTCCCAAAATGTTCTTTTCTTTTCAATTGCATTAAAGCAAAACATTTGCTCCCACTAAATGCAAACGCTGAAAGAGAATGAGGATGCCCAGTTGTTACATTTCGAGGTAGTCTCATTTCTGTGTAGTTTTTTGGCAGAACACAGTGCCGCTCTGCCAGGTCTCAGCATTAGGAAATCCCACATGTAACAGTGTTTGGACTTAGCTCTGATACCAAGTATTCATTAAAAACAAAGTGTCCAAAGAGCAGGAGAAGAGAGAAAAATACAGTTTTTACCCAGTCCAGCCACAGTAGTTAGATGTTGACAGCAAGAAACTCCTTTCCCAGCCCCACCGTCTGCGCGGTTACAATAGCACCACTCATTCTCTGCGTGGAGTCCCTTGACCAGCCAGTCCACAGGCAAATTTGCTGCTTGTAAATGCAGTTTTTCCCCTGAAAATTGAGCTACCTTGTATTTTATCTTAGGCCTCTTAAGCTCCCAGGCCTGCTAGCATTACCTCTTTGGGGGAAACCCTTTCCATTCGGTTCCGTTTTAATGTTATCCGGCAGGAAACCAGAGGGGCCATGTAGGCTGTTTTGGTATCAGAATGCTTTTGGGAGTCACTTACTACTTTTTGGATAAATTGTTACAAGAGCTATGCCCTATTTGTTTTGTTTTTTTTCTTTACTATTTACTAGAAAAATTAACGTGCCCGAGTCTTGGTTGTGGTCATTGTATACTAGAGGAAAAGTAAAATGTACGTGTGAAGTGTTCTTCAGCTATCTTTAGAGAAAATACACGTTTAGTCCTTGCTGTGCTTAAGCACAACATTGTGTTGGCAGTAGTTTTGAGAGGTTGGTACAATCTTAGCTCTTCTAAGCCACTGTTAGAAATGTTTTATTTTTGGTCAGCATATGATAAAAGAAAAAGGAGAAGAAACAGAAAAAAAAAAAAAACCCAAGTAAGCTTATGTCTCCAAGGAGAAATCAATTTTTTTTTCAGCTGCAAGAGAAGCAATGGTTTTTGGCTGGTTATGAAGCCCTGAGAAGCTTTGCTCCTATATGAAAGAGACCTGTTCATTATTAAGAAGGAAATAGGAAGTCCTTGGAGTTTTCTTAGTGCAGCTCAGAGCAAATTTGTAAGGAATTCACGAGAGGAGATTGCAGGCTCGTTCCAAAGCGCTTTCTTAGCTTAAGGCTGGTTCTGCCATCGTGCATGGTTCCTGGCAGTAAGAGCAGTGGGCAGTTTACAAAGTGGGGGCGTCCTGGGGGTGCCCATGGCTCTTGGGAGAAAGCATTGAGGGCACAGGTTCCTCCTAGGCTCCCAGATGATCAGGAGCTCATGGCTGGAAGGCTAACCCTCTGGGCCACAGGTGTTGACAGAAAGTGCCCTGGCCAGGTAGCCTCCGACTCTGTTACTGACTCTTGATTGTCTCTGACCTCCACCCACACCCCCAGCCTCTGCTTCTCGGAAGGGAGAGGAATATGAAGGAACCCAAACAAAAGCAAAATAAGATGAAATGCTGGGACATACAAGTATGTGCCATCAGCAGGCACCGACAAAGAAAGCACTGGCTGGTAGGAAAGTCTGCTCTGCAGCTGTAGATTTCCCGTAGGGCACTGATATTCCCGTTTAAATCCCAAACTGTGATATGTGCCCTCACACTTAAGGTCTGGCACGGATGACTATTTAGCCCGGTGGCCAAGGCTCTCTGTTGCTTTTTATTAATTTTGAAAATACAAGGCTGTCAAGGTGAATGACATCAGATAAACCTCGAGTACTGTATTCAGGGTGGCCCCATCTTCCTTCTCATAGATCGGTGTACACACACACACACACACACACACACACACACACACACACACCCCAGGGTATTTTGCTGGCATATCTAAATTTATGACCAAGGCAAATAACTTTCAATAAAAGAAACTGTAAGAAATTCACCTCACATTAACATCACAGCAGCATGGGAGCCCAGAAGAGGAAATATTTAGAGCCACGCACGGGTGACTAGTCTTTGCCCCAAATTTCAACACCAATGTTGGTCCCTTTACCATTATTGCCGCATTCTTTTGGGACTAGTAGGCCTTCTCATTTCCTCGATGGAAATGCTCAGCTCGATGGTGGGAGGTGGATGAAGGGCTAGAGAGGAGGACCTTAATCATATATGAGCTCACAACCTTCTCACCAGCCGGTACTTTCTCAGCCCCTGAGAGCCAGCTGGGAGTAAGACCTTGCAGAGTTACAACATTAGCAGGGTCCTTGGAGGGAGAGGACCTGTAACTAGAAGAAAAATGTTGAAAGGATTTGAGGGAAGGAACGGAAGGCAATTGAGCCTATTCGGCAAGTGTTTCGGGCCAGTCCAGAGAACATCACTGCATTCAGGAAGAAGGTCAAACTGTAGTCAAAGAACAGCAGCAACGATGTAGTGTAATTTGGTTGGAAAGAAAGCAGGTTTAGGAAGTCTGAAAGGGGACGTAAGAGAAAGGAAACTCGGTGGGGGCGGGGGCCAGAATCAGCCTGTCTTCCTCAGTTTCGGATTCCCAAGACATTATCCAAAGTCCGACTCCCTTGGCATTTCCTAAGGCTGCGAGGGATGGGGGTTTACAGAGGGAGAGGGAGGGACCCACAGCTGGGAGGTGAATAAAAATAGCATGGGGAAGAATTCTTTCTGGTCACTTACAGTGCCAGCATGGGGAGAAGATAAACTATTTTAGTTTGGTGGCCTTCTGGACATGTTGGGAGATGTTGGGGAGGAGAGATGCTTGGTCAGCTCAGGGGGCTGGTTTCCATCTCATTTCCTTGTGCAGGCAGACTAGTAGATGACAAGAACTGGACCTAGTCCTTCCTCAGCACTGCGAACACAGACAGCTCTGGAGTAATACAGGGTCCAGTTAACAAGATATTGTGTAGCATCTTCTGTGTATAAGGCGCTATACCAGACGGTGCTTGTGGGGCACACAAAATAGAAAAAGGCACAGCCCCTGCCCTGAAGGAGCGTACAGTTCATGAGGAAGATGAGGCTAAACAGTGTTATAGTCATCAGGAATGTGGAATCTCAGGTCTTTCTGAAAGTTAGAATTTGGCCCCAGCTAGACTTTAATTTACACTACGTCACTCTGACGGTATAGCGTAAGGATCATGGGCACAAAGGCTTAACATTTACGGTGCCGCATCTGGCATCAAATCACATTGGATCTGTTTCCCCCTTGGACTTCTCTGAGCTTCAGATCTTCATCTGTTCAATGTAATAATAAATGGTAGTAACCTCAGAGGGCGTTGTAAGGATTGAAAGTGATGACATACTTACAGTGCCTGGTACACAGTAACATATTAGCTGCGATGATTATGATTCTTCTCATTCTCATGATTGTTATCATTACACAGTGTGCTGTGCCCCAGGAGAGCACCCGCAAAGCTCTGGAGTCCACAGGAGGAAGAGATTACTTCCACATGCGGTAATTAGAGACTTACCAAAGGGGATAACTTTGATCCAGGCCTTACATGGGTTGGATTTTGATAGTCGGAGCAGGGGTATGAGGGGAGAGGGATTCCAGGCAGAGGGAAATAGCATGGGCCAAGGCAAGGAGGTGGGAAAATACAGGCCAGGTGACCCACACCTCAGCTGGCATCTAAGTTGGCTGGAGGGTGGAATACCTGAAGGATAAGGGGTGAGCTGGCAGGCGGTCCATTTGCAGAGATGTCAGTAACTGACCCCAACCTAGCAAGTCTGGACATAAGTAGTTGTACTTCATGGAAACTCCTAGTACTTCTGTGGATTAAAAAAAAATTATTACAGAATATTTCCAACATACACAAAAGTAGAATAGACCGTCATATAGTGAAGCCCATATACCTGTCTTTCAGCTCCAACAATGATCAATTCTTAATCTTGCTTCATCTATCCCTTTACCCTCAACCCAACCTCCCTACCCCCTTTTATTTTGCTGGAGTATGGCGAAGCCAATCTATTTGTTTGCTTGTTCTTCTGTAAACACTTTAGCACCCCACTTCTCTGTCTGGAAATAATTCATTGGGGAATTGGAGCTTTGGGACAATGTATACATAAAAAAAATTGGTTACCCAGTTTTTTTCTCCCTCCCTGCTCAGCACAACCTTGTGAGGCTTGGACAGTCAGATCCAGTTAGAAAAGCCCTTATGTTGAAAAACATGCCACAGTGCCAGTGAGCACTTGAGTCTTTTTTACTCTCAGGCCCCTGGTTCTAAATGCATTTATTTAAAAACTAGAGGCCCGGTACATGATATTCATGTACTGGGCGGGGGCGGGAGGGGGTGTCCCTCAGCCAGGCCTGCTCCCTCTCTCAGTCCAGGACCCCTCATGGGATAGCCAGCAGGTGGACATCCCCCAATGGGTCCTTAGGGCTGCCACCACTGCTGCTGCACTCGCCAGCCGTGAGCCAGCTTCTGGGGCGCTTCCCTGTGGGAGCGCACTGACCACCAGGGGGCAGCTCCTGCATTGAGCACCTTTCCCCTGGTGGTCGGTCCACTGTTTGGTTGATTTGCATATTAGCCTTTTATTATATAGGATAAGAGCAGCTCTCTTTGCAGCCCAGCCCAGCCTTATGCAGCCGTGAGGAGAAATTATGGATTGCTGTCCCATCCTAGCTGTTGTTAGGACTCCTGCTAGTGCATGGGGACATAATGCAAACCCCCAAAAGGTGAGAGAAACTGCCACATTTCACCTGAAACTTGATAAGCTTTTCAAAGTGGGCACAATTAACCAACGCCCCTCCTCCCTTTACAGGCAGCCAGATTCATGTCCCAGCTCAACTTGAATTTGTACAGTTTCTTTGATGTTGCCGCTGAGCAGCACAGGCACCAAGAATTCATATTCCTGGTGACACACTCGGCCTCCCATCATAAAATAAAGTATCATATGACGTATGCATATATATAGTACTCTGTGCACCAGTTCCCTGGCAGAGTCATAGTGAGAGCCCCCAAAGTGAAAAGTGACCCAGAAAAACCCGGGGTTGGTTGCTGTCTAGAGAGCGCTGGCCTAGCCCACCGTTTTTCCTCTGGCCCTCTAGTTCCCTTTAGTGGGGGGCTATTGTGCACCTCCAGTGTTTTGAACTATGTGTGAGAAAAATAAAACTTTTTAGAAAGACACGGATCGACATGAGACTGAGCCAGGGCATGCCCAATCACGGTAGCACAGTGTGCCGCCCAGCCACACCATCGAGGCTGTAGCCCAGGGAGAGGGGTGGAGTCTGCTTGAGCCGTCCTGTCACCTGCTCATTCCTCGGCTTCCATCTGCGCCTTGCTTCACCTCGCTCCCCAGCTGGGTCTGCTGCTTCTCTCTCTTTCTTTTCAGCCTCTTGGCTCTCATGGTAGCTATGGTCTCGTGGTTCCAGAGCCTTCTTGTCCTATACAAAGACCCTCTGTACCACACTAGACCATCTTGCCTTCACTTCCCACCCATGCAAACCCACTTTTAACTCATTATTTTTAGTGTATTTGGGGGAGAAGCCGCCTGGGGGAGGGCTAGAGTTCCCCAACCTCTGCCCCGGTCAAAGGACTTTTCTTAGGGCCAGGGAGCCTGATTTGCTTGGCGATCCTTGGCTCCTGGCAAGCTCCCTTTTCCAAGGCATGGAGGTCTTTGCCTTTCTAGTTGCAGGGCCATTGCACAAAAGTATCAGAGGCATAGTGGTTTGGGCTTCATGCTGGCTTCTCACACAGTACACTGCAGTGGTTCTTAGAGCCAGAGAGAGGTGCCAGGGACCATGTGTTCTTCAAGGGAGACCCTGTGGTGTGGTGGGTAAGCATGGGCGCTCGATCCGAGCTCTGCAGATATACCAGTTTGCAACCCGAGCACGTTCCTTATCGGCTCTGAGCCCAGTGTCTTTATCAATAAAATGAGGATAAATTACAGTACCTACCTCCTGGGGTCGTTCTGAAGAGTAAGCGAGATCATGTCTATGAAGGACTTAGTATGCCTGGCATGCAATGAAAGTTTAATAAGCAGTAGTCTTATTACTAATAAAATGGAGCTAGAAGGTGGCATTAGTCTATTTGTAATCTTAGGCAGGTGCTGGGAGTACTTGCCTTTATTCTGTAACTAGAGTCTCTTCCTAATTGGTTTGGGTAGAAGCCCATAGGCAATATTTTAATTTAGAACAAAGAGCTTCAGAGAAACCCCTGACCATCCACCAAGTTGCCTGTTTACGCTGAGGGTACAAGAGATGCTGTTGACTGCATAGTAGATGTTGCTGATTTGTGAGGTACTGTGATGCTGGAATACTTTTCAAGAAAAATAGAAAAATTCCAAGAAATAGTATGGTATTGTAGTGAAGAACTTGGACTCCTGAGCCTGGCTGTTTGGTTTAAATTCACGAATCTCTACCACTCCACCCACTGACCATGAGACTTTGGGCAAGTCACTGAATCTCTCTGTGTCCATGTCCTTATCTATAAAATGAGGACAGTTTTACCTATCCGATAGGATTGGTATGAGGTCTAAATGCATGAATACCCATAGGTACTTAGAATGGTATTTGGCAAACAGTTGGCACTCAATCACTGTTGCGATTATGATTATAATTATTTCTTCTAACTAAGGTTGCTTACTTTCAAGCATATTATAGATTACCATTTGGCCAAATTTTCTAGCAATAGATTATCTGAAAGTCTTGAGTAGGCATATTTACATGCAAACGCCACAGAATTTTCTTGTGTACAGTGAGAGGGACAAGATACATTATGCAGATAATTCTTTGAGCTGAGGCTTTTATATATACACTAGAGGCCCAGTGCATGAAATTCATGCACTGGGGTGGGGTGGGGTGGGGGCAACCTGCCGGTGCCTTCTCACAGTGCAGGAGCCCCACGATCAATCACCCCAAAGAGGTAGGCCCCGCCCACCCATCCAGGGCTCCTTGATGGATTGCCCCAAAGAGGTAGGCCGGAGCTGGGGGACCCCTGGCCTTGCTGCGTGGAGTGTCAAGCCCCTGCCCACCCGCACACACCCACTGTGCATGCAGCCTCCTGGCAATCACTTGTTATGGCATGAGGGCATCACGGCGTGAGGGCATCACAACCACATAGGCTTTTATTAACAGGATAAAACTCTCAAGGAAGACTCTCTACATCAGGGGTCCTCACACTACGGCCCGTGGGCCACATGCAAATACAAATATTGTATTTGTTCCCGTTTTGTTTTTTTACTTCAAAATAAGATATGTGCAGTGCGCATAGGAATTTGTTCATAGTGTGTTTTTTTAAACTATAGTCCGGCCCTCCAACGGTCTGAGGGACAGTGAACTGGCCCCCTGTTTAAAAAGTTTGAGGACCCCTGCTCTACATGATCCAAGAACTCTTCATCTTACCCTACCATTTAAGTACAATTTTTAATCTTAGAAATATGTAACTACGAAAAAAAATGCAAAGGAAAGGAAAAAATGTAATTTACACATGGAAGTATCTACAATAGCAAAGGGTTGTGCATCTGATCAGCCTGTGAAGGGAAGGAGGTGGGAAACCATCTTTTACGGGATGCCTCCAACGGGCCAGCACTGTGCAGTCTTTGCGGCCCTTTTTAGATTCTTTATTCTCCATAGCTTTGCTAAGTTGATAGATATTGCTATTTCCATTTTACAGATGGGAAATAAAATTCAGAGGTGCTACTCTTTGCTCTGGAGGAGGGAGGAGAGGGTCATAGAGCTGAGGCTTGACCCACATCTCTGGCCTGTACTTAGGACAAGACAGACCCACTGCCACCAACCAGGTGCTATACAGTGTTCCATCTCAGGGCTACAGAAGGGATTCAATCTATGTTTTGGGGAATGAATGAACCAAGAAGTTAATTCAGAATCACATTTTCTAGCTTCCTTATAGTAACAATTCATTTGTAGAATTATGAAGCCAGAGAGAATATCTGTGGGAATATTAGGAAGGGGAATTTATTCAGAAAGGCATGTCAGTGTTTGAGGATTCCCAATGCATAATACATTGAGGGGAAAGGAATCAAAATTTATGGTTTAACTTGATAGACTATAGAAAACATACTTTTCAATGTGATATAAGCTTTTGAGTGTATTATTTTATCTGACAGCAATTGATCATGTATGATAAGTGCTAATTCTTCTCTTGAAGATTTTGATTTCTTTTTGTAATGAGTAAGGTCATTTTTAAAAGGCTTGGGCTCTTTTGATTTGTTGCCATTGTATTCCGCAACTGAGTGCACTGGTCTGTTATCTTGGAGGATTCTAGCCATCAAGTAGCATACTGGAGTCAGGTGTCAATCACACTTCCTCTCATTGTTTTAATTGCTAAATCTGAACAGCTACCTAAAATACCAAAGAGAATTCGCCTTTGATGGCTTCATGGAAACTCTAGGTCATATATCAAGCAAAACCAGAAAATCAGATAGGATATCAATTATCAATATAAAATTGTGCAAGTAACCAGCCAGAGCTAATATTAATCATATTCAGTCATGTGCTTGATTTATGGCTAGAAGAACAAGCTAATGGAAGTCTCTTGGGAGACAAAGGGAAAGGGTATAAAAAACATTTGGAGTTGAAATGAATGACATATGTGAGTCATAAAGGAGACAAGAAATTGGAGATGGGGGTGTGGAGATGGGGGCTGGTGAGAGGGAACTTTAAAAGGGAAGTAGGAAGATAGAAGCCCATGGTTAAGCTGCAAGTGAGCAGATTCAGGCAAACCAGAGTCTTTAAAATAATGTACTTTCTCAATTGCATTTGGCTTGAAGTTTCTTTAATGATCATGCTTTTTGTACGCTTCCTGCTCCTCTGGTCTGAGGTGTCAGGCTTTCCTGGAGGGCCTTTTCCTAGCTACTCCTCCCTCCGGCATGGCCACAAATAACCAGGAGTTGAGACACCTTTTAATTCCAGACAAGGCTCCCTCTGGCTGAGGGATCTGTGGGGCAGGAGCTTTCTTGTCCTCGCTGTGCCCCTGAGGATCATGCGTGCCCACACCATATTTCATGGAGTCTAAGAGGCACTTTTCCTTTAAAACATTTTAGCATCTCAGAAATGGGATTGCATATTACCATTGATTGCATAGTACAAATGAGAAAAACATTTTTAATTGGCTGTGTTTTTCCCGGGTGGTAGAGAAGAATGGCATCTTAATCAATGGTGATATCGATGTAATGAACTGTGGAGGTAGGTGCTCAGTTGAATGAATGTATGCAATAACGTATCCCTCTGGTTCTAGTTCAGATAAAAAGGAGATGCTTACGGATGGTTCTGGATTGTGCATCAGCCACTGACAAGGTGGAGCGGAGGGTTGGCCTGTGGTTGTCCTGGCTGAGCATGTTGCTGCTGTGTGTATACTTACCCTTCAGTGGAGCTGGTAGATGGCTTTGCTCATTCTTTCAAGTGATAGGTTGAATCAGTTAAGATGTACCCCAGAGAAGCCAGTTTTAAAATAATAAGCAGTGCTTTTGTCTTCATTATCCAGAAAGTGCTTAATGTTCCACTTTGGATTGCATATCTATGAATATTTCTCTTGAATTTCACAAAGATACCTTGGTAGAGGAGCAATGATTTCCTTCTCTCAACAGAACAAACTGTAGATTTCATTGGGACAAAATAACTGCTTTTAATAAATTAGAATGCCCCTATTCATTATTCTCACCATTACCATCATCTCTGAGGTTCCCAACTGATAGAAGACAAGTACACATGGGTGCGTTTCCTACCCTTCAAATTTTAGAATCCACACTCAAAATGTCAACTTGTACAGGTAAAGTCATACCCTAAGCTTATTATGTGAAATCCTCTGCTGTTCCTTAGTGTTCAGATCTCAATATAGTTTGGTTTCCTTTGAATGGAAAATTTGAATCTGACTCTGATGTTGCAGCAGGATCTGTTTTACACTCCTTTGTGTGAACAGGTCAGGGAAAACCACAGGAATATTCCTAAGTGTCACTGCCTGAGATGGGAAGGGAGGCAGCGTGTAAATACCAAGCATGTGCTAGGATAAGCCCTTTATATAAAAGATATCCGCATTATTAGGATATAGGAAATACTTTGGGGGCATTCATTATGTAGCCATTTAAACAAGTGGTGCTTTTAACTTCTAAATTGTTTGATAAATGTGTAAGGAGACTCTCAGGGAACTAAACACCATTTGTGGCTTAGATAAATATTTATATATTTGCCGGGTAGCTTAAATTTTGAAAATATGCAATATCATTGCATATATACACACATAAAATACAATATCTGAAGGCAAATTTATATGTCGTATTTAGAAATATGGCTGGGTATATAAAGGAAAATGAAAGTAGAGCATTAAAAGCGCTTATCAGCCTATGGCAGTGACATCTCAATCACGGATGCAGTATTTTTTCTATAATAATGTGATGTTTACATATGAGTATATAAAAGTAAATAACATGGAAAAAGACAGTTGTAATGAAATTTTCATTTTCATTTTCCTTAGCATTTTGATTTTTAAACACTGTTCTAACTGTCATCAAATCAGCCGAGTTGAAAATTGAGTTGCATCGATGGAGACAGCCAATTATGATCATTCAGCCCCAAAAGACTTTTTCTTGAGGCATATTTCCTCCCTGGTTTATTGGGTCTGAATAGTTTTTTATATCTCTAATTTATTCTTTTGTATACACCGCATGAAGATAATGTCTATAAAGATTTAAAACTGATTTTTAAAATCTGGGTATTTGGTGTCATGGACACACCTCAAAAAGTGGAATGAATATGAGGCTGGGTGCCTGCCCCAGGGTTTGAAGACATTGGTCTTTCAGTCTCCCCAGTGCTGTTCTACAGAGTCAGTTGCAGTGCAAACAAAGTATGAAATGTGGGCCCTTCTCACAAGTTTGCAAGCAAACTCTGCTTATAGGAATTCCAGTGTACAGTGCCAGATGGGGTGGGGTGGGGTGGTGATTAGAGAATAGAAATACATATTAAAGTGGTCTATGTACAATAAGGAAGTAAGGGCCCTTTAATCGGGAAGAGATGGCAGCTGGAGCCATCAGGAATAGATCCATAGAGGAGGTGGCGTCTGGGCTGGTCCTTGGAGGGTGGTGGGGAATGGCAGGGTATCCCTGGGGGGACTGATGGTGAGGGAGATGAGCAGCCAGTACACGGTGGGGCCAGTAGAGAGACTGCTTGGACTGGCATCACTTTAAAAGTGGTGAGAATAGCAGTGACTTGGTAGGTGGTGGTCAGATAATAAAAACAGTGAGAACTAAGCAATTAATTTTACATTTGGTGTTTCGGGCTAAGGGGATCTATATTAGGTACCCGAGCCGGAGAGCACTGTTATGAAAGCAGTGCTTTCACAGGTTGGCAGCCGGGAGCCTTCTGGAAGGCGGCTGAAACAGTCCAGGCACACCATCATGAGGACAGAGGCTTCTCACAGCTGGGAAGGCGAGGACGAGACTGCAGACGATTGTCCAAAAATATTGATCGTCAAGTTCTCATGGCCATGTGATATAAATAACCGGCCAAGATTTCATCTTAAGGCAATTTGTTTATAAATTTAGATTTTGGACAACAGTCTTAATTGAGCAGCTAGTTGTGTGCAATGAGAAAAACAGGGTCAATGTAGAAGCAAGCAACTGAAGCTCAAAATCTTCCTGATCCAGAATGACTCAGGAATCGGTATGATTTAAACCGTAAAATATAAAGTAGGGTAAAAAAAGTTTCTTAAATTTGGATAATTTAACGAGGAATGGAATCTCCCTTTACAAGAATGCCATCACCCCTGCCCCCTGAAAACAGCACAAGGGAGGCAGTGTAGTATGTGGGCCCTGGAATCGTGCTGGCCTGGTCCACTTCCTGGCGATGTGGTTACCAGCTTTGTGGCCTTGGGAAGGCCCATTTCTGCATCTCTAAGACAGAAATAATAGCTGTATACACCATTGAGAGTTCCTGAAAAAGCTAAAGGAGATACTCCATATACAGTGAGTGGCATATAATGAGCACTCAATAAAAGGTAACAAAGGGAATCAATCTTTTTTTTGTACTCAACTTTTTTTTCATAGTTTATTTTTTTCCTTATTGATTAAGGTATTACATATGTGTCCTTATTCCCTTATTGCCACCCTCCCATCCCCCAGCTCATGCCCTTACCCCCCTAGTGTCTGTGTCCATTGGTTATGCTTATAAGCATACATACAAGTCCTTTGGTTGATCTCTCCCCCTTATCCCCACTCTCCCCTGCCTTCCTTCTGAGGTTTGACCATCTGATCGATTCTTCTCTGTCTTTGGATCTGTCTTTGTTCATCAGTTTATGTTATTCATTATATTCCACAAATGAGTGAGATCATGTGATATTTATCTTTCTCTGACTGACTTATTTCACTTAGAATAATGCTCTCCAGGTCCATCCATGCTGTTGTGAATGGTAGGAGTTCCTTCCTTTTTATAAAAGCATAGTATTCCATTGTGTAGATGTACCACAGTTTTCTAATCCTCTCATCTGCTGATGGGCACGTAGGCTGTTTCCAAATCTTAGCTATTGTAAATTGTGCTGCTATGAACATAGGGGTGCATATATCCTTTCTGATTGGTGTTTCTTGGAATATATTCCTAGAAGTGGGATCACTGGGTCAAATGGGAGTTCCATTTTTTAGTTTTTTGAGGAAACTCCATGTTGTTCTCCACAGTGGCTACACCAGTCTGCATTCCCACCAGCAGTGCACGAGGGTTCCTTTTTCTCCACATCCTTGCCAGCACTTGTTTGTTGATTTGTTGATGATAGCCATTCTGACAGATGTGAGATGGTACCTCATTGTTGTTTTGATTTGCATCTCTTGGATGATTAGTGACTTTGAGTATGTTTTCATATGTCTCTTGACCTTCTGTATGTCCTCTTTCAGAAGGGGTCTATTTAGGTCCTTTGCTCATTTTTGATTGGATTATTTATCTTCCTTTTGTTATGTTGTATGAGTTTCCTTTGTACTCAACTTTTAAGAGAAAGAAGGAAATGTCAAAAAGTGAGACTCATATGAGTATTCAGAATCCTTGTCTTATCAAAAGGAAGAGAAAAAGCTTATGATATACTAGAAGCCCAGTGCATGAAATTCATGCACTGGGGAGGGGGGCGGGGAGTTATCCCTCAGCCCAGCCTGCACCCTCTCCAATCTGGGACCCCTCAGGGGATATCCGACTGCCAGTTTAGGCCCAATCCCACAAGGCAGTTGGACATCCCTCTCACAATTCAGGACCGCTGGCTGCCAACCACTCGCCTGCCTGCCAGCCTGATCACCCCCTAACCACTCCCTTGCCAGTCTGACTGACACCTAACTGCTCCCCTGCTGGCCCGATTACCTCCAACTACCCTCTCCTGCTGGCCTGGTCACCTCCAACTGCCCTCCCTTGCCAGCCCGGTCACCTCCAACTGCCCTTCCCTGCTGACCCGGTTGCCCCTAACTGCCCTCCCCTGCAGGCCTGGTCCCCCCAAACTGCCCTCCCCTGCAGGGCTGGTCGCCCCCAACTGCCCTCTCCTGCAGGCCTGGTTGCGCCTAACTGCCCTCTCCTGCCAGCCATCTTGTGACCACATGGGGGTGGCCATCTTGTGCAAGGGCATGATGGTCAATTTGCATATCACCTCTTTATTATATAGGATAGCTTTCGATTATGTGGACTTAGCTTATTCTTTACAATTTACGCATGTACAGACTCTAAAAGAATATCTGGGATTGCTCCAGTAATGACCCTAAAGATTTTCAAGGGTCTTCATAAAAGAAAATGCATCTTATTTAATATATTGTGTTTACTAAGATAGAATATTAGATTAATAGAAATGATTTGGGGGGGAATGACTCACCCCAAAAGGGTTTGCTAGTTAATCCCCCAAATTAAATTTCTTATAATCCTACGTTCCCTGATTCTTCTCAGTACCTTCCACTTTCCTTTTGGAAGTGAACACCATCACCCACTGCCTTGGCCATCTTCTTTTGTTCATATGTTGGTAAGTTTCAGAATATATCAATGAGACACTTTATTGATTTGATAAATCAGTTTTCTTTTAGTGTGATTAACTGTCTGGAATACATTTGGGATTTGTAACAGTTGTAAAAATCAAAAACAAAGAAACAAATCCAAAATAATGTGAGCAAAATGTCACTTACTGAACATGATAAAGTCAGAGCTCATCTCTCTTAGTTAGAACTCTTCGAAGAGTTTGGCTGCCCCAACACAGATTATCAAGGTCCCATTGAAGATTAAAACGAGTTGTGGGACAATAAATGACCCATGACAGCAGAAAAATATGCAAACAGAAAAGGAGATCTAATGTCTTTCTGCACACTCTGATTTTTACCCCCTTTCTTAGCCTAATATACCTATTTAGCCTAATTTAGTTTTAGCTTTCATTATGCTTTCTAAAATTACAATGTGTGCATGAAGATTGGAATTTTTTCCTCTAGCAGGAATTAGGGTGTATGTAAAATGCTTTTCTCCCTGCCTTCGGGGAATGCTAAGAGTCACATATCTCTCTTGCTGTCCCTATGTCTGGTCAGGTGGCAGTAGGAACACATCTCATGGGACTCATGGTGGCAATGGTTCCTCCTGAAACCAGCAGCCCCACAGTCTTGCATCTAGTAGACTGGCTTATGTCATCAAAGTGTTAGCACCAGTAAACAATGGAAGTACAACCATTTCTTTTTAGATTGTGAAACTAACCATACAAAGTTATTTTTAGATTTGGTACAAGTTTAGAAAATGAATGTGGTTGAATCTACTGTCTTTAAAAAAATGACAACAATACATGGGTTTACATTTTAAGTTTTAGATTGCAAGAGAGAAATGACAGGGCTGTTAAGGATGCTGATGGTTAGAGCAGAAACCTGGGAACACGTCAAGGTTCTGGAATCAGTTCTTCACTCTCAGCTGCCATCATCACCATCTTTTTGGCTTATCTGGGCCAAGTGTTAACATTTCTTAACTGTTTCCATAAATTATATAGAGAATTTTGAGCAAGTGCCACACACTCCCCTGCTTTCCTCAAAGCCCATGTGATTGATTCCTCCCATCATTCAGTAAGCAAGTTTTTATTGAGTGCCTACTATGTGCAGGGCACAAGATCACCTTGGATGGGTGCAAAATGGACTACATCTTAACAGAATTCCACCCCTAGTTTTTATAAGATCTTTGTATGTTTACTTTATATTATATAGATACACATAGATAGATAGATAGATAGATAGATAGATAGATAGATAGATAGATATAAAGTAATCCTAATGAAGGCTTTGAGTAGGAGCTCAAGAAACACCTACTGTAAGAATAAATGGCCAGCACGGGTTTGGCTCAGTGGATAGAGCGTCGGCCTGCAGACTGAAGGGTCCCGGGTTCGATTCCGGTCAAGGGCATGTACCTTGGTTGCGGGCACATCCCCAGTGCGGGGTGTGCAGGAGGCAGCTGATCGATGTTTCTCTCTCATTGATGTTTCTAACTCTCTATTCCTCTCCCCTCCTCTCTGTAAAAAATCAATAAAATATATTTTTTTAAAAAAGAATAAATGAACAAACCATACTGGTGTGGCTCCCCCTGGCACGCTTCCACAGCCTGCTCAGACTCCAAGGTCTCTCCTGTGTCTAGGGAGTGTCAGGAACGTCAGGAATGCGGCAGCGTTGGCGAATTAGTTCCTCTCTGACACATTTCTGAGTTGACCAGTTTCTTGGGCAGAATGAGTAGTGGCAGAAGATGTGGAAGCCACCTGTGGACTCTGAGAACTCTCTGTGACTCCCTCCCTGAACGCTGGCATATCCCTTCCTCTCTCCCACCCCAACAGCCCAAGTTTGTTTCCCCAGTGAGAGAGTAGGGCCTGGGAAGAATTTTCTCCAAACTGCATTCAACTCTCCATATTCATGTTTATGTTTGAATTTAGCTACTAGAAAAGGCATCAAATGTAGTACTCAAGACATTAGGTTTAAAAATACGTTTTTTTTTCATAATTTTTGAACTATTTAGATTAAGATTTTATTTTTAAAATTTTATTTTTCAATTACAATTGACATTCAACATTATTTTGTATTAGTGTCAGGTGTACAGCATAGAAGTTATACAATCATATGCTTTACAAAGTGTTCCCCTTGTTTTTTCCAGCGCTCACCTGGTACCATACATAGTGCAATATTATTGAATATATTCCCTATGTTGTACTATATACATCCCTGTGACTATTTTGTAACTGCCAATTTGTACTTCTTAATCCCTTCACCTTTTTCACCCAGTCCCAAATAGATGATTAAGATTAAGATTTTAAATGAAAGAATTACTTTGGAAACACTAATACATTTCCAGGTTTAAGTGAGACAGTCCCTCTGGTTGGTCTAGAATGACAAACAGAGTTGAACAGCCTCTCCCCCTTCCATCTCCCTTTCTCTCAGGTGATTTTCACACAAAATGTTAGTGGGTCCAAGATATAGTTTTCTCTGGAACCCTCATTCTGCTGAACTTGCCCCATAGAATTATTATAATTCTTTTTGAAATAGAATATGCAAAGTCTTGAATTTTATTACAGAATTTAATATCAATAATTACTTAAAATTTAATGAACTTCACTACTGATTTAATTGCTTTTGAGTAGTTCCACTTAACTTATTAAAGAGAAGCAAGGACGTATTCATTTAATGAGCAGCAGAAGTCTTGCCCTCACATCTGCCTACATTCTCTTTTCAATTAATCAATTATAGTCCGATGGTGTGTAATTACACATTAAGAAAGTTATTGGATAGCTCAGCATGCCTGTCCCGGGGGGCTCATGAATACACGAATAACACACCTGTAATGACCTGCACTCACATCTGCAAATTACACTCATTTCTCTCTCTTTGCTAAATCGAGATGAGAGCAATTACCATTAACTTTTTGAGTCACATCTCATCAATGTGACATGGAGGGAGAAAGTGAAAAAGAAACACTGAAGAAAAGTAAAATGGTGAAAGTAGCTTCGTAGAGGACAGTGGTCACCCACCTGAACTGTGTCTACTGAATCACACGAACACTGGAGGAAGCAGGCCGGCATTCTTTGAACACAATTAGTGACTTGCTTTTCAGCTTCCTTCAGTCTCCTGATGAGAGATGCAGGAAAACCTTTTGAAATCACATTCAGGCAAATTTGCCTGGCTTGTTTCAAATCAAACCAAAGTCTGGAACTGATCCCCATGCAGGAGCGCTAAGCCCCTGCATAGCAACTAAGCCGCGTTAAAAAAAAAAAGGGAGAGAAAGAAAGAGAACCCACTAAAAATGCAACACAAAAGAGCAAATTTTACTACATTAATGGCCTAAAGGCTCTGGTTATGGGAAGGGGTCTATTCCAGTATGTCCTTCTGATTTATGCTAAACCAGTAAAATTCAACAAGAACCTCTTAATCCAAATTATATAGTCAGAGGCATTCTAAATGCCTACACCAACCAAGTGATTTTAAGCAAAATGCCCTGTTAAAATAAGCTTTTGATGTCTGCACAACTCCAACTCAAGAAGCAATCTGTTGACATTTTCAGCAAATGCTATCTTAGTCTGAGACAGAGGCAGCAGTGGCTGCTTCAGCCTAAGTGCTTCTTCTCCCCTTCACACCCTCCTCCTCCTCAAAAAAACCCCTGCTTCTGTTATCCTCTCATTGAAGTACTGACAAGGTCAAGTCCACTGTGATTAATGGCTGTCCATCAGAATAGAAAGAGAGATACATTGATACTCAGCTAGCAGATGCTCATGAACATGCAAATGAATGTGGTGAGCCTTCTTAGTGGGGAAGGATTTGCTTTGTTGATGTTTTTAACTGCAGCCAATTTTGGGCATTTTGTGTACTCTTTTCTCTGCTTATAGCCACTGGCTATGAACACCCTATCGTCATTTTCCCGCCTCTCCGTGTGCCTCCTGGGGATGCCCAAGACCCTGCTGGGCCTGGACAGAGGATGTGTGTCAGCAGCAGAGACACCCGGTGTACTTTGAGGGTGTGTCCTTTCCTGGCACTCCTGGCCTGTCGAGACAAATGTCTGTGTCCAAGGGGCCGTCTTCCTGTGTGGGCTGCATTTGTGGCATCTCATGGGCCTCCATGGGACTGACTTGTAAATAGTGGCCGCCACATAAAACATGCCATCTGTGCCCCTGTGGGAAGTAGGATGGAACACAAAAAAGATCTATTCCAGGAATATGAACTGATGTTTACAGACATGCCAGGGCTGGCTTTTAAAACACAGTGGAAAACTGTCTCAAAAGCATTTTAAGTACCACGTAATAGAAGCCGGAAAAAAAGTGTTGTAGGAGCATGAAGGAAACCTCTATACCCAGAGAGATGTACCAAGCTGGTATGTCCACACCGGTTCCCTTGGCCCAGAAATGTGAGATACGGCGAGGTCTCGTCGGGAGTTCCTGGGAAAGCAGGGCCAGAAGGCAGAGGTCACCTGTGGCTCACATGCTTTAGGGGTCTAGAGTCCAGTACCTGTAATTGTTTCTTTAAAACTGGAGGATAAGGAGATAAGCTTGGATTGAGCAAGTTGGGTTGCTATAGGAAAACTAGAGACCCGATGCATGAAATTCGTGCAAGGGGCTCGGCCCTCGCAGCCGTGGCTTCATCCCGAAGGTCATCCGGACGGTCGTTCTGCTGTTCAGTCTAATTAGCATATTAGCTCTTTATTATATAGGATTTCCTTATTTCAAAGCTGTTTGTGGGGCATCCTTTATTGGGACATTATACCCATAGGCAGGCAGAGGGACCTTGGCTGTGGGAGTGATGACCGCATGTCCCAGGATTTGCATGACCTTCTAATTTCACATTTATTGTCTGTTTTTATAAATCAGTGATCCACAGATGGGTTCAGGTGCCCAGCATTTGGAAATAGTGTCATTCCTGAAAACACCATGAATTATTGACCCATTGTGTGAGCTGGGAGTGATTTTTGCCACCTATAATACACATATGAAAAATTGAGTCATAAACAGGTTCACAAATATATAATCAAGCTGTCTAACAAAGTGGATTGACCGTTTCTGGTTTCCATTAGTATTCCTTTGCCGCCTGCTTGTTGATTTTGTCATCTTTGAATGCTCGTTAGCAGAAACAGCTGCCTTGGTCTGTGAGATAAGTCCTTTCCTCATGAAGCTGGGTAATTCTTGTTTATGCACACTGCAGTTATTGTCTTGACGTGAGTCTATTTTCTGGCACATTTCTGTTCTGGAGACCTGGCCACTCCGTTTATGAAGATACTGGGGTGTCACCTGAAGGGAGTGGGTCTCCTATTTCTAACTCAATCCCGAACCTCTACCCTTACCCCTGTTGCCACCTATCTCCCCTTCCTACTTCCTTCCCTTCAGAAACCAAAAAGGGTGAGGGCCTCAGGGAGGGGACGGGCAGGTTCTCTTGGCTTTCAGTTCAGTATGCCTATGAGGGCGCCCCCTAGTGATATATGGTCTAATAACACCCTCCAAGTTGTGCCTGGAGTTGGGTCCTGTGTCTGGAGCCAAGCCTGCAAATTGGGTCTGTGAGTTTGATATTTTAGAATCTTTCGATTGTGTGGGTGTCCTCACATGCGTGCGTGTGTGCATGCAATAACTTCGACTGCAGGTTCAAGTTATGAGGGCTTTTAAATATATTCAGTGATGAGAGAGAATCATTGATCGGCTGCCTTCTGCATGGCCTTTACTGGGGATAGAGCTCACAACCCGGGCATTTGCCCTTGACTGGAATCGAACCTGGGATCCTTCAGTCTGCAGGCCGATGCTCTATCCACTGAACCAAACCAGCTAGGGCAAGGTATAAGGGCTTTTACTAGTAGATCACAGTACTGTGAGTTGCTGAAAGTTCTCTGGCCACCTGCCACCCCCAGAATTCCTCCCTGGCCACATTTCCTGCAGGTTCCAGTCATCTGTTGGCCTGGTTAGAGCCATCTTCGGCTCCTCCCACTTCCTTCTCTCACCAGTCCACCTGCTCACCCCCATGCGCAAATTTCCCTCAACTTTTTAAGCTGTACAGACCAGCTACCAGCCAGGCAGCCTTTGCGCTTCTGTATTCTCTGGGTACGTCTCCTTTTGTTCTCTCATATTATACGTTGTAGGCGTGTGTCCTATAATTACATCTCCCAGTGGAAATAAAGCAAGTTAAAGAGGGCTGATGCTTGTGCCGAGCCCAGGCAGCTGCCATCTGCAGACCCATGTGGGGCCGGCATGGCCGACGTGAGGGAGCCCGGGGTGGTGACCCTCAGGGGTTACTGCCTCTTGCTCATTTAGCTGCCCTTCTCCGACCAGAGATTATCCTGTCATAGCTAAATCTTGAAGACTTCTAATTAAAGCTGAGGAAAAAATACAGGAGGAAAAAACCCATAAATTTGCAAAATCAGTGCATTAACATTTCTCCCCAGTGGTCTGGGAGAAAACAAAAGTGGTTTGATTGCAGTAACAGCTCCAGCTGCCCAGCTCCCAGGCAAACGGTGTGTCCTCAGGAGCAGAGTTTGAGAGCCACTCCCCCTCATCTCTGAGAATGTCCTAGGGAGCGCCAACCATTGCACCCTGGTGTGCCTCCCAGATGCCTCTGGTTCCAGGATGCTAACTCCAATCTTTCCTCAGACGTTATGCCCTGGTTTGTTCTCCTTGACTGTGGGCTGACCCTCCAACCCCAAATTGCCTGTAGCCCTCTCACTACTCCAAATGTGGTCCACCCACCAGCAGTGTGCACTCCACCCAAGTCCCTGGCAGAAATGCAGATTCTCAGGCCCCACTTAGCCAACTGCATTTTAAATGGGTCCCTGGGGATTTGTGTACATGCTGAAGTTTGAGAAGCTCTGGGCCAGAGTATGATGACAGATTTTTATCCTGTAAACTTGGATTTGCTTCAGTGGGCTCCTTATAGGACACATGCCTACAACATATTCACCCTCCTCTCCCCACCCCCAGAGTCTCTCTCAGCCATTAAGAAACTTGTCATGTACAACAGAGAGAATTCTTGCCCTCAGCTGAGGGAGTGTCCTGCTGGGAGTCTCTAGAAGGAACAGCTGGGGGCGAGTGAAGGTGGGCTGGCAGCAGTAATGGGGTACACAGCCAGGAGGGGGTGCAGCCCCTCCGGAAGTTCAGCCCACAACTACCTCTGTACGCTTGATGTCTGAGTCTTAGGGCTCCAATTTAGGAAGAAAAGGTGAGGCAGCTAATGGGAGATAAATCCAAAACTGCCTCTGGTGTCTGGAATGTGGGCTTCATTGTTTAACCCCTGGAACATGAAAGAGGGTTCCCACCTCTAAGCTCGCAGTAAGACAGGTAGCCTTCGCTTTCTCTTGTGGGACCAGGAGAGGCTGGGCAGATAGAGAGCCATGTGCTGTGGGAGGGTAGCTGGGTCAACCCCCGCCCCCACCCATGGCTTCAAAGTAGCTGCAGTGGTGCCCAACTTGGGGCTTCTCAGCACCCCCACCTCTCCCACCTCTCCCTACCAGCACAATGAACAGGTGAGGGAGCTTAGCGCATGGCAGACTGGGAGGGAGGCCTTGGGTTTCTCATAATCTAGGGACAGAGTCTGTTGTCCACACCAAGAAAGGGGTCGGGGAGAAGGTATGTGTGACAAGGGATTGGGACCAGTGAACATTTGTCCCCAAGTCCAGTCCTGGAGACATGTGCTGGGTGATGTTACTGATATAGCTACTGTACATTTCCCAGAACACCTGGCTTCAGATGTGCTGCTTGTTGTCACGACAAATCACTGAGGTGATGTGGGGCTCTAGCTATACTTTCCAGTCTGCCTTACACATCCCACCCAGCAGAACAAATATTGGTCAGATCCTGTGTCTTGTTTTTCTTCAGGCAGTTAGTGACAGTTTACTGCACAACAGGAAGTAGACAGTTAACTTACAGGATCATGTCTGCGGCCACCTGGGCTTTCTGGGACAGGCCCAACGTGAAGTATTCTGGCCTGTTACTCAGCTCCCCAGGAACACGGGTGCGTCTCCAGTGGGCCTCTCGTTCTGCTGCTGGTGTCAAATACTTGCATTGTTGCAGAAAAAAATGAAGTTAATGAGTATAATTTTTTGCTCATTTAAGAGTATCTCTTCTAATTTTTCTTAAGCATTTGGTATCTGGTACCTACTGTAGCAAGCATATGCCCACACTTGACAAACCAAATAAGCAATAGAATTAATGTGAAGGACCCAGAAAGAGCTGGCCATGTGCTGTTCAACAGCCTTAGGGTGCATGTGGGAAGTCGGTGGCTTCAGGTTGGGTTTTCTTGATTATGTACATACAGTATAGGCCAGTGATGGTGAACCTATGACACGCGTGTCAGAGGTGACACGCGAATTCATTTTTTTGGTTGATTTTTCTTTGTTAAATGGCATTTAAATATATAAAATAAATATCAAAAATATAAATGTTTGTTTTACTATGGTTGCAAATATCAAAAAATTTCTATATGTGACACGGCACCAGAGTTAAGTTAGGGTTTTTCAAAATGCTGACACGCCGAGCTCAAAAGGTTCGCCATCACTGCTATAGACAATTAATCTTCTTTTTTACTTTATTTTCTGTGGATTTAAAAAATCTTTATTATTCAAATTATTACATATGGTCCCTCTTTCCCCCCATTGACCTCTTCTAGCCTCCCCCTCCCCGCCCCAGGCTCAGTATAATCGTTATTTCTGGGTATGACATTGTCTTTAGTTCAAATGATGCTTTTCATGGGGTTCTGGAGGGCTATCAGGTATAAGAGATCCTGTGTCAATCCAGGGTCCTAAAGACTGCTGGAGCTTAGCCCTCTTTAAGGACTAGCTCTAGAGAGAGGTGGATTAGTTTGTAGCTATAAAAACGCTGTGATTTGAGGAGCTACTGAAGTGGGGGAATGAGCCCCCTATTCACCTGATATCCCTCTGTGAGAGATTATTCATTTTCTTTGGGTTTTGATGCTTTCTAAACTAAAGGCCTTATAAAGATTGACATTTGGGGTTTCATTTGCCTAGGATCAAGGGCCCTGAAAGAAGGATAGATAACCAAGGGACAGACAGACTGATAAAGGAGCATGTGGGACAGATGTCTTCATCTTATACATCAGAGTTCTATTCAGAAATGGGGTTCTCTCTCCCTTGACCAACCAGGGGAACAAAGCTATCCAATATTTGGTTGGAATTTTTATGTTGTTTTCTTCACCTCAGAGCTCACTGAATGGTGATCTGGGCACTGGGCATGATGAGTGAGGATTGGTATAGGCACTTTGTATGAAGGCAGAGTCACCTGTGCTTTAAGCTCAGGAATGAAGGGCCCCAAGTGGAACAGATCACGTCTGATTGGAGAGGGGGAATCAAGTTGGTCTGCTAGATTTGGCCTCAGGAAGCTCCGTAGGCTGACACGTAATCAAAGAGTATTCATCACATTTGATCGGTTTATTCCCCTCCCCAAGGAAAAACCTGGTATCATCAAACATGCCCCCCATAGCTATTCATACCCTAACCTGCTACTTTCAGTAAGTATTTCATGAAAAGTGAAGCCAGACTGTGTTGCTTAAACTTGTGGTCTCAGCAGGTTTTGCTTACACCCCTCATTAGTAAAAACTTCGATGTTCTAACATTTTCTTTGATTACTTCAGTGGCTCATCTTTGCACCCTCTGGGGTACCCCGTCCCATGTTAAAGATTGCGCTAGGGAAGTGTGCATAGGCTGTTGAAGGAAACTGGGTTTGTAGTAATAGCTCTTATAGATAAGAAAACCCCAAGATGTATACTGTAGCCTACACATCCTATCCCTGGACCATCCTAAGAGTACATTGGTGTTTGTGGGTGGCAGAGAGAAATTATAGAACAACTGTGAAACGTAATGTGAAGATTCTGTGTCACAAGTCCACTTACAGTGTGGAATTTGTCAAACACATAGGTGGGCGATGCGTTCCCAGAACCTCTCTGATCCTAAGGAGCTTTCAGGCTGCAGTAGAACATGGTTGGCAGCCCTGGTGAGTGGGGCATTAGCAAACTCAGATAGAAGGAGAGGGACAGAGGCTTCTGTGTGTGGGATCCACTCAGCAGCCATACCTGCACCAGCCAAGCAGACAGCCTGCTGCCTCCTGCGTTCTGGGATAATTTTGTTTCTCAGTAATTAAATTCACACCTAGCAAATGGTAACTACGGTAAGGCTGTATTTTGAACGCATGTTCAGCTCTTCTCAAGGCAAGGTTCAGTTGCCTTTATTATTCTCTCTCCCTCTCTCTTACACCTGGTGTGTGTGTGTGTGTGTGTGTGTGTGTGTGTGTGTGTGTGTGTGTGTAGGGGCTCTGTTAGGCATTAGCAATCTCAGGTAGAAGGAGGAGGACAGAGGTTCTGGGAAGGCCTGGCAGGGAAGCCCTGCACCCCCAGATCATCACTATCCCTGGGGAGGAAATTGGTAGGAAAGCACTAAGTTAGGACTCGGCAGTGGGGTCTGCTCTTAACATGCTGCCCAAGTGTTTCAGGTTTGACCGTCTGTGCTCTTTGACCTGTTCCTGACCAAGGGCCCCCAGCTCTGTGAGGGTCTCTCCGCCAAAACCCAAGCCTCCTGTTTCCATAAGCCAGGCTGGGGCCTACAAAGAGCTCACTTCATAGAAACCCATTTACAGACACCTCTTCTTAGTCTCATCCCCTCTCCCAGTTGGGGGCCACCCATTCTGCCACGTAGATCGTAGATCGTAAGCTCTGGGGAAAACTTGAAGAAAGCACTCAACACTAGCAAACCTCTATCAAGCACCAACCATGTGTCAGGCACTTGGGAAGAGCTGGGAGCAGAAGGGAATGAGACAGCTTCTTCCCTTTCCACAGATCTCATTTGGTCCAGCGCTGTCTGGGTCCCCCTGAGCAAGACAGTGGGGCCAGGACTGCTGAGTGGCCCATCTTCCTTTCTGGGGAGGAGCCATAACACCTCCTTGGACTGTCTTCTGTAAAATGCTTCATAGCCCAGATCTTTGCTAGATCCTAGAGGAGGGCACATCAGAGGCACCGGGCCCACAGAGGGAGGCAGCAGGGAGTGAGGAGGAGTGGCCTGAGAAAGAAGGGCAGCTCATCTGAGCAGCCAAGAGTCCATGGCTGACTCATGGCTTTTGCTCAGAGGCCCTGCAGGGCCATGTGGCTGCCACACATGACCTCGGGGAGGCCCCCTAACTGCAGACGGGCTGAATCAGAATCCCCCCCACCACACTCCCCACCCCCGCTACACACACACACCAGGTGTAAGAGAGAGGGAGAGAGAATAATAAAGGCAACTGAACACTTGCCTTGAGAAGAGTTGAACATGTGTTCAAAGTGCAGCATTACCATAGTTACCATTTGCTAGGTGTGAATGTAATACCTGGGAAACAAAATTATCCCAGAATGCGGGGTAGGGGGAAGAAGGGGTGCGGGGGGTGGCGCTGTAGCAGGCTTGTGTGCTTGGCTGGTGCAGGTGTGGCTGCCAAGTGGATCCCAAACACGGAAGCCTGGCGTTGGCTTTTGCTTCCCAACCTGCCCAGCCAGTCCCATGAGGCTCTCTCTTTTACTGCTGAAGATCAAATGATTCTGCATTGGTAGCTGCCCCAGCCCCCTCACCACTGAAGACTTCAGGGGTGCAGGCCTGTGGTAGGGACTGTCTGAGCCTGGGGTGTTTAATTATCATTTGAAATGGTGTTCTCCCAAGGGAGGGGAGGAAGGGAAGTCCCTGGCTGAGCCAAAGATCAGGAGCTAAAGGATAGTAATCTTCTTGGGGAAAGAAAGAAAAGGGCCAGCAATAGCAACAAATAAGTCCTGCAGATGTGGAATTTGAAGGAATCTAGAGAGAGCAAGCCTATTTTTATCAGGAGTGGGTGCACACTGTGATGGGCGCCACAGGCTGCTGTCACTAACATTTGGCTATAAGCAACGTTTTAATATTTAAACATGACAGCCCTGAAAATGGAAAGGAACCAACACGTTACCTGCTTGCTGATTAAAAGCTACCACTTCCCCTGCGCCCAGTGGGAGGACCTGTTCCATGTGCTGTCTAGCCCAGCCAGGCACTGGGTTCACCTGTGTTGCCACGGCTATTTACACGTCAGCCACTGATGGAGGCTGCTCAACAGAGGTGACACGGATGCCATTCTCTCCAGGTGAAAATGCTGTGCAGTGTTACCTCTGTAGGAAAATGTTCAGTGCACTTTGCTCAATTAAGCATGCATGTGTGGAAATACAACACTCAAATGGGCAGGAATAAAAATATATTAAATTTGAAGAAGTTAAGTAATACCATTGGGAAAATCAATGAACTTGAGGTGAACCCAGCAATGTCAAAAAAGAGAATCCCAGAAATGTGAGCCCTGCAGCAGTTCACCAGACCCCAAGTGAGACATATGCCTTACATCCGCTATGTCCCGTGTGAATATCTTGCCCAGATCAATATCAGGAAGCCTGGCACCCACGCTCTTTTTTGAAACTTTAAGCAGCAAGCACTTTCCTGAGTCCTGCTGGAAAATAATTCACTGCTAAGGTGGTGAGCTTGATTATGGGGATGGAGGGCAAGATCTCTGAGGACAAGCCCTGGAAGATGAGCTTTCCACTCACCCACGGCCCATCTGACTGACACCTGTTTCTGCCCTGCTGAAGTTGTGTTAACTATTGGCACTCCTACTGGTCAGCGGTGGCTAAAACTGAGTGAGAAGGAAAAGAGAAAGAAAATACTAGAGCAGAACCTATAGCGTCCAGTCAACCTGCACGCAGCTGTTTTTATTATTTCCAGCTCATGTTGTCATTGCTATACTTTCAGAGAAGTATGAGCTTTTCTAGACAATCAGCAAAGTAAAGCGAGATGAGCAGAGAGGCTGAAGGGTTTGCTCAGCCTCTCTGGGGCTTGGAGCAGTGGTTTCAAAATGTGGTCTCCACGCCAGCAGCATTGGCATCACCTGGAAGCTTGTTAAACATGCAGCTTCTCAGGCCCCACCCCAGACCCACTGAGTCAGAAACTCCTGGGGCAGGGCCCAGAAATTCATGGGGTTAAAATCCTATATAATAAAAGGGTAATATGCAAATAGACCGAACGGCAGAACAACTGAACAACCAATCAAAGCGTAATATGGTAATGATATGCTAAGGCTGCTCAACTGCTCACTATGATGTGCACTGACCACCAGGGGGCAGATGCTCTGACCAGTAGGTTAGCTTGCTGCTGGGGTCTGGCTGATCGGGACTGAGCTAGATGGGCCGGACACTCCCTGGAACCCTCCCGTGCCCCTCCCCAGCCCAATCGTGCACCAGTGGGGTCCCCCAGCCTGGCCTGCGCCCTCTCGCAATTTGGGACCCCTCGGGGAATGTTGGAGAGCCGGTTTCAGCCCGATCCTGCAGGCCACTCCCCTTGAGAGGGCACCAGATGCAGGGCTCATGGCTGGTGAGCGCTGCTGTGGCAGTGCGAGCCTCTCCTGATCGGGACTGATTGGGCGTGAGCCCGCAGCAGGCACAGTGGGGCTGGGATGAGCAGGGGTGGCAGGTAGGAGCTGCAGGCTGCATAGGATTGCAGGTTTCGGCTCGATCCCTGCAGGCCACCCGGAGGGGCCTCTAGTTTTTAATATTACGGTAAAATATATGCAACATAACATTAGCTATTTTAACCATGTTAAGTGTAAAAGTCAGTGGTATTATTCTCAGTGTTGTATAGTCATCACCACTATCTGTTTCTAAAACGTTTTCATCACCCAAAAGAGAAACTCTGTAATCATTAAGCAGTATCTCCTCACCCCCTCTTTCCCCAGCCCTTGTTAATCTCTAATCTATTTTCTGTGTCTATAACTTTGCCTCTTCTAGATCTTTCATATGAATGGAATCATACAGTACGTGGCCTTCTGTGTCTGGCTTCTTTCACTTAGCACAATGTTTTCAGGCTTCATCCATGTTGTCATATGTGTCAGTGCTTTATTCCTTTTTATGGCTGAATAATATATTTCATTGTATGGATATGCCATGTTTTGTTGATCCATCTATCTGTTGATGGATACTTAGGTTGTTTCCACCCTTTGGCTATCGTGACTAATGCTGCAATGAACATTGGTGTTTAGATATCTGGAATCGGCGTTTTAACCAGCCCCCTGGGTGATTCTGATGTATGCTTGAGTTGGAGAAGCCCTGGCCCAGAGCTCCAGAGCTGTCTTTATGTAGGAACCCAGAACACTCAGTGGAGGCTGTGTGCCCTACTGCAGCTTTGTCCATCCCAGCCCGGGGTCAAGGCTGTGGACACTCACATCTCAGAGATGAATATTTAGAGTTTCTCAAGGTCCTTCTAAGGCTAATTCTAGAAGAAAAATATCTATCCAGAATGGGGGTTCTCTTTGACTTTGTTTCATAAGTGATACCTTAAAATATTTCAAAGGGCCCTGCTGGGTGTGCCTCAGTTGGTTGGGTATCGTCCTGTGCACTGAAAAGTTGCCAGTTCAATTTCTGGTCAGGGTACATGCCTGGTTTGGGGCTCCATCCCCAATAGTGGGGATGTGCAGAAAGCAGCCGATTGATGTTTCACTCTCACATTGATGTTTCTCAGTCTCTTTCCCTCTCCCTGCTTCTCTCTAAGGAATCAATAAAAATATTTTTTAAAGTATTTCAAAGGGATGGCAGAAAAACATTTATTAAAAACGCATGCCCATTTGGTTGTTGTTGAGTGGAGTTTCACCCACATGTTTTGTCACTATACAATTACCTGGAAATTAGCTATAACAAAGACCCACTCTAGTTTTTACTATGGAAATTGGGGTTGTTTTCGTTCTTTTGAGCATTGTAATGGTAGTCAGTGGGAAGAAAACAAGGAAGAATTTTTTTTTCTGTAAGTTCAGAGATAGTTGGAAATGTTTGATGATTATTGTCTTAAGCATTTACAAGTCCCAACACCTTATTCTTAACTAATTAACTCCTTCCTCTTCAAGGAGCTTAAATACCTTGCTTGTGGCTGCACAGCTAGAAAATGAAAAGTCAGGATTAGAATTCATGTCTCAGTCTAAAGTTGTTGAATAAATCTATTCATACTGGCTGCTGGTGATTTTAAATATTACCCCTTAGGCGATACTTAGATTTTTAACAGAGGACTCCTAGACATTTTTAGCCTAAAGAAGTAAATCTCTAGCAGTAGAATGTTATATTTGAGGAAGAGGAGGGGAGACCTTTCCAGCAATTGCAAAAGCCTACGGAATAGTCTGCTAGTTCAGCTCTCAGAATCCCTGGAGGGCAGGTTCAGAAGGTGTGTTTCACCTGATGTGTCACACAAATATTGCGAATAAAATGGAGGTGAGACTGAGGCAGCCTAGATGATGATGGTCTGGAAGTCATGATGCCTTATGGACAAGGGAAGTGACTGAGGATGAAAGAGCCAATATTCCCATTGTCAGGTATATGAAGAGTGACCATGTAGAAGAGAATACAGTCATGCTGGGTGGCCACGAGGGAGAGGACCAGGCCAATGGGCAGGGGCTGCAGGAAGGCAGATCTCTTCTCAGTACCAGAAAGGGTTGCTATCAAGCATAGGATGGGCAGCCTTGTGAGTGAGATGACCAGCCAAGCATATTTCAGTAGGGCTACCAAATGGAAGGTGGGATAAAATGACTCCTTGGTACCAGTTCAACTCCAAGGCATTATGACCTTGAACTTGCAAAAGTTGCCGAATTATTATATGCTGAATGCAAAACCAGTATCAAAGGGGAATTTGATATTGATCTATTATTTTCACTTTCAAAGTATGTCCCTCTTTCTAAAAAACATCACTCAGCATTACTGTTGGAAATTTCTGAAACAGAGTTATTAATCTTTGGGGATTTCATCTCCTGCTTACAAATTGTTGTAGGGGAGCATCAGCTTGAGTCTTCTGATAACCATGCACTGCTCTGACCTATTGGCATTTCCCTTTTTAAGCTAATAATTAAAAAACTCAACTGGAGCCACTCCATGGGTAAGGATCTTGGGAGACAGCAAAGCAGGAAAGATCCAGCTGGAGCCCGAGGCATGCGCAGGGACTGTGTGTGTCATTCTTTCTATTGCGTTCGGCTCACATTAGTGAGGGCGGAGGACTTGGGTGGTTGGCATGATCATGGTCTTCAGACATCTGAAGGATGTAAACACCGAGGATGGAAGGATTTTATTTAGTTTGAGACAAAGGGTATAATTAGGGTAGGAGTAATGGAGTGAAATTAAGCAAAGAAAGATTTAGATTGAATATTAGTGGGGTACTTCCAACCAATAGATTTGTGAAGCTTTTAGACATTTTCTAGGGAATGCTGTTCCGTATTTTCCAAGTGGGTTGACAATCAGAGGGATAAAGGCTGAGCTAATCTTGAAGAAACTGGAGCCTCTGGGGATAAGGTGAATGGAGAGCCTTCGCTTTCACTGCTTCCCTCTAGTCTTTCTTATAAACATGAAAAGCTCAGCGGGTGATCCCCTTCTGAATGACTATCTATCAATAGCAAGTGCTTGCTCTTCTTAAAACCAGGAGTTATTAAAAGGATGGTGTGTTCCCAAAAGAAAAAAATTTGAATGTGAGAATCAGGAAAATTCTGGAGGGAATCTGGGCTGACTTCCCCACTTGCTTGTTAGTTCTGCCTCATCTCCATCCGTTCCTGTGATTGGTGGGCAAGGGTCTTGAACCATTGTTTTCTAAAAAATATATATTTTATCGATATCAGAGAGGAAGGGAGAGAGAGAGAGATAGAAACATCAATGATGAGAGTGAATCATCTGCCTCCTGCAATCTCCCCACTTGGGACCGAGCCTGCAGCCTGGACATGTGCCTTGACCGGGAATCGAACCATGACCTCTTGGTTCACAGACTGATGCTCAACCACTGAGCCACGCTGCCAGGCAGAACCATTGGGTTTGAAGGAGATCCCTGTTACCGGCAGCACTGAGCACTGCTGGTTGAGGAAGACGGGTAGCCTCCACCATTGCGGACCTCTCGATAAGCCCCCGGTTTTTCTTCTCCTCTGGAGCATTTCCCCGATGTGCACGGAATCTACTAGTACTTGTCCTTTCCACAGTCCAGTACGGACAACTCTTCCAAGGCAGACCTGGCCTCTGGGCGCCTCCAGCCACTATTGTAGGACTTGCAGCCTTCCGGGGCCAGCAGTGCTGGGCACCATGCATTGCCTGGAGGCTGCACTGAGCCCAGGTTTCCTTCTGAGATTTAATTAGAGACATTTGCATTTAGGTGTTTTGCATGAGCCACTTGATAGTATTGACAGGTAAAGCAATTGGAAGGTATACTGACATTTGGTAGAGATTCTACGTTTAATCCCTCTGGCGTGTCGTTGCTCTCCGCGTCCTCTGTGGCCACAGAGCTGGGCAGCTGGAGGCTCTTTTTCTATTACAAGGGCAGCTCCCACGTAATTTTCCACTTTGACTCCTACATCCTTTTTTATTGAGTAAAATGGTGTTTTGCTCTTTAAAACAAACCCCGGCTGGTCTGTGCTGCTAGCTTTGTCTTAAAAGGGAATATAATTCTTACATCGAAACCAAATTGGAAACTGTTGTGCGGCGCGCTCTGTGAGGGCCCAGTGCACACGGGTCTCATGATTCCTCTGACTGGGGCCACCATCGCCAGAGCAGTGACACTGCGGCCTCGCCTCAGCGCTCCCTCCCTTGCCTTGACACGGCCCTAGAGGTCCTGCCTGGCTCAGAAGCTCAGATCCATTGAAGTCAGACCTCATTGCATTCAGGCTTTTGGGGAGGACTCTCTCTGCCCTCGGGGGTCCTGTGTTTGAGCCGGGAGAGGACGGCTGAGAGTTAGACTCTCAGCAGCAGAGAGAGGCTCCGGAGCGGCTGACAGGGATGATGAAAGGAGAGGGAAGGACACAGGCAAAGCAGCAGTGTTCGCCCAGGAGGGTGGCTGCTGGGCTCCCGAGGAGAAGTCGTACTGGCCTGAGGGCACTGTGGAGGCAGGGAGAGCTCCTAATGAGGTTTCTCTGTGCGCTCCTGTTTTTGAAATTTTATGCTGGAGTCTCATCACAGTGTGGGGTAGCATCCAAGGAACCGCTCACATGCCCTCCTCATCCATTTCCTAGCCCTGCTTCTGAAGAGGGCTGCGCTCCCCACCCCAGAGATCTCCGGGGGCGCCGTGAAACTCTCCAGCGCAGACAAACTTGGATTCTTGCTAATTTAAAAAGTCAGTGTAACAACCAGGCAGGTGTGTGTTGAAAAGAGGTGGCGGGGGATGTTGGTACAGGGTTGGGTGAGCGCACTTACTGTGACTGAACAGCGGACGTGTCTTCAGCTCCCAACACAGTTGTCTGTCTCAGTGTGACTCCCGTTTACTGCATGTCGAGCTGCAGGAAGTCCAGCTGATGCAAATAGATTAATATTTAAAAAGTAATACAGGAGAATGAGGTTCCAAACGTGTAGCGTTTAATTATTAAAAACCTGTAATGGAATTTGAATCCAAACTCACATCTCACTGGTGCACAGCAAAAAGCTCAATTAGCCAGCGAGCCTGCTCACGCCACGGCTCATGGTGGCCATCACAGCACCGAGCCCATGCTCTCTTAAACGCTCTAGCAGCATAGAAATGGGCAGCGTAGGTAGTGTTATGCTTTCTCATTAGACAGCTGTTGCAACTCTTTTTTTAGTCAAATTGATGGGTAAAGTGACTGTATATTGTTAACAGGACTTAGAAAAGAATTTGAGTTACTTCCAAGTGGTGGGACTTGGGAGAGTTAGGTTACCTGGTAGAAATCACAGTATGAGGATATTCATGCTACCACTGAGTTTATCGAGGCCGAGAAGTATGTGTTACAGGACGCAGGTGTCTGATTAGAAGGCTTTACTCAGTCCAGGGATACTTAATCGCTGATTTTCCTGTGAGACCACAGTTCTCCTGGCCCTGGAGGGACACAAGTGCCACTCACTCTTGATAAGGGTGAATTCGCCCAGAGGCCTGTGGCAGAGAACGGCCAAAGGAAGAGATAAAATGATTGGTGTGACTCAGAGTAGAATAAACCCACAAAGACCAATTGAATCTATTTCAAAATCAGTGTGCCAGCACGACTGGTTGAGGCAGTATCTCTTGAATTTATATTTTTATTCAGTATGGCAGGTAAGGAGTGTCCTTTGTGTACGAATATAAAACTATGACATGCCATTGGTTGTGCGTGAAGGGTTTGCCCCTCCGCGTGGCGGCTCATTTCTCATGAGACGCTCAAGAACTCATCTGTAATGCAGAACATGCAGTGGTGTGACCTAAAATGCTCTCGGCTGGGCTCGGGGTTTGGAAGGTCACACACTAGGTAACGGTATTTATGACAGCCTGCCGGGCTCTCAGGCTGTGTGGGGTAACTAGAACTGGGAGGACAGAAATTGAGTTTGTAGTGACTGCAGAAGCTGAAACCACAGGATGAAATGTAATAGGGTCTAGGGCTCGGTGAGCACAGGAAGCTGAGGAGAGGTGGGGGTGGAGCTGCAGGGCTGAGGAAAGTGCTGCAAGGGGGTGGGTAACCTTGGTTCCTCGCAGGACAGAGCCTACTGAGACGCAGAAGGGTAAATAGAATCACCTCCACCTTCCCTACAATTCGGTCAACAACCAGCAGCTGCATGTGGAACCCTTATCATGTGCAAGACTGTGTGCTGGGGTGTAGGAGTTCCAGGGGAGCCCTGGCGGTGTGCTATGTGGTTAGTGCATCAGCTTGTGCACTGAAAGGTCACGGGTCCCATTCCCAGTCAAGGGCATATACCTGGGTTACAGGATGGATGCCTGGCCCAGTACAGGTGTGTATGGGAGGTAACCAATCGATGTGTCTTGCTTGCATAGGTGCTTCTCTCTCTCTCTCTCTCTCTCTCTCTCTCTCTCTCTCTCTCTCTCTTTCTTCCTCCCTCCCTCCCTCCCTCCCTCCTTCTCCCTCACTCCCTTCTGCTCTCTCTAAAAATCAATGGGAAAAATATCCTCAGGTGAGGATTAACAGAAAACAAACAAAAAAAGTTCCGTGGGACCCAGGCCTAGGTTCCCATCCAGCTCATTAAAGTAACATTTTCCAAAGTGTTTTTCTACAGGCTCCCAGGAGAAGAGGGGTTCCGTGTTTGGAAAGTCGAGGAAGTGCTGGGTTAATGCAGTTAAACATGCTTCTTTTCTGCAGAGCTTCTCAGAGGCTTAAACATGGCAACGCGCCTTGAGAATCTCCAAATGAAACAGGCGATGCCCCTTTTCCCAAGCGCGTTTGCCCACTAGCCCTTTTCTCAGGGCAGAACATTGGTGGGGCGAGTGTTTTACAGAGCACCCTTTAGGCCACAGAGGGCTGGGGTAGGCGCCGTCCTTGAGCAGGGGCAGTGCAGTGGGTTAGGGATGGGAAGCCCTGAAGGTCACCCACATTTCCTTTCTCGGTGACCTTCAGACACAGTGTGGTGTGGATAGGTGTATGTAAGAGGCCTGTCCTGCTGTCAGCTTCCTGCTTCTGAACCGGCAGAAAACACTGCTCCCAACCCTTGGGTGTCAAATGGCCCACCCCAGCTCTGGGCTGGGGCTGCCCTGGTAGCAGGGTGCACCATAGTTATGTGTCCCAAGGGGCTTTTAACCGCAGGGAGGAAGTATGGGGGATTATGCGGGAGCTAGAAGTCACTGTACCTTCCTAGATTTTCCTCACCCCTTAATAGAGAAGAATACCTGGCAGGGTCATGGTAAGAATTAAACCGGAGAAAGGGTATAAAGCTGGGTTAGATCCGTGGCTTTCCTAAAGTTGTGGAGACTTGGTATAAAGCTGAAGGGAATACACATCATGGAATAGCCTTTGCTGCCCATCCTCATGCAGCACAGGTGACTGTTCTGGTGGCAGAGATGGTCCCACAGCGCTACCAACCAGGCAACCGACTCTCTTACTTACGCCCCCAGGAGCAGGCATCATTGCGCCCTGCTTTAGCACAGGGCCTGTAAGGATTTGAAACTCCCTGCCACTTGACTTTTACTCCTGCCCCTCAAGCCCTTCTCCCCGCTCTGCCTTGTGACCTCGGCCACCCCATGGCTTCTGCTTACTCACCTGTCCTCTGTGGTCCTCTGGCTTCATTCCACGACCACTATCCCCACCACGACTTAGTCTCGGAGTTACCTTGATCCCAACTCCCCTAAGGAGAAATTGCTACTGTTTGTTAAATTACTCTGTGCCCCGTTAGGCAGAGACACGCCAAGGTCTTGAGATGTCTTTGGGTCCAGGCAGCCGTGACCAGGGAGGCAGCGGGGCTGTGGCCAGGGCGGCTCGCAGCATCTGATGGGTTCTGTGCTGATACAAAGGTAGTGTACACCGTTCTTTTCCTCCTCCTCTCTCTTCCCTTTTCTGTTCCTCCCACTTCTGCACATGCCAGTCTGGACCAAGGGCATGCCTTGAGAAAGCAGAATATACTCTCTATGCCTGTTACTTCACTCTTAGATACAGAGCACTAGAAGAGAGGCCTCGCCTCACATACCTGGATCGCCCTCCAACCATGCCTTTCTTTCGTATCTTACTGGAGCTTAGGCGCACTGCACGGACTGTTTGGATTAGGCTACTCTGGCACACATTTCTCTTTCACCCAGTGGTATAGTCGGTCAGGTGGAAAGTATACTTCCCCATGTGTTTCCTTCTTCAGAGTAGAACAAATAATGATAAGGTTAGTTTCACAGAGGCTAAGAGATAGGGGCTTTTACCCAAATGCCGAGAATTGATATATAATTGTTGCTAGTCTGAATTTACTTATCTCTAAAATAAGGCATATTATCTGGCTGTCTTTTTTACAGACTTCTGGTGAGGGGTATTGTGATCACGTCTATTGAGCTATTTGAATTTATTGGAAGAAAGGAGTTATATAAGTAACAGGTGTCTTTAAATATGTACAGGTTGTCTCGCTTCACACCATTGAGCACTTCAGACATTCAACCTGGATGGGGCGATTGGGCTGGGCTGACCCAGGCTTTGCTTGTGAGGATGGAGTTGTAAGAGGGAGGGATGCTCAGTGGAGAATCTAGCATTAGTGGACTGTTGGCTTCCAACCAGGTATTTATCACAGCGGGATGGCTAAATTCATAGAACAAAGATGGAAGAGAACCAGGCAAACCAGCAGTTCACAAACATTCGGGAAGCTTTTCAGAGACAAAGGAACCAACATGTAGATCTGAAATCAGAAGTAGTCCAGTATCTCCCTCCTAGATACTTAAGAAACTATCACCAAGTGGGCACTCTCACACATGGTTTAACTAACTAAAAAGACAAGACAATAGGCAACCTAAATTATTTCATTTCCCAAAGTTTGTGACCCCAGAACTCTGGGCCTTTTAAATTTGCAGTATTGTGCACCAGATGCTATAAATGTCATGTTTGCACACAACTGAGCATAAAAGATTCCATTGGTGATTCTGGCCTGGGTGACTGGTGCTGGCCTGAAGCTGCGCCTAGGGCTAAAACACCCATGAGCTTAAGACCACAACCTGGCCTGCAAGCCTCCTCATTATTGCAATTATGTTGCTGTCAAACACTCCACAAGCCATCAGGAACACAGTGGAGAATTTGGGGCCCAAGGTTTTGTTGATTTGGGTTTCTGGGTTCTATTTTTGTGGTATGCTTTTTACTTGGAAGTACGCATCATAAGAAAATTCATAGTAGCGGAATTTCTCTTTGTTTTTTACAACTGAGATTTAATAGAAGAATGATGGGTAAATAAGAGTAGAGTGTAGGCGGACCAGTTGGCTGATTTGAAAAAATATCTGAATGATATTTTTATGTATTTATAATAATAAAATTAAAATATCTATATTTACATGACACTTTCTGTTTTTCAGAGTGCTCCCATTTTCACTATTTGTTTTGATCATCACAGTAGATCTTGAGGTTAGCAGAGGCTCAGGGGGCTCAGAAACAGGACCCCAGGTTGCAGGGTAGGCGAGACATGGGTTTCTGCTTCCTAGCCCGCCTCTTTCCTCACCGAACCATGCTGCTTCCCAAGTAAAAAGCCAAAGTCCGGGCATCGATTGACAATCCGAAAGAATGTATTTAGGGATTTAAGGTTCTAATCAAGAAAACTTTCAATTGTGAGGTGTGGAAGAGAGGCCAAAGCTATTCAGGAAACTTGTAAAACTGGACATAATGAAAACAGCAGGTATGACCCAGGGAGAGATGTGTAGTGATGACAAGGCCACTCCTTCTCAAGAGTAAACAAAGTCACGAGCAGGAATAAACAAATGGCTTCTGACATCTCCCTACCAATGCAGGGAGTGGGAAGGGCCAAGTTACCCTGGACTGTGGGCATAAAAAGATGAAAACCATCTCAGAGATACCACTGAGACTTGGAGGGGAAGTGATGCCTACATAGACTAGAGCTGACATAGAAATCCTATCTAATAAAAGAGAAAAATGGTAATTGGCGTACGACGATACCCTTTTCATTGGCTAATCAGGGCTATATGCAAATTAACTGCCAACTATGATTGGCAGTTAACTGCCAACTATGATTGGCAGTTAACTGCCAACAAGATGGCGGTTAATTTGCATATGTAGGCACAATGCAGGGAGGCGAAAGGGAGAGCAGGAAGAAGCCCCCTGCCACTGACAGTGATCAGAAACCCAGGGGGGAGCTAAGAGCTGGGGGGCAGGGCCAAGGCGGCCCTGGGGCCGCCTTGGCCCTGCCCCCCAGCCATGATCAGAGAATCAGGTGCCTTTGCCGCCCTGGCCAGTGATCGCAGAAAGTAGGGGTGGAGCCAGCGATGGGAGCTGGGCACGGTCGAAGCTGGCAGTCCTGGGAGCTAGGGGTCCCTTGCCTGGGCCTAAAGTGGAGCCCACAATCGTGGAGCCGCTGCAGCTTCAGGTCCCCACTGCCCGGGCCAGACACCTAGGCCAGAGGCGTTAGGCCTGGGCAGGGACGGAGCCTGCAACCACGGGGAGCTGGGGGTCCCCTGCCCAGGCCTGACACCTCTGCCGGAGGCCTCAGGCCTGGTCAAGGGGCCGATCCGGTGATTGGTGATCGGAGGGTGATGAGGGTCAACTCCTCTGGCCGAGGCATCAGGCCTGGGTGGGGGGCGGAGCCGGGGATTGGGGGGATATGATGGTCCCCTTGCCCAGGCCTGAAGCCTGGGTCAGAGGCGTCAGGCTTGGGCGGGGGGTGGAGCAAGCGATCAGAGGGAGATGGGGGTCCCCTGCCCAGGCATGATTCCTGGGCCAGAGGCCTCAGGCCTGGGCGGGGGCCAGAGCCAGTGATCAGGGGGAGATGGGGGTTCCCTGTCCAAGCCTGACACCTCTGGTGGAGGCGTCAGGCCTGGGCAAGGGGCCGATCAGGCGATCGGAGGGTGATGGGGGTCTATGCCTCTGGCCGAGGCATCAGGCCTGGGCAAGGGTCCGATCCTGCGATTGGAGGGTGATGGGGGTCAACGCCTGAGGGCTCCCAGTATGTGAGAAGGGGCAGGCTGGGCTGAGGGACACTCCCCTCCCCACACACACCCAGTGCACGAATTTCGTGCACCGGGCCCCTAGTTAAATATAAAACAACAGGCCCTGGAGAGATCTGAAGACTGGTCAGAGATGGGCGCAAGTGGGTCAGTCCTGGCCATCCACAGGCAGGAGCTGGTTCACCCAGGGAGCAGAGAAATATGCAGGAGGCTGTTAAAAGAGGATTGAATGAGGCATTGCAACTAAAGCCCTTAGCCGGGTGCCTGGTAGGTTCCAAGCAATCCGTATGTACATAGTTGGTAAGTGAATGAGAGGTCACTAGGAGCAGCTGCAAGCCTTCGAGAAGCAGCAGAGAGGGAGCTGAGATGCAGGGTTGCCAGAGAGGCTGTTAATGCTGCCCAGCAGTGGCCTGGACCTGGACCTCCTGCACTCACACAGCCTTAGTTAGTATTATGGCATTCAGAGGTGCCGCCCATCACCGATGCCAAGGCAGGTGAGGAGGCTGAGAGGCAGACCCAAATAAAACCCCCAGGGGGAAAGGACTGCTTCCGGGTCGCAGAGAATAACTGCAGTCCTTCCCCAAATTCCCATCATTGATATGTGACTAGCTGTGGTGTTTAACTAAGCCGCAGGTTTTGAATTATGATTTTTGCCATTTTCTACAAAGTCTGTGTCAGGGAAGAAATAAATGGGGTGAACAACTGCAGGTAGAAGCCAGATAACTAGCACACGTCACTTTTAACACATCAATTTGACGGGTCTCCCTTTCTACTCAAGTACAACCCATGGTCCCTCCCCTCAGCTTTGTCAGGTAGAGAAGAGGCTCTTCTAGTCACAAATAATGGAACTTCAACCACTCAAGTATGCGTTTAGGAAACAGAGAGAGAAGGGATAAATGAGATCAAAGGCACATTTGAAAAGAAATCCAAATATATATTTTGAAAACAAGGAGCGTTACAATGAACATGGTAAATACAAATCTGGAAAAAATTCAGGTGTGCATTTGAAAAACAGAGTCATAGTGTTGGGTTAGAAGAACAAAGGGGAGTTCAGTGTTGAGAGAGTAAAATACTGACTATTTTTTAGTTAAAAACTTAGTTGAATTTTAACCTGTAGAACAAGTCTGTTGATGGGGAGCGTGGAGTGCTTCTGGGGGCAGGAGGTGTGGGCAAGTTTCTCCCATGACTGTCAGTAGACAGATTCTGAGTCTTTCCTGCACTGGGTCCCAGGCCAGTGCCTTTCTGCGCACATCTCAGCACTCATTTCTGAATAAGTAAAAACATTACAAATAGGAAGCCAGTTTTTCCCTAAGCTTCACTTTGAAGCAAAGATGATTAAATAAGAACAACACAAAAATGTGCAGATGGTTAAATAAAAACAAAAAAAAATAAGCTGTATGAATTCAGGTGATGTTTCTTATTTAACTCATATCCCCAGTTTCTAGCCCAGTGCCTGACACATGGTGGGTCCTCAGTTAATGTTCACTTATGAATGAATAAATTGGATTATGTGATGGCAGGTTTCCAGAGCAGGTCATAGTTATAGTACCCGGAGTTGATTAAGAAAAAAAAGGAGAGAAAATGGAGTCACAGGGCATGGCAATGGGAGCTGGGGTAGGATGCCGCTCTCTGCTTTTGCATGGCATGCTGTCCATGTCTGCGATTACCTGCTAGTTATTTCTTCCGCACGTATTTCCAGGCAGTGTTGTCACTGTTGATGATTTCACTTCACAGCTGAGCACCTGAGGCTCAGAGTGATTAAGCACCTGGCCCACCAGGAGCTGGAGGCTGAAGGAGTGGACTAGAATCTGGTTGGCGACCGCTGTTCCAAAGGTTTCCTTAAACCAGTGATCACCAACCTTTCGGACCTCACGGACCACCAGTGGTCCAGGGCTACCGGTTGGCGACCGCTGGACTAGATGATCTCTGAGGTACCTCCAGGCCTGGATGTCATTGCTCTGAGATGTCTTGGGCTATTTCTGTGTCCTCTCAGGGCCAAATAAATGGAAAACAGAGAGGCTGACATTTGGCACCAGGTAGACCAGATTTTCCAATGTTTGACTTTTTCACTTTCCATCTGGATAACTTGTGCCAGGAAGAGGTAAGTTGTCCTTGTCCAGCTTAAAGCAGAGAGTTTTGTGATGATATACTCATGTTCTTAGGCAACCTAATACGTCAAACCAAAGGGAAAAATCACCTTTGGAATCAAGTTTAGCTGTGAGGATGGACCCGTGGTCACTGAATATAGGCCAGGATTCCATGTTTGCTTTGGCTTAGAAACAGAAACTTGGGTCAGTAATGAGCCATTTGTTAGTGCTCATTGAGATCCAAAAAAGCCAAGTCCATCTCTGCTCTGCCTTTGCATGGCACATGAGAAAGGGAAGGATCTGCCCCGGTGACCTGGGCCAAGATTTCTGAAATCCAGCTTAAAACTTATAAGTAGAACTTGAGTCACAGTATAAGGTTCCTACAGAGCAGTTTTCTTATGAGATTTTCAGTTTTGACAAAGGTGCTCACTAGCCTCTCCTTGAGTTCCCAATCCCATTTGAGGAGAGAGGAGAGAACAAGAGAGACTCTCAAACTACAAAGAAAAAAAAATAATAAAAAAAGAAACAAACAAATAAGACCCTTAAAAAGAATGATGTAGCGAACATCATCATGTTGGAATCTAAGCCAGCAGAAAACTTATTTGGAAAATGAAATTCTCCATGAATTTGCTCTTTTTTTTTTTCCTTCTTAAAAAAGGACAATAGCCCTGGTGGTTCTAAATCCCTCCCTGGTTTCTGCATGGCTTTGCATATCTATAGTTAGGTCATCTTTTTCCTTCCTACACTCTCTAATCCAGTTTTGCAAGGAGACTTGGAATGGGGATGCTAACCTAAATGGTGGGCTTGGTCCCCCATCAGGTTTTGATGCACCCTCTCCCCTCCATGAAGGCTCCTCCTCCTCCGCATTCTGCCATTCAGAGCTTGGGTCATCCTGTCTTCCGGGTGCGAGACAGATCCAGTGGCTCTGCCATGCAATGAGTCAAACAGATCATTCATCAGCTCTATTTTTTAATAAAACATGAGTAGCACAGTTTATGGCTTCCACTATTCAAACAGCAGTTGAGCCTAAGAGGAATTATTCATTTTAATGGTTCTAACACTCATTTCCAAGCAGCCGTGCTGTTTTATCAGCCTTTGCCTGAATTAGAGATTGACTGGCTTTGGAAAAAGAAGATGGCTCAGCAGGAGCTGAACAGAGCCTCCTGGGACGGTGGGCAGCTGGACACGGTTCCTTGTCACTGCAGACAGCCCCTCTGTTACTTCTGGGACAGTCTCCTAGGAGTTAGCGTCGGGGGCTGGTGTCTGTGAGGTGCAGCGTGTACTTGCCCAGAGAGAAGCATGCACCATTCTGTCTCAAAACAGCGCAGGTTCATAGGGAAGCTGTGGGTGAAGATTTGCCTTTTCCTCCTCACACTGCCATAGAGACATCCTTCCATTAAGGTAAAATGAACTTAAACATAAGGGAGGTTCCTGGGACATCAGCATGAGGGAAACAGGCTAAGGACTGAAAAAAAACGCACTATATAGTAAACGCCTGACACACAAGCAGTACCTGCCATCGTTAAACAGCTTCAGCCTCAGCTCTGTCCAATCTGGGACCTGTTAGGGAGAGCGTGGAACCAAAGTGAAGTGTGCTAGTTATCTGGGTTCTATCTGCAGTTGTTCACCCCATTCATTTCTTCCCTCACACAGACTTTGTAGAAAATGGCAAAAATCATAATTCAAAAGCAACTGACGCTGAGCTTTCCATAAGGTTTCACTGCTAGTAAATAAATAATGGAGTCCGGACTCAACCCACATCTTCTGATTCCAAATCCCACGTGACTTCCATAGCATCCTTTGCCACCCAAGTGCCCTGATGGAGGTGGCGTCTAAATGCAAGGGAACAGTTGATGGTGGGACCATGGGACTCCAGGGTCAAAGTGTTCAGGTGGGGTCAGTCTGAGGCCCTCAACCCATGTAAGGTGATGACAGCTGTGGGCAGACCTCCAATCCTTTAAAGCACTGACCACCCTCACCAATGTCTCTTCATCCTCCCTTGCTTCACCCTTGGGTGAACTCGTGATTTTTTGAGCTGGCCTGGAGTGCAAGATCAATGCCACCTTTAATAGGCCAAGATCAAAGGAACCAGCATCTTTTAAAAAAATTTTTTTATTGTTTAAAGTATTACATAAGTCTCCTTTTCCCCCATTGACCTCTCCCCAGCTTCCTCCACCCCCCAGCACATGCCCTCACCTCCCTACTGTCCGTGTCCATTGGTTATGCTCATATGTATGCATACAAGTCTTTTGGTTGATCTCTTACCCCCTCACCCCCCACATTCCCTCATAGGTTGGACTGTCTGGAACCAGAATCTTATGGCAAGTTACAATTTTGCTTAAGGAGCTACATCTTCTGAGCTGTTACCTGGGCCCTATATTTGTGGACAGTCAGGAGCATGTGAAGGTGTTGTTTTGTTTTTTGGAATTGTTGATGGCATTCAAAGGATTATTAATGTCTTTTTACTGTTCCATTGCTGAAAATGTCTTTGCCTAGATAAGGAAGATTTCAGCAAAAGGGCTTCTTAATGAAATAGTGCCTGATGCCAGATTACCACTCAGAAGTCAGTGGTGGGTTCCATTAAAGAATGAACTTCACTCTCACAGCTGACAGCTGATTAATGTGTTAATTAGGAACCCTGGCCCCCTCCCCCAGCCACCCAAATCTTCTCTCAAGCCCCGCAGAATGTATATGTTGTGCCCATGTGGGTAACCTTATGGCATACTTTGGCTTTGACTTCGGACGTGTATATAAAAATAACATGAATAGCTTTCTTTCTTTCCAGGGGAAATACAAGATGGAAAAAGTTATAGGAACCAGAAGTCCTGCCTTTCAGTTTTCTTGTATCGAGAGCAAGTGATATTTCTGCTGAGGCGGTGTCTTTGGAGCAGTTTAGTGGTGTAGGTTGCCACACATTTATTTCACAGGAAAGGAGTGAATCCATCAGGCCACTGAGCTTATAAGTACTACCCTGGCAGCCAGCCACCAAAATATAAATAGTCTAAATGGACTAAAGGAAATGTTCGTTCTGTTGTTTAGAATTGGACACATCCCAGGAAGGTGAATGTAATCTTTGTGAGGACTGCTGTTATGGGGTTGAATGGAATACCCATTTGTTTATCTCCTTTGTGATCTTTTTGTCGTCCTGGTGATACATTATGTATCTGTGATCCGAAGCATTTCAGCTGTCTCGCTCAGTGGCCTTGCATGAGCTGATTGTTCGGTCCCCAGATTGCCATCGTTAAACAGCTTCAGCCTCAGCTCTGTCCAATCTGGGACCTGTTAGGGAGAGCGTGGAACCAAAGCGGCCAGATTCCAACAGAAACAAAGCCGGCGTGGAATTAGCGGAAACCATCCCAGAGCCCAGGGAGTAGAGCTCTGCACTTCTTAATCTTTATCTCTTAAAATATCTGAAAGACTTTTGGTACTTCTTGACATAATGAGGAAAAAATGCCTTACAACGTTTAAAAAAAACGTTTTTTTAAAAAAAAAGCCGTCTGTGGAAAAAGAGGGAAGGATACCTCGTAACACCACAATTCAGACAACCCTAGTTCTTGAGACACATGCTGTGTATTCCATGGATATGCAAATGTTGTTTTATTAAAGAAAGAGATCTACAGTATGTATTTCCACCTAACTACCGCATCTTAAGTAATCAGCTCAGGCTCTTACGATGAAATCTTTAATTACTAGAAGTGTGCCATTAGTTAGATGTCGAATGAATGATGGCACTGAGTTTTATTGCCTCACATGATATAGCCATTTGTGCCATAAATTCATTGACCTCATCTTAAATGATGTGTCCTGTTAGACAGACTTGATTCATTATTTCTTAAGTGACAAGTTTTTTCTCTAATAATTTTTTGCTTCCTCAGAAAGATGGTTTTTCTGCATTTTTAGATCAGTGTTCTGAATGGAAATGTAATAAGGATACACACACATTCACACTCACATTGCCCAAAACAAGATAGTCATAAACTGTCACACTATGACCTAAATAATTTTTGATGTCGCAGAAAATCAAGCAGCTAAGTATTAGACCTTTTCATTAACTGGAAAGTTTGATGAAACAGAATTTTGCTTGGAAATTTGATATCTGTAAATCTTGTTATAGTGGAGACTACCTATTTAATAATTGGGGTAGATGTATGAGCATTTTTTACTCATCAATGAATTATTGAAAGTAAAGGAAATGATGGGAGAACATTTAAGTTATATTTAGATTATTTTCTGTGACTCCACTTGAAAATATTTATTTAGCTTGAGGAAACAGAGGAATCCTCTGCAGGCAAATAATCCAATCTGGCAATTTAAGAACCAATTAAGGATTTCAGAAGACTCTTTCCCCTTATGGTTAAAAAAGAAGATCCAAAAGAAATATGCCAGAAATTTTGGCATATAATTTTAATTAGTGTAATTCATTGATGATATTTTTTTGTCATGATTAAAGAAGTCATATTTGATCCTTCACTTAAAGCTTATAAATTGGTATTTTAGGCTTTTGATGGATGCCTACAATTGGCTTTATTTCAAATTGGAATTTAAATGTCATATAATTATACATTAACTTTATAAAAATATCAGATCTTAAAAATAATAACGTACATGTGTAAAGTTTTCACAATAGCTTATTTAATCATCACCTAGATGATAATTTTGAGAGTCTGCCGGATTCTGTGCATCTTCTCATCAGAGGCAATTCTGTATTTATATGTAAACTAGACATCTCAACTATGATTTTTTAAAAAGTTCCCTTAATTCTGGAGAAAATGGAAACACTGTAGTGAGACATGGGAGTATATTAACATTGAAATCATTTGTTTTTGGCAATAAGTATTTTGAAAGAGTGACTTGATATGAGGCCAAACAAAAAAATTATTGTGTGCCAATAAGTATTTCTTATTCAGCCTCACACCGTGAAGTATATTACCTGCAAATACCAGTGTGTGTGTGTGGGGGGGGGGGGGGAGTAAGAAGAAAAAGAGTGAATTTCCACTTACATACCCACATCTGCCGTGAGTGTGTGCACCCACAATCACACACTAGCATGCCGCCACTGTTTACAGTCAAGGAAAGCTGAGAGTTAAATGAGATGAGTAATCAAATGCTCAGCATATGTTGTTTTTGCATTGCTGATGTGACCAATCATTATTGAAATTTATTATCTTTTAATGCTATTAATTTATCATAGTTAAAACAATAACAACAAGGGAACAACAGAGATCTTCCTCAACAAAAGCAGGGTTTGATTTAGAACAAAATTGGAACCAGGGCTTTAGTGAGGAGAGACTCAATTCAATGGACTCACCATTGGACTGCATTTCAGAATTCTGCTGCTGCTGTGTGGATTGATTGGGTGCTCAGAAAATAATTTAAAAAATAAAGAACAAGAACAAGAAAAAAAATTGTGTGTGTAATGTTCAGTCAAAAAAGTAAGGCACTGAACGAACTATTGAAAATTTTGACATCTGTTTATCTGTTTATAGCTATGGCAAGATTACTCATATTAATTCTTGTTTAAAATGCCATATGAAGGGAAGACATTTGTGCAAACAAGAGTCATATTTGAATTGTAGATCATGCCTTCACCATCTGTGAGAGCTGATGGTGTTGCAAAATTAATGTGTTAATGAAATCACAATAATTTCTCCAAAGTAATGGGTTCTGAAGCCGAGAATGACTATTTTTTGAACTTTGATGTCTAGTGATTTCCAATTGGGAAAAGCTCTCAGCCTTTAATTAGTTCTGCAGCCCAACTTTAAAATAAATTTGGCGATGCCTTTCTTTTGCCAGGAGTAGATTTGAAGAGGGGAAAAAGCCATAACAACTTTGGAAAACGTTCTCTGGTGTTTGAAAAGTTGTTAAATAAGATTGCATGCCAAGAAATGTCACCAAAAATTCTGACTACTGAGAGAGAGTGGGCAAACAGCTCAAAAAATAATTCTAGCTTGCTGCAACATCACAGGTTGGGAAGAGCTAAACCTCACACAGACTTCATGACTAATTCCAAGTTTCCCCTTGGAAGGCAGACATAATGATGCTGGGCGCTTTGTGTTATTGGTTAACACAGCGCACCCTTTCCAACTGCATTATCGAACAGTCAATAGTGCAAAGTGACTTTGCATGAGCAGAATGTTAAGGGGCTATATATTTCAAAGCCCACGGAAAGTTCTGGAGAATCCTTCTCTCCAAAACTATTAAATTTGCATTTACAATGAGGGTCTTTGACAAGTGAAAATGTGTGGGCCAGGTATATGTATTCCTTTTTGTCAGATCCACCTTAAAGGAAAAAACACTATTTTTTTTTTAAATGGGATAGGGTGATAATTGCTATTCTGAAGAGTTAATATTAATAAAGCAATTCTGGCTTCCAGGGAGAAATCCCTTTACAAAGTTTTTGAGAATTTTCCCTTTTGGAAGGAAACCCTTTCAGCCTGTTTGAAAAATTGGGATAACGTTTGAAAGAACCTGTACGGGAAACATGAAACGCCGTCTAGCAGAGGGCATTGCGTATCTTACTCTCTCTTTTTATTACTGTGTTGTAGGTATGTGACTGGTGTAAGCACATCAGACACACAAAAGAATATCTGGATTTTGGGGACGGGGAGAGAAGGCTTCAGTTCTGCAGTGCAAAGTGTCTCAATCAGTACAAAATGGACATTTTCTACAAAGAGACACAGGCCAACCTTCCAGCTGGGCTGTGCAGCGCATTACACCCTCCCCTGGAAAATAAAGCAGAAGGCGCCGGCGTGCAGCTGCTCACGCCAGACTCTTGGAATATTCCTCTAACAGATGCTCGGAGGAAGGCCCCATCCCCGGTGGCTGCAGCTGGCCAAAGCCAGGGCCCCGGCCCATCCGCATCCACCACCGTCTCTCCATCTGACGCTGCCAACTGCTCCGTCACTAAGATCCCCACGCCAGTGCCCAAGTCCATGCCCATCAGCGAGACTGCCAACCTCCCTCCTGTCTCTGTCCAGCCACCTGCTAGCATCGGGCCTCCCCTGGGCGTCCCGCCCCGCAGCCCTCCCATGGTGATGACCAACCGCGGCCCGGTGCCGCTGCCCATCTTCATGGAACAGCAGATCATGCAGCAGATTCGCCCGCCCTTCATTCGCGGGCCGCCGCACCACGCCTCCAACCCCAACAGCCCTCTGTCCAACCCCATGCTCCCCGGCATCGGGCCCCCGCCCGGCGGCCCCAGGAACCTGGGCCCAACTTCCAGTCCCATGCATCGGCCCATGCTGTCGCCCCACATCCACCCCCCGAGCACCCCTACCATGCCTGGGAACCCCCCGGGCCTGTTGCCCCCGCCACCCCCGGGCGCGCCCTTGCCCAGTCTCCCCTTCCCGCCGGTGAGCATGATGCCAAACGGCCCGATGCCCGTGCCCCAGATGATGAATTTCGGGCTGCCGTCGCTGGCCCCGCTGGTGCCACCCCCCACCTTGCTCGTGCCATACCCCGTGATCGTGCCCCTGCCCGTGCCCATCCCCATCCCTATTCCCATCCCTCACGTCAATGATTCCAAGCCCCCCAATGGATTTTCCAGCAACGGGGAGAACTTCATTCCGAGCGCCCCTGGCGACTCCTCGGCGGCCGGAGGCAAGCCCGGCGGGCGCTCCCTATCCCCCCGGGACTCCAAGCAGGGCTCGTCCAAGCCCGCGGACTCGCCGCCCGGCTGCTCGGGCCAGGCCCTGAGCCTGGCGCCCGCGCCCGCGGAGCACGGCCGGGCCGAGGTGGTAGACCTGACGCGGCGCGCGGGCAGCCCCCCGGGCGCGGGCGCGGGCGGCCCGCTCGGCTTCCCCGGCGGCGGCGGCGTGTTGCAGGGCCCGCAGGATGGCGTCATCGACCTGACCGTGGGCCACCGGGCGCGGCTGCACAACGTGATCCACCGCGCGCTGCACGCGCACGTCAAGGCGGAGCGCGAGCCGGGCGCCGCGGAGCGCGGCAGGACCTGCGGCGGCTGCCGGGACGGCCACTGCAGCCCCCCCGCCGCCGGCGACCCGGGCCCGGGCGCCCCCGCCGGCCCCGAGGCGGCCGCGGCCTGCAACGTCATCGTGAACGGCACGCGCGCCGCCGCCGCCGCCGAGGGGGCCAAGAGCGCCGAGCCGCCTCCGGAGCAGCCCCCGCCCCCGCTGCCCGCGCCCCCCAAGAAGCTGCTGTCCCCCGAGGAGCCCGCGGTGAGCGAGCTGGAGTCCGTCAAGGAGAACAACTGTGCTTCCAACTGCCACCTGGACGGGGAGGCGGCCAAAAAGCTGATCGGAGAGGAGGCCCTGGCGGGGGGCGACAAGTCAGACCCGAACCTTAACAACCCCGCGGACGAGGACCACGCGTACGCTCTGCGGATGCTGCCCAAGACGGGCTGCGTGATCCAGCCTGTGCCAAAACCCGCGGAGAAGACGGCCATGGCGCCCTGCATCATCTCCTCGCCCCTGCTCGGAGCCGGGCCTGAGGACCTGGAGCCTCCGCTCAAAAGGAGGTGCCTCCGAATTAGAAATCAGAATAAGTAAAAGGTTTGTATGTGCACCAGGCACTCCTCCGCCCGAGCCAGGGCACCTCTCCTTATTTCTTACAAGGCAGAGGCCAGAGTGTTGAGTCGATAATCGTGATGTTACCTGACATGTTTTACAATGCAGCGTGTGTCGTCACTCACTGTCATCATTTTGCTCCACCATCATGCCCATTTTGCAGCTGACGAAACCGAGTCACAGCATGTTAAGTGCCATGCCTCAGGCCACTTACTTAATGGTAAAGCCCAGTCTTGAACCTAACCTGAAACGCTATCCCCTTAATTACACCTTTGTTATTATGCTCTGTAATTCACCGTAGTGAAAAGGGAGGACGTGGGGAGGAAGGGGAGATTTCTTGGGGCAGGTAAATGTTCAGTCATGAGTTTGGCAGGGCTGTGATAAAAGGTAAGCTGGGCCACTTCCTGGAGCTGGTATACACATGGGCGGAATGGCCCAACTCACCAAATTTTCTCAATAACCGTGGTCTTCCGTTTGCAAGATGGGAATAAAAACTACCTTTCTTACATGCTTATGCCAGTGGAACCCAAGCCACTAAGTCCCCTTTGCCTGGCAGGGTGTTGGAGCAGTGGCTCATAGCTCCTGTTCATGGGATCTCTTCCTTCGTTGGTCACCAACCACCGTTCCCTAGGGCAGGCGTCAAGCGTCACTGACCAGCTTTGCTTTTTCCTGATTTGGGGCTCAGCAGCTCAGCTGGTGGGCTGCTCAACTCTGCAGACAGTGGGAGGCTTTGACAGAGAAAAGGGCCACCTTGCTGAAGTGGAGGAGAGTGCATGCGCCTGACCTGGGGTGGGGGGGAGGGGGAGCGGGGGGGGGGGGGGTCCTGCTGAAGCCAAGCGAGCCATTGATAAGGAGTCCAGAATCTCAGGAAGGGGAGGGGGAACTCACAGGGGTGGGATGCCTCCAAGTAGCCAGATGTGGCCTGCTTTGATCCCCCACCCATCCTGGTGGAACAGGCATCATTGCTCTTACCAAGGAGGAAGATGAGGCTTGGAGGTGCCACCCAAATCAGAGCCCGTGAGGAGGAGAACCAGTACTTAACTCAGATCTGACAAACCCAGAGCCGGAGCTCTCCCACACTTCCCAAAAGGGCAGGAAACAGGCTGGTATTCAGTTGAGGCTTATTAACTGTTTATGGAGAGGAAAGGAAGGGAAATGAACATTCATTGAGCACCAAACCTGTGCAGAGCTCCTAGGAACTGGGGAGATACGGTGAATATGATGCAGTGCCTGCCCTGGAGGCATTTATGGTGGGTGGGAATGAAAGCCCAGAAAGGGGGAGGCCTGGGGAGGGGAAGTGGCGTGCACAGGAAGAGCAATCGCTCACGTTCGTTGTGTACAGGCCGTCTTCTAAGTGCTTTTCAATAGTATTTATTCAGATCCAAGCCATACAAGTATTATTGTCTTCATTTTACTGATGAAGAAACTGAGACAGAAATTAAGGAACTCGTCCAAGATCATCAACTTAGTAAACAGAGTCGATATTCAAATCCAGCCTGACTCCAGAGCTACATTTTCTTTAAGCCATCAAAAGAGAATAGGCTAGTTGGTCCCTTTATTACAGTGCTTGATACAATTCTTTTATCCACCATCGTGGTCTGAGGGGAAAGTTCCTATAGAAAAACCAAGCCTACCTACCAACTTCTCTAAATGTTTGGACACGGTTCAGTCTTTTTTTTTTTTTTTTATTTGACATTGTCCAATTTCTGTTTTCATAACAACAAACCTAGAATGACAACCCATAAGTCCACAGCGGGCAATGTAGGCGTGGACCAGAACACTAGATGTGGCGTGTCCAGACCATTGCCCCTAGGTCCAGCGTCTTTACACGAGCACGCGTGTAACTTAGAGCCAGAGTTTGCCTGGGAGGCACGGAGCCAGAGCCACGGGCTTGCTGGGTGGTGCAAGAAGGGATTCTCAGCCATCATAGTTTGAGGTTTCCTTTTCCATGGATGGCTTTGCAGGTAGGAGCAGAACACTTAAAATCAATTCGCCATTTCGTCTCGATTCTCCATCTACAAGTTCTGCTGTCTGAAGACAGATGGCCTCAGCCTTCTTAGAGTCGCCTCTATTGAAAATGCCCCCGATTTCTCCACCAGAGTCATTTCATCTGGTTGACAAAGCAGTGAGTAATGGGGAGATGTGGGAACAAAAAAAAAGTGATGGCCTGGAAGCACTGGGATTGTCATTTTAAACACATTCTAATATCATTCATTCATGACATAAAAGGAAAAACGGGAAGGTGAGAGATTTTACCACCATTACTGGAGTGAGAAGTGACCAGGTCCAGAATAGTGCCTCTGGTCCATAAGTAGCCTAAGTGCCTCTGGCCAAAAGCACATAAAAGCATGAAATATATGATGGCTATTTGGATGATAGATGTTTCCGAATAAAGAAATAGGTGAGGGTCTTGCGTGTGGCCCAGAGTCGTTACTAAAAATAGTGACCTGGCGTTAGCCAGTTTCAGAAGATGCCCTGATGAAATTACCCCACAGCCCCTTGAGATTAGTTCTTTTTATGATGGGCCCCCAAGAAATGACAGCTTTTCTCTAAAGCCTGAGACGCTCAGGCTTTGCCAGCTACAGCAGGTGACAAGGCACGTGATTTAGGATGGGGGAAGCATCGCCTCTCCTCCACTAAATCACATTTTCTCTTGCCCTCTGTCGTTCCGAGTCACCTCGCAGCACAGTCTCAACCTGCCATAATTCATCACGCCCTCGGCCCCTTCCTGGGTTTCTTCTGTGCCTTCGGAAACCCAGCCCCTTCGTCTGGTGGTAGAAATTGGAAATGCATCTGTTAAATAAAGGATTGCGTGGCTTTTATGCCCTGATAGTGAACACTGTTTGACTCAAAGCCAAAGTGGAAAGCGTTAAAAACCAAAAACAAACCTGGGCTGGGTTTGGTGGGTGAGGTGCAGGTGAGTGATGTTTTTCACCTGCTTGTTGGTGACTCATTATAGTATTCCTCATAGGTAAGTCAGTCAGTAGCTTCAATCAGTGTTCTTCATTCTTTTCACTATACCACCACCCTCATATTGTATTACTCCCCCCCCCATTTTAGATAGAGTCAAAGCAGATTGTATCTTGAAATGAATAATCCAGGTAGCCACAGTTGTCTTCAAGGAGGTAATCATATGTGCTAGTTCTTGTCAAATTATAGTGTCTTTTTTCCCATTTTGAAGTCATCCTGTTCCTGGTTACCTGACTGTATGCCTTCTTGTTTGTTGGTATGATTACATATTATCTTAATGGGCAGATTTTTCCCCAGATGCAGAACTAATGAAGTTTAGTTGAAGATTTTAAAAGGTTGTAAACTTTAATCTTCAACTTTTAAGACTCCAAATACTAGTTATGCAGCTTCTGTAAGCTGGAAAAAAATATCCCCCCAAATAATAAGGAAAACAATGTATAAACATTTCCCAAACTATTCTATCCACAAAGAATTCCATTTATAAATGGAATACACCCTTCTGTGTCTTTGCCTTAGAGCTTGGGGATAACTGTTTGTATTTGCACATTTTCTGAATTTCTGCAGTTTACACTTGTTTATGGTACATTGGGGAGTTTAGAGTAACCATTTGCAAATGTTTGAAGATATTCAAAAGAAAATATCCCCCCTCCTCGATTTTCCAGGGAAATGACATAGTCTCTTTAAGTAAAGTAATCAATGGAAAAAATGTGTACTGTGAATAACCCTTTCACCCTCACTTTTTCCATTCCTGAGGAGCAGCAAGTCCATACCACTTCCCACTTTTGTGGCTCCTAGTTTTCTTATGTCTTCCAGAAAGAAAATCTGAGACTACCTTCCTCGGCCCCAGTTCCTGGTGCCCGCGCCACCCCCCGCCCCCCTCCCCCACCTCAGCAGCAGGGCTCCCCTCCACTTTAGTCTTCCTTAGGAGCTGGAGGAGGCAGCTGTCGTTTTTTCGCCTCTTGGATTTTAGAGTTTAATTATTCATCTGGTCATTGAGCCACAGTCCTAGAAAGGGCTATTTCAGGAGGGGGTCGGGGCTCGCCTCATCAGGAAAGCCAAAAAAGTAGAGGGGACATGTAACTCTTGCCAATTTAGTTTCTCCAGCTAAGAAGTTTGAGAGAGTAATAGGCTTCCTGGGAATTCAAGTTTCGTACATTTGAAATATTACTATGGGTGCTTACTTTTAAAGCAAGAAGAAGAAAAACAGAGTGAGGAGAGAAAAGCAGTGCCAATGGGATGTGCGAATCCTATGCCAGGCTTGAGATTTTCAGTGCTCCAGTAGCTGATTGTTGGAAATGTTAATTACTGACATGAACCTTAGCGTTGAAGTTCCGGCACCTGTCAGGATGCAGGTGCTGCCCACCTCTGGGTGTAGGTCATTCAGAGCCAGGTCTGCAGCGTGCACACACGAGTGGCGAGGACCTGGGAGAGTGCTTGCTGTGGTCACTTCAGGCTCAGAGAGGAGAGATTTCTGGAATAAGCAGTGTCAAGATGGGCCTTAGACACATCTTGTTCAATGCTGCTGGGTCCCCTTATGAGGAGGGATTGAAGGAGGGCTTGTAATGTGCAAGTATCTGGCTTTTGGCTATTAACCCAATGCGATTTTGATGGAGTAGGAAATGACTTATGTGATCGGGTGTTTATTTCTTTCAGATGTAGCCATACTCCTCCATCTTCAGTGGGCTTGGGACTGAGGTAAGGGAAGGAGGTGGTTAGTGCACAAATTTTAAAGAGGACCTCACTCCCAGGGTCGTGCAAGGGCAGCGCTAGTCCTGGCCCTGATCTCCAGACTTCTGACCCATGTGGCCGCTCCCTGAAGCTGGTCTCCTGGCTCCGTGGACTAGTCTGTGGGTGGCCTTTAGCAGTTCCTTGTAGATTTATGTAGAATGTTTTATGTGCCTGGGCACAGAGACATTTTCTTGGGAGGAGAGGTCTATAGAGTTTGACTTAAGTATGAAAAAGTATGCCTTACATCTCTGAAGTATTATCTTCTATTGCCACCAAGCAATATCGGAATTGGAGTTTTTTTTTTTTGTTGCTATAAGGAAGCTGAATTAATTGGAAGTTCTCTTTAAGACTTAGAATTCATTTTTAGCAATTTTTGTTGTGGACCTAATATTGCAGAATCACTGAGGAGGTTACATAATGTAGCACTGGCCTCCCTAAGATGGCCTTAGAGGCAAAATGCAAAAGGTTATAGACTTTTCTCCGTTACCCGGCCCTGTGAGTGCCTGTGGTGAAAGAAGAAAAGGGAAGCGAGATGCTCCGCCACGCTTGGACTTTCCAAGTTCATACCGTCCAGGGAGACGTTGCCCTTCAGGGGAAAACCTTCCACTCTGCTGTTGAGGCCAAGGGCGTGGAGTGGCCAGAGTCTGACAAACAGGGCATTGACGTGGCCACGTCTGGGGCTCCCCATCCTCCCCAGCTCCTAGCGTGCCTCCTCACCTGCAGAGAGTGTGCTTGGGATGGGGGAAACACTCAACTGCCTACTAACAAGCCATTGCCCAGAAAGGCTTTGGAAATAAGCTCCCTGTCTGGTTTCCAATGAATCACTCCCTCGCCGGCCTGAGTGGCTGCCTGGGCATCATGGTTCAGTCACTTACACCTACCTTCATGCAGACAAGCCTTGCGGAGGGGCAGAGGTGTTTGAAGACCAAAATACACCACAGCATGGAACACTTACCTCATGTTGTGGAACACGTACCTCCACCCCCATCACGGCCTTTGCCAGACTCTCTTGTCAAAGAGATGGTGCCAGCGGGGCAGAGGCTGGGCATTCCCTTTTCATTCACCCTGTCACGGGCAGGCTGTTTTGTATTTTTTCAGTTGCCATTGTAAATGCATAGCACTTACGGTGTGGACGCGTGTTAAGGCAATGTACTCCGCATGTGTAAACTTCTTTTTAATGCCTCAAAAGCATCAAAGGAATCCATTTCAGAGAAACAAATACATTAGCTTTGAAAGTTAAACAGCGTACTGGCTGGCATCAAGGAGAAGGAGTAAGTGCCATCTTGGATGCCAGCTCTAAAAACTAACCACATAGAGTTCTCCAGATTGGTGAATTTCCACAGCCTTCTGCTTGAGGGAAAAAAAGTAGGGTGGGACCAGGATTGAAAATGTGAGGCCATCAACAAGGAGGGGAAAACACACACACACACACAAATTATTTTAAGGGTCACTGAAAAGATTCTAGTGAAAATGGAGCAAAAGCAATAGCAACAGAAACTTGGAATTAATCTCTCCTGCTTTCTAATAGCTCCCGAGTGTACTACACGTTCTTACATTGGAAACCAGTCAAGTTGCCTCTGCGATCTCTTAACTCTGTGCTCCTAGGACCGAGGGCTATGGCCTTAAGCAACAACGTGCTTGTGCAATTCTGCCATGTTGCCCAAATGCACACCTCGGGATAGGGAGGCGGGGCTACGCGAGCAGGGCTGCCTTTCCACGCAGCCGTGGGGTCAGGACTGTGACTAATCAAAGCTGCCCCATGCTCCCCAGGCTCACCCTATCCAGATATTTGGCTGCCCCCGCTAATTGTCTCATCATTTCTCCCCCTGAACCTCTGGTTTGTTGTCTTCCTTCGCTGGCAAGCTGTGTTTTGTTTTGGGTAAAAAGGGAAGTAAGAATAGGACTGAAAACACTTAAAGCACAAAAGGGAAAAACATACTTTACGGACTCGTTTGATATGAAACGTTGACCTAGCGTCCAAAAACCGCAATTAAAAAGTGTATCTCTCCCTCATTTGCATGGCTTTCTTCCCCAGACATGTTCCTGGTATTGAAAATGAATGGTAATTCCCATACAACATGTGTCTCAGTTTGTAATGATATCCTCCTTGCAGCTGGCTTCGTCCTCCAAGTGTTTCTGAAATGTTACTGTCTTAAATTTGAGCCAACCTACAATAACAAATTATCTAGGAGCGAAGTGGCTAAGCTGCATTTGGTGAGAGAAGGGGAAACCCTATATTTCATTCTTCAACTCTCGTCTTAGAAATTCAGACTGTAACATGATCTCCTTCCAAAGAAACCTACACACGCACACTTTAGAAATTGTGCAGATTGGGTGTTGTGGGAGCAAGAGTGATCAGGTTTAAGTTGCTCCGCAAAGTTCTGCATCCCATCAACAAGCCCTTTTGATATTTTAAACCCATATTTAGAGTAATTTCAAGATATTTGGAGCACATGTGGTCAAATGTAAAACTTTGTCATTATGATTTGTTAGATGCTTATTCTTTAAATATTTATAAGCCATATTTAAGTGCTTTATCCAAAAGCGCTCCCCCCATCAGAATACTCTAATTGAGCGGGATCTGAGCATCACTATATATAGAAGCTACAGGGTGAGGTCACTGCAGCAGGCACGCACCTTCTTCCTGCTTTTCTGGTTTTAATTCAATTGCCGTTGTTAGTTGATTCAGCTTATTTTTTTAAACATATGAAAAGTCATAAACAGGATTGGTTGTCTGTAACAAAACAAAAAAAAAAATTCTCTAGTCTTCTAAAGGTAAAATGTTCAACGTGAAACCTATTGACTCCCACTTCTTTTTCTTACCGGAGCAGTAATTAGTAAAATGTTCCATTAGCATGTTGGATCTGAACCTGTGTCCATGTGTCATATTGTTCCTCCCCAATGTCTTAGGGACAATTTATTGGTGGTTAGATTGACGTCTTCACCACTCACTTCAGCCATTTTTGGAAACCAGGACATAGGATCCTGTCTTTATCACAGCTCCCTACTTATGCACTTACTATGAAAAAGAGGAGAGGAAAAAATATTTTTTCCCCAAACTTAGAATCCATTTAAGCTTAGGAGGTTATAAATTTCAAACTGACCACATGCCTCTGGGGCTCACACTCTTATGGCTGGCAAAATACAACTTTCTCCTAAGAACGGGGGGAAAGACGGCTTACAAAGGCTCATAAACTTGCTTGGGCATCTAATAGCTCTTACCAAACAGAATTTTCAAGAGTTAAGTGTAAATGAGTCAGAAACATACTGATTGACTGTCTTTTAGAATACACATGGGTTTATCTGAAACCAATAAAAATATATTTAAAAGAAAATACACGTGGGTTTAAAAATTAAGGCCAACATGCTTGGCAAAATAAGTTCCGGTTTTAGACAAACCCCCAATGTTAATTTGCCAAACCAAAAAGACATCCAGGTCCCTCGATTCCTCCCATTTAATAGGATGGCATCAGACATATGGGACTTAATATCTATTTTGAGTTTGAGCAACATGAATCCCAAATGCTAATTGAAAAACTATGAAAAATTTTGTGAAAAAACATTATGGCTTTGAAAATGAAGATGAGGGGCCACTGGTTCAGGATTCTAGTTCTGATTTTAACAGTGCCCCTCACTGTCTGATCATTGACCAACTTGTTCTGTCTCATCTGTGTGTGTTTCCTGTGCACAGGAATAATAAGGTTGTTTTTTTAAAATCCTACATTTAGAGTTCTTTATTTATACTTAATTCACATATTATGGTCCACAAAACTTAACAAACTCCTTATTATATCCAAACACAAGAAGGCAGTTCTTTTCACTTATTTATGGTTCAGAGATAGTCTTCATTTATTTCCTGAGAGGGTGAAACATATTCTTTTTTTAAAAAAATTTCTTTTTTTTTTAGTCCTCAACAGAGGATATGCTTTCATTGATTTCTAGAAAAAGAGGAAGGGAAAGAGAGAGAAAGATCAATGTGTGAGAGAGAAACATCGATTGGTTGCCTCCTGTACGTGTCCCGACCAGGGATTGAACCCACAACCTAAGCATGTGCCCTGTCTGGGAATCAAACCCCCAACCAAGTCACACAGCCAGGGTGAAACATATCCAGTTTTAACTAACTGTATTGGACACTGACTTCATGCAGGTTCCATAAAGCAGGCGATTTGGAATTAGTCCTAAAACTGGGGAGGGACGTGGCCTGGCGGGCAGGAGTGGAGGAATAAGGATGCAATGGGCTGTCAAGAGCTATGGGTGCAGAGAAGAGTGAGTCACACTAGGGAGGACTGTCCCTTTTACCAACGTGGCTGGGGCAAAGGGCTTGAGCTGCAGAGGGAGAGAGGCAGGAAGCTAGAGGAGAGCAGGGGGGTGGAGGAGCAGGAGGTTGTGGAATTTGTATTCTGTGCCTTAGGCAACATCGCCATGACCTCAGCCAGAGGAGTGACGGGATGAAATCTGTGTTTGAGGACCATTACTTTAGCGGCTGTTCAGACACTGAGAGGAAGCAGGAGGAAGACTGGCATCACTAAGGTTGCATTCTGATGACAGGCTGATTACCAGCAGGTGATTCTAAACACTGTGGACTGTTCTCCCTCCAGTGTGGGGGCGGCGGCTGCCCCATCTATGTTTTAGGTATGCAAAGCCATGGTGGCAGTGCAGTGGGGGGAAGAAACCCCTTCTTGGTGCCCAGAGTAGGACGTAGGAGGCTTTCCAGCACACGGTGGAAGGAAACCTCACAATCCAAGAGCGTGCTGCAGTCCAGGCAAGAGGGAGGCTGGCTGGGCCCCCCCCCCCTTGCCACGGAAACAGGGGCTCCGCCCTTCTGATGGGCCAGCTGCTCTGAGCCATAGGCCAGCAGGGGAGGGAGGCCGAGACGTGGGCTGTGGTGCGGCCCGCACAGGCAAGTGGCAGCTCTCCTCGTCGCCTAGAGGACTTCCCTGACGATGAACACGGAGACTGGACAGTGGCCACAGTGATGCCCAGAGCTCTGTCCTTGGACTGAAGAGCAGCCATGGGGCTTGGCTGGCTTGCTCTACCGCAGACACCTTCAGACATTGTCACTGAGTCTGAATCAGATCCTCCCCAGGCCGGCAGGCACTTTTATGGAAATTTGGTAACTTTTGGAGATGCCCTTTATCTTTCTTAACGTCCCAGGCTGTAGACCTGAAGCTGACACAGGTGGCGACAGCGGGCTCCCAGCAGAGGGGGAGGCAGCCGTGTGGTTTCGTGGGTAAGAACGTCTGCCTCAGAGGGGACTAGCCTGGGGTCACATCCCGGCCGAGCGGTGAGCCATTTCCAGGTGAAGGAGGAAGCGATTCAGCCTCTCTGAGAGTTAGTCTCTAGGTCCTAATACCAGTGCTGTGAGGGACGGGTAAGAAAACATGTAGAGCGTGGCACATCACGGGTGGCCTAGAATTGGCAGTAACTATCCTATAGGAAGGGCTGCAATGCCTGCTGGGGTTTGAAAACCAGCGGGGAACATGTGGACAAGTTTTATAATCTCTTTGTGCCTGCATTTCCTCATTAATCATTGTAACAGCTAATACTTATTGAACACTTTCTATGTGCAGGCAGTGTTCCAAATGTTGAATGTGCACAATAACCCTATGAGGATACCATTGTTAAACCCATTTTACAGATGAAGAAACGGAGGCACAGAGAAGCTGTCTTCTACCTGGTGTCATTGGCTAGTAAATGGTAGCACTGGAATTTGGCAGCCTGGCTCCAGAATCTCCATGCAAAACCACTGAGGATGTCTTATATAGACACACACACATACAAAATGAAGCTAATAACCCCTACTTCATAGAGTTATCAGGCTCCAATGTAAACAACAGAAGTTTATGTGCCCTGGCATATAGTAGGTACTTACTAAGAATTGCCATGGTGGCCCCTGCAGCCCAGAACTTCTTCCCTCAGAGTGTAATGGTAGGTAACAAAACACTTCCATGCTATCAGCCTTGGAGGTTAGGGAAGCCTCAAATTCTCATAAGATGTCTGGTTCACTTTTACAAGCAGCTACTGGGACAGAGCAAATGCTCAAGGTCACAGGGTGGTGCAGCCTGGATTAGAACCTGCGTCCTCATCTGCCTTCCCTCTCAGTGGGACACGGGATGCCAGCGAAGCTGCTTGAGTTACACACCCCGTGCCAAGGACCAGAGTCATATTTTTGCCACCCATGGCATCGCTTCCTCCCAGTGGGCGACTGATTTCAGAGAGGAAATAGGTTGTACCTGAACATCTGGGGTTGACGGGTTGCAGAGAAGCAATTATTAACCGCACTCTGTCTCCTTGGCTGGGTGGAGGTGGGTGTGGGGAGGGGGTGCAGCGGGGAATCAGTATGCTCCCTCTTATTTTTTATAGTGTAGTTGCCCCTCTCTCTCTGCTAATGGGCTGGTTGCAAAGGATAAATGAAGTGTCAGAAAGACCACTCTTTCAGACCTCACCCAAAATTTTTAAATCTATTATTGATCCATAGACCATAGCAACTTGCCATATAAAGCTGCCTTTTTTCTGTGTTCTTTTTTTTTTTTTAATTTAGAATGCCTGCGCTCAGAAAATATATAGAGAGAAATAACAAACTCAGTCTTAACACAATGAACATCTACTTTTCTTGTCCAAGGCACAAATTTTGGAAGGCACATGATCCGGCATCAGCTAGTTTGTGTATTGATGGGACTTGAATGAAAACACAATGACTTTTTTCTTATTAAATACTCAGAATTCTTTTTCACAAAGCAAGGGCTTGGACTGTGTACATCTAGTGCCCCTTACAGCTCTGAAATTCTGACCCGGCTTGTCAGGGTGAAAGGGAGAGAGGAAAGGGGAATCAGGACAGCGCCCCCTGGAGGGGAACATGGGCTGTGGGAGCTGGACTCCAATCCAGCTTTGCCCCTTCCTGGCAGTGACCTTGAGCAAGTAATTTCCTTATCCTTCCTGGGAAAGTTTCCTCGTCTGTGAAATGGAGATAATAATCAATACCTCAATAACGTTGTTTCAATGAAATAGGTGAAATAAGTATGTAAGATAGACTTGTTTCCAAGTGAAATCGGATATAAAAGTGCCTAGCACAGTATTTGACATAGAGTAGGTGCTCAATACAGTTTGTCTCCTTTCTCTGACAACATTGCCGCATTTCCAAACCATTACAGGAAGCGCTTGGTCCTGAAAGCCAGGCGCATGGGGCCCTAGGCTCTTCTTCAAAAATGCGTGCAGAACATGAACTGCATCATGTCATTCTTCTTTATTTTATTTTCCTCTTGTGGATGGAGGTAGCCACCTGCTCCGGTGCCTTTGTAAAAATGTACACTGTTCGCCATAAATCCCTCCCTGCTTTCAGGAAAGGGCCAGCGACAGGGCCACTTGGTTTGCTTAAACTCCCTGGTTCCAGAAAGGATTTGCGGGCGGTAAAGAGCATCAGTCGATCCATTGTCCAGGGGGAAGGTCCTCTGTGAGTGCACAGAGGGGGTTCCATGGCCCAGGATTCTTTGTCCAGCAGGAACGCTTAGAGGTCAGCAAGAAATAGCAGCGATGACTTGTAAGACTAAACAGACTTCTCTGCCATTTCACTCATACAACCAGCTAAGCAAAGAAAACCAAAGTTTTAATTTATAAAACGAAGAATTAAAGATGGAGTTATCCCAGTCAGGGGTCTTATATGGTTGTGAGTTTTATTGATTAAAGAATAAAATAAGGGATATTGCTAAAGAAAAAAAAGTATTATTTTAAAGCAAGGCCTGTGTTTTAATTTTTAAAAATGTACATGAGCCTTAGCTTGTCAGCAGCCTGACCTGAGCAGCACAGGGGCGAGGAAGGTGTGGTTCAGATCAGAGCCAGCACTGAGCTAAGCAGCAGCTGACCCTGGCCCACCCCGCCCTCCCCTCGGGTTATTTCCCATAACAATCACCCTGGTGGGAGAAGGGATTTTTTAATGACTTTCATCAATTACTGAACTGTAAGAAAAGAGATGCCACTCATTTCATTACTGGAAATGCTTCCATTTTGGTAAAAGCCATTTCGAAACACTTCGGGAAGCAATGGTTGATGGAGAGAGAGAGAGAGAACCCTTTTTTGGGAAAACCTTGCCAAGCCATAGCTCTTTCTGGAGTGGGCCTGGTTGGGAGACCACCATCTGGCAACACACCCGGGCTTATCAGCTGGTGCAGGTGGCTCTGTTCATCGAGCTTGTGAGTGTCCCAGAATAGCTGCCGCTACCTGAGAGCGGTCCAGTCCTCAGGGACTCGTTATTGTCCCAGATAAACAGGGTGGCCGAAGCCAGCAGTTAATGGCTGTATTTAACTGTGATAAGTGATGGGTCGCCGTGCCTGAGTGAGTGGCGTCCCTGGTAGGGCCTGGGTAATTGGGCAAAGGCAAGCCAGCTTGGCAACAGGCATTCCTTGCACATCCTGGAGTTGGTGCCACAGGGCTTGGGGCCCCTGGGAATAAATATGACAGACACGTGGAGCTTGTCTTTTAAACAGGTAAGACAGGACAGACACACCGGATTTTGATTAGGCTAATTACAAAGGTATTTTTTTGGAAGGAAAGATGAATAAAAGTTTGGAAAATGGATTAATCAAAGCAGGCTTCCTGGGGAGGTGGGCTCCAGCACCACTGAGCAACGGGGTGTGGGGATATAGAATAAGACGGACATTTTTCTCTGGACACACGTTTATTTTGGTGAGTGGTTGCTTGAAAATCATAAATTTTCCTTGTAAATGCAACCAGCTTAAGTCTTAGGCTGTAAAGGCCAAAGAATAAAAGGAAAGAATGGCCATATTTTGACGGTATCAATGGAAAGAATTTATTAGTACTCAGGCACAACTGCATTCTTGATAATTCTCCGAAGACTGGTGTGTGATAAAGGAGGATGAGTAAGTCAGTCACATTCTTGGCAGGGCTTTCCTCGGAGGCCCAGGCAGACAGGGCCCCTCCCGGTGCATTTGATGTGCAGCAATGATTCTGTGAGGACACTTCACTCCTCTGGCCAAAGGGGCAGGGTGGCCTGGAGTTCTGAAGGCACCTGGTCATACCTGCCTACTGGCGACCATGCCGTGGGGAGCTGGTCTTCATACGCAGCACAGACATGGTATGTGGGATAGAAGGTGTGTGTGTGACAGTCCATGTAACAGGGCCCTGGGTTGTCCTGCCTTCAGACAAACCCCCAAAGCAGAGGAGAACCCAAATGTAATGCACAAATATAGCCACTGCCACAGAACCTCTTACATTGAGGGACACTCCAAAAATCTCTACCATCGGTGAGTGTGTGTGTGAGTGTGTGTGTGAGTGAGTGTGTGTGGGGGGTGGTCAGTAGAGACTCTTTCTGAAACTTTGGACTTCGGGGTCCAGAAATGAATAGTCTTCCTTACACACTGATAACAGATTAATATCCAGCCGCTCAAGTTTATAATCCTCTGTAGCTGGTACTGGCTTTGGTACAAACATCCCACGATCAGAGAATATGAGAGGTGGGAGATGGAATAGAAAACTCACTCAGGCACCCATTTCAGAGAAGGGATCAAGGCTTGGGAGGGTAAGGAGCAGGGCTAGGGTCCCACGGCTAGTTAGGGGTCACACCAGACTGTAATTGAGTCTGTGTCTCACTTATTGTGCGACTTCCCCCTTTGCTCCAATCAAGAAATTTAGACAAGACGGGTCTTCCGTAAGATCCTTGGACTTGGCAAGGGCAAAACTGGAACCGCCTCAGGCTCTGGAACTTCCTGACATGGTCACTTTCTGAAACTCCAGGCTTGCTTCCTCCCCACTCTTGAGCTGCCTACCAGTACCCACCAGGAAGGGGGAGCCCAGCGTGGTTCTTCATTTCCATTGGTTCCGGAGCCCATTCCTCCGTCACTGACATGCGCACCCCTCTGACCAGGAGCCAGAAGAGTGAGTGAGGATGGCTTCAGGACCAGCCCCCGCTCCCCTAGAAATGCTCTCAGCAGCAGGCACTTGCGCTGCCACCTGGCCTGTGTGTGTCCCAGACACGGCAAATATGTGGCAAGAGGGAAGGAACAGCAGATCGTCCGCTTTGCCGGCTCTTACAATGAGCTCGGCGCGGGCTTTCGGGGCCGCAGGAGCGGGGCTGCGAAAAATAGAATGTGGTGCAGCTGCACCCTTTAGAACTTCGGGAAAAACACATATTATTTGCCAGACAATAGTAGATAGCGAGAATAATAGTGCTTATTATAGTGTTTGGGATGGCAAATGCTGTAGTGAAGGCTCCAGAATGGCTCTCACCATAATCCGCCTTCCGGTCCCTTACAGCAGCCTTGAGATGTTCCCCAAGCGGCGGTGCTGTCCGCGGTGGCCCTTGGCCAAAGGGGATTTGAACAGAAAGAAACTTACTTGAGAAGGGATCCTCTTTTGGGGTCATGACTACATCAAAGGGGGAAAGCCACCTCCTTGAAGAAGCAGCTGCCGTGTTCCCAAGCAACTAGAAATGGCGGTGCGTCCCAGGCATGGGGAGGGAGTGGCAAGCATTTGTCTCCCCTTTTCCTTTTTAATGGCAGGATCGGATCCGGAGGCTCCCTGGGACTCTAAGGTTTGATCACTCCTGTCCCCAGCCCAGAGGCGGGGCCAGTGCCCCTCTCCCACAGCGAGTGTCAGCCTGTGCCCCAGTGAGAGGCAGCTGTCCCGGGAAAAGCCACGCGTGCATCTGGCTGCTCTCCTTCCCGAGGCTCCTGCCCGACCCTCTGTGGACTCTTGTTTGATGGTGGCTTTGGTGTTCTTGTTTTTATGCCCCTTCTTGCTGTTGTCTCATTCTTTCAAAAAAGGAAGGAAGGAAGGAAGGAGAGGAGGAAGGAAAGAAGGGAGGAAGGGAGGAAAGAAGGAAGGGAGGAAAGAAGGGAGGGAGGAAGGAAGGAAGGGGGGGGAAGGAAGAAAGGAAAGGAAGAATCAAAGTGAGCTCTTTATTCAGAAATAAACACCATATTTCCCAGTCTGACCATGCCAAATAGAAAGGTTTCCATGCCCTGTAATTCCACCCCAGTGCATACTTGTGGTGTTTTGCATTTTCACTTTGGTTACTTAATATACATATTAAGTGCACACAGATCTGGTGATTTAATGTGATTTGGGGAACTCAGGCATTTCCTGTCATGCACATTCAGATTTCCAAGCCTTGTTTTTGGTTGATCGGTGTTATCGGTACCATTAAAGCCCGGATTCGGCGAGCAGGGTTCACAGCACAGACTTGTGCTTAGTCCTCCCACTGGGCACTTGGCCGTCCTCACACTTGTGCTGAATTCGTGCTGCAGACACTCTGAGCAAGTTTCCAGGTCTCTCTGTGGCCTCCAACTCTTTGTCCGTAAAATGAGGAAATTGTAGTATATTATCTCTGGGGTCGCTTCAAGTTCTAAATTCGATCACCTCTCTGATATGATTTGTTCTTTGTTCTAGGAATAATCTCAGCAGTTGTAACGATGTTTACGAGTCCTCTGCCACCACTGCACGTCAGCCAAATGTTACCCATGCACATTTCTGACACCCTCACTCACTGGCAGGAATAAAGGATACTGTTTTGGGGCATGGGGTGAGAGCTGTTTGACCGTCATTCATTTGACAAATGTGTATTGAGCTGAACTGGGGGCTGGGTACAGAGATGTGAGAAAAATCGATACAGCCCCAGCCCTCAGGGACTTCCTAGATGAGCTGGCAGATTTCTGTGTGGCTGCTTGTTGGGAGTGACTGGGTGTCCTTAGGAAGTTATATTTTAAACCAAGGGCCTTATGGCAAGTGAAATAAGCCAGTAGGGACGGTGAGGCAGAGCCTAATGCCTGTGGTGAAAGTTGGGGTGGGCATTCCCCAGAAATGGACTTGCCTGGTGAACAATGCTGTTCAGATGCTCTGCCCTGGGACCCCAGGACCTGGCTGGTGGACAGCCTTCCAGTCCCGAGCTACGGGTGGTTTGATGTGGAGAGAGATGAATGGCTCACCTTTGCCAGGCAAGACCCACAGAGGGGGCATTGCTTCCAGCTCAGTTGTCTCTGTAAGAACCCTCTGAGGAGGAGTCTGCGCACAGTAATGTTTCATGTGCTAAGAATCGACTCTCTTGGCTTTCCTCCTCTGCAGCAAACACCAGGGCTTTTGCATGGAATACAGGGGCAAGGTCTGCAACTCCAGGGTCCCATGATGACCTTGCCTGGCTTTGAGGTGACCTTGGCAATTCGAAAGACCTCCTGCCAGTGGATGCTGTGATATGGACGGTGGAAGTGGCCAGGCGGGTAGCAAAGGATGCTGTTATGTCCTTGGGCAAGGGCGTGGTGCGCCACGCTCATTGTGGTATTCCGAAAAGCGACTCGAGTTTCGTTTCCTCACACAAAGCTGGCAGCGCTGGCCCCGCGCAGAGTGAATGAAAGTCATGTCGAGATCACACCATTCCGGGGCCTCATGGTGGGCCTGCCCGGAGGCTGGAGGGGGTGCTTCTCTGGGCGTGGGGGGAGGGATGGCTGGTCCCGTGGGTTCTGACGGCCCTTCTCCTCTTTTCCAGGAGCACTGGCTCACGGGCACCTTGCGTGGAGAGAGGGCACAGAGCAAGCCATGGCGCGACATCCAATGGCACCAGCTGCTCAGTTCACCACCCCCTCTGGCTAAAACTCAAGCAAATAAAGCGGCTTCCCGTTAAGCATCTCTGTCGGAGGAAGCAGCCTCCCTCGGTGGCCTCCAGCCTAGAGAAGCCGGCTCTCCTCGGACCCAGCCAGCGGGCCCAGCCTTCCTGCTGCCACCGTCTCTGCTTCTCCCCAGAGGAACTTAGGGATTTCGCCCTCGGTTTTAAAACAACAAAACGCCAACAAGCCACAAGGACCAATGTAGGTAGGCTCCCCGCTCCATCCTCAAGGCGCAGAGGGTGGGGCTGGAAGACATACGGATTTGAAAACATCTTTTTTTATACTTTTTAAAAAAAACTGCTGTGGTTTTGCTGCTACACGAAGAATTGTGATTTGCATTGTACGGTTTCGGACCTACGCTGTTCCCGTTTCGACGGCGGAGAGGGATCGCCCTGGAGTCCCGGCACTTCAGACTCATCTCTGTCCTGCCCAGGATGCACTTTTAAATGAAGAGCTAGAATATTTTATTGGCTGATACACTTTTCTTGTTATTTTTACAAAGGCCACCTTTATCCTTTCTAATGCCATATTTTCAGTGTTACACTTTTATGGCTTTTAATTTTCGATTTGACAGATGTAAGAAGCAGCATGAATAGTTTATACTGTGGTTTTTCAGAGACCGAATGCCAAGAGAACTCGGTAAATGTTTATTCTTCTCAGCTTTCTCTTTAAATTCCCCTAAATAGCGCCCCACTTGGGAACAGAGCAAGAGTGTTGAACTGAAGACCAAAATGCCCTCCAGGTGTAAAATAATCCGAGGGGGGAATATTTGCTGGGCGTCACGAAAGACCTGGATGAAATTTCAACCCTGATGGTTTTCGGTGATCCAGGAAGCCAGTGAAGCAATCTCTCTATACGCAGAGCCCTTTCATGATAATTGGAATGGTATGGACAAACCAATGAAAACAAGAGGGAAAGTGAGAAAGATCGCCCATGGTTCTGTTTCACTGTTTGCTTTCTCCTGTCATGGTTAAGAGAAATGTGCAATTGGATCCTCAGTCGGTGGGTGGAGGATAACAGGGTAGGTTTTCTTGTGTGCACTTGTACCGTTGTAGCTGCGAGTCAGAAGTCCTCTAGAGCATGTGTACTGGCACTGAGTCGGTGAGACAGTCGTGGAGTATCCCATTCTGATGAGTTCAGAAAAAAAGAAAAAAAGAAAAAAAAATCCCCAAAAAAGAAAACTTAAAAAAAAAAAAAGAAAAAGAAAAAAAATCAAATCACCTTGTGATTCAGTGTATTTGTTTACTAACTCAAATAAAGCAATTGTTCCCTCTGGAGGGGCCCAGGTGCCCCTGCCTACGAGGCTGCTGAGCCGGCCGCAGGAGGGGTGCCGGGCGGGTGGGTGGCGAGGCCGAGCCGGGGTCACGCAGGCCTGGAGGCACCAGGGCCCGTGGGTGCGGTGTACATACTGTATTTCTATATTCTCCTTTGTACAGAGTCACTTCACACGTCAAGCTACTGTTTTACAGGTGCTCCTTATTTATTAGAGCTGTGAGAGCTTGGGGGACACACCTGGCGAGCGAGCTCGCTTTTTAAAAATGAAACTGGGGGGCCGGGGGGGAGGGAGGGGAAGCTCGCAAGCCCGGGAAGAGATTTATAAAAGTGAACAAAAGGAAAACTTCCAGCAACACATTTAAACAGCCCACCAACCCCAACACCAGCCTCGCCCTCGCAGGAGGCAGCAGCCCTTCCTCGGGGTGCGCATCTCCCTGCGGGGCCCCCAACATTCTCCTCTCTCCCTGACCGGTGTCAGATCCATCAAACAAAAATAAATCTCTAAGGAAAAAAATGCACTTACACGTGCTGATTTTGCTTTTCTCATTATTATGACTATTGTTATTTTCCTTGTTACGGAAGGTGTTCATTTCTTTCCTCCAGGGAAACATTTTTTACAAATAAATCCAGTGAGTTTGCAAGGCTGTTGAGATATAGGGGTGACGCTGGCCCTTCCTCACCTGCTGCAGGTCACACTTCCCTGCAGACAAGAGCCCAAGGGTCTGCTGGGGGTCCGCTGCTGACCACACCCAGGTGTGGAGTGAGGGGTGCGGGCAGGGCCTGTGCTGGGCCTTCCCACGTGCTCTCCAAGTCCTGACCTTCTGACCTTCTTTGGGGCCAAGGCTCAAAAAGCCCCTCCAAGCTGCAAAGCTCGCTCCTGGTTTGACGCCCCGCGTACCACCGCACCTGTGGGCTGGGAAGTGCTTTTGTTTAGCTTTATGGAAACGGGGTGGGTCACTCTGGTTTTTCCTTGGTGCCTGAATTAATCAGAAAGTTTCTGAGACAGAAAATACATTAATAGACAGTTCTAATCAACGTCGACCTCGTCTAGTCCTCTCGTGCTACATACGGAAACACCGAAGCCTAGAAAAGGGAGCTGACTGGTGCAGCCCCACGCTGACTTGGTCTAGGCTGCCGAACGACAAATGTTCATTAAACACTTGGGCATGATCAGCATTTGCCTCTAAGGGCTCATCCCAGGCGTGGATGCTGGAGAGCGGGTGTGTTTCTCTCCTGCCACCTGAGGGGACTCTCGAAGGCTCCCCGTGCGGGTTGTGTTAATGACGACAACCCCGTCAGAACTGCACGGGCCCAGCTGAGGAAGTGCCAGGGGCGGGCGCACCCAGCTGTGCTGTCTGATGCAAAGGTCCCTCCTGATAGCTTTATTCATCTGGACTTGGCCATAGAGACAATCATCCGGGATATCGATTTTGCTTTTGTCTGCAGTCCAAGATGGTCAGGCAAACATTTTGACCCTTCTGGAAACAAAAGGTGCCTTTATTTCAACATGAAAAGGCTCCGTGGCATCTCTTTAGACATCAGTACTCCGTTTCCTCCTTCTCTTCCTTCTCCTAGGCCAGTGACGGTGAACCTTTTGAGCTCGGCGTGTCAGCATTTTGAAAAACCCTAACTTCATTCTGGTGCCGTGTCATATATAGAAATTTTTTGATATTTGCAACAATAGTAAAACAAAGACTTATATTTTGATATTTATTTTATATATTTAAATGCCATTTAACAAAAAAATCAACCAAAAAAATGAGTTCGCGTGTCACCTCTGACACGCATGTCATAGGTTCACCATCACTGTCCTAGGCTGTATTCCCTGAATACACAGTCCTCTTGAGCTAGCAAAACTATGTATAAAGACTAATAGAAATAACAATGCAAAAACAGTTCTAGCATGTACAGTTCTAGTATTAGCCTCGTTTAATATTCATAGTAACCCTGCGAGGAAAGCCCTATTATTTTCCATTTATTACATATGAAGAGGCAGGAGCTCAGTGTGGGTAGTAATTTCCCAAGGTCACACAGCTAGTGAATTTCAGAATGGGATTCAAACCCAGGAGGTCGGATGCCAGAGGTCGCACGTCCAGTCTGGAGAAAAACCGTTGACATCTTCATGCAGAGCCATTTTTGACTTCCTGTATGTCTGTGGTAGTGATTCGATTTTGTTCTAAAATGGCCCTCATGTTTTAAATGAAGGCAGAAGGGTTGAGTGTTCATCGTTACCGCACAAGCACTGGGTGTGGGGAAGTGCCGAGTCCACTCTGCTTTCTGAGTAACAAGTCAGGCGGTGTCTTCCTTGGTGATTATAAACCCCCACTGGACGCCGGGCCCCCTGTCTGATGCCGAGGGCACAGTGGAAACGAATGCAGCTCCGGCCCCCGCCACAGTGGCTTACCCCTGGGAGGATGGGGCTGTGGAAAAGATGGGCCACGTAGGCTCACCAGGACGCCCTCTGGCTGTTTCCAGGGTTTACGGACTTGCCCATCTGGAGCCCGGATTCACAGCTCTGCACTGGAAGGGCAGCTGGAGCCGCAGGCAGGCCTGTAGGTGCCAGCTCACAGCTCACCCTGCCCACGTGGCACAGCCGAAGGCCAGGGCCGAGGCCCAGCTGCACGGGCACTCAAGACTCACATGGACTCCTCTCCGCTTTGGCTCTTCCTCCACTCCAGGGGCTTGCGTCTTAGCTCCCTTGACCAGCTTCAGCATCAGTGGTTCCTGTGCCAGCAGAGGCCACACCAAGGTCCAGGGTGACGAGCAAAGCCCTCCCAACGGCCCCTGCTCGCCTCTCAGCCCCATCCACTCCCTGCCCACTACCCGACCTGCACTTCACCCACTAAATTCAGAGCTCCTTCCTGTTGCCCCTGCTCTCTTTCTCTTATGGCTTTGCACACGGAGCTGTCTCTGCCTCATTTGTCTTTCCCTCATCTTCCCTGGGCAATTTCTGCAGCCCATCAGGACTCAGGTGATGCTCTCCTGGGGAGCCTGCCAGCACCACTTCCTCCCTCCCCTGCTGGGGCAGCTCCTCTCCCTGCCCACCTCCATCCCAGTGCACATCACTCTGCTCATCCTGCTGTTTACCTGCCTGTGCCCTTTGCCAGTCTGCGAAGTCCCTGAGGACTGGGGATCCCTTCTGAATTGCCAGTATGGCCCAGACCCAGCACATGGAAAGAGCCCTCTTTAAAAAAAAAAAAAAAAAAAAATATATATATATATATATATATATATATATATATATATATATATATATATGTTTTATTGATTTTTTACAGAGAAGAAGGGAGAGGGATAGAACGTTAGAAACATTGATAAGAGAGAAACATCAATCAGCTGCCTCCTGCACGCCCCCCCACTGGGGATGTGCCCACAACCAAGGTACATGCCCTTGACCGGAATAGAACCTGGGACCCTTCAGTCCGCAGGCCGACGCTCTATCCACTGAGCCAAACCGGTTAGGGCAAGAGCCCTCTTTAAAAAAAAAAAAAAAAATGTTTGTATTGATTTCAGAGAGAAGGGGAGAGGGAGAGAAATAGAAACATTAATGATGAGAGAGAATCATTGATCGGTTGCCTCCTGCATGCCCCCTACTGGGGATGGAGCCCAAAACCCAGGCATGTGCCTTGACCAGGAATAGAACCGTGACCTCCTGGTTCATGGGATGAGACTCAACCCACTGTGCCACACCCGCTGCGAGGAAAGCCCTCTTTATTACCATTAGTGTTAATACAATTAATAAGCTACTCCCTTCGAAGCTCAGATTCCATGCCACCCCTCCGTGAAGCCACCCTTGATTTCCCTGTGGTGCGACTGTCTCTTCTCCCATGGATGCCCACGTCTCTTGTTTAAAGGGAGAGCGCCGCTTTTTGCACTGCTCTTCCCACGTCATCATTGGGGCTCTGTGCAGGCAGGCGCAGTGGCCCTCTAACGAGGCAGCCTGGAAGGCTGTTTTCCACCTTGGGATGGAGTTGAGGCACTTCTATCCCATTACCTTACTGGTGGAAGGGAACAGTAAACCCTGAAAACCGGAGTTGTTGTGCAGCAACAGGAAGATGGCAGGGCTTCATTTTGTTCTCGTGTTCAAGGGAGGGAGGCACCAGTGCCGCCTGACCCAGCCGGTCAGCACGGGTGTGGGCTTCTCCTGAGGGGCCGAGACAGCCCTGGGATGTCTGTGCTGCACAGTGACTCCAGGTCACGGGACCATTGCACGTCTTACTCAGAAGAGCCTTGGAAATGAGATAGTTTCTTAACTCTTAGACACATGTATGGGTGGAAAGTTAGTCTTCAATACCCAGAAAGGGCCTCTTGTTCTGTCTTCTTGACTGTGGATGACATGAACACTTGCCCCCCAGCCTATGTCATTCTTCTGGAGAGAGGAGGGGCCTCCCCTGAGATGGGGATTGTACAGATGTTGCACACATTCGCCTATTTCATTCTATCATAGTCCTGCGAGGGAGGTGCTGCTATTACCATCATCCCCATTTCATGGTCAAAGAAACTGAGGCCTGTAGGTGAAAGCGTTTCTGTCCCAGGTGCCACAAATAGTAGGAGGCAGATCCCAGCAGTGGGCTCCAACACCCACATTCCCCATCTGCTGAGGCCCCTCACTAGGGCCCAGGGTGTCCCATGGTCCAGGCTGCAGACTCAGGTCACTTACTTGGTGCTTAAACCATGAGAGTGAGAGGTCTTGGACCTTCATATTGTGTTTGGGGAGCAAAGATATCTACTGCTAACTTCTCCTGACACCTGGTTTTGACAATGCCCAAAATACCACTGTTGATGTATCTGTAGGTCAAGTTTGAGGGAGATGAGGTGGGGTGCCAGCAGCTCAGAGAAAGAAAGAAAAGAGAGAGGCACTTTGGCACCCACGTTAAATTTTCTGGGTCAGGGAGAAAGGGAACACGTGGGCCAGGAGCTGCTTTCCTCTTCCTGTTGCTCTGAGGTTTTTGTTTTGTTTTCTTTTGTTTTTTTTTAAAAAAATACATTTTATTGATTTTTACAGAGAGGAAGGGAGAGTTAGAAACATCGATGAGAGAGAAACATCGATCAGCTGCCTCCTGCACACCCCCGACTGGGGATGTGCCTGCAACCAAGGTACATGCCCTTGACCGGAGTCGAACCTGGGACTTTTCAGTCCGCAGGCCGATGCTCTATCCGCTGAGCCAACCCGGTTAGGGCATGAGTTTTTGAGCTGCAGTTGGGCTGTCCCCATGGCACTTGTTTAGATGTGTGGAGGGATGTTGGGAGCAGTGGTGGAGCTCTGAGGACCACACGGGGCTGCACCACTTTGCCCAGAGTGCAGGGGGCTGAATCCAAGCCTGACAGTCGATTTTGGGCTGGGCCATCAGATCCCTGGTCGACTAGCTGACCGAACAAATGGAATGTTGACAACCTCCATATGCCAGACACCACAACCAAGGCCGTCACTAAGATTAGCTCAAGCAAGTCTCACAAAACCACATGCTAGAGACAGTGTAATCCTCATTCGGATAAGGAAGATACAGTCCAGGAAGAGTAAGTGATGGGCCGGGGTCACTCAGCTAGTAGGAAATAGAGCCAAGGCGGACCCTCAGCCCCCACGTGCAGTGCTCTTTTCATGGCACCCGGCTGCAGAAGTACCATCACCAATTTAGGTCATGACTCAATTTAAATCTGAACCAGCCAATGGGGCACATGCCTGATGATGTCAGTGCAACCTGCTTCCAGAACTCTGAGAACGGAAAATGTTCTCTTTCGTCACCCAACAGTCATCCGAACCCCTCCAAGAAGGAATGAACACCACTGCTCATTGTCATGACATTTAGCCAATGCACACTAAGTGCCATTCAGTTGCATTATTTTACTTATGCCTCACAACAACCCTATGAGATAATTGCTGTTATTATTCCCATTTTACAGATGAGGAAACTGAGTACACAGAGCTTAAGTGTCAGAGCCTGGAACTGCATGTGGGCAGTCTGATACAGAGCTTACACTTAACAGGCACACTCACGTTTTGTCCTCCCTCTTGTGGATGGATGGATGCCTGCGTGCATGCATAAAAACATTTGATTGAGTACCTCACGGTGGCCAAATTTTACACCAGTCACCTTCACATATGTCACCTTATCTTGAAAGGGACATAGAGGAGCACAGAAGTGGTTCCCTTAGCTTGAGTTATGGAAAAATGCAGTTGCCCTTATCTTCTTGGCTTAACCTCCAATAAATTTCTGTCCAGAATAAGAACTCTTCTTTGCCAGCCTCATAGTCCAACAAATAGGAATGCTCAAGGGGATTCACTCCATAGCTCTTTACTGATTTCCACTCATCTGCTTTCCTCTAACAGCCTGGGAGCAAGGACCAGAGCTAAGCCGTCCACATGTCACAGCACTCACGCCCTGTTGAAGGTCTGAGCTGTTCAGTGCATGCATGCTGGCCGCTGTGCCTCCCATCCACTGTGGGAGCGGGATTGGTTGCGTCTCAAATCTCCTCCACACCCTCTGTGTCTTCGAAACCCTCTTTCCCATTTCCTGCTCTGGGCTTCCCTCCAGAGTTTCTGCACTTGGGGGCTGGTGTCTGCGAGGCAGGGGGGCCACGACCTCCCCAGCTGTGTGGACAGGGCCAGCTGGGGAAGGGCACCGAGGAGCAGCACACAGTCTCAGCTGGGTGTTGGGGATAACAAGGAAAACCCCTGACCATTTCCCCTTCCCCACTTCTCATGCAAATATCACATTCCATTTCAATGTTCCCTATAAGACAATTCCTGGTATTGGCAACACTTGAAAAAAGATGTGTTTAGAAAAAGCTGGCGTGTGAGCGAGCTCTGGAGAGCATGCCCTTTGACCTTGGTTAAGAAAGGGCGGGTGGATGCTGAAGCTTATTTAGCCAAAACCTTTAGGCTATGGGGTGATATTTTCTCCTTTCTAAGTTTATTTAAATAAAAGGAAAAGATTATCATAAAATAAAAACAGTGAAAACAATAATAGAAAGAAAGCGAGAAAGAAAGAAAGGTTTTTTAAAGACAGTACCCAACAGAAGCCCTTTTTATTTCACTCTCCCCAGGACCCCCGGCTGCACCCAGGCCTCCCTCCCCGGCCTCCACCATTTGGCTCACAGGGCCTCCTTCACATACAGTAGCTGGATTAGAGCTCAGAACCGAAGGCCAGGAATGCAATAAGATACTTTTATACTTATTGATCCTTTAAAAAAGAGTTTGTTTTCATGAAACTTTAATTCACTTTTTTTTTTTTTTTTTTTTAGCTTTTTAGCCTAACTGCTACACATTTTATCCCTGTTCTCTGTGAAATGCTAATCCAGCCCGGGGTTTCCATTTTCCGGGTGTAACTTTTCAGAAATTGTATATCTGCATAGCAACCCAGCGAGGGCTGCCTATGTCACCGTATCATGTGTCAGAAAGATGAAAAGGGCTCCAAATCTAAGCTCTCCACAAACTTGGCCCTCCAATCCTGGGGCAGGGAGCTCCTTGGCCTTAATATAAATGGCAGGAGAGTCATTTCAGGGCCAGAGAGGTGCAAACTTTTATCTTGTTGATGACAGAAAACGACACATGACCTCAGCTCGGCTCGGTGGGGACGATCAAACCACAAACAAAGGCCGTATTTTTCTCTGCTCTCGTCCCTGCTGTCAGCTTCCAAGTGCAACCTGAGCCTGGATTCCGAACCCAGTGTCCAGATTAGAGATTGTTGACTCAGATTTAGTGGTGAAACGTGAGCCCCACTCTGTTGATGGCAGGCCTTGAAGGAGCAAGTTTACTTAAGCCAAGAGAGAGATTGGATGTCAGACCAGAGCCTGGCTTCTCTTTATCACAAACTTCCTGATCTGCCTCTGTTTTAATAGTTTCCACCACCACCACCACTAAAAGACGAGAGAGAAAGAGATTGAGAGAGAGAGAGAGAGAGAGAGAGAGAGAGAGAGAGAGAGAGAGAGAGAAAGAGAGAGAGAGAGAGAGAGAGAGAGAAGGAGGAAAGAGAGAGGAAGCACGCCCTCAGCTCCATCTCCTCAGTGTCATAAATCAGGAAATTAACAAGTGTGTAACTGGCCTTTGCCACAGTCAGAGACAATGAGCTTTTTGTGTTTCTTACCGGTGGCCAGCACTTATCCTAATCAATGAAGAGCTCCACTCAGAAAAGATGAAAAATGGGGGCTCGATCTTGCCATTTAAAGGGTTTTTCCCGATACGCAGGCACATGGCTTTTATGAGGCTCAAACCCAGCACAGAAACTTGCCTTTCGGCCCGAGGGCAGGTCATTAAGAAAAATCATTACATCCCTTTCCCTGTCTCTGTCTCCATTTTTACCTTGGCACGCTCCCTGCTTTTCCTTGGCTTCTGATTTCCCCCTTCTTTTAGATTCTCTGTGCCTTCCGTAATTTATGTGCAAGATATTTTCCCAACCTCCAAACATTTTTCCATTTGGCAAACCATGTCCCGAAGCTTCCACACAAGGAGACCGTGGAGTTGGTTTACCCTAGAAAACATAACAGGCCGAGGTTGGGTGACCCGGTGCCACCCCTGGGGACACAGCGGGGTGGGTGTCGGGGAGGAGTGTCCTTTCCAGGTTGCCACAGATGCTTGGCTTCCACCCTCCTTGTCTCTGAAAAGGAAAGAATTCCTTCCAAGCCCCTTTCTCGTATAGTTTTTGGAAGCTTCAGGGCACCATATGGAGAATCATTTCATGATTCTCCTGATGGCTTTTACGTGAGCAGCTGTAACTTGGATGGTTTCCTTCAGGTCTGATAGCCTGTAGTACCTGCTGCGGATTGTCGGAATAGTCGCTGAGTATGTTAGTCGTGTGCTGTTCTTGATAGGAGAGGAAACCCAGACCCCCTCCTGGCAGAGAACACTGTTACTTTGGGAAATGGAAACTGGGGAGGGGAGAGCTGGGGTGGGGCATGCCATGAAAGCCTTCGCTATGGGTCACCAGGGCCGTTTGCCCCAATGACTTTTTTATTCCGAAGTCGTGGAGTTAGGACTGAAGCAGGGTGGAGGTGATGCCTCGTTCCCAGAGTGCAGCTCACTGGCTTTTGCCCAGAGCTCAGACTCACCCAGGCTGGGCTGCGCCATTCGGAGAGACACCGTCGAGGCTGATGGGCTGGGTTTATGTCCAGTCACTCACAGGGCACATCTGAACATTTTGGCTTCTGAAATATGAGCTGTATCCATCGAGTAACTGGCAGTTTTCTTTCTAAACAGTTGCCATGATGCAAGCTCCCTACATTTTATTTTTATTGAAGGTGGCTCATAAAGTGCTCTCTCAACTCTTGACCCACTACTTTGTTGATTTAGTAAGCAAATGAAGGCAAAAATCATTCTAATTAGGATAAGACTGTAAGCGAGCCTTTTTCGGGTGTTTATTTTGCTTGGATAGCATTCCCTTAACTCGCTGAATGTCTTTAGCCCTACGATGAGCCCCAGGAGGCGGAGGTGGGTTCATCTGTTCTACCGAACCACCGAACCACCGAACCACCGAACCACCAGTGAATGAGGAGCCGAGCCCTTCAGCTGTCTCTCAAGGACATCTGGAAAGAAACCCATAAAAATCGGTACTGAAGATTGGTTGGCTCTGGAAACTCATTCACTCGGGTGTATTTTTAGGCTTTTGTTTACCTTTCTTGATTGATAAAGTAATTATCAAAACACATTAGAAAATAATAGCCAACTGGTGAGAAAAGGAACCGTCGGAGGAAGCAGAGCAATGGAGGGAAAGCAGCCACAGACTCCACTTGGGGCTTTCCAAGGAAACCCCGGGCAAATTCTTCTCTTTCGCCTTCCCCTTCTTTGCGGGGCTGATCAGGGCTCTGGCTTGACAAAGCCTCCTCCATCGCACAGTATCTAACTCCCCCGGAAAGCCTGCCCCCCCGTCTTCCCTCCCCCCAAATTGCCTCCCTCACCTGTCTCCATCCCTCTCCACTCTGAGGTCTGCCACAGGCCAACCAGAGCCCCAGCAGATGTTTGTGTTTTATGAACCAAATGGGAGCCTGGAGGACCAACCAAATACCAGCCCCGCTGAGAGGTGGAACCAGGCCATCTGACATCAGATGCACAGAGCCCGCCCGTCCAGCAGGCCGGGGCTTCCAGGAAGCAGACGGAGGGCCACACCAGGAGCTGGCACCGCCTGAGCTGGCCCATTGCTCTGCCTTCTCATGACGTTCAGAGGCCGTTTGTGGGGGCTCGGGGCAGTTGGGCGAGACCCCCCTGAGTCCACTGGCTGGCAGTCCTGGCCCACAGTGGCCTCCTCTCGTGCCAGAGCACCATGTGGTGCCCTGACTGTGGCTCCCGGCACAGGAACCAGCAGGAGGTTAAGGACCACTACCGTTGGTAGCTTGGATGTGCCATGGGGCTCGATAGACGTCCCTGGTCCACTGCAGGACCAAGTAAGGAGACTGGACAGAGGCGGGGGTCCAGATGGGGGGCCTAACTCTCCACATCAGCTCCAGCGTTTTCTTCTGTGCTGGGGCGCTGCTGGTGTTCACTGTCTCGGAGGCTTGGTTTCTCCATCGGTGACATGGAGCTCATACTCCTCCTCACGGGGTCCCTTCCAGGATTAAGTGAGAGGATGTGTGCTAGTGTGGGTTTGTTTTTCCTCAGACCCACTCCTTAACTTGCCCTGATCTGTCCTGCAGGCGGGGGCCTGACCCTGGCTGAGTCCAGCCAACGGCAACTTGGGAGAAGGTGCTCTTTCCCTCTCTGCCTCGGACGGGTGTTTCTCCAGCAGCGGCTCCCTCTCTGCCATGTCGCCAGGCCCTTCAAGAAGGCTTCCCCTCAGTATTGTAGCTCCATATTGGCCCCCTTGGTCCCTGCAGCCTCAGGGTTACCTCAGGGTACCCCATCTAGATTCTCAGCTCTCCATCACCGTGAGCCAGCCCCCTTCATTGAATTCTCTTGCATGTGAATGTCTGAGGTGCTTGCTGTTTTCCTGGTTGGACCTGTGGCTGAGAGAGCGTGTGCACCTGTGAACGTATCACACCCCCCGATGGAAACAGACATCCTGGAGATCTCATTCCACAGAGTGCCAGGGGCAAGGCGGCTCACCTGGGTCTCCTCACCCTCAGCATCAGATCCGGAACTTGCACTGGTAGGTCAGCATCTTCCTGGGCCAGCTGTCAAGCTGAACAATTTTTAGAGGGGCTCAGATTGTAAACACTTAGAATTTTATAAGGACAGAAAAATGGGATAAGAACTATGTATGTTTTTTAAGTCAGATATTAGTTTTAAAATATATACTATAATGAAATACATCCAGTGACTTTTGGTATGCCTTCCAGCTCCTCTTTGCTAAGGAACCTCCAGGCGATATGGTCTGGTGTGTCCAGACCCTGTTGACATTCTGCTCTGTCTCCCTTGACTCCTGTGCCTCATCAGGTAGTATTATCTGGTTTCCCGGCCTCGTTCCCATCTCAGTGGGTGTATGTTAACGGCTGTCTCATCACTGTACTGCTAGAAAGTTGTCTCCATCCGCCTCCTGCTCTGCCCGTCCCGGATTTCGCTCTGCCCCGGTGCTGTTTCTCTCTAACTGCCTTTTTCTGCTTCTGCTGTGCTGTGGAGCTGGGGAAGGCTGTACTCCGCTCCTTCTGGCAGGAAGAGTAACTTCCTCATTGAGGTCAGAATTAAACGTGGATTTCCCCATTGGGCAGAGAGAAGGAGGCCACTCTTCCTGTGCAGTGTTATTAAGCGGAGCCCCGCCCCTGCCTGTGGCTGCCCAGTCTCAGGACCGACCCACTCCTGCTTAACCATTTCCTGCCCAGCACCCTGAAGGCTACAAGGCACCCTGTGAGCTATAACGTGCTCTCTACTGAATTGTTATATGTTGTGGGCCGTCATTCGTTGGGTATCGAGTGACCTGCATGTGCTGTGCGGGGAGAAGGGCAGGGCTGAGGGAGTGAGGACAGCGGTGCCCTGCTGAGGAGCAGATGTAGTGCATCTGTCTCCCTCCCATCCCACAGGCGGAATTATGTGCTGTCCTCCCAAGCGGACAGGTCTTGAAAGGCATCCTTTACAGGTACGGTTTCTCTCCTGCCCTTTGGCTGGATTTCCTGGCATTCCTGCCGAAAATATAGTAACAAACCACATGGGGGCAGGTAGCTAGTGAGTGGCAATATCAAGATGAGAACCTGGTTTTCATGAACTCTCAGTCTAGTGCTGCTTCCAGTAGCCACCATGGTGATTTAAACCGACTAAAGCCTTGGCTGCCTTGATGGGCACCAGTTGTGTTCCACAGGTGTAAAGCTCAGAGATTATGGCACACCGGTACATCTTTAACTCTGGGCTCTCCAGAAAATGACATGTGTGTATGTGTGTGTGTATGTGTATGTGTATGTGTATGTGTATGTGTATGTGTATGTGTATGTATGTATGTATATGTATATATATTAGAGGCCCAGTTCATGAATTCGTGCACCAGTGGGGTCCCTCGGCCTGGCCTATGGGATAGGGCCAAAACCAGGTCTCTGACATCCCCCGAGGGGTCCTGGATTGCAAGAGGGCACAGGCCAGGCCGAGGGACTCCGCCGGTGCACAATCGGGGCCGGGGAGGAACATGGGAGGTTGGCCAGCCGGAGAGGGACCATGGGAGGGCTCCAGGGTGTGTCCAGCCCATCTCACTCAGTCCCAATTGGCCGGACCCCAGCAGCAAGCTAACCTACCAGTCAGAGTCTCTGCCCCCGGTGGTCAGTGCACATCATAACGACTGATCGACTGGTCGACTGTCTGCCCCCTGGTGGTCAGTGCACATCAAGGCGAACAGTTGAGCAGCCTTAGCATATCATTAGATTTGATTGGTTGAACAGACGACCGGACACTTAGCATATTAGGCTTTTATTATATAGGATATATATATATATACACACACACGTTTGTGATACATTTTGCTGATACAAAGGATGCATAGCACACAAATTAAAAATGATAAAACATACAACACTCTTTGTTATACATTCCATAGAGCCAATTGCTTCTCACAGAATGTTTTTGTTGATTTTTGCTGAATTCTTGTACCTGGTTGCAATTGCTGAATGAGTGTTCGTTTTTTTTTGTTTGTTTTGTTTGTTTGTTTGTTTGTTTTTGTTTTGTTTTTTATATATTTTATTGATTTTTTACAGAGAGGAAGGGAGAGAGATAGAGTCAGAAACATCGATGAGAGAGAAACATCGATCAGCTGCCTCCCGCACATCTCCCACTGGGGATATGCCCGCAACCCAGGCACATGCCCTTGACCGGAATCAAACCTGGGACCTTTCAGTCCGCAGGCCGACGCTCTATCCACTGAGCCAAACCGGTTTCAGCTTGTTTTTGTTTTTTATGAAAGAAACACTGCTTTTTAAATTTCAACCATTAAAAAAAATTAAACCTGCATAGTAATCATTTAAAATATAATTATTTAATGTTCCACAATTAAACTATGCACAACCTAGTCCTGGGACATTGAAGTCATGACATTTTCTAGTGTGTTAAAATATAAGACAAAAGTGACACCCCACAGACATAGGTTAGGGTGTGGATTGTTCATCAATGACACAAGTAACTTCTTTTCTAAATCAGATATTAGTTTCAAATATGGGAAGATAGTTCCTCAAATTTTTGTGCTATTTGCAATGTAACAGCCATTGATATGGCACACTTTTAAGTTTAATCCTCATTATTAACATGTTTCATAACTTTCTGAAATATAGATAATCAATAAAACAATAAATCAAACCCTGATTTCTAGAATATGCTGATTTCTGTGGTATAAATATTTTCACCCTGATCAGTTTCAATGTCACTGAACTTGAGGTTGGCAAGACATGTGCGGTGGCCCCTAGTTATATAGTGTTGCCATTTTCAGATGTAATAGCTGTAAATAGCCTCAAGAGCATAGATAATAGTATAATGTGTAAAATAATTGGGAAGTGATGGGTTTTGAGCATTTATGACCTTTGTTTTTAATGTAACTTGTTTAATTATAATGTGTATAATTTAATCTTTAATAATGTCTATAGTTAACAACTGGTTTGAAAATTTCCTGAAAATTTAGAATCGGCTCTCTCGAGGGGCTGGGAGCCGTCTCCAGCACACCACTAAAGAAAGATGGGAGGGTGCTCTGCTGCCTGTCAGTGTACGCCCAAGGCCACTGGCCGAGGGCACCAGGACGAGCACCAGCTGGGTAAGAAGGCCGGGGCATACCCATGCTGAGGGACCGAGGGCAAACTTAAGAACATGGATCAGCCCTAACTGGTTTGGCTCAGTGGATAGAGCATCGGCCTGCGGACTGAAAGGTCCCAGGTTCGATTCCGGTCAAGGGCATGTACCTTGGTTGCGGGCACATCCCCAGTAGGGGGTGTGCAGGAGGCAGTTGATGGATGTTTCTCTCTCATCGATGTTTCTAACTCTCTATCCCTCTCCTTCCTCTCTGTAAAAAATAAAATATATTAAAAAAAAAAAGAACATGGATCAGATCCCATGCAGTAGGTAACTAAAGGGTTTGTGTGTGTGTGGCAGGGGGCTTGGGGGGCAGGGGGGTTGTACATCTTTCCAAAAGCTACAGGAAGTAAACAGTTTTAAAGATTATTCAAGGGAATTGAAAGAAAAAAGGAAGGAAAGGGATATAAAAAGGGGAAGAACTGCTATATTTTTAAATGTCCTTTATTAAGAAAGTAATCTGCTGACATGCGATCTCAGGCGGCTTCGTGGGCACTGCCTGGGCGGTGCCACCTGCGTGCTGTGATGGGCACGGTCGGGCCCTGCCCTTGGGCATTCCCTCCGTGAGCACCTGACCTCTTACTGCCTTGGAAGGAGAGGATGAAATTACCAGAGCTTCGGATCCATTTTTGGATCAAATGAAAAAGACAGCCTAATCCTTAGTGTATTCCTCTCCTCTGACAGATGCTGGCCTCGCGGTGGGGGCGGGGCTTCCGAGCTCTGACAGTCCCCGCCGGGACAGGGCAGGGTCACGTGCTGCTCCCCTGTCTGCGGTGCCTCTGGGAGCACCTGGTGTGCCCATCTTTCCACACGACTCCAGCGTCACCTCCCCCGGGAAGCTTTCAGGGAGGACACCCCGGGGCAGCTACCCACGTTCTCCTCCCTCCCACAGCCTTTTGCTCACTATTTGTTCCAACTTCTCCTGTTATGGGTGGGGACACAGAGGGCTAGAGAGGAAATCAGCCGCTCAGGGCCCTTCGCTACTTGGTGTCAGGGGTCATCTTGTTGCTTTGAGATAGAACTGACTTCAATCCTTACTAAGCGATTTGCAGCCACACGGACGATGGCTGTTAGGAATATTAAAAATACCTTGAACTGGAACCACCGCACAACACATCTTCAAGCAGTGGCACCACGCTCCCTACCTAGAGGCCTCTACTGAAAGGGTACCGTGGAGAGAGCAGAGGTCTCTCCCATTAATAGTCATGTCCCCTGGGAACTTGAAGTGTTTTCTTGCTGACATCAGGACATGTCCTTGATGATTTCTGCCTCTCAATTGTAATCGGCCCCTAAGGCTGTCACAGGAGGCCTCCTGCCACCAGCTCTGTTTCCAGCAGGGTGTCCTCTGCCCGCCTTCCCATGCTCACCGCAGCAGCAGACGCCCGGCCCCAAAGTGGACCGGGTGCTCAGGTGTCTGGTTCCTGCCTATTTTTATGAACAATCCTTGTTTCGTCTGTCAGTTGTTTGGCGGGTGCCGTGAGTGCCTGGTACTGCCTTGGGCAGCAGGTGCCACCTAGAGGGCCCTGTGGCCGCCACGTTGGCTTGGCAGGAGCTGGGCAGCCCGGGCCCGCAGGCAGCCTGCAGCCACCCACTGAGGGTTACACCAGCCTCTAAGCAGCCCTGACACCGCGGGTTCAAGGGAGGGGGCAGCCAAAGGCGCCTGGAAAGGACAGAAGAGGAGATCTGGCTGGGTTCCTGGCACCAGCCTCCTTTCTTGGTGCGATTCTGATAGGAACTGGGCAGGAACTGTTTCTCAGCCACAAGGTGTCAGCAGTGGGCTGGCCAGGTGCCGCGCAGCCCTGGGAGGGAGGCCCCAGCACACAGACAGGGAGTTGCCAGTTGCTCTTTGAAATTCCTCGTTTGGAGAAACTGCCTTTCTTATTAGTAGGGGCACAGTGATTAAGTACCCAAAAGCCCCCTCTGTTTTGCCTGTGGACTGAACACATGCCTCTTTCTGCCTTCTGGTGAGTAAAACTGGCGTCTTGAACTGCAACTTGAGGTCAACGCAGGCGGGCATTGGGGAATAACGCCACAGAAAGCAGTGATGTGTATTGTGTGGAGACCGTACACACACAGCAGGACAGTGATTTAAAAAAAAAATGGAGCCCTGGCTTGTATAGCTCAATTGGTTGGAGCTTCGCCTGTACACTAAGAGGTGGCGGGATCAATTCCTGTTCCAAGTTGCAGGTTCGATTCCCAGTCAGAGAGGCAATCGATCTATACGTCTACTCTCTCTCTCTCTCTCTCTCTCTCTCTCTCTCTCTCTCTCTCTCTGCCCTCCCCCGCTTCCTCTCACTCTCAAATCTATAACAACATGTACTCAGGTATATATATATATATATATCTGGACATAGGGACATAATTCTGGCTTGTTTGCTTACTAGCTATGACTTTGAAGTCTGGGTTTGCTTCCCCATCTGTAACTCACCATATTCTTTACTTTTCAAATGGCAGTAGTCATAGGGTCATATGTGGATCAATAAGACAAATGATTTGCAAAGTCTGAGGTTCGCAGTTGTTGGGGTTCATCTTTGGACCCAAGCAGCGTCCCCGAGCTTCCTCTGAGGGGAGCAGACAAGGAAGCAAGAGAAGGAGCCAGCCCGGACGAGCACTGCAGCCATGAACTCCTGATCTGGCCTGATAAAGTCATCTTCCAACGAGATTCTTCCTGGATGCCTTTCCATGGCTTGTTTCCAAGCAGAAAGCTGGCAGGGGCTGCTCCTCTCCCTTCTTCACTGAGCCTGCTTTTCCATATTAAAAGAAGATGAAGTGCACATTTTAGAATGTGAGTTTTCCCTGCAGGACGCTATCCCCAGTGGTGGAGCGATGGAGAAAAATATTAGATGAAGTCAGGGGATAACTGAGTAACGTACTGCTTTATAAACTCACGGAATGAAATGAGGTGTTTTTTCCACTGGTGGGGTTATTTATTGTGGCCTGGCTGGCCAGGTTCCAGGGTGGAACAGCTTTGGTTCCTGAGCAATAGAAACAGCAGGAACCGATTTTCTTCATTGCTCCTCTTTCAAAAGCACAGAACGCAGCTGATGTCAGCTACATCCCAACCGTAGGCCCAACCCACCACTTTGTTGGAGTGAATGGCGACTGAGGCTCAGACCCTAACATCCTGGGATGATGACAACGAAGAGCTGAGGCTGTCGCCACTGGGCAGGGCTCTGCGGAGCTTTTCCCATTGCTGCGAGGAAATGAATTACTCTGAAAATATCCCATGAAATATCCCCAAATTCCAATGGGGTTTTGATTGTAATTTTATTAAATGATATGTTAATTTGTGAAAACGTGACATCTTTATGAGATAGAGTTTTTCCTGCCATGAATATGGTGTGTCTTTTCATTTATTCAATTTCTGTTTTATATTTCTTAATAAAAATTTGTTTCTTTCTTAAGACTTTGCACATCTTCTGCTAGACTCATTCCTAGATAAATTATAGCTTCGTATTACTATTGTAATGGTATTTGTAAGAATACGTACATTTTCTAATTGTTTGTTGCCGATACTTGAGCAAATATTTGTGTTTGTGTGGGTGTGTGTGTGTGTACTGATAGCAATTGACTGGAGCCTGATTAGTTCTAATAGTTTGTCTTTTAGATTTTCTGTGTAAGCAATAATATTAAAGATATTAGTTTTAGTTTTTCCTTTTTGATCCGTATTTGTTTCTTTTTGTTTTCGTACAGTGCTGAGTGGCTTCTGAGGTCATCCTACTACTCATCCTGACTTTAAGGGAAATAGCTGTTTGCATAAATGTTTTTATTTTTGAATAATTTTAGATTTATAAATAACTTGCAAAGATAGTACACAAAATCCTGATATACTCCTCATCCAATTTCTCCCCTTGTGAATATTTCACGTAGCCATGGTACCCACATCAAAACTAAAAAGCCAACACTGGTGCGATGACATTAAGTAAACTCCAGACTATCCAGATTTCACTAGATTAGCTTACAAATTTTGTTTCACTCACTGTCCTCTACCCCTGAAACACAAGGGATTTTCCCTAAGAAGCCAGGAGTACCTTTTAATTATCACCAGGGAAGGTTATAAATCTGAAGGTTATTGCCTTTTAAAAGAAAGGAGGTAAGAGAACAGAGAAGCAAGGGGAGGGAGTGGTGACGTGCCGGAGAGGAAGAGGAGGAGTTTGGGCTAATTCAAGCTGAACTCCCCACCCAGCCAATCAAACACCTGCAAGAACTTCCATTATTTTACACCTCATATCCTATCCCACACATCCACTAGAATGGGAATGGGGACAAACTTCACAAGGAGATGCCTCCACACGGTTTGAGAGACTTGGTTACGGAATAAGAATCCTCTGCCCATTGGGTGAACATTTATTTTTGTTTCCACAGGCTTCTGCCCTCCCTTCCTCAGATGACAGCACACTGTCTTCCTTCACAGACCTGCTCCTCCACGCCTGTGTCATTGGTTCTGATGAGCCCAGCAGTCCCTGTACTCCGCCTCATGCCCCACTACAAAGATGGGCATGGGGCCCAAGCTGGGCCTACTCTCTGGACTCAGTGATTGGTCCATATGGTGAACAGGACACTCATGTTGGTTCATTAGAATCCTTCCATGAGATTCAAGGTGCTGGTGGTATTGGTGAATCTCCCTTTCTTTCCTCTTAGTTCCTGGGCTGGAAGGATGTGAGTCTGGAACTGCCTACTATCAGTTTCCCTTTCCTATGTTCTACACCCCCTTCTCCCAGAGGGAATGTCTTGAAGAAAAACAGAAGGAGATGGATGCAAAGGAAGAAGCTGAGACGGCAAACTAAGAAGTGGTCCTGCTGATGTGCTTTGAGCCCCTGCATCCACCCCTGTCCATTCCACTTGGAAAAATGGAGAAGTAACTCCCCATTTTTCCTTAAGCTACTTTGGATTGTATTTCTTGACTCATTCGTGGTGAAATCAGCTGAATGAAGTCAGGACTGAGGGTATTCATGCTGCTTCTGTGTTCTCAGTTTACAAATCTTAATTTCAGTCAAAGCAGCCTGTGACAGTTAGTAGTGACGATTCAAACAAGCTGTGGTCATTCACTGTTGGGCAGGAAGTAGGTGGAGCCCCTGATAGAGACCCAAGCCCAGTTATGATAAAGAAACGTCAGAGCCTGGTCCATGAGAGTAATGAACAAGTCACATGATGGATGGTGGCACTGCAAGTCAGCACACGTGTGAAGTGTGTGTACACTTGGATTGTGCTCAGAAGAGGATGATATCTTAAAGAGGGTCCTCCCTCAGGTGGCCCTTGTTGCCAAGACTGATTTAATTAAAGGAGTGGGGTGGGAGGGCCCCTCTGCAGTGAGGGAGAGCCTTGTCTGGCACATAATATCCCTGCTTCCCCACCACCATGACCCAGGCATGCTGATGTGCAGCTGGGTTTACTGTCCCATTGTACGTGTCATGTGCAGAAGAGTGATGGAAAATAACAAAGGCCAAGACAGATGTCCAATAAACAAAACGATGATTTCTGTTTATTTTTTCTTGTGATGCATAATGTCCCTTTAAAGTTGAGTGATTTATGCCCCGCCAGTGTGACTAGTGGATTTGAGCATTGCCCTAAGCACCAGATGGTCACAGTTCTATTCCTGGTCAGGGCACATGCCCAGGTTGTGGGCTTAATCCCCAATAGGGGGCATGCAGGAGGTGGCCAATCAATAATTCTCTCTCATCATTGATGTTTCCATCTCTCTCTCCCCCTTTCCTTTCCTCTCTGAAATCAATAAAAAATATATTTAAAGTTGAATTATTCATCTAGGACCAAAGAAAATATTTTTCAAAAATATCTTAATTTTTTCCTGATATTAAAAAAATAATAAAATATTTAAAAATGCAATAAGAATTAAGGAAATAAACATAATCTAAAATTCCATCACCTGGAGATAAACACCATTTACATTTTGGTGTATATCTCCCAGACTTAATTCTATCAAAGAGCAACCTTCAAAGCTAAATCCAGACTAGAATTGAGGTCTCTTGGTGCCTTTTTAAAAGATTTGTTTTTATTTATTATGACATATTTCAAATATATAAGTATAGAAAATGGTACAAAAGTCTGTGAATCTAAGGCCCACGTATAACAAAAGTTAGCATTTTTATGTTTACTCAGATCCCCTTTGTTTCAATAAACACAGTGCTGCAGGTTTTTGATAATCACCCCCATCCTCTCCCTCTCTCCTCGAGGTAATCACTTTCCTGAAGTTGAGAGTATCTTTCCTGTACGTGTGTTTCTATTTTTCTATGTACCTTTGCATACTTAAACCCTTATATAAGATATCATTTTGTGTTTTTTAAGATTTGCACAATCATATCAACATGTATTTCTCTTTTATCTTTCTGGAATTTATTGGTTTTTTAAAAATATATTTTTATTGATTTTAGAAAGAAATAGAGAGGGAGAAAGAGATAGAAACATCAGTGTTGAGAGAGAATCATTGATTGGCTGCCTCCTGCATGCCCCATACCGGGGATTAAGCCCACAACCTCGGCATGTTCCTTTTACCAGAATCGAACTGGGACCCTTCAGTCCACAAGTCAATACTTTATCCACTGAACCAAACCATCTGGGGCTCTTCCTGGCATTTATGCATGAAGATAAATCTATGCTATTTTACTCACTGTATAGTATTCCACTAAATAAATAAGAGAATTCATTTATCCATTCCCTTATTGATAGACTTTTAGGTTGTTCCAATGTTTTGCTATTTTAAACAATGCTACCATGAATATATTTGGCTCACTGTCTTGTAAACACCTGTGAGAATTTCTAGAAGTGGAATTTTTAGGTTGTAGTAGGCACATCTTAAACTTTATTAGACACTAGAGGCCCAATGCATGAAATTCGTGCAAGATTAGGCCTTCCCTCCCCCGGCTGCTGGCACTGGCTTCTCTCTGGCACCAAGGACCCGGGCTTCCCTCTGGCCACAGCTTCATCCAGAAGGACGTCCGGAATGACGTCCAGTCTAATTAGCATATTACCCTTTTATTATTATAGATTGTCACATTGTACTAGCCACCCAGAGCCACACAGTCGCCTTGGATTTTTAACTACAATTTGTGCTGCTCCGTCTGTCAGGATCCAGTTGGCTGCTGCCCCCTCCACCATTGCCATGGACCAAGGGCCTGCTTGCAAGCATCAGGTAGCAATGCTCGCAGTAGGGTATGAAGACAGCATCAATGATCCCTGCCATTGCTGCTGTCTGTCTATCCTACTCCTCCCAGAGGCCTATTTCCCCTCCCTTGAATCTGAGCTGGGCCTTGTGGCTTCTTTGGCCAATAAGATGTGCAGGAATGACCTCGTGCACATGCTGAGAAAGTGTTTTATTTTTGGTTGCCTTCAGTGGGCCAGGTGGCAAAAGATAAAATCTCTGCCTAGTTTTGTGCTGTGTAGCTCATTAGCTTTTTAGAGGCTCATATCCCAAGTTCCAAAAAGAAGTAGAAAGAGGCTGCCTAGGCTGAGGACAGGCCTGTGAGAGCTGGTTCCTGCTGAGGACAGAGGCCTAATCACAAGACCGGATCACCAGGCCTTCGTGGTCATGGAGGCACCACGGGCCTGACAGCCCCTCAGGTATCCCAGTTTGCCCCAGTAACGTGCCTGAGCCCATCCTCCACGTGCCTGCCTTGCCCTCCGAGTGCCCCCAGAGCAGGGGCATTTGAGGAGTCAGTAGATGTTTGCTGTGCATGACGCACCTGGTATGAGCCTGGCTCAGAAGAGGAATAAGTTGGGTGCCTCCTTCCCACCCTCCTGCTTCCAGCAGGAGTCAGACAACCTCTTTCCCAGGCCCCGAGTTTCCTAAGGCCCTGCCCGGAGTTTCCTCCCAGCTCCGATTGCACTCTGCTGGTCCAGTGAAACCCCCAGCTGGGAACTGGCTCATGTCTCGAAAGCTGCCTTGTCGAGTGGACGCCGCCCAGCTGCATAACCAAACAGGAGGAGCCCAAATAAGAAATCACAGCTTGGAATTACATCCAGAGCCTTGACCAGCTCCTCAAGTCATAAATCATATCCCACTCCCCGAGAACAGCGGGTCATGAGGGCCTCCAGCCACCTCATGCAGGAGCCAGTCAAGCAGCAGTCACAGTGTGAGCAATGGGGAGGAAGGGAGGCAATGACCCTCGGGCCCCACACCTCCCTGCCCGGGGGAGGGATTCTGTGTCAGTAAGAGGGGGATAGAAACCCCAGTGCTTGGGTCCCGCCTTCCCGGAGGCCCAGGCCTCCTTCTGGCCCCTTCCCCAGCTCCATGCAGCCAGAGGCCTATTGGGGATGCTCAGAGCTCTTACTGAATGAGTCTTTAAAGAGCCTAATTTTAATGAAGAAATCTTTCATCTGCCATCCTGTTTCCAGGAGACACGTTTGGAAGGAATTTTCACAAGTCACCAAGGCCCTGGAAGTGTGTTTGCTGGTGGAAAATGTAAGGCTGTGAGACACGCACGGAGATGTTCTCACCGGGTTGGGGGTGGAGGAGCAAGAGGAGGAAATAAAACACCAAGAAGAAGTGCTTCGAGAGCCAAGTGGGGAAGGATGCAGAGGTGCAACCGAAAGGGGAGTGTTTGACTGGAAATGTATGAAGAATGATTCAGCCAGAAAGCATAGTCCTTCCTGGGGAAATTATATGCAGCTCGAAGACATGCTGGGGCCCCAGAGGATGTGTGGGAGGGGTGGGCGAGAGGGGTGGAAGAGAGGGGAAGGGAGGGAGGGAGGGAGGGAAAATGTCATGACCACTGGAACGAGGCAGAGAGACTCGGTGCATACACACAACACCCCGCACCAGAAAAACTCTCAATTTCATCCCTTCCTGAGCTTTTTGAGCCAAAAGGAAAAACAAACAAACAAAACAAAACAGCTGAACTGGCAAGTGGAGCCGTGGTCTGCTGGGCCTCCGTCTGTGAGCGAAGGGCTGGTGCTCAGACACTGGAGGTGATGCTGACCAGACACGGCACAGAATGTTCTCCTGGCTCCCACACACTTCCTCCCTGCGCGGTGTTCTGCACGCAGGGAACAGCTTTCCTCATCCCGTGTCTGAGGGGCTCCCACAGCACTTCTCATCTGCTGCATTTTGCGCTCACCATTACACCACCTCCCCTTCCACCGGGGACATGACACTGCTGTCTTGGTAGGAGATCAAGGCTGACGCCACCTGGTTCTTCCCTGAGGTTCTCGGGCCCCACGGAAAAGGGGAGAGTGAAGAGGTATGAACTCAGGAAGGGGAAATTTGGCAGATGAGGCTGTGGGATTTAAACACCTGCAGGAGCAAAGGGGTGGCGTCGGGAGAGGGGAGAGGTCAGGGAGGCATCGTTCACAGGCTGCTCTGAGGGCCCTGTGATGAGATGCGTAGTGAGAGTCATTGGGGTTAATGGAGGTGGCTTTGTTGAAAGAAAGTGGCTCTCCTGAATCACTTAATCACGGGACAGTCGCCTTCTAGGTTGACGGGAGATGCACCTGAGGTGGGGGGTGACTGAGCGAGGCTTTTGCAAGCTTATGAATTTGCTCTCAGTGGACAGGAGAGCGTGTCTCCTGCAGCTGGTGGTGAACAAAGGAGCGTCTTCCTGCCCCTTCCTCATTCACAGTCCACGCCAGCACCAAGCCACGGGGGAGAAGACGAGTGGCAGGCTGGCGTGATTGCAGATTTGGGGATGAAAAACATCGGTCTGAGTTGCACACAAATGGCATCTTCAATGTGCTTCTGTTTACCCGTTTTCTGCTAATAAGATTCTACTTGTAGATGCTAAGTTTTAAGGATGTTATCTTCAGCCTGGAGAGAAAGAAACTGTAATTTGCAGCTTTTGCTAAGAGTGATAACCTCATTAAGTAATGGGATTTGCTGATTAACTGCCGCTAACAAAACCTCCTAGCCAAACCTGTTAATCTGAAAACACCAACAGAGCTACTGTCAGATCCACTGCCCGTCCCCCACCCCCTCCCCACCCCCCCGGCAAAGCCTACCTCCCAACCCCAGGGGATTTTACAGAAATACCTCCCATCTAAATAGCCTTTGCCTTTCAATATTTTTTATTGTTTCCACTCATGGGTTAACGATAAGTTAGGGGCAACTCCTAGATGGATATCGAATTAACCTTGGTGAAGAGTTCAAGGAGAATAGCATGTCCGCTTAAAAAATGATTTTTTTTATGAAAAGGGTAATGGGAAAACGTGCGCGTTCATTGAGCACTATAATGAATGGAAGTTCTTAGCCAGCGATCAGAAGGCAAGATCTGTCTGCGCTCAGAGCGTGCGACAGTGCTTTCGATTCTTCAGATGGAGCAGTAGATCTTCCACAGTGGTTCACATAGGATGCAGAAAATTCTCCTTTCTGGTGACTCGCCGGCAAAAATCAACTCCATTGTGTTCTCCAGAACTACTTTCCTTGCAGGTTCTTAGGAGAGAGACCCCTGAGGTAGGTCGTCATTTTGGTCTCAGCTGAATAATCTCTGTCTTCCCTACAGGGCCCTGATGGATCCTACCAGCTCAGGACTCTCAAGATCATGAAAAGAGTCTAGTCATAAGTGGTCTGTTCTGCTGCTCAGTCACAGATCCATGGGCTATTGGAGGGGGCCAGGTTGGGGGGTGGGGGGTGGGGGAACATGGACCTCAGCTGGTCCAACTCCCTGGGGTCTGCATAGGTGAAGGACTTGCCCAATGCCCTCAGCATATCAGTGGGGAGAGCAGGACTAAAACCCAGGTTTGTGGCTTCTGATCCAATCTAGCTTCTGGCCCAGAAACAGGGAATGAGGTGGGGGAAGTGCATGTACATACATGCGTGTACATCAGCTTCACACCTGCCCATGCACACCAGCTGTGCTGTTCCCACCCTTCAGTGATGTCTGCTTCCCACCACACAGATGTTTTCATCTGGGGCCAGATCCTCCCTTCATCATGGGGTCCCTCCTTCCTCTCCAGACCTGAAGGTGTTCAAGTGGCCAAAGCTGTGTTCAGACGTGACAGAAAAAGACAGGACTACATGTAACATTTACTTTGGGATTTCCTCCCCTCGGACCTTTTATGTTCAGGACAACGAGGAAAAAGCCACGGAAGCTGAATGTACAGAGTTTGTGTCTAACTGTTGGAGGAGAGAAGGGATCCTTAGGGTATTTGCAAGTGGGTTTTCTTGGGTGGCTCAGAGACTTTATGAACATGTGAGAAAGGCCACCTAGCTTGGACCTGTGTTGGAGAAGAGAGGGGACATGAGCCTGGAAATGGTTTTGTCAGGGCAGAGCATGTAGCAAAGTTAATATTTTCAGGGTCTATTAAGTTGGAAGCAAACCAAGGGCAGGTAGTGAGAGAAGCCTTGGACATTTGCACCCAGCTTTCCCCAAGAACGGTCCTGGGCCTTCCTTGCTGGCCTCAGCCTCAGACAACACTGACTCAGGAGGATTCCTCACCCTCCACCCCCTCGGCCCAACGGTTTCATGGAAAACCATGTAGCCTTTGTCAAGGATCATTGCAAAAACACTGGAGTCAGAAGGGAGGCCTCTGAGCAGGGAACTGGTCAAGTGAGAGCAGGATCAAAACCCAGGAGCAATCGTGACCCCCAAACAGCTATAGTCACAGGCCAGAAAAAAGACAGGAATACATGTAGCAGCATGCCAACTACCCGGAATCAACAGCCTGGAATAGGATTCTAGAGTCAACAGATACCGTGTGGGGGGCTTTCCAAGCGCTGTGATTGATTTCAATCCTCCAGACTACCAGAGGGGGCAGCCCTCTTATCCCGGATGACTGACCAAGAGGAAGGAGATCCTAGAAGAGAGACTAGTCCAAGATGATGACCCTGGGAAGACACTTACCTGGGGGCTCTGACCAGTCTCAGGTTCCTTCCCTGTCTGGGCTGCCCCTACGTAGTCACAGGCCAGAATGGGAAGGTCAGGAAGATGGGAAGTATAGTCCATAGAGAGCTCTGGGCTCCTGTAACAAGTCACTCCCAAGCCAGCAGCACTGGCCTGTCCACACGGAGGGCCTCCCTTAGCTGTGAATTAGGCCTTTGAAAGGTTTTTCCTTGCTATCTACTTATGGGAGCTGGTTCTACGGAAATAGGGGACACCAAGAAGTCGATCAGGTAACATAAACACAGGCTCATATAAATTCCATTCTTTATTAAAAATACAGAAATACTTTTTACAGCATGAACAGAAAATACTGCACTGTCTTGGAATCTTAAGACTTAGAAATTTTATTGAATCACTCTCAGGCCCATGATACACTGTACTAGAAAAAAAAACACTGCTTCCAAAATTAAAAACAAACACGCCCAAATATTAAAATCATTAAGGCCAGTATATTTGATGAAACTGTACATATCTGACCATAGTGTACCTACCAGTCACTGTTTAAGGGAGTACATCAAAAAGAGACTTCTCAATAATGAAAGAATTGGCCCAAAGGAAAAAGTTACAAACAACAGCAAAAAGGCTTTGAAAAATTAAAAGCACATTTTGATATGATGTCTTATATATAATAGTCTATTCATTAAAACACTGTACATTGTAAAAACAAAATGAGCACATCAACTCAATCGTAAAGAACATGATTTGCTGGGAGCCTGCTTATTGCAGATGAGAGATTTGTAAATATATGCAGTAGAATACCTGTATGTCCATACACAGATAATGTATCTGTATAAACAGTACATGATGAAGTTAAACTAGAGGATAAATACTTTAATAAACTATGCTTTGAGGCACATGAGGAATAAAATTCAGGTTGTTTCTAAGTTATGGACACTGCATCTTTTCTCCCCCTGGTTTTTGTACCTTAGTGTAATGCCTATTTGCATGTAACCTAGTTATCTTATGTTTGCATGCTTTGCAAACTGAATTACAGAACCAAATTGCCTGTTATAATTTCCCATTATGTGACACAATTACATAGGAACACTTCGAGGTGAGGGGATTGTCCCAATATTAGGAAATGCTGATTGCATCATGCTTGCAAAGAGCAAAAATTAAGGAGAGGCTCTTTCCCCAGATGGCAGAGTTTACTGCTCTTTCTCTCCTATGTAAATGCCGTTCCCCATTACAATGAGTTCTATTCACGGATTTCTGGTCTGCAAAATTAGATCCATTGGTATTTTTTTTAAAAAGCTAGGCCCTAACTATACACCATTTCCTAAATTCAAACCGCCACACTTCCGAAGCACTTCTAAATAAAGCATGGAATTGAAGTAACGTTCCCAAATTACATTGTGCCCACAAAAGGTGAAAGCACAATGGATTTTCAAGTAATTAGAGGACCCACAGTACTGACACCAGCTCCTTCTTGCACACATGCCTCAGACAAGCAAAGGATGCACAAGCTTTTGCTGGATGACCATTGTCTCAAATTCCCTAACTCAACCATAAATGCACATAAGAATATGTACACACCCACACTTTAAAGGTCTTTAATTAGAAGGGAGGGAAGACCATCTAGGCAGGGAAAAGGAAATGTGGGCAACCCTGTTTTTCTCTTTGGGAGATGAGGAGGTGACCTAGGAGATGAGGCAGTGACCTTGGAGATGAGGAGGTGACCTATTTGCACCCTTGGTTCCTGGCTCTTTCATGCAGTGCACGTTAAAGACAGAAGCTTTCCCCAGAGAGAGGTTGCAGCTGCCACTTTCCCAGATGGAGAGAGATCAGAAAGCCTCCTGCCTGGGTATATCGGGGAGAGGGGTAGACTACAGCGGTGGAAACACGAGATTAACTAAAGCCGAGTTACAGAATGAAAGAATCTGAAAATAAGCCCCTCAGCTTCCAAAACAAAAGGCATAACATTTCAATCATCAGCATTCAACCTCACAAGCTTAGAGAACATGGATTTCCGCTTCCTCAGATGCCCTCATTACTTAGCAAGAGCCTTGCCAGGTAATCACAGCCTCTCATGGCGAGTAAAACACAAACCTTTGGGCCTCATGATGCTTGGAGAGGTTACGATAGCACCTAATTAAGAAAATTTTTTTACTGTGAATGTAAAGAGAAAATAGCAACAGAAGACAGTTATGATGAAATGATTTGATTTTATTCATTGATTTGGTTTTCTTGTATGTACAGAATAAAAAGTAAACTTTATCTACAAATGTAGGTAAAGTATAAAATCTTTATAATAACAAAATTATTTCTAGGTATTTACAGAAGAGAAACATTCTAATCAACTATGTCTGTAAAATGGAAATGTCTGCTATATGAAACAACTGATAATTCAAAATTTCAGGATGAGATGAGCTCAGTTTTTAAAAAAATCTTCAAGTGATCAAAGATATTGCTGAACAACGACAGCAAATTAAATATTGAGGTTTATGACATGATAGAAATGCACACGTGAATATGCACACAAAGAAACCAGTCCTCCAAACTCTCACACGTGGCAGAAACACTTCCAGTTCCTGTGGAGGAAGCAAGTTTAACTTCCAGAAAGACCTTGAGGGTGTGTGATTGTGCTGGATAAAGGCCAGGAATAGAGCATGCCCTTTCCAAAATGTTGCTGCCTTTGCCCCTCCCCTAAACCACATTTCCTTGTGGGAAATACATCATCATCTTCCCTTGCCCAGACTTAAGCCACTTAATACTGCACACATCTCAGCAGACTTGTAAATGTCTAAAAACAAAACCTTATCCCAGAAATGCTTCTGATGTCATCATTGTGCCTTATCTTTGGTCCTGGCTGGACCCATCTCACTTAAACAGAGGCACTGGCCTGGCTTTGGTCACTTGTAGATGCAGTCAGTGGGTTTGGACAAAGCTACATGTTCTATAAAGAACTTGGAATGATCAGAATTGCTACTGGGTGTGAGAGTGACTCCATACAGACTGCAGGAGGCAGCATGGCTGGGAAAAACAACTCAACTCATGGTTCTCAAGAGGTATGTCACATGGGCTCCAGGTCACATGACTCTTGACCTTCGGGGCTGAAGGAGGAGGGACACCGAGTGGGATGGGCATTTGGGCTTGTGCTTGAGGAAGGCTGATGATGGTTACTAGTGAGCCATCAGGGTGAGTCACAGAAGAGCAGTCAAAAGGGATTACATTCTGGTTCCCAAACTCAAGGACAGACAGAAAGGGCTAGACCTTGAAAATGGAAAGAACAAGTGGACATTGGGCTGGACGTATGACAGAGCCAAGGAGTGCTGTGGGCGGGTGACGATGGGACAGTGGAAGGCAGGCCAGGGTCAGGGCTGCCAAGCCAGGGAGAGAAGAGGCAACTTGCTAATTTTTTATTTCCCTCTCTACCCTTTTCCTTCCCAAAAGGCATTTGAGCTGGTGGAATCGAGAAAAAGAGAAAACAAAGAAACATGAAGAGACAGCAAGAAATGGAAAGTAAAAAACAATGAGAAGGGATAGCAAAGTGATGGTTACAAGGCTTTGAGGAGGAGGTATGAGCCCGGGAGAGAAGGTATCTAGATGAGATCAGACAGGAGGAGAGGCAGAACCTAGAAGTCATGAAGCAGAAGAGCGAGGAACCAATAGCCCCACTGGCCTTTGCTGAAGGTAACTGAGCTGGAAATGCCTTTAAAGGTCATCTGGAAGCTGCCTCGTTTTCCAGATGCGGAGGTGGAGGGGCGGTGGGCAGTAACTCAGCTTGTTTCTTTTGTGTTGCACCATAGATCTGCCCCTGCCAGGTGGTGCGGAACCCATGGGAGAGAGGGTGAAGAAGGCGATTCACTGGAGGTGAGCCGTCCAGGTGTCACTCAAGGCTTCTTCCTCCCAGTTCCTCTGGGATTCTAGCACTCTCGGTCTGAGGACTGTCTCTGTGTATTTGCACTTATCACAATATTCTCAGCTAACAATGCCTAAGATACAGAATGAGATTACTTTAAAGCGAACTTAATATTGGCCTTCAAAGTAGTCTATCCATTGCAGCACCTTACACTGATATCTGCCTATATATTTAAATTATCAAATGAATTGTGGCTGTTATTGCATAAACCATTTGTACCCAGTAAGGAAACACGCAAGGAAAAGACCTAATGAGCATGGAGACGCATCACTTTACACCTGTTAGTCCACCAGACACCACCCCAGTGGCTGTGGCTCACTCCAAAAGACAACATGCACCCTCATACGACCACAATGGGCTTCCAACATCACTTGGAAAAGAATGTGTCCTAGCTTCTAAAGATGCCCCCAAAAGAGATGTACTAAGAATATTCAGAGCAATGACAACGAATTGGAACAGCACTCAAGCTTTTGAGGTGATTTCTTTGAAGGTGAAACACTCTACGTTTTGGTGTGGTTATGAAAAAAAAAAATTGGTCATGTGATTCTATGCCCAAAGCTCCTATGTAACCATTTGGGGAAAAAGAGAATCCCCTGATATTTCTAATTCTGTTTTCAAGGGAGGAGATGAGTGAGAAATGGAAGAGGACCTGGGAAGTTCTCATCTACCTATTCCCCGTGGGCTGCATACTCTCAGTCTTCCTACCACCCGCACATGTGAGAGTGGCTTATGGGGAAGGCCCAGCCGGACTGGCCTCCTTCCCAAGGGGAGCAAGATATTGGGAGTGTACAGATCATGAAAGAGCTAACTGCAGTTAACCAGCTGATGGAAACCCTACTCATTTCTGAGAGGCATTATGGATTGAGAAAAGATGTTTTAAAAGTAAAGGTGCAAATAATCCTTTTTACTCTCTAATGCTTGCAGTGGAGCATTAGGCCAAGCAGAATGGGAAATCTTAAGACAAAAAGACACGAGTGAGCCCAGCCGGTGTGGCTCAGTGGTTGAGCACTGACCTATGAACCAGGAGGTCGCAGTTGGATTCCTGGTCAGGGCACATTCCCAGGTTGCAGGCTTGATCCCCAGTGTGGGGCGTGCAGGAGGCAGCTGATCAAAGATTCTCTCATTATTCATGTTTCTATCTCTCTCTCCCTCTCCCTTTCTTTCTGAAATCAATAAAAATATATATTTTTTAAAAGAAACACAACATTAAAAAAAAAAATTAGTGAAATACAAGTCAGTGACTATGGAGGTTGACCTATCTGAGCACCTGACGAGCCAGAGGAAATGAAAGGCCTTGTGCTCCTCTTTTGGTCTGCTCCTTTTGCAATTTTCTTTCAGTAAAGATATTGGACTTCAAGAAAACTGGTGGCTTTTTGGAGAAAATATGAACACTGGCCAAGCATTCGTTCATTCAGTCAGCCAAGGCATATTAGTGAGGTGCCTTTTATATGGCAGGTACTAGGCAAGGTGCTGAATAGTATCTACTTTTCCCAAGTACCAAGATGCAAGTATTTTCATAGAGAATCTATCTGCTCCAGAATTTTATCTAAGCAAGCTACATCAACTACATACTTGGCATACTTTTGGGTCTGATTTCTAAATCATGGCTAGGTAGTTCTTCTGACTAAGAGAGAGTGCTCTAAAATGCAAAATCTCCTTTGCAATCCCTTCTCAAACCTTCCCCAATTCCCACTTCTCGTTGCATTAGCTCAAATACACGCTCACTCATGCATGCACAAAGCACGGCATCTAACTTGGGTATGGGGGTCATAAACTGACTCTTTCATAAATTCACAAAAGACCATGTTTACTTTCCTATCATCAATCATAACCTGCTTTCATCTAAACTAAAGCTTCCTTCCTTCATTATATCACCAACCAGTAAGTACAATCGGTGACAGGGCCTCCGCGTGCCAAAGCATCTTTTTCACAGTTTAACAACTGGGAGGCGCCTGGCCTTATCGATTCATTCACACAAGCTTATGTAACTTTATCACATGCTTATGTGAACACAGCCAGATTTACAACTACATGGAAAATTCTCCAGGCCACCCTTTCTGTGTGGGTACGAGGCCACAAAAATCCCGCTCATGTTTTATGACAGGGCTGATGAACCTGGCGACCATGACCTTACCCGAGTTCTACATTTATATCGAGTGTCTGCTCCTCTGTCCTAACGCAGTGGGGCTGGGGTTACTTGCCAGTGTCAGTTTGTGTAATAGGTGTGGTTACTGCATTGGACAAGCTCTGTGAAAAAGAGAAAGATTGCAGAGTTGGCTTCCTCTCAAACGTCTGTGTCTGATTCACAGACATCTGTGTCTCCCTGAGAAAGAACTTTCACAAGCAGAGCTGTCCAACAAAGAAATAAGCCACTTCCTATGGGAGTGAGCTCCTCCGAATGGGAAGTGGCGGGGCAGAGCCATTTCTCGGGGCTGTGGGGGAAGGCACTCCAGCACCATGATAGGGAGGGCGAGCCTCCCTGACAGTTGAGGATGCTGCATTGGTGAGGGAGGCAGCCTCGGGTCACACACACTTGCTATGAAGTGACACCCAGTGAGGGTCTGCTATTCCATAGTGAGCTGTTAGGAGAAGCGAGGCTTTGGGTAGGTTTCACAGGAGGCTCCGATGGAAGACATTGGGGTTGGCCTTCGCAATAAGCCTCTACAGAAGCACCTCTAAGGCTCAGGTCATGAGGTCAAGCTACAGAGCAGAGCATGGTGGGCTGGCAGCCCAGAGCAAGTCTAAGCGGCATTTTAGACCCTTTTGGACAAGCGTGGCATGGGAGCGCCTCCCCCCAGCCTCGAGTTTGACGTGCTTGCTCTAGGCAGAAAGATGCTCTGTCCCCACACTGGCTGACATCATTATTCAGTTGGCTGCCCAGCCAGCTCTGGGCTCTTGAGTGGGTCTCCGCTCCTCTCCTGCCCGTCCTCTCAGAACCAACCCTGGTCCAGCCCGGGACCTGGAGGGGGGCGTCATTCTTCAGCTCGACGTGCTGCCTGCTCCTCTGGGGGAAATCAGTGCTCAGCGCGAGGAGAACCCCAAGCTCTTCCTGGAGGGCCCTGCTTGGGAAAGAGAGTGCAGAGCAGCAAATGCTCCCTCGAAAACGTGCTTTTGCTTCCCGGGCAGGGGAATTTCCCGGGGCGGGAGAGCGGCGTGGGCTTTCTTCTGGGCGCAGCGTGCTGGTGAGGTCCCTGTGCGAGCATACCGCGGCAACCACAGCGGAATGCGCCACAGGAAGTGTCCCAGCTGCTGTCTATTAGCATTAGAACAAATTACACAAAGCAAATTGTTAGCAGACATGTTTCCGTAATATTTAACTGGCGGCAATAAATAAGAGCGATTCTCTTTCAAGTAAATGCTGCGTTTCCAAAACTCCAGCTTCCAATTGTCCGTGAAGGACTCATCTCCGAGGAGGAGGGAGGACACCCTGGGAGCCTGCACAGCGGGAGTGAGGCCGGAAGCTCAGGTGCTGGTGCGGTGTGGCCGCGGGACTGACGTCGCAGGGCGCCCCCAGGAACGGGCGCACCTCTGGGTGTCCCACCACCTGCTGGGTGCAGCGCCGGGCCTCGGCACGCCTTCTCCCGCCACAGGCAAACGCAGGAGACAAGGCAGCTCTGCTCGGAGCCTGGAGTGTGTTTATGATCCACACCCACCGGCAGGTTTTCGCCCTTCCCCTTCACAAAAGATTGCATTTTAAAGAATGTATCTACTCCTTCACCGTCCCATGTTTTGCTATCTGAGATTTCTTTTTTAATGAGACCCCATCGGAGAAGAGTTGAAAAAGTGTCCCATCAGAACAAACATCGAAGAGCACCGCCTTCTGCTCGCACACACAGAAACCTGGCCGTTTCTTTAGAAAGAAAACATAACTTTTCATCTTTCAAGACCTACTGACAATGGCTAAATTCCAGTTCCTGGTCACCTCTGAGCATTTCCAACTATCTTCAGATATATGACAAAATTCTCCTAAAGCAATCTCAAAAAAAAAAAACAATTTAAAAAATAATTTTAATATTTAAAAAGTAAGAACTATTTCATACAGGATGTAAATTCAAAAAATAGGTTATGGCAGCTTCAGGGGCTGGGGACTGTTAGAAGAGGTGCCCTTTTCTGGTTTTCCTAAGAAATTTATGGTTTTGTCTCCCCTCCCTCACCGATTTCCTTTTCAAGCAAAGCCAGCCTCAGCTCGGCACTCCTTTGCCACGTGTTTCAACATGGTACCTGGTTCTCCCGAGGGGCCCTTCCCTCCTTTTCCACTGGGAGGAAAAGCTTGGCCGCCCTGCTGAAGGGAGATGCCAGGAGCCAGTGTCCACGCTGGTGGGCAGTGAGCAAGATGCTGGAGAATACTGCTTTTTGCCTACAGGTCTCCCTGGCGGGGCCTCTCCCCTCAGTCACAGGGAGCCTCAGTCATCTGGGCGTTGGGTGGGCCCAGAAGCCCCCAGCTGCCTCCAGGGCGCCCCCTGCTGGCGATAGAAGGTAAGCGCGTTCTGCCTCCGTGTTACAAAGCTGAGGACACAAATTTAACCAAACACATAATAGTAGCTGACACACTCCCAGCCACTTCCTAAGGCTCTTCCAACTACAGTGTCAGGACACACACACACACACACACACACACTCTCTCTCTCTCTCCTCATGTCTTTTACGTGAAGTCTTCACCAAAGCAATAATGTGCTTCATAAAATATTTAAAATGCCTTAGGCAATAGCATTGTGTCTAGATTTTTTAAAAAGTGTTTAAAGAAAAGTATAATTGAAAATACGTGGAACAGGAACACGCACTCTCTAATTTGGAAATACGCAAACTATAGCGTTATTCGTCACAACCTGGAGCAAAGCTACGACAGTGGCATAACAACTACAACATCTGTGCAAGTGTGGGGCCCCAAATAAGCTCACATTTAGACAAGAGCGACGCACACGGCCTGACTCTTTAAGGTCTGTTTAGAGGAAATGGCCTGGCATGTTTTACATTTGCTAAGCTATTTGGCTGCCTGGTTTGACAAGATTTTTGAAAGGGGTGAAAATTAATTATTATTGCAGTACTGCTACAATGATTTGGTCGGCTGAGTGCATTCCAGTGCAAAAACAGGCAAGGGAGAATTTCCTCCCCGGGCTATTCTCTGATATGGCAGCATTCGTTTTAAGAGTAATGAGATTTTTAAAAAGTCAAACCTTAAATATCATGGCTTCAGCAATCTGTCCTGCTTAAAGTTTAATGCGAAATGAGATAGCACCTCCATGAGAGCAGTTACATGTGAACATGGATCCAGTTTTCTCCTAGACTTGAGATGGAAACATCTCCCACCCCTGAGAACTACCCAAAGTCTCTCTTTGACATTGTTTGGGGATGGTTTCAACCTGGGGGCACAGTGCTCATGTTTTTGTAGTGAGGAAGGTGCTAGTGAGGCTGGGTGGGAAGTTGTGAAAGTCTCTAAATGAGGTATATGTTGATGGAAGAGGCACCATGAGTTTCAGAGGGTTGAGCAGAAACAGTGGAGAAACATGGGTTGTCGTGAGGTTTCCGGACTCTCACAGCATGGCATGGAGTATCTCTCATGATCTTCATCTAATTCTAACCAATTCCTAAAGAATCAATTTACAAAGCTACCCAGGGCTGCCTTGGGGTTTGTGCAGGCCATGTCCTGCACAGGGGCACTGGTTGAGGGGTGAGGGGGCTGAAATCCCAGCCTGTTCCACTCTCCAGCCGAGATTCCTGCTCAGGCTGCATCCCGGAGGTGGGCGTGCCTTTTCTAATGTATATTTGGGCCAAGAGAAACCCTGAGGTTCTTTTTGATCCTCACCCTTCTGATTGCAAAGTCTGGTCTTCATCTCCTCACCTCCAACTACGGATTTTTATTTTTATTTTTTTAAGAAAGTGGATATGCCCCTGGCAAAGGTGAATTCATTTTGAAGATATGTTTTCTGCTCGGTGAAAGATGAAGGAAAAAAAGAGAGAGGGAAAAGGATAAGAAGAAGAATGAAGACAAAGTTGTCCTTCTGCCCAGGAAATTGTGGATGCATCGTCCTTCCCTGGACACAGCTGCAAAGGGACAGAAAATCAATTTTTTTCTATTACTCCACAGCGAAGAAGGAAAACCTCTCTGTAAATTGCATTAAACCCAATAATAGCATGTCTGCGTATTTGCTAAGGACTAGAAAAATTAGCCACCGATACAACTCCATAACCCAGCAATGTAACTAGCAATCAACACTCCCATTTCAAAGCTTAGATGAGACATTCTTCTTCTTTTTTAAAGAAACACCCATGGCTAAATGTCGCTAGGACTGTTCGGCGGGCCGATGTATCGACACCTCAGTAAGGATTCTGGAAGAGAAGAAACTCCAAAGCCCCATCTGGGAAGAATGAACTTCCAGCTTCTTGCCTTCGCTGCTTGTGCATCAGTCCGTAATAATGATTGGCTAAGAACTAGAACCTTCTAGAAGACGGTTTCTTTCCAATTACCTTTGGGAGGTAATTAGTTCTTCCCAAGTTTGCAATCTGTGGTGCCGACCTTGGAATAAGTTCCCTATGCTGTGTAGGCTAGATCTTGTCCACAGAAGCCCTAACCCTCCTGCCCAGGACAGACCTATCCGCCTGCAGGAGTGAGGGTCCTGAAATCTCATTAGCAGTCTGCCCTCTAGTGGGGTAACACAGTACTTCAGATCACTGGGAATAGAAAAGGGGTTTTTTCTTCTCTTTCAGAGAGCAAAAGAATTCAAGTTTTCCAGATAGTGCAAGGGGAGGCATTTATCTTCAAAGACAGCTTCCAGAGCTGAATCAAGCAAGGCTCACAATGATAGGTCCCCGGGTCACAGTCAAAGACAGGTGGTGCTGTGGTGGGCGTGGCCACAAGGCCTGCAGAGCGAGACCAAGGTTCTTTTCACACCCATGGAACCCTCCAGGGTTCTCCTTGGGTGATAGCACTCAGTTCCCCACTCTCTCATTGTCCAAATAGGACCCACTCTGATGGCAACCAACCTGTTAGGAATGTTACCGATCATAGGCATTTTTGTAATTTTTTGGCAAATCATTAACACAAAAGAGCCTTTGAAATGGGCCAGGTTGACTTTTTAAAAAGGCAAAGAGTTTTGTAAAAAGACCCCGTCTTTGTGCCTGTTGTTTTGAAGAAGGGAATCTGTTTTTCCATGGTGGCTGGATGTTGGTAAGGCAGAGATGATCTTGAGATCTGCTGGCTGGCTTTTGCTTCTAGCTTCTAAAAACCTTCAAAACTTGGCCTGCTTCAGTTTGTCAATATGGTAGCAGAGTTTCAGCGCAGGTCCCAGCTTCAGGCCCAAGTATTTCATAATCATGTCACTCTTCAGCAGCAAGAGAGCATTGCCGTCAATCTCCTGGTGGGACAGGATCAGAACAAAGGAAACCCAGAAGACGGTCAGAGTGATCAAATGGTGGCCAAAGTTAAAGTGTGGTCAGGGGGTGAGGAATGTGGATGTACTTAGGAACATGTTCTTAGTCGCAACGCAATATCTTCTTTAAAAGATAGAGCAAAAATGTTATATGCTCCTCTCCCTGGGGTAATTTAATACAATGGATCTTTCATATTCCTATTTCATCAGGATTGAAGGAATTAAACATAACTCCAGCATGGTCCCAATATCTCACATATGATGTCTTTCTCTTCATCCAATCTAGGGCTAAATGAGCAAGAAGTGTGCAATGGACTGAGTGTCCCCTGGTCCCCTCCCCATTCATAGGTTGAAATCCTAACCTCCAATAGGTGGTTACTTTGGGGGCAATTAGGTTACGATGGTGAAGCCCTCATGAATGGGATTAGTGTCCTTATACAATGAGAAGATGACAATCTGCAACCTGGGAAGGGGCTCTCACCAGATGAAGACCAGGCTGATCTCGGACTTCTGGTCTCCAGCACTGAGAAGTGAATTGCTGTTGTTCACAGCCAGCCGGCTATGGCACTTTGTTAGAGCAGCCCAAGCTAAGACAAAATATCATCCCTTAGGCCCTGGAACTAGTGGTTCCCTTCCCACTAGTTTCTCCTGAGCCATGGATTCTCCTGAGAGCCTCAGAAAGAATGTCAGCCCTGCCGGCACCTTGACTTCAGCGCAGTGAGACCCCTGCCAGCTGCTGGTATAAGGCCCTGACTTCCATCCACCACTCTAATCTCTTGTTTCTTTTCTGGGTAAGCCCACCTACCTTTAGCTGATCACCAGATTGCTAATTACACCCTATGAGGGCATTCAAGTGTTTTTTGGCCCTGTCAGTAATGCTGGGTGGCATACCACTAAATAATGCACCTGCTTCATCTCGCGGTATAGCACAAAGAACTACCAAGGAAATGCCAATCCCTTGAGGTCCTGGCATTGCTCCCACTTGTCTCTGAAAATGGTAACCCTTCAGAATGCGTGTTGAATTCATGGACCTAGTAGGGCTGGGCTTCCTCGTTAACCGTTAGTGCTATTTTCAGGGCACTTGAAATAAAAGGTAGAAATGTGGGGCACTTGGCTGGGGAGGAGGCACAATTGCAGGACTCATATAACTGCAAGGGCCACCAGTCCCTCTCCTTCATCTACACTCTGATGAAGTGCTGACTCTGTGTCACTCACTCTCCATGTCCTTGGCACAATGCAGAGTGGGCCAAAATCATCTGTGGGCCCTCCCAGGGGCCTCATTGCCTAAAGTCTCCCTTTACCCCACCCCCTAGACTTTCACCGTCTCCCACCGCTCTGGACCACAGCCAGGCTCCTCCCACCCAGCTCTGTCTAAACATAACCCACCCTGTGGTCCTTGCCCATAAGGCCCACTGCTAGGTGAGGTCCAATATATCCCTAATAAATGTCAGTGTCGGGTTAGCTAAAGATCCTCCCCAGATCTGAGAGGATGATTTCTCAACAGAAACACCAAATAAAATGAGAGACAGGCAGGGGAAATTAATGGTAACTGTAGTTGGCAGAAGAATGCTCTCTCTTCTCGCTCCAAGACATCTATGTCCTAATCCCTGAAACCTGTGAACATGCTGGGTTACCTGGCGAAGGGGAAGTATGTTTGCAGAAGGAACTAAGGCTGCCCCTCAGCTGACTTTATAATAGGGAGAGTATCGTGGGTCAGTGGGGGGTAGGAGCAATGTAATCACAGGGTCCTTTATTGTGGAAGAAAGGAAGAAAAAAGAGTCAGCAGCCTGGGGAAGACCCTGCTTAATGTTATATCTTTGAGGGTGAGGATGAGGGGATATGAGCCAAGAAATGAGGGTAGACAGATGCTGGAAAAAACATGGAAATGGATTCTCCTGAGAGCCTCCAGAAAGAATGTCAGTCCTGCTGGCACCTTGACCTCACTGCCAGACCCCTGCCAGATTTCTGACCCAGTGAACTGTAAAGTGATAAATTTGTGTTGTTCTTGGTTGGGCGAGATAGGAGAGGGTAAAGGGGGTCAAATATCTGGCAACAAAAGAAGACTTGACTTTGGGTGATGAACACACAATACAATATACAGATGATGTATTATGGAATTGTACATTGAGACCTATATAACCTTATTAACCAGTAAATTAAAATTTTTGAAGTGTTGTAAGCTACTACATTTGTGGTAACTGAGTATAACAGCAATAGAAAACTGACATAGTAAGCTTGGTAAGTAAAGTATGAATTCTTATCTTTTTTTTTCATTTACCACCTTTACATATTTCAGGATCTCCTAAATGATTATATGAATGCCTGCTAACTGAAGGCTACCTACAAACCAGGCACCATGCTGAACACTCGGGTGCCTCTTCTCACTTAATCCTCAAACAGTTTAGGACTAGGCACTAACAGTTCGCCTGGCATATCGTAGGTAGGCTACAGATATTTGTTGAATGCACAAATGGATGGATGGGTGGACAAATTGGCAGGAAATAGGCACTCCTGTTAAAGCACAAAATGATGGAACAGATGGGACAAATATCCCTCTAAAACAAAGTAAGTGGTGATTGTGCTCTGAGAAGAACTGGCCTCCTTGAGTGGTGCCCCCAGAGCTTAGTTCAGAACCGCCCCCAGCCCCCAGCTCCCTGAACCTCCCCCTTCTCCCATGCCTCCCCCCCGCAACCTCCCCCGGGCCAGGCCCACCACACACATACATGCTTTCTGAAGAGCTCCACATGAGGCCCCAGAGCCTGCGGGTCAGCGTCTTTCACGAACCGGACCACGTCCTCCACGGTCCAGGTGGATGGGTTCCTGCTCCTTGGCCGCCTGCCGTCCTGCCCGTCTGGAGAAGGGCTTGAGGCTGGATGGGTGAGCATGGAGAGCAAGATCATTAGACACCAGGACAAGGGCCTGAGCCCCTACCTGTGCTGCCTGCTCACACCTGACCCTCAAGTCCAAGGTGCTGGCCTGAGTGACCTCCTGTGACAGAGAAAGGCTGTGAGTGGCCGCACCCTGGTTATGACCCAGTGTCCCTCCAGCTTCCCTTGTCCACCTTTAGCTGGGGCTTTGGCTTCTGTCCAGGAGGCATTTACCCTCCCTCCTTCCCGCGGAGGCTCCACCAGCATCTGAGCCCAGGGAGACCCCTTCCAGAGCAGCATGTCTGTGTCCTGCCATCTGAACGCCACCTTCCTTCACCTTTAACCCCCAAATCTTCGTTTGTTCTTCTTTTAAGATGCTTTTCAGCCTGGCCGGCATCGCTCAGTGATTGAGCATCAACCTATGAACCAAGAGGTTTGATTCCCAGTCAGGGAATGTGCCTGGGTTGCTGGCCCGATCCCCAGCGTGGGGCATGCAGGAGGCAGCCGATCAATGATTCTTTCTCATCATTGATGTTTCTATCTTTCCCTCTCCCTTCCTCTCTGAAATCAATAAAAATATTTCTTTTTTTAAAAGATGCTTCCCATTTTGCCTCGCATTAAAATTATGCACGGACTTGTCTGCAGCCTCCAGTTATATTTTAATCCTTGAGGGTGATCTTTTTCACCTTCGCCTCCCCCCATTCATTCCACAAACATCTACTGAGCATGTCTCTTCTTTACCAGGTCCTGGGCAAAATGTGTGGTGGGAAACGGTGTCCTCTCATTACGAGGTCTGTAATCATTGGCTTCTCCATTGCTCTAAGTATATAAGAACTGGGTCAATCAATGTAAAATGATTCAATATCTTTTGCAGAAACAGTATAAATAACTTACACAAGAGCCTTGAGTGGGTAATCCTTAATCCCATGTTCAGGCCAGAAAAAAGCTGAGGCTCTGAACAACGAGGCCGCTTTCCCACAGAATAAGCCTATATTAGAAGTGGGGGGGCCTTTGCTCTGTTTCCCTTCTCCAGCCGCAGGGCACAGCGGTTCTCTGCTGTCCCTTCTTCCCTCCACGCTGTACGGTGCTCGAGAAAAGCACAGCCTCCCATTTCCGGTCCATCCTAAATACGTAATGGTTTGGTTGAGAATTGGGGTTTCTTTGACATTTCCCTGCCTTTCCTTTTGCACCTGGAAGAGTCCCCGCAGGTTGTCTGGCACGGGACATTTTTGCCGGGAAACTGTCACTGCCCCCTGGAGCCATCTGAATGCAGATGTGTGCTTATTAGAGATGACTCCACAGCCCTTAACGACATCTGCACTCAACACGGGGATGAGGCGTCACGGAAGCACATTTGCCTCTGGATCCTACCCCATCGGAGCTTCGGCATTAGGGTGATAATAGACGCTCTGATTACAAAGGCTGGGAGTCTACGGTGCCAAGAATGACTTTAGAGTGATCAGAGCAGAGGGCAAGTCTAATTTCCTGTATCTGATAGAAAGAAGACATTCCAGGCCGACTCACAGCCTCATCCATGGGAGCCTGAGTTCCTCTGAGCAAGGCCATGGCACAGGGCTGAGCAAGGGAGGTGTGTGTCCCTACAAGGAGGTGCACCAGGTGATGGCCCTGGAGGGAGAGTGTCCCCCTCCTGGCGCCTGCTGCTCGCTGTGGGCATTTTTCACTTTTCCAGGCTGGAAGGGCTGCAGCCAGGCCTGGGAGCCTCTCTGAGGGGCCTTGAGTCATACAAGACAGAGAGCGGCAGGAAACCTGCCACACCCCTGGAGGTGCTCAAGTTCCAAAGCACACAGACTCCCTCCAGAACAGTGGCTCTCAACCTTCCTAACGCCGCGACCCTTTAATACAGTTCCTCATGTTGTGGTGACCCCCAACCATAAAATTATTTTCGTTGCTACTTCATAACTGTAATTTTGCTACTGTTATGAATCATAATGTAAATATCTGATAGGCAGGATGTATTTTCACTGTTACAAATTGACCATAATTAAAGCATAGTGATTAATCACAAAACAATATGTAATTATATATGTGTTTTCCGATGGTCTTAGGCGACCCCTGTGAAAGGGTCGTTTGACCCCCAAAGGGGTCGCGACCCACAGGTTGAGAACCGCTGCTCTAGAAGGAAGAGAAATGGGACTTTGCGGTGGTTCCAATGGTAGCAGGTTTGTAAAGCCTTTGCAGAGACCTCTGCTCACAGATAGAACGGATCCACCCGCCCCTCCATCTGCTGTGAAGGTGTCAGGAAGACGAATGGGTACGGCCAGGCAGACGTGACTGGACAGTGGTAAGATGTGATGGACGTGAAAAAAAATCTTGCTCCTAAAGGAACAGAGCACGCAAAGTGCTCGCCCAGGGCCTTTAGGGAGGCGGCTTTCTCCAGCACAGAGGATGCTGAGCATGGTCATGTCCATTCACTGGGCTGCTGGAGAGTGAGAGTGAAACCCGACTTGGAACACATGTGTCACTAAAGATGGCTGTTGTCATTTCTAAGCAGAACTCACATTCCCCGGGAGTAGAATGACTATGAATCGGGGTTTAAAGCAATCCCGGCATTCTCACAGCACAGGCACTGGTACTGCTGTCTCCGAGTCTCTCCTGCCTCACACACACACCCACAAGTACATGCATAATTTCCTTTTGTGCATTCATAAGTCAGAGAAAATTTCTTAGCTAACAATGGAGTCACGAGAAAAAGGGAATGGGCAATGAGCTCCGAGTCAGAAATCCCTACCATCCACCAGCTACATGAGCATCTTTGTGTCTCTCGGGTGTGAAATAAGGGAGCTGGTAAGGACCTCGAAGGTCCCTTCCACCTGAGACACTGCAGAGCCCCATTACACCACAGGCTGTCCTGAGCAACACTCACGGGTTAGCCTCTCACACATCTGAGAGCTTCATCTGTGTCCATGTGCAAAGCCCACGGGATGAGGAATCAATAGCCAGGCTCCTGGTCCCTTTCCTGGCCCTGATCATTCTCTATGGGGCTCTGTTTCTTAACTTGTTTCTCAAGAGTATTGTAAGAGTCAAGGGAATGTGTAGCTTTGGGCGGGAGCCAGGTAAGAAGCATCTGGAGGAAAGCCTATCAGTGTCCAAAAGGGAACTAGGGTGCCCTTCCTCGGGCTGCCTGTAGAGCCCCTCGGCCCCCCAGCTAGAGCTGGGTTGGGAGGAGACAGGGTGAAGGCAATGGGGAGGGTGGATCTGTCCTCAGCTCCTCCTCCTCACCTGCTCCAGTAGAATGCACCTTCCTAGAAACAAGGCATGCAGTGCACAGGTGTGGGGGTAGCCCGCAATCTGGGCAGCATCAGGCCATTTAAAAGTGTTGTTTTTCATTGTTTCTATTACAATAGTCCTCACTATGAGGTGAGGGAGATGCTAGCCAGAAGAGGGCCTGCCCAGTTCTTAGATTTTAATCAAGTTTTTCTTTTATTCCTTCAAGACCAGCTGCCCTGCCTGTATGAGAAGAGAGGACGCCTCTAGAGACGAGGAGAGGCCATAGGCTTGAAGTGAGGCCTAGCGGGGCTGATTCATTCCCTGCCACCACTGTGACCTCTGGGCCAGCAACTTGATCTCACCCCTTCTCCTCACTGCCCCTCCTGGCCAACTCCTGCTTCCCCTTCCAGCTGGCTCCTCGGTCACCTCTCCGGGAAGCCTTTCCTGACTCCCCAGAGGAGGCCCAGCAACACCTCCCTACCTGATTCTTTCAGACCATCCGTACTTGTCCTGTGGGGCAAGTCACAGTTGTGATTGAGTGTGTGCAGTTGTTCGGTTTGTCTCTCTGGAGCTGCACCCTGTCAGCTCCATCCTTAGACCCGAGAAGATCCCCTGGCATGTTGTGCTCAGTAAGTTTCTGCTGGCATCTCTCTAAGTCTTAGTGGGCGCAACTCTTCTCCCCAGAATGAACAGACCCCGGCGTGCCTTCAGCCATTCCACCCACATCACATCCAGTGCTGCTCCCACCCTTTTTCTGGCTGAATTGTCTCTGTCCGTCACCGAACACCATACACTATGAAAGCAAACTCCAACTCATGGGAAGCACTTGGGTGCTAATAACAATGTCTGGTTTATTTTGTGTCTTGATTCTGAAGCTGGGACCTGAAGTTGTGTTTGGGAATTCTACAGCAGGTCCTGTTAAAGGCAAGAGTCAGGACGCTTTTGTTGTCTGCAGCCTCTTTATGGCTCTCGGTGATTATGTCCTGGATGAGAGACAGGAGAGAGCTCTTGAATTTTCACCTGAGTATCAGCAAAAAGCAACAGGTAAATGTGTCCTGTGATGACATCCCTTCCGAGTCCACTGACAGAGGTGACAGGTGTGATGTGTCGAGACAGCAGGCGGCCAGGGTAAGGGTTCACATGAGAGGGAAGGCTCGCAGGTTTGTCACGTCATCCATATCCCCTCCCCTGCCTGCAGCCTCACGCAGTGTTTTGGCCTCTGTCGTTTTCATCCATTTTGATTAGCACCACGGGGGGGAAATCCATTGCTAGGTTCCTTCCAGGGTTTATGACTTGGGTCAGACCCTCTTAAAGGGGCAGGGTCCCTTCATACCAACTGCTTTCACTGGGGATGCTGTTTCGGAGCGATATCGAGCAGTTCCTTGGGCACAGGGAAAATGAATGGCCCTCAGAGGGCTCCCAGCGGGCAGCGAGGTGACAAGGGGTAAGGAGGCCAATAGTTTTCTCTCTACCTAATACACTGCCACTCAATCCCCATGGTTTATTTCCACGGTTTCCAAATGTGTTTAGCTGTGCAAATTTTGTTCAAGAAAAGCATACGTAAAGCCCCACTCTGCAAATGCAAAGAGGCCCCGGTTAAAGAGACTGGGGTGTTGGAGTCCTGTCTGCTCCCATCCCCTCTCCCCTCCCCTAGAACCTCCGAGGGTTAGTTGCTCAATAACTAGATATTTAGCTTATGCCTCGAACAAGCAGGCCCCTCTTCTGGGGCTGCAGAGGATACAAATACGAGCAAGAAACCTCACGAAGCTGGGAGTCTGGTTCCTACCATGGGGCCGGAGAGAGGAAGTGCTAGAGACGAGGAAACCAAGAGGCAGTGGAGGAAGCAGGAGAGAAGGAACACACCTAATCGTGGGGTGTGGTGAGGCTGCCACTTGCCTAACCAGTATCTTTTTTTTTTTTTTCCATTTCTTCCTTTGTAATAGAAGCCCTGATTTCCAGCTGGGACCATGGTTGCTTGGAATGGAAACTATATTTCCCAGCTTCCCTTGCAGCTCATAGCCATGTGACTAAATCCTGGCCAATGAGATGCAAGCAGAAGTGGCAACCTCAGTTCAGAGATGCCAGCATTGCCCTCTGTCCCCTGACCTTCCCTGCCCCCTTCCTTCATCTGGATGCTGAGAGTGTGTATGGCTGGCTAGCTCTTTCCGGTATCTGTGGTTCCATTTAGCACCCTGAAGGAAGCACTGAGTAAAAGGGATTTTTGGAGCATTAAAGAGTTAATGCGCCCACAAAGGGTAAACAATTTCACTTTCTGCGGTTATCACAGAGGCTCGACCAGGAATCTCAGCTGTTCATCCTGCAGCAGGTTTGCTCCAGGGAGGCTGGCGGCTGTGTGATTCTGAACATCCCACAGCCCTAGGGCATCTGCTGACTATGAACAACTCTAATTTTCAGGGTATCAGGCAAAATTCTCACTAATATTTCCAAGTTGCAAAAGAGACCTTCAATATTCAGGATACAGTTAGTGGTTTGCTTGGAATGGAAGGCACTGGGAACCGGAGTGCTGTTTCTCTGACCTCCCCAAGACCCTGGGAGGCAGGAGTCCTGAGCAAGGGGTACTCTCCTGGGTACAGCCGGGGCTCCGACAGAGAGGGCTTCCTCAGAGCTGGCCCTGCCTCCGGCAGATTACTCAGACAGCGGATCCGGGTCTAATTCCAGGAGAACAAAGGGCTGGTGGAAATCAAAATAAAGGACAGGAGGATGGTTGAAACTGGGATGGGAGGACATCTCAGGGCTCCACGGGAAAGAGGCAGCAAGGGACTTGGGGAGCTGAGCTCCCTTGAGACCCCTCTGATGGGCCCTGGGTCTCCCTGGTCCAGGGGGACCAGATGGACTGGGACGGGGCAGACAATTCTACAGCAAGTGATGGTTCTCTCCACCCAAATCGTGTCTTCCTCCTACTGCTTGAAATCCTACACTTAGGACACAGGGCCTGAGATGTCACCAACTAGAGGCAGCCTCTTAGGATTATGAGTCAACTCCATCAGGTGGTGTCCTGTGATCACCACCCTGAGCGAGTGGGAGTTGGGTTGAGGAGAGACATGTGAAAGGCAGAGGGACACAGGAATGAGGGTTTTGACAGCCAGAAGCAACATGAGGGCTCTGGGCGCCATGGCAGCAGGGGCAGGTGCAGTGAATGTTGACTGAGCACCTACTATGTGCCAGATGTGACCCTAACTCTGGGGATAAACCTGGGAAATAAACGCTGCCCCTCATTTACTTTAAGGCATTGGTTTGTGCCAGATCCTGTTCCCTTCTCTTGTTCTTGGAGATCAGATGGAACTGCATCTCTCGCTTTTGAAATCTTCTTCCTGGCCAATGGCCCTGAGTGACAGTGCTGGGGAGTGGCCCCCAGGTGCCTCTACACTTGGCCAAAGCCCCCACCCTGGCTGAGGGGGTCTATGCTGTGCCCTCAGGACTGCCTCCCCCTTAAGGGGCCCCTGCTTCCCTCTCCATCCTCAGCCAGCAGGGCCTCGTCCGGGATGGGTGAGCTCACTGAGGGGAGTACACGGAGGACCTTGGATCACACAAAGTGCTAATTGCTGTGGCTCCTCAGGGCTGCTGGCGGAGAGAGCCAAGCCTCAGGACAGAAACGTGGTTTGCTAAGGAAGACCGCCAGCCCCTGGGAGGCTTAGAGGAGCGGGATGAAGACTCTGCCTCCTTTCTCAGCAGTTCTCAGCCCCTGAGTGGATGAGCTGTGCTCTGTGGAGGGGTATGTTCATGTGATCTGCAACTACTAACATTTACTGAGTTCTTACTTTGTCCTAGGCTTTGTACTAAATACACACATGAACTTATCTAGTATTTAAAATCCCAACAAGCTTAGGAGGTAGGTGCTATTATTATTACTCCAATTTCACAGGTGAGGAAACTGAGGCACAGAGCTCAGACTTGAAAACGGTCAGACTTGCTAGAGAGAAAGTGGCAGATCCAGGGTTCCAGCCAGGTCATCCGGCTCCCAGTCCATGTGAGTATCCACTGTGTTCTATAGCTTCTGGAGTTTGAAATGATTTAAAAAAAAAAAAAAAAAAAAAAAAGCATACACACACACACACACACACAAAATCAGAATGGACACTAAGCTATCCCTAGAATGACAGCACTTTTGTACTTCACACCCCGACAAGCGACCTGTAACAGGTGAGACAGAAGTGTTGTCACAACCAGGGCTGCGGGCATTTGGCTAAACTCTGGTTCTGCCCATCTACCAATCTGTAGCCACCGGTGTCACCCACTACGCAAGGCAAAACTCTTTACTAACATCTGGTTCCTGGCACAGAGCTAGTCCACGCCTCTCAGACCCCCCTAGAGGGATGTGTGGCCAAGTGGCCAGCTCCTGCCAAAGACGTGGGAGCGGGAGGGATGCGACCAGCCCAGGCTCCGGGAGGCTGTGCCTTCCCCACCTGCTCCTGCCCTCTCCACCGCTGGGTGCTTGGGGCTCGGAGGCCTGGGGGAAGCAGAGCCACAGACAGAGCCTGGGCCCCTAGGGATGCACCCACCAACTAGGAACACCCACCTTAGTCTCTTGAACAAAAAATAAACCTCTATGGTACTTGAGCCACCGTAATTTTGGAGTCTGCTAACTCCTACAGCCTCGCCTACTCTCTAATGCATCATTTCCTGTGCTTATCGTCACAGCCTGACCTCAGCTGTATTCAAGAACGACAGACATTCATGAGGGACTAATGGAAACTTCTGATTTCCCAGTGTCCCCGCTTTCAAACAGCCAGGGTCCCCTCCTCCCCCATCTGCGGTGGTCCCACCGGCCCAGGAGGGAAGTCACAGGGGGGCCCATGCATGCATTACGTTACCACATCTGTTTCCTTCCAGAGAGGTCCCATTCCTCTTGGGGCTGCAGCCTGGGGGCCTCAGCCCGGGTGCCGAGGGGCCTCCGGAGGACAGGGGGCTGGTGCGGGGACCGCCGGCGGCCGGGCCGCCCCCGAGGGGGCCATCTCCGGAGTTCTGCCTCTTGCAGTACAGCGCGGAGGCGGGGGGCACGGAGCCCCGGTGGCTGAAGGCGGGGCCGGCGGGGTCCAGGCTGTAGCGGCTCATGCCCGCAGCGGTCGCCAGGCGGCACTCTGCGGTGGCGAAGGTCTTGGCTAAGCGGAAAGCAGGGAGAGAGGCGGCGATCAGAGCGGTTCCAGGGGAGCCTGGCCTGTCTTGGCGAACCATCCCCAGCAGCCGGGCCGCCGCCTGTGAGCACAGGAGATGAGGAATGGGCCCCTCGGCATAACCCCAGGTAGCTCACCGCCCAGCAGAAGCGCCCGCCTCACCAACAAAGCATATTATCCTCCCGATGGGGAGGTGTGTCCTCGGGAAAGTAACGATCTTGGTGATTGATGACTTGGAAATAAGATTCAAACAAAAGTCTTCCCTACCCCCTACCCCCCATGGCTCGGCCCCTCTGGCGGTGTCCCGGGGCATGTCTGAATCCCCCTGTGCTCTCTTCTCTGGCCCTCCATCACCGCCCCTCACCTGGCAATGCTGGGAAACCGGACCCCTCATACGCTGCGGGTGGGAATGTAAAATGGTGTAGCCTCTTTGGAAAACAGTCTGGCTCTTCCGCAAATGTTTAAAATAGAGCTATCATATGACCCCGCAAATGCACTCCTAGATATATACCAAGAGAAATATTCACACAAAAGTCTGTGCATGAATGTTTACAGATAAGTATTCATACTAGCCAAAACAGACCAAATGGCTATCAACTGATGACTGATTAAACAAAATGTGGAATATCCACACAACAGGATATTACTCAGGCATACAGAGAAACGAAGGACTGATACAGCTACAGTGGATGAGTCCTAAAACATTATGCTACATGAAAGAAGCCAGCCACAAAAGACCGCATATTAGTGGTGCCACTTCTATGAAATGTCCAGGACAGGCACATTTATAGAGACAAAAAGCGGATTAGAGGCCGCCTTGGGCATGGAGGTTGAGGGGATTGAGGATGCTAGCTAAAGGTATGTGGTTTTTGAAGTACTGAAAATGTCCTACATTTGGGGTGGCGGCTGCATACATCTGCAAATATACTAAGCACCATTGAGTTGAACCCTTTAAATAGGTGAATTGTATGATATATGAATTACATCTCAATAAAGCTGTTTTTAAAGTCATTGCAGAAGTCCAGTGCCAGGTGTGAACATGTTCTTGAGAGTGTTGTACAATCAAGTCCGACTAACACTTTGGCTGCTAGGACATGAGTGAGCCGAGCAGCCTAAGGGTGTGTGCGCCCTGTGACTCACCCTTTGTGGCTAATGGAGGGCTGCAAGATGTCTTCAGAAACCTAGAACTCGGTACCTTCGCCTTGATGGACTATATTGCATCTCTTCCCTCTGGGTCAGAAGACATCAGTAGGAAGATTCTAACAGGGACCAGGCTACAGAGCTATGTATGAGGCTGCTTCATGAATGGAGTGAGAAGGAGAAATACTAAACATTTATTGAGCACCTACTCTGAGCCAGCATCATTTTAAGCCAGTGAGTGGTAAAACTGTCATTATATTCTCTTTACAAGCGAGTGCTTATTGTCTGGGACGCTAGTCCTTCCCGTGTCCCCAGGGGCAGATGCCCTGATGTACCTGCGGAAGCAGCTCCCAGTGCTTGGCATCCAGAAGGCACTCAATACATATCTGTTGAGTAGACATTTGGGCCAGTTTAGCAGGATATGTATTAAAATTCAGATGATAAAGGATTAAATATAAATTCTTCATGTAAATGAATGATAAATAATGAAAAAGAAATTGAACTGAAACATTCTGTTTATTCAATATTTTAAATCCGAATTAAATATGTCTATGGAATTCTGATAGTCTAAGGTAAAGAATGACGTAACTCACCAATCTGCACTATAGTTGAAAAACACAGATGCAGATGGAAAACTGTTCTCCTATGACAGTGTGGAAATGGGAAACAAGGGAACAGAATGTGATTGGTTTAGAAACCATGGATGAGATCAAAGGGCCATGATCCAAATGAATTCATTGGAAACTCAAACCAACACGAGAGAACATCAGGCACTAGCCCTCTCCTCAGCAAAGGCTAAGCCAGTGATTTGGAAGTCAGCTGGCGGACAACCATGGAGACACCACCAAGCCCCAGCCATGGCTCTGGGAGTGGACATCAAGGTCAGGTGCACACACCAGGTGCCCTTCAGAACTGATGAGGTGCATCTGCTCAAACCCAATGAAAACAGCCTTCCTCACCTTTATGAATAGGGGCGCCGATGCTTACATGGTACCTGACTGATACAATGAAGGCCATCATCCAACCACGGGACTGCAAAGGGCCTTCACAGAACACCCAGCCCAGCAGGTCCAAGTGTTACATGTGTCCCTCTGGTGGGACAGGGGATGAGTTTAGGTGGGACTTGGTGTATTGGTTTCCTAAGGCTGCATAAATTACCAGTGACTTGGTGGTTTAAAACAACAGAAATGTATTCTCTCACAGTTCTGGAGGCTAGAAGCCTAAAATCAAGGTGTCAGCAGGGCCAGGCTCTCTCCAAAAGCTTCAGGGGAGGGTCCTTCCTTCCCTCTTCTAGCTATTCAAAACCTTTACACTGTTCAAGCCATGAAGGCATCCCCCATAGAGGTAGATGAATTACAGGTATGCAGGACTTCTGGTAGCTTAAAAATTTAATAAAGTGGGACATACGGATTGTTTGTTACCTAAAACAACTTTTTAAAGCTGGGGAAAAGAAGCACCAAATCTATACTTGGAGAGAGAACTACACTTTTCAAGCGGTTTGGTGGCTGACTGGTGAGTGAACACCAGATGGGGCCAGCAGACCTGGGATCGTCTAGCCCGAGTGCCCAGCCACTGCACACAGACACGGGCAGACAACGTTCATGGTCCTGGTCTCTGGGTTCTTAGAAAGTCCCTTCTCATCTGAAATGAGCTGTCTTGTTATCTTGGCACCTCTCATTAAACAAGAGGAGACCACCAGCTCAGCAAAGCAGGGCCAACAAAAGGTGTTTTATGCCCTTCCCTTCTATCACCCCCTCCTCTGTCCTAGAGACTAAGGATGCTGCATGTAAGTCATTAAATCTTTCCTCCAGATAAAGGAATAATCAGCTTTTGTCTGACACAGGAGCCTGCCTACATGGACAAGCAAATGCACAATGCACATTCAAAGAAGCCTGCCACCTTTTCAGGGTTCAGTGTTGGAACCCTGGGTTTAGGGTCCATTGCTAATCTGTGGACCACGGTTTCCTCCAGCCACTGTCTATGAAGCCTGCCCATAGTGAGACTACTGAACACTCTAGAAGAGTTCAAACCCACTCAAGCCTCAAGCGATACCTGCTTGCTTCTGAACCTGACGCGTGTCTAAGCCTCTCTGTTGGGGTAGCAAACTCCAGGGTCAGGAGTGCGTGGACTCCCCCTCTTCCCCCCTCCCCCACAGAGGCCTCTGCGAGGCTTCCAGGATGCCTGGTGCAGCCCATTCCTGCTGTCCTGATGGAGAGTCAGGTGTGGCACCCAGAGAACCTCCAGAGAAGAGCAGGAAGAGGTAGATGGACAAGAAGAAGAAACCAAGAACCAGAGAGAGAGAGAAAGTCCCAAGGCGCAGGAGCAGCACAGAGAGGGAAAAGGGGTCCCCACGTAAAAAAACACAGACACTCCTGACCGAATGTCAGTTCAGCTGGCGTTGACCCTTGTCATTTAGAACCCAAGACCTAACGTCTCCCAGTTAAGTAAACTTGGACTTGAAAAAATTAAACTGGCACTTTACTTGGATTCTCTAACCAAATGAAGCCCTGAAGAGCAAAATACCTCCATCTGCAAAATTATTCCTCAATAATACCTATTCATGCAACAATAACCACCAATTCCAGAGCTTTAGACACTATTTTCTCCCAGTTCTCTTCCTCTCTCTTTCTCCCTCTCTCTCTCATTCTCCCTCCCTCCCTCCCTGTCTCTCTCTCTCTCTCTCTCTCTCTCTCTACACACACACACACACACACACACACTCACCCTCCTCTCCCCACCTTATCTCCCCACGTGGGTCATAACCTCCATTTACAGGAGCAGCTGCACAGGCTGCACCCTTTCTTTCTTTTTTTTTTTAATATAGTTTATTGATTTTTTACAGAGAGGAAGGGAGAGAGACAGAGAGTTAGAAACATCGATGAGAGAGAAACATCAATCAGCTGCCTCCTGCACATCTCCTACTGGGAATGTGCCCGCAACCAAGGTACATGCCCTTGACCGGAATCGAACCTGGGACCTTTCAGTCCGCAGGCCGACGCTCTATCCACTGAGCCAAACCTTGGGATCAGTTGCCAGCAGGTCTGCCCAGCCCAGCAGACCACACAACCCTGCCCAGGCTGGCAAGAAGGTCAAACCCCCCCGCCGCCCCCCCCCCTCCCCGGGGCAGTGTCCAGAAGGCTCCATGTGTGAACAGCTGGGCCGGGCTGCTTGAGAGAGGGCCGCACCACAGACCTCTAGCCCGCAGACCCAGATTAGAAAAGCAAGTACTACAGCCAGCCTGATAACACTGCCACTCCAGCAGCTGGGAGTAACTTCCCCAGCTTCTCCTGGTGCCACCGCCTGAGGAGCATGGCAGGAAGCTCTGAAATGCAAAGAAAGAGACCTGTGAGGAGAGAGGCCGAAAGAGGAAGGGGCAGGAGGGAGAGGCCCCAGGGAACAGCAGCCAGTCCCCAGCACAGCTGCGCCTCCCTGCTCCGATCAGGGACACGGGCATTGTCTCCTACCTTGGGTGACGCTGCCACCAGACAGCCACACACGCTCCTCTGGGTGCCCCCGGTGCCCACACCTGCTCCTGCTGCCGCGGGAGGCAGAGAGGCCTCCCTCCCAGGGCTTCCTATGGCAGAGACAGTAGCTTCCCTCCAGCCCCTAGCCGCTCTCACGGAGGCTCTGCTGGAGGTTTGCAGATTTCCTTCTCTCGGGCAGTCCCGCCCCTTGTTCTGGCTCAGATAAGCTGTGGTGTTTTCCCTGAGGGCCCTCGGTGGCCTCTTGTCCCAGCCTTCCCGGTTCAAAGGGCACCAGGCCACACCACCTATGAGGCTCAGCATTTCATTTGCTTCGATTACATTTCCCCTTCACTTGGTCTCTGGCCAGTATAGATTTTCTCTTTAAGCGTGTCTCTAGGTTCAGCTCCCTCAGCCCTCAGCCCTCGGATTGAACCTATGACTCCCCTCTGGTCCATTTACATACGTTTATATCCTTTCTCCCCTAATGAGATGCACAAAAGCCACCCATAATTTTAATGCCTGTCACCTAAACTTCTTTACTCCTCCTCAATGGTTCTGGTTAATCTACACAATGTTTCCGGTTTGCCTAAGACTTTGTTCTAAGCCTATGGGTTGAATTCCTCCTGTGGAAATTTTGCCCAAAGGCAATTTCGCCCAAAGTTAGCTGTTTGGAATCGTGAATGGCCTTTCATTCTCAGGAGGAGAGCAGGTTTTGTAATCACCCCTCCACTTGCAGCTTTGCCAAGCCTCTGCCCCAAGGCCCATGGGAACTTCCCAGAGGAGGGGGGGCGGGGGAAGGAGGGGACTTCCACAGTCACTGTTTCCTTAACAGTCCCCACACTTTGGGGACTTTCATAGAACTCTGAAGAAATTAAAAATGATTCTTAATCAGAGAAATGTTGAGTCCTGGAATAGAGAGAGGACGCCTTGTAACTTTCAGTTCTAAACGGACACCCTGACTTTTAGGAGGGCTCCCAGTACTTCCCAGTGCTCGTCATGCTCGGGGAGCAAGCTGCCACGCCTCGGGGTGCTCTGTGGAGAGGTCTCTACTGCAAGGAATCAAAGCTTGTGGGGAACGGAATCCTGCCCACAGGCCCGTGCGTGAGCTGGGAAGCAGATCCTTCCCTAGCTGGGCTTTGAGGTCCTTGCAACCGTGTGGGAGACCTAAGGCCAGAGGACTCAGGCTGCGCCTCAACACCTGACTCACGGACACTGTGAGATATTAAATGCTAATTTAAACCACCAAGTTTTGGGGTAATTTGTCACACAGCAAAAGGTAACTGATACAGATGGGGAAAGGTGACTTGTTTCTTCCTCTTCACTCTGCACATCCCAAATGGAAGCTGTACTCATTAATTCAGTAGCAGCCAGGCTGTATCTGCTCTGGAGTAGCTGTCCAATTCTCTGCCAGGAAAGTTATGGGCTTGCTTTCAGCAAAGGGTTTACGGCTTAGGGATGAGACCCAGAAACTGCGCACTGAGAGGAGAGAGTGTGTGAGTTTATCTCAGACGCTTACGGGGTTACTAAGTTACTTTAGCTCCTCTGGGCATGCTTTGCCATTTTTACCCTCGTTCTGATGCCCCGCCAGCAGATACTGGTGTGGATAAGCGAAGCGGCAGATACTACCTTAAGGCCCACCACAGGTCCACAGGGTATTGGTCCAGGGGAACAGTCCAAAGGGATGGATAGAGTCTCCAATTATAGCTACTGTGAGCCCTAAGAGTTTGGGGATGGCTATATCTCATATACTCGGTCCTTGTTCCCATCTGTCTTGGTTCTGATGTATGAGTCAGAGAACTTGGTCCCCATCTTCTTGGATCTCCTTCGAGGCCTGGCCCATCCCCTACATCTCTTCCATCACAGGCAGGAGACTCTTTGGACAGAGGCCTCTGCAGCTGACCCAGGAGTCCCCAGCCTTGTCTGGCCAGTTAGGGACTGAGGGGTGGGGGTGTCACATAGGCACAGTAGCCTCACAGACAAAGAAGCAGATTTCTAGTAGATTTTTATTTGAAGAGAGAACATGGGGCAGGGGCAGGGGTGTGTTTCAGAGAATTTCCGAGACCAGCCCTGTAGGAAGAAAGAGTCCATATGGCCTCTTTCTATGGGCTCCAGTTTTCCTCCACAGCCCCTCATAGAAGGGGCTCTCCAAACAGCCAAGAGCCTCATGGGCATTTGCTGTCGCCACCATTCTGCTCCTCTGGTCTTGGGTATTGGCATCTTTAACCCACAAAATGATTTCTCTTGTGATCCTAATTTTTTTAGTTGCATTTTAATATAAATATTTTATATTAAAATATTATGAAATTGGTCAACATGGTTCAATATCATGCCCTTTGTCCCATATTTGACCTACAGTGGGAGGGGAGGGTTCAACAACTTAATTGGAATATTCATTCATTCATTTAACCAATAATTATTGAATACATATCTTGTGCTTCCTCAGTATCTATAGGACTCAAAGGAGATCCTAAGCCTTCTCATGTAAAAGGATCCAATAAATTAGTGAACATTGTAAAAATCTATTTTAAATTCTACAAAAGCCAGGCTTTTCTCTACAGGTTATATTTTTCCCTTTGACTCAATGTTTTAAAACATGTACTGATATTAGAATATAATGAATATAACATCATTGAAAAAATAATTAATAGCTTTTCCTAAAGGAATCCTATTGGCACACAGGCAGAACTCAGATTAGGAACCCCGCATTGGCAAATGCTCTCTACTCCGTGCTCGGAAGGTACATGAGGCCTTAGAATCTGCTACAGAACTTGTGGACACACTTCTTTTAAGCTTCCCATCAAAACTCTCTGCGAGGGTTCTTCAGACCTGAGCTTGACACTGATACTTTGTTCTCCTTCCAAATGACCCCCTTGGCTTGAGACCCAGACAGCTCACAGCTCACCTCGTTCCCATGGCCCGTGGCCGTGACGGGACGAACACAGCTCTGCAATGTTCCCATCAGCAGCCTGCACCAAGGGGCCGCAGCTGCGGCCAAATCTGGAGACACACTCTTTCCTTCATTTCCTTTTTCCCATCTCTCATTTTATACATCATTTAAAATGTCAGATCAAACTGTGCCTCCTGTCTGGGGGAGCAGGCCACATTGTGTGGGTTTCGCAGAGCAAGTCCTCCTGTGTCTGGAGTGACGGGCTCTGCCTGCCCCTGACTGTCACCCAGCAAGGACACAGCTGGAGCCCAAGGACGAGGATGAAACACTGCTGGGGGCCGAATTAGAGAACCCAGGAGAACAGAGGATCGGTGTACTTGCAATGCAGTTTCCACCTGTGAGATTTTGCTGAATGGGGGTGGGGGTTGTTTTGTTCTTTTAATTCTTTGCTAGAAGAAGTGACACAGGTGTACCTACCACAAGCCACTTGTGAACACGTGTTTTGTGCGTCAGGCTTCTCCGCTGGGAAATAGGACACACACCCCACCTAGCACGTGTTTGGGCCCTACAGACAGACCAGTTGGGGAGGAAGAGCAAAGGGCTAGGGAGGAGAAGACCTGAGTTCAGGGTCCTCCCCACTTCTGCCTTTCTGTGTGGCCTCGGCTCTATGGCTTTACGGCATCACAAGTAGGGGGAGTCCAATACAGTAAATGTTTGCTGACTCATTCAATGGATGCTTCTGTATCAAGGAACTCATGCTTTGATAAACTCTATTTCCTCTTTGGAATAAACAGTCTTTTGTAAACATAGATGTTCTCCGTAGAGCTATGATATTAAGCAGATTTGTAGTTCAACATGGAAGCAGATTTGATTTCTAAATGCTGGGTGCATAAGTTCCACCATAAGGAAACACACTGGGAGTGTCTGCTACTCCAATAATTTTCTAGCTCAAACACCACAGCCAAGGAACAAAAACATCAAGCCTCAAAAATAAATGTCCTTCCTTATCTCCCACCCCTACCACCTGCATATCAAAAGAGCTTCTCAACAAAAACTAAACAATTTGTTCCCATCATGTCACACCTTCAAAAGGCAGGAAACCAATCTCTACATTAGATCTTGCAGAAGAGTTCAGCTACCACATCTGTGGTTTCCAGATCACCCCTGCTCCTGGCGAGGAGACAATTTGGTCTGTTGTGTTGCACACAATTTAAGTCAGTAAATATTTACCGCAGACTAGTTATGTCTCAGGCTCTGCTGGGGACTATGTTCCTTTCCCCAAGTCCCTCTAGCAGGGAGATGAGATCTAGACCCAGATTCCGGAAAGACCGGCAGAAACAAGTGCCACTGTGGCTGTGTGCACAGGGTTTGGGGAACGGAGACCCTGCTGCAGGTGGTTGCCAGCCCACACTGAGAAATTCGCTTGTTGTCATTCTTTCCTTTCTTTCACCCTCCTCCCCAGCCCTGCAAACATCCTCTTTTTCATCTGGATTTGCACACGTGCCATCCCCCTGACCTCTCTGGGCCCTCATGACCCTATCTTCCTTTCTAGCCCATGGTTGCCTCCATGGGACACTGGAATAGCTTTAGTGGCAACACTTTTACAGGGGAGGCATTGTCGTAGCAGAAGAAAACTTATTTTACTGAAAACATGAAATAAATTTTCCTATGTAAGCAGGACTCGGTCAGCCCACCCTTGTCGCTCAAAGTGTGGTCCCCAACCAGCAGCAGCACCAAGAGCACCTGGGCACTCACTGGAAATGCAGGCTCTCTGGCTCCTTCCAGTCCCCTTGAGCCAGATTCAGCTTTTAAACATTTTCAGATGGTTCCCGAGTACATTAAAGTTTCAGAAGCACTGGCTAAAGCTTGTTTATCATTGAGATTTTTTTTCAATATTCAAAGGTAAGGTAAACTTTTCCCCTTAATCATTTCATGATGTCTAACAGAACCACAAATGCTATCAAGTTCATGTTTCTGTCTCCGTTCTCCTGAAGCACCCAGAGAGCTGCTCTATTTTCTAAAACACAAACCACGGATGGCCATCAGTTAATAGAACTGGAGAAAAATGGCTAAGTCTCTGGTCTCAAGCCAAGAACTACCTTCCAGACTGAATTCAGGCAGCTGAGTAGGTCTGAAGCCTGGTTTTCCTTGGACACAGGAGAATGATCATTTGGTGAAAGAGTTTATATTTCAAAGGTCTGAGGAAGGAATTGGAAGAAGTCCTTTCTCTGGTCCAACGGGAGCCCTCTCTCTTAGTTTCCTTACCTTCACCTTGAAAGGCCCCCTCGCTGGGGCTTCTGGGGCACCCTGACCTCCTGCTGTCCAGTGCTATCCTCTGACACTTCCAGAGGTGACTCTCAACCTGGAAGGGACCAGAAAGAACATCTTGCCAGAGTTCCCCCTTCTGGCCCTACGTGGACACCTACACGTGTCACCAATAATGGGGACATCACTACCACCCAAGCAGCCTTGGGTGGCTTTGACTTTGAGAGGGTCCTTACAATGTCAACTCCACTTGACTTCTGAGGGAACTATCTTCTGAGAGTTCCACCTGGTTGTTCAGCTGCCAAGCTCTCCACCTAGAAGAGTGTTCCTTCAATTTCTGCTTCCCAAACTTTGCTGTGTCTTTGAAACACCTGGCACCTGTGGTTAAAGAGTGTGGGAGGCTGCTGAGCTTTTGCCTTTCTCAGGTGGTGACATTGCTTCTGACCAGAGTTTGAGCGGCAAGACCTCAGGCTAAATTAAATCCACCTTCAGGACCACAGAGAACAAACCCACATGACCTGCTGTTTTTTATACTGGACCAGAAAACCATGTCTTCCCCAAATCATCCATTTTCAGCCACAAACATTGTAGTTCCCTTGATAGATCCTATGTGCCATGGCTTTGCATTTTCTTATGGTCTTATTAGCTGTCTTCTGGAAGTGCTCTCGTGAATGTTGACACACCCTCTAACTACGTGGCAGCAAGCCTGCAACACTCCAGCTTTGGCGGAACAACCTCAGGGCAAAGCAGGACCTGCTTCAAATGAGCTCAAGACGGCACAATCTTGTTTAGGAATGTGGTCACATGGACAGAGAGGGCGCCTAAGCTCAACAAAGACCTCCATTCCTCCCCCTTGTAAACACCCTTGCCTTTCTTGACACAATGGTGGGAAAATGGGTGATAAACTAATTCCTCATGTAAAGTAATAATAATTTGATGTGTTACCCTTTAAGGGAATTTTGACAAGGTAAGCCTAAAGAGGCAATGTCATAATCTAAAGACAAACTCCTAAATGGTGTCATTCTAGGCCCCATGGCAGATTGGTGGGAAAGACGTGTGACACGGGGGCTGCTTAGAGCATACTGTGCCATAGCTGCCTCCTCCCACTCTCCCTGAGGTCCCTGGACACATGAAACACATGGCGCTCTGTTCTGCAACACTTGGCATGAGGAACAATGTCCATGAAATCGGTTGATTTAGAACAATTCAGTTTTTCAAAGCATCCATGGGCTAGGGAAGGGCTCATGAAAACAATTGCAGTCATTACTTCCAAAGCCAAGCCAACTAGGAATGAAACCAGCATTCAGGTAGAAATGCCTGCCCCAGTCAAAGGAAGCAGTGAGGCAGCTACACTACTCCAGGGGAAAGACCGGAACCTCATTCAGCATGGTGAGCTTGGAAGGGGAGAGAATAAGGTGAAAACCAAGGCAAGAGTTTTCTCAATGATCGCTTAAAGGCAGCTGAAGGGGAGCTCCTGGGACAAGATGTTAAAATAAAACTATTTTAGTTTTCATTTTGGCTGAGGCTGCAAGACAATAGACACCCCATACCAGAGTGAAGGGTTCCAATCTTGCAGAAAGAGATGGTGGGAAGCCAGTTCTGCACCTATAGATGACAGCCCACGTCTAGTCTACAAAATAAATTGTAGGGGTTGCAAAGCAGGTTGAATAGAAGATGAATTATGGAGAGAACTATCCAGTGGGCTCCCAGGGGTTTCAATGTGGCCATGTGAGGAGCTTGCTTTCTGCCTCTGGAACTTGCAAGACACAATGGGTCCCTGTTTGGTTCCCATGAGAAATCTAAAAGTAGCTGCTCTGATGGTAGAGCAAAGGAGAGGTGCCTGCAGAGAACTGCCTGCATGTCCACAGTTGGTTTGAGTAGAGAATGTGTGTTTCTCAGGGGCTGGATGGAGCCATCAGAAGAGAGGTCTGAAGTAAGATCCTTTCCACAGGACTGTTTGAGGGCACATAGGGGCCCCAGCAGAAAGCAGTTAGAGATTTACTCACAGGTACCTGAGGCTATGGAAGGAGCTGTAAGTAAGCAGCCAGAGAGGAGTTACATTTGTCCATGTGAGGGATGGTGGAATCACCAAAAGACCCTTGTAAAAGCCCACAGGATGAAGGATCAGCTTTAAACACCTGCCAGAATCAGGGAGCATGATGCCAACTCACAGCAGGATTAGCCAAGTAAAAGCTCTCCTATTCTTGCCTCTCCTTCAAAATCATGAGCTAGATATGAGAGACGGGCAAAAACACAAGGCTGGGCAGAGGGCACAGGGAAGCCAACCAAACCCTCCTTTACTGCTGTAGGCAACTGGCAAGGCAGGCCTCCGCTGGGAATGGGGAGTAGTTATATCTTTGAGTGAAATTTAAAGTTTGATGATCACACTGACCTGGACATATTAATTATTGGCTAGAGAATGTTTTGTTACCTGAAAGGAACCATAAGAGTCACAAGATTTGTCCTAAATGTATTCATGGACAGGAAAGAAATGGTCCCACAGGATACATTTAAAGGACAATGGGAGACATGGATTATGTGGCTTTATCGTTATGTCCCATGGGTCATTGGTTGTTCAATGAAACAATGATTCAAGAGTTTGAGAAGTGAAATTAGACAATTCTGCTCTTCTTACTGCAAGATTCACTAGAAGATATATTAGCTTTAGAATGTTTCTGAGGGAACTAAGTTTTACAGGAGAGCCAGGTCCATACTGTCAGAACCAGAAGGAACAGTAGACATGAGCAACTCCAAGCCCTCATTTAGGAAACTGAGGACCAGCCCTAGCGGGTTTGGCTCAGTGGGTAGAGCTTCGGCCTGTGGACTGAAGGGTCCCAGATTCGATGGGTTGCTCCCCAGTAGGGGGCATGCAGGAGGCAGCCAATCAATGATCTCTCTCATCATTGATGTTTCTCTCTCTCCCTCTCCCTTCCTCTTTAAAGTCAATAAAAATATATTTAAAAAATAAAAGAAACTGAGGCCCAGAGACATCAAGAAAAACAGGAAATATACAGCATCTGCTCACAAAGGCCAAATTTAATTAGTTACCTTTCTTTGTAAAGGCAGAATTTCCCTGGTTTCAGAGAGATTAAAGTAAAACTGTAGACAATGTTTTGACAGTATTTTAAAAAAAATCTATGCTAAGACTTTGTTGACCCCAAATAGCCAAAGAAATATTGATAATGAAGAACAAAGTTGGAGGTATCACACTACCTGGTATCAAACTATACTTCAAGGCTATAGTAATTAAAACAGCATGGTACTGGCATTAAAACAGACACAAAGATCAATGGAACAGAATAGAGAGCCCAGAAATAAACCTATGCCTATTTGGTCAATTAATCTATGACAAAGAAGGCAAGAATATACAATGGGGTAAAGACAGTTTCTTCAATAAATGGTATTGGAAAAACTAGACAGATAGATGAAAAAATTGAAACTAGACCACTTTCATATACCAGCTACAAAAATAAACTCACAGTAAATTAAAAACTTAAATGTGAGACCTGAAATCATAAAACTCCTAGAAGAAAACACAGGCAGTAAACTCTTTGACATCACTCTTAGCAATATTTTTTTGTTATGTCTCCTTGGGCAAAGGAAACAAAAGAAAAAATAAACAAATGGGATTACACCAAACTAAAAGTTTTTGCACATCAAAGGAAACCATCAACAAAATGAAAAGACAATGTACTGAATGGGAGAATATATTTGCCAATGATAAATCCAATAAGGGGTAAATATCCAAAATACATAAGGAACTCATACAACTTAAGCCCCCGCCCCCCCCCAATAATCCAATTAAAAATGGGCAGATGACCTGCATAGACATTTCTCCAAACTGAACATACAGCTGGCCAACATACATATGAAAAGATGCTCAACATCACTAATCATCAGAAAGATGTGAATTAAAACCACAATAAGATATTACCTCCCACTTGTCAGAATGGCTAAATAAACAAACAACAAGTGCTGGCGAGGATGTGGAGTGCACTGCTGGTGGGAATGCAGATTGGAGCAGCCACCAAATCTGGAAAAACAGTATGCATGTTTCTCCAAAAATTGAAAGTAGAACTACCATATGACCCAGCTATCCACTTCTGGGTGTATATCTGAATACATCTAAAACACTAATTTGAAAAGATACATGCACCCCTATGTTCATAGCAGCATGATTTACAGTAGCCAAGATATGAAAACAACCTAAAAGTACATCAATAGATGAATGAAGATGTGGTACATATATACTGATACAATGGAATATTACTCGGCCATAAAAAAGGAAATGAAATCTTACCATTTGCAACAACATGGACAAACCTCGAGGATATTATGCTAAGTAAAGTAAGTCAGACAGAGAAAGACAAATGCCCTATGATTTCACTTATATGTGGGACCTAAAAAACAAAATAAATGAACAGACAAAACAGAAACAAACTCATAGATACAGAGAACAAATTAATGTTCCCATATGAGAGGAGGTTTTGGGAATGAGTGAAAAAGATGGAGGGATTTAAAAGTACAAATTGCCAATTATAAGAATAATCACTGGGCCGTAAAGTACAGCATAGGGAATATAGTCAATACTATTGTAGTAACTGCGTATGGTGTCAGATGGGTACTAGACTTAGTGGGGTGATCACTTCGTAAGGTATGTAAATGTCCAATCACATGTCATACACCTGAAACTAATGTAATACTGTATATCAATTGTGATTGAAAATTAATTTTAAAAAAGAGAAATGTGTTTAAAAATATAAGACAAAAAATCTAAATTTATCCTTTTCTGCTCTCTTCCTAGGCTTACGATATAGCCACTCTTATTATAAAGATCCTTTTGTTGAATGTTCTAAGGCTATCCGTGAGTACCTACAGTTGTATCAGTTTTTCATTATTCATAATGGCCACTCAATACCACAACAACTTTGCTAAACTTGTGTATTTGTCTTATCCCAAGAAAGGGTCTTGGAACAGAAGAGTGTTCAGCAAATGTTTGCAGAATGACATAATAATTAGATTCCAGTGTCGCTGTTTATGTGTTCTTTATATGTCAACAGCACTGCTTCTGAAGAAAGGAGAAAGACAACTCTTCTGTTCATCCTTGGAAACCTGGATGCATATTTAATTATTTGCAAATCCATAGCTCAGGGATGCTAAGTAGAGAAGGAGCACTTCCTGTTGATGTCTAGTCCCTTGGGCAGACACACCCTGGCAAGTTTGCCCATGTGGCCTTATGCCCTTCCCACTGGGAATGGCCACTTTCCCCTGCTGAGCTATTCTGGGCCTGGTGGTACCAAAGGCACTCGCCCCTGGGTCACTTTCCATTCTGTGATGAAAAGGAAACATTAACTCTCACTGGAAGACATATTTGGTTTATGGTCTGGTCAAATTCTTGCAATGACAGACACTCGGGCACACCTTTTATTGGCATTGGTAGGCATCTGAGGTCCCCAGGCAGGACCAATGTAATTGATTCTTAGCCTTAATTTTTCCAGGATTTCTTATTCCCTTAGTTTCTTGGTTTTTCAACTACTCAACAATGATGAATAAATGCCCATGAGTCTTAATTAGAGGAGTGTGAAGAAAATCACTCTTTATATGCAATGCGGTCTCTTAAATTCTAATAGGCCTAGAAGCTATAATGGAGTGACCTCTTCCCACTGCAGCCAGGATGCGGACCATCTAGGTGCCCTTGGTGCTGCCTGGCCCTGATTACTCCCAGGGCGTCCAGGGAAGCAGCCCTTGGGCCTCCAGCAGGAGAGCGCCGAGGAGTTGTGGCAGCTCCCTCAGCAGCAGCCTCATCTGGCCCGGGAGGGCAGGTACCCCTGGGACCACCTGCAGGCAAGGGGAAGACAGATGGACAAAGCCTACCTGTCTCCATCCCGCCTTCCTGGTTCTCCTGGGCTTCCTCGGCGGCACTGGAGCGCCTGGGGAAGGGCTGGTGGCTGAAGAGGTCCTCGCACAGGAGGCTTCGGCACAGCTTGGCGAGGAAGCGGAGGACAAACCCGATGCTGTTCACCACAGGCAGGCTCCGCAGGTGCTGCTTCCCATCAAAGGACGCCGAGACTGGAAAACCGGACAGCAACTCAGAGCCGGGCACTGGAGCACGCCACACACCTCCGGCCCGGGGCGGAGGGTTTGGTTGGCTCAGTTTCGTTTCTAGCTAGCCTATGTTTGGATTCCGCCTGTCTGTTTAGTTTTGTTGGTTTTTTTCACGAATGTCCTGTTTCTGTTCCAGGATGTCATCCAGGAGACCACACTGGGGGGAGTTGTGGTGTCTCCTTAGACTCCTCTGGTTTGTGACTAGTTCTCAGCTTTTCCTTGCTTTCCACAGCCTTGATAGTTTTTAAGCGTACTGGTCAGATATTTTGTAAAATGTCCCTCAATTTGGGTTTGTTTAATTTTGCCTCATTATTTGACTGGGGTGATGAGTTTGGGGAGGAAGACCACAGAGGTGAAGTGCCTTCCTCATTGCAACAGGTTAGGTGTACATGACATCACTGGGGTTTAACCTTCACCTGGACACCGCAGTGTTTGCTACACTTCTCTACTATACTCCCCAATTTCTTATTGCCTTACAAATAAGTCACAAGGTCCTGCCCACTCCAGGGTAGGTGAGGGATTAAGCTCTACCTTCTGGAAGGGGAGAGTCTCTGTAGCATTTGTAATCCTTCTAGAAGGAAAAAGTCTCTTCTCCTCCATTTATTTATGTATGTATGTATGTATGTATGTATTTATTTACTTATTTGTTTGTTCAATCATTTATTATTACCAGTACAGACTCATTGTATTTATTTTGTACTGTGGTTATCTAATACTATGTTATTTACTTTGTTGATCAAATTGTTCAAGCTTTTAGGATGAATCCTATGTCCCTATGACATGCCCTCATTTTTTAGCAACTCTTTAGTTACTGTTACTTCAATATGTCCCAGGTTCATCTTGTCTTTCTCTGACCCAGCCCTAAAATCAGCCGTTTCTTCAGTAGCCCTGGTTCCATTTACTGAAGATTGATATTTAGAAACCACAGTTTAGGCATTGATGGTGATTGGAAACTCAGCAAGGCTAAGCTTTTGGGAGGTATAAGAGGTGATCAGAGCTAGTTTTTATTTCAAAACTAAAAATAAGCAAAATACCCATTTTAATTAGAAATCAAAATAATCCATTTCTTTTGTGTAGCTCGTTATGTGTGACAAGAGCTTTCATATCCATGACCTACTTTAGGCCTCCTGACTGTCCTGTGAGGAGAGTGAAAAGGTTGCCCCATGTCACAGATGAGGACACTGCAGAGGGCCTGGTTTTTCCAGCTCCTGTGGCCTCTAAGTGGACTTGCCTGTCATTTTAATGCTCCAGGTGACCCTGATTAAGAGGGACAGACAAGGAGCTCCCAAGATGCTCACCAAGGGGTCATCTTGGCCATTCAGATGCCCTAACAATTCCTTCCTAGTGTGGGTATTGTTGCCCGCCTCCAATACCATAGAAGACTGCGTGTGTTGGAAACTGAACACACAGTGGGAGGGCCTGGAGCATCAGGTCTGTCCCATAAATCAGTGTGCACACTTTCCTGGAGGAGCCTGGGAGATCACATAAGTGGGAAAATTCCACCTCCTGGAGGAGGACATGGATTTGTGAGATCAAAAAGTCTAGCCCTGTGGGAGAGGGCTGTAAGGCGGAGCATCCCAGCAGGTATGCAAGGAGTGGGTGTGGGGCACAGCAGGCCTGCTCCCCGAGGCCCAGCAGTTTGGTTCCTTCGGCCCATTGTGCCAGCACCAGTGTCACCATTCTTTATGTATTCTGCCATGAGAATATTTGGAAAGCAGTGCCCCAAGGACCAAGTTCTTGTTGGAGTGTGTGTGTGTGTGTGTGTGTGTGTGTGTGTGTGTGTGTGTGGAGGGGGTGGTTAGGAGGGGGGGGTCTGGCTATTTCTCCTGAGTCCTTCCCTAAACCACCTCAGTGCTGTCACTTAGCCTTGCTGAGTTTCCAAGCACCATCAGTAACATGAAAGGCCACCTTGCCACTTCTTGGCCTCAATGCGGTGTACAAGGAGTCCCCTCAGTGCCACTGCATTCTCCAAGACACTAAGACCAAGTGCTCAGCTCTGGCCTTCCTGGGAATCTTTCAGCCAAGGGAAACTTGGCAAGGCTCTGCCCACACTCACATTGGTGCCAGGCAGTACCAAAGCTCCTCCCCAGCACCAAGGCCCCTGAGGCCACAGAAAGGCTGAGCAAGAAAGCAGGGAAAATGGGGTCAGCTCTCCCAGGTTTGGGGGAAGGAGCCATAAAGAATCAGCCAGGTGGGATTTGCTCCAGAAGGTGGGCACACAGTACAGGAGGGGCTTTCTCTTAGCACCTATAGGTTGAGCCCGCTAGTTAGCAGGGAAAAGGACAAGGCCTTTGATCTCAGATTGCAGCCCAGGACAGAACCTGGCTCTCAGACAGAAGCTAGGAGGAGAACAGCCAAGAAGCTCTTGGAAGGCCTCCCAACAGGTCTCTCCTCCTGGCCTCTCTTGGTGCAGCACTTCTATCTCTGCTCACATCTGCTAAAGTCTCTTAAACGTCACCCTGGGTCAGGCACATGCGCTTGGACCTAGCCAAGCTCTATTTTAATCCACTACCAGCGAGTCAGGCCCAGCTTCCTGCTCAGAGGAAGCTCTCGAAGGCGGGCTGAAACAGTCAGAGCTGGGGAGTCTGTTGGACACCCTGCCCAGCCCAAGCCCTAGGGATCTGGAGTTATGGACACAGACAATAGGGTGGTGAAGGCCCAGGGCAGGGGGTGGGGGCAGGCCAGAAAGGGGGAAGGGGGGAGACATATGTAATACTTTCAACAATAAAGATTAAATAAATAAATAAAACGTGCTGCTTTGATTCTTCAGGATGGAGCCACATTGGAGTCTTCTTTCCCCCGTTCTTAGCCAGCCAGCAGGGTCACCTGCACGGACCCGCTGCTGGGAATCTTACTCCTTTTCCTTGCTGACATGGAGGCTGTGCCCATGATGCTGGGCCAGAGAAAACACCAAGCTATCCCCTTAGAGTCAAGACATCTCCAGGGCTTAAGGACAGGTGGTGACAACCGCTGTGCAGACGGCCTCCAGTAAGACATCTAAAGGGGGCAGAGCTCCTGATTCCACCTCTCACTTGTGGTGACAACTTCTGCTCCTTCTGGAAGCCGTGGGGTTGGAGCTGAAACTGGAGATGGGCAATGAGAGTGAGAGAAGGGATTGACTTTGAAGGCTCTTGTTTAAAAAAAATGCCCTGGGAGATGGAGTTGGCCTGCATGGTGATCAGTGCCATGAAAAAGGAACGCAGAATAGAGAGTGACAGGGGCTGATATTTTAGACAAGCTGGTCAGGAAGGAGCTCTTTAATAAGGAGGCATTCGAGTAAAAACCTGAAGGAAGTTCAGGAGCAAGTCACATGGACAGCTGGGGAAGAACATTCCAGAAAGAGAGAACAGGAGGTGCAAAGACCCTGGGGCACGAGCATGGCTGGAGGACACGGGAAGAACAGCAAGGAGGAAGCTGTGGCCAGGGCACGGTGGGGGACTTGGGAGAAGTGACCGGGAGATCCAAGAGGTGGCCAGGACCAGGTCACATAGGGCCTCTAGGCCCTTCTAAGGACATGGGCTTTTTCTCAGAGTGAAATGGGAGCCATTGAGGGTTTAGGGCAGAGTACGGGCGTGATCTGGCTTATATTTTTAAAGAACCAGAGTGGTTGCTGTGGGTGATGAAAGAGGCTGGATTCCGGATGTATTTTAGTTAGAGCAATAGGACTTACTGAAGGGTTGGAGGTGGGGGTGGGAGAAAGAGGAGTCAGGGGTGAGGTTTCAGATGTCCGGTCTTCTTGTCCAAGTGTGGGAGCGTCTTCTCCTTGAGTTCTGTAGGAGGCCTTCAGCACACAGGCTCATGAAGGGCTCTGGAGCCCAACAGATAGAGACCAGACCCTAGCCACAACCACTGTCCCCCTAGGGCAGTGATGGCGAACCTTTTGAGCTCGGTGTGTCAGCATTTTGAAAAACCCTAGCTTAACTCTGGTGCCGTGTCACATATAGAAATTTTTTGATATTTGTAACCATATTAAAACAAAGATGTATATTTTTGATATTTATTTTATATATTTAAATGCCATTTAACAAAGAAACATCAACCAAAAAAATGAGTTCGCGTGTCACCTCTGACACACGTGTCATAGGTTCGCCATCACTGCCCTAGGGCCTAGGCAGAGCATGGCTGCTTCCGTCTTCAGAGATACCCATGGCCCTCCTCATAAACCTGCCCCAGAGCCTTACCCGAGACCATCTCACCACCGTAGCCCTGCTTGACCAGGGAGAAGACCAGCTTCTGCTGGTGGGCACAGTCGATGCATGCTTGCACGGCCTGCTGCAGGACCGCCGCCGGCCTCTCGGGCCCGAAGTGCTCGGGGAGCTGCTGCACCTTCCTCCTCTCCAGGTAGGGCCCGGCGTTGGCCTGCTTGTTGATGTAGAGGCAGACTGTGGAAACAGACCCACAAGCCCTCAGCACCAGTGCACATCAGCCCGGGAGCTGCTCCCATCTGCCCCTTGGCCCTGGCCTTGGAGAGCTGAAAAGGGGCAAAAGTGGGAGTGATTCTTCCTACTTAGTAAGTAAAAGAGACGAAGAAGCCAGTTGCCCCAACTGCCAGGGCTTGTTCCCAAGAGGGCCCCCTGGTTGGGGACAGATGTGCCGGGGTCCAACCCCAGCGGGTCCAGGGGTTCCCAAAGGTGTAGACGGAGTCGGAGAAGAAGGAAGGACACGGAGACAGTGTTCAGTTGATCAGCAGCCTAGCCAGGATCTCTAGCCCGGATCTCCAGAGAGGTTCTGCTTCGGATCTCCAGCAAGGTTCTCCAGCCAGGTTCTGTCCAGGCTCTCCAGTCAGGTTCAGTGTCCAGGTTCCAGTCAGGTTCTCCTGTCAATCTCTGTAGTCAGGTTCAGTCCAGGATCCCTTGCCATGTTCTCCCGCTAGGCTCTGTCTCTAGGCTCCGAGGCCAGTCCCTCTCCAGGATCCTCCGGCATGCTCTCTCCAGCGAAGTTCTTCTGTCTCTAGGCTCCGTGTAGGTTCTGTCTTCTTGATTCTGTTCTAAGTTCTGAGTGTTTCTGTCTTGTTACAACTGTATTTATACCAGTTGATTCAATCCTATCAATCTCTATTACAAAGGTTAGGGCGTTTCTTATCTCCATTCCAGGGAGAAAAGATTATGTAGTTTAAGCATGATTGTTCGTAGTTAAAGGGATTAATTACCCGCCTGGCACTTAGTTGAGGGGTTTTATTCCCTCCCTAACTTCAGGGGAAAATCCCTACCTGGGGATTCAACCTTTCTCGGAGAGGTGACTTTGGTTAAAACACAGCGCCAAGAAGGTGAGCAAACATATTAAGAACCGTATGCCATATATGCCAGGTCCCTTGAAACAGCAAGGATGGACCGGCTCCCGGCAAATTCCCCCTTTTTTATTTTTTAAAAGCAAGCATTAAAAAGAAAAACCTGGAGCTGGTCCATCCTTGCTGTTTCAAGGGACCTGGCATATATGGCATACTGTTCTTAATATGTTTGCTCACCTTCTTGGCGCTGTGTTTTAACCAAGGTCACCTCTCCGAGAAAGGTTGAATCCCCAGGTAGGGATTTTCCCCTGAAGTTAGGGAGGGAATAAAACTCCTCAACTAAGTGCAAGGCGGGTAATTAATCACTTTAACTAGGAACAATCATGCTTAAACTACATAATCTTTTCTCCCTGGAATGGAGATAAGAAACGCCCTAACCTTTGTAATAGAGATTGACAGGATTAAAATGAACTGGTATAAATACAGATGTAACAAGACAGCAAGACACAGAACTCAGAAGACAGGACCAAGAGAGACAGAGCCTAGGCACAGAACCTACACAGAACGTTCTCTAGAGACAGAAGAACTTCGCTGGAGAGAACATGGCAAAAGATCCTGGACTGAACCTGACTGCAGAGGCTGGCAAGAGAGCCTGACTAGAACCTGGTGACTGAGCCTGGCTGGAGAGCCTGGACGGAGCCTGGCTGGAGAGCCTAGCGAGGGAACATGGCCACAGAACTTCCCTGGAGATCCAAAGCAGAACCTCTCTGGAGATCGAGACCAGAACTTGGCTGGAGATCCTGGCTAGGCTGCTGATCAACTGAACGCTGTCTCTGTGTCATTCCTTCTTCGCCAACTCCGTCTACGCCTTTGGGGACCCCTGGACCCGCTGGGGTTGGACCCCGGCACAGATGGACAGGTGGGACCCCTGTGATGTACTCAGAGCTGACAGATACGGAGGGAGGCCCGTGTGGACAGCGTGTGTACATGCATTTTCGTGCTGGGCATGTACCAGACAGAATCTTCCCAGCTTCACATACTGTCTGCCACTTTTGATGAATAAAAACATCAATATCATGTTGATTGCTCCAAAAACTATGTATTCAACTGCTGAAAAGAGTGCTATTTACAATTTCAGGGACAATAATCCCTCAGCCACTATTTAGGTGAGCACAATCAATGGTTTTCCACAGATCTCAAGTAAAAATAGTTTGAGCACATGCCCCAAAATGTATCTATTTATTTATAGGGCATATACAGTCTTGTCTGTATTAATGTATTGTTTACATTTTAAAACATAACCAAGAAAAATAAATTTTTAAAGGATGAGATAAAAATATATATTAATAATAGGTATCATATTTTTCTTCTGTACATCGACTCTCCTCTTCTGACTCCTCCCCCTGCCCTTCCCCTTCCCCAGCCCTACCCCAGAGCATGAGCACCTTGCCTTGGGGGACACTAATGCAAAGGAGAGTTGAAGAGGGACTTTAAGAGGACACCAACAGGGTTACTGAACAGTAATAACAATTGTGAAGAAAATTAGTTTTCATTGACTGCTTATTATATTCCAAGCACTTTATATACTTTATCTTGTTTCATTTTTAAGACAAGCTGGGAATTAGGTGTTATTCCTCCTTTACGACTGAACAAACTGAGGCTTCACATGGTTAGAGGGATTAGTGTTTGTAATTAGTGGAGCGACAGGGATTTGGACCCGAGCCTTTCTGAGGTCAAAGCCTATGCCCTTTTCAATCTACCAGGCTGCCTTCTCTTCTACTCATGATTAAGTAAATGTAATTAATAAGAACCTTCATGCCAGACACCATGCTAGGCCTTACAGAGAAAATGGTGTCCCAAGCCGATGAGGTCCCTGGCTTCACAGGGCTCAGTGGGGAGGCAGGCTTCTCAGAGAGTCACAGGGCTGATGTGGGACTGGGGCTGTGAGAAACACCGGTGCTAGGAGAGCCCTGAGTGGAGCCTTCGGCACACAGGCTCATGAAGGGCCCTGGAGGCCTACAGATGGAGCATAGCCCCTGGCCACCACCACGGCCCCAGGCCTGAGACTCCCTGAGGACCCTGGCAAGAAGCCCATGAAGGAGGCAGGTGTGCCTGAGCTGAGATACAAGGGAGACATAGGATGACCAGAGGGAAGATCATTCCAGTTGGAGAGAAGGAACTGTGCTAAGATCCTGTGCTGGGCCCCAGGGACTAAGGAGAGCAGTGGGCTGGATCACAGAGGGAGGGAACTTACAGGGCCTTGTTGGCCACAAATGGGAGGAGAACGCAGGAATTTAGGTGGAAAGGGAGAGGGCAGTGCAGGGGGGTTGTGATGAGGAGGGACTGTGTGTGTATGTGTGTGTGTGTGTGTGTGTGTGTGTGTGTTTGACACAATCTGATTGCTGCTATTCTTACCACGGAACTGTTGGTTGGTGAATGTCCCATGAGAGACACTGGGCTGAGTGCTACCCTGACTGAATTGGAGGGAGCCAGGTGGAATTAAAGACTAGGATCCTTGGGAGATCTGGAAGTGCAAATAGGGGTGGAAACTCTTCAAGGTGCGCAGGCTCACTATTGGTGCAAAGTAAACCTGGCTCAGGAAAGAAAAATCTAAGCCACCAACTACTCTTTCCAGTCCCACCTCAAGGCAACCAGCTGAACCCAAGATACACTGAAAACCAAGTTTCAAATAATCCAAACTATGAGACATTTAAACTCATGTTCTCAGAGATTCTGGTCATGCTATCTGCTGTCTAGCTAACAGACTAAATCCTTTATTTGAGCTATGTCCGTGACAGCTCTCTAATTCATGAAGTAACTGTTAAATGACAGACAGGCCATCACAGCCTTGGAGTTCATTCTCCTGACCCACCTGTGAGCGCCTGAGGGACTCCCAGGCTGGGGATGGTGGCTGCGTCCTGAGGGATGGAGCTGAGGTCGGGCTCTGGCGTACTCCGCGGAGGTGAGAGGGCCAATGGAGTCAGGAGTACCGGAGATTTGAGCTGCAAGAGAGAGCCCATTTGGTCAATGGAAATCTGGAATGCTCTCTACACCCTACCAGAATATTTCCTGGGTGGCAGCTACACACCTTGGGTAATCAAGAAAACTTCAGACTGTGAATTTAGTTTTAAAAAAATCACTCAATCTGACAGTGCTCCTCTCCCCTCCACGCCCCCCCCCCCTTACCTGGAAAAGTAAATATAAATCATCTCTGGAGGAAGGTCTCACCCCACCCCGCCCCCGCTCCGCCAATCAATGAATAGCACAATCCAAAATATCCAAACACACAAGGAAGCAAGGAACCAAAATAAGAATAAGCAATAAAAACACGTAGCAAAAAACTCACAAATAGATTAAAATTTTCAATTATCAGACTTATATAATAAAAACAACTGTGATACGATGTATAAAGATATAAAGGACAAACTTGAAAATATCTCTGGAGAACAGAAAACTGTAAAAAATATAGCATTGCAAATTTGAAAAAGAACCAAATTTAACTTCTATAAATGAAAAATACAATAACTAAACTTCAAAGCTAAATGGACAGATTTAATGCATATGAAACATAGCTGAGGAGAGAATTGGTCAGCTGGAAGAAGTAAGAGAAAGGTAAACTTTATAAAAATTGTAGTAAGTAAGAACTCCTGAGGGATGGAGCTGAGGTCGGGCTCTGGTGAAAGGCTGAGAAAGGCTGGGGACGATTCTCTCTCAGGAAGAATCAAGGCTTCAGAAGGAACCAACCCAGCCAATGCCTGGGTCTCAGATTTCTAGCCTCCAGAACTGTGAAACAATAAATTTCTATGATCCGAGCCAAGCAACCCAATTTGTTCTTTTATTGTTACAGCAGCCCTAGCAAACTAATATTCCAGATTTTTTTTTAATCATGTTCTCCCTCCCTTCTTTCCCCTCCCCATGCTTATTTGATAAGGACAGCATTGTCCCTGTCCCTGCCTATAGTTTTCCTTGGGGATTCCTCCTTTAGGCTTACTCTTCCTTCATACCCCTATCTCCTGGGCAGGGTTCTGAGGAAGTGCTGTAGGGAGCAGAGTTCAGGGAAATTGAATACCTCACAGTGTCTAACCTCAGATTTTGGTCTAAAAACCTACCTGTTGAAAATGCAAATCAGCTCTAATAACAAGAAGTTTGTAGCCAAGAACTTAATTCCATTCCTAGGAGTCAGCTTGCTTTGGGGCCGACTCATACCTTTTCCTCCCTGCATTTGGGGGAGAGGTTAAACACCAAAGGAAGGAGGAGCCAGTATCCTTTGGCCTTGAGACCTGCTTGGGCAACATGTCAGTCAAAACCAAGATCCTAGTGGAGAAGCATTTGCACTAAAACTTCCCTAAGGAAACATATTATCCCAATACAATATACTGCTTGCATCGCAGTGAAGACAGAAGGGGATGCTTGGATGTGGGAAGGGAATGGCCCGGTGTCCTTATGCCTTTCAGAGGTGCACATGGGATGAGTAGAGGGTGTGAAAGCTGCAGCTTTTCCCCACCAACACTGCACTGGGTTCAGATTCTCCTCTGGGCCCTGAATGGCACTGAAACTGCTGAGGTACAGCAGGGGTGAAGGGGGAGGGAGGGAGGACAGGGTGCTGCTGCTCTACCTGAGGTGGGCTGGGAGGAATGCTTGCATTTCCTCCTGACAGAGGGAAGCCAAATGAGGAGACAATGAAGTCAGTGCTCCATGGGTATGCAGAGAAAGATGGAAGAAAAAGGGGAAAAAAGACTCCATCACTGGATAAAGTGGAATTCAAAACACCAGATCTGTCTGAGAATGATTTGGTGGTATCCTGTCCACTGTGTCCTGTGACCCCAGCAATCTTCAGTAGAGACAACATATTTCAAGGAATGCTTGGTGTGACTGGGTTTCTTACAGAAACTGGTGAGGGGCCAAGTTCTGTGTATCAGCAGGCATGGGTCAAAGCAGCCACCCTGCAGATGAAGAGGGGACAGGGAACATCCAGCTACAGGCATCGTGCACAGCAGAACTCCGAGCAGGGAGAGCTGGAGCCAGCTTATATGGGTCCACAGAGATGATTGTTAGATTTTCAGTCATCTTGCAAGTTGAATGTTAAATACAGCCATTATTTAAAATGACTGAATATATGTACTTAGAGTATTAATTAAAGTATATTAAAGACAAAGATAATAGATACTCAAAACTCATCATTTTCCATTTATTCTACATTTGCATCTGCATGGAAATACAGATACAAGGGTGGGTTGCTGCACATCTTTTCCCAAAACCATGTTCAGAGACATCACACTGGTGACTTGAAATTGGCCATATTGGGAATATTTAGACCTTGGAAATTGGTAAATGCTACAAATTAGGACTGGAATTATTATTTTACTGATTTATAGATTTAAGAAAATGTTAAAAATCCAAGTTAAATTTAAAAGTGTGTCTTGTCTGTAGCTGTTACACTGTAAATAGGACAAGATATTGAAATATTTTGTGAGTTCAAAACTATATTATCCAATTCAGCAAAGAACTCACATCCTTGACAGATGAAAGAAGTTCCAACATACAGCTTCACTGTTTACGTTTGTCTTACTCCTTAACATCTGTGAAAATATCAGCTAACATTCACACGGGAGCTACACTCAGAATGCTAGAAACATCTGCCAGCATACCACTGCCCCTGACCTATGGCTGAGCCCAATACTGACCCCCGCTCCAACCCTGAGGTGGGGACTGGGGGGGCTACAGAAGTCCAAGGAGAGAGTCCCTGCCATCGGTGCTGCACACCATCCAGCCAGAGGGAATGGCCCCTGCCTTGTGCCTGTGTAATCATTCTCCACCATGAACCACAGGTGGCACTCCATACCAACTATCAGCAAGAGGGGGGCCTTAAAAATAGGCACCGGAACTTATTAAATATCAATTCTTCCCTTGTCTACTATTAAGCTGCATTTAGTGCTCATATATATGATTTTAAAGCATATAAGATCTGTATAATCAAAGAAGCGTTGAAGCCAATTCAACATTTCTAATGAAAACACATTTTAGAAAGACGCTTCAAAGAAGTATTGAAACAAATAAAACCCTATCTTCTTAAATTTGAACATTCTCCTAATTGAGATTTTTGTGAATTTGACTTCTTATTACTCAGTGCTAAGAGTATATACTTTGGGGTGCAAGGGGAGATGACAATAAGAAAAGGGAAACAAAACAAAATGTTGAGTTTACCCATAGTCATTAAAAAATTACTTTCTTTAAAAGTAAAATTTCCAGTAAACAGAAGACTGTCCTTTAAGTACTTAGTTAGCCAAGGCTGCTGATTATTCGCAAATATCCATGCTCCCTATTCCTTTAATAATGGAACCCCTGAATTTTAGCTCATCATCTGGTCACCCAGAACTACATTTTCCCATCTTCCTTGGAGCTGAATAAGGCTAAGTAACAGTCTGGCCAGCTAGATGCAAGTATAGGGGTGTGTGCAACTTTGAGGGCTGGGCCCTTAAAGGGGAAAGACATGCTTTCACTAGCTCTGTCCTGGATGAGTGGGACAGTAGGAACTGGAGGAGCCATTTAAGAGCATGAAGCAGGGACTTTTGTTAAGATGGCAGAGCAACAATATAGAAGGAGCCTGGGTCCCCAATACCAGCAAGTCATTGTATCAGTACCAGATGGCCTTCCCAGACTTTAACATAAGAAATTATTAGCTTCTATTGTCTTTAAGCCACCATTACAGCAGCTGACTTTGTATCCTGAATAATATAACTGCCAACACTTAAGAACATTTTAACCATTTGTTTTTAATATTTTAGGAATGAAATTCTTTCTAGAACATGTTACACTTTTCTAACTCATTAAACAGAGCAGACAGAACATAATTTACTTATTTTTAATCAGAAAGCATAATTACTAATCTGAATAATAATACAAAGAGATAGTGAAGAGGTAGAGGGCTGCTAGCCTGACAGTAAGTGGCCTCAGGTTCTGGGGGTTGGTTGATTCATGCCTAATTCCTGCAGTTTTTCTAACTCCCCTTACTATCAAACCACCAAGGATCAAATAAGAAAATACACATAAAGTGCTTTGGCTAGAACCACAAACATAGAAGTGCTCAACAAATGTTACATATCGTTGCTATTAGTATTCATTATTATTATTATGTATTGGAGACAAATGGCTATTTTAAAAGTCCAGTACTTTTTTCTGCTTAAGTCAGAATTCCAATCATAAAGACACAGAAATGGAAAATTCTGCTACGTGGAGACATGGAGTCATCTGGGTCTACAGAATGGGAGCTAGGGCTTCTCCTTGGTGCAGACCCTCTCTCTTTATCTCCTAAAAAAGACTTAGATGGTTTTTTTAGTCATGGAGTCTACCTGTTGACCTTGGGGAGTCTCTGAACAAAGGACCTAAATCAATAGCAGATGCTGCAAATGAGATGTAAAATAACTTTTTGCATGGTAGTCAGGTTACAGCTCTTCAGAGAAAATTAATGTTAAGAGGTGTTTGCTTCCTTTGACTTGGATGAGAAGGGGACAGTAAAGCCATAATGATCCTCTCACAGCAGCGAGCTTGTCCCAGCAACGTGGCTGTCAGCCAGGGGGAAGAGAGAGGTGGCCAGATGGGCCCTGGGAGGAGCCACGACCTATGAACTCTGGAGCACTGACAGCCAGTTGAACTTTCCCTTTCCTGCCCATATTTCACTCATGTTATTCTCAAGACTCAGAGAAGGGGTTAAATGTCACCACCTGGATTACTGGTCTTAAAGGAGAAGCTTGCTCCCTACTTGGACCAGAGAGAGTTTCCACATGTGCAGGAGCACATGACTGACAGAGCAGCTTGGGATAGCACCAGGCACGAAGTGACAGACAGCAAGCAGCACAGACCAGTGATACAGTCAGCACCGCCAGCTGTTCTCAGAACTCCTGGGGGCGAGTCTGCCGAGCCTGCCCTGCTGAAGGCTCCAACACTTCTTATTGTGATAATATTGGTAGTATAAATATGCCATAATGTTATTACTGGTATGACAAAATTATGTTATTTATTATTTTATAATGGTAATATTATTGCATACTTTATTGTTCTATATTATTAACACATTATCATAGAATTATGATGATAATTATTATTATCCCCTCGGTGTCCAGCTGTGTGTGTAGTCTTCTCCCCCCAAACATCATCCCCTTCAAATCTAAGGCTATTAATAAACTGCTATAATCGAGCTTGTAAGAAATGTCTCTACAGTAAAGTAAACAAATTCAGGGAGGGCTCGAAAGCATGTTCTTAGTAATAAAATATGAGAACTTTAAGAGTAGACCAAGTAATATCTTATTTTGCTTGCTCAGCATTTTTTTTAGCAACTTCTGGCTCCGCAACTGTTGTCCCAGATTGTTAAAATTGCCAAATTAGTGATTATTTGGTAAATGTAATGAAACCGTATAGTTTCCTTGCTAGCTTCTCCACAATTAAAACCTTTTTGTTAATAGTAAAGGGGGCTTCAACATAAAACTGGAGAGACTTAATAGTTTGCCAACTTTATTTCGCCAAATAGGACCTTTTTAAAATTAGCAAGTCCTGACAACATACAACACTTAATAAAATAAAATAAACTTTAACACCAAAATAGTAGGAAGCAGATATGTCAGAGTAAAGGATAATCCTTTAAGTGGAATCATTTTGGCTTTATGAGCCTTTCAGGTGGTTCTTATTTTTCCCAGGTCATGAGTGGGTCAGAACTTCATGCAGACGGGCACCTGGTTTGGAGCCATTCTTCTCTGACACTTGGGGAGCTGCCTGGGAGGCCTGAAGTAATTCCCACCCGTTTCCCCAAGTATATGGGAGGTGGACTCAAGGAAGAGCTGTGGCCTGTTGTCCCCAAAGCAAAACGCTATGAGGCACGGGCGTGAGACCTGCCTACTTAGTGCAGGGCCTGTAGCGCCTACTTAGCATCCCCAAAGCTTTCTTCCTGCCTGCGGTGTCTCTGAGTGTGAGGAGCACTGAAAACTGCCCTTTTAGGAGACAGGAAAATTGCAAAGTCGGGTTCATTCCATGGAATGAATTTCCATTTTTCCTGGCTCCAGAAATGCTGTGTCTGTCAGTAATTTTCATTCTTGGGTCACAGCTCCCAGGGGAGTAGGAGAAAGGCCAAACAGAGAGAAAAGTTTTCAGTGTGTTTCTTCTTTGGCTCCTGGATTTGCTCCCTGGCTCTATAAACAGAAAGGCTGCCTGGTCCAGCCTTCCAGATGCAATTCCCAGTTTCGGGCCACTCTGCCGGTAGCTGAGCGGGAGACCTGCCCCGGGCCAGCTTCAGAGACACAGTTCTGAAGCTGCGGTGCCCATGAGAAAAAGGGGGCTCCCTTCATTAGAAAAATAACCAGTGACAGGCCTGGCTGGTTTGGCTTAGTGGATAGAGCATCGGCCTGTAGACTGAAGGGTCCCGGGTTCAATTCCGGTCAAGGGCACATGCCTGGGTTGTGGGCTTGATCCCCAGTTGGAGGCGTGCAGGAGGCAGTCAATCAATGATTCTCTCTCATCATTGATGCTTCTATCTCTCCCTCTCCCTTCCTCTCTGAAATTAATAAAAATATATTTTAAAAAATAACCAGTGACAAAAGACTTTACCTAAAAACTTTTATTAAAACCAACAACTCCCAAATAACTTTGAGTCACTTCCCCTGCACCTACCGTTTTTCGTTTCCAGCAATTGGAAGAACTGCAGAGAACCAAAAGGATAAAGGCTGAATTCATAACCAGCTCTTCGGAAGCATCGTCTTTCTGCTGACCTGAAATAATTTCCATACATTTCCCTAAATCTATGGGAGTTAATTGCCAATTTGCATTTTGGTTTGAGCATTCAGATCTCAAGATGGAAACTTAAGCTCTTTATTTCAAGACAAGTGAACGAAGGGAAACTTCTGAAGCTCATTTTCTGATGCCCAAAGGCTTGTGGGGCATCGCTCGTCTTTCCTCTCCAGTAGCGTCTGCAAACATATCTTAGAGGGGCAGCTCATCCGCGGGTCTGGGTTGCTTTCTGTGACTGCAGTTACGGTGGAGAATTTACCCTCCACCCCCAGCCTCTCCAAATCTTAATTTGTAAAAGGGTCACAGGATTTTAACTTTGCCTGAGACACCTCCTTGGAGCCAAATGACGTCAATACCTTTTACAAGCAGGAAACCATGACTTCACTCCCAGCATTTTCAGGATGAGTCCCCTGACTGAGGCTCTAGTGGGGAAAACTCGTCTGTGTCCTTTGACACTAGCCTGCTCTCATGATTAGTGTAAGTGACTCGGGGACATCATCTGCTTCTACTAAAGTAAATGACGAATGAGTTCTGGGAAGTGGTTTCCAGAGCCGCCCCAAAAGACAGTCAGGGGAAAGCTCGGTGTCCGAAACATTAATTTAGACATGAGGCTGCATAATGTGTCTTTAGCTCTGACCCTAAAGTGGTTTCGCCTTACAGCTTCCCCCATCTGGTGTCATTTGCTTTGTCCACTTGTGAAAATGCACATGACAGCAACAGCAAGCATCGTGTAACCACGGGGCACGTCCCTTACAGTTCCATTGACAGAAAGGCATTGATACTGCCTTTACCCAGCTCCCCACCTTTCCTCACATTCCCCAGCGGAGCTCTGCCCACGCACCCGTGCCCCAGCCCGATAGCACTTTAGAGAAAGGGGGTGATGGAGCCATACCTTGTACCCAGGTTTCCGCCCTCTTTTCTTTGGGATCTTCACTGCCGGTAAAGAGCCAGCTGACGCAGAATAAAGGTTATGAACTGCCATCTTCACAGGCGTTGAGTGAAGTGGGGGTCGGCCTCGCTTTCTCCCAGGGGTCCTCTGAGACTGCATTTCTGCTGGTGCCAGTCTTGCAGAAGAAGTGACAAATCACTCACAGGCAGAAGAGGCGCTAAGAATCCGTCCAGACACAAAGCAAAACAGAAACAGAAGTGTTTGTTTGGTTTGCAAGGCAAACATGGATCCGGTTTGGTGATTTTGGCCATACCACCCCTTATTGGAGGGGAAGACCAAATACAGGAGAGAGCCAGGCACCACGAGAAGCTTTTATGGTGCTGTTGAGCTCCTGGTCTAATTTCAAGGATAGCACATTTCCATGGGTCTCTAGTGAAGTAGGAAAGGTACTGGCTAGGGGGAGAGGACAACAGAGTCCCAACGCCAAACACAATTGATAGCATTACCAGCAACAAGACAAGTTTATCCGTGTCTCAGTTTCCCCAGTTAGTTCAACTTTGAACTGATATAATAATAGTATTAAATAGACATAATCATTCTCTCATATTCACTCCTATCCCTTTGGCTGGGTTATGAATTGTTACAACCTTTTCCCCCCATGAATGAAATTTAACAGTGAAAATCAATTGTGTTAAAAGTCAGTGATATCCCTCAATCCAATTGTGGGCAGAGATTTACATACAGAAACATTTATTTTAACCTGATTTGTAATTGCAAAAATAAAATGGACACAGCCCAAATAACAAACAATAGGAGAATAGTTGATTTATCTACAGAATAAAACAATCAACTAGTTAAAAGCCTTTAAAAATGCCCTTAATAATATGGTGTCGAGTGAAAAAGCATCACATAAATTGCACATAAACATGACCTCAATTACACAAAAGTGTATATGGTGAAGAAGTAAAAGGAAACATGCTAAAATGTTACCAATGGCAAAGATGGAGGGACTCTGAGTAACTGTTTACCATGTGAAAACCCGCTCTTCCAAGTGAATAGTACCACATACTATAATATTTTTAGAATTAAAAATGCCAACAATAAGCTTCTCAAGTACAGTTGGCCAAATCTTTCAACAAGAGCTTGTTGCTCATCCCCAACCCAGAGAACACAACCGATATCATGAGCTCAGGGGTCAGAGTTCCTGGAATGTGGCAAACGAGATAGAGCTTTTGACTTTTACTCAGGAATGATGTCAGGTAATAAAATTAATTTCTGAGAATCAGAGGTACCTAACAGTGGAAATGAGAGGCTCTTGCTCAAAAGGCTGCAGACAGAGTTGGGAAAGATGATAGAAGCAGTCCCTACACCCTGTCTGGGCAGTATGCAGGGACCAGACTGAGTTTTTATGCTCTTGAGGTGGTGATGCACTCTCTAATTTTGGTGGAAAACTTAGAAAATCTAAGTATGATGGAAAGATTGTTAGACATGACTACATAGAACTCAAATGTTTTCATATAGTAAAAGTAAAATCATGAAAATTATTGAAAATAAATGAACATCTCAGGAATCTATTTGCTACATATGGGCCAACAAAAGGTTAATACAAAGAATTTCTTCAAATTATTAAAATGAAAATAAGAACTCTGATTTAAAAACGTGAAAGAGAGAGGATAAACAGAAATAAATGGTCAATTATCACAAGAAAAGATTTTAAACTTTACTGGTAACCTCCCCAAAAAGTGAATTGATATCATTTGTGGCTCTCAGACTGATAAATGTGAATAACCCTGACAATACTCTATTGGTGAGGGGGGAGAGGAATAGACACTATTATTTACAGTTGGCAGGGGTAGAAATTAGCCAACCTTTCTGGAGGACAATTTGAAAAACTCTTTAAAACACACATGCACATTTCCTGATCCAGCTATATTATTCCTAAGGATTTCTCCTAAGAAGATAATCTGGGAAGAACACAAAGATGTGTGGCCAAGGATATTTTTGCATATTAATTATAATAGTGAAATACTGGATGCAAGCAAAATATCTTTCCAAACAGTTTTAGTTTAGTAAACTATTTCACATTCATAAAATAGAATACTTCGTAATTTTAAGTATATATGCATGTATGCATACACTCATGCATATATGAACACTGCAAAATAGTATGTATAGTATGATTCTAGTCATATATTTTAATGTATATAGATTTAGATATATCTGCATATGTTTAGGCATAGAAAGAAGTCTTCTCTGATATTTCTGGTGATAACATCTTCTTTGCCTTTTTGTAACAATTTGGGGTATTAAAACAGTGACCAGGGGAGTTCTGTGGATCAAGAGCCAAAACCACTAGAAAACAAGAAAACAAAAAAGGCCGAATAAGTAGCACACATTTCCAATAGAAACTTCCATAGAATGGGAATTATTCACTCATTGTTAATTTTTTATACTATTTTTCTACCTATGGTTTAAAAAATGGTACCAAGAAGAAAGCAAAAACAGAGACAACCACCCTCCTTAATACCACCTCCTTCCAGGTGGGGTCAGGTGGCAACTGGGTTACTGACCTTCCCCAAAGATTTCCCATCATCTCCAAAGACCTCAAATGCTCTCCAAAGACATCCTTAGCCATGGACACACAACTTGATACAACCAAGTATACAAATCATTTCAGAACTGTCACAGCCCTGGAGGTGGACATGAGACCTCTGAGTTTCTCTGCTTTCAGTTGTGCACTTGGAAGCCATCTTGGAGCAAAGAGCTTTAGCAAACATTAGAAGATTCTGCTCCTGGAACAGCCTAATCATCGAGTCTCTGGATCGCCAAGTTCTGCCTCTATGAAGTTGTTAAATGATGACTTGACATATTAAATCAAGTGATTTGCAGCTTGTTTCCCAGGTCTCCCTTTTCTTATCAAAACAAAGCGTGGCTAGAAATATTACAACCAAAACCAAGAGAAACTAAGATCTGGTCTATGAATTTAGGGATGACATTTTACCTGTTCGTCTTGCCAATTTAATGCATGTAAATTAATGGTAGCTCTATCAAGGTCAAAAACAAGGACTGACCAAATCCAAAAGCATACATCAATGCCATGGAGTCACCTAGGAGTCAATCCTGAGGCATGTATTCATGTATCCACTCATTCATTCACTCATTCATTTATCAATTCATCCAACAAATATCTGTTGACTACACAGTGAGTGTGAAATACTGTGCTTAGACACTTGGATTACAGATGAGAATACATAAGGTACATTTCCTAACGTATTCACCAACTATGAAGAAGCAGACAAGTAGAGAGACAATAATAATATGTGAGATAGATAGTCGCACAGAGGTTTCATATGAAATGCTGTGAGAACACCATGGAGGAAAGAAATCAGTTGGAAGCAGTGGGGACAGGAAAGCACACAGCGGTGCCACCAGAGGCAGGATATTCGGGGGCCGAGCGGAGCAAGCTAAATGCACAGAGCTGGCAATGGAACCGGTAGGTGCAGGGGCATTTGGTGGCACATGGAGAAGGATGGGCCGGCCAGACAGGAAGCAGGATCACTGGCCTTCTGCTGTTTCTAAACGCATTAAGAGGTAGAAGTGACAAGGGTCTCTAGACTCCTAATGGACTCTAAAGTATTTCCTTCTGTGAGCTGCATGGAATGGTTTCTGACCTTGCTATAATGCTCTTTCTCACTGCCATTTCAAAGGGACAACAAAATCCTATTTCCCCTCATTCTTGGGCACCATGTTAAATTCCCCACATGCCAGTGTCTCTGTTGTGATTCTTTTGTCAGCAGCCTCATATACAACCTAACACCATGCTCCACAGGATGCTTAATTCTGTGTGGAAGGTGGTTTCCAGTGATAAGAATGCACCTTGGCATTTATCTGAAGTTCAAGCATTCTTCAAGGTGGCCCAAGCCCTCCTGCTTCTCCTCACACTCTCACTTCTCTCAACTCCTTCACCATCTATTGCTTGCACCACCAGTTTCAGCAAGCGCTGGTTAAATGATGGTTTATATCATTTTCTCATTGTTTCACCCACATAAATGATTTCTGTACATTCCTGGAGGCCATGGGCCATATTTCATATGTCACTTTGCTTTCCACAGCACCTGGTGCAGTATCGCACCCGCAGAGTGCACCTGGCACCTGTGGCAATACCGTTCACCAGGGAGTCTGCCCGTCTCACCTGGGCTGACAGCCCACAGCTGGGCTCAGAGGTATTTTCAATTCTGGGTGTAAATACATCAATATAGATGAACACCTTGATGGTCAATGGAAACCTCATACCATAAGAAGAGGGACAGCAATATGTTCTGTTAAATTGAGGAAATACATCCTCTTAATACAGATTTTTCCCAGTTCTGACACTAAAATTGGGCCAACAGAAGCAAAGCCAGCACTCATCTGTACTCACTCCTACCTAGTGCTCACATGTTTCTTTTTGATTATTTAAGAATATCCAGGGTATCATGGACTGACAGTTGTCAGAGGGGAGGAGGTTGGGGACTGGGTGAGAAGGATGAAGGGATTAAGCAAAGAAAAAAGAAAGAAAGACTCATGTACGCAGACAGCAGTATGGTGATTGCCAGAGGGAAGGGGTTGGGTAGCAGAAGAAGGTAAAGGGGGGATGAATGGTGTTGGAAGGAGACTTGGCTTGGGGTGGTGCACACAAAGAGAATGTACTATATACTTGAAACCTATATAATTTTATTAACCAATGTCACCCTAATAAATTTAATTTAAAAAAAGAGTGTCAGGGGTAGTGTTAAGAGAACAAAGAAGCAAATTGTAACAATTTATGAATCAACAGCAACAACAACAATGGTAATACAGTGAGTTGAAGTAATTGTGAAAGGCTAAGAGTTCTTTATAAGACTCAGAAGACTATGGTAAGGTGCACAAAACTCTAGTTGTAATCATTTTCATGTAAAAGACGGGTGAATAGAGTAACATGTCAGTTATTTTTGCTGATTTTAATAAGTAGGGAAAAGCTTATCCGCAGGTATTTTGTCCTATTAAATCTCTACCTGTCTAAATTGACATGAACGAGTACAAAGAAATTGTAAATAAGCCAACTTCTCCTGGAAAATGGGAATTGGCTCGGGAACAAGCGGCCCCAGTTGTCCCAAACAATAACCAGGTAACAGGTGGGTCCAATAGAACATTCAAGGGTGCTGAGTCCGTCAGATGTCTTCAGAGGCGCTGTAAAGTGCGGACTTGTTCTCTCTCGGCCCCAGGAGGTGAAGCTTCCGGGTGTGCCCATACGCACCTGAGGCTTCAACACACAGGTGCCTCCTCCGTCCCAGGTAGGACTCTCAGCCCTGTGGTTTGGGGGTGCCGGGGGCTTCCTGCCTCCTTATTATGGGCCTCCTGCTGTGCAGGCAGGTGCTAGAGTCCGTCCTACCCTTAGCGGAACGTGTAAGTCTCCCAGCACTGGAACCTGCCCTGCACCCATAAAAGGACACTTGGGGGTGCAGCAGATGGTGACAGGGAGCCGAGCCTCCTATATTTAAGGGGAGGAGGAAACACACATAAACCAAGAGCAGAGAATGTGTGTAGTGAAGTGGGAGAAACACCATTACCACCTGCAGGGTTTGGGAAAATGCTACAGTGTCTGACAGCATGAGACACAGCACACCACAGAGGGATGAATAATTCACCGGCTGGGCTGTTCCCTAAATCTGCCTGTTTGCTGGGATCTGCCCTCTCCTCATCCAGCACAGGAAGAAGAGAGAAACCGCGTCCCACTCTAGCCACCCAACCTGGGCCCGCGGCCGCAGCTGCTCCTCAGCACGTGGTCTTCAGAGAGCAAGAGAAAGCAGGTGCGGGCCCAGGAGGGACTGGCTGCCACCTTCTTTCAGGCACCCTGACCACCACACTGACAGGCCTTCCCCTTCAGGTGACATCCTTTCAGAAGACAGCCCTCGAGAGACTCCGTGGGCTGGCCCTCGGCCTGTCTCCCTCAGCTCCATCCCTCCTCCTGCCCCTGCAATTCTCTGTGTGAAAGGAGCAGCCACCCACCCCCACCTCCACCCCCGAGCTATCTTCCAAGGTTTCTTGACAGCTGCTTGCTGGGTTTGCCCAAAGGGGGTGCTGGTCTGAGTTTGGAGGGTGGGGTTGGCATGGGTAAGACAAGGGAAGCTGTAGCCCTCTCTCTTTGTTGTGCTAGCTCCCACTGGAGAGCCTCATGCTGCACACTCTGTTGGGTGGCCTGGCCCTGCCTTCTGCTACACCCCTCCTCCCTCTGCGCCTCTAGCCTAGAGGTGGCTGCAACCACAGGGACTGTGGCTAATTGTCCAGTCTCCTGTTTGGGCTTTTTCATCATCATATGACCATTTCCCAGAGTTAAATTACTAGTGTCTTAAATGCTGAAGAGAGTTCCTAGTTAGATCCCGACAGACAGGCGGGTCAGTTAATGACCTGGCAGAATGGGAAGCTTGTAAGAAAGCCTCCTTTGGAAACTTCCTATCTATCCTACTTCCTCAAAAGATAGAATCTGCCTACCTGTGGCCACACCTGGGCGCATGCCTACATGCATGGTTGTGAGAAGGGACCTGAAGGAGGCAGAGATAGGATGCTGTCTGCCGTGCCTGTGGCCAGCAGAATCATAGCTAAGAAAAATGAGAGTGAATGGTCTTCAAGATCAATGTTTCAGTGTATCTTGTAGCATGGATGGCATGCTACCATATGGTAGGTGAGGAAGATACACGCTACAAATGCATAAGCACATATGCATGTATGTATGCTCATATGCATAAAATATCTCTGGAAGTGTTTTTAAATTGTAGGAGTCATCTTTGAGATAGGCAGCAGCAGCTGGAATTCTAGGAGCTGGAAAGGGAAAGGGACTTTTCTTTGTGTGCTGGTTGCTACCTCTTGTATTTTGTGTGCATTCAAAAACCAAACAAATAAATAAGTCTAATCTACTCTCTCTCACTCTAGAGTGAGTGGCTCTGCCATCTGCATGACTGGCCGGCCAGGGCTGGCTGCAGGGAGGCAGGCTCGCCAGGCGCTCTGGACCCTGAAAGGACTGAGAGGCAACAGCCAGTCCGTGGGTGCTGCACTCCGCTTGTGCCACGGTTGTGTGCATGTGACCTGACCGGACCAGCAACCATCTCAGTGGGCATTCATAGTACATGAGGCATAGTATTAGGTGGTGGAAATCACCCTGGACCTCAGGGCTGGACCCCAGTCCTGGCTCTACTCCTAATCAGCTGACAGATGAGGACAAGTCACTTAATGTCTCTGAACCTCAGACTCCCATCTATTCAGTCTAGATCGCTAAGCTCCCTGTCAAGCACAGCTCTCAGTTGTATAAAGTGACTAGAAGCCCTTCTTGGATTTAGATAGTTTCTTACTTACATAGACAGCAAAAGCAAGAAGAGACCTACTCTTACCCCACAAGACAACACAGAAACCAAAGGGGCCAGGTGAAACCACAAGTGGTGTGGCACCCTGGTGCTGAGGAGCCACCATGCTGCAGTGAATTTCGTAGCCCACAGCTGCCCCCTACGGGAGGACCAGGCAATGTCTCATTGTTCATCAGTACCAGGAAGAAACTGTCCTACAAAAGCCTTCTGGACAGACATGGGAGGAGGATAGCAAATGGCCTTGTAGCAGCTCCTGTGCGCCCCTGCTCTGGGAGGATCCCAGGGATTCTGAGAAGACTTGGGTCAGCTTTAGGTCAGCGGTGGGCAAGCCTTGCCTGTGTGGCCTATGGGGAGCCATGCAACGTGGCCGGGCTGCCCTGGTAGAGCCAGTCCCCTACACGTCCCTCCTGCCTTTGAGAAGCTCACCACTTAGGGAGAAGAGATAAGGTGTGGCAGGAGGGCAGTTCTGAGGCAACTAGTGTCTTGAGGACGAAGACCAAAGAGCCAGGATACTCGGAGAGAAGAGGTCCTGAGGGACTAAGATTCTTAGGGTCAAGGACCTGAAAGGGGAGTTGGAACTTGGGGCCCGCCAGCTCCTCTCCACCTCACTCTCACCAGGTCCTTGCCACCTGGCACTCCCTGCAGGATCTTAGCACCCTCTCCCTTTACTGCTGACCCCAGAGGACATCCACGCTGAAGGGGCCCCCTGTATGTAGCCCCTGAGGATCTCCTCCAAAACCTACTCTTCTCTCATTCCAGGAGGCTCTCCTGGGCTTGAACATAATAATGACACTGACCTGCTTCCCGTCTGAATGCAGGTAGAAGGAGAGCTCAAGGCAAGCACATCACACGGGTCTCCCGAGAAGCTTCTAACTTGGTGCCTGCTCAGTTTTCTCTAAGGTGGACTCAGAGAAGGGGCATTACTGGATCTTTGCTCAGCTCTTCAAGAGAGAGCTCTACCTCTCCCCGAAAGGCATCAGCTTCTGCCTGAAGTGGGAGGCCTTTCCCCGGGGCCAGATGAAAAGGAGTCACTTTCAAAGACTGTGTTCCTCAGGAGGGGCTTTCCCGAGGCCCCTCGTCCACAGCTCTGCCTGGACAGCATGTTTATATTCCTTCCTTCCCTGTGGCCATGACGGAACAATTTCTATCACAGCACCTCCAACATGTCATTCTATTTATTGGTATCCTTTTCTATCTCTCCCAATATTCGTGAGCTCCTTGAAGGAGGTGCTATGTCTTGGTCAATGTATCCCACCTACTAGTAATTCAGCATCTGGCACATCTTATCAAATGTTTACTAAACCAAGGATGTATGAATGAATGGAAGAATGAATGCATGGATGATCAGTTAGGCCATCCCCTCCTCCAGGACTCCCCCACTCCCCACACTGAGGCAACAAGACCCAGGCATTTGTTACCATCAGGCTCAGAACTCTATCCCATGGTAACCACTTTCCAAAAATAAGACACAGTGTACCGCCCGGCTGGTGTGCTTCAATGGTTAGGATCACGGTTCGGTTCCCAGTCAGGGCACATGCCAGGATTGTGGGCTTGATCCCCAGTAGGGGGCGTGCAGGAGACAGTGGATCAATGATTCTCATCATTGATGTTTCTCTCTCTCTCTCTCTCTCTCTCTCTCTCTCTCTCTCTCTCTCTCTCTGTCTCCCTTTCCCTTCTTCTCTGAAATCGATTTAAAAAAAAAAAATTTTAAAGCCACAGTATACCACAAGCTGCCAAGATGAGCCTTCACCTACTTCATCTCTATTGATTTTCACAACTCTGTGAAATAAGCATTATTGCCCTTGGACTTACCGTTGAGGAGCTGAGACCAGAGCGTTTTCATGAGGTCACTCCTTAGTGGGAAGGACTCAGATTCCACCACAGGGCTCTTGGCACAAATCCCTACAGCTGCCTCCCAGGGTCAGGCATGGGCAGCATGGGGGAGCTGGCAATGGAGCTGGTTAGAAGGGACAGGAGGGAAACCTAACCCTTTGAGCCACATCTCCCAAGTATCTATAGGATATGAAGAGACGACACTGGCAGATGAAAGCTTAGGTGGTATAAGGCAACCCAATCAGTTCGCTGAGCATGTGATGACTGAGTGGACAGAAGAACACCCTTCCTTAGTCAGGGCCTATGGCATGCAGACTGATCCACATGTTTTAAAAGATCATAAAGGCAGCGTTTGCTAGAAGATGCTTGTCTCTGCTAGGAGGTGGAGTCAGACTTTCTGTCACTCCATCTCAGAACTCGCATTCTATACTGTAAGGAAAGGCACTTTTCGGGCAGCTACAAGTATTTCTTTTTTCTTTTTTCTTTTTTTTTTTTTTTTGCAAACCACTATTTCCTGTTTTGTTCTCTATTTATACTTCACATTTAGTTTTGAGAAAGTACTGGCGGTTTGGTGTTTTGGTTGTTTCTGGCATAATCTTTATCTACAAAGAAAGTCTCTTTTCAAGATGATTTTCTTGTAACATAAATCAATTGTACACCTAGATTTCTTAAAAATACTTTGCTGAGAAAACTTCTTATAGCTTTAACATGAAAACAATGAGATTCATATAACACAAATCACAGCTCTCTAAGTCAACACCTCACACAATGCCAATTCATCCACCAGTCTTGGGGATTTGTGAATTCCTCAAGGACTTCATACACGGCTTCTTTCGGCAGTGACATTTCCGACACAAACATTTTCAAACAATCATGATTGTTTAGACTAAAGTAGAGAAATGTGTAACTATGATATCTTCATAATGATACTCTTTGCAAAACCTTGAAGTATCTAAGGCTCTCTCTAGTGCTATGTAAAGAGACTAGCAACCCGATGTTTGCCCTCAAAGAACTCACTATGAAAAACCCCACCTTGGACTCATGTATACACGACACAGCAGTCTGCAGAAAACAAGTGACAGCAACCCAGAAACCAATGCTCTCACTTCTTGGTCAAGTCAAGGAGAGGATGCATTTTAGAAGTGAAAGTCAAGAACAAGCACACGGTTATCTTGAAACTGAGTTTGTTTCTCCATGTTTGGTAGCTGAAATTTTTGCTTCCCCAATAGACAAGGACCATGTTTCCATGGTCGAGGGGCCAGGAGGAGGAGAAAGTGACCAGGAGCCAGCAAGCAAGGATCAGGAGAGTGGCTTTGAGTCGCAGTGAGAAGTAAGTAGAGTAGCAGCATGATTCCTGGGCACCGGTGTCCTGACCTATTGAATGAGACACCAGTACTTGCCAGGGTCACGTCACCGGCTGCCTTGAGGATCCAATGGGAAAATGGCTGTGAGAGCCCATCATATCTGTCGAGGCTTGTGTGACATAGATTGCTGCTGCTCCCGGACAAATGATTCTCATCTTTTATTCCCTCTGCAAAGAACAGGGAGCTGATAGGAACTCTATTTCCCAACCAACTTGTTTGCAGGGGCCCCAAAGACAACATGATACAAAATCATTGATTTCTACTTACCAAGCTAATGAAATATACCCAAATGCATCCAGAAAACACCATGTTCCTCCGCCCTTCCAGCAGAGCATCACAATAGCCCCGCCTCCCAGCTAGATTATACCTGCCTCAGGGGGGCCAGGGGTGCTGTTACTGACGCCCTGGCATGGGCGGGGGGCGTGGGGGGGTTCGGAGGTCTCAAGGAAGCTGAGTGTCTAGAAGGAAAGGAGGGTACCTGGTGCGTGGCACTGTCACAATCCATCATCCGTACATGCAGCCACTACGCACAAGGGTCACTCTCTCCCTTATTTTACAAAGAAAAACTTCAGGGCCTTCAATACTAGGAATGCGAACTACCAAGGTCAGGGATAGAACGGGTGAAGGGAGAAAGGATTTGGGACAAGGAGCACCAGAAAGCTTTCCAGCTGAAGGAAGGAAAACCAGATGCAGTGCTGATTCGCTTCTGATCACCAGGATCACAAAGGCTTTGCATTGTCCTGTTAGGTGCGGTCAGGGCAACACCCCCCAAGGACATGCGCGGGGACCTGACCAGTAATCCCAATGGCCACACAGCTTAGTGGCCCCGTAGCCTTTGAAATACTACAAGACCAGGGCCAAAAAGCAACTTCTTAAAGAAGCACTGGCCAGCAACAGACTTTTCTCCTCTTACTCATCCGTTTGATCATTCAACGAATGTTTTGGGGCACCTATTATGTGCCGGCCCACTGGGGGCATGAAGATGCCCCAGACACTCTCAGAAGGAGGAAAGAGAAGCAGACCACCTACAGGTCATGGCGTCTTCTCAATACCACCCACCAGACACACACACACACACACACACACACACACACACACACACACACACTCTGGTGTGTTGTGCGGCTGGATTCTCCATGTCTGTGTTGTCAGCACACGGCTCCTCAGTCTCAGAGTCCCAGGACGGCTCTGAGCTTGGTGACACTAGCAAGTCCCCTGAGGAGGAGAAGCAGCCATACCACACTCAGTCCAGGGGAGGGATGGCCACTGGGCAGAGACGGGGCCTCTGTGGCCCAGGCCGGCCAGCCCACAGCAGTGCAGCAACTTTACCCCTGGGTCCCCCAGCACAGCCCTTGAGGCAGGATTCCCAACCCCTCCAGCCCTGGTCTGCGACTTCCCTCACACTGTGTCCTTCTGCTTGCGGTGCGGTCCTCAGCAGCCACAGCTACACACAGGGCCCGGCTCACAGAGCCAACAAGGCAACAAACAGTGGCTGAATAACAAATGAACTAATGAAGTACACAGACACACACACTACTTTGTTCAATTCTCACTACAAGCCTCAAAGGCAAGTACTGTCACGTACCCCATTATACAGGTACAGAGTCTGTCAGCCCTGCTCAGATGACGGCTCCGAAAGGCTCCTGCCTTGCCAGAGGTCGCACAGTAATGCCCAGCCTCTATCCATCAGGCCAGCCCAGCCTCTGCCTACCACACCTTGTTAGATGTCAGCAGCAGAGATTCCAGGGTGTCGTCTCCCAAGGCCTTTGCTTCTGGCTGGGAGATGTTACATTTTAAAAGCTGACTCCTCAAAACCAAAAGGCCTGGCAGCCTCGCACACTCCCTGAGACAGTCGGCGGTGTCATCACCGCGCAGGGCCAGGGCTGGGGCAAAGCTGACGTGACTTCCCGGGCCTCGCAGACAGTGAGTCCTCAGCAAATATGATTTGATTGACTCATAAAAAGAAAGGGAGGGAGCGGAATGATACCACGATGTACCTGTGGACTTTCACTTGTCGGTTACTAAAGGAAAGGTTGGAAAATGAAAAAGAGAATGGCTTTGTCTTGCGCCCTCTCCAGTGGGTTAACAGTCAGCAAGCAGAGGCTTCCTGGATAATTTCCCAGATCTCCTCCCTTCTCCAAGATTTCCTGAGGCCATGCAACAGCAGGTAAATCCATTCTTAATTAGCTTTCAAAGTTTACCTTTTAAAAACCTATAGCTATATGAATATTTATTGAACACTTAATAGGTGGGAGGCATTTGCACCAGGAGATACAAAGGGGCTCAGGACAAGCACTGACAGAAAAGTGGGTGCAGCTGGCAGGCACGCCTGGTCGAGCGAGGACAAACCTCGCATCCTTCCGGCAGGAGCCAGGAAGAGATGTTGCCTCGGAGATCAACGTGCAGAGGAGTGCGGGAGACAGCACTAAAGAAACAGGGGTGTCTTTGGGTGAACTTTGATTTTTTCGACCAAGAACAAGAACAGCATTCGCCAACTGCTTAAAGTGGACCGGGCGTTCACAGGACGGCTCAGAGACTATTCCGTTCTGTTCAGAGCAGAAAGGGGAAGGATCTCAAACTGGAGGCGGGAGAACACATGATAGGAGAGGGGACGGCTGGCTGAGGCAAGGTGAGGTATTGACAGCTGTCACTCACTTCAGTGAGCTTAAACCTCTCTAGGCTCCGACAAAATACCCGTCCTGCCCAGCAGGAGTTTACGAATAGGGTCTCAGAGCTATTGGAAATTTCTGAGAAATCCTAGAAAGGAGAGAAGTACAGGAAGAACAGATGGGCAGTATTTTACTCCCAATTTTCAAAACAGATTGGATTCTGAATCAGAATAATCGGTTACAGAGGCAATTGTCAAACACATTAGTAAGCTCTTGTAAAGGAACTTGGTCATCACTAATATTGGAACATTGGCTCCCAGGAGCAAATTCCCTTAAAGATTCAGGCTAGCCCTAGCTGGTTTGGCTCGGTGGATAGAGCATCGGCCTGCAGACTGAAAGGTCCCAGGTTCGATTCCAGTCAAGGACACATGCCCCGGTTTCAGGTTCGAGCCCCAGTAGGGGGCATCCAGGAGGCAGCCAATCAATGATTCTCTCTCTTCATTGATGTTTCTATCTCTCTCTCCCTCTCCCTTCCTCTCTGAAATCAATAAAACAAAATTTTTTTAAAGATTCAGGCTAAACCTAACTACTAGTAGATTTACTGGACAGGGATGGGGGCATGGGAATTAGGTTGGAAATCAGAGGAATGCTAGAACTATGGGCTGTCTTGATTACCGCCAAGTATTTGACAAAACTTCCCAAGATAATGTCAGGGAGCAGATAGTAAATGTGAGCAGAAGGCTGTTACTTTGGGGTAGAATCATAGCTAATGAGACACCGCCCGGGTCCCAAGATGCATGACTACGACAGCACGGATCTGTAGTTGGCCTGCCAGTCTTTAGTTTTCATTATATTCTCCCTGACAACATATATGAAGACTTGCAAGACAGGAGGGCTATCAAATAAGCAGGTTACACAGGTGTGGGAGGGACAGCTAATGTTACAGATGATAGACTTAAGACTCAAAATTTTTTAATCAGATAGACCCATTCAATCAAATGAAAGTTTAAAAAGATAGAATATCTGAAATGTCACAACCCAATGTACAGGAAAGGTTTCCTAGGTGGAAAAGATCTAGGACTTTTAGTTAATGACAAGTCTTCTTTAGACTATGGTGTGGGCCGTGTTATCAGAAGGCTCATGGGAATATAGATTGTATAGTGTCCAGATCAAGGGAAACAATCACCCCTTGGTTTTCAAAACATCTGGAGTTTTACACTTGTTTTCAGGGGCAAGAATTAAAATAAATATTGGGTTCAAAAGCAGGGGAGAAGGTACATGGGAACTTTCCTTCATGGGACAGTTGAAATAACTGAGGGTTTATCCTGCAGAAGCGACAGATCTTTCCTATGGCACCACAGGCAGAGCCAGGAGATACAGGCAGCTTCCATGATGGTCCCCAACAGCCCAGCTCCTGTGGGGTCCACTCTCACATTGTCAAGAATTTAAATTCAAGAACCAAGATGGCGGCATAGGTTAACGCTGGAGTTTGCTGCTCTGAACAACTACTCCAAAAGTAAAACTAAAAGACGGAAGGGACATCACCCAGAACCACAGGAATGCTGGCTGAGTGGAAGTCCTACAACTAGGAGGAAAGAGAAACGCATACGGACACTCAGAGGAGGCGCAGTGCTGAAGTCAAATTCTGAGGTGCGGAGTGTGCGGAGCGGGCTGGCGGCGGAGGGCGCGGTTGTTGTTTTCAATCGGGAGGGAGTCGCAGACTCTGAGCTCCAGATACAGGCGAGTCTTTAGGGACCCAGACTCAAACGGGAGAAGCCGGACTGTCTGGCTTCGGTCAGAGCGAGTGCAGCTTTCTCTCCGAGCTTTGCAGCGGGTGCTGGGACTCAGAGAGGCAGAGCCCCTGGGGACAGGACTGAGAGCCGCCATCCGCCATAACTGCTCTCTCCGGCCCACCCTGTTGATCCTGTGCGACCCGCCCTACCCAAGCCCTGCACAGAGGCATTTGCCGGATAGCCTCAGGCAAAGGCTAGATTAGCACCTCCCTAGAGGACAGAAGTTCTCTCACTGCTGACACAGCTGATTCTCATAGCCACTTGGCCTGGAGGTCAAACCCTCCCTGGGATTAGCCACAACAATCAAGGTTTAACTATAAGACTGCGAACAAAGACCACTAGGGGGTGCACCAAGGAAGCATAACAAAATGCGGAGACAAAGAAACAGGACAAAATTGTCAAAGGAAGATATAGAGTTCAGAACCACACTTTTAAGGTCTCTCAAGAACTGTTTAGAAGCCGCCGATAAACTTAATGAGATCTACAAGAAAACTAATGAGACCCTCAATGTTATATTGGGGAACCAACTAGAAATTAAGCATACACGGACTGAAACAACGAATATTATACAGACTCCCGACAGCAGACCAGAGGAGCGCAAGAATCAAGTCAATGATTTGAAATGCGAGGAAGCAAAAAACACCCAACGGGAAAAGCAAAATGAAAAAAGAATCCAAAAATGCGAGGATAGTGTAAGGAGCCTCTGGGACAGCTTCAAGCGTAACAACATCAGAATTATAGGGGTGCCAGAAGATGAGAGAGACCAAGATATTGAAAACCTATTTGAAGAAATAATGACAGAAAACTTCCCCCACCTGGTGAAAGAAATGGACTTACAGGTCCAAGAAGCGCGGAGAACCCCAAACAAAAGGAATCCAAAGAGGACCACACCAAGACACATCATCATTAAAATGCCAAGAGCAAAAGACAAAGAGAGAATCTTAAAAGCAGCAAGAGAAAGAAACCCAGTTACCTACAAGGGAATACCCATACGACTGTCAGCTGATTTCTCAACAGAAACTTTGCAGGCCAGAAGGGAATGGCAAGAAATATTCAAAGTGATGAATACCAAGAACCTACAACCAAGATTACTTTATCCAGCAAAGCTATCATTCAGAATTGAAGGTCAGATAAAGAGCTTCACAGATAAGGAAAAGCTAAAGGAGTTCATCACCACCAAACCAGGATTATATGAAATGCTGAAAGGTATCCTTTAAGAAGAGGAAGAGGAAGAAAAAGGTAAAGATACAAATTGTGAACAACAAATATGCATCTATCAACAAATGAATCTAAGAATCAAGTGAATAAATAATCTGATGAACAGAATGAACTGGTGATTATAATAGAATCAGGGACATAGAAAGGGAATGGACTGACTATTCTTGGGGGGGAAAGGGGTGTGGGAGATGTGGGAAGAGACCGGACAAAAATCGTGCACCTATGGATGAGGTCAGTGGGTGGGGAATGAGGGCGGAGGGTGGGGCGGGAACTGGGAGGAGGGGAGTTATGGGGGGGAAAAAAGAGGAACAAATGTAATAATCTGAACAATGAAGATTTAATTAAAAAAAAAAAACTAAAAAAAAAAAAAAAGAATTTAAATTCAGTTAAAAGAAGGATCTCCCAGAATTCTCATTATCTAAGATCCATCTAACCCAAAGGAGGAAAGCAATAGTTCAAGGGCTTCCTTACGTCAGCAGCGAGTCCAGCTGAATGGCATACCACATACTACAGCCAGGAGCTATTATTCTACAGGACAGGTAGCCCTGTGTGCACTTGAAACACAGCCCCAATAATTGGGAAACCACCCTGGCTGGTTTGGCTCAGAGGATAGAGCATTGCCCGTGGACTGAAGGGTCCCAAGCTCAATTCCTGTCAAGGGTGCATACCTGGGTTGCAGGCTCAATCCCTAGCCCCAGTCGGGGTGCCTGTAGGAAGCAACCAATTGATGGTTGCCTCTCTCTGTCTCTCCCCCTCCCTTCCACTCTCTCTAAAAATCAATGGAAAAATATCCTTGGAGGAGGATTAACAAAAGAAAATAATAATAATAATAATAATAATAATAATAATAAATAATAATAATTGGGAAACCCATGAAAAAGCAAATACTTAACACAAGCCAAACAATTGCAGAATAGGCCATTTGGGTTCCTCCTCCCTGCTTCGAGGAAGGTGTCTTTCTCACTGTGAACCAACCAGATGGGATCCCATTCTTTCTGCTTTCATCTCTTGTCATTTCTTTACAGGGTGAGTTGCATCCTTCTATTGGGGAAACCCCAAATTCTCAGCAGCCCAATTTAGTAAAGACATTAGAGCCTATTAGAGTTGTTGGGTCATGGGGTTGTGTTTAACTTTATAAGGAATTGCCAAACAGTATTCCAGTGGTTGCACCGTCTTCACTCCACCAGCCAGTTGCTCCATGTCCTCACCAATATTGGTTGTCAGTCTAGGGGGTGGAACTTGGTTTGTATTGCCTAGATGAGCAGACAAAGTGATGGGCACCTTTTTATGTGTATATTGGCCATTTGTGTATCTTCTGTTTAAAGTGTTTGCCCAAATATTTATTGCCTTTTTTATTATTGGGCTATAGAAGTTCATTACATATTTTGGATAAAAGTCCTTTGTCTTCTATACAGTAACTGCAAAACTTCTGTCCCAGTCTGTGGCTTGCCTGTTCGCTCTTCAAATAGTGTCTTTTAATAAGCAGATTTTTATATATACTTCTGTTCTTTTTAAAAAATATGTTGTGGTTGCTTTCAGAGAGGAAGAGATAGAGAGATAGAAACATCAATGATGAGAGCAAATCATTGATAATAAGCAGATTTTAAAAAACTTGTTATGAAGTCAAAAATAGCAACCTGTTGTTTGATGATTAGTAGTTTGTGTGCCCTCTCCTAGAATTTTTTCCCATCCCACGGTCATGAAGATATTCTTCTGTTTTCTTCTAATTTAAAAGGCTTTGTGGTTTTACCGATTATTGTTTAAGGTGTATGATTCATCTCAAATTAATTATTGTGTGTGGCATGAGAAAAGGTTCAAGATTCATTCTTCCCACATACAGACATCCAGTCATTCCAACACAACTTGTCGAAAATACTTTTTTCCCCATTGAAATGCTTTGGCACCTTTGTCAAAATCAATTAATCATATGAATTTGAGTTTACTTCTGGACCATTTATTTCATTGAAATATTTGTCTATACTTATGCCAATACCAAACTCTCATTTACTTTATAATAAGTCTTAAAATCAGGTAGTGTGAGTCCTCCAACTTTATTTTCCTTTTTCACATTTATTTCATAATTTACATGTAAATTTTTATATGTGTCGTATACCTGCTGACATTTTTTATTGGGAATGCATTGAACCTATAAATTAACTTGGGGAGAATTGAAATTTGGCCAATCTTGAGTCTTATAATCCAAAACACATTGTATATTTCTCCTTTTATTTATGACTTCTTTAGTTTTTCTCAGAAGTGTTTTGTCTTATTTTTCCTTTTTAGTTCTAGAATTTCAATTTCTACTTGTTTTTATTTATTTTTAGTTTCCATTTCTCTTATAAAATATCCATTTTTTCTTATATTATTTAACATATTTATAATAGTTATTTTAAAATAATTATCTGATCATTCCAATAGCTGGGCCATCTGTAGATATGTTCCTGTTGTCTATGTTTTTTTCTGAATCATGAGTAACATTTTCTTGCTTCTTTGCACGTGTACTTTTAAAATTGTACTCCAGGAACTGTGTGTAGAAGAACAGTGGAGAATGGAGCATCATTTTTTCCTTAGTCTTGTTTATGCCCCAAAGTTGCAAGCCCTTTCTTCTGTGATTATTCCGTTTTACCGGGAATGAACTGAGCTGCAGCTTTATACACGTTGAGTTTTCCTGCGATTTGCCCAGCTCCCAACCAGTTTCCTCTATTTTCTTGTTTACCTTTGACTTCAACTCTTTTAGGGCCCCAGAATCCAAAAACCAGGAGAACATTTGAAACCTCACAATTTTTCTCTGCCTAACAGCCACCCCCCACTGATGCTATCTCAGCAGGATTCGGAAAGGGAGAGATGAATTTACTGGGGGTTTTTTATGTATGTGTTTTTGTGCCACTTTATTAAAGTATTGCTTGTCAGCAACAAACCCACCTTTCTTTGCCCTCCTCTGTGGTACTGGATCCTACAAACTACACGTATCTCTGCCGGGGCGGGACGTCAGGGCCATCAACAGAGAGCCTTGGAGACACTGCAAATAAGAAGGGACTTTTCCCTCTTCTCCTGTTTAGTGTTCCTAGTTGGTGGCAAGTGGCTCTGGCTGCAGGGGTCCTGGCAACGTTGCCGGGAGAGGCGGGCGGTTCTCTGGTCAGGCAGCAGACTCTCCAATGTGTGTCCACGCTGTCCCCGCAGAGGTCTGACTCAGTCTCCTCACTGCTTCCTTTTCCTTCAGCTTCAGGGAGAGTTGCCGTTCTCTGTAGTCACCACGTTGGAGCTCTCCGCTACCACGTCGGCAGCCGTCCGCCTTTCGCAGTTAGCAATTCTGTATATTAAACCTGCCCTATTCCAATTCCCGGTGTGTGTTCACATCTTCTGACCGAACCCAAGGGTGTTCCAGGCTCCAGTCCCTCCCTAGCTGCACCCACCGTCACATGCAGGCCCACTCCTCCATCCCAGACCCGGGTCCCACTGTCACATGCAGGCCCACTCCTCCATCCCAGACCCGGGTCCCACTGTCACAGGCAGGCCCACTCCTCCATCCCAGACCCGGGTCCCACTGTCACAGGCAGGCCCACTCCTCCATCCCAGACCCGGGTCCCACTGTCACATGCAGGCTCACTCCTCCATCCCAGACCCGGGTCCCACTGCCACTGGGCCCCAGCAGCTCGCAGTGTTCCCCACTCCTGCAATCCCTGCCCTCCTCCCTCTCGGGTCTGGTGCACTCCAAGTCAGCCCTCCAGACGGCTCACGGAGCACGTCCTTGGGGAGATCCCCACTCCTCATCTACCTCTGCCTGCCCATTCCCCAGGTGTGGGAGCTCCAGTTCTCTCAGGAACATAGTTCATCAAGGTTTGTTTGTATCCATCAGTTTTCGCCAGTGCCGTGGAAAAGAACTGTTTATTTTTCCCAGCTTATTCTTATTGCTTCCCAGGACCAAAAGCCTTTCGCATCTTTCTATGTCCTACCTGGACGCAGAAGCCTCTAGGTATTCTGGCAGATGCAAAGAAACATTTCAGAGGGATACGCTGTTACAGAGCTAAGAACTGAGAAATGTGGAATGGGGGTGAGAGAGCACAGTAAAGGGTGGAGAGAGTTCTTACTTTTTATTATAATCTTCAATGATCCATTCATTTATTCAACAAATATTAAGTGCTCAGTGCTACTATGGGCCAGTGTTCCGGACACTAAGACTATAGTATCAACAATAACAGAAGGTCACTGCTCTCATGGCACTCAGGTTCCAGGGGGAGAGACAGGCAATAAGCAAACACTGCGTAACTAGCCAGGGGTGACACGTGCTATAAGGTAGATTAGTCTGAGGGCGATAACTGAGGACAGCGGGGGTGCTCTTGTATACTGATGGTGGGAAGGCCTCGCTCTGAGGCAGGGCTGGGGGACGTCCAGCCTGCAGCCCGCACGTGAAAGCCCGTGGTCTGGCCCTGCCAAGACAACCGCAGGCAGGACTCGAAATTCAATAGATCTAGGAGCTTTTCATAGCGACATCAATTTATATGAAGTGAATTCTATTAAGCGAATGATGTTATAAATATCCAAATGGCCCAGAAAAAGGTTCCCCGTTCCTGCAAAGGACACTTACGCAGAGGCCTGAAGGCAATTCGAGAGTGAGACACAGGGCTGCATGAGTGACGGGCAGAGGAAGCGGCAAGGGCGAGCCCTGCTGTGGGTGTGCATTTGGTGTGTTCCGGGCGGTACGGAGGCCAGGGGACTGGGCACAGGGGAGGCCAGGGGACTGGGCTAGGGGAGGCCAGAGGACTGGGCACAGGGGAGGCCAGGGGACTGGGCACAGGGGAGGCCAGGGAACTGGGCACAGGGGAGGGAGACGAGGTGAGAGAGAGAAGGGGGGCTCTTAGTGCCCTATAGGCACTTAGGAGCACTGGTTCTCCCCCTGAGTGAGGTGCGGGGCCACCGCCCATTTCTGAGCTGAGCAGAGAAGTGACGTGGCTCACATGGAAAAGGCTCGCTCTGGCTGCCGTGTTGAGAGCACGGCTACGTGGGTTCTGTACTAATTTGCTAATTTTCATTTTAAACATGCGTATGTGTATGTACAACTTGTATAACTCAAAATAATTTAAAAATAAATAAATAACCCTCAACAGCTTGCTGCAAAATTAAGTCACGGCAGAATGCCCACCTTGTCTGAGGCCCGGCCCCATGGGAAGCCGAGGTGGCCCAGGGCTTTGCTCTTCAATTTTAACTGCAGCCTTTCAGATGCAAGATGTCCAAAGGGGAGCCCAGAGGGGACAGAGGAGAACGTGAGCCAAATCCCAATCGCAGTATGTTGCTTGAGCATTCTAAGTAGACCTCACAGCTGGGATCAGAACACAACACTTTATTTCATACCTATGGATATGTGTACCACATCCATTCACTTTTTAAAATTAGCTAGCTCTCCAAACCCCGGCTAGCGGGGACTATCATCCAGTTGTCCTATTTTTTCTATGCCTCGAAAGAGAAAAGTGTAGCAAAATTGGGGTTCTCGAGGCAGCCCAGAGCTGAGCTGGACACCAGCCCATGTCTGGGTGTAAGCCCTGCTCTCTCCCTGTGTGAGAGCCAGCACAGGCCGATTGAGCAGGATGAGGTGACCTGGGGTGGGGTGGGCTGGGAATCAAGTTCATCACCTCCTCAGCCCATTTGTGAATTCTCTCTATATTTGCAGAGGAGGCACAGACCCACGCTCACTGCCCCCACAGGCCCTGGTTCCTGCTTGCGCACTGGGAGAAGCACGTGCAGTGCTGGACATGACTGAGCGTGACTTCTTCCTAATCTTGAGCTGAGCTCTGCCTCCCAGAAACATCTCTCCCCTGGCCTTACCTCTGTCCTCCGGATTGACCTGGGGCCATCCGCTGTGCCTTGCGCGTGGAAAAATACACCTTAATGTTTCTAGAGGAGGAATAGGTGAGACTCGCTTTGGCCTACCTTTCTCCCCTACCTCTCTGCAGTCTGACCCAGGCAGCTCCCACTGGTCCGCAGACAGCGCTGTCCTGCACAGGTTCCCTTCCCACCTCCCTCTGGCCCTGGCACGCTCCAGTCATCCCTCCAGGTGGCTTAGAGGGCATTTCCTTGACAAGACACCCTTCCCACCTTGTCCAGCCGAGGGCCGCTCCCCACCTACATCGTGGGCACTTGGTGGGCACACCCTGCCGCTCCCTCTCAGGGAACAGGGACTTGGTGGGACTCGCCTGTCTCCTGTCCCCACACTCCCAACCAGATGGAAAGCTTCCCATAGGCAGGAACTACCTTGCTATCCCCCAGCCCTTTCACAGGGATGAACATACAGCTGATACTGAGCAAGCATATGTCGAGTGGATTAATTAATTAATTCATTAATTGTTGATGGGATCAACTGGGCCCCTGTCCATTTTTACATCACTAGAATCCCACATGACAATCACTTTTAAAAGGGCAAGGGATGGTGGCCACAGCAGGAATGTTTAATACAACACCTTACAGCTGGGACCCTGGACTGATTTTATAGGCCCGGATGTTTCTGTGAGATGAAAGCTGCCAGACCCTACCTGAAGACCCCAGTTATGCCCAGACCCAGCCAATGTCACATTTTCAACTTGACTATGTTCTTCTAAGCTATAAATTTCCCAGCTTAGTGAAGAGTGACGCAAAGTCTCACATCTGTGGAGAGTTAGTTTATGGGCCCTTGGACCTACGAGCACATGGCAGCTGTAATACTGGCAGTGAGACCTGAGGAGAAGTCAGCCTGAAATATAATACTCCCAATTATAGTGGGGCCTTGACTTACGAGTGTCCTGACTAACGAGTTTTTCGAGATATGAGCCGTCTCTGGGCCGATTTTTTGCTTTGAGTTGTGAGCTAAAATTTGGGTTACGAGCCAGCAGATACCCCACCGCTAGTTGGCGCAGCGAACGTCACAGTGAACACCACAACATCAGCCCAGCATCACGTGTCTCACTCGTTCACTTTTTGATTTGACATACGAGTAATTTGAGTTACGAGCTCAGTCAAAGAATGAATTAAACTCGGAAGTCAAGGCCCCACTGTATACTAAGGACAAGGGAATGGGAAGTGACAGACATTATCTCCTGGTAGAACCAGGAGCAGGGGGGCCAGAGCAGGACAGCCCCGGATTCACACGGAGGAGGCCACCGTCAAGAGTCTGGGTCTCTATATTCCCATCAGCCTCAGAAGAAACTAAAGAGATACCCCTGCTTTGCTTTGCTTTCTTTGTTGAATGAAACAAGATTTATCCCATGAAGGCGGGGTGGGGGGGGGGGGGGCAGTGAAGGCTTGGGCTTGGGGGAGGGGGTGGCGGGGGAGAGGTCAATGGGGGGGAAAAGGAGACTCATGTAATACTTTAAACAATAATTAAAAAAAAAAAAGATTTATCCCATGACCAGGTGACATCACAGAGAGTCCTGTGCCTACTGCCTTCTTGACTTTTCCCAAAGCAGCTTTCAACATAAGAGGGCCCCATCTCAACTCAGGAAGCACAGATGGTCCAAAAGGGATTTTGTCCCTGACAATGTGCAGGGGCTCAGCTGACAACCCATGTGCTGAGGGATATCACCGAAAAGCTTCCGTTTATGGCGTTCTCCCTGAGGGCCAGGCAATAGACAAAGCGCTGGACACATCTTAGCTCATTTGCTCCTGGTAGCAACCTGTCATATAAGTGTTGTCTGCATTTTAAGTGGGAAAGCTGGCAGGGCTGGAATTCAAACCCTGGGCTACCTGGACACCAACAGAGTTTGCCCTAAGTGAGGAGAACACGAGAGAGAGAGAGAGAGAGAGAGAGAGAGAGAGAGAGAGAGAGAGAGAGAGAGAGAGAGAGAGAGAGAAGATAGTTATAGTTAAACCCCAGCCTAAGGGAGCAGAGGTTGGAGGTACAGACCCGAGTGGCCCTCCGAGAGGAAGCACATAGGCGGGAGAAGGGCAGAGGCTCCCCTAAGGTGAGCCTTGAAGGGCAGGAGTCCAGCCCTGGCCCGTGTGGACACTCTCCCCGGACTCTGTCTAACTGCAGGGCCAGGAAAGTCATTCCATGTGCCTCACCCACTAGAGGCGCTCAATAATTACTCGTCAAGTTCACAAACAAATGTAAGTAACACCACCAACTGGTTTCTACCTCACTGGCCTAGTGAGCCCGATGACCGCCATCCAGGGCCTGACCCTGGGAGGTTCCGCTCCTTGATGCCGACCACCTGGAGGCCGACCCTTCTGCACATTGTCCTCCAGGACGTAGCACAGGCCTCCAACGCCAGCTCTCGCTTTCCTGAAGAGTCACAGGGATGGCCGGCTCTGACTATGTACTCCCCACCCTGGCCTGGCAGGGGGTCCCTCACCTCCAATTACTCCCACCATCTCTCACGGACGCCCACCCTCCCAGCCCAGGCGAAAGGTGAAAGAAATGGGGAGGAAGCTCACTGTTGATGGACTCTGTCATGTCCAAGGCCACAACCCTGGCCTGTGGGCAGTTGCCATGTCTTTCTCTTTGGCTCTTTGTCCAGTGGTGTTGGTAGGCGGGCAGAGCGTTCCTCTCCACCCCGTAGCCATCAACCAGCTTGTTCCTGGTAAAGAGTTGTCCCTGCACCCTGGGCCCAGGTGCTCCTAGGCATGCATAGCTGGCAGCCAGTGATCTTCATTAGCAATCAGGAGGGAGGGGAGGAAATGTAAATGAGTCTTAGGGGATTGGAACATTAGGTGGTGAAATGTTTCTAAGCATTTTCTGCTTAATACCCATAAATTTCGGGGGCCGTGTGTGCTAACAGCTTTTGATTTATGATGTCTTTATTTTTGCATTGTATTTAAGCCAAATTATGAAAGGGTAACAAGAGTAAAAAGAGCCTTTTAAAAAATGCGTGGAGATCCACCATGGGGGTAAGCCCTTTCTGTCAAGCTTTGCCACCACTTTGTAACACAAGGCCCCTGGTGCTGACAGCCGAGGAGCTAAGGGCAGCTAATTGGTATTGGACGCCAGCCTACCAGGGGCCCTGCTCTTCTAAGAAACACTTCCTCCCTTCTCCCAACCCCCTGCCTCCAGGAAGACCTTTTCATGGCTGCCGAGGGCAAGGAGGAAAGCATGCCTTGGGTAAATGTTGGGGGGCCGGGTCTCACTCGGCCGCCTTGACACAGAGATATTCCCCGGACCTGTAATTAAAATGCCTGTAGTCCAACCAATACGCTCCCGTCCCATTGCCCAGGACTGCAAGGCTCCCTGCTAATGCTGAACGCAAATTAATAAAACGCTGTGTCAGCCTTTCTTAACCCATTCCGATGTTATTGTCATGTTTATTTGCACAGTTCCCTGTAGGACACTGGTTGGAAAATCTAACAAGTGAGTTAAGCTCTCTCCTCAGCTATGCTTGCCATCTCCCCATGTGGCACCCATAAACTTTGCAGTTTGTGCTCACAGCAACTCCTCCCCACCCCCAAGATAAGCCATCGGGGTCTGGCCCTGGATGAAGACATTCTCTCAAACTGTAATTATCTTCCATTTATGCTACCATAAAATGACTAGATTGTTTGTTTCAAAGAACAGTTCCATTATCTTAGTTTACTAAAGAAAAAAAAAAGTTAAGCTACAGCATTTCCATAAATTAAATCCAGTCTGAGGGGAAACAAACACAAACTTCACCTGGAGTGATGTTGTAAGCCACATTAGCCTAATTGCCGTCTCCCTCAATTATGCCCTTCCCACTTTGTGTCTGTCTGGCTGCCTGCTTCCACACTCATTGCAGGAGACATATTTTACTTAGAGTAATAGAAGTTTGAATGAAGACAAAAACAGAACAAAACAAAAAACCCCACCTCTTTGGAATGTTTGACTGGGAAGGAAAGATATATTAGTGTTAAAATTTTGTTCTTGGCAACTACATGGACATACACTGATACCTTCCTCAAGTAATTCAGCAAGAGAAGGTTAAGGATCATTCAGCAAGAGAAGGTTAAGGATCTAAATGCCCTATAAAGAGGGGCCATAGAGGACGTCTGAGTGAATCGGGGTCAGGGGAGTCATGTGTAAGCGATGTCTTGAAAAGCACGCAGAATCTTATCACCTGGAGAACTGAGGGAAGATAATTCCAGGGCACAGAAATCGAAAGTGAAAAAATGCAGAAGCTGTGTGAATGTATGGGAAAGGCAAAAACCTCCTGTGGCCTTTTCTTATTTCTGCTTTTCCATATGTTTATAATATATAGGATGCATTAATATAGTTGTATGTATATAATTATGAATATACATGTATTGGAGATGTGCCCTGAAGGAGTTGTTTATAATGAAGAACACTGTCCAAACATTTGGCAACCATTGATGTAAGAAATGCAATCTCTCTGAGATTTAAGCAGTTGAGTGACTAGAGCAGTGATGGCGAACCTTTTGAGCTTGGCGTGTCAGTATTTTGAAAAACCCTAACTTAACTCTGGTGCCATGTCACATATAGAAATTTTTTGATATTTGCAACCATAGTAAAACAAATATTTATATTTTTGATATTTTTTATGTATTTACATGCCATTTAACAAAGAAAAATCAACCAAAAAATGAGTTTGCGTGTCACCTCTGACACGCGTGTCATAGGTTCGCCATCACTGGGCTAGAGGGATCTGTGTCTTACAGAGATGACCTTGGCGCGGTGCATGAGGTGGGTGCATGGAGGGGGGACTGCAGGCAGAGAAGCAGGCCTGAAGGCCATGACTATGATCCAGTGAAGGGGCTGAGAACGGCCGGAACAAGGGCAGCAGGAGAGTTGGGGATTCTGAAACTGTTATTTTGGATAGCTGAGAACACAGTTTGCATGAAAACAGAATAAAGGAGAACGAGAAGATGTGGGGAAGCGTGCAAATGGTGGGTCTGGTTTTGAAAATGAGTTTAGGGTGCCTATGAAACATGTAGTTGGAGATGTCCAAGTTGAAATTTCAACCTGGAACTCGGGTAGCTAGCCAAGCAAGCCTTTGGGTACATAACCCCTTCACATAATCACCTGCTCCTGTCCATATATCGCTAATCCAGCCAGAAAACCTGGAGAGCTCCTTGCTATGCCAGGCCCCACGCTCACCTGGTTGCGGGGAGGGGCAGTTAACAAGCAGAGGCCATTCCTGGCTAAGGCAGAGCCCTGGTGCTAGCCACCTGGGGCATGGGCCCCTGCCCTGGAGGCTTGCACAACAATCTTAATGCCATCACTATCAGGGGAGGAACCCAAAGCCAAGGGCACTCGCCCTCACAACCTCTCACTGGGGCCTTCCCTACACTGCCTGCCACTCGAGACCCAGAATCCTCTGGAAATCTTCAATCAGGGACATTGGGTGGGGTGTGGGTAAAGAAAGCCACCAACAAAGGCTCCAAGACAACCTCTGGAGAGCCACGGTGACCCTCCTGGTGCTTTCTCTCGATGCCTGTGATGTCAGCCAAAACTGTGACAGGCCAAAGTCAAAGTCAATTCACACCATCAAGTATGAGTAAGGAGAGTGAGTTCTATGTTAAAAGCAATGTTTGTTCAACCGCCTCCATGCTCAAGCATCACATACTGCCTGTCCTCAAACTGGGGGTTCTAGGAACAGGTTACAGGTCAGTAGACAACGGCTTTGGCCAATGAGTCAAGAATACAAGGTTTTTATCCTAACCTGATCCTGAAGCAAGATACTTAACTTATGGTACCTCCGTTTCCTTGCAATGAAGTTTGTTAACCACATCATGGAAAAGGTGTATCTAAGCATCAGTTTTAAAACTCAGGCCACAATAACTGTTATTCATTTTCAGCAGGTTGATCTCTCAGGACTTAGAGAAAAATTCAAAATTGACAAGTTCAAGAAAATCTAGTTAAAGGATGATAATAAGATTAATCCGTTTCACTCAGAATCTGTATCCTCAAGACTCCCTCTGCCAACTGCTGCACAAAGCATTTTGGGATGTCCCTGACGACAGGGGTGGGGGAGGGGTGCGCGGGGGTCACTGGAGGGGTAGGTGCGCAGAAGGCACAGGTGAAGCTCTGTCAGCAGCATAAGCTCGGGGTAGAGACTAACTCTACTAGTACAACCCTCCTTGTTGAGTTTCATCACTGTATGGACTTTGTGAACTTGCACTGCTGCGGAGGAGGAGAGAAGGGGAGATTTCAGTTGCCCTTTAAAAGGGATTTGGAGACATCCGATCACCTCCTCTGCCCCAGGGGGAGAGCTGGAACCTTTGTGGAGAACATGCCTTGGCCATCTGGAGCGCATCCAGCAGAAATGTGGCTGACCTAACATGGAAGGGAATGTCGGTGTTTGCTAAGTCATAGAAGACCATGATGAGGCACATTCACCACTGACAGTTTACAGGGAAGTACATGAACGCTGTTAGATGAAATCTGAAGATAAGCACCGTTATGCAATAAATTGTGTACCCCCCAAGATTCACATGTTGAAGGCTTAACGAGCAATGTGACTGTACTTGAAGTCAGGGCCTTTATAGAGGCAATCAAGGTTAAATGAGGTCACAGGGTAGGGCCCTGATCCAATAGGTATAAGAGGAAGAGGGAGAGACCAGGGTGCAAACACGCAGAGGAAAGGTCGTGTGAGGACACAGCAAGGAACCATTTACAAGCTCAGGAGAGAGGCCTCAGGAAAAACCAAATAGCTTGGACCGCTCGCCTCCAGGACTGTTAGAAAATAAATTTTTGTTTTTTAAGCCACCCAGCCTCTGGTGTTTTATTATGGTGCCCCTAGCACACGAGTGCAGGCACTAAGAACACATTTTCTCCTCTAGTGCAGGAAACAGATCACTGCTGTTTTGTTCCTATAAGTATGTGATCAAAATAAACACAACTTGTTTTGTGAATGTGGTTTTCTCTGCTGTGCTTCTTTTTGTGTCTCGTATTATTTCCGAGTCCGCCTTCCCGCTTCCTCTGAGACCTACACGACGCCCCCTGTCCCAGGCGGAGGCCTCCATCCCCTCGGACACCTGGCCGTGCTGGATTGCAGCACTTTGTATGAACTGCCCCAATTGAAAGCCATTGATTATGTCTCCTTCAATCCCCCTGAGTCACCCATCGCTGACTTTCTGTTCTGCAGTAACACTTCAGGTCAAAGAGGCCAAACAGATAAAACTGTCGTTCTAAAGATTTTTATCCTACTTCGGGGGCAGTCTGGACACAAATTCAGAGGGCAGAAGGTGGGTCGGTGAAATAGATAGTGGCACACAACATCATCCAGACAAGCAGGGCCCCGGGGGGACATGGAAACGTCCAGCTGCCTTCACGGCTATGAGACACCGGCTATCATAGCTCCGATGATGTCATAGCATATACATCACAGCTGAGCTCCTTGTCACCATTGAACCAGACTTAACGTCAGTGTGACAGGGTGTCGAAGGACCCTGACTTCCAGGGCAGACGTTTTCTCACAAGAGGACCAAGCTTGCTGTGACGTGTGATGCTGTGTGGGAGCCAGCAGGGGCCCTGAACTGCAGCTGCAGACCTATGGGCAGCCCAGGGCACTGGCGGGAACCAGCAGCCAGCTGAGGGAGGCTGGGGAATGGCCACTCCAGAGCGGGCGGCTGGAAATCTGAAAGGTGGCTCAACCTTCCCCAGAATTAGAGTCACACAGGGACCTGCTCTAAAAAGCTGCTCTGAAAGCTGGAGGATACTTTCTCAGGAGAAATTATGGGAAGGACTCAGAGGATCACAACCCTGATGAACGGAACGATACCGCCCAGATTTCAGCTCCAGATCATCAGGCCAGAGACAGGGACAGCCGAGGGCTCAAAGGAGTGTTTACCAAGCTGCAGACCCTTACATACAACCTGTGCAGCATTTGTCCGGACATCACCTCTGATGGTTAAGTTTATGTGTCCACTTGCCTGGGCCGTGGCTCTGAGTGTGTCTGGGGGCTGCTCCTGAGACTCACCTTCGGATCGGCAGACTGGCTGAAGCAGTGTCACCTCCCCCAGTGTGGGTGGGCCTGTGTAATCTTTATAGTCCAGCTATGACAGGACACTGACTTCTCTTGCATTACGGGTGTGAATGGGTTATGTTATCTGGGAACTTCACTTCAGGATTGGAAACAGGGAGTTAAACAACATTTGTAATAAAAATGAGGGTGGAGTTTGGCAGGACCGAGGCCTACCGCTTTAAAAGAAGTCTGCTGTGGATCAAAAATGTCTTTCCAAGTGGAAACACCAGGGAATCATTTCCTTTCTGGAACCGGCTGGGCCTGGGAACAGCCCCGCGAGGCCGGCGGGAGCAGCTGGCTCGGCTGGCGGGCATGAAAGAGCCCTTTCTCCGCAGGCCTCGCAGGTGAAAGACACGGAAGCCCCATCGGTGCTTTAAAACCAAAGGAAAGACTCCGCAAACTTCACGCGGCCATGTGACCCTGACACGCTGTGTAACTTAGCCTCAGTTTCCCTAACTGTACAATGGAGGAAAAATAGCCCCTCCCATCTTGACTTCCTGTGTGGATTAAATCAGATAAATAAGATACAGCTTCTAGTGCTTCCCTCACAACCCTGAGCCTAGGATGCTCAGTAAATGGGAGCATGTTATTTATGACATGGTACAGCACTTTACAGTTTGCAAAGCCCTTTTCCGTAGACTATTTCCTTTGGACTTTACATACGTTACCCAAAGTGACCTTCCCCACAACTTCTGAAATGTTAACCCTATGATCTAATAAAGTGGGGGTAACGCAGAGAGTGTGCAGCTCTTCCCACAACACCGTGCTGCCTCCACCATGCTGACATGATCGCTCCTTTAACCATTCATTCATTCATTCATTCATTCAACAAATATTTATTAGGCACTTGCTGCATTCAAGGCACTGGGCCTCAGCGGTGGGGACTGACAGGAATACCATCCCATGGAGGAGAGGAGGGGAGGGAGGCGCAGGGTGGCCACCATGCTTGTCCTGGGTCACACTGGTAGCCTTGGAACTGGCTTTTGCCACTTGAAATCCATGCCGCTCCACCTATGTTTATTCTGTGTAGCTCCAAGGACAAAAGGACACCCTCAGAGGAGGAAGTTACTGGAGGAGGAAGCTGGGGAAAGTTCTGCAGGGAAAGGTGGCCTTGCTAACTGCTGGAGCTTCCAACAATGAAAGGGGCCGCCTCCTGAGGAGGGAGGCTGTGCTGTCCGCATCCTTCGAAGAGCCTGGGGACGCGCTGGAGGCTTGCCCTGGGAGAGAGCCTTCATGTCCCAGAGAGCCTTCAAAACCCATTCAATCTAGGAATCTAGGACTCACTTAGAGACCATTCTCAGAGTAGAGGCTTTTGCTTTTTACTCTTCCCGTCAAATGTCATGCGTTTTTGCTTCAAGCTCATTCCTTTGGCTAGTATTTTCACCTTCCAGCTTTCGCAAAGGGGTGAGCAGCTGGAAAATGGTCTGGGACGTCAGTGGCTCCACGGTCCCAGTGTAAATTCTCCCAACCTGCCCTAAATCTGTATTCTCAGGAATGAGAGAGAAAACCCCTGGAAACTGACCAATCTACTAAGTACACAAGCAGAATACAGAAAAATCTTGGCAAAAGTGTTTCCTTAACTTTGTCCAGGAAGTCATGAGACCCACACTTGTCCACTGTTTGAAATCTACAAGGACTTTGGCCGCATAGAATTTCTTTTCTTTTTCTGGCATGAAAATGTCAAATAGAGTCATAAAAACTTATCTTGTGCCCAGAAATCCAGAAATATATATATATATATATATATATATATATATATATATATATATATATACTTTAAATGATTATACTTCTAATTTATTCCACATTACTCTGGTCTCAGGCCAACTAATAAGAACCCAATTTCTTAGCACTTGACCTTTGCAGAAATTTGGGCTGATTCCAAGGAAAAAAGTACAAGACAAACTTTTCTGAATGTCCCTTTTCCTAACTCTACTGTGTTCTTCTTTACTGGGTTCTTGCTAAACAACTTCTAACTAAAAGGGAGGGCAACAGGGAGAAATGACCACTCCTCTATGCCACCACACAGCATTGGCCCCCACACATTGCCACATATATCACACACCAACTTGAGTTTCTAACTCAATTCCCTGGAAAGAGTTTATACTCACCTGGTCTCATTAAGGCAACACACATTGTACAGCTTCTCACTGTGGGACCAATTAACCGTTTCCACATGGGCACCAAAATAACCCCACCATACAGTTTGCCCTCATTAATGATGTTAAGTACTTAATTATGTTACCAACACCCAAAATAAGAGCTATATTATCACATTGTGGGTGGTGATTTCAGACATTAGAACAAGTTGGGTGTGTTTCTCTTTCACCATTCCCATGCTTTGTTCGTCATTTGGGCACCAAAATCTAAAGCTATCTACAGCTTTCCACTTGAAGCGTTTTTGCAAATGAGCTGTTAACGTGACATAATCAAATATGCTTGAGCATCTTCTAGCATCTGAAAGGGAGAGTTCCCCATATAAGGGGAAATACACATGATTGGATTGAACCCCAAATCTCATGGCAAACTCCCCAGTACAGGCAACAAAGGCAACAGCATGAACCTATGACCCCAGGATCCTGAAGGCTGAATAATGACAGAAATATATTCCCACAGTGGAGTTTTGTGCTGATCAATAAACTCAATGACGTTCTTGAGTTACACTCTTTAGGATAAACAGCATATCTTAATGGCTAATTATTTGGTTATGCCTTGATACCACCATCATTTCCCAGTAGTGAGGGTACTAAATCCTAAAGGGCTGTGAAGGAGATGGTCAGCCTCTTTTTTGGAAAGCCATAAAGAATGAGCTTGTGATCGGATAGAAACGGTTAGGCCCAAAGAAATTGTTTAAGTTACATGACCTCCAAATCCTGTCTCCCCAAACAGAAAGCCCTAATGCCCTGGAATTGGCTTTCATCTGTGTTTCTCTTTTCAGTTCTTCCTCTCCTCATTCACCAAGGCCACAGTTGCCTGTCAGAACAGGATTAAAATCCTGAGGCCAGCCCCAGAGAGCCTCGAAGGCTGCATCCATTTACTCCATAACACACTGCTGGGCGCTACCACTGGCCTGATGGGTGGGCCTGGCGCCGAACACCAGGGAAAAACACACCGCTGGGTGTTCGACCCTATTTTCTCATCAGTGATGCCCAGGATGACTTGTGGACAAATGTGAAAGGCGAAGCTGAAAACCTTTCCTTCAATCCAAGAGAAAAAGACCCATAAGAGCTAAAAGGTGACAGCCGCAGGCTACAGTTGGCTCTCACTGAATCCTTTGTGACTGCAGAGGGTATAGGAAGGAGCCATGGCCAGGTCCCCTTGTGGAAGGGGGATGGAACACACTCTCTCTCCTCTGAGCTTTAACCCAACACCTCTTTTTTCAGTGCCATTTCTCACAGGTTGGACTGGGACCCAACCAGGGTAGTTCTCTGCTCTGCCCAGCTCAGCTTTTGTTCCAGGTTTGGTGCCCATCTTCACAGAGGGCTGCATGTTTCTTTAGGATTACTTTGGAGTCATACGTTTTGTCTTGAAAGAATGGGGGCTTTTGCTCTGTCATGACCAGCACAGAAAGAAAAAGAGGGCAAAGGCTTTTGTTAACAAATATTTAGCTCCCAAAAGCCGAGTCACATCATGGGGCTAACCAGACATCACCACCTCTCAAAGCACAGCGTTGACACTGTGTTTCCCTGGCCCGTTCATTTCCTCCTATTGGCTAACTCCGCTCCTGTGCTTCTGGGTCATAATCCTTACGAAGAAGGCAAGGCCACTCCTGGTCAGCCCGGCCCCTTCCTCGAAGGGCACGGCTGGCTGCAGGAGAGGGCCTTCGCTTTGGAAGATCAGCAACTCCGGGACTAAGTTCCATCCATCTGACCAATAAATGCAGCTGCCGAAAAAGAAATGCGCATCTGCCTCCCCACAAACAAAAATGTCGGTAGAACGTGTCTGCGTTGGTGGGAGGTTGAGGGAGGAGTTTAAATGGTTTTGTGCCACCTGATTCTCTAAAACACAACTGGTCCAACAGTGACAGTGGCAACCTCTCTCAGAATATATCCCTGTGACTCCAGGGTGTCCCACAGGCTCCGTGGAACGACTTTTCATCTTAGTACAACCGAGAACAGCCACAGGGGAATAAATTCCTTTCTGTCCTAAAACAGTAGTCCACGGAGTAACAGTTGTGAGAAGCGGGAGGTGCTTTATCTCCTCAATGGTGGCAGAGTGCCTCTCCTGATGGACACATTTTCATTGATTCCAGAACACGCTAGTCCTGCTTGCTGCTCCTCTCCATCCCACCCTCCTGAGGCAGGGATGTTCTTGACTGTCAGGCCTGCCAGCTAACCCAGCACAGCCTTGTCACCAGCACCCCAGCGTGGCCAGGTCTCTTGGCTGAGAGAAGCAAGAGCCACCAAGGCTAACCTACCCTTCCTCTGAAAACCCAGAGGGAGGGGAGAGAGCTCTGACTTCTGAAGACTGACTGCACCTCATCACCACTCGCCTTCCAGACATGGCACACTGTGGCCAAATAGCAGTGCCCCTCATCAGGCTGCCCCTGAATGCCACCCACCAGTGACAGGCAGAGAGAGAGAGAGAAAGAGAGAGAGAGAGAGAGAGAGAGAGAGAGATCATTGTAGAGCAGACTGCTCCGAAGTGCCCAATCCTCCTGTACCCCTCTGGACATTAGGGTGTGGAGTCAGAACAAGCCGAATTTCAAACAGTCCTGAGTGCGTCTGATATGGCCCTTCTGCCTTGCAGCTCCTCTGCTTCAAGTCTCCATCTCAATCTTGGCATCGGACAAACTGCGGTGGGAGTTTGCAGAAATGCTACGGAATGAACCTTGGCCAGAACTAAAACTGAGTCAAATGCAACAACAATAAAATAAATAAATAAATAAAACACACACACACACACACACACACAAAAAAAAAAAAAAACAGGTAGGACCTCGTGGGCTTGCAGCCAAAGCCCTGGAACTTGGTATACGTGTATCAACAAACGCAGGACTCGCCACAGCGACACAGCAGCGATCCTAGCAGAAATTTATAGCCCAGACTAGAGCGAGGCGCTGTTGCAAATGCAAAGCTTTGTTGTTGCTGTGTTTTGTTTTGTTTTGTTGTTTTGTTTTGTTGGGGGGGGGTGCAGGGGTAGAAAAGGAAAATAAAGAAAGAGAAAGCAACAGATTTAAACGCAATCCTAACATCTCGGAAATTCTACCGTGACTCGGGTGATCCCAGTGGTCTTTGAACCTTGTCGGAAAATGTCACAATAGATGTTTGAATTAAAATCCAGTAAGTTTGCCAGAAGACCGATTGTTTAAAATTGGCAGCCTTCCAGACAACTTCCGAGGCTGCACACTGCCCGGGGCTGAGAGAACGGCTAATTCCAGAGCAAGTTCATTATCACCTTATTGATAAAGGGGTAATTTTTAAAGCTCATGGTGTGGGTTTTGTGACTTATTAATTAAAATTTAGAGTAATTTACTAGACACAGTAGTGGCTTCTGTTACATTATTTATGCACCGTACCATTTGTGTTTTCTCCCAGGGGCTGTTTTTAATCCCCTGGTTTCTCCTCACCTGTCTGCCCTTGAAGGCAACAGAAATCATAAAAACAGGTAAAGCTCACACTAGCCTTTTGGGAAATCACAGAATTAAGAAGATGTCCAAGGAGGCACTCCATCAAAACTCATTCCTAGACAAGTCAAATTTGCCCACGCAAATAAAGAAATGTGTGCTCACGGCAAATGGCCCGGCTTTCAGAAACCTCTTCTTCAAAATGCCGGGCTGAATTTTATGCTCTTTGATAAATAGATGGGGAGAGTCTGTCCTCGTCTTTTCTCCTTCTTTCCCACGGCATCCCTGAACAAAAGCAGGAGGCAGGGGAAAGAGGAGCAGCACGGGACAGAACTGGGGGCAGCCCCACGGGGCCGGTGTCACCTCCAGCTCTCCTCAGGACGCGTGGATTGCGCTGAGCGCACCTGGGTGCCAGTGTGATGCTGAGGCTCCCAGGGGTGCAGGCTGGGGTGAGCTCCTCCCGTGGCCCCAGGGAGCGACTTCCCAGCTGCGGCCCCACCTCTGCCCGCACCCAGTGCTGGCTCTCCCTGGTCTTAAGAGGCAAGAATATAGAGGTATGTGTCCACCCGGCACGCACACTGCAAAAAGGACTTGCAAAACACTCTAACATCTAACCCCCCGAATGTCCGGACAGGTCATTTCTCTCCGAGCACCCCTCGTTTGGATTTAAGGGAACTTTAGTCGTGTAGTTCTTGATCGTGTTGAAGAATTTGAGATCCAGAACGAGGCTAAGATAAAAGCCACCACTCTCTGCGAGCGCAGATGCAGTCTGATGTTCACATCACTTAAAAGTTTAAACATTTCCTACCCTTGCACTTTGAGGCATCGCTTCATTTTTATAGTGAACGTGCTGTTTCACGTGTTTAAAAGTCCCCATTTCTCGTTGGCCACAGCGGGCCTGCGGGTCTGCAGGTCTGCGGGTCTGACCTGCTGCTGGAGGGGGCCCCGGGCGCCCGGAACCAGAAAGTGAAACTGCACCTGCTGCTTGCCGCCTGGGAACACACCAGAAGCAGACAAGGCACGAAGGGGCAGAAAGCAAGCTCCTCTTGTTTTTCTCGTTGTTTTCCTTCCCCTTACCACACGCCCATTTTTATTTATTGATTGATTTTCACTTTTGACGGCAAAAGGAAAGTCATTCCGGTGGCGCAGGGAAGAAATGTAAACATGCTAAACATCAAAGAACGGCGTTTTTGTGGGATATGCCATTTTCTTCTAATTCCACAAATCAAGCAGATGGATAAATTCGCCAAAATATCGGAGCCCCTCCACAGACACAGTCTAAAGAGCTAAAGAAAACACATTCCGGTTTTTTAAACGATGCCACAAGTATGTTTAAAAAGTCTCGATTTTGAAACAACCTGAACGCTTCCCTGACGGTTCTATGCTAACCTTTTACTTGCGTTTGTGGGACCACTCCCACTTTCCTAGGTCATCTCCGTCCAGCTCTTCCTCAAACACCCGCCTTATTTTCTTAGGCTGGTTCTCCACGCAACACCCACCACAGGACTCCGTTTGACCACGCTGTGGATTCCCTGACGGTTATTGTTAATGCTTCCACTCCAAATATTGTTTTATTTACAAAGAAAAGAGTCTTGGGGAAGAAAAGAACTATGTCTCTCTTTAAAAATGCTCCCTCTGCTTGCAAAGGAAGGAAAATAGAGTAGACAACCAACGTCTCCATTCAGAAGCACCTGGATTCCTTTCCCAAGCCACAGAGGCTGAGCCCAGCCAACAAGCCACCTTCTCAGAACGCGACTGACGGTCTTGAACACAGAACACAGCCAGCCAGGAGCCGCCCCTCGGTGACTGTTACAGGGAGCGGAGAGAACTCTGACCAGTCCCTCAAATATCGGTCCAGTGACTTCCACAAAGCCGGCACCTCGCCCTCCTCCCGGTCCCCTCCTACTCAGCCCGGAACCTGGGAGGGACCCTTGTGCCAGCAGGAGGGACACGTGGAATCGGGTTCAAGTCACACAACGTCCCCACCTGGGAAAGAGGTGACTCTGTGTATTTGAATTTGGGAAAACTGCTCCTGACAAGCCATAGCCACCTGTGTTTTCTTTTTCCCAAAAAAACTAACCAGCACCAGCAACTAGCAACAAATAGTATTCTCATCTATCCTGGGAAATTAGGAAACACCAGCACAAAACCCGTAAAACATCCCATCTGGTATACAAAAAATAAAACTCAATTTAAAACACCACTCTCGCCTCTTCACAACACACTGATTTTAAACATTAAATATTAGGCAAATATTTTTATCCCAAGACAAACTGAAAATGTTTTTATTTAAAAACAAAGCAAAAATCATCATTTCAAAAATAGCTAACCATTTATTTGAGTTCACATTTCGGGGGAAAAACAACTTTCTACATATTTAAATGCAGAGTTAAAGAGTAGTGAGCATGTATATACCCTAAATTTATCAACTATATGATTCTATGCTCCGTCTTCCCCCCGAGATCTGATTGAGAAATCAAACACTGTATTTTGAGGAGAAGGCACTAAAGTTACCTGCCGCCCTCCGTGGTTTCGGTGCAGAACATTCATGCAGTGCCCGAGGGGGAGCGCGCCACCCAGACCAGCTGAGCCAGGTAACCCGTCGTGCTGACGGCGGAAAGAGCAGAACCCCGTGTCCACGGCACACCCTCCGAGTGTGTGTCTCCCTTACCTACAGCGGGCTCACCAGAGCCCTGGTCAGGTTCTTTACCGGGCCGGGGAGGTTGGCTCAGGAGGCAGAAGACTTTCGGTACATGCAAACCGGGTACTGCAAAAGCTAAGCGTCCACCCGGGTGTTAGAAGCTCACAGTTAGTCTCCAGCAGCCCTGCTCTCCGGCTGCACACATCTCATTAGACTAATGCATTCAGCACAGGCAGAAACTCGATTTACCATAGCTACAGCAATGAATTTCCATTACGATGACAGCTTCAACCACATCATGTCCGGAAAACCAGCCAACCGCTGGCTTTTAAAGAACACACACATTTTACATGCAGAGAACGCGAGGCATGCGTGTGTGTGTGTGTGTGTGTGTGTGTGTGTGTGTGTGTTTCATGTTTCCTTCCTCTCAGCAGCCCAACTAAGAGAAATGTGCAGTGTAGCTTTTTGCCGACATGAGCTGCAAGGTAATGACACTTCTGCTTCTCTGGTAGTTACGTCCTTGTAATAAACTGAATTATGTCACAATTGTCAGAAGGGGTGTTTCCAACATTTCGATTTTCATTACCCCTCCTCTGTTGCCATAGAAACCAGACTGTAACATCATCTCTTTGTCCCAGCCCTGCAGCAGTGTGGGCTAGCGCCGGGCTTACGAGATACTGGTGAGCGGGAGGAGTAAATATTTGACTCTAGACAAATAAAACAAAAAGAAATATTCTCCTGTCATCACTGTTCGGGAGAGAATGTGTGCGTGCAGAGGAGTGTGCACACACAGGTAACACCCTGTAGTCAGACGTAGTAACTCTACAGCCGCATACATCACCTTTGTCACCTCATTGAAACAGCGCCTGGACCTGGGTTCCAGGTGTGTGTGTGTAAGAGCGGAAGTGTTTCCACACCATGAACAGGGTCGGGGCCAGCCTGGGCAGGAACAGTCCTGACATAGGAAAAGGGCTGCTATGTATTCCCCGTGCTCTATGGTATTGCTTGTAGCAAACCAACTTATCCTGGAAAAGTGACTTTTTCGCCTTTTTTTAATAATAAAGTGGAGCATTGCCCATTTCATTCAATAACCATTCTGGACTATTGTTCCCAGGCATTTCCTACAAGAAGAAACATTCATCCAACAAACATGTGGCCACGCGGAGGTTTCCTCCTGGGGGTGAGCGACAAGCAAAGTTAGCCAGGAGTGAACACCACATGGGGCTAATTGAGGCTTAGGCCACAACTTGGACAGGTACTGAGAGTGGAAAAAAAATAAAATCACAACATGAGGCTTTTCTGAATCTATAGGCAGCGTCGCATGAGAAAGAATAAGAAATCTCTCTCCACAAATTATGACCATAGGAAGAAAATTAAATTTTTTTGAAGTCAAAGCATTGTATTTATTGAGCAAGAAGTAAATTCACTATTTAGTTCATTTAATTACCTAATTTTATTGTTTTGTTTTGTGTGGGAAAAGGCAAGTTTGGTAATTTTTCATTTTGGTCATTGAATATAAGTTGATTTCATTAAAGGAGGAGGAGAGAGAGGAGGGAGAGAATGAGGAGAAGGAAAGGAAACAGGACCCAGCGGGTGATTTCAGTTCGGCCAACATCTCTCTCAGCCACAGTGGCTGTATGCATGCAGGGGCCTCGAACACAACCCACACTCCGCGCCACACAGCACCTGGAGGGGTCTGAGTTGCTAAGCCAGTCTACACTTTTAAAGGCTTCTTCAGATAAAAAAAAATAATAAATCTTCCTCAGATAATCAAAAATATTTCCCAAATCCTATAAAAGAAGAAGAAGACTTGACAGAATCTGTCTGAAAGAAAGGAGTTTTTGGTCCCGTTCCCGCCCCCCCCCCCCCCATTTCGAGAATTTGTGATTCTGATTCTCAGTGTCTGAACGTCCTCGCCTCCTCCCGGGTCTTTATTGTTGTGGTCTGTCCCTAAGTGGGTGTGGCTGGGATGCAGGCACTGGCATCACAAGTGAACCACAAAATGGGCCTGAAAACAGAAATTAACCGAAGCTGGTTTGCTTAAAAAATAGATGATAGGTAAATCGATATCAATTGATAGATGCCAAATGGATAGATATGCCTTAAGATATTAAATCCATGTTTTTAAAAATCCTAAATGTTTTTAATTCCAAGAAAAATTTTAAGTTAAACATGTAAGAGAAAAGAAATTCGGTGGAATGGCTGTATACACACTAAGGCAGTGGTTCTCAACCTTCCTAATGCCGTGACCCTTTAATACAGTTCCTCAAGTTGTGGTGACCCCCAACATAAAATTATTTTCGTTGCTACTTCATCACTGTAATTTTGCTACTATTATGAATCGTAATGTAAATATCTGATATGCAGGATGTATTTTCATTGTTACAAATTGAACATAATTAAAACATAGTGATTAATCACAAAAACAATATGTAATTATATATGTGTTTTCCGATGGTCTTAGGCGACCCCTGTGAAAGGGTCATTCGACCCCGAAAGGGGTCGTGACCCACAGGTTGAGAGCCGCTGCACTAAGGGGTCTGTTAAGAAGAAAAGGGGCCCTTCTGAGCTAATGTGTCTATCTCTGAGTCTTGTACATCCCTGGGCTCTGATCAGGATGCTTCAGTAGTGCCACATTGTTAATCTTCTTGTGCCCGGTGGTTTCATCTCTGTCTCAGACAGGCTCTACTCTTTCCACACGAATGCCACTGGGTTGGTTGCTAGCAAAAGGTACAGTGGGAGCAAGCAGGTTAATTTGAGGGCATCCCAAACACAACCTTTCTTAGAGGAGCCTCCACTGGAAGAATAATAAGTTCTGTCAGCTGCTGGTAATGTGTTATGGTTGCAACCCAAGCATCGGGTGGAGAGGGCTGTGTCCTGGACAGGGGACTCAGTGCTACTGCAAAAACAACCCCTGTTGTCATAACCCTAGCTAACATTTCCTGGGGAACTACAATGTATACATCCTATTCATGTCATCTCATTTCCAACCACTCTATGTATGATGTCAGTATTGTAGCACCATCTCCATTTTACAGATAAAGAAACTGACACTCAGAGATATTAAATAAGTTGCCCAAGGTCACCCAGCGCAGAAGTGTTGGGTACAGGATTGACCCAGGCAGTCCGTTCCCCCAGGCACAGTAACGAATCCTATGGCTACGTGTCTCCCTGCCACTGCCCCTGGTTCCAGCTCTGTCGTTAACCCAATAACATTGGTCAAATCACCCTTCCTCTATAACAGGAAAGGGTGGGGTGGGGGACTCGATCATTTTGTGGTTCCTTATGGCTCTGACATTCTAGAGTTTGATGAAGTGCTTTACCTGCAGCTGGAACAAAGCAATGCTTGCCTTGGAGGAGAAGAAGGAGAACCCAGCTGTGGTTGTGGCTATGGCCATGACTACTAACAGGCAAACAGCACCTCTCTGCCAATAGACTAAGGACTGGCAAACGAGTGCTTTGGGCGGTCAGGTTGTGATGGAGATTCAGGGGAGAGAGCATGGAGAAAGAACAGGGAAGTTTTAAAGGCCAGGATTCCATTCCTGAAGCAGCAAAGGAGACCACTCCCCCACACGCATGCGGCCCCTGACTTTGCTTCCACATCAGTCAACACTAACTTTTCCTCAAGTGTTCCTGGAAGTTTGAGAAGTTTCGTGGTTATGGAAGGTCTGAGGCTTAGGGTCACCATTTTGCCAAAGGGGAACCTCATTAGTCAGACTAGAGGGCAGAACGGAGTGATGAATGGCAGACCACTGGGCTCCCCCTACCTGCCACTTCCTCAGCTCAAAGCCCTAACTTCCATGGGGCCAGAGCTCAGTTGATGCAACCAGGGGTCTTTCTAAATTAAAACCAAGACTGTTCTTTGTAGTGAAAATAAACAGGAACAACCTTTCAACTTCCAATAAAAATATAAAAGAATATACATGAGCAGGGGGAAGGGGGTAGCAATGGGGGGATAAGGACACATATGTAATACCTTAATCAATAAAAATTAAAAAAAGAATATACAATGGAACTACCAAAGAGGAAGTCATAGAAAACTATGAAACTAGGGGGGAAATGTTCTCGATATATACTTGCTTAAAAAATTGCAGGTTAGAAATCTTATTTTGAAAAAATATAATGATTTGTAAAATACTAGAAATATTACCCCTTGGTAATAGGACTATGAATAATTTTTATCTTCTTAATCTTTCTTTTTTATATTTCCTACAAAGGAGGACCTACTTTTTATGATAGATAATACAAAGTCACATGAGTTAAATGATTGATTAGTAACAGAATTTTTCCTTTTAACATCTGCAAACACATTTGCTCATAATTCTCATAAATTTTAAGTCTTAAATTTATTTGTCATCAATGAAGTAAAAATAAAACCTTTGTCCAGTGGTTGTAGGCTACCTTCAGCCACAGCCTTAGCCAATGCTTCAAGAGAGAAGGCTGTCCCCTACTCACTCAAGTCACCCTGCTGCCCTCCATGCTGGGCTTCCCCAATCATTTAGTACCTTTGAGCCCACGCAGGGTGCTCAGCGGAGCCCATGCAAAATCAAGGCAGACTCCCTGTCCTTCCCCACCGAAGGGCTCCCGCAGTCTGTGGGGTCCTCTCAGAGCTGATAACAGTCTTGTTTTAAGACATAGGTTATTGGGGGAGGGGAGAGTGATCAAATGAAGTGAAAATCACTCCCATCCAAGGAGAGGATGACTCATTCAAGTTCTCGTGGGCCTAAACCAGTGATGGCGAACCTTTTGAGCTTGGCATGTCAGCATTTTGAAAAACCCTAACTCAACTCTGGTGCCGTGTCACATATAGAAATTTTTTGATATTTGCAACCATAGTAAAACAAAGAGTTATATTTTTGATATTTATTTTATATATTTAAATGCCGGGAGCCGGTCCATCCTTGCTGTTTCAAGGGACCTGGCATATATGGCATACGGTTCTTAATATGTTTGCTCACCTTCTTGGCACTATGTGTTTTAACCAAGGTCACCTCTCCGAGAAAGGTTGAATCCCCAGGTAGGGATTTTCCCCTGAAGTTAGGGAGGGAATAAAACCCCTCAACTAAGTGCCAGGCGGGTAATTAATCACTTTAACTATGAACAATCATGCTTAAGCTACATAATCTTTACTCCCTGGAATGGAGATAAGAAATGCCCTAACCTTTGTAATAGAGATTGATAGGATTGAATCAACTGGTATAAATACAGATGTAACAAGACAGCAACACACACAACTTAGGAGTCAGAATTCAGAAGACAGAACCTACACGGAGCCTGGAGACAGAAGAACTTCGCTGGAGAGAACATGGCAAAAGATCCTGGACTGAACCTGACTACAGAAATTGGCAAGAGAACCTGACTAGAACCTGGTGACTGAACCTGGCTGGAGAACCTAGCGAGGGAACATGGCCACAGAACCTGGCTGGAGATCCGAAGCAGAACCTCTCTGGAGATCCAGACCAGAACTTGGCTGGAGGTCCGGGCTAGAGATCCTGGCTAGGCTGCTGATTAACTGAACGCTGTCTCCGTGTCATTCCTTCTTCGCCGACTCCGTCCACACCCTTGGGAGCCCCTGGACCTGCTGGGGTTGGACCCCAGCATTTAAATGCCATTTAACAAAAAAAAAATCAACCAAAAAAAATGAGTTTGCATGTCACCTCTGACACGCGTGTCATAGGTTCGCCATCACTGGCCTAAACCATGGCTCCTCTCAGATGGGGCCTCCTCTTTGTGGCTCTGGGCCTGTGGCCCTGGCTGAGATTCAGGGATTGGCTTAGTGGAAATATTTGTGTCAAGGTCTGGCAGTTGTAGTGGTAGCAAGCCCAGAGACCCTCGGCCCAGGGCAGTGTCTGGTAACAGGGTTGAAAGGGTCAGGGCATGTGCTGACAGCCAGGACAGCTGAGGGGGACAACAGGAGGGACGTTTTCTTTGGTCACTCAGGTGTAAACTCCAAGATGGCTGGGTGCTCCCCACTGTATTCCCAGCATGTAGCTCAGCGTCTGCTCTGTGATAAGAAATCAACAAATAATTATTGATGAATGAATAGAAGAAACTAGGGGTTAAAGAAGGTGACCAATAAATATTAGTATAGCTTTTTAGACTTGATTCCTTCCCCCCTCCCAAAAAAGTGATTGACTTTATATGTTTGTCATCAGGAAAAAAAAAATCTTAATTTGTACAAATTGAAAAGATGTTTTCTATTTCCTCTCTCTCTCCTCTGTTATGTTCTTAAAATGTCAGCTCCTTAGGGTCGTTTCTGCTTGAGCCACATGAAACTGTGTGAAACTAATAAACTCGTATACAGCATTTATACCGGTGATTGCCAAGCACTTGGGTTATTTGCTATGTTTCTCTTTTCCTCCTAAACTATTTTCCCCAAGTTAAAGATAAGAGACCAATCTTTGAGTGCCGAGGAACTCTTGGAATTAGAGAAGAGAGCCTCAGCCAGACCGGTATGAGCGCTCCAAGAGGCAGGAAGGGCGACTCAGTGTAAGTAAGGAGTGCATTCAGTTTCCGCTGACCGCAGTCACTGCTTCTGGGCCCAGTTTTTCCAGGTGTGTGCACGCGAGTTGTGGAGGAGGAGGTGGAGGAGGAGGAGGAGGGGGAGGAGGAGGAAGAGGAGGAGGGGGAGGAGGAGGGGGAGGAGGAGGGGGAGGAGGAGGAGGAGGAGGAGGAGGAGGAGGAGGAGGAGGAGGAATACAGCAACCTAACAGGAGGCCAGCTAAGAGAAATTCTACCTTTTTAAAAATTTCATTTAGAAAATAGCCCTCTGGGGTTTGCCTGCAGTTTGGGTTTCTAGAATAAAGTCATGGATCACCTGGGGCTCCATCTCCCTCTCTTTGAGGGAGGATCTCCAACATGGGCTCCTTAGTTACCAAAAGGCAAGAATGTCGCCGGTTGTCCTTGAAACAAAAGTTGCATCTGAATGCAAATGATGCAGTCTGAAAATTTTCGCTCTCTTTAAAAAAATAAAATAAAAAGGCTGCTGGTTGGTGAACAAGAACTGGTTGGTGCATTTCCCTTAAGGACAACCAGCTTCACGGCGGACCATGTCTTTGCGAAGCCCGCTTGGGGTAGAAACTGAACCCAGAAAACTGGGTCTGTGGCCAGCAGGAAGGATGAGGGAATTAAGGTTGCAAGTAACTAAGTTAAAAAGAAAGAGCATTGCCCAGCGGTTGAGCGTTGACCTGTGTACCAGGAGCTTGACGTGGGCATGACCCAACAACTCGGTGATGTCACCAAAGACCCGATCTGCGTCATCCTGCGCCTGGCTTCCCTCGGGGTCACATTAGAGCTGCCAGCAGCTTCCAGGCCACGTGCTCCGCCGTCACATCCACCGCAGGGAGAGCCTCTCCAGGTACCTCGCACTCGGGAGCTAAGCAACGTCTTTCCCGGAGCCGCCCACCATCCTCTCTCTCATCTCATTGGCTAAATTAGGCCACGCCCATGCCCGAGTCCTCCTTTGAAGGGCTGGAGGGCGGAGCAGCTTTGCTTTCCCCCTGGCCGAGGAGAGGAGGGATGGACACCTGAATCAGGTCAGTGCTCTCAGTAAAAGGGAAGAGGAGTGAATGCTAAAGGAGGAGTGTGTGTGTGTGTGGGGGGGGGGGGGGGTCCTGGGAGAAGAGAAGATCGCGGGGGCGGGGAGCTGGGAGGATGCTGTGCGCTGCCCGTGACCCTCAACCCACACAGCCTCTCCCACGCTGATCTCCAGGAAAGACCACAGAAAGTGCTCAGTGCTTGATGTGGTTGAATTTCTTGTAGAAACTGGTGAAGAGACGGAGTTTTGCTTCCTGGGTCGATGCAAGTGAAACCAAGATAGCGAAGAAGAAGTCAGGGGCCAAGACCAGAGGGATTCAGAAACTGCTAAGCCTGGGGGAGGAGGCAGCTGTGCAGGGCTTCCCTGGCTGCGTGGCACCCTTTCATAGAGGGGGGACTCTGGAGAGGAAGAAGGCTGGAACTGGTGCCCTCCGAAAAGGCAAAAAGGCTGGTTACAATGAAGTAGATTACACATGGAGAGAAGTGTGTGGAGGCCTGGGATTACCTTAATGTCTGCGCTGTGTGTGTGTGTGTGTGGAAGTGGGGGGGCAGGGGGCGGTTATGACCAGGCCCTGCAGGAAGGGGATTGGTGGGAGGGTCAGTTCTGTTCTCTTGAATCACATGAGGGCTGGAGGCAGGCCTTGGAAAATGGCCAGGTGAGAACTAAAGGAGTGGGTTTGGGGCCAAGGGGACACCATGGGGACTCAGGGACTGCCTACTCTCAGCAGCCACATGGCAGCGCCCTCTGGGAATGGGCCCTTGACTGACCTTCCAGTGACCTCAACCATGAATGACCGCTTTGGGCTAAGTACAAAGCCCAGAGAGTTGGGGGACTCTCTAGAGAGGAATGCCTGCCTTCCCCAGTTTGTGGGAAGGAGTCCAGCCCAGAGTTATAGTCATAGAAATACCAAAGGAGATGGGAAGAGCAAAAACTAAAATGAACAGAAAATTTAACAAGGAGCGTACAATTTTTTATGTGAAGCTCTATGGCTTACCCCTCTGTGCTGTAGCTCCTTTCATCTGCAAATGGGGATAGTAATATCACTGTGCGGATTACATGAGCTAGAATAGGTAGATGTTAAGCTGTTAAAATAGTACCTGGTATATATATATCTATATATATAAAAAGCCAACCAACCGGAATGACTGGTCACTATGACGTGCACTGCAGCAGCCAACTGGCCTGATCGGGGCCCTGATTGGCTCCCCGAAACTCCTGCGGCCCCTCCCCCCTGGCCAGCCCCAGCCCCAATCACCCCCCCTCCCATCGTGGGTGAGTCCAGCCAGCCAACCTCCCAGGTCCCCTCCCCCCGCCAGCCGAGCCCCAATCGGCCTCCATCTGGGCAGCCAGCTGGATGCCACCCATGCACAAATTCGCGCACTGGGCCTCTAATAGTGCTATAATAAAGAACAGGGAATCTAAACATAAATATAGGGTTGGGCAAAAGTAGGTTTACAGTTGTTCATATGGAAAATAATGCAATAATTAATAAATAATACAAGAATAAACTCTGTTTCACGTACTCACAACTGTAAACCTACTTTTGCCCCACCCTGTACACTATGAGAAACAAAAGGAAAAGGGTCGATAAAGCAACAAAATTGTAAAGGCTGCAAAGCAGGTGGACACAAGAGGAAACTGACCTGGTGGACCCAAGAAATCTGACCCTTTCATCTGAAGTGGGGGGTCCCAAGAAGCACATGGTTCACACCATAAAGGACACTGAAACTGGAGGCTTCTGGAACCTCCAAAAGTCGAAGTGAGGGGGAGCTAAGAACAAGAAGACCGGACGCTCCCACCTGTGCTGTGGGTGCTGGCCCCTCAGCCTGACCCGACGAAGCTTACTCTGTTCTCAGGGACACAGGCACCGCTGAGGGCAGAGGTGCTGAACAGAGAGCAGCACTCAGAGAACATTCTCACCCTTGACAGTAGACCCACAGCACCACCCACATTGTCTGCAGCAAGGCTGACACCCCCAGGCAGCACGGGCGGATTCCTCTGGGGAAACTGACCGGCCCTGGAGAAAAGATCTACACACCTGACAGGTGGGGTTCACATGGGTCGGCCCAGCAAAGCCCCGTTCAGTGAAGCTCAGCAGGGACGCGCCTGCCCCCACACACTCACGCCATAAGGGCTTCACTAACTTGGGCCTTTGACATAAAGGACAGAGACCAAAGCCAACCAAGAGGAAGAAAAGGATCTGGTGAAAACAGGTAAGCCTCAGGAGAAAAAGTAAATTTAAAAAATTATGATTAAGTCCTGGTCAGCTGGCTCAATTGGTTAGAGCATCGTCCCACACACCAAAAAGGTTGTGGGTTCAATTCCCAGTTGGGGCACATACCTGGGTTGCGGGTTCGATCCACGGTTGGGGTGAGTTTCGATATTTCTCTCTCACATCAATGTTTCTCCCTCTCCCTCCCTCTCTCTCTAAAATCAATAAAAAGCATACTCTTAAGGTGAGGATTTTTTAAAAATTGTGATTAATATCCTGGAAGACATAATAAAATTCAGCACCTCAATAATATGAGAATGGACTGCTACTTTTTAAAACAAGATATTAAAAGGACAAAAGAGTGTTCTTGGAATTAAAAATATGGGAGTAGAAATGGAAATTTTAATAGTAATATCAAAGAATATTGTCAAGGAAACTCCCAAAATAATAGAGAAAAAAGCTAAAAGCAGGAAAACAGAAGAAATTAGAGAATCATAGAAGATGTAGAAGATGCATGGACAGCCAGGGCCCCTTTAAGGGTTCACAGAGGTGAGACACAGGACCCTGCTGGCCCCACCCCTACACGTTTATCTCGGCCAGTTTTGGGTTGTATTTAGATGTCTTGGTGAAACAAGGGTTTTGGAGCTTCCTAGTCCATTTTGCGGATGTGAATAATCTTAAGTAAATTTTGATTGCAGCAGTTTTTGTTCCTGTGCTGAAATATGTGTATTAGAAGCATAGAATAAATTTCTTAAAGCTAATTTACACATCCTGCTAAGAAACCCTGCTGCTTGGGGAAAGTTTGCTAATTGGAATACTGTTGCTCTCTCGTTTAAGAAACCTTTAGCAGGGGAAGCACTCTAAAGACACACACGTGGGATTGGAGCTGACACGGGATGAGGCCCACAGGTCAGAGGGCACCGTCTCCTTATTCTCAGAGCTTCATCTCTCACCAGCCCAGAGGCCACCTCACCAACATCATAACTGATAAAACTACACTTCAGGCACCACTTTAATTCTCATTTCCAGATACAGAACCTCCAACCGCATGGCAAGGCCGAGGGACTTTCCAACACAGGGCTTACCAACTCCGGGGCACTCCCACTGTCTCTGGGACCACATACATCATTATCCATGAAGTCCTGGAGAAGCGAGGAAAGTCTCCCGGGCAGAAAGGTGTGTTAAAACCTGAAGGCAGACTGCCCAGTGTGACTCAGTGGATAGAGTGTTGGCCTGTGGACTGAAGAGTCCTGGATTCAATTCCAGATCAGGGCACTTGCCTGAGCTGCAGGCTCAATCCCCGGTGGCGGGGGGGGGGGGGGGGGTGCAGGAGGCAGCCTATCAATGATTCTCTCTCATCATTGATGTTTCTATCTCTCTTGCCCTCTCCCTTCCTCTCTGAAATCAATAAAAATGTGTGTGGGGTTTTTTTTAACATGAAGGTATTGAGTGGGGAGCCATCTGAGCCTCAGCTCCTCCACTGGAATCCAGTAGATAAAGGGTGATAAAGGGGTGGGGAGGTAGGGGGTGCGATCAGTCTGTTCTGGTGGCCCCTTACCCACTGCACGTTGGCAGAGCAGCCTTGGACAAATTACCGAACCTCTGTCGGGACTCCTCAGAGTGAAAGTAATGACAGTTAACACGCAGACTGGGTATGAAGATTTTAGAGAATGAGTCGGCTCTCTTCTGTGACTTTTGTGATATTATCAGAGAAACCTCTCTCCCCATCTTCTCAGCTCAATCCTCAAACACCTCATCTCTCTCCTGTCACTCATTATATCACATCATACAATATAAAGGGAAGGGTCCTCTATGTTGTCCAACATCAGAAAATTATAAATAGTTTAAAATGTAGAGTCATCATCATCCTCCTTTTTTGTGATTTATAACATTGTATAAGTTTAAGGTATACAGCATGTTGCTTTGATCCATTTATGTATTGCAAAATGATTACCACTGTAGACTTAGCTAACACCTCTGTCACATCACATAATTATCATTTCCTTTGTGTGTGTATGCACATGTGTGGTGAAAACATTTAAGATCTAGTCTCTTAGCAACTTTGAAGTCACCTTTCTAATAGGCCAAGATTCTTTCCATTTTTATTCCAAAGTGGCCTCAAGTTGTAAATCACCTAATTAACACTCATTCAGAGTTACTGTATGCCAGACACTGTGCTAAGCACAGAGGACACAAATACAGTCACAGATACCAACAAACACTCCTTTATATCTGAGCTCTGAGGCCAAACTGCTTGCATTCAAATCTTGACTTTGTCACTTTTTAGGTGAGTAACTTTTGGCACGTGACTAAATTTCTATGCAATTCAGTTATTACATCTCTAAAATGGGGGGAGATATATAGGTTACTAGTAAGGATTGGATGAACTAATATATTTAAAATGCTTACAACAATACCTACTGTCATAAGCTCTCAACATATGTTAGCTTTAAAAATAACATAAATGGCTTATAATCTTTTATTTAAAGCATTTATAACATCAAGTGTTCTCCGAGGTCCTGGGTGGGAGAGAGGTAACACAAGTTTGACCTGTGTCATTGATGAATTCCTCCTCCTCCATACACTTCTACTTGTACCCACTGATGTACATAAGGACTTAGGACTCTTCTGGGGGTGAAGAGTGGGTAGGAGGTTTATTTTTTTCAATGTAATTGCTTTAGATTTTTATTTCCTTCCTTCTGCTTTCTTTGGTTTCAACTGATTTTTTTTCTAGTTTCTTGGGATAGAAGCTTAAATTATTCATTGGCGACATTGTTTCTTTTCTAATGTAAGATTTTAATGCTATAAATTTTCCTCTACGCACTGCTTTAGCTGCAACCCACCAATTACATATAACGTATTTTCATGTTTGTTTATTTTTCCCAAAGTAGTTTTAAATTTGCCTTGAGGCTTCATTTTTATCCCATGGATTATATAGAAGTAGTTTGTTTAATTTCTAAGTATTGGGGGATTTTTCCAGATATTTTGCCATTGATTTCTAGTGTAATGTCATTATGCTCCAAAGACTTAGTGTGTGACATATTCTCTTTTTTTAATATTTTGGCCTGCCCTCCGCCCCTAGCCTAGCAGGAATGCCCTTAATGCTCTCAAGGTAACATCACCACACTTGTCCATGGGCTACAGCTCTGAAAGTCAATAAAAGATTTCCATTTTGCCCTAGCCGGTTTGGCTCAGTGGATAGAGCATCAGCCTGCGGACTCAAGAGTCCCAGGTTCAATTCCGGTCAAAGGCATGTACCTTGGTTGCGGGCACATCCCCAGTGGGGAGTGTGCAGGAGGCAGCTGATCGATGTTTCTCTCTCATCGATGTTTCTGACTCTCTGTCCCTCTTCCTTCCTCTCTGTGAAAAATCAATAAAATATATTTTTAAAAAAAGAGATTTCCACTTCAAAAAGCGTGTTGAGATTTTCTGTGTGGACATTACATGGTTTATCTTGGTGATTATTCTGTGTGCAATTGAAAATAATGTGTATCTGCTGTTGTTGAATAGAGTATTTTATAAGTACCAATTAGGTCAAGTAGGTTAATTATGTTATCCAGATCTTCTACATCTAATGATATTCTACTTTTTCTAGCAATCATTGAAGTCTCCATCTATAATTGTGGATTTGTTTCTTTCATCTTTTACTTCTAGCCATTTTTGCTTTGTTAGGTATATAGATATTTAGGATTGTTGTGTCTTCTTGGATGATTCATCCCTTTATCATTATGTAGCACACCATGTATCCCTGAAAATATTCCTTTCTGAAGTGTACTTTTTCAGATGTTAATGTAATATAGCTAATTCAGCTTTCTTTAGTTTTTGCATGGTATTTATTTATATACTTTTACTCATAATGTATCTATGTTTTTATATTAAAAGTGAGACAATATCAAATGGTCTAATACATATGCAATCGGAATACCAGAAGGAGAAAAGAGAGAGAATGGGGGGAAATTTTTTTTTTTTTTTGGATTAACTATGGCTGAGAATATCCCAAAATTCATGATAGGCACCAAACCACAAATCCAAGAAGCTTAGAAACATCAAGCTGAAACCAAACAAAACATCACATCTAGGTATACCATTTTCAAACTGGTGAAAATAAAAGATGAACAGGAAATATTGAAGACAACCAGAGGAAGAAAAGGCATCTTACATTCCCTGGAAGGCAGGAGATTCTCAAAGAGTAGTCAGGAACATTTAGTGCCCTATGAGAAGGTCATCAATCCAATTTTTTTTTAAACATACAATTGATTTCATCAAACTTATAGCAACTTCTTTTTGCAGAAATCCTAAAACTGAATAACACGCCCTATGACCACCAGATATGCCAGAGCACAGAGAAGTGCCTTATTCAGAGTAACCCAGGAAAACAATGCCCCGCACACCGGTATCCTTCTGTTACTCACCAACTTCCTCATCAGCCTGCCTGCTCTGCTCAAAGGCCTGCTGGTGCCTTCTGCACTGTTATCGCCACAGGCCTTACGGAGGGGGTTGCGGAGGAGCAGTAAACTCGAAGGCACATTCAACTTTGGGGAAGAAGGAGACTACATATGTTGCCCACCCAAACTTCCTCAAACAGGTTGTAGGAATGGGAAGGGAACTTGCCCACACCCTGCTCTCACAAGAGTGAGAGAGACCAGTATCGAAGAGATTGGCAGTGTGGCACCAGGACTGACAACTTTGACACCTGCACCCTGGTTTCCCTACCCCCGAGAAAGAGGGAGGAAACCAAAGCATCGGGGGCCCGAGGGGGGGGGGTGAAGGGGGGTAGAGAGCAAACCAAGTAAGGGAAACCGTTAAGGACCCAGTATCAGAATGAAATGAGTGTGTGTAACAAGGTAGACAGAGGAAAATTAAAGAATAAACTGTAAACCAGAACACAGAGCAATTAAATAATGGGAAACATGAATGTTTCTGCTGAGGGAGGAGGAAGAAAATGAAGAGACTGACAGAACGCACGTGTTGAGAGGGTGGGTGTCTCCTGGGGCAGGGCTGACACACAAAAGCTGGAGCTGTATGTCCAGAAGGAGGGCACCAAGGAGGGAGGCACAGTGAGCGAAGAGTCTTCTCCACAATCTCTTCTTACCTGAACCATACTGAGGAAACGTTATGAGTGTGCTCCAGTGCAGTGAGAAGCTGCTGGGGAGGATGATTTGCAGGTGCTGGTTAGCGGCCACAGCTTCACACGTCCTCGCGCGTGTGCAGAAGGGATCGTGCCCCCGCTGTTCCGGTGGCTCAGCTGGATCAAGGCTTCCTCACTTTACCAAACAACTTTCTTTTTAAGGACGAATCCAATTCATTCTCCAAACAACTACCTTGGAAGCCCCAAGGTACAGCAGGGGGACTCCCTCCCTGCAGCCAATCCCCCATCCCATTTGTTCACTTGCCAGTTTTGCACACTATGTATTTTAGAGAGACAAAAAAAATCATATCCCCAACATAGTGACACAGGGATCTTACTTTGGCAAAGAACCACCTGAAATTAGGCTTGGGGGTCAACAACGTCTGCCCTACCGCAGCAGGACACGATGGCCCTGACTACCAAGTTAGCATTGCCGGAGCCTGGGGAAGCTCCCAGCGGGACCGACAATGGTGGGAGAGCACATGTGCTATTAGCTTGTTTTCACACTGGCCTTGGCAGCTCCTGGAAAGGTGATGGTTCTGTGGAAATTACAGGATGATTGACTGGATTCTTTTTCTCCGAGAACCAAAGGAGGAACTGGGATTGTCTCACTTGCTTGCATGGCTTCCTGTTACTAATTAGAATATTCAAATCTTGTGAGGATAAGGTGACCAAAGTCAGAGTTTGAAACGCAGAAGTGACTAAGCTCCCTTAGAAGTAAGTAGGCAAGGTACTATTTTGACTCCTCAGATTTCAACTGTGTGTGACAGAACACGGAGCGGCATTAGAGTTTTATGGTCTGAGTCAGGGGAGACTGTGTGGAGGTGGGGTTTTACGAGACCCAAATTACTATGAACGTTTACTACGGAAGTTCTTCAGTCTTTTCCTCAAATCCCCCCAATGCCTGCCCTTGTTTTTCTCTCCTGGACCTCCTCCCACATTGTTAGACAAACCTGTGGGGATGCTCTGCTCACAGTCCTGGTCCCGCCTGTGGTGAGAGAAGACCCGGGAGCCCTGCCTGGGAGAGAGGGGACCCTCCCTAGGGGACAGGAAAGGCTCCCCGTGGGAAGCAAAGTGCCTCTCAGACCAAGCTTCGGTGTCCAGCAGGAAAGCAAGTTCTCCCATGAAGCCAGCAGCTTCCTGACTAAAGCTCAGGCCTCCTGCATCGAGGTGCTGCTGGGCGCCCTGAGAGAGTCATCTTCCAGGCACCGATGAATTGCACCTTCACTCACCAGATTTCCTTGGTGTCATGCGTTACCTCCCCACGAAAGACACGTTGAACTCCTTGCCCCCAGGACCTCAGAACATGACCTTGTTTGACATAGAGGTCATCAGAGAAGGTGAGGTCATTAGGGTGGGCTCTATGACAACATGACTGGTGTCCTTACAAAATGGAGAAATTTAGACAGAGACAGACGTGCATAGAGGGAAGACGATGTAAAGACACAAACCAAGGACCTGGGACAGATCCTCCCTCACAGCCCTCAAAGGGAGCCAGCCCTGCTGACACTTTGGTCTCGGACATCCAGCCTCCAGGACTGTGAGACAACACATTTCCGTCGTGTAGGCCACCCAGCCGGTGGCACGTGGTTACAGCAGCCCTAGGGAACCCATATACTCGGCTTTCTCTCCCCCAAGACCAAGCAGGTCAGGGCCAGGGGGAGCCGGTCTACGTCTGAGCCCGTCCGCTTCTGGATGGGATTCCACGGCGGAGTGAGGGAAATGGGCTCAACAGGGGCCACCCAGTGTT